>NC_056663.1:31125000-32325000 GCF_018350195.1 Panthera tigris | reverse complement strand
TTGAGGAAGAAAAAGGAGAAGTTGTTTTGACATGAGCTGTATAATATACTGGGTACAATTTGGAGACTAGCTACTGTTGTAAATTATGCACACGGCAAATCAAGAGTTGGACGTGTAGCCACTTAGAGAGTCCCGATGGATAAATATTTGGTTCACCTTCTGTAGCTATCTTCTGGGTTCTGACTTCCATTAATAAAAGATATATGAGCAAATGCCCAACCTCTGCTCAGTTTAGCCACTTGTAGACTGGGTAAGATAGCACTATGTTTTCAGGTGAAGTCAATCCCTCTGTCCCCACAGGGTTAACTTATTTGTCCAAAGTAAACTCTCAGAAGCATAATAAAAGTCTGTGTTCCAGGTTTACGGACTCGAGGTCCTAAGGACTTCAGAGAGCATTTGATTGCCGCCAGGAGGCACCTACTAAGAGTTCCCCAAGTGTTTTCTGGGAAGAAATGCCTCACCATTTAGGGAGATGCCCCATTAGGACGCTTTTGCCCTTTGCTCCTTTCCTTAGTTTTTCTTTTCTCTTCTTCCTTTTTTGAAAGAAGCTAAGCGAAGTGGTTTTTTGCATTCTTCCTCAGTGTTGCTTACCTGCGTGCTCGTTGGGAAAAAGGCGAGAGAGGCGGGGGAAGCTTAAGTGGAAACAAATGTGAAGGTGACCGTTGGCGGGTGCCGTGGAATGAAATTCCAGGAGGCAGACAGGCGGCCCGTCCAGGGACAGCGGAATCCGTTGAGAACAAGCATTAGCTCTGACATTTGGATAAAGAATTGTCAGGATTTGCTTTTCTATTTTTTACCCCTCTGCCAGGATTGTGTGATTCGTCATTAAGCCCTTACTTTCTAAACACCTACTGTGTGCAATGCGGTACAGCTTTCTGGGCACTGCAGGGGACCCCGTCTCTCCCCAGCAGAAGCTTTGGTATAGTCAAGGGTTTTATTTCCTTTTTTTTTTTTTTTTTTTTAAATAATGTTGTGTGGTCTTGAGACAGAGTGAATAGTTCAGCTAATAAATTCCTGAGCCCCTTCAGCACAGAGGTGAGAGCCCCATCACTCACACGTGCCTCTAACTCTTGACCTATGTAGCCTTTTGCCTCACTATAGCAGAGCCTCTTTATATTAATACCAATTTATCATTATTCCCTTTAAATGCTCTTTTTTTTTTTTCGTCCAAGAGAAAGAGACAGAAAACATCTGCATATCGAGTAATATTAGCTACAGTTGGTGTCTCAAGTGAGAATCAATCTGACAGCCCCATTTATTATATCGGGGTAGGCTTTATTATGGAGACTCTTGCATTTGAACTTTCCCTCTACAAGATATGAAAGAGTCTCTGATGTATTCATATCTTGCTTGAAAAACAACATTTTGAAACACAAGAGAGATAGCAGCTACAGATAACATTTCAGCTATAATAAGAGAGGCCAAATGTTAGCCAGTCTTAAAACAATAACAACAATAAAGACACTTAGAAGTGTTATTAGTTATTAAGCCATATGGTTCATGTTACAGCTCCGTTCTTTTGTTCCCTGCCTGTGTTGTCAGCATTCATGGGATTGTTGTGATTTGTCGTGTCCAGTGCATCCCCCTTTTCAATACATTAGGCTGATAACTCTGGTCCTTTTAAGGGCAATGTCACGATCTGTTTCCCTTCGGTCGGGGCCAGCCATCAATGTTAAAACGTGTCATTGTTAAAACAAACCAAATTACCACCTCCACCGAAACCCCCACGCAGACGCCTTTCTTCCTATTTAAAAATCAGCCATTTGAGGCTTGGGAAGGTGCTCTGGGGTTGTTATGGGAAATGTTCAAAGAACTGACCTGTCAGTTAAGTTTGTTCCTTGTAGGTTAATGAGGACATGAATTGTTACAAACCAGAGGTGCTCATGTTGGTGGATATATTACGTGCGTCTTGAACGGCACAGATGTTTAAGAACTGTTGTTTCTACGTGTCTACTTCTTCGATAAATAAGAAAATGGGTTCTGGTCTCCTAATCCCAGTGGACCATATGGGTCTGCAGGTGCCCTTGTCCTCCCCGACTCCTGGGACACAAGCCTTCAACTGAGGCCGGGCTTCCAAGCCAGGATTACCCTGGGTGTTTCCTCCCGGCCTTCCCTCCTCACTTGCACTATTTCTTGAGTGGGTCCCAGTACTCGACACCAGGAAACAGGAACTAAAACAGGGCTCCCGTTCAGTGAACTGATGGTCAGCCTGCAATGGTTTATATAAATCTGTGAAAGTTCACTATGTTTATTTTCGTATGTCAGTGGGTCTCGACATTTCCTGCGTGAGAAAAACTGTAAGCAAACCACTTGCATGCTCTAAACTTGATTTTTAGGACACCCTAGAGCTGCAGGCCTCATGTATCTATGTCAATTAAGATAAAAATGTGTAGAGAACATTTATGAACGTTCCAATACTCGCAGGCCTCTGATAGTTGCAAATTAAGACGGTTGTTTTTCTTCCTGCTCCTTTAAGGGTCTCGGGCAGATTTCTCTGGCTCTTCAGTCACCTTCCCCCAGCTCCCTCCGATTTATGCATTCTTGATCACCAGCTCCATTATTCTTTTGCCTATGCTCTTTCTGTGCCTGGAGTACCTAGTTTCCCTAACCTAAGAACTTCCTTGACTTTGGTTATTTGAAGGCCTTTCATTTTGTTAATTATTTTCTTCCTTTCTTTTTTTTTTTTTTTTTCCCACTGAAGCACGCAGATGCAATTTAGGATTCCCCTTACCCAAGAGGAGACATTCAACATATGTGGAATCAAAGATAACTGTAAGGCAAAGTGTGAGAAGTGTGAGAAGATCAAAGCCTAGTGCTTTAGGGGTATAAAGGTGGGAGAAATAGATTTAACAGTGAAAGGCTTCTTTCAGAAAATATATCTTATGCTTACTATCAAAATAGCACACATTTAGAGAGGTGTCAGCAGGATGACTGAATAGGAAGCATTTGGCCCTTGTTCTCCCACAGAGACACATTATTGGCAAAACTATATGGATCAGAATACTTTTGTGAGGACTCTAGAGAGTAGTTGAGAAGTTTCAACACTCAGACCAATGTAAAACCAAGGAAGGAGGGGCGTCTGGGAGACTCAGTCGGTTAAGCATCTGACTCTGGATTTTGGTTCCGGTCATGATCTCACGGGTTCGTGAGTTCAAGCCCCATGTTGGGCTCTGCACTAGCAATGAGGAACCTGCTTGGGATTCGCTCTCTTCCACCCTCTTTCTCTACCCCTCCCCTGCTCACGTTCTCTCTCAAAATAAATAAACTTAAAAAAACCCAAGAAGGGATTCCAGTGAAAGGGTTAGGAAAATTCACTGAGTTTTGAACCCTTGTTTGTGCTTCTCCCTCTTGCTGAGCGAATGTGGGGTGACTGAAGGAAACCTCCCACACGAGGGATCATCCCTCAAGAAAGAAGCAAAAGAGGGGAGCGTGCATCCAACATTTTGGCTAGCGCGGGGGCTGTCCGAGGGACCAATATCTGTCTCTCCTGACTCAGAGTGCTGATGGGACTGGTGGCCATTTTTGGAAGCTTGTAGAAAAGATATGATCACAGCAGCACATTAGCACTGCAGTTCTGCCAGTATACAGATGCCAGGGACAGCAGGGGGTTACAGGGACAAGAGGCTTAGGGAATTTGAGAAGACTAAAAGTACAGCACATGCTCAGAGAAGACACATCCCAGAAAAGTACTGAAAGGTTCTAGAATCTCTAGCTGGACTGGTTGGTCAAGGTCTTCTCCTGCATGAAGCCAGTCCAGAAAATTTGGAAGAGGTAGTTCTTTCTTCAAATGCTCCAGTCTTAATGAAAACACAACACAACACAACACAACACAACAAAAAAAAAACAAAAACAAGGCATACAAAGATACAAGGAAACATGGCCAAATCAAAGAAATGAAATAAAACCCCAGAAACTGACCCTAAGGAAACACAGATCTATCTGCTGCCTGACAAAGAATTTCAAATAACTGTCATAAAGAAGCTTAATGAGCTTAAAGAGAACACAGACAACTAAATGAAGTAAAGTAAATGATGCATGAACAAAATGACAATACCAACAAAAATAAGGAAACTACAAAAAAGGACCAAGAAAATTTTCGGCTTTGAAAAATACAACAACTGAACTAAAAATTTTACTAGAAGAGCTCAACAACCAACATGATCAGGAAGAGAAAAGAAGTTGAAGACATGTCATTTAAAGTCACTGAGTCAGAAGAGCAAAAAGAAAAAGAAAATGAAGAAAAGTGAAGAGAGCCTATGGAATTTACAGGATATAACCAAGCAGTCCAATATATACATTATGGGAGAAGCTCAAAGCCTCCAACCAGGAGAGATCTAAAGAGAGAAGAGGAGGGTGCCTGGGTGGATCAGTTGTTAAGCCTCCAACTTCAGCTCAGGCATGATCTCGCAGTTCACAAGTTCGTGGCCTTTGGACTCTGCTTCAGATACTTTGTCTCCCTCTCTCTCTGCCCACCCGCCATTTGTGCTCTGTCTCTCTCTCTCTCTCAAAAATAAATAAATATTAAAAGCAAAGACACTACATACATGTATACGTGTGTGTGTGTATGTGTATGTATATATATTCCCCTCTCATGCCATAGTGGAAGGACCTCTCCTCTTCCACATAGAACCTGAAATACTGAAATCTGGGGGGTGCCTGAGGGCCACTGATGTGCACTATTAAGCAGAGCAAAAAAATATTCATGTGCCTGAAACAAAGACCAATATTTCCACACAACATGCTAAGCCCAACACAGACTGTGTGGATTCTTTATCTCTTGGTAAGAAACTTGTTCCAGGCTCAAAGCATTCTTATAAAACTAAGTAGGAGTTGAAAGACTGCATATATGGGACTGTTTTTCCCAATGAGATGTAAAGATGTTATTTGTGACCTCAGAAACATAAAGTGGGGGAAGGAATATATAATAATAAAATTTCTGTATGTGATTTAAAGTAAGTTGGTATCAGTTTAAAACAGGATGTTATAACTTTAAATGTTTCATGTAATTAAAATTATATCCACAAAGAAAATATCTATAGAATATACACACAAAAAAATAAGAAAAGAATCAAGTATGTCACCACAAACAATCAATGCAACACAAAGGAAAGAAGGGACAAAAATCTACAAGACACATGGAGACCAATTAACAAAATGGCAATAGTAAGTTCTGCTATATAAGTAACTACTTTATTACTTTATTACTTTATTTATTTATATTTTTTAAATGTTTATTTTTGAGAGAGAGAGAGAGAGACAGACAGAGCATAAGTGGGGAAGGGGCAGAGAGAGAGACACACACACAGAACTCAAAGCAGGCTCTAGGTTCTGATCTGTCAGTACAGATCTCAACACGGGGCTCAAACTCACAGACTGTGAGATCATGACCTGAGCCAAAGTTGGGTGCCTAACCGACTGAGCCACCCAGATGCTCCTATAAGTAATTACTTTAAATGTGAATGAATTAAACTCCCCAATATAAAGATATAGATTGCCTGAATCAATTAAAAAAAATGGATCCAACTAGATGCTGTCTACAAGAAATTCCCTTTAGATAAGGAGACACATAGAATGAAACTGAAAGGATGGGAAAAAACATTTCATGCAAATGGTAACCAAAAGAGAGCAGGAGTGACTGTACTAATATCAGACTAAATAGACTTTAAGTCAAAAACTAAACTTTTGAGAGTTTTGATTACTGAGAGTTTGATTACTGATTCAATTTCTTTACTGGTCATGGGTCTGTTCAAATTTTCTATTTCTTCCTGTTTCCGTTTTGGTAGTTTGTAGGTTTCTAGGAGTTTGTCTACGGAAAGAGGTGGGTGAGGGATGGGCTAAATGGGTGATGGATATTAAGGAGGACCCTTGTTATTATGAGCACTGAGTGTTATATGTAAGTGATGAATCAGTAAATTCTACTCCTGAAACCAATATTAAACTATATGTTAACTAACTAGAATTTAAATAAAAATTTGAAAAAACAAACTGTTACAAGAAACAAAGAACATTATATATGATAAAAGGAACAATTTGCCCAGATATAACAATTATAAACATATATGCACCAAACATCAACTTTCCTAAATATATGAAGGAAACATTGGAAACATTGAAGGAAAAGGTAGACAGATCTACAATACTATTAGGAAACTTAACTATTACCCCACTATCACTAATAGGTAGAACAACCAGGCCAAAGATCAATAACGAAATAAAGGACTTGAATAAACCTTTAGAACAATCGGACACAACAAATTTAATACACTCTAGACAATAATAGCAGAATACATTTTTTTTTTCAAGTGCACACGGGACAATCTCCAGGATATACTATATGTTAGGCTTCAAAACAAGTTTTCATAAATTTAAAAAGATTTAAATTATACCCAATATCTTTTCCAATCACAATGGAATGAAACTACAAATTGATAGCCAGAAGAAAACTGAAAAAAAACCCCAAATATGTGGAAATCAACCCTTAAACAGCCAAAGGTTCAGAGAAGAAATCATATTGAAATTATAAATTACCTTGAGACAAATTAATATGAAAACAAAACACATCAACATTTATGGAATGCAAGGAAGCATTGTTAAGAGGGAAATTTATAGCTGTAAATGCTAACATTAAATAAGAAGAAGGATCTCAAATTACAATCTAACTTAATATTTCAGAAGCTAGAAAAAGAAGTAACTGAACTTAAAACTAACAGAAGTACGGGAATAATGAAGGTTAGAGCAGTGATTAATAAAATAGAAATAGAAAAATAATAAAAAAATCAACTAACTTAAGAGTTTTTTTTTTTTTTTTTTTTTAAGATACAGAAAACGGGATGCTTGGATGGCTCAGTTGATTAAGTATCCAACTCTTGATTTAGGCTCAGGTCATGATCTCACAGTTCATGAGTTTGAGCCCCACGTCAGGCTCCACACGGATAGTGGAGAACCTGCTTGGAACTCTCTCTCTTCCCCTCCATCACTTCCCCCAACCCTCAAAATAAGTATATAAACTTACAAAAATAAAAAATGAAAAAAATACACAAAATTAACAAAGTGGACAACCTAGAACAAATGGATAAATTCCTAGAAGCTGATAACCCACCAAAACTGAAGCAGGAAGAAATAAAAATTTAAACATACCAATTACCAGCAATAAAATTGAATCAGTAATCAAAAAACTCCCAACAAAAGTCCGGGACCAGTTGACTTTACAGTTGAATTCTAGCAAACATTTAAAGAAGAGTTAATACCTATTCCTGTCAAACTTCCAAAAAATGGAAAAGGAAGGAAACGTTCCAAATTTATTCTATAAGGTTAGTATTACCTTTATACCAAATCCGTAAAAACACCACACAAAAAAAGAAATTCTGGTGAATATCTCTGACAAACAATGATGCAAAAATCCTTAACAAAATATTTTCAAACCAAATCCAACAATACATTAAAAAAACCCTTTACCACTTCAAGTGAGATTTATTCCTGGAATGCAAGTGTGGTTTAATATTCACAAATCAATCAATGTGACACATTACATCAGTGAAAGAAAGGATAAAAAACATGATCATTTTAAGAATGCAAGGATGGTTCAGTGTACAACAATCAATCAATAATACTCCACATTAACACAGTAATCGATGAAAAGCACATGATTATCTTAATTGATGAAGAAAAAGCATTTGACAAGATACAACACTTTTCATGATAAATACACCCAAAGAATTAGTGATAGAAGGAAACTACTTCAACATAATTAATACCATACATGAGAAGCCCACAGCTAATGTCATAGAAAATTGTGGAAGACTAAAAGCTTTTCCTTTAATATCAGGAATAAAGCAAGTATGCCTGCTCTTTCCACTTCAATTCAACATAATATTGGAAATCCTAGCCAGAGCAATTAGGCAAGAAAAATAAATAAATGCATCCAAATTGGAAAGGAAGAAATAAAATTATCTGTTTGTGGATGACATGATCTTATATGTAGAACTTCCCAGAGATTACAGACACACACACACACACACACACACACATCAAACCAGTGGAACTAATAAATTCAATAAAGTTGCAGGATACAAAATCAATGCAAAAATCACTTGTGCATATACACTAACAATAAATTATCTGAAATGGAATAAAGAAAACAATCCCCTTTGTAATAGCATCAAAAAGATGTGAATACTTAGGAATAAACCTAATCAAGGAGGTGAAAGATTTGTACAATGAACATTAAAAATTGCTGAAATAGCTTAAAGAAGATACAAATAGAAAGACATCCATGTTTATGGATTGAAAGACTTCACATTGTTGAGATGCTTATATTGTTTAGATATATTGTTTATATTATAAATAATATTCAAAGAGATCTAAGATTCAACACAACCCCTGTCAAAATCCCAATGGTATGTGGAAGTAGAAAAAAAAAATCATCCTAAAATTCAAATGTAATTTCAAGGGACCTCGAATAGTCAAAACAATTTTGAAAAAGAACAAAGTTGGAGGAATCGCACTTCCTGATTTCAAAACATATTACAAAGCTACATTAATCAAAAACAGTGTGCTACTGGCAAAAATAAGACATATACGCCAATGGAATAGAATAGAGATTCTAGAAACAAGCCCTCATGAGTACAATCAAATGATCTTTGAAAGGGTGCCAGACCACTCAATGGGGAAAGGACAGTCTTTTCAACAAATGGTATTGGGAAAGCAGGATATTCATATACAAAAGAATGAAGTTGGACCCTTATACCTGCAAAAAATTTACTCAAAATGAATTAAAGACCTAAATACAAGACCCCAAACTATAAAACTCCTAGAGGAAAATATAGGGGGAGAGCTTCAAAGCCCTGGATTTGGCAATCCTCCTGGGACAAGAAAGAGGGTAGGTCTTGGGCTGTGGGTGGGAAGATCTACATCTTTCCATTGGACTAGGAGTGGTTGGATTTGGATTTTGGAAAGGAGGACATTTGGGGAAGATAGCCTAGCCCTTGCAACATGGTAGCAGGTCAGAAGAGAATGGGGTAAAAATATGTAGGGCTAGGAGCAGACCCCTGGAAAACCAAGGCCCATAACTAGAAGCAGTGACGACTTAACCAGTTTTTAAGTTTAGTTTTGTGTTCAAATTTTCTTCTGTGGTGTTTTGTTAACACACAACCTAGTTTAGGTATGCTTCTAGGGTTTAAGAAAGGGGCCTGTGTCCATACCTCAGGCTAAACTTGTAGAAAGAGTGGTGGAAGCCATGAGAAATAACAAAACCACAGTGACCATCTGGGGAAATTTCTCAAATTTTTGCAGAAATTACATAGAGAGGGGGAACTTGCAAGCAGAAGGGAATTCTCATTCCAGGGAATGGGGGCCTGTTCTGTTGTTATTTGGGAATTATGTGCAGGGAAATCCACAAAGACTGGAACATTTAGATACCTGGTTTACACTCAGGAAGGCCTTGAAAAGGCAACATTTGGACATCTTTATCCATTGGGCAGGTCGATGTGATAATTTTTCCGTTTCTTTGATTCTTCCTCATTAGACTATTTACCCTGCCTTTAAAAAAAAATCATGTATATATTCTAGTGACTGTATCCCATTATACATCAAGCCATACAATATTGTAATTTGTAAAGTTTTTAGGCACTTCAATTACAAAACATACTTTTTTTTTTTCACTGAACACATACTATGTATCATTAAATTCACATGTATTAGCTCTAATCCTCCTAACAATTGTGTTGAATATATGTTATTATTCCAGTTTTACTGATAATGAAAGTGAGACTAAGCCAAATTAAGTACGTTACCCAAGGTCTCACGGTTAGTTGGTGGTGTAACTTTGATTTGTACGTACATCTTCTGGCTTCCGAAGTCTACAGACTTCCCACAAGTACTAAACTTCTTACCTCTATCCTACTTCAGGTCTCACTGATGGCAAGAGGACACCTTCTTTACTAAAAAGGGACTTGGGGACATTGACCTCTTTTAGTATCCCCAAAAGCATTATTATTAACATATTATTATTGTTATTAATTATTATTATTGCAAAGAATGATGGCTGAGTGGGCCAAGATAGGGGACATGTTAGTTTTCAATACTGTTGTAACAAAGTAGTATAACCTTAGTGCTTTAAGTAACACAGATTTATTATCTTATAGTTCTGCAAATTGGATGTCTGACAGGGTCTCACTGGACTAAAATTAAGTTGTCGGCGGGGCTGATTCTCAGCGGGAGAATATCCCCTTGCCTATTCCAGGTCCTAGAGGCCACCTCCATTCCTTGGCTTCTAAACCAGCAATGATGGGTTGAGTCCTTACTTTGCATTGCTCTGATCTCTTCTCTGGTCATATCTCCCTCTCTCACACTTTCCTCTGCTTCCCAAATCTACTTTTAAAGACCGTTGTGATGACATCTGACCCACTCAGATTATCCAGGATAATTTCCTTGTTTTAATGTCAGTTGACTAGCTGCCTTAATTCCACCTGCAACCTTAATTTCCCTTTGCCGTGTAACCTAACATATGCACAGATTCTAGGGATTAGGACATGGGCATCTTTGGGGGACCACAGTTCTGTCCACTACAGTGGATTACTGATTCAGATTCAAAATTAGACTGGATCTCGAATTTGGTCCTGATTTCCTCTGGGATTGCTATGAGTCCATTTTCTTTCCCCACTATGCTTCAGTATTCATTTTTTTAATGCAAAACTGAATGAATATGAATTCATATATGAATTTGAATGAAATGAAAAATACTGAATGAATACTGAATTCATGTTTTTAATGAATACTGTCACCTGGTAGTGACAGGTAATTAATTGGAAAAAATGGTAGATGGTTTCAAAATGGCTCAATATCAAAAGCATGGAAAAAGATCATGGCTATCTTCTACTAGGAAGTATAATGGGAAGATTGAGAGTGTGGGCTTTGGGATCAGGGTACCTGAATTTAAACCCTTATTACTCTACCTACCACGGATAATCTTGGGTGAATTCCTTACCCCCTCTGTGCCTCAGTTTCCTCAGCTGACAAACAGAAATGATAAAGATAGTACCCTAGTTGTTATGAAAATCAAATGAGTTGGTTCTTGGCACATAATAAGCACTCAGTAAATGTTAGCTGATATTACAGAGATACACTTCGTTATTCCCCAAAAGGTTTGGTGGTTAAAATTTAGAGGTTGGCATTTGTTTGAAATGAGAAGTATGACAGAACAAAAATTGCAAGAGGGTTCAGGAGTCTTGTACCGAAGGACATTTCTGGACTTGACTTGCATCTAAGTGGTTATGGGCTGGAGGGATTCATGATGAAGAACAAACTTTGGTGACACTGATGGGCCATCTCTGTCTGCCTTTCCATCTTTGTCTGTCACTTCACCATCTCGTGAGAACGCTTCCCCTCAAACCCAGTCTGGGCTTTCTCAACTCTGAGCCTTTGCTCAAGCCATTCTCTCTTCCTTTGACTGCCTCCCTCCCATCTCTGCCTAATGAAATATCTCAAAGAACATTTTCTCCATGAAGCCATTATGGTGTCTCCAGCCAGAAAGGACATTTCACTCTCCTGAATTTTTATAACCCTTTGCAACTCTTGGATTGTGGTTACTTCTGCCTATGTCTTTTCTTCTTCACTAGAGGTAGGTTGCCTGATAGCTTGTTTACCCTGTGTCTTTTACAGCATGTGGTAAATGCCCAGCAAAGTTCTGTTGACTAAATGGTTGGTGAGTGAGAGAATGAGCGTCCCATATCCAGGACAGGATGTTTCTGTGCTTTTTGATGAGAAATTAAGTGATGGTATTTGTATCATTTTACACCTTAAAAGTCTCTCTTCTCTGATTAAATATACACTCCCCTTGCCCTGTTGCTGGTCCCCAACCCTGAGTGTGAGTGAGAATTCTCTTCTGAAATATGAAAAAAACTACAGATGTTCTGAAACTATCCCTAAATTTCCAAACCAATAAATCAGAGGTGGGGCCCAGACATTTGTATTTTTTTTTTAAGCTTCAAAGTGTTTTTCTAAAGTGTGTTCAGGAAAGGTAATTATTGACATTGGGATTGGAACGAATTCCAGATATAGGCTAAGAGACATTTCATGAAAAATTAACAGAAAAGGAAAGCCTATCACTTTTCTATTCCTGTTGTTAAAACACACTACCAGTCATAATTTCAGGGGAACGTCATATATGTCAATACATGCGTTAGTGATGGGGTTGAAGTTTGGGCAAAGTGTTTTCTTCCTTTGTTTTTTATTTTTTTCCCTTAGTCTAGTAAGAGCCAAGAACAGCATCAATGAGTCATGAGAGAGACCACACACACACACACACACACACACACACACACATTGTACACTCCTAAGCTATAAAGCCAAATGTAAAACATAAGTCCACATGGGCTCAATTGAGAAATTTGCCCCAGGGTAACAATTCAACAAGACATAAAGTGAACCAGGCTAGACTTAGATAAAGAAAAGAACAGGAAAACTGTCCACACCTGGAATTTGTTGAAAGATAAGGTTTTTCTAGAAGTCTCATCGTGAATTCACTTTATCCAATGGAATAAAGGGATTCAACCAGTCACCAGTGCCCTGACAGTCAAGAGCTAAGGTAGATGGGAAGAGCGAGCTAGGCAAGGAAGGGAGAATGAGGAAAATGGCCGAGGGGCTCAGAAGTCAGGATTGGTTTTATTCACAAGATGATACTTCTAGTCTTTCTTGATAAAATGTGTAATTTTATACCATGACTTTTATTTCACGATAGTATAGTTTCATTTCCCTTATACTTAACAACAGTTACAAATATATTTTTCTTCTTTGTGATGTTGATGTATTTCATTGGGTTGTTTGAAAGGAACGGGATACAGCCTCTCTTTTCCACCCTTCTCTCAGCCTATGCCTGGGGACTGATGGAGTGCTCCCCCTAGATCCTTATGCCCCTCTGCTTTCAAATAAACATGCCTACTTTTCTCTGGTTCTCGCCTTGAAATCACAGCCTAGAGCTCATGGGCATGACTTGGTTCCATGGTTTTTGTGACAAACGGGGGTTTCCTGTGGAGAGGACAATGCAGTTGGCCTGGACAACTGAGTCACCATGGAGCAAAGGCAGTAGCATAGGTGGGGAAGAGTACATATTTTAGTATCCTGCAGCCTATTTTTTAGACATTAAGAGGAGTGTAGCCAGTTTAGGAAGTCATTTTCCATCTGAGGAAAGCAGACCTAGGAAGACCAGCTCACATTTACAAACGCTAAAATCCCAAGAAAGAGGGTGAGTGGAATATACTCACTTGAGGCACTAAGGACACAGACTGGAGACATAGAATCCTGGAACATTTGCGCTAGAAAGGACCTCGGAAATCATTTAACCTTCTTCCCTTATTTTACAGGTTAGGAAACTCAATCCAAAAGAGTTTCCTCTTTTGGAGGAAGCTAATGAGGAGGGGGCCCAGACAAAGCTAATGAGGAGAGGGCCCAGATCTTGTACTGGAAAGCTCTTTCTACTCTCCTGAGCTGCTGCCACATTTGGCTTTGAGGATTATCATGAGATTTTTTTTTTTTCAGAAGTTGATCTAGCCATTCAATTTTGCTCTCGATGGCCTGGTATTAAAATGGCACCTGGGTGGCTCAGTCAGTTAAGCATCCGATTTTGGCTCAGGTCGAGATCTCACAGTTCATGAGTTTGAGCCCCGCATTGGGCTCTTGTGCTGTCAACGTGGAGCCCACTTCATGTCCTCTGTCTTCCTCTCTCTCTGCCCCTCCCTGATTTGTTCAAGCATGCGTGCTCTCTCTCTGTCTCAAAAACAAATAAAAACATGGAAAAATAGCAAAATGTTCTTGTCTTCTGTGCACCAGTGTTCATAGGAGCATTATTCATAATAGCCCCAAATCAAGAGTAACTCAAATGCTCACCAGGAGATAAATGGATAAACGAAATGTGGTCTATACATACATTGGGATGTTACTCAGCCTTCCAAAGGAACGAGATTCTGACACAGGCAACAAAATGGATAAAACTTGAAAACATTGTGCTAAGTGAAGGGAGACAGACGTTAACAGGACGGATGGTTCCACTTACACGAGGTACCCAGAACAGGCAAACTTTTAGAGACAGAAAGTGGAATAGAAGTTTCTAGGGATGGGGGGTGGTGGTGGTTGGAAGAACGAGAAGTTACTGCTTAATGGGCACAGAACTTCTTTTGGGGGTGATAAAAAGTCCTGAAGATGGATGGTGGTGGTGGTTACACAAAATTGTGCGTGTCCTTAATGCCACTAAAATAGACCCTTAAAAGTGGCTAAAATGGTAAATTATACGTTGTGAATCATTTGCCACAAAAAAAAAAAAAAAAAAAAAAAAGGAAGGAAAATGTTGTCTTCATCACAAACCGGCAGTGGCTCCAGGGAGCGGAGTTTTGGGAAGACTGGACAGGGAGCTGGCTGGAACTGAATGTCATTCCACGTCTCCAAAGCGTTGATGTTCTCTTTCTAAGTCCTAGCACTGGCTGAAGGAAGGACAGCTCAACATCCAAAGAACCAAGAATCAAAAGGGTGCTGAGCTTCCCTGCTGGCCCTCATGTACACATAAGAGAGACAGGTGGGATGGACGGTCTAGAAGTTCAGAAAGCAGCAGTGGTCTTGAGCTCACATCCTTAATCCATCACAGACTAGCCTTTTGACTCCTGTGTGGTTAGTTCTCCTGTCTGTGTTTACTTTCCTCATCTCTAAAACCTAGATGATCTCAGAACCCACCTCAACCTTCGTTATAAAGATGGCGTGAGTCAGCGTTCCAGAACACTTAGAATGGGGTGAGCCGTGAGTTGTTACCCTTATTTTGGTTACACGCTAGGAAGGAGGGGGAAATACGAGGGCCTCTGGGTGCTCCCAAGGAACTATTATTGGGGAAAACCAGACTAAGACTGAGAAATAACTAGTTAACACTGTAAGTAGTCTTTGCTGGAATGACGACAAATATCACAGAACTCTTTGCGCTTCGTAAAGTTCGTCCACGTACATGTGTTTATTTGGTCCTTACAACCTCTCCACCATTTTTACTTATTAGAAAGCAGAATCACTGCCTTGCCCAAGGATTCACAGATTGTAAGTGGTACAAAGAATAAGAATCTTAGGAACTCAGATGAAGGAGAAACCAGTGTGGGCTAGGACCATCAAGGACGTCTTCATGAAAATGTGACTTGACAAGGCCTTAGATAAGACGAGAACACTGAGAAAAGATCTGGAGCTGACGCATGGGTTACAACGTGAAAAAGGTTGTTTTTCTTTTTCTTTTTCTTTTTCTTTTTCCTTGTAGAGCTATGCAGTACGCCCCCTGCGGGGCTGTACAGGGCATCCTTGCCTGCCAGGGGAATCACGTGAGCGGGAATGAGCAAATTGTCTTTGTAGCACAGGCAGGAGTCCACATGTGACAGAAGGAGAAATAAGAAATTGAATGTGATACTAAACTGTTTTAATGCTTTGGACGCTGAGAATTTCTACAGTTCAAGGAGCTCTAGAATAGGAGACCTGTGGTCTCACTCTTGACTTGCTCGCCTCCAACCGTGTCACCCCGGTAAGGCATTCTAGTTCTTGGGCTTCAGAGGGTCCAGCTGTAGACCGAAAGGGACTGACCGGGGTGGCTCTGACATTCTGTTTTAGGTCCGTTAAGAGACAAATCTTCTTTGTCACATGACCCTCCTGCTCCCCTTACTGGAAGAATGAGGGCTTCCTTTCCCAATGTTTCCTTTACCCTAAACACAAGCACTCATTACAGGGGTGGAGGTTCCCTACAGCCCCTTTCTCCGAAGTATTTTAGAGGAGTCGGTGTAAAAATGAGGTCTTTCTTGGTATTTTTATTCTTCAAACACCAGGATAGGGTAAAATTATGCTTTTTCTTCTCTGAGTAATTAGCCTCTCTCCTTTCTTTCCCCTTCATGGGGGCTGTAGAGTCAGATACTTCAATTTCGCTTTCTCCATCATTGCCTTCAAAGCTCAGAGGGTTCTAGTGACACTATGTCCCGGCCTGTCTTTGGAATCAATCTGAGGGGATGAAACTCTTCTCTGCTTATTCTGCAGCTGCACCGCATCTGACAGGCCAAGGTAGATGCAAAACAGTGTACCCTTGAATCGGATCCAGCCAAATATATATCTTTTTTTTTTTAATTGTTTGTGCCTTACGTTCTTTATTTTTTTATTTTTTTCAATATATGAAATTTATTGTCAGATTGGTTTCCATACAACACCCAGTGCTCATCCCAAAAGGTGCCCTCCTCAATACCAGTCACCCACCCTCCCCTCCCTCCCACCCCCCATCAACCCTCAGTTTGTTCTCAGTTTTTAAGAGTCTCTTATGCTTTGGCTCTCTCCCTCTCTAACCTCTTTTTTTTTTCCCCCCTTCCCCTCCCCCATGGGTTTCTGTTAAGTTTCTCAGGATCCACATAAGAGTGAACATATATGGTATCTGTCTTTCTCTGTATGGCTTATTTCACTTAGCATCACACTCTCCAGTTCCATCCACGTTGCTGCAAAGGGCCATATTTCGTTCTTTCTCATTGCCACGTAGTACTCCATTGTGTATATAAACCACAATTTCTTTATCCATTCATCAGTGGATGGACATTTAGGCTCTTTCCATAATTTGGCTATTGTTGAGAGCAGCCAAATATATATCTAAAGAGTAACGATATTTGCCATCATTTTACAGTTGGAGAAACCAAGGCAAAGAGTGGGACAGTGATCTAACTGATGGGCGAAGAAAGACCAGGTATGTTGACAGAATTCAAGCCTTCCATTTTCCAGTCCCCCGTAGGAATGACACGCGGGTGAGGGACAATGGCTTGCGTGGGAGGGAAGTTAGGTTTTGCGGGGGTCACCAGAGTGGTTTGGAAACCAAGTAGAGGGCAAGCATTTTACCCTCGACGTTGTCATGGGCGTTCACCGCCATGCGCTTCCAAGAAACACGAAACAGTTTCCACGTTTTCTCTAAACGAATGGGACGCTGCAGGAAAACCCTGAAGGGAAGCGTCTGAGAAATCGGTGGCAAAGGAATTTAACTATGAGGAGAATGAGCCGGTGCATTACTGTTGGCTTATTAATAGGTTCTGTGTCGCCAGCTCCAGGGGGAACGGCCCCTGGAATCGCTGGCGGGGAAAAGCAGTCAAGGGCTGCGTTTGATGGAAATAGGGAATAACGGGAAGGGAAGGGAAGGGAAATGACTTCAGAAAAGACTGGAGAGCTTGTCCTCTGGAATGAAAACCAGCCGCTGCTGATGTGACTGTCCAGGTCCCGGCGGCGGCTGCTGGAGAGCCGAACACGAGGCTGAGCCGCTTCAAGAATGCCAGAGTCTTGCTTCTCCTGGGCCTCGTTTGCAATTTATATATGGTGTCTATGACGTCTCACTCTTTGGGATAAGGCTGTATCTAAAATCCAGCACGTTTCAAAAGACGACCTGCTCTGGCTGGGGCGGGCACATAACCTGGTTAGAGAGGCTGGTGGCACTGGCCGTGGATTGAGAAATACACGGGAGGTACGTGCCTGCCTTTGCGAGGTATCTTCCAGACACAAGGTGTGGCAATGCCACCCTCCTCCAGGAACAGTCATCTGGTCATCTGGTCGGCGAATATTTATGCCTGAGCCAGGCCCTGAGCCGTGCTGAGGCCTGGAAGCCCCGTTGAGTTGTGTGCCCTGTTCTCCAAGAGGCTGGCGGGGAAGAGGGAAAACAGAGACGATCACAGCACAAAGTGATAGGGCACCCAGGGTGCGGGTGTGCGTAGGGTCTGAAGGCAGGGGTGCCTGTTCCAGGCTGGTGAGGCTGGAGAGGGCGGGACCCAGCAAGAGCTGCCTGGAGGAGGAGGTTTCTGGAGGAGAGCTCCGAAGCAGTTGGCGGGTTTTTCTTCCCGAATCAAGGATCTGAATTTTACGTACTCTGGGGACCCACTGAAATTGTCTGAAAACTCTTTTGGGTGTTATGTGCATCCGCCTGTCTTCAGAGGATACATCACGTTCATTGGACGCTCAGAGGCCCGAGACCTTCTCTTTCTCCAGGTAAGACATTCGATTGTCCCCCAAATATGTACAGGTATATATTTAATGCGTGCGTATATGCAACTGTAGCAAACATCCGTGTAGGTAAATCTTTGTGAACACATCTGAATATTTTCCTAAAGTCTTAGAAGACCTATTGCTTCCTCAAAGAATGTGAATGTTTAAAAAACTTTCGCTACATAGATTGTCAAAATCCCCTCTTCAAATTTGCACAGGTTTGCCCATGTATCAGCAGGAAGGAAGTGCCATTTTCCTGAACTCTTGCCAACATTATTTTCATTGCCTTTTAATTAAGAAAAACTTTAAACAGGGGGCGCCTGGGTGGCTCCATCAGTTGAGCGTCTGACTCTTGATTTCTGCTTGGGTCACGCTCCCAGGGTCACGGGATGGAGTCCCGCGACGGGCTCCGTACTGAACGTGGAGCCTGCTTGAGAATCTCTCTCTCCCTCTGCCTCTCCTCTGCTCCTGTGTGCTCTCTCTCTCTCTCTCTAAAATAAAATTTTAAAAAAGATGTATTAAACATTTTTTAAAAGGGAAAACTTTAAACATAAAATGGTACATAAGACACCCCTCTGCACTTATTTGCTCGGATTTAATAGATAGTAACAACTTGCCAAGTTTCTTATCATTTAATGAAGAAGTGTGACAGATACAGAAGCCCATTTCTGCCCCCATTCATATACTGTCTCTCCCAGTATTTTGCAGGTGGACGTTTTCTCATTTTCACTACTCACAGATATCTCTGACAATATTTGATGTTTGTGCTTTAAAAATATGTGATAATGGGACGCCTGGGTGGCTTCGTCATTAAGCGTCTGACTTCAGTTCAGGTCATGATCTCGTGGTTTGTGGGTTCGAGCTCTGCAGAGCCTGCTTCGGATCTTCTGTCTGTCTCTCTCTCTGTCTCTCTCTGCCCCTCCCCAGCTCTCTCTCTCAAAAATAAATAAATAATACAAAAAAGCATTCTTAAAAAACAAACAATCATAAAAATATGTAATAATGGCATCATGCTGAATATAGTTATGGTAGTTTTCTGGTAAAAATATATTTATAGCCTCTGTGCTTCTCCACTTTTTATTCACTTCCTGCCCCTCCTTTTCCAATTGAACTGAACAATTTTTGTTAGGCTCCGCTTTACCTCTGCTGGTCTAGAAATTATGCAGATAGTCTACTTTTTTTTAGGGGTTGCCCTTATAAGGTGTTTTAAACAACTTCATTGAGATATAATTCGCACGCGGTACAGTTTACCCAGTTAATGTGGGGAGTTCAGTGTTTTTAATACATTCACACAGTGGTGTCACTAAGAACCTCAATCTGTTCACAGCATTTTTGTCACCCTAAAAAGAAATCCCATGCCCGTTATCAGTCACGGTATCAGTCATTCTTCTCTCTCCTCTCTCCTTGGCTACCAGGAATCTAGTTTATCTCTGTATGGATTTGTCTGCTTTGGCCATTTCATAGAATGGAATCATACACTATGTGGTCTTTTGTAACTGGTCTCTTTGTAACTCACTTCACACCATGTGTTTAAGGCTTATCCACATCTTACCATATATCAGTGCTTCATTCCTTTGTGTGGCTGAACGATAATCTACCGTGTGCCTAGGCCATATGTATTTATGCATCGGCTGGTGAATGTTTGGGTTATTTCCACTTTTTGATGACCATGAACACTGGTGAAATGAACATTCAGGTACAAGTTTTTGCACAGACATATGTTTTCAATCTCTCTGGGTACACACCTAGAAATAAAGTTGCTGGGTCATGGGGTAGAGGCAATGTTTCACATTTTTAGAGGGATTGCCAAACTATTTTCCAAAGCAATCGCACCATTTTATATTCAAATGTGAGGGTTCTAATTTCTCCACATCCTCCCTCACACTTGTGATCTTTTTTTCCCCTTTTCATATAACTGTCCTAGTGGGTATGAGCTGGTATCTCATTGTGGTTTTAATTTGCATCTCCCTAGTAGTTAATGATGTTGAGCATGTTTTCATGTGCCTTTTAGTCATGTCTATATTATGTATATAATTTGAATTTTATTTAACATACAGTGCAATGTTGGTTTCAGGAGTAGAATTCGGTGATTCATCACTTACATACAACACTCAGTGTTCATCACAACAAGTGACCCCTTAATACCCATCACCCATCTAGGCCATCTCCCACCCACTTTCCTCCATCGACTCTCAGTTTGTTCTCTATCATTAAGAGTCTTTTGTGGTTTGTTTCCCTCTCTCCTCCCCCACCTTCCCATATGTTCATCTGTTTTGTTTCTTAAATTCTACATGAGTGAAATCTTATGGTATCTGTCTTTCTCTGACTGACTTATTTCATTTATCATAATACATTCTAGCTCCATCCACATCATTGAAAATGGCAAGATTTTATTCTTTTTGATGGCTGAGTAATATTTATATATATATATATATATATATATATATATATATATATATATATATATCACATCTTCTTTATCCATTCACCAGTAAGTGGACATTTGGGCTCTTTCTATAGTTTGGCTATTCTTGAAAATGCTGCTATAAACATTGGGGTGCATGTACCCTTTCAAATCTGTATTTTTGTGTCCTTTGGGTAATTACCTAATAGTGCAATTGCTTGGTTGTAGGGTCGTTCTATTTTTAGTTTTTGGAGGAAACTCTGTACTGTTCTTCAGAATGGTTGCACAAGTTTGCATTCCCACAAACAGTGCAAGAGGGTTCCCTTTTCTCCACATCCTTGCCAACACCTGTTGTTTCTTATGTTGTTAATTTTAGCCATTCTGATGGGTATGAGGTGGTATCTCATTATGGTTTTGATGTGTATTTCCCTGATGACAAGGGATGTTGAGCATCTTTTCATATGTCTGTTAGCCCTCTGGATGTCTTCTTTGGAAAAGTGTCTATTCATGTCTTCTGCCCATTTCTTAACTGGGTTATTTCTTTTTTGGGTGTTGAGTTTGATAAGTTCTTCATAGATTTTGATACTAACCCTTTATCTGATATGCCATTTGCAAATATCTTCTCCTAATCTGTAGGTTGCCTTTTAGTTTTGTTGATGGTTTCCTTCACTGGACAGAAGCTTTTTATCTTTATGAAGTCCCAATAGTTCATATTTGCTTTTGTTTCCCTTGCTTTTGGTGATGTGTCTAATACAAAGTTCCTCCAGCCATGGCCAGAGAAATTGCTGCCTGTGTTCTCCTCTAGGATTTTGAAGATTTCCTGTCTCACATTTAGGTCTTACATCCATTTTGAATTTATGTTTGCGTATGGTGTAAGAGAGTGGTCTAGTTTCATTCTTCTGCATGTTGCCATCCAGCTTTCCCAACACTGTTTGCTGAAAAGACTCTTTTTTCCATTGGATATTCTTTCCTGCTTTGTTGAAGAGTACTTGACCATATAGATGTGGGTCCATTGCTAGGTTCTCTATTCTGTTTCATTGATCTCTGTGTCTGTTTTTGTGCCAGTACCACACTGTCTTGATGACTACAGCTTTGTAATATAGCTTGAAATTCCAGAATCGTGATGCCTGCAGTTTTGTTTTTCTTTTTCAGGATTGTTTTGGCTATTCAGGGTCTTTTGTGATTCCATGAAAATTTTAGGATTGTTTGTTCCAGCCCTGTGAAAAATGCTGGTGCTGTTTTTATAGGGATTGCATTAAATGTGTAGATTGCTTTGAGTAGTCTAGATATTTTAACAATGTTTTTTTCTTCCAATCCATGAGCAAGGGATGGTTTTCCATTTCTTTGTATTCTCTTTCATAAGTGTTCTATAGTTTTCAGAGTACAGATCTTTTACCTCTTTAGTTAGGCTTATTCCTAGTTATCTTACTGTTTTTTGGTGTTGCAAATGGATCAAATCCTTGATTTCTTTTTCTGCTGCTTTGTTGTTAGTGCATAGAGATGCAACAGATTTCTGCTCATTGATTTTATATCCTGCGATTTGCTAAATTCATGTATTCATTGTAGCAATTTCTTGGTGGCTTCTTTTGTGCTTTCTACATAGAGTATCATGTTGTCTGCAAATAGCAAAAGTTGGACTTCTTTCTTGCCAATTTGGATACCTTTTATTTCTTTTTGTTGCCTGATTGCTGAGGCCAAGACTTCTAGTACTATGTTAAAAAGTAACTGACCCTTTCTTTTATTATTGTGGTGTATCACATTGATTGATTTACAAATATTGAACCAGCCCTGAAGCCCAGGAATACATCCCACTTGATCATGTTGAAAAATTCTTTTAATGTACCATTTTTAATGTACTGTTGAATTTGATTTGCTAGTATTTTATTGAGAATTTTTACATCCATGTTCATCACAGGTATTAGTTTGTAACTCTCCTTTTTAGTGGGGTCTTTGGTTTTGGAATCAAGGTAATGCTGGCTTTGTAGAATGAGTTTGGAAGTTTTCCTTCCATTTCTGTTTTCTTGGAACAGTTTGAGAATAGGTATTAACTCTTTTTTAAATGTCCAGGAGAATTCCCTGTATCTTTTTTTTTCTTTAATGTCTACTTAGATAACTTACCCATTGTTAAACTGTGTTACTTATTTTTTTTCCTATTGAATTGCAAAAGTTTGTTTGTTTGTTTGTTTCTTTATTTTTATTTTTTATATTTTGGCTACAAATCCCATAGCAGATAATATGGTTTTCAAATATTTTCTTCCATTCTGTGATTGTCTTTTACCTTTTTAAAAAAAGTTTATTTATTTATTCTGAGAGAGTGCAGGTAGGGGAAGGGCAGAGAGAGAGAGAGAGAGAGAAAAAGAGAGAGAATCTGGGGCTCAACCCACGAACTGTGAGATCATGACCTGAGCTGAAATCAAGAGTAAGATGCTTAACTGACTGAGCCACCCAGGCATCCCTGTCTTTTACGTTCTTGATGGTATCATTTGTGGCACAAAAGTTTTTAATTTTGGCCAAGTCTAATGTACGTATTTTTTTCTTTCATCACTTTTGCTTTCTGTGTTGGGTCTAAAAAAGATTCTGCCTAATCCAAGTTCAGTAAGATTTACCTCTGTGTTTTCTTTTAAGAGATTTATCATTTTAGCTCTTACATGAGTAACTATCACGTATGTTGAGTTAATTTTTTGTGTATGGTCTAAAGAAGGGGTCCAAGGTCACTCTCTTCCGTGTAGGTATTCAGCTGTTGCAGTGCTGATCATTACATTTGTAATATCCATATCTGACTTAAGATAATCTTAGGTTTATCATTATATCTTCAGAACAATCAGGACTCATAGACCATTTCACCTCTTTCAGGCTATTAAGGTCTGATATTTTACATCCACCTTGTTTTTAACCCCCCTCAAATTCTTGCCATTAATGCTTATTTCGTGTCTTTCTGGGTTTCCCTTCCTTCTTAACTGAAGTACATTCGTCAGTGGCTGTGGCAACCCTGGTGAGAGTCTTTGTCTAAAAATGTCAGTGGCTGGCCCCTACTCACTAGGAAAGCTTAACTGGGTGTCTCACTTTGAAAATATCTCATTGTTGGGGAGCCTGGGTGGCTTAGTCGGTTGAGCGTCCGACTTTGGCTCAGGTCCTGATCTCGCGGTTCGATTTCGAGCCCAGCATCAGGCTCTGTGCTGATGGCTCCGAGCCTGGAGCTGCTTTGGATTCTGTGTCTCCCTCTCTCTCTGCTCCTCCCCTGCTCATCCTCTGTCTCTCTCTCTGTCTCTCAAAAATAAATAAATGTTAAAAAAAATTTAAAAAGAACATATCTCATTGTCACTTGGCTTCTAAGGTTGGGTTGACTGTGGAACCCCAAATGCATCTTTTCTTCTAGATTGTTTTTAAGACTTTTTCTTTCTTCTTTCTTCTTCTGTTTTTCCTTTGTGCTTTCATGAAAGCATCTCAGAGTGGTTTTCTTTTTATCTGTCCTTGTTTTGTTTTGGGAAAACAAGAGCAATGAGGAAAACATCCCCTCAAATTTTCACTGCCACACTTACCCACTTACTTGCATCACGTCCATACGCACGATCTTTTGTCTTTCTTTTAAGTTGAAATACACTTAACATATAATATTTTACAAGTTTAAGGCCCACAATATGTTGATTTGATATATTTATATACTGCAGTGTGACTGCCATTATAACACTTCTTTCACATCACCAAATTATCATTTCTTTTTCGTCATAGGTGTAATTAAGATCTAGCCTCTTAGTAAGTTTGATGTCTGTGGTTCAGTATTGTCTGTAATCACTATGCTGAGCATTAGATTTCCAAAACTTATTCATCTACTACTTATGAGCTCGTGCCCTTAAACAACATCTTTCCTGTTCCCCCAGCCCTTGGTAAGCATCATTTTACTGTTTTTTACAAGTTTGGCTTTTTTAAGATTCCACATAGAAATGTGTAAAGCATAGGAAGAAAAAAAATCCAGTTTTCTTATGTTGGGAAAAACCACGTCTTTCCCTAGCGTGTTGGTCTTTAATATTTCACGTCTGGTCACCAAATTTATGGAGGCTTTTTTCCCACACCAAGCAATTCTCCATAACATTAGCAGGGCATCCTACAATTTAATATACTTCTGACCCTATCTACCTGGAGACAGTGTCAGATCCCAAAGGTGAAGTGCTCAGTCCCACAAGACTGTTTCCCATCACATGTCAGACACTAATCGCAAGAAGTAAGTCCCCGGGTTTCCCACAACTTCTGTCCAATTGGGCTACAAATTGGAGGTTCCCATGACTTCCTTCCCGGGTCTGATTAATTTGCTAGAGCAGCTCACAGAACTCAGAGAAGCACTTAGTGACATGTACCAGTTTATTAAAAGAGAGGCTAAAGGGTAAACTTCCAGGTGAAGAGATACATAAGGTGAGATCTGAGAGTGTCCTGAGTGCAGGAGCTTCTGTCTCTGTAGAGTTGGGCTGTGTCACCCTCCTGGTGTGGATGTATTTGCCAACCTGGAAGCTCTCAGAACCCCATAGCTTTGAGATTTTTGAAACTTCATTGTATATGCATGATGGATTATTTTTTTTAAGTTTATTTATTTATTTATTTATTTATTTAGAGAGCAAGTGGGGAAGGAGCAAAGAGAGGGAGAGAAAGACTCCCAAGCATGCTCCACACCACCAGTGCAGAGCCCGATGCAGGACTTGAACCCAAGAACCACAAGATCATGACCTAAACTGGATTCGGACGCTTAACTGACCGAGCCATCCGAGCGCCCTAGGCATGATGGATTATTAACACCATTTCCAGCTCCTCTCCCCTCTCAGGAGAATGGGGGTGAGGCTGAAAATTTCAAGGTTCTAATGATGGCTTGATTGTTTTGGTGACCCGACTTCATCCAGGAACCATCCAGGAGCCTGCCTCTGGAGTTACCTCATTAGAACAAAAGGCACTTCTTTCACCCAGAAAATTACAAAGGTTTCAGGAGTTCTGTATCAGAAACAGTGGTCAAAGATCCATATTGGAACAAAAGATGCTTCTGGTGTTCATTTCACTTAGGAAATAACAAGTGTGTTAGGAGCTCTCTGCCAGGAACTGGGGGCAGAGACCAATCTGTATTTTCGATCATCTCACAAACGGATATTCTACCGTATTTGTCTTTCTCTGTCTGACTTACCTCACTTAGCATAACGTCCTCAAGATCCATCCATGCTGTTAAAAGTGGCAGAATTTCCTTCTTTCTTGTGGCTGAGTAATATTCCATTGTATATATTTATATTACATCTTCTTTATCCATTCTTCCATTGATGGTGCTTCGGTTGTTTCCATGTCTTAGCTACTGTGAATAATGCCATAATAAACACGGAAGTGCAGATATCTTTTTGATATCCTGTTTTCCTTTTCTTTGGGTATATACCCAGAAATGGAATTGCCGGATCATATGGTAGTTCTTTTTTTAATTTTCGAGGAACTTTCATTTTGTTTTCTCTAGTGGCTGCACCAACTTAGAATCCCACCAACAGTGTACAAGTGATCCATTTTCTCCACATACATGCCAATATTTATCTCTCTTCTTCTTCTTTTTTTTTTTTTGCTTGACAGCCATTCTAACAGCTATGAGATGACTGGGAAGGGGTTAATCTCCAAAACATATGAAGAACTTATGCTACCCAATGAAAAAATGGGCAGAGGAACTAAATAGACATTTTCCCGAAGAAGATGTCCAATTGTGAAAAGATGCTCAGCGTCACTAATCATCAGGGAACTACAAATCAAAACCCCAATAGGATATCACTACCTTCCATTTTGTTACTTTGGAAGAACTGTCCATACTCCTGGCTCAGGCCCATGTCTCCACTTAGACGCAAGGTGTCATCTCTTCTCGCCTACTCAAAGACACTGTTCCTTCCACCAACTCTTCCCTCTCCTATGTTTATTTCCTTTCCCTACTGGACTTCCCCATCAGCACACAGATATTATTTTATTTATCCCATCTTAAAAAATAACCTCTGTCTTGACTTTACTGCCATCCAGCTGGCACCCCATTCTCCTCTCTCCCTTCACAGCAAAGCCCCTAGAAACACTTGTCTATCTTTGCTGACTTCAGTCACACTTCTGCTTCTTCCTTGTGCACATTCTATTCAGGAGGTCGCTAATGACTTCTGTGTTGTTAAGTAGAAGGGTTAGTTCTCAGTCCCCATCTCACTTGACCCACCAGCAGCATTTGGCACAGGTCATCCTGATTGAAAGCCATCCTCTGCCAGGCTCTCACACCAGCACACTGTCCTGCCTTTCCTCCTCCCGCACTGATGGCTCCTTATCAGTCTACTCATTGATTTCTCATCATCTCCTTAACTCTTTACTTTTGAATTGTCCGTGGCTTTGTACATGGACATCTTTTCTTTTCTGTTTGCATCACTCCTTTAGTGCTCTTTTCCAAACGTATGGTCTTGGAAATTGTCTGTAGCAAGGTGTGTAAACCTGCAGCCCATGGGCCAGTCGCCTTGTTACCATGAGCTGAAGATGGTTTTTATATAAGAATACGCAAGAGAGATCATATGTGGCCTGTAGAACAAAAGATATTTACTATCTTGCCCTTTATAGAAAAAAAAAAAGTCATCCCCTGATCTATAGTGTGGCTGTGACTTCCAAATTTATATCCGTGATCAGAATCTCTCCGAGATGAGTTTATCCAACTACTCACTGGATATCTCCACATGAATGTCCAATATGCATCTCAGATTTAACTCAAATGGAGCTTTGTGTTCCCTTCACCTGTTCGCGCTATAATCTTTCTTCTCACAGTCAATAGCAACACAATCCTTCCATTTGTCCAAGCCAAGACCCTGAGCATCATGGTTGACTTTTCTCTTTTATTGGTACCCACATCCAATTTTAGCAAACATGTTTAAAGTATGTCCAGGTTCGGGGTGCCTGGGTGGCTCCGTCAGTTGAACGTCCGACTTCGGCTCAGGTCATGATCTCGCGGTCCGTGAGTTCGAGCCCCAAGTCGGGCTCTGTGCTGACAGCTCAGAGCCTGGAGCCTGTTTCAGATTCTGTGTCTCCCTCTCTCTCTCTGACCCTCCCCCATTCATGCTCTGTCTCTCTGTGTCTCAAAAATAAATAAACATTAAAAAAAAAATTAAAAAAAAATAAAGTATGTCCAGGTTCGAACCACTTTTACTACTTTTACCTTGGTCAAACTCCGTCCTCCTTCACCTGATTAGTACTACAATCTCTTAACTGGTCACCTGGCCACTACTACAGTCTCCTAACTGGTCTCCTATGCTTCCCAACAGTCCGTTCTCCACCCGTTTGCCGAGGTGAAATAGAAGACCGATTGTGTCATTTCTTTGCTCAAAACCCATCCGGCTTTCCATGTGGCTCCGAGTGAAAACCAACCCCTACAGCGGTCTCTGAGTCTCATGTAATCTGGTCTCTGTTATCTTTTTGATCTCCTCTCCTACCATTCTTCCTCTCCTTCACTTCCTGACAGTCACGGTGCCCTCCTTCTTCCTCCTCAAACACATCAGGCCTGCTTCTGACTCAGAGCCTTCGCATTTGCTGTTCCTCTGCCTGGACATTCTTCCCCAAGATATCAACATGATCCACTCCCTGCCACCCTTTAGGTCTTCATCACATATTACTCTTTTGTGTCTTCCCTCACCTGCCTACTTAAAATTGCAACTTCCCTCTAAGGAGTCCCGTCCCCACTCCCAGTGTCGGTTTTCTCCATAGCAATTACCACCACCGAACGTGTTATACTAGCTTATATTTTTGTTCATGATTATTTATTCCTTCTCCTGTAAGAGATTATACATACCCACCTTGCCATGCTTGTCTCTACCGTGGTAGAGTTACAGTAGAGACAAGCTTCCTCATGACGTCGTCAGGTTTGGGTATGTGACTTGTTTCACCAATAGAATGTGAACAAACATGACATATGCCATTTCTAAGCAGGAGTTTTATGTACAACAGCATGTATTATATATCATACTTTAAAAAAATGGTCTCTCCTTTCCTCTTGAAAGTATACACTATAAAAACAAGGGTTTTTGTCTGTTTTGTTCACTGCTGTCTTCCCAGCACCTAAAAGAGTGCTTGGTACATGGTAGAGCTTTATGAACATATGTGGTATGAATGAATATATGCTGGAAAATTCTTAGACATTAAAAAAAAAATATTGCCTCTCTACATTCTCCCTGTTCTCTTTTCCAAGAACTCTTACTGAATGTATGCTGGATGTCCTCATTCTGTCTTCCATATCTCTGTCTTTTTTTTTTTTTTTTTTTTTTTTAGAGAGAAAGAAAGAGTGTGAGTCGGGAGGGCAGAGAGAAAGAGAATATTTTTTAATGTTTATTATTTATTTTGAGAGAGACTAGGAGTGGGGGAGGGGCAGACAGAGAGAGAGGGAGAGAAAGAGAGAGAGAGAGGGAGAGAGAGAATACTGAGTATACTCTGCACTGTCAGCGCAAACCCAATGCCTGGCTTGAACTCACAAACCGTGGAATCGTGATCTGAGCTGAATCAAGGGTTTGGACGCTTAAGCAACTGAGCAGCCCAGATGCCCCAAAGACAGAATCGTAAGCAGGCTCTGTACTCAGCATGGAGCCTGACACAGGGCTCGGACTCAGAACCCTGGGATCATGACCTGAGCCAAAATCAAGAGTTGGATGCTCAACCCACTAAGCCACCTAGGCACCCCATGTCTTCCGTATCTCTTAACCATCCTTCTATCTTTTCCATTTCTTTACATCCCCATGCTTCATTCTGGGTTATTACCTCAGAAGTCTCTTCAAACTTTTCAATACCCTGTTTATCTGGGATTCATCTGCTGCTTAATTTACTCATTGAGGATTTATTCCAATGACAATATCTTTTATTTCTTTAAGCTCTATTTTCAAATCTGTCTTGTCTATTTTTATAACGTCCTTTTTTCAGTATGGTCTCTTGTATTTTCTTTAATCATTTGGAGAATTTAAAACATATTAGCTTATATTCTTAAGTGGAAAAAACTTCCATTATCTGACGTTTTGGGGCATGGCAGATGTCCACCTTTTCTGAGATTGTGACTCTTGCTCATGGATGATTCTTCCCTTTTGTGGTTTGTACTATTTTGGGAAGCTCATATCCAGTGAGCATTTAAAAAAATTCTTATGAGATCCACCTATGCCCTTTGAAATAAAATCATTGGCTTGGGATTTCTTTCACCAAAAAGATAGTGCTAATTTATACTCCATGCGTGCATGTGGCATAGACTTGGGTTTTCACCTTCCTCCAGGAGATTTTTTTCTCCCAGAAATGTAGTCAGAGAGTATGATGCTTTTTCTTTCCTCAGTTGCTGGATGGAGTTTTTATGTTCTCACTTTACAGAGGGGAGCAGCCTTCTCTGGGTCCCTGGTGTGGGCAAGAGTATTCATCAGTATGAAGACCTACACTTAGCACTTAGGTCTATATCTTTCTTTGAAAGTCCCCACAACTCCCCCATTTCGAGCTCTGAGAAATCAGCTTTCAACCTTCGTGTTCTATTTTTAAGTTTTCTGTTTTCCAGAGAAAGGTCTTTCTTGCCCAGAGATCCCTTAAAATATCCATCTGTATTTTTTCTATTTTTTTAATTACTCCTTTTTTTCTTAACATAAAACTTTTAGCTCCTATTAAATTTATTTTTCTCTCTGGTGTAAGGTAAGATACTATCTAACTTTACTTGTCTCCCAAATGATTAACCAATTCTCTAAATCATTTACTCTTTTCTGTTTTTACCTTTATAATAAATTCTTATGTATGTGGGGTGAGTTTCGGGGCTTTCTGTTTCACTTTAATGACCTGTCTGTCATCCCCAGTGTTATTATTATATTCTTTCAAGTAGTGTATCTTTCTAATACATTTTAATATGGGTAATTCAAGCCACTTTGTAGTTCTTTCTTTTTTCTTTTTTTTTTTTTGGTTTGGCCTAATGACAGGTGCTTATTCTTTCAATGAACTGGAGAACTATTTTATTCAGTTACAAAAAATATGGTTGAGATTTGATGGGAATGAATCCTACTTATAAATTAATTTAAAGATAATGTCATCATTGTGATATGGAGCCATCTCATCAAGGAACGTAGTTTGTCTCCCCATTTAAGGATTTTTTTTTCTTTTAGGGGCACCTGGGTGTCTCAGTCAGTTAAGCATCCAACTTTGGCTCAGGTCATGATCTCACGATCTGGGGTTGGAGCCCCGTGTTGGGCTCTGTGCCGACTGTGGGGAGCCTGCTTGGGATTCTCTCTCTCACTTTCTCTCTTCCTCTCTCTCTGCTCCTCTCTGACTCATGCTTTCCCTCTCTCTCACAATAAATAAACTTAAAAAAGAAAGAATTTTTTTCTTTTATATCTGTTTCCTGAGCTAACTCAGCCCAAGAAAGAACTTGGAGCCAAAGATGTATAATTATAGTAATAATTTTTTCTCTTATATGATTCAACAAAGACTTCAGTTGTTCCTCATATAACACTTCTTAGAAAGTTTAGCATAAGTATTTTTTGTCTCTCTTATGCACTTTTTACATTTTTAATTGTGTTAAAATATACATAACATAAAATTTGCCATCTTAACCATTTTTAAGTGTACAATTTGGTACTTGTCAGTACACTCACATTGTCATATAATCAAGTTCCAGAATTCTTTTCATCTTGCAAAATAGAGACTCTGTAAGCATTAGACAACAATTCCTCCTTCCCCCTGTCAATTTCCTGTCTCTGAAATTGACTCTAGGCTCTAGGTACCTCACACAAGTGAAATCACACAGTATTTCATGACTGACTTATTTCACCTAGCATAATGTCTTCACAGGTCATCCATATGGTAGCATATGTCAGAATGTGCGTCCTTTTTAAGGATCAAATAATATTCTATTGTATGTACAGACCATGTTTTATTCATCTGTTCGTCTCTCAGTGAGCGTTTACATTCTTTCATCTTTTGGCTATTGTGAAAAATGCTATTAACACGGGTGTACAAACATCTTTTTAGATCCTGCTTTCAATTCTTTTGGGTATATACCCAGAAATGGAATTGCTGGCCATGTGTTAATTCCATTATTACAAATATTTTGTATTTTTCTTGCTTATTTGTAAGATTTGATACATTTCTTATGTTTGTATCAATGGTTCTCAAACTTGGATGCACAGGAGAGTCATCTGGGGAGATTTTATTTTTGTTATTTTTTTAAATATTGATACATTTTTGAGATAGAGAGCATGAGTAGGGGGGGCAGAGAAAGAGGAAGAAAGAGGATCCGAAGCGGGCTCTGTGCTGACAGCAGAGAGCCCCATGTGGGGCTCAAACTCATGAGTGAGATCATGACCTCAGCTGAAGTCTGACGTTCAACCAAATGAGCTACCCAGGAGCCCCACGGGGAGATTTTAAAACATACTCAAAGCCAGGCCTCGCTCAAGAACAATTAAGTCAGAATTTCTGGGGTGAGACCCTAGCCTTGGTAATTTTTTTTAATATGAAATTTATTGTCAGATTGGTTTCCATACAACACCCAGTGTTCATCCCAACAGGTGCCCTCCTCAATGCCCATCACCCACTTTCCCTGCCCTCCTACCCCTGATCAACCCTCAGTTTATTCTCAGTTTTTAAGAGTCTCTTATGGTTTGGCTCCCTCCCTCTTTTAACTTTTTTTCCCTTCCCCTCCCCCATGGTCTTCTGTTAAGTTTCTCAGGATCCACATAAGAGTGAAAACATATGGTATCTGTCTATCTCTGTATGACTTATTTCACTTAGTGTTGGTAATTTTTAAAAGCTTTCCAAGTGATTCCAAAATGAAATAAAGGTTGAGAAGTAGCGGTCTAAACCAACTCACTGAAGTCTTCGTAGATTTGTGTAGTTGATTCACATGGATTATTTATTTATCCAGATTTTGGGAGAGCGCAAGTGGGAGAGGGGCAAAGAGAAGGGGACAGAGGATCTGAAGCAGACTCTGTGCTGACAGGTTGACAACAGTGAGCGGAATTCGAACTCATGAAGCCGGATCACGACCTGAGCTGAAGTCAGATACTCAATTGACTGAGCCACCCAGGTACCCTCACATGGATGTTTGAGGAACCAATACTATCACCTCCCCAAAATAATTTTCTTTACTTTTTTATTTAATTAATTTATTTATTTCAGAGAGATAGTGATCAGGGGAGGTGGTAGAGGGGGAGAAAGAGAGTCTCAAGCAGGCTCCACACTCAGCATGGAGCCCGATGTGGGGCTCGATCCCATGACCCTGAAATCATGACCTGAGCCCAAACTGAGTCAGATGCTCAACCAATGAGCCACCCAGGTGCCCCCCCCCCCAAATAATTTTCTATTCTTTTCTATATTTATACCTCTCCTTAATGTGCATTTTGACTTACTGGATTGACCAAAACTTTCTTAACAATGTTAAATGCCTCTGTGTTTTTATTCCTGGTTTTAAAAGAAGGCATTTTGGCCTTAGGTGTAATGTTAGATTTTGATTTCAAAGAGATATTTTCCTTAAAAAAATTTTTTTGTTGTTTATTTATTTTTGAGAGAGACAGTGTAAGTGGGGGAGGGGCAGAGAGAGAGGGAGACACAGAATCTGAAACAGGCTCCAGGCTCCGAGCTGTCAGCACAGAGCCCGATGCAGGGCTCAAACCCACGAACTGTGAGATCATGACCTGAGCCAAAATCGGCCACCTAACCGACTGACTCCGACCAACCACCCCTATTCTTTTTATTTTTAAAGAGGGCTTTTTATTATCTATTTTTGAAAGAGAGAGACAGAGATAGAGCATAAGCAGGGCAGGAGCGAGAGAGAGAGAGAGAGAGAGAGAGAGAATTCGAAGCAGGCTCCAGACTCCAAGGTGTCGGCCCAGATCCCAACGCAGGGCTGAAACTCACGAATTGTGAGGTCAAGACCTGACCCGAAGTTGGACGCATAATTGACTGAGCCTCCCAGGCGCCCTGAGATATTCTTTTCCTTATTAAGAATTTTTCAAGTAAGATATAAAAGTAGGGAGGATTTGAAAAGTTTACATAGTATCCTCGCCTGTATATTTTGAAAGTTTAGTATATATTTTCCTGAAACAAGCAGATTATTTTTATTTTTATTATTTTTTATATTAAATATAATTTACTGTCAAATTGGTTTCTGTACAACACCCAGTGCTCATCCCAGCAGGTGCCCTCCTCAATGCTCATCACCCACTTTCCCTTCTCCCCCAGCCCCCATCAACCCTCAGTTTGTTCTCTGTATTTAAGAGTCTCTTGTGGTTTGCCTCCCTCCCTCTCTGTAACTTTTTTTTCCCCCTTCCCCTCCCCCATGGTCTTCTGTTAAGTTTCTCAGGATCCACCTATGGGTGAAAACATATGGTATCTGTGTTTCTCTGCCTGACTTATTTCACTTAGCATAATACCTTCCAGTTCCACCCATGTTGCTGCAAATGGCCAGATTTCATCCATTCTCACTGCCAAGTAGTATCCCATCGTGTATATAAACCACATCTTCTTTGTCCATTCGTCGGTTGATGGACATTGAGGCTCTTCCCATGATTTGGCCATAAGCAGACGATTTTTTAAAAAGAAATCAAATTATGAATGTAGTTTCCATTCATTTTACTAACAAATTGAGTAAGACTATATGTCGACTTCGTGTGTGAGTTACCTTCCCTTTCTCCCTCTCTTCCTTTCTTCCTTTTTGTGATATTTGTCACGTGGTTTATCTTATTTCCCCAACTGATATGTTGAGAGATATGAATGGATGAGCTAGTATTGAAGCCATGGGTTAGGACTGCTTTGTAATAGTTCTGCCTTCTTCCCCTCCCCTGGGATACATAACCCTCTGCACGGATGGCTTCTACAAGCCATTACGACGATCTTGTTTCTTCTTATCTCTGCTCCTACCTAAAGGGCCTTATTTGCTATGCAGTATATCACTACCTTCTTCCACATTTCCCTTTTCAGATGGTTACTGGGAGTTGTTTTATCTGAACGACTGTAAAATAAATGTCGGGTGACAGTGTGTGACAGAGGGACAGGTACTCCGCCAAGACTAAGAGGCAGCGCCCGTGTCATAGAGGCCGGCCTGCCAGTCTCACAGATTCTGGGCCTCCGAGTCGGGAAATGGTGACAGAGAGATGATTTGTCCCTCCCTCCCTTTCGCTGCAAGTGCAGATTATTTTTTTAAGGTTTGTTTATTTTTCGAGAGAGATTGAGAGCACAAGAGGGAGAGGGGCAGAGGGGGGTGGGGGAGAGAGAATCCCAAGCAGGCTCTGCACTGTCAGCACAGAGCCCGACAAGGGGCTCGAACTCACAAACCGTGGGATCATGACCTGGGCCGAAGTCGGACGCTTAACTGACTGAGCCACCCAGACGCCCCAGGATTCCCTCCAATTTCGACATGATTTTGTCTGGCAGATTTTCTTTCCTACTGGTTGTGAGTTTTTATCATCTTTCCCCACTTCCCTCCCCCCCCTCCCCCCCCCCAGAAGAGACTGAATTAAGGTCCAGATTCAGATGCCACTTTAAACCAGAAGTCTGCTATCATTTCATCTTCTTTGTGCATTCTGCTCAGGACAGTGATGTGCAGATTCAGATTTAAGAGGAGGCAAGGGGGGAAGCATGGAGACTGGTAATGAGTCAATTACACACATTCAAGTGCTTGCAGACGCTTTAAGGAAGCGTAAGATAAGGTACCAATCTGAATGTAACTGTATACAGTTTTTACTACCTCGTGTAGTAAAAACATCACTGGATATGGTACCAGGAGACCAGAGCTTTAATCCTAGTGCCAACTCACCCTAACTACCTGTGTAATCTTGCAGAACTCTCATAACTTCTGAATGACTCAGCTGCCTCATGTGAGAAGATCGAAGTAAACGACGTCTAATTCTTGACCCCGTCCTGACATTGTAGGTTTGGATGATTCCACACGTGAAATAGGTGGGGTTGATATCAAGAGAGGTTGGCTAGAAGCAGGAGGAATGTGGGAGGGTCTTGGAAGAAGATCCAGGGGGAGGACAGGGCAGGCTGTCCTGCTGAATGCTGGCCATTTCTAGATCACGTGCCAGGGTTGACAAGATGGTTTGTCTCCAGCGGAAGGAGTAGGAGGGCGATATATTAGAGTGGATGTTTCATTCTGGCCTGGGATATTATGATCTGTGTGGATGGTCTTTGCAATAATTCATCAGAGTTTTCCTACACAAAGCAGTCTTCCCGATGGGTCCTTTACATACATTACGTCACACAATCTTCATAAGTAACTCCAGTGGGTAGGTGCCATCATGCCTCGGTGAGGTTACGTAATGCGGACAAGCCTGCACAGATTGTGAATGGACAGACTTCGGGTTCTGTCGATCACTGTATGGCTCCAAATCCTGTGGTTTTCCCACTAAGCTGAGCTGCCTTAACTCTCGGGTCCTGTAGGTGTGGCTGTGCTGTTGATAGTAGAACCAACGAAATGTGATCTGTTTTGTGGCCTGGTAAGAAACCGTGAGCTCCTCGAGGTCAGTGACTGTGTTTTATCAACTTTCTAAACCCAACGACTAGCACAATTACCAGACCGTGTTGTAGACACGCAATAAATATAGTTAAGTGGAACTGAATTACACGCGATACCAAACGAACGCGCTCCCTCTGCCTTTCTGGACACTCTGACTGAATTTGTCCCGAAGTCTTGGCCTGAATTTCTCCCTCCAGGTGCTTGTCAGGGAAGGAAGGGCACAGACTTGAAGTATTTGCTTACAAGTTCATTTGGAGATCAGCAAGACTGAATCTCTGCACTGAGGGGAAGGAGAGTGATGCCTTCAGGCTGGCGTTTTGCACCAAACAATGACGTTCATTAGCAGTAATGGAGCGCTGGAAGACAGAGCAGCAGGGAAAAGCATGAGTGTAAAATGAGCAGTAGCCCTCCCCTCACCCTTCTCTCCCCCTCCTCACTCCCTTTCACTCTCCTCCTCTCAAAGTAAAAGTTGCTGACCCTCTGGGCTTTGTTTACCCCGGTGAACTGTGAAACTACTGCGTTCCAGAATAATAGCAACTAATCACGGGGAAAAGACCTTTTAAAACAAAGGTCTAATTTAAAGCAGCTTGGGACAAAAAGGCAGATTTTGCATTTTGAAAAATATAAAGGGATCAATGCCGACTCTCAGATCCCTGAGGACCGGGACCAAATCAAATTTGGTGCATGTGTGTGTGTGTGTGTGTGTGTATTTCTAGGGCAGTGCAATGCTTGGTATAGAACAGGTGCCCAAACTGTGTTTGCTGAATTGCATGGGAGAGACAAGTCTTGAGCTCCAGTGTGAAATGACCCCTAGGTTCTGTTCATCATTGCCAGCTTGGCGTTGGCTCGGCGTGGTGGAGGGGACCGACAAAATGACCCCACGTCTGTCAACTGAAACAGACCTGTGGAAGGCTCACCAGCAAAGCAAATGCAGGGCCATGGACAGGACCAGAAGGACGGGAGGAAGGAGGCCAGGAGGAGGGCAAGCCAGTCCCGCCTGGCTGGGGCGTGCTGTGACGTGCTTCTAATAGGCGAAATAAAATTGTAGTCACCCCTGTAAAAGACTTCTGCTGCAATTTATTAATCAGGGTCTGGGGAGATCGATGACACTGAATGATTATGTAGCATTAGGCTAACCCCCGTCCTTTGGCACAGTTGCTCTCTGGATGGGGTACAGATGCTCACATCTGCTTTTGTTAGAGACCCAAACTCCTGCGTCCTGGTGTGAAGTTAATGAAGGCCCCTGCATTATTCCCCACATTCCTTTAGCAAAGTAAACCATATCTGGCCAACCTGGAAATCCAATGAGTTAATTAAGGGAGAATTGTCTATGATTTCCTTTTACATTATAACTGCCCCCTCAACCCCTACCCACCCCCACACGGACCTCGTCCCCCTCCTCCCTGCAAACCTAAGCAGTGAAACTGCCTCTTGCCCCATGTGCCAGAATGATTAATGGAGGGACTACAATGAGGTCAATTAGCCAGGGTCGGCTCGAAGCTGAAAGGTGGAGTGTGTTTCTTTATTGAACACTGCATTCACACTCCAAACAGTGACCTGCGCTGCAGTGATTTATTACGAGGGCAGTTCTCTGATCACTTACCTTCAGTGCTTGTACCTTGGCTTTGAAAACCGGGCTTTCACTGTCAATTAACGCCAGACAAGGAGATCCATTCAAAATCTGAAATGCATACCTAATAACCGGGTGGGGGAAGGGGGAGTGAAGGGGAGCTGGGGAGCATGGAGAGGGGCGTCCAGCACAGAGAGGCTCTGCCTCTGGCCGGACACGCAAGCTGTGGAGGGGCTGGACAAGTGTGGTTGGGCTTTCATTTGGGGACAGCAATGCTCTGGGTTTGAAAGCCGACTCCCCTGCCTAGCAACAGACTCTCAGAGGGCTGGCTTCCTCGGCCCCAAAGGGCACACCCTTCCACTCAGCTTTGTAGGCATCGGGAGCTACAGGAAAAACTTCAGGGCTCCTGTGTGTTCTCAAAGCCATGTTTATTTCTTGTAAACGTCTTTGAAATGGAATTCCAAAGTGAGTCATTTGCATTTGGGGGATTTTCAGATAAGGGCTACTTTCCTCTCTGTGTAGATGGATTGAAAACTGTATTAAAAATGCCAGGGTGGAAGGGCGCCTGGGCGGCTCCGTTGGTTAAAGTGTCCAACTTCAGCTCAGGTCATGATCTCATAGTTCCCGAGTTCGAGCCCCGCGTCGGACTCTACTGACAGCTCAGAGCCTGGAGCCTGCTTCAGATTCTATGTCTCCCTCTCTCTCTGCTCCTCCCCACTCTCTCTCTCTCAAAAATAAATAAAGATTAAAAAAATTGAAATGCCAGAATGGATCAAAAATGAATGCAAGTTCATTCCAGGGGTGACCCAGGCTTGTGAGTAAATAAACTGTTTCTTCCCACTATTGTACCCAGCATCCTTAGAACACTCCAGCAGTGCGGACTTGCCCCTGGGAATGTTCCAGGGCATTAAGTGAGTTAAGAGGTATTAGGCCCTCACTCCCTAGAAGGCTCTCTCCCAATATCAGCACAGATCACCCCTTCAAGGTGGCAAAGTGTGACACCTTCTTAGTGAGACCTTCCCTGACCACTTACTTGGCTCGAAATTCCCCTCTTCCCCTTTCCTGTTGTGTTTTCTCCTTAGCTTTGTCCCCAACTGCTGTGCTGTTTTTCAGTGATATATTCGTTCATTGGGTCCACCCCAAGAATTTAAGACCCATCAGGCCAGAGACTGAGACTGTGTGGACTTTTGGGTCCATTCTTGGATCCCAGTGCCAAGAACGAGTGCAGGAAACCTCCCTTTACCCCTGCAATGTTTCCCCCAAAGCCCGTGTGTTTTATTGGTTCCCCCGACTTGTTTAATTTACATGGAAATCTATGTACCATTCTATATTTAATTCTTATTTTTTAGACCAGTCGACAGTTAACGGTGCTAATACCACTATTTCTAGTATTAATGTCTCATATCTGATTATAACTCCTAATACCCGCCCAAGCACTTTGGCATGCCTCAGTTTCCCTCTCCAAGCCTCAGTTTCTCTCTTTAAGTTGGGGATAATTACCCCTTTTTGGTGGCACCTTTGTGCGGCTTAACTGACTTGACATGTTTTGCATCTAGCACATAGTAGGTGCTTAGTGACACCAGCTCTTATTACTTCGCATCTGAGCGTTAAAGAGCTTCTTCTGAAGTGTACACAGAAGAGGGCAATGAATTACCCACATCTGGTACATGAAATTCCTATGGTCAGAAATCAAAAAAGTTATGCTAAAAAATTAATTACATTCAATCTCAGAGAACTGCGGAGAGGTTGCTAATGGCATTGAGGAAGGAGGTGGTTTTAAGAAGACAAAGTCCTGGGGCGCCTGGGTGGCTCAGTCGGTTGAGCGTCCGACTTCGGCTCAGGTCACGATCTCGTGGTCTGTGAGTTCGAGCCCCGCGTCGGGCTCTGTGCTGACGGCTCAGAGCCTGCAGCCTGTTTCGGATTTTGTGTCTCCCTCTGTCTCTGCCCCTTCCCTGCTCATGCTCTCTCTCTCTGTCAAAAATAAATAAACATTAAAAAAAATTAAAAAAAAAAAGAATACAAAGTCCTGGGACACCTGGGTGGCTCAGTCGGTTAAGCGTCCGACTCTTGGTCGTGACGCAGGTCACGATCTCATGGTTCATGAGATCCCAGTGCCAAGAATAAGTGCAGGAAACCTCTGCGATGACAGTGCGGAGCCTGCTTGGGATTCTTTTTCTCTTCCTCTCTCTGCCCCTCCTTGGCTTGCACTGTCTCTTTCTCTCTCAAAAGAAATAAATAAACTTAAAAAAAAAAAAGAAAAAAAGAATACGAAGTCCTTAAATGTTTCCCTATCTGGAGAGAAGGGATACATGCATATTCTCAGCACAGTGCCATGGGCAATGTCAGGGGCGGCTCCCCTGTCACTGGCCTTTACTCCATTCACTCCTTTCTGTCTTGCTCATGGAAGCATGTTAGAGTAAGAATGAGGGGGGAGTTTTATGTATTCTCTAATTTAGAGGAAACATTATTTGCAAACCTTAGTATACATCGACAGAAACAAATTACTGTTCCCACATGCCTTGGGGGTGGGGGTGGGAACCAACCCTTCTTCTCCTCTCTGGCCTTGCAAAATCATCCTCACCTTGAATTTCCTCCCAGAAACTGACACGTGTAAGGGGCAGCAGAGCACTGAACAGGTGCCTTTCCTGGTGGTTAACAATGCTGTCTCTCCAATGACTTGGAACTACTCACCGTCTACTACCTCGTGTAGTAAAAACTACTACTACTACCTCGTGTAGTAAAAACATCATGATCACCAGACAGTAGCTCCCTTTACTTGGAATGAGCGTGGAAATGGGAAACGTGGGGATCGCGTTCTGTATCTGTGATGCATTTGGCCCATGGGAATCCCGGCTGACAATTCCCTGTCCTAGGCAGTTGTCTCGCTGTAGCTTCGTGTCATGGAGTGAGCACGACATTTGGAGTCAGGGCATCTAGGCTTGGATGGCGGTTCCACCCTAACCGTCTACGTGTCTTTGAACACGTTACATTTTCAGTTTCCGTGTCTATACAATGAGATTAGTGGTGCCCCCATCCAGGAGCGTGCTAATGTGTGAAGGAGGCATATGCCCAAGCATCCTGACGGTGCTGTGGCCATTGGAAAAGGTGCTGGAGGGGAAGGCTTGCCCACCTCCAACTTTCAACAGGTCCGAACCCCACCTGTGCTTTGTGAACCTCCAGGTGAAAGTGAACCTGTAGAAGAGGGGCAGGAGGGTGTCCAGAGAAGGAAAGGGATCTTCAGGGTGCTGCTGAATCCAGGAAGTCCTGGGTTCTAGGCTCAGGTTACAGCTCCTTGGCTGTGGTTCCACCTGGGAGTGGAAATGTTCGGCCAAAGGAAGGGATTCCGGATGAAGGATGGGAACCCACTGGCAGTTATTGCCCCACCAGCAGCCACTGGGGTGCTAGAAGGTGAGCATCGGTAGCCCAGGGAAGTGAATCACAGTCTTCTGTTTCAGACCCTGCCCTCAGATGGCCGAGTGGGAACCAAATTTCGGGAAAGTGAGAGTTTGAGTTTGTGGCTATATAAACGTTGACCAAGTAATAGGGCCTAGCCTGGTAGGTTAGGACCATCCCAGGTTTCCTCTTCTACACCAGTGGGGGCCCATGGGCATCATACAAGAGGAAATGGAATCTGCATCCTAGCTAGGGCATTCTAGAGAGGTCTAGAGTATCATGTCCCAGCAAGGAAGCTGAGAGCTAGAAGCACGTCCAAAGTGCAGGGCCAGACCAGATAAAAAGAGGGGGGCTCTGAGGCAGAGGGTGAGGAGTTTGTGACAAAAAATGGGATTCAGGGGAGCCCACGAAAGGGTCCACGAGGAGGGAAGGGGCCATGAGGGCCATTGGCTGGCTCTCAAGACTAATGGGATTAATAGACTTGGACAGGCACATTTGTCTTCCTTTGATTACTTTCTTCCCCTGCTCTTTTCCTTCTCTCTTGCAGCCTGCACGTGCACCAATGTACAGCCCGGGGCAACTTCTGTTGGCAAAACACCCTTGTCCTTAGAAAGCCAAATGGCAACAAAGGTGGAGTCTAGGACAGCTTTTCTCCCTTCGCGTCCCTAAAATGTTCAGTAAAAAAAGGTTCGGCGTTCAAAGAATTTAGAGAAATGTTGGGTTACACAAAGTTAGGCACCCTTCTTTATGGGTGGATTTCTCGGACCCTTATACATGCTGCATCAAAGGCTATCATATGAGTCCCATGTAGGCAGGGCCTTTGTGGTGTTCTCTGTGGCAGGGAAGCTAGACTATGCCTTGACACAGAGAAGGAGACCAATAGGTATTTATGGAATAAATGAAAAATAAAGTGGAAGAAAATTAATGTTCCCAGCTTTATTTGATGACAAAAATCTGACTGCATTTGTCTAGTAAAATTTCACAGAACAAGGGCTCCACGGGGCACTCCCATAAATGGCTAGATGGAACGTGGAACAGTTCTTTTTTTTTCTTTAAATTTTTAACACTTATTTATTCTTGAGAGACAGAGAGAAACAGAGAATGAGCGGGGGAGGGGCAGAGAGAGAGAGGGAGACACAGAATCTGAAACAGGCTCCGGGCTCTGAGCTGTCAGGACAGAGCCTGACGTGGGGCTCAAACCCACAAACCGAGAGATTGTGACCTGAGCCAAAGTTGGACACTTAACCAACCGAGCCACCCAGGCGCCCTAGGACAGTTCTTTAAAGCCTCTAATTTGTCTCTAATTCGGGGTGCCTGGGTGGCTCGGTCGGTTAAGCAACCGACTCTTGCTTTCGGCTCAGGTCATGATCTCCCAGTTTGTGAGTTCAAGCCCCGCGTCAGGCTCTGGGCTGGCAGTGTGGAGCCTGCTTCAGATTCTCTCTCTCTCCCTCTCTGCCCCTCCCCTGCTCTGGTGCACACACTCTCTAAATAAGTAAATAAATAAATAAATAAATAAATAAAATAAACGTTGTCTCTATTCAGATTTCAGCGAAGCTTTTTGTGCTCACATTTAGTCCAGTTCACTGCCCCGGAATCTGAGGAATTCGGGATAAAATTCTAGCTGTTAATGATTAAATGTGTTGGAAATAAATCTTGTATGTTGCTGGAGGAGCAGCTAGGGAGGTAGCCAGTATGAAAGACATATGACAGAGGCTTTGGAGACACTGATCCTGTTGGACAATAACCAAAAGCTTTCATGATCTCTTAGGGTGTTTCTCAGTTTCTTCTGGGTTTGCATGTAAGATATTCTAAGAGTCCCTCACACAGATCTGTCTAGAGGTGACCTAACTGCAAATACATTTCTCCTGAAATTGACTCCAAAAGAGGCTTTTCTGATTCTTTTCTCTGGTGGAATAGGATTAAAGCCAAAGCTACGACCCACTTCTGAGCATCTACTGCGTGTTAGAGACCAGCTGACCCGGATGCGGACCCGTTCTGGGCTTGGGCACTGATGTCACTCACCCATCGCTCCAGAGGCAGAGCCTGCCCAGGTGTGTTCCACGGAGACCTAGCTCCAAAGAAGAGAGTGCTGTGGTCAAAGATTTATTCTCACAAACATGACCTTTGAAACTAACAAGGATCGTATGAGTTGGGCAGACCAGCGGCTACTATCATCACTTGGCAATGAGGGAAACTGAGTCCTTGAGGGGCCAAGTCAGTTACTCAGATTCCCTCAGCTGCCAAAAGTGGCAACGCTGGGATCCAAAGACTGTGCATCAACTCACTCTCCCGCAAGCCCTGTCTCTACATACCTGTGCCTTGACCCTGGTACACACGAGGTGGGTATGCACACGCACACATAGGTGTATTCATTTCATCCTCCTAAAGTCACGGAAACATGGCGAGTCCAATACGTGTGATCATTGACCGAGAAACAGCATATACTGATATTTAACAGCAACGCTATTCACAATTGGAACAAATGCTCTACGTAGTTTTACAGAAGGAGATGGAATGATTGCAGACAAAAAGCCAACTAGTCTCAGAATCGAAGTCTGTGCCAGCTGAGAGGAGAAAATCCACTGCTCCTCTCAGGATGGGTCGTAGATGGCTTCTTTCCTAATTTAAACCCAACTCCTAAAAGTTAAAAATGAGACGTATGTGGAGGGAAGGGAAGTGGATTAGGAGTCAAGAGACCTGGCTTTTCATCCCAGCTCTGTGGCTAATTAGCTGTGTGACCCTGTCAAATGATTTAATGTCTCTGGATCTCCGTTTCCTCGTTTGTGAAAAGAGTGGGTACAGCAGATAATCTCGAAGGTCCTTTTCAGTTCTAAAAGGCTACAGACTTACTAACTGAATGAGCTCTTTAAGACACCCTGATGGGTGTCTAGAAATGTATAGTTTGGCTTCACTCTTATCACGAGCCCCTAGGAAGGGCTATTCGCATATGTCATTACAACTCATTATAACGTTAGCATATGCACCTCCGTGGAGGGAGGTTGTGGCCCCTAGGCTTACAGCCCCTCACCCCCACTTTTGCCAACTCCTCCCTCTCTTACAGCTTGAATCCTGTCCAGAACCTCATGCCTGGAGCTAGGGGGTCCACTCCCTCCTGCATGGCATGCCTGGAACTTCAGATTCTGTTCCTCCCAGATTCCCTGGGGCCATCCATGCTTTTCAGTGGCTAAGGGCCTATCGGTCACCTAATCTCGGCGGGATTAGACAGCCCTCCGTTGGTAGCACCTGGTCCATTCTCTGTTTCCCCTTCCCATGTAACCAACTTCCCAGAGTGCCTAGTTTCTATCTGGACAAGTGTGGAGGTTGTTCTGCATGGCATGTATAAGTCAGGGTGGCAAGAAGCGTTAGGCAGGAGGAAGAAACTGAGATTAGCAGGATCCCCCCCCCGCCCTTGCTGATTTTAATTTTTATTCTTTTTAATCGGTAGCAAGTAACATCATGTAAAATGTACCGTCTTAACCATTTTTAAGTGGCTAGTTCGGTGGCATTAAGTGCATTCACACTGTTGTGGAACTTTCCCACCATAAGCCTCCAGAACTTTCTTCACGTTCCCAAACTACAACCCTCTACCCACGAAACACCAACTCTCCATTCCCCCCTCCCTCCCAGCCCCTGACAATCATCCTTTGGCCTTCTGTCTCTAGAATCTGACTCCTCTCGATGCCTCCCGTAAGTGGAATCGTACAGTAAGTAGTCGCCTTTTGTGACTGGCTTATTTCGTTTAGCCTAATGTCTTCGAGGTTCCTCCACGGGGTAGCCTGCGTCAGCGCCCCCTTCCTCTCAAAGGCTGAATAACGTCCTGTGCTGCGGATAGACCACATTTTGTTTATCTCTTCATCTGCCGCGGACGCTTGGGTCGCTCCCGCCCTTTGGCTAACTGTGAATAATGCTACTGTGAACGCGGGTGTGCAAATAACCTTCTGGAGACTGCTGTCAACTCTGTGTACCCAGAAGTGGAACTGTTAGATGCCGCGGTGGTCCTACTTGTAAGTTTTTTCAGGCACGGCACAATCTTTGTTACAGCGACAGCACCATTTTGCATTGTACCGCCAAGGAACGGTGCACAGGGCTCCAATTTTCCACCTCCCCACCAACACCTTTTATTTCCTGGTTTGGGGACAGTCACCACGCTGTGGTGGTCCTTCTCCTGCAACGTGAGGTGATGGATATGGTAGTTTCCAGTCAGCTATGTACAACAGCAGGCACAGGTGGAGGGTGACCATCTCTGAGGAGTCGTAGGATATCCAGCTCGTACCCCGGGTTCTGGCCCCAGTTCCATTCCGTTTTTGGATTCTATCCAAGGAACGAAATCTCTTTTTGTCTCTCTTCTCTGCAAAGATGGTGACGGGGCGGGAGTAGCTGTGAATAAAAATAGCTGCCTTCTCTCCACAGGGTTGGTGACGCATCGACTGGGATAATACATGTGAAAACACTATGAAATGAAAACATCTATTTAAATCCGGGAGGTTGTTATTTACGGTCTTAAGATGATATCTGCCTGCTCTCGTTGCCTACCTTTAGCACAGTCCACAGGAACTTTGGGGACCAGAAGAACCACAGAATGCGGTGATTAAATTCAGAAACTCGGGCTGACCCGATCTGTTTGGGTTGGCAATCTCCCGGCTGCAGTTGTCTCGGTTGGGGCTGAAGAAGCTTTATAGATGGACTGTGAGGAGGAAGGCCGCTGGAGGCTGGTGGCAGGCTGTGCCTTCAGAGAGGGAAGCCTAGCTTTTGTTAAGCCTGCTGACCGATTCCTTGTCAGTTTGAGGTGATTTAATGGCTGTGCACGTCGACCGCCCCCAACCAAAAATCAGTCTGGGACCGTGTAGGAGAGAAACAGTGAACTCTGTTTCGGGGGATGGAAGGGAGCAAGACAGACGGTGAGGAAATGTCCGGCAGAGGCCACAGACTCCTTCCGAAGCACATCGACGGGTGTATCTGGTGTTTTGTTTTGTGTTTTTCTTTTTCCTCCGGATGTATCTTCTAGGAAGCCCTAGGCATAGGCGTTAAATGTGTGGCCTGTGGAGTCAGGTGGACTGGAATTCAAATCCTGGCTCTCCCCAGGAGCCAGGGTAAATTGCTTTGCCTCTCCGTGCCTCAGTTTCCCCATCTGCACGGGGATAATAAATTACCTACCTCCCATGATTACTGTGAGGCTCACGTGCAACATGCACAAGCGTTCAATAAAATGCCAGGTCTCCTCGTGCCTATTATTAGATACACAGTATCTCCTGTGTGGGTCCAACTCTTTTCCTTGATTGAAATCGTTGGCACTGCGTAATCTTGGTGTTTACTGAAGAAGCAGCGCGGTACAATGGGAACAAGTCAGGAAGGCAGGTAGGGAAACTGGAATTCTGGTGCATCTGTGGCTCAACAGCCCTGGGACCTTGGATAAATCGTTTCTTTGGCCTTCTTTTCTTTTCTTTCTTTCTTTCTTTCTTTCTTTTTTTTTTTTTTTAATATTTATTTACCTTTGAGACAGCATGAACGGGGGAGGATCAGAGAGAGAGGGAGACACAGAATCTGAAACGGGCTCCAGGCTCTGAGCCGTCAGCACAGAGCCCGACGCGGGGCTCGAACTCACGGACCGCGAGATCGTGACCTGAGCTGAAGTCGGAGGCTTAACCGACTGAGCCGCCCAGGCGCCCCTGGCCTTACTTTCTTGATGCGTGCAATGAAAGTTGCAAGTGCTCAACCAACACCCAATGTGTTCAAGATGTGTAGATGATACAGAGAAGGGGCAGCAATAATGGCCGGTGGGTGGGGAGCAGGCCGCGGCAGAGACTGGCAGAGGCGGGGTCTCCCCGTGCGGGACACTCCAGTGAGGTGACAGGGCCGAGAGCTGCGACGGCCTCTTCAGGGGTATAGGAGAACTGGAGGGTACAGGGTAGCATCAGTTGTGAAGAGGCCTGTCGAATAAATGAACCCCCGAATAGCTGAGTCCATTATCAAACAGATGTCTGCAAGCCAGGGTCTAGACCAAGTGGGCCTGTGGATGGTTCGAGTCTGGAGGTGGACACAAGGGTTACCTCTCTTTCATCCCTTGGGCCCTCTAGTGCCTGTAGCGCCGGGAAGGGAAGCAGACAGGCAGAAAAGACCCGAGGGCGGCTCAGCAGTGAGCCGGAAATCCCAGGACGCCCGGAAGCTGGAGCTCGGGGGCCGGGCCCATGGGGATGCACAGGCCTGGGTTGGAGGAGTGTCCTGGGCTCTTGCTGATTGGACGAAGTTGGGGACAGGGACCGCCTTAGCGCAGGGCCCCAGGGCCCGAGTGCTCAGGTTGCCTTAGCAGGGAGCTGATGCTGATCGCCCCCAGACCTCACACTGAGGGGGACTCCACCTACTTGATTTCTGGCTGGGGATCAGTGATTAGACAACGCCTCCCACCACCTCGTTTTCTGGATGAGATGTTGCTGGGGGGTGCGGTCACCGCGCCCCTCCTGTCCTCCACCCCTCCTGCCCCCCACCCCTGCACCTTTTCCCTTTTCTTCTTCACTCCTAGGTTCCCCTCACCCTCCTTCGGGGCCCCCCCTTTCTCCCATCGTTTCATCCCGTTCCCTCCCTGCCAAATGTAACCTGATTTTTAAAGGGCTGTCCTCCCGGCTTGGAAATCCTGGCATGAAGTCCAGCATCTGACCTTCCTTGATTGCCAGGCTGTCGTTTCTGTTGGTGTGGGGTGTGGAGGGGGGGTGGGGGTGAAGGGAGACTCTCCCACACTTTCCTCTTTCTGCCTGTTAAAAAAAAAAAATTTACCCACCTCCCCTTTCAAATAAAAAAAAAAAAAGAGAGAGCGCGCGAGAAAGAGAGAGAGAAATCTAGAGACGGAGAGCGAGAGAGAATTTGACATTATTGTATAATTTAAAATTGCACAGCCTAGAGCCCACAAAACCGAGCATGTAATTACACACTTACTAGAGGTAACAGCAGTGCTGATAATTATTCTTTACACAGGAGAGACCCTGCTGATATCCCACAGTCAGAAAGTGGGAACTACAATATCTTTAATACCATCCTCAGAGACCCTCATAAGCAGAAGAGAAGTATGAGAAGGCTCACAGGGTCCAGAGCAATATCTTCATTGCGCCAGAATGTCAGGAGCTTTAGCACAACAGAAATCGATAGTTTCGAGTACATTTTTTGGTACAATTTTTTTTTTTTTTTGGACCCAACCTGAGAAAGTACAGGGAGAAGGCAGCGGTCCTGAGCAGTGTGAAGCCAAACCTTTCTAATGCAAGGCCTGTCTGTTTAGACGTGCCCCGCAACGTCAGTTTATGAGACACGCGTTCTTTATCAGAGCAACGAGACAGGGCAGCTGGCGAGGCCCTCCTCCTGGAAGGCTTTTGGTCATCGCTAAAGCCTTTTCGTTTCAGTCATGAACTGTTCTCCCTCCCAACGTCCCCTGATTAAGACAGCACCTTTGCTTATCATCAGCTATAAAGTTATGCGGTATTTAGTCTCAAAAGAAAGGAGATAAATATACGGGGCACTCGTTTCTAGGCCCTTGACCCTCTTCATCGCCTTTCTTCCTCTCTGCAGGGAAGGAGTTGGGTGCGTTCGAAAAATAAGGAAAGTTGAAACACTGAGAAGAGTCAGGACAATAGCCAGCGAACTCAACGCAGTGAGGTAGAAGGTTTTCAGGCAGAGAAGTCAAAGTACAAGTTTCACGCCGTGCTTGCTTTCAAAAGGAGGCCACGCATCTCTATACTAACCGCAGAAGCTGTGACAAGCGGTTACCTGTTTCTGCTCTGTGACCCTAAGTCCTAAGTGTGTAGTTTGCTCTTTATTTTTTTAAGTTTATTTATTTTGAGAGAGAGAGAGAGAAAGTGTGGAGCAGGGGAGGGGCAGAGAAAGAGGAGACAGCAAGAATCCCAAGCAGGCTCTGCCCTGCCAGTGTGGAGCCTGACGCGGGACTCAAACTCACGAACCCCGTGAGATCATGACTTGAGCCTAGGTCAGGCGCTCAACCCACTGATCCCCCGGGGCACCCCTCTAGTTTGCTCTTTCAAACACACTGCCTTGATTGTTTGCAGGTTGTGCCAACATTCTGACTTGGTAATGTGCGTGATGTCAGTTGGGCTAATCAACCATTCTAATTGGGGTCATTGTTCAACAGGAAAGAGCTGATTTTGGCTTGAGGCTCAGGGGAAGAACCCCCTGATTCCTTGCTTACTGTGTGCCAGGCACTGAGTGAGCTGTGTTACTGTGCGTTCGTCGTTGAAGGCTTCCACCCTCTCCATGGGCTCTATAGAAGCGTCCTCCCATTTTTAAAGGTGAAAAATCTGAGGCTCATGCATGTGAACTTGGCCAACGTCACACAGTTAATAAAGACGAAAGAGGTAAGACTCAACTGAAATCTATCGACCGTTCGGTCTGATGGGTATATTAGGCCATTTCAATTCACAGTTCAGGTGATAATGGCCAGTGAGTTTAAAGGGGTGAGGCCATCACAACAGAGAAACACGGTGGTCAGGGGACCCTTTGGTCACTCGCCAGGGAGACAGATTCCGGGGGAGGCCCTCTCTAGGCTGGTCTGCACCTGGAGCCCAAAGAAAACAGCAGCTAAGTGTTGGGTGACCTGAAGACGGGGAGTTAAGTTAAGCGGGCATTTGCAGCAGGTGGGCAAAACAAGGGGGTACTGGCATGGGAAGCAGGAAGCCACAGTCCAAGAATCTGAGACACCAAACGGAAGACCATTCTGGATATTTCTGGCAAAGTGTTGGCAAGCCAGTCAGCTGTTTGCTGGCTTTTGGTACAATCTGAATGGGGGCGGGGGTGTGATTTAACTGCCAAGTTAAAGGGGCTATATTGGCGGACGTCGGTGAAAGGCCCCACAGGTGTGAGAAGGCTGTCCCAGCGGTTACATTTGGCTTTGCACGTCCCTTGGTGACTGGCTCTGGATAGCCTGGCATTCCTGCTGTTACCAGAAAGGTGTGGGGATGTGGATGAGGCCACACGCTAGAACCTCAAAGAGTGGGTAGCAGGACCACCTCGGACCACACCTGTGAGGAAATCAGAATTTGTCTTTTGGTCGGCAGCTCTGCCCTTGGCCATGTCGGTAGCCCCCGCTCAATCTGCTGAGTCTAACGTGTGACCCATCTCACAGCTGTGTTTTTACTGGGCTTCGGGGATGCTGGATACCAACAAAGGCCTCTAGTCTCAAACCTGTGGCAAGATGAGAGGGACGTGATCGAGAGTGTGACAGATGTTTCCGGACAGGGGGCCTCGTCCAGTGTCCTCGCCACTCGGATGGTTGGGGTGGGTGACCCGCTTGGCCCTCTGTAAACCCATCCCTGTTTATACTTTGAGTGCACAGTTTTCTGGTTGGCAAGGGAAGGGACATAGGTTAGGGCCTGATATCACCCAAACGTCTGGGGCCCAGAAAGGTCAGCAAAACAGGGTCGCTTGACCCTCCACGTGGAATAATTCACGATGGGACTGCTCTGGAGGCCCAGATTTGGATTTGTTTGGATTTGTCTCTGGCTGTTTGGATGTGTCTCTTTTATACGTTCGCCTCCAGTAGGCGGTGGCTTGGAGAGCTGGTATGACAGGAGTCAAAGAAGGGAACAAGATGAGTTCCTGCTGGAGACCCAGGCCAGGAATTTCTTCAGGTTTCCATGGGAGAAAGCTAATCTGAGACAAGGCCTTTAGGGCCCCCAATTTAGGCTACCGACTCAGGTACACAAGTCCTTTCTCTTAAACCATATTTGTGAATATCTTTGAGAACGATCAGGTCACAAGCACGGGCTTGGGGGTCAGACAGATCTGGCTTTGAGTTCCAAATGGGCGATTTGGCAGCCATGTGGCTTTGAGCAAGTTACTCGCTCCAAGACTCAGTTTCTTTGCTTGTAAAATGGGAATAAAACTCTCTGCTTCGGAGTTGCCTTGGGGAATAAACAACGTGTGTCATGGCACCTGGCACGGTCATTGGTACGTAGCAGAGACTCTGTAATGGTTTGCTCCTTTCCCCTGGTTTTCCTCCATTTCCCACCCCCAATTCTGAAGCACCAAAGACTCCGGGGGAAGGATAGGTCCAAGTAAAAAGACACGTCCCATGAAACACCACTTGGGGAGAAGTCTCGACTTCAGAGAGCATCCAGGACCATTGTTCACCTCCTGCACAGGACAATCCAATCCCATGGGAGTCCCCACTGGGGACCCGTAAGCAAATGGAAGCCATCCTCGACATGAGAAAGCAAATGTGGGAACCGAGACATACATGCAGAGAAATAAAATTGGCTGATGACCTCTTTACCACCTCCAAGCTAGACAAGACATATGGGGAGGAGGGCAGAGAGAGGGGTTATCCTGAAATCATTCATTGTTTTTGCTGTTATTGGGTGCTGGTACCCTAGTCTTTAGATTATCTGGAGCTGCAAGACACTCACTCAACATACGGTGGAGGAAGTGGGGGTTATTGGTAACCACAATTGCCCTAGAGCGAAGGGCTTCTCGTCATACACATGTCTCATACGGTGGAGCTGGTCTTTCAGCCTTCTCGCACTTCCCTATGGCAGTGGGCGGGTTGGAGAACACTGTAAAACACTTGACTTTGCTGTGTCTCAGGACTTTTCACCCTCTGTCCATCTCCCGCCCCCACATACCCCCAAACCTCCCCTCCTTTGTGCAAATCTGTTTTCACCACAGGAGCACATGCTGTCTCTTCTAGCTACAACACTTCTTGCTAATTCAACGATTCATCTTTAATGAGGCCCCCTGCCAATGTTTAAATAGCATTCAGAACAAAGAAAAGGCAATATTTCCAAAACAGCTGCTTCTACTGCCTCCTCATAGCTCATCTCTTCAGAAAATCAAGACAAACACATCGATAATGATAGATGATGGAAAAATACTTGGTTACTATAGGTATCTACCCATGTATCTATAGACGCATGCAGCCATTGATAAAATGCTCGCCTCTGTGGTGCCAGAAATGTTCAGTCTAAGCACCCTGAAAAGTTTTGTTGGTTTCAGATAGTACTGCTCTAGCCAGATTTTTCTTATTGAGCTTCTTGGTTCTTTTTCAGAATTGTTTGCGAGGCATCGGCGATAGTGGAAAGAGTGGGAGATTTGGAGTTAGGGCAGTAGAGGCCACCTTTTCGTTCTGTCGCTTACGAGCTGTGGAAGCGGGCAAGTTGCTCAAGCTCTCTGCCCAGGTTTTGTTTAGCTGGTGAATGGGAGATTGCACCCGCCTTCCTTTCTGGGTGTAAGTTGACATGATTAGTACAGTATTTGGCAAGCCGGAGGCACGTGATAAATACCAGTGTCATTTCCTGTGTAAACGCAGGCTCTTCTGGAACCATAAAGAGTGGTCGGAGGCTGGAGGCTTCTGCCTGTGTTTCCAGAAGCACTGCTTCCGTGGCCCCCCCGGGGGTAAGAAGTCTTCACGTTAGCCACCCCGAAATGTACCTCTTCGTACCTGTGTCAGAGTCGCTCTTGGGACGAGAAAGTGGTAGATGGAGTATTATCTAAGGAAAGTGCCTGGTAAAAGTTCACGTGTGCCTTTTATTTATTTATTTATTTTCTAAAGGAAGATTGAAAATAATGGAGACTAGAAAAAGGACAGCAAAACGAACCCAAGGAGTCATTGGAGGGGATGTGGGAGGGGGGATGGGCTAAATGGGTAAGGGGCACTAAGGAATCTACTCCTGAAATCATTGTTGCACTATATGCTAACCAATTTGGATGTAAATGGTAAAAAATAAACATAAAATAAAATAAAATAAAAAAACGAACCCAAGGAAACCAGAAGGGAAGAATGAATATATTTTTAATAAGTTAATAAACTTTAAAATGGAAGAATCGTAGAATTTATTTAAAAGAAATCCAAGAAATAGTTTTCTGACTGGGGGAGAAAAAGGAAAAGCTTGAAGAAAAATCGAATTAAGAAAAAAGGGAGAAATATTCAACATTAGGCCTGAGATAAGATATATAAATGCAAACGAAACTTCTTAGTTATTAGTGAAGAATGGAGCAGATGTTCAGAGAGGTATGGGGAAAGAGCCCAAGAGGGCAAAAAAAGGGGAATGGGAAGTAATTCTACATGTGTTATCAGGGAAAGACAGCCGGTCAGCCTTCAGAAGCAGATTTGTGTGGTCTAGCCAATCAGACGTCTCCTTAAGGAGTTCAGAGCCTGGCCCAGGAGGGAGGGGGCACAGGACAGTGATGTTTCAACAGCGGAGGACAGTGTGGTTGCAGTAAGGACCAGTGTGATGTAGGACGGACGCCAGTGGGTGATATTAATGGGATGAGAGTTTAAGGGGCAAGAGGAAGGAGCTTGCAAGGAAATCCAGTGTTCACTAAGAAATCCTGCTGAAGGACGCGGCTTTTATGTTTGATTGCCAAGAAGAAGCGGATGCCTGGACAGTGGTTGTAATCAGCGATCATTTGGTTGCAAGGAACAGAAATTCTTTCGCATTCTTTCACAAAGTTTAAAAAGGTTTCATGAAAGGAAATAGGGACATCTCACGGACCCCCAAATGTAAACCATAGCCTACTTTCTCTCCATGTTTCTTTCTGTCTCCCTGACTCTGTCTCCCTCTCCTTAAGTTTGTTGGTTTCTCTTCACTTCTCTCCGTTCTTCCGTTCATAGCCCAGATGCAAAGTTTGAAGCCACCTTTTATGAAACCAGAGAGCGCCAGCCTCACCCATTTTGAGCCTTCCAAGGCACATTACCTTGTGGGGCAGTTTTCTGTATTTGTTTTTTGCACCTCTATGAGCTCATTAATGGTAGAAATACACTGGTTCCTTTTTCTTTTGTCAATTACCAGAAAGCTGTCCGATAGATAAATGTTTGTTTTGAGTATCAAATATGACAGCATCAGTGAAAATACTTTATAAACTGGAGGACCATGTAATTATATGATATTTTGTTGTGTTCACTCTAGGCAGTCCCTCTTGCCTTCTTACTCCAGGCCTGCTCCTACTAGAACGTTCAGGCAGGCCAGGAGAAAAACTAGAAATGATCTTACCAAGGGATCTGGCTCAGAAACCAGACGAGCTGAGATGTGTGAAGGTGCCTATCACCATACCTGGCACATAGTAGCCTCTTACATTTTGTTAAGTCCCTAAAGATGAGTCCGTTCTCAAGAGGGGTGAGGAGCAGGCTACACAAAATGGAACCAGATGCTCTCAGAGGCTTCCTGAGGTCCTGGAGGCTGTCAATGAAGAGACTTTTCCAGCAGTTGGAGGTAGGTTATGCCACAGCCCATTAAAGAGCCCTAATGCCCACATCAGGCTCTGTCACACGGCTTTGTTGTATTTATTTCTCATCTTTTCCCATGATTATGGCCCTTTTATGTCCAGAAACTATAGCTCTAAGGACTCCTTTTTGATGCTTGACCTTACACTTGGCGTGGCTCATACTCAATATCTTTCTACACTAACTCGCAACAGGATTGCACTTCTCCCTAGCTGTTCTTAGATAAGTCCACTTCGTTTTTATCCTGAATTGCTTTATTTTAGATTGTTTTGATTAGGAAATATGATCTCACTCCTTTTAGAAGGAGGGTTAGGTAAAAATAAATCCCCATCTAAATAGCTATTCCACGGGGCGCCTGGGTGGCTTAGTTGGTTGAGCGTCTGACTCTTGACTTTGGCTCAGGGTCATGATCACATGATTCATGAGTTCGAGCCCTGCACTGGCAGCGTGGAGCCTGCTTGGTTGGGATCCTCTTTCTCCCTCTCTCTCTGCCCCTCCCATGCTCATTCACTCTCTCTCTCTCTCTCTCTCTCTCTCTCTCAAAAATAAATAAATAAACTTTAAAAAAAAGCTGTTCTACTATAGCCCCACTCAGTGGCCTTTAGGAGTATTTCCTGTTGAGCAGGACTCATCCTGGCCACCAGCTTTCGCTTTTCCAGCCCTATATCCCATCATTTCCTTCCACAAGACATAGTTCAACAAGTATTTGTTCAATGGTAACATATGCCAGGTCTCTGGTGTTGCTTGTTTGTTCATTTGTTTGTTGTTTTTTTTTTAATTTTTTTTTAACCTTTATTTATTTTTGAGACAGAGGGAGACAGAGCATGAATGGGGGAGGGTCAGAGAGAGGGAGACACAGAATCTGAAACAGGCTCCAGGCTCTGAGCTGTCAGCACAGAGCCCGACACGGGGCTCGAACTCACGGACCACGAGATCACGACCTGAGCCGAAGTAGGACGCTTAACTGACTGAGCCACCCAGGTGCCCCCATTTGTTTGTTTTGATATTACTAAACCGGTGCTTTCAGGGAGCTCGGAACACAGACGAATGACAAACAGTTCTAAAATTTGCTTTAGTTCATCTGTGGCAGATATAGTAGTTTATGTCCAGTCACTTTGCCTTTGCCTTTCTGTGACACTGAGTTTGGAATGCTACACACAACCCTTCCAGATTCCCTTGCAGCCAGGAGGGACCGCGTTCTCAGTCCATGGCCAATGAAATGTTAACAGAAGCAGGGCCTCTTGTCACCTTTCCTGCCTTCTGCCCGGAGTGTGGGGCATGAGGGATGGCAGCCATCTCTAAGACTGGTGGAAAGGGATAGGAAAAAGCTTGAATTCTGGATGGCATTAGCTCTGGGCTGTCTATGCCATTGCGTTGTCACGTGAGACACGTCAGTGCCTTACCATTTAGCCATTGTTTGTTGGTTTACGGAAGCTCGCAGGCAAGACCAATCCCAAAACACACATCTGCTCTCTCCTAAGAGCTTGGTTGGCAATATTTCACTTCACGCAGCATTAGCCCATCAAATGCGTTAAACGGACGGTCCAAATTCACTCCTGTAGGGACTACTAAAGTTTAGTTATGAAAGTAATCTTAATTAACAGCAAAAATCATATATGGTATCATTTAATGGGCAGACTACACATCAGCGATGAGCACCATTTCGTTCACAGTCAATGGGCACCCGTCAGGTCCCTTCCTCACTAGTCTGTTTCCACTTTCCATTTTATTCCCCCAGTTACCCTGGCCTTCCAGCACATACCACTTCATTTGATTCCAGATCCATGGGTCCTTGCCCTCACACTCCTCTACAGCATTGCCTTCTTGTCTGTTCTCGTCATGCTCCTTCTCTTCTAGGCCTCCTCTCTTCTTCTTAAGGAAGCCATTTAGTAGTCCTGGGGCACACATCTTAGTGAATTGTCTCCCTGGTGGTATTCTCTACTCATAGCATCTACATCACATAGCTACCTCTCAAACAAAGGGACAAGACGCTACGCTTCTACAAAAATGTGAATCAAATGCAGGAATACAGAATTAAGGAGTTGGTCCCTGGGGGGTAGGGAGGTTGGGTTGGAGAAAGCTTTACAAGTTTAATGTTGATTTTGGGATGTGGAGAATAGAGAAGGCTGTCTTCCTTTTGAGGGGAATTCTTCCATTTGGTCATTTTGGATAGTCCCTGGAGTGGTGCGGACCTGCAGGGCACTTCCCCTGTGCCGTGGTGTGTAACTGGAGTTGGTGGGCGGGGCCACCGTCAGACCTCATGTCTGCCCCCAGAGAGGGCTGTCTTCCTAGACAGAGAAGAGAAGTTAAGTTCCAAGCGGAGGAGGCAACGCGTCCAAAAACATGTGGGTGGCATGGCTGCCGAACACTGAATAGTCTATTACAGTAGAGAGGCGGGGGAATGGGGAGAGGGCACCCAAGCATGAGGCAGAGAAGAGGTGTTTGGGCCAGAGTTTGAAGAAATGGAGAAATTGTGAAGGTTTTTAGAGGTGACTAGTAGTCAATCAAGGCCTGAGAAGGAAAACTAGACAGTATATTAGTCAGGGGAGGAGGAAAGGATCTATATTTAGTAAGTACCAGCAGCTCGGCAGCTCTGTCCTCTTTAAGATCGTAAATTAATTTGTTTCAGAGCCTAGGCAGTACATATTATACTTCCCATTTTATAGCTGGAAGAAGAAAGGCCAGTCAGGCAGCGAAGGTGATAGTCCCTGCCAGAGATGCCTGGGAGCCTGGACCAGTCTTTGCAGGAGCAAAGAGAATCGAGAAGAGATGGATGTAAGAGATGTTTCAGGAATAAAGCCAATAACGGAGACTCAACGGGATGTACAAGGAGATAGTGAGGAAAATAAAAGATGGACGTGAGAACTGTTTTAGAAATGGAATCAATAGGACAGAGATGGTTTATAGACAGAATCAACAGAACTCAGAAAGAACCAACAGGGTGTGGGATCAGTCAGGTTGGATAGGGTGGTCCCTGGTGTCCAATGTTGTGATAAGTCCAGGAAAAGCAAAACTGAGAGAGCTTAATGAAGAGGTCAAGGGACAATTTAAGAGACACTTTCCTCTAATGGTGGGGGCAGAAGCTAAATAAAAGTGTCCTGAAGAGAATGGAAGATAAGAGCGGGCACCACGCATATGTGCAGCCTTGTTTCCAGGAAGATTGGCCGTCAATAATGAAGAGATTATGTGGAAAATTAAGTAGGCGTTGGCCATGAAAGTTGAAGAAACATCTTCTGAAGGATGGGAGATTGAACTTGTTCAAAAGCTGAGGGGAAGGCGAGGAGGTAAGGGAGACACCTTGGTGACAAGAGGAGGAAAGGAGGATGATAATCCCTTCCATCTGTGGAGAACTTTACAATGTATACAGTGTTGTGTCTGTAGTGTCTCATGTAGGGTGGATAGAAACAACGTCACCATCTATGAACTGAGGTTCAGAGAGATCAAATGACTTTAATAAAGAGGAGAGAACTAGGATATGAATTCAGGACACCTGAAACCAGTCCAGCTTTTGCTTGGTTTTGTTTATTTCAGAGAGATAGAGCATGAGTTGGGGACAGGGAGAGAGATACAGAATCTTTTTTTTTTTTTTTAACGTTTATTTATTTTTGAGACAGAGAGAGACAGAGCATGAAGGGGGAGGGTCAGAGAGAGGGAGACACAGAATCTGAAACAGGCTCCAGGCTCTGGGCTGTTAGCACAGAGCCCGACGCGGGGCTCGAACTCACTGACCGCGAGATCATGACCTGAGCTGAAGCCGGCCACTCAAACCACTGAGCCACCCAGACGCCCCGAGAGATACAGAATCTTAAGCAGGCCCCACGTTCAGCATGGAGTCTGATCCCACAATCCTGGGATCATGACCTGAGCCGAAATCAAGAGTCAGAAACTCAACCGTCTGAGCCACCCAGGCGCCTCAACTTTTGTTTTTGTTTGCTTGTTTCTGGTTTTTATTCTTTGCTTTCCCTATGAGGAAGAAGATGGCTTTAAAAATACTAAAGAGTAGGGCGCCTGAGTGGCTCAGTTGGTTAAGCACCTGGCTCTTGATTTCAGCTCAGGTCACGATCTCACGGTTTGCAAGATCGAGCCCCATGTCTGGCCCTGTGCTGACAGTGAAGAGCCTGCTTGGTATTCTCTCTCCCTCTCTACCCCTCCCCTGCTTGTGCTCTCTCTCTCTCTCTTTTAAACTAAATAAACAACAAAAAAAATTTAAAGTACTAAAGAGTGGCAAATTTTTCGTGGAGAAACATATTCATTGCCAAATTAAATTTTTTTTACATGTATTTATTTTTTGAGGGACATAGAGAGACAGAGCATGAGTTGGGGAGGGGCAGAGAGAGAAGGAGACACAGAATCCGAAGCAGGCTCCAGGCTCCGAGCCGTCAGCACAGAGCCTGACGCGGGGCTTGAACTCACAAACCGTGAGATCATGACCTGAGCCGAAGTCGGACGCTGAACCGACTGAGCCACCCAGGCACCCATCACTGCCAAATTTAAATTAATCCTGTGAAGTTGCTCAAACTGGCATTCTCCTCATAAAATGGAACGTGAATGAACCGAGTGAGGGGCAGTGAGGCGGGCTGAGTTCCATAAGACCACATAGCTAAGAAGGGGTTGAGAAGAGCCTCAAACTCTTGCCTCTGGACTCCTGGTCCAGGGTTCTTCTCAATGAAGCCTTCTTGTGGACAGGGCTGTCGCCTCCTGCACATGTGGATGATAACGTGTGTGAGCCCTGCAGAAGATAAACGGTGCCCCATATTTCTGACCCTCTTCCCCTTGTGGGAATGTGGGGAGATTGTACAGCCCCAACCCCTTGAATTAGCCACGACCATCTGACTTGTTTTGGACAACACCATACGAGCTAGTGTGCAGTTCTCCACGTTCTCCTTTCTTCTGCCTCGGCAGTCTTGGGAGAGAGAGGGCTGTAAGACAGAAGCCGCCCGAATGAGGAGGCTAGCTGGCTGAACAGTCATCTGAACCAGGAGCTGACTCACAGTGAGTGAGAAATGAATTTAGATGCCTGATATTCAGGGATTATTATAGCAGCATGATCTTTTTTTTTTTTTTTAAGTTTACTTATTTATTTTGAGAGAGAGTGGTGGGGAGGGAAGAGAGAGAGGGAAAGAGAATCAATCCCCTGCAGGCTCCACGCTGCCTAATGTGGGGCTCGAACCCATGAACCGTGACATCATGACCTGAGCCAGAATCAAGAGTCGGACGCTTAGCTAACTGAGCCACCCAGGTGCCCCTATAGCAGCATAATCTATAATCTAATCTATACAGCTGAAGACCAACACAGTCTTTCCAATGGAAAAATATATATATACCCCGGTGTCTCATAGGTAGCCCTGTTCCAAAAAGGCAGAGGTGAGCATCTTCCCAGGATAACTAGGAAATAAACATCACTAGGTCCCCCTAGTAGTTAAAATGCCATCAGGGCTGCTTTTTTTTTTTTTTTTTTTTTTTTTTAAGACTATATTGGATGGTGAGTTTTTATTATGAGGTTCAGTTGTAGGCTTGAGGAGAAATTGTTTTTACAGATGTTCAGGGTGTGTTATGAGGAAATGGCCTTTTACAGGGGTTCAGATTGATGGGCTCTCCCGGGACCTCCTCTGACTACATGCACAGAGGAAGTAGGGAGGGGTCAGGACAGGCACAAAAGGACACAGTGGAGTTTGGGGAAGCTCATGAAAGGGAGGCAGCTGAGTCCATGAAATAGAATAAGATTCAGAGTCACATAGACTCGGGTTTGAGTCCTGGCTCTGCCACTCATTAGCCAAATTACTGAACCTCTTGAGCCTTAGAATGATTGTCCAGAACATGAGACTAATGATAATTACTTCGTAGATACGACGAATCTAGATAGATTTCATCCATCTCAGTTATCATTACTTTTGTTGTTTTTATCGTTACTACCTTCCAATGGGGGCCCAGTGGTCCAGTTCTTTACTTTTTCTCCAGAAACTTCAAAGGGTCTGGGAAAAGGGTGGCATAGGGAGAGAGGATCAGAAACTTCTTCTGTGTCCCTTCTCCTTTTAGTTCTTCTTTTGTGGCAATGCTTTGGGGTGGTGAGACCTTGGGAAGAAGAACATCTGGGGGGCTGTAGGTGACTTCTTGGTAGAACTTGCATTTGAGTCTTCAACGCTAAGAAGAGCCAGGGGGAAGCTGAGGGAAAGGAGGAGATTGCTAACTGTTCAGATTGGCTCCAGGGTAATGGTTTTAAGTGGGAAGACAAAGAGGCTTTCAGCGGTTTGGCCTTCTACGTTGTCCTGTCCATCCGGCCAGAAATGACCCAGGGCAGGATTCTGATCAGTGTTAAAGAGAACCAAATGCACCAAACCTTCCTTCTGACCTAGGTCTTGGGGAAGCGCTGGGCAGCCGCACTGGGTTACGGTCAAAGAGAGGTGAAGGGAACCTCCAGTACATTCACTGGCCCTAAATGGAGAATTTGTCTGGTGGGTGCCTACTTTTTGCCCTGTCATGTCAAGAACTTTTTCCTCCCGCTTGGAAAGTTACCTAGTCCTGACAGAGGACACTGGAATCTTTCCTTTAACTCAGATTTCCCAATGGTCACTCCATCCCTTAAAACTGACTCACACTTTTAAACACCTACTTTTAGTTTTACGCTAAGCGATAATATCCACGAAATCACAGTTTTCAGTTCTAAAACACACTACGATGAATATGTACCGCTTAACACTTTTGAAAGAACACTCATCCGTGCCTCACTTGGAATCATCTCGTGCACCACGAGCGGTGCACGGGCCACATTTTGGGATCCTGGCTTTAGAAGCGGAGGGAAGCAAGGGGCATCTACCCACAGGGGGTGGTGAGTAGGGGGCATTTGCATAGAGCAACGGATGTGCTCTCAGCGCCAGCCCCCCCGCCCCGGGCGGCCTCCATCTTGGTTTAGGCGCCGCCATCTGCTCTGAGTGAGCAGCCTTTTGTGAAAAGCTGTGGGAGGATCAGCCTGGCTGATTGGCTGGAGCCGTGCCCAGAGTGCCCAGATGTACATGTGCCCCAAAAAGGGGGCACAGCTGGGGTTCGCTGCCTCCCTTGAGGTTTGGTTATTCTGGTGAAGCTCAACTCTGCCTCCCACTTTCCTGCGGTGCATTCTGCTCGGTTGGCGGTGAGGGAGAAGGCCCACTGCGGCACTGTGAGCTCCCTTACCGCCGTCTGCCTGCCATTTGCTGCCACTGGGGACATGAGATTGCTTCCATGGAAACAGAACCATGGATTGTTTTTCCAGAAAACGTCTCAATCTAATTTGTGTGGAGCTGCGCTGTGTGTGTCTGTGTGTGTGTGCACGTGCCCGCGTGAACACACATGTGTATGTGGAGTGTATTAGTTGCAGAAGAGGGGTGAGAAGACAGAAGGGAGAATTTGCATAGAACCCCCAATTTTCCTTGAATCCCAGGGAGTTAATTATTTCAGGTGAATGTTGGAAGTTATGGAGACTGAGTCTAATTAAGGTGTGGTGTTAGGAAGTCCTTACCCATTATATTTGGCTGGAGTACTCAGAAATGTTTGAATTTTGTTGGTCTAGACAGTTCTTCTCAGGGGGTCTCCCTCAAAAGAAGAGGTGCACAAGGGAGGCAAAGTAAGGCAAGGCGGCAGTATTTCTGCTTAGTATTTCCTCCCAAACCCCAATGTTGGACTCCAGTAATTGGACTGAATCTCCTCTGCGGTGCTTTTTCCTAGATCCGGCAGGGCAACATAGCCTAAAAATAAGGAAGTTTTGTGAACTCTGTTTTTCTTTCAGCGTTCATATAGGAGTCTTGGATTTTATGCAATGGAACAGCAGGCCAGACTCCTAGTAAAAAAGAGCCAAAGACAGTGGGTACCTCAGTGATGAGAATGAAGTTGACCTAGGCTACTTTCCTAAATGCCTAAATGGCACAAGATAGATAGATAGATAGATATCTATCGATAGGTAGGTAGATAGATAGATAGATAGGTATATAGATGGGTAGGTATGTAGATAGGTAGGTAGATAGATAGGTAAATGATAGAGGAAGAGAGAGAGAGAATCCAATGCGGAGAGAAAATAAAAGGTGACAGCTGCTCAGAGCAGCTCAGACATTCTTACCTCTCTTGGTTAGAAGAAGGAAGTGAGAAAAGAAGGGTTGCCAGAACTTGAACCTGGGATACCTCACAACACTGCTGCATTGGTATTAAGATACAACATTTATGCGCCCTGTGAACTTTGGTTCCATTAGATGCTCCACCCAGAGGAATGGTGGCCCCATAGAATGTTCTAGAACTTAAACAATTGAGACCAGAATTTCTCCTCCCTGGAGATGGAATGTCTTACTTCCCCCAGAGAGAAGAGAGAGCTCTGGAACCAGCCTTCCGCTCTTCTCCTTGGGAAGGAAGATGCAGAACTTCTACCGTGAGACGGTTTTTGCTTCTGCCTTGTGTCTCTTTTTTCATTTCTCTTATGACAATGACTTTGGGTTTGGCCAGTAGGTAAAGATTAGTAATGGTGCACCGGGGTCTTCTTGGATACTGGTAAAAATAACTCCAGGTGACTAATACGAGATGCCTGGAACCTTCCCCAAGGTTCTGCATGTTCCACATTTAGGCGAATAGCACCAGCATGCACCCGTGCTCTAAAGTAGTTATAGTTGGGTGAATGTTTTAGTCTACAGTTCTGTGTCACTTATTGAGAGACTAGAATCTGGCGCCATGATTTCTGCAGGTGGTGGAGCTCTTAGCAATGTGCCAAGCCAGTGGATGTGCCTTAGGTTGCTTGGTCCAAAGTAAGCAAGCAAATAATTGTTGAATGACCAAATAGCTACATTTCCTTGCTATGTTGTGGGATTAGAATTCCTTTAGGAGTAAAAAAAGATCTGAACAACATTTTTCCAGTGACCGCTTTTTAAACTCTGGATTATCACAATACCTTCAAAGAAAAGTCATCGGGGGTGTTCACACCATCTGACAGGTCGAATCTCCCCCGTCTCATTTTGTACCTTAATTCCAACTGCTCTCTTGGGATATTTTTCTTCCTCTTCACCCTTCAAATCATGTGTTGTTGTTGTTGTTTTTTTTTTCAAGACCCCCTCACCACGAACTTGTTCCACTAACTTCTGCATCTTTCTGTCCACCGAAGTCCTGATCTCTCTGTCTCTGTTCATATTCGTACGGCTCTTCCTTTCTGCATTACCCATTTAGGACTTGACACTTGTCAGATTAAGTCACCTTTCCTTTGTGTGGATTTTGTTTTCTTGCGTTATCATAAATCAGGACTGTGCCTTGTAATTTTCTCCCTCTCTTCATGTTTTGGAAGAGTGTTTGACATACAGTGAGGCCAAATGAATATTTTGGAATTGAAAATCAGCCCTGGGAAATTTTCTTCTAAGTAAAACGAAGTTGATACTAAAATATGTGTCCAAATGGACTAGGAGGGTTAGGGGAGATGCTGTCATAAAGCACCTAGACCTCGGCACATACTAGCTCCTCAATAAATGTTATTTCTTTTCCTGTCCTTCCGGGCAAGATATCCAGCTTTGACTCATTACCAATGACTTGTATGGGAGCCACTTGTTACTACTTGTGAAAGAAAAAATGGTATTCCTTTCCTCATTTTACTGTGGTGGTGGGGAGGGGGGGGAATCCAAGGACCTGTATTTTGTTTTATAATCTCTATACATTGAATTTCCTGTCTTTCTAGAGCTGCAGTTCTTTATATTCCATTTTTTACCTCCCCCTCACCCCAATGCCACATGGTGTACATTTCCTTTATTTAAAAAAAAATTTTTTTTAACGTTTCTTTATTTTTGAGACAGAGAGAGACAGAGTGTGAACAGGGGAGGGGCAGAGAGAGAGGGAGACACAGAATCTGTAACAGGCTCCAGGCTCTGAGCTGTCAGCACAGAGCCCGACGCGGGGCTCGAACTCATGGACCGTGAGATCATGACCTGAGCCAAAGTCAGACGCTTAACCGACCAAGCCACCCAGGCGCCCCCATACATTTCCTTTAAAAATGAAGCACGTGTCAATTTTGTTTAAGAATATCGGCGTACCTCTGGCCCATCTCTGGAGACCTATAGGGTGGCCTCCTGGCCCCAGATTGCAGGTATCACTGTTAGCATCCATCAACCATTATTCAATCGTGGCTCCATGGAGCTGCTTGCTTATATTGCGTCTGTGCTCCCCATTGGCACTGCCCGCCTGGCAGTCACCCAATCCGGTCTGACACTTGCTGCTGAGGATGGGGAGGGGGACCCAGGCAGGCTTCCAGTTCTTTCATGAGCCGGGTGCTGCCTGCAACCAGAAAACTGAAGCCCCGTTCTAAGGCTTCAGAGGTCCCCAGCACAGTGGAGTGGAGCCCTGAGCCACGGGAAGTGTATAAGCAGAGAACGCAGTGGAAAGTAAATTAGCTCTTGGCATTGAGTCCTGCTGATATAAGCTCTTGATTTTTTTTTTTCACCCCTCAAGTACCACTTAAGTCCCTGTGCTTGCTTCCTCACAAACAATGGAGCGGAATGTTCATTTGTTTGCTTGGAAAGGGTTGGGCTTTCCCCCCTTCTCAGTTCCGAAGGCTTGAAGTGCTCAGCTGTCCTCTTTCCAGAAGCCTGCTCCCCCCCCCCCCACACACACACTTGGCTTAGTGTCTTCTGTGTTTAATTGCAAATTATTGATTTAAAGGGATTACTTTTTAGCTCTTGCCAGATTCAGTCGCTCCTGGGTTGGACTCCCCAGCAGGAAACTCTAGGGACCCCAGCTGGGGAAGGAAGGGAGGATCAAGGATCATCAGGAGTTTTGCTGGGTGGGAGGCCACCCGCCTCCACTCACAGACTGATTGGATGCCAGAGTTGAGCCCAACATCCTATCTTACCAGAGAGAAAACTGAGTCCTGGGGGTTGCCAAAGCTTTTTATAGCCAGAGAGAACGGAACCTGTAATTCTGAGGTTGGGACTTCTACAGCAGTCCTTGATGTATATGGGCTCATTTAATCGTAACCAAAAAACCCAAGAGGTGGGGATCTTGTTCTAATGCAGATTTGATTTAGCGGATCTGGGGTGACGCCCAGGATTTTGCATTTCCAGCGAGCAGCTCCCAGGAAATGCTGATGCTGCCTGTCCCGGATCACACTTTGAGAAGCAAGGATCAGAACGATAGCATGGGGTCCTGACCTTGTCAGCACGATGCAATTGCATGTGAGTCTGAAAAATTACTGATGTTTGGGTCCCATCCCTCGGACAATGGGAACTTTAAAAGCTTCCTACGTGCTTCTGTCTGGCATAACAGTTTCATTAGGGAATACCTTCCAACTGAACTCCCCTGAGCCTTCCTAAATTGTGTGCAAATATACATTGCTTGCATCGAGGTGTCCTCATACATGCACACGTGTGCATGTGCTTCACAACTCCAGAAATCTCAGAACCAAAAGAATAGAATAGTCATTTATAAAAACATAATCTTTTTTTTTTTTTTTTCCTGAGCACCTGCTCTGCACTTTCCATGCATTACCTCATTCGTGTATCACTAAAACCCTACGAGAAGGTGATGCTGTAGGTCAGCTGGCTCTGGTCCCCATTCTTCCATCAAGTTTGGCACAGTCATGCCCACTCTATTCATGGGGCATCTCAGACTTAAAGATCATCAGTCCCAGGTGTCACTTGGGGCCGTTGCCCACCCAGGCTGGGTGAGGAGGTGCTGGGCTCGTCTTGGGATTTGCAGGGGTGGGGTTTCCGGGGGAGTGGCAGGGGCAGGAGCTGGCAACGTTCAGAGGAAGCAGCTGTGGACATAGAATGCCGGAAAGCACAGCTAGTCATGGGTGATTTCATTGATCTCATTGGTGGATTTGAATTTCACAGTCACAATTTCAGTCGTGCAAAACAGAACCTTTGTCTCTGCAATTGAGTTGAACTTAACTGGTAAGCTCTCCCTTGTGTCCTTAGCAAAAACTTACCTAATTACTTTCATATAGATGCAGCCCCTCCCACACTTTTCCCCTCAGTGTCTTTGACGTAAATACTCAGTTGATGCAGGCTCCTTCTCTCCTTTTCTTCTACAAAGTGGGTTGGGCAGCGGGTGGGCTTCTTGTCGGGCATGGTGTGGGTATGCATGTGCACGCCTATACGTGTATGTGTGTGTGACTTGGTCCTGTGTTATGTCCCCTGCCGTCCCTCCCTTCCCACCCTGCGAGTGTCCCTGCAAGTGTCTCTGCATCATCCTTCTCTCATCTGTGAGGCTTTACAAGTCCTCCTTTGCCACTCCAAAGCAAATAGGCTTATAGGGTATATATCCCATGGGCCAGGCTCCATTGTAAATGCTTTACATACGTGAACTTAGTTCTCATGAAAAACCTCAAAGGTGGGTATGTATATCACTGCCCCTCCCCCCTCCCATTTTACTGATGAGAACACTCAGACATAGAGAGGTTAAGTAACTTGCCCAAAGTCACATGATGGAGTCAAGATTTGAAGTGTCACTTTGTCTCTAGAAGCCACACTCTTACTGATGCTATTAATTTGAATCCTGAACGTCCAGAAAGACTACCGCACTGGTGAAGGAATATGATTAGATGATTTCCTAATACCTCTCAACTCTGACTTTGTCTCCTAACACCGTATGGACCAATAACACCGTGGGTAAATCTTCCACCGTCTGTCACAGACACTATACAGTTGACCCTTGAACCACACAGGTTTGAACTGCCTGGTCCACTTAGACACAGATTTTTTACAGGACAGGACTGTGAATGTGTTTTCTTTTCCTTAACATTTTTCTTAATGACATTTTCTTTTCTCTAGCTCATTTTATCGTAAGAATATAGTGTGTAATGTATATAACATACAAAATATGTGTTAATCAACTGTTTGTGCTATCGGTATCAGTAAGTCAAGAGCAGGCTATTAGAGGCTAAGGTTTTGGGGAGTCAAAAGTTATACACGGATTTCTGACAGGAGGAGTCGGTGTCTCTTCACCCCCCGCCCAAGTTCGTCAAGAGTCAACTGTACTTCCTTGTTTCTTGGGGCCACGGATCTGTTCACATCTGTGACACATGCCTGTTTCCCCCTTGTTACATCCCCTACAAGCACAGAATGTCACATGCCCCTGTGTAGAGTTCTAATGTCTGACGCAGCGTAGCTGTTCGGCAAGCCTTAAGGAACTTGAATGGCATTGAATTAGCCCAAAGACTCAGTTTTCTGGATGGAAGGAAAGGGAGAGGAGGAGAAATGGAAGAGACATGACAGGCTACGCAGGCGGCCATTCAAGTTCAGTGTTTTCCTTTAATTTCATTCACATTAACCTTCTGATCTGTGGTACTTTGGAGGAAGATCATCAAAAGAGAGTATTTTAAATGTCTCAGTAGAGCAGTGGCTAAAGATCCCAGAGCCAAACCTCCACGTTGTGTCCCGCTCTTTCCCTTTCAATTTCCCAAAGCGAGTATGTGGGGATCTGGACCCCGCAAGTCCTGAGCCATGGAGCGATTCATTTTACATAGGATTCTGCCTCCACAGTCCCTCCCTGCCATAATTAACACCTCGGGGAGGGAATTTAAAATCAAGTGCTTCTTTTTCAATTACCACTTAGAAAACTGTGTAATAAAACACCACCGCAAGCCTGCTTGCTCTTTTTGAAAGTCTAATTAATTCATTGGTGGAGGTTGCATCTTGCCTGGCCCTGTGTCACTTGCTCATTTAAAAAGGTGCTAAGGCTTGGAATCTGTGGGTCACCACTTGAACAAATCCATTTTCATGTCCCGTTTTTGGAGGCTGACAGAAGGGCAGTAGAGGCTGGTACAGCCGAGGGATAATACAAATGTCCTATGACCCAACGGGAGAGCCTGCTTTGGGCTGCCCAAAGAATTGATCACCAAGCTTACTTACCCTGTATCCTGGGAGGCAGGTGACCTGGGTTTAGGCCTGGCTTGGCCACTAAAGGGCAGCAAGATCTTGAGCAGTCGACTACCCTTCAGTTTTTTAGCCTCAGTTTCTTCATCTGAATTCCCCTCCTCCCCCCAACTCTCCTATTCTAAGGCAGGTCTAGCTCCGGCTATCACTTTGTTCACCAAATGTACCATTAACTTTCACTGATTAACCTGAAACCAGCTGGATTCACTGCATTTCGTTCATAAGGTGCCTGCTGGACAAATTTTTGGCGAAAGGGCTTGTAGGGGCAGAGATGAAAAGAAGTCATTGGTTCACAAAATTCAGTCTCTCCCTCTCCTCAGAATAGTTTGTGCGTATTGACCGAATTCTAGCACAGGTCATTTGGTGGATTTCCTCTAGGGGTTCCATTTCTGTAGCCTGCAACAAGAAACAAAAGTCATAAATGGGAATTGTTTAATTTCCTACAACATTATCTCATTAAAGATTTCCCCACATTACCAGGCAAGTGCTCCTGGATATTTCTTTTCTACTCAAGGGCACAGGCTACTAAGGCTACATGCCGAGGCTCACTGAGCTGGCTCTCTGAGCCCCTGGCGTGGGGGCATGGCACGAGAGTCCACATGACAGGAGAGAAACCAGAGGCCTCAGTGAGTCCATCTGAGTTGGAAAGAGCACAGGTGAAGGCAAGTCTGGAGACCAGCAAGAGACCAGTGAAGGCGAAACAAACTGCCATGGGCCAACGTAGGCAAGGAGTGGGGAGCAGGGGGCTGGAGACGAGGCAGAGGGTGAGACTGAACAACAGAATTCAGTGGAACACAAGAGTATCCTCATTTCCAAGAGGCAAAACCGCTGTTGAACAGGTGAGTTCTGTATCAGAACTTGTACTTGTTTTTTCATTGCTCTGGGCACCCAAGGTGTGGCTCCAGACATGTTCCCATCAACACCTTTTTCTGTCCATCCCTTGAGAAGAATAACTGATCAGAGGCTTTCAGTGTCTAAGTTACATCATAACAGGACTTGAAGCAGAACTTATGTGGTAATGCCTTCCTGGGGAAGGAGCAGTGGGTATGTGACACCAGGGTTTCAAGAGTGAAGGAAATAAAGAGAAGTGTCAGGAAAGGAGGGAGAGAAACCACTCAGTTATGCAGTCATGGGGCCATGGGGCCATCTTTGGACAGGTTATCCCAAATATTGTGCCTGAGAATCTTTTGTCAGAGGGTTGTATTCTCATCCTGTCTCCTGTTGGTGAAAGTTCATGCTCCACATTTAAGGGTGTTGTTACCTGCCCCCACTGAGTTACTGCCAGGGAAATGGATCCCATGCCCAGTGGCACAGCACTGCACCTGATTCTGCAAATGGTGGGAGGTGCCAGTGTCTCCACAGGTCTAGACATGTTGTACCTGGGCACTGGAGCTGCTGTGGCTTCTGTCACACAAGGATGATGAAAACCATGCTACAATCCACCACCTACCTGTGGCGGTGGGGGTGGGTGGGAAGGGGGGCAAGGCAGCCAATGGTGCCATGTGGAGAGGTAGCAGTGACTGAAGCTGAACCCCTCCATTGGGTAGGTGTCAAGGACTGGAAGATAGAAGAGGCTATGTGAATATGGACAGGTGGTAAATTAGGTCCTATGCTCTTATGCAGTGAGGAATTTCGGGACCATGATGGTGGGCAGATAGGGGAGAGAAGAAATGTGGCTTTGACTATGAGAACTGACTTAGGGGTCACTCTAAGTCTCCCAGGCTCCCAAATGACAGTGGTCAAGAGGCACTGGAATTCTGGGTACTGACTGGTCACACTTTGTTGTCCATGGGATCTTTTAGACCCTCTACTGGCACTGGTCTGATTCCCTGCCAGGGGGTTGGGAGTGGGCTGGGCCCAGTGAAGCCCATTTTGGTTGAAGCGAGATCCAGCAGGGTCTTTGGCTGTCCTCCTGGAGGACATTACAAATAGGTTTGCAATCCGGTTCCACACTCAATTTGCTATTAGGAATGCTGGGATCCTGTCAGGCTTGGTATTTCCTGTCTTAGGGGAGTGGTCTGAACTGATTACTATCTAGGAGTGAACCAAGTTACCTTGGTCAAGAAAGAGGTAAGGCACCCTCCCACCACCGCCTCCACTACCCAGGAAGGTAGAAGGTTGGAATGCTGCTAAGGTTGGGTTAGCCTATTATTAATTTTATCAAGATGATTGAAGAAAAGAACATTAGTAGGAAGAATTTTAGCTTTACTAGATCAAAGGGTGCCCCCCCCGCCCACGCTCTACTTTCTTTCTTTGGTCATCTTTGTGTTGGAGTCATCTTTGCTCTAAAAGTCATGAGACGTATACAGAAATGTGACCGTTTCAGAAAATGTTGAGCTGCTACCTCACTGAATCTTATGGGCCATCCACATTTGCTTCTAGAGAGAATGGAGTCAAATAAGAGGCACTAATATAGTCAGAAAGTCTTTGGGGCATCATGTGGCCTAACTCAGCTCACCAGGGCTAGGGTTCTGTGTTGGAGTTTAAAGTCTCCAGGGATGCCTGGGTGGCTCAGTCCGTTAAGCTTCTGACTCTTGATTCCTAGTCAGGTCATGATCTCATCGTCATGGGATAGAGCCCCGTGTCAGGCTCTGTGCTGACAGTGCAAAGCCTACTTGGGATTCTCCCCCTCTCTCTCTGGCTCTTCCCTGCTTGTGCTCTCTCTCTCAAAATAAATAAATAAACTTAAAAAAAAAAAGTCAAGTCCGCAGTCAAAAGTGTTTCTTTGTCCGGCTGTATTCTCTACTCAGATATCTTTTGATCACGTCAAAATGCTGAGAGTTACATCCGGATAGGCTTTAGGTGTTCACAACCGTGGGTCCTAACCAAATATCCTCTTCCCATCACGACATGACTTATGCACATGGAAACATAACATTTTGAACTATTAAATATGATTTTTAATCCTCTCTGGTTCTATTCCCTCAGCCCCTGTATCATGAAAAAGACCTCACTGGGGAAAGTGGACTACAGAAAACAGACTCAAATTCCTAGCCTTTGTCATGCAAAATAGAACTTTTCATTGTAAGCGTTGTGGTTTTTTTTTTAGAGAAATGAAGATTTTTGTGTCCAAACAGGCTAAAATCCCAAGACTTAGCATAAAATTTATCTATAACAGAATTCTTTCAAATTTTCTGGTTTTAAGACTCTTTTATGCTCTTAAAAATTATTGAGGACCCCACAGGTTTTTGGGGGGAGGGAGTGGTGGATAGGTTATATATACTGATATTTGCTTTATTAGAAATTAAAACTGATATTTTTTAAAAAATTGCAAAATAAGACAACAAATTATACTTTCTTTTTCTTGAATTTATACATAAGCATAACGGCAAATTAAGATTTTCAAAATAATGATTTATTGGACAATAATGAAATTGCAGAGGCAGATGTTATAGCAGATATAAAAAGATAGCTTATAGAAGCTCAGTAGAATCCCTGAGAAAAAAGAGAGTTAATCTCTGAAAACACGTATGTTCATACCCTCAACCAAAAACCTGGGAAAATTCTGGAAACATCTTTAGAGATGTTGAGAATTTTCTAGAGAAGACCTGAATCCAGACGGAGTCCCTGATGTGTCTTCTAGGGAGAGAAAGCCAGTGGCCAAACTCTGGGTTGAGCTCCATGGAGGTGTAAGAGAGATGATGAAAAATGCACCTTGTTTAATGAGTGGGAGAGTTTCATTTGGGGGAGATCAAGTTCTGGAGACGCATAGGGGTGGTGGTTGCACAACAGTGTGAACATAATGCCACTGAACTGTACCCTTCAAATGGCTGAAATGGTAAATTCCATGTGATGTGTATTTGAGCACAATAAAAAATGTGCATAAGTTTGGGAGTGTGGCTTCAGGAGACTGTCAACCTTGTTAAAGAAGTCCTGAATCTGCTCCAGTAAGAAAACAATGGACCTGAGATGGACAGAGGACGAATAGAGACCTCTGTCTCATCGCGAAGCTCTCACCTGTGTCCAGACATGGGCTGTATCAGTCAAACGTCTTGCTGGGAGTACTGACCTCAGCTGGGTGGAGCGGGTACAGAGGCTGTCCCAGAAAGACCGGGCAGGATGAAGTCTATCTCCGTAAAAGCTAGAGGGGAGTCGAGGGCAGCCTGTACCGATAAGCCCCCCACTCTGAATGTCTTCCATGCACACTCCGCCCCCCTGGAGGTGGACCTTGAGAGAAGGGGGAGAGCAGACTTGAGCTGGTTGACAAAACCTTGAATTGACCAGAGAAATGCTATCTGATAGAAATACAATGTAAGGCACATTTTCTGGTAGACCCATTAAACGAACTAAAAAGAAACAGGCGAAATTAATTTCAATAATGTATTTATCCCAATACATCTAAAACATTCTCATTTCAACCCGGAATCAATATTGAAAAGTGGTGAAGGGAATGTTTCACAGTCTTTTTGGTGCTAAGTCTTAGGGAAACCCAGTATTTTTTTACTTCCGGCACATCTCACCTTGCTCTGGCACATTTCAAGAGCTCACCAGCCGCATGTGGCTAGGGACTGATGTATCAGACAAGGCAGAGTGAAGTTTAAGCCTGAATAGCCAACCCCCCAAAGGGATGGCAAATATGACCAGATTTACCTGGACACGATTAGGCTATGTTTTTATTCCATTAAATGGAAAAAGTGGAAGTGATATGATGTGTATTTTTGCTAAGAGTGGAAGCATTTAATTGCCTGTGTGATATGCTGTAGCTCTTCTGGTCACCCACAAGGTGAGTGTGAAAGCACACGCCTCCATCAGATGGAGTCCCTGAACGATTAGGATGAGCACAGCCCCCTGACTCCCCGTACTGGATAGGTAACACGAGCAAGAAATAAACTGTCTGAGATTTAGGAGGTATTTATTATTGTAGCAAAAGGTAGCTTGTCCTGACTGGTACGTGTGATTATATACTATTTTGGCTAATTAAACTTCTAAATATGTGTGTAGTAAAAGTGTGTGCCTTCTCTTTTACGTATTTGCAGGATTTCTGGTTAGAGATGGGAAATATGGCCCTCAATCATGTCGTGGGAACCTATGTACCTGGGAATATTAGTGAAGAGTTGTATGGAGGGAGATGTTGTACATGCAGGCAGAATAACTGTAATTTTTAAAGTCAGCCTCAAAAAATAATTTTACCCATTGGTGTTTATGGAGAGATAGGGGCAGGAAAACAGGATTTTAATCTTGCAATAGCAACGCCAATGAATTATTTCTACTTCAAGTGTTAATCATGACATATGAGAGAAATATAATCCTGGCATTGGTGAGACCTTCTCTGTACAGAATTTGAAGCATTTTCCACTTATTTGGAAACTGATGCTTTATTATTATTTATATATTTTCTGAGAGAGAGAGCACATGTGTGGGACAGAGGGTCAGAAGAAGAAGAAAAGAGAGAGAGAGAGAGAAAGAGGGAGAGAGAGAGAGAGAGAGAGAGAGAGAATCTTAAGCAGGCTCAATGCCCAGCACAGAGCCTGATGTGGGCTGGATTCCACAACCCTGGGATCATAACCTGAACCACAATCACGAGAAGCACCCAGACGCCCCTAGAACTGAGGGGCCTGAGTTCAAATGATTGAGCCACCCAGCCACCCCTAGAAACTGATGCTTTAAACAGAAGAAGTTTTAGAATCCTGGATGATCTGACTAATCCTTCCATTCTTAAATAAATGGGAATAACAAAGCCAGCCCAGTTTTCGCCGATTTCCCCAGAATTTGTGTTTGTCGGTGCAAGTCTTTTACGGAACATATACGAACCCATGTATATTTATTTAAAGTGTTTTGAAACTATATATAGAACTTTATCATTGCAAGGACTTATCATTATGAAGCACAATTAGAATTTTTCATAATGAGTACTAAAAAAATCTTCCAATTCCTGAGCCTTCCTTTCTCAGGTCAAACTTTTAAATTATCGAACTCATTTTCTTTGAAACTCCCTTTGCACTTCTTTTAGGGCACGGAATTACCTTCAATTCTTTCTTCACATTCAGCGAGATAAAAGAAATTAGTGCATACCTGAAAATTTTATTTTCTCTACACTGAATATCGTTTCCAGCTGTCATCGGGAGTAAACCCAATTTATTGTTTTTCCAGTACTTACTATATATATCATATTGTGTTTGGTGCCGTGAACAACTGATGGAAATGGAAGATGCATTCACTCCCTTGGAAAAACACACAGTCTCGCTGAGGACATAGGCACACAGAGAGGAAGTAGCCAAATAACTAACAAGGTAGCAAAAGAATTAAGGGACTAAAGGAACGGCGGGGCAGGATGGTGTAGAAACGGAGCACCAGCTGGGTGTCTGGAGACTTGAGTTTCAGCTCAGATTCTCCATATGAAATGATCAGACGTTGGTATGAAAGGGTACCCTTCAGAAAGCGTTTTTGCACATTATCTCATTTAATAGCACTGAGACATCAATGTGATTAAGATCCTCAGGTAACGAAGGAGGGGGACGCAGAATTCCGGACAGTTTGTGGTTATCTACACTAACGCTGCTGGTTTAATTGAAAAACAGAAATACTCCTCAGACTTTTACCTCCAAGTCTGCGTCTCTTTCCGTTTCACCACACTTGCTCTGTGACCTTAGATGAGTCGCTACGCTTACCTGGATCTCAGTGATGTTGTCTACTAAATGATGTTGTCTACTAAATGATGTTGTCTACTAAACAATGGATGTTGGCCTACATCCGCATTTTCCGACGTGGGTTCCAGGGAATACTTACTAGTCGTACGGGACAGTAATCAGTGACAAACAGGTGTAGAAAATGCCAATTTAAACAAAGTTTAACAATGTCTTAGTTAAAAAAAACTTAATTAATGATTATCTTATCAAATATATATTCATGCGTTTCAGAAATAGATTTTTACATAAGTTATATTTTTATTATTAGAATATTGATTTCTTAATTCTAATAACTTTATACAAACCTCTCAGAGATTTTAATGTGCTACTGAACATTACGAATGACTCAGAGAGATCATAACACACATACAGGGTTTCTGACCACATTTTTTACCACTTACGTTTGTGGTGGGAGGGCACAAAGCATTTTATAGGATTGGGGTGTCCTCCCTTTAGGAGATGCTGAGCTAAGTTACTTTTAAGGCACTTGGATATCTCAAATTTTAAGAGTTCATGTTAGGAAGTGGTGTTTGATGTTTGATGTTAGAGGAATAATTAATGTCAGAGGACGGAAGTGATGGACAGAGCTTTCTAGAAGGTGTTTAGGTGTATCCAGGATGGGAGGCCCAAAGAAGGCATTCCAGGTGGGAAAAGCAACATAACCAATGATGGAGATGTCTGTCCACAGAAGAAAGTGCTCTTGATGAGTAGGAGAGCCATAGGAGACTGGACCACCGGGTTGGGACAGAGTATGAGAGACCTTGAATGCTAAGCATGTTGTACATTACTGTAAGTCCCCGACTTTCTTTCCCCCATTGGGTAACAGCAAAACTTCTTGGGAACTGGACCTCAGCTCAAGGAGTATGCCCTGGCAGAAGGAAAATCTCCACCCATTTGTCGGTGATGGGTTCAAGAATCAGTGTGTGACCCAATTGGTCTGGAGAATATTATTATTCCTAATCCTGCTGCCTCTGTCTTTGGCTCCCACTGATTCCCTGGCCTCAGGGATGTCAGGTTTGGTCATGAGGCTCATTTTGATCTAGGAAAGTGAGCCCTGGTGTGGTTCTAGTAACATCCCATATAAGGGCTGCTCCTTCAGCCTGGATCCTGGAATGAACATGACAGGAATGAAGATGACAGGCAGAATGGCAGCCAACCGTTATTGGACATGTCTAACAAGCAAGAAATAAACACTCGTTGTAAATTTGCGCCAGCAAATCTAACTTGCTAAAGAGATGAAAGGAAAGGTCTGCTGGATGCTTTTGGAGACGTTTTTCTCTACTCTTAAAAAAACCCACAACGAGCAAATCTGACGGTGCCTGTAGCCCTTGATGTCACCATGAGGCAACATAAATGAGAGAGACCAGGCGTGGCATGAAACCAAGACTGGAGAGATGCAAAGGAACCCCCTAAGCTGTGAGATCTTGATTCTGAACTCTAGATTTCCTTGCTTAGACCAGCGCAAGGCTGGGTTTTACTTGCAGTTGAAAGCATCCTGACTGAGTCACAGAAGAGTGTCACGTGATCCTGGGGTCACAAGCCGCTGAAGGAGTTGAGAGGGCAGTGATGAGATAAGGGCAATGCATTAAGAAGACTCATTTGGCATTGGTGAAAAAATGTTCGAGAGGGATTGGAAGAGAGATGATGAGGCGAGAATACTAGTTTTAGGAAAATTACAATAATCCACAGATACTACAACGGGAGCTGGGCTGAGGGAATATAATGGGCCCGTGAGAAGTGAGGGCCATTCAGAAGAACTGAGTGGACTTAGTGCCTGAGAGAGAAGCAGGTGTTGGATACCACCAAGCTTGTGGGACTGCGAGAATGGTGGAGTCTTTGATGGAATACAGCAGAGGAAACTATGGAGGTGATGATGGTTTGCTTCGGGAAATAACGACTTCGGGGTGGAAGCCGGAAAATAATGTAATGAATGTAATGCAGTTGATGTAATTAACTTGACACTCGCACGGAGTCAACCGTGTGCCAGACGCTAAAGGTTATTGAGAAGAATAAGACCTCGCCCATCTCCTGGGGGATTCCCCGCTGCCCAGAAGGGAAGCAGTGGCGAACAGAGGAATTGCAGAAGAGAGCTGCGAGGTTTAGAGGCAGCACAGAGGTGGAAGATCCGAGGAGACGTTTACCCATCTATGCTCTTACGGAGATAGGTGGGAGCTGGTGAGAAGTCAGAACTGTCAGAACAGATATAGGTATCATTTGCAGAGAGGCAATGGACGTGACCGCACAGAGGATGAGTCATCAAGCACACCAAGACACAGAGGGAGCAGCACAGAACAAAAGGGAAGGCAGATTTGGGTCGGTGACCTGTGTCTGCACTTACTGGCTCAATGAACTTGGACTAGGTATTTGGTCACCTGAAGCTTGGATTTCCCTCTCTCTAAAGGGGAGTAAGAGTGGCTTCCTCCTTGCTTTGTTGTGCAAATTAAATGATATTACTCATGGGGAGTGCTTTGCACTGTGTCTAGAACCTGATAAATGCTCGTGAAAGGTTACTTTATTATCTTCATTATCATCATTACTATGAGTGGTATTTATTGCTGCATGACAGACTGCCTCCCGAGTCTGCAATTTGGTCAGGGGCCTGTTGACTCTTCTCCGTTCCATTCATTGTCAGCTGGAATGGCTAAAATGGGGCCAGAGGACCTACATCCAAGATGGCAGGTTGGTGCTGGATTTGGATGGGTGCTCCGCTGGGGGCCTCAGTTCCTCTTTATGTGGGTGCCTCCAGGAGGCTGTTTTGTCTCTGCCACAGCATGATGGCTGAATGCTCCGGAGACAGGAAGTGGAAGCTGCCAAATTCTTAAGGCCAGGACCCAGAAACCAGCCCAGCATTGCTTCTGCTGTATTCTTTGGTTCAGCAGGAATGGCCCCGGATCCAAAGGGAGAGGACAGAGACCCCATCTCTCAGTAAGGAGGATTTGTGGCTGTCTTTCATCCACCATGTGATAGAATCAAAAGGACAACTTAGGGAAGCCTGCTATCAGGAAGCAGAGTTGAAGTTCTATTGCTTTGATAAAAGCGTTCGAATGAGGCGTTAGAAAGCAAAGCTTTAATAACACATTTAAAGGGAATCGTGCTAGAACGTTATATGAATAAAGCTCAGACTTAATCTAAAGTTAGAACAGATGACGCCTATCTTTGAGGCTTAACAAAAGAGCTAAGAGGTCTGAAGGAAAACTTCAAATTACAGGGAATGTTAGATCTGAAAGGACCGTAGAGACCCTCTAAGCAGGCCTTTGTTATGAGTGGGTTGCAGAACACGCTCTCGGGAGAAACACGTATTACGGACCCCGCCGCTGGAGCACGGGTGATATTTTCTGCTGCGCGTTTGTGTAGACTCAGACGTATATTCACGTGCGTTAGCATAGGTGGGCTTCTCGGATTATCATCTCACGCTTGTTTTGGAGCGACAGGGAATAAGTGAGGAGTGTTTCCTCAGATGAAGACATCAACCACAGTTGAATTCATCCAAACATATTAGCTGGAAATGCCACTCTGCTTCTATTCCTCGCCAAACACTCCTTAATGTGACACACTGTATTTCAAAAAACGGCTTATTGGTCTGATGGAGAGCAGCACTTTTAAAGCCGGTTTGTCAAATCCCCAGGATTTTGCAGCCAAATGATCTGTATTTCTGTCCTCTGGCTCAGATCTGGCTTTCCAGCCTAGCGGAATGAAGTTGGAGTTTTGGTGGCCTATCTAGAGAGCACTAGGGGGGCTGGGGAGGGGCAGGGGTCCCCTATAGAGCTTAGCCCCTTACTAGCTCTGGGTCTCTGGCACAGTTGCTTTACCTCCGAACCCCTGTGCCCTCTTCAGCAAGGCAAACGGTCTTCTAGAAAAGGTCCTTCTCACTTCTTCCGTCAAGGATCGTGCGATGGAGTTTGCTGGGCGAAGGGAAAAATCACAGCGGATCCTTGCTGACCCGTGAGTCACAAGGGAGGCACGTTTATTGAAACACAAGCTGCCCGTGGGTTCTTGAATCTCCATAAAGCTTTTCCGAGGACAGTATTTGAGAGATACGTTCCCTGATTGTAAACGGTGCCGCGACAAAGTCTCATGTACCAACATTCATGTAATGAAAGGCATCCACATGGCTCCTCAGGCCATTCAGGGTCTTTGTTATTTTTCAAATAATGTTGTGCTGCTGACTCACTTTTGCCTTGTGTTCTGCTCTGACCCCTCCGTATTCAGGGCCCTAATCACGGTCCTCATTATTATTACTAATCAGTGCCTATGAAATTATACTACACTCTGGCTTGTTATCAAGTCCTGGAAGTATGCAAATAGATTAATCAACACGCTCCCTTGCCTCGAACCTTGAATGGATCTTGAAGTATGGTGGAAGTCTTTGCCCCGGCTCTTGCTTGTCTCCTCCAATCAAGCCTGAGGTGTGTTTTCCTCCTAACTTTTAATTGCATGACCTCTGAGAACCTAATTTCCAGAAAACCCATTTATTATTTTAATGCTCATTTGGCATTATTATTTTCCCAAAGCAATCTTTTTGTCTCTGAATCTCTTAGGAGAGTTGAGAAGCAAGCCAAGAAAAGCTTCATTTTCTCCTCCTGGCCCTCAAAGGAAGCAGAAATGAAACATTTAAAATCTTAGTTTCTAGCTGGGGATGGGAGGAGGGAGCGAGGAGGGAAGGGGTTGGGGGGTGGGGTGGCGGTGGGAGGGAGAGGGATTGGAAGGCACTTGCGTTGGTCCCAGATGGAAGGCAATCCAGCAAATTGCCTTTAAACAGCAGTGTCCCTGCAAATAGGGCACTCTAGCTGTTTCGTGTCACTTGAAAGCATCTTGTTGATATTTTTATAGATTTTATGATACATTCTAAAGCATGCGTCAAACAGCCACTTGGAGTTCTGGCAGTAATGAACATTGTTATGCTCACGGTCTGAGTAGTCTTTACTTCAAAGGGAGGCGTTGGTCTCATCTTCCATCTTCTCAGCTGCTGCTTACCAGCTTCTTTAGATACTGTTTGAACTACAAACCCCACGTTTCCTGGTTTGAGTGAGCAATTCCCCTGGCACTTCTAATCCTCTCACTTGGAAGCTACTAAACTGTGATTGAATGATGCCATTAACAAGAAGGAGGGAGATACGTGGAAACATGCAGACTTAGACTTCACTCAAATAATAACCGGCTTGTGTCTTCTTTGTTTACAGCAAGTCTTGTTCATTTACTGGAACGGGGAGCTTGAGAAGGGAGAAAGAAAAAAAATTAAATGAGGCATGAATGAATGAATGCATGTGGTAAGTGGTAGTGGGAAATAGACTTCTCCCACTACTCTAAGTGGAAAGACAAGAAGAAGAAAGAAAAGGACCGATTCCACCCTTTGGAGACGGCAAACTGGATTTTTCACAAGGGAAGTAACATGTCTCTGGTCAACCTTATTTTGGGTTGCTTTCCATGAAGAACCATTTACTTAAGCCAGGCCAATTTGCTCAGGGATCCCTGAGCAATACTGATTTTCTCCCATCACTGTTTTTGGCTATTTGCATTTAACTATAAATTAATTCAAAGGAATACAACCTAAAATTTAGTTCCTCCGTTGTGTCCTTAGTACTTAGGGTAGGCCAGTGGCTACTGCATTGGATGATGCAGACGTGGAGCTTTCCATCTCACAGATCTCTATGGATAGGGCTGCTCTAGAGACCTCGCAAGGGCTCCCTCTTCTTTCCTAATTATGGTTAGATGGATTAACCATCATGTTTAGTTCACACACGTTCTCATCATCGATGTGTGCATGGCCCAATACTTATTTATTTATTTATGTTCTGTTTGTTTCAGTTCTGTGATAAATATCCATAAGCCATAACTCAAAATTCAAGCCATGGCCTTAAAAATAAAGAATCAGGTGTCTCTCCCCCCCCCCCCCCCCCCCGCACACTGCTCTGCTGTCTCCTCCCACCAGATATAACCATCACTATGTTCTTATGTTGATTCATGCCCTTGCTTTTCTTTTCATGTATTTTATGGACTTCCTTTTCACATATTGATAACATTTTGTGTGTGTGTGAATTTGTGTGTGTGTGTGTGTGTGTGTGTGTGTATTTTGTTGATTGAAAAACAATTTTTTTTATTCCACTTATTTATTTTTTGAGAGACATCTAGAGACAGAGCACAAGTTGGGGAGGGGCAGAGAGAGAAGGAGACACAGAATCCGAAGCAGGCTCCAGGCTCCGAGCTCTCAGCACAGAACCCAATGCGATACGGGTCTCGAACTCAGAAGCTGTGAGACCGTGACCTGAGCCGAAGTCGGTCGCAGAACCGACTGAGCCACCCAGGTACCCCTATTTTTTGTTGATTTTTAACTATAAAATATGTCGACTCTAATCTTGGAGGACTTTCAAAATTTATCATGATATTGTTGCATGTTGCAGTCGTTCGTTTTTTCTGACATGTGATATGTTATTCATTGGGTGAATATATCACAGCTTTTTCATTTACTTAGTTGTTGATGGGTTTTTGGATTACTTCAGGCTTTTGCTATTGTGAACAGTGCTCCTGTGAACATTCTTTCTTAAAATTTTTTTTATGTTTATTTATTTTTGAGAGACAGAGAGAGACAGAGCGTGAGCAGGGAAGGGGCAGAGAGAGAGGGAGACACAGAATCCGAAGCAGGCTCCAGGCTCTGAGCTGTCAGCACAGAGCCCGACGCGGGGCTCGAACTCACAAGCCGTGAGATCATGACCTGAGCCAAAGTCGGATGCTTAACCAACTGAGCCACCCAGGCACCCCAGTGAACATTCTTACATATATTTCCTGTTGTAAATGTGCAGGAATTTCTCTTTGGTATATAGCAAAGCGTAGAATCATGAGTCATAAGATATATGAATGTTTGACTTCAGGAGACAATGACAAACTGTTTTTAACATTTTATTGTCACAGGGATGTAAAAGACCCTTTGGATTCACATCCTTTATAGCACTTGGTATTGTCATTTATAACCAATTAAATGGGTATAAAATGGTATATTATCATGGCCTAGATTCACATTTCCTAGATTGTCAATGGTGTTGGACATATCTTCAAGTGTTTAATGGTCACATGGGCTTCCTATTCTCAAACGCCTGTTCTTGTCTTTTGCCCACTTATTTTTATTTTTTTATAACTTTATTTTTTAGTTTTTAAAATTTACATCCAAATTAGTTAGTATATAGTGCCACAATGATTTCAGGAGTAGATTCCTTAGTGCCCCTTACCCATTTAGCCCATCCCCCCTCCCATAACCCCTCCAGTAACCCTCAGTTTGTTCTCCATATTTATGAGTCTCTTCTGTTTTGTCCCCCTCCCTGTTTTTATATTCTTTTTGTTTCCCTTCCCTTCTGTTCATTTGTTTTGTCTCTTAAAGTCCTCATATGAGTGAAGTCATATGATTTTTGTCTTTCTCTGACTGACTAATGTTACTTAGCATAATACCCTCCAGTTCCATCCACGTAGTTGCAAATGGCAAGATTTCATTCTTTTTGATTGCCAGGTAATACTCCATTGTATATATATATATATACCACTTCTTTATCCATTCATCCATAGATGGACATTTGGGCTCTTTCCATATTTTGGCTATTGTCGATAATGCTGCTATAAACATGGGGGTGCAGGTGTCCCTTCGAAACAGCACACCTGTATCCCTTGGGTAAATGCGTAGTCGTGCAATTGCTGGGTCGTAGGGTAGTTCTCTGTTTAGTTTTTTGAGGAACCTCCATACTGTTTTCCAGAGTGGCTGCACCAGCTTGCATTGCCACCAACAATGCAACAGAGATCCTCTTTCTCTGCATCCTCACCAACATCTGTTGTTGCCTGAGTTGTTAATGTTAGCCATTCTGACAGGTGTAAGGTGGTATCTCATTGTGGTTTTGATTTGTGTTTCCTTGATGATGAGTGATGTTGAGCATTTTTTCATGCGTCGGTTGGCCATCTGGATGTCTTCCTTGGAGAAGTGTCTATTCATGTCTTTTGCCCATTTCTTCACTGGATTATTTGTTTTTTGGGTGTTGAGTTTGGTAAGTTCTTTATAGATTTTGGATTCTAACCCTCTATCTGATATGTCATTTGCAAATATCTTCTCCCATTCTGTTGGTTGCCTTTTAGTTTTGCTGATTGTTTCCTTCGCTGTGCAGAAGCTTTTTATTTTGATGAGGTCCCAGTAGTTCATTTTTGTTTTTGTTTCCCTTGCCTCCAGAGACGTGTCGAGTAAGAAGTTGCTGCGGCCAAGATCAAAGAGGTTTTTGCCTGCTTTCTCCTCGAGGATTTTGATGGCTTCCTGTCTTACATTTAGGTCTTTCATCCATTTTGAGTTTCTTTTTGTGTGTGGTGTAAGAAAGTGGCCCAGGTTCATTCTTCTGCATGTCGCTGTCCAGTTTTCTCAGCACCACTTGCTGAAGAGACAGTCTTTATTCCATTGGATATTCTTTCCTGCTTTGTCAAAGATTAGTTGGCCATACATTTGTGGGTCCATTTGTGGGTTCTCTATTCTGTTCCAGTGATCTGAGTGTCTGTTCTTGTGTCAGTACCATACTGTCTTGATGGTTACAGATTTGTAGCATAGCTTGAAGTCTGGGATTGTGATGCCTCCTGCTTTGGTTTTCTTTTCTTTTTTTAACATTTATTTATTTTTGAGACAGAGAGAGAGCATGAACGGGGGAGGGACAGAGAGAGGGAGACACAGAATCTGAAATAGGTTCCAGGCTCTGAGCTGTCAGCACAGAGCCTGACGCGGGGCGCGAACTCACGGACCGCGAGATCATGACCTGAGCCGAAATCAGCCGCTTAACCGACTGAGCCACCCAGGCACCCCTGGTTTTCTTTTTCAAGATTGCTTTGGCTATTCGGGGTCTTTTCTGGTTCCATGCAAATTTTAGGATTATTTGTTTTAGCTCTGTGAAAAATGCTAGTGTTATTTTGATAGGGATTGCATTGAATATATAGATTGGGTAGTATCTACATTTTAACAATACTTGTTCTTCCTATCCAGGAGCATGGAATCTTTTTCCATTTCTTTGTGTCTTCTTCAATTTCTTTCATAAGCTTTCTATAGTTTTCAGTGTATAGATTTTTCACCTCTTTGGTTAGATTTATTCCTAGATATTTTATGGTTTTTTATGCAACTGTAAATGAGATCAATTCCTTGATTTCTCTGTCGCTTCATTGTTGGTGTATAGGAATGCAACCGATTTCTGTGCATTGATTTTATATCCTGCAACTTTGCTGAATTCATGAATCAATTCTAGCAGTTTTTTGGTGGAATCTTTTGGGTTTTCCATATATAGTATCATGTCATCTGCGAAGAGTGAAAGTTTGACCTCCTCCTGGCCGATTTGGATACCTTTTATTTCTTTGTGTTGTCTGATTACAGAGGCTAAGACTTCCAATACTATGTTGAATAACAGTGGTGAGCGTGGACTTCCCTGTCTTGTTCCTGACCTTAGGGGGAAAGCTGTCAGTTTTTCCCCATTGAGGATGATATTAGCATTGGGTCTTTCATATATGGCTTTTATGATCTGGAGGTATGTTCATTCTATCTCTACTTTCTTGAGGGTTTTTATCAAGAAAGGATGCTGTATTTTGTCAAATGCTTTCTCTGCATCTATTGAGAGGATCATGTGGTTCTTGTCCTTTCTTTTATTGATGTGATGAATCATGTTAATTGTTTTGTGGATATTGAACCAGCCCTGCATCCCAGGTATAAATCCCACTTGGTCGTGGTGCATAATTGTTATAATGTATTGTTGGAGCCGGTTGGCTAATATCTTATTGAGGATTTTTGCATACATGTTCATCAGGGAAATTGGTCTTTTTAAATTCTTAAAGTTTTTAAATTCTTAAGGTCTTAAAATTCTCCTTTTTAGTGGGGTCTCTGTCTGGCTTTGGAATCAAGGTAATGCTGGCTTCATAGAAAGAGTTTGGGAGCTTTCCTTTCATTTCTATTTTTTGGAACACCTTCAAGAGAATAGGTGCTAACTCTTCCTTAAATGTTTGGTAGAATTCCCCTGGAAAGCCATCTGGCCCTGGACTCTTGTTTTTTGGCAGATTTTTGATTACTAATTTGATTTCCTTACTGGTTATGGGTCTGTTCAAATTTTCTATTTCTTCCTGTTTCAGTTTTGGTAGTGTATATGTTTCTAGGAATTTGTCCATTTCTTCCAGATTGCCCATTTTATTGGCATATAATTGCTCATAATATTCTCTTATTATTGTTTTTATTTCTGCTGTGTTGGTAGTGATTTCTGCTGTGTTTTATTTCTGCTGTCTTGGTTGGTTCTTTTATCTCTCCTCTTTCATTCTTGATTTATTTGGGTCCTTTCCTTTTTCTTTTTGAACAAACTGGCTAGCGGTTTATCAATTTTGTTAATTCTTTTGAAGAACCAGCTTCTGGTTTCATTGATCTGTTTTACTGTTTTTTTGGTTTCGATAGCATTAATTTCTGCTGTAATCTTTGTTATTTCCTGTCTTCTGCTGTTTTAGGGTTTTATTTGCTGTTCTTTTTCCAGCTCCTTAAGGTGAAAGGATGGGTTGTATATCTGAGATCTTTCTTCCTTCTTTAGGAAGGCCTGGATTGCTACATACTTTCCTTTTATGACCACCTTTGCTGTGTCCCAGAGGTTTTGGATTGGGGTGTTATCATTTTCATTGACTTCCATATACTTTTGAATTTCCCCTTTAACTGCTTGGTTAGCCCATTCATTCTTTAGTAGGATGTTCTTCAGTCTCCAAGTATTTGTTACCTTTCCAAATTTTTTCTTGTGGTTGATTTTGAGTATCATAGCATTATCGTCTGAAAATATGCACGGTATGATCTCGATCTTTTTGTACTTACTTGGGGTTGATTTGTGTCCCAGTATATGGTCTATTCTGGAGACCATTCCATGTGCACTGGAGAAGAATGTATATTCTGCTGCTTTAGGATGAAATGTTCTGAATATATCTGTGAAGTCCATCTGGTCCAGCGTGTCATTCAAAGCCATTGTTTCCTTGTTGATTTTTTGATTAGATGATCTTCCCATTGCTGTGAGTGGGGTGTTAAAGTCTCCCACTATTATGGTATTACTACCAATGAGTTTCTTTATGTTTGTGATTAATTGATTTATATATTTGGGTGCTCCACATTTGGCACATAAATGTTTACGATTGTTAGGTCTTCTTGATGGATAGACCCCTTAATTATGATATAATGCCCTTCTGAATCTCTTGAAACAGTCTTTATTTTAAAGTCTAGATTGTCTGATATAAGTATGGCTACTCCAGCTTTCTTTTGTTGACCATTAGCATGATAGATGGTTCTCCATCCCCTTATTTTCATTCTGAAGGTGTCTTCAGGTCCAAAGTGGGTCTCTTATAAACAGCATATAGATGGATCTTGTTTTCTTATCCATTATTTTACCCTGTCTTTTGATTGGAGCATTGAGTCCATTGATGTTTAGAGTGAGTACTGAAAGGAATGAATTTATTGCCATTGTGATGCTTGTAGAGTGTGTATATATAATATATATATATATGTATATAAATATATATAAATGTATATATTTATATACATATATATATATATTTTTTTTTTTTCATCTTTTCTCCCCACAGAGAGTCCCCTTAAAATTTCTTGCAGGGCTGGTTTAGTGGTCACAAACTCCTTCAATTTTTGTTTGTCTGGGAAACTTTTTATCTCTCCTTCTATTTTTAATCACAGCCTTGCTGGATAAAGAATTCTTGGTTGCATATTTTTCTGATTCAGCACATTGAATATATCCTGCCACTCCTTTCTGGCCTGCCAAAGTTCTGTGGATAGGTCTGCTGCAAACCTGATCTGTCTTCCCTTGTAGGTGAGGGACTTTTTTTCCCTTGCTGCTTTCATGATTCTCTCCTTGCCTGAGTATTTTGTGAATTTGACTATGATATGCCTTGTTGATGGTCGGTTTTTGTTGAGTCTGATGGGGGTCCTCTGTGCTTCCTGGATTTTGAGGTCTGTGTCTTTCCCCAGGTTAGGAAAGTTTTCCGCTATGATTTGCTCACATAACCCTTCTACCCTTATTTCTCTCTCTTCCTCTTCTGGGACCCCTATGATGTTGTTCCTTTTTAATGAGTCATTGATTTCTCTCATTCTTAAATCGTGCTCTTTTGCCTTAATCTCCCCCTTTTTTTCTGCTTCATTATTCTCTATAAGTTTGTCGTCTATTTCACTGATTCTCTGTTCTGCCTCATCCATCCTTGCCACCGCTGCATCCAGCCGTGATTGCAGCTCAGTTATAGCATTTTTAATTTCATTCTGGCTATTTTTTACTTCTTTTATCTCTGCAGAAAGGGATTCTAATCTATTTTCAACTCCAGCTAGTATTCTTATTATTGTGATTCTAAATTCTGGTTCAGACATCTTGCTTGTATCTGTGTTGGTTAAATCCCTGGCTGTCGTTTCTTTGTGCTCTTTCTTTTGGGGTGAATTCCTTCATTTTGTCATTTTGAAGGGAGAAAAGGAATTAATGAGGTAGAAAAATTAAAATTAAAAAAATTAAAATTAGAAATATATTAAAATTAAAAAATTAAACACACTCACACACACCCACAAATCATAAATGATGCTAGGTCCTAGGTGTGTTTTGGTCTGGGTGTTGAAAGTGGTTTGACAGATTAGAGAAAAAAAAGGGGGGGGAGGAAAGGAAAACAAATGAAATCACTTGAGAATTTGAAAAAATGAATACACTGAAGTAGACTAAAATTAGATAATGGAGGTAAAATAGAATTTGAAAAAATATACACAGAAGTAAAGAATATAGTAGAAAAAAAATAAAGAGAAACAGTTTTATTAAAAATTAAAAATAAAAATGAGTTTTTTCTTTTTCTATATTCAAGAAAAAGAAAGAAACGAAAAAGAGAAAAAAGAAAAAAGAAAAAGGAAAAAAGGAAATCGTTCGAAAGTTTGAAAAAGTGAATACACTGTAGTAGACTAAAATAAAATGATGGAAGTAAAAGAGGATTTGAAAAAATGTACATAAAAGCAAAAAATATAGTAAGAACATTAAAGAAAAATATTTTTAATAGAAATTGAAGGTAAAAATGAAGTTTTTCTGCATTCAAGAAAAAGAAAAGAAACGAAAAAGAAAAAAAGAAAAAAAGAAAAAAGGAGATCGTTTGAAAATTTGAAAAGCTGAATACACTGAAGTAGACTAAAATAAAATGATGCAAGTAAAATAGAATTTGAAAAAATTTACACAAAAGTAAAAAAATAGTAATAAAAATTAAAGAATAATATTTTTAATAAAAATTGAAAATAAAAATGAATTTTTTTCTTTCTGCATGCAAGAAAAAGAAGTGTAAGAGAAAAAAAAAGAAAATTGAATAGATGGATCTGCTAACAGATTGAAATAGGACTGAAATTACTTCATTTTCGCCTAGAAGTCAGTCTATGTAGCGCTTTATAGTCCATAAACTAAGCCAGTGCTGAGACTTGTGTTCTTGAAGAGCGAAGTTGGCCCAGTTGGTCGGGGTTCAGTGTAACGGCTCCGCTCTCCACTAGACGGCGCTGCTAGCCTACTGAGGTGGAGTGTTGTGGCGCTGGTAGGTGCATACGCGCCTGCGTGGGAACGGGAAAAATGGCGCCACCCACCTACCGAGTCTGTTTTCCTGTATCAGCAATCGCGCACCCCTCCTCTGTCTTCAGCTTTCGTCCACTCCCCGCTTTTTCACTGTCCGTGACCAGGCCCCAGGCAGTACCTCTCTCCTGAGTTTTGCCTCAGATGCGGCTGTTTTCCCCGGCCCCTTACTTCCGAAGGACTGCGGCTTTGACCTGCTCGGCCCCTCTGCGGGAGGGTCTCCCCAAGCAATGGCCGAATGAGCAATGGCCGAATGTCAGCTGCACCCAGGAACGCCCGCTGGACCCTGCTGCTGCCGGTGCCCCGAGACTGCGGCCGGGTGCCAGCCCGCCCCAGAAAAAGTTCGCGAGACAGTGTAGCAGCAGCCTTTCAGAGATTATGGAAAATCACAACACACACCTGGCACCAGGCTTCACCCTGAACGACCTTGTTCCAGCACCAGCGAATGTGGCCGTTTTCTGGGGTCTGCTGGGACCAGGTGGCTTCAACAGCCTCTACCGAATGTCCTTCTAGCAGTGGAACCACTTTTCCCCGTGTGACCCAAGATCCTTCCAGACCCCACTCTGTTCCTGGGGATTCGCCCTTCCCACCAGAGCACCGCCAGGTATGGAGCTGCGGAGTTGCAAACTTTGCGCTCCCCTTGTTTACAGTCTTAACGGAATTTAAACCCTCTCCTTGCTCCTTTCTCCCTTTTTAGTTTAGACCCTGCGGCTGTTTCCAATTTTCCACTTTCTCTCCAGCTGCTTTTGGGGAGGGGTGCTTTTCCCACATTCTCCCCCCACGCCAGTCTCCGTCCTCTCTCTTGCTTGCAAAAGCACCTCCCTTCCTGCGCCTTCTAGCTCCCCAAGTTCACTTCTCCGCACCGTGTACCTGCTGAATTCTGTGGTTCAGGTTGTGCAGATTGTTGTGTTAATTCTCCAGTCAGTTTTCTAGGTGTGTAGGATGGTTTAGTATTGGTCTGGCTGTATTTCATGGACTCGAGACACACAAAAAACTTCCATGCTGTTCCACCATCTTGGCTCCTCTGCCCACTTTTATATTGGATTGTTTGTGCATTATAGTAGTTCTCTATATGGTGTTGATACAAATACTTTATCTGGGTGGCTCAGTTGGTTAAACCTCCAACTCTTGATTTTGGCTCAGGTCATGATCTCACGGTTTATGGGATTGAGACCCGCGTTGGGCTCTGCCCTGACAGCATACATCCTGCTTGGGATTCTCTCTCTCCTTCTCTCTCTGCCCCTCCCCCACTCACACATGTGCGCCTGTGTGAACTCTCGCTCTCTCAAAACAAATAAACTTAAAAAACAAAACAAAACAAAAACAAAATCTTTATCAGTTGTGTGCATGGTAATATCTCTTCCCAGTTTTTGACTTGTCATTTCACCCTCCTATGACGTTTTTTAGGTGAACAAAAAAGTTCTTAATTTTAATATAGTTAAATGTATCTGTCTTTTCCTTTGTCGTCCCTTTTTGATATCTTGTATAAAAATATTTTTTTTACCTCAAAATTTTAAAGGTATTTCCCTTTATTTATTTATTTTTTCGGCGAACAGTTTTAAAGTTTTGGTTTTGCATTTAAGTCTTTGGTTCACCTGGATTGGTATTTGGCCATGAAGTGAGATAGGATTTCATTTGTATCTTTCTCCATGTCAATAACTCTTTGTTTCCATGTCGATAACATCTCAATCCTCAGTTTTCTTCACTGATCAGACATCCCACTTTTGTCCTAATCCAAAGTTCCACATGTTCATGGATCTAGTTATGGTCTTTCTCGTGTATTCCATTAAGCAATTTGCCTATCTTTGTATCAATACAAAGATATTACAAATACGAAATCAATACAAATATATTAATTACTATAGTTTTATACTGATTCCTGATATCTACTTAGGGTATATACCCTTGTCCTGTACTTCTTATTTAGAAGTAATCGGCTTTCCACTTTTTATTATACATTGTACGATATTATCAAATTCTAAAAGCAAACAAACACTGTTAGCATTTTAATTGGAACAGCATTGAACAGCAGTTTATAGTTAAATTTGGGAACAATCACTTTTATAGTAAATCTTGCTAAGAACATGTTCTATCTCTCCATTTATTTAAGCTTCCTATAACATCTCTCATCTTGCATATGTTTTGTTAGTGTTATTCCTTGATTCTTGGTATTGTCTAAGACTATTGTAAATGCTACCTTCTCTTTATATTTTCTAGTTGTCTGCCACTACTGTCTAGAAACGCAACTAATTTTTAATATATATATGCAAACATATATATAAATACACACAAGTATACACACACACACATATATTTACCAGTCAGTTTTTTAAAATTTTTACTTATTTACTTATTTATTTATTTAGTTTTAGTTCTTAAAATTTACATCCAGTTTTAAACTCTTCTTTTACCTTAAAAAATTTTTCTGTACATTATTTCAGATTTTCCTTATAAATGATCACATAATCTATATATAGTAACAATTTTACTTCCTCCTTTCCAATCCTGGTAACTCTAATTGGTTTTTTGAGTCTTATTACATTGGCTAAGATCACCTATTTAATATTGTTAGAAGTGCGATCACATTGCTGTTTCTTTTAAAGAAAATAATCCTAGCGTTTCCAAATTGAGGATGATGTTTGCTTTAGGACATTACAAAAAATGGCTATCCTTACCAGCTTAACGGAGTTCCCTTCTACTTCTAATCTACTAAGAGTTTTTGTTTTGTATTAATATTAAATTTCAACAAATACTTTTTCAGCATATATCGTATGATGGTCTGATTTTTCTTTTTTAATTTGCTAATGTAGTGAATTCCATTTAAGGATTTTCTGTTATTAAAATCATCCTGCTTTGGTGGGATAAATTCTACTTGGTTATGATGTCTAATCTTTTGTATGCACTATTGAATTAATTTGCAAATATCTTGCTTAGAATTTTTGCACGTGAATTCATGAATGAAATAATCCAGTAATATTCCTTTCATAGAATGTATTAATCTGGTTTTGGACTAAGAGTTATGCTGTCCTTGTACAATAACATGGGGAATGTTTTTCTTTATTACCCTTTTACTGCTAGAATGAGTTTGTGTACAAAGGGTATGATCAATTCCTGGAAAGTTTTGTAGAACTTATGTATAAAATCACCTGGGCCTACTACTTTTATGGTGGGGTATTTTTAACCATCATTATGTATCTTTAATGAATACAGAATTTTCAAGCTTTTTAATATTTATTGAGTCAGTTCTGATGAGTTAGATTTTTCTAGGTATTTGTCAATTTTATGTAAGTTTCAAATTGTTAGCACACAATTCTTTATAGTGTTCTTACTATATATGTGGTTATGTAAGATTTTCCAGTTGATAAAAATTACTTATTTGTATTCTCTCCCTTATTCTCTTGAAAATTTTTGCTAAAGATTTGGCCAGTGTTTTTAATTTCAAAGGGTAAGCTTTGGGCTTTCTTGACTGTCCCTTGGTTTTGTTATTTCATTCATTTCTACGCTTACTTTAATTATGACTCTCTTTCTACTTTACTTGAGTTTATTCTATTGTTCATTCATGTAACTTATGAAGATGGACACTTAGGTCATTAATTTGGAAGCTTTCTTCATTTACAAAGAAATTACCTAAGGCTCCACGGTCCTCTTGAAGCACTGCTTTTGAGAATTCCTTTCTTGTTGTAGCCTAATCATATCGAAACTTCTTCAAGCCTCATGTCAGATTTTACTTCTTTTGTGCAGCTTTACTCCCCTGCCTGTGCTAGTCCACAGTCATGAGTTTGGTTTTACAACTGTATAATGTAATTAGCTGGAATAGACATAGACCCAGGCTAAACCCCAGCTCGTCCACCTAATAGGTATTTCATGTTAAGCATAACAATATATATCATTTTTCATCTTAAACATGGAAAAGACAAAAACTAACTCTTCAGGTTTTTGTGAAATTTAATCTCTCCTTTCTTCCTTCTAGGTTTATAAGATTGCAGAGTTAGTTTTTCCCTCTCATTTACATTGAAAATCATTTCTACATAAAAGCTGAAAAATGCAGAGGAAATGAACTTGGCTAGGTTTTTTTCTCTCTTGGTCTTTATTTTTCTCTTGTGGATATTCCCCAGTCCATTTTTCCCCTGATGGAGAAAATCAGAGCATAGTGTCAGCTGAGTAGTTCTATCCCTACCCAGCCCCCAACATGGTTAGTGTTATGAATTCCTTAATCTTGGCCTTGGAGACTTTGTTTGGCTATATAGTAACCTTCTGGACCAACTCATCAAATTGCTGAATCTGGATTCTTGACATTTTAACTCATTTACCGAAGGAAGACTTTTCCTGTTGAAGGATCAAATTTACTTTCTTATTTATTTACTTACTTTACTTACTTACTTATTATTTTAAGCTCAAAGTTCTTGATTTCCTCTATTTACCTCTTTCCACACTGTGTTATTTAAGTCGATGAAGAGAAGTTGTCATCACCTATATGTATTAACTTCTTAATACTCTAACATTTCTCTATTATTTAAATATAATTTATTGTCAAATTGGCTAACATACAGTATGTACAGTGTGTTCTTGGTTTTGGGTCTATATTCCTTTGGTTCATCTCTTACATACAACACCCAGTGCTCATCCCAACAAGTGCCCTCCTCAATGCTCATCAACCATTTCCCCCTCTCCCCCACCATCCCATCAACCCTCAGTTTATTTTCTGTATTTAAGAGTTTCTTATGGTTCGCCCCCCTGTTTGTAACTACTTTTTTCCCCTTCCTTTCCCCCATGGTCTTCTGTTAAGTTTCTCAAGTTCCATATATGAATGAAAGCATATGCTATCTGTCTTTCTCTGACTGATTTATTTCACTTAGCATAATATCCTCCAGTTTCATACATGCAAATGGCAGGATTTCATTCTTTCTCATTGCCAAGTAGTACTCTATTGTATATATAAACCACATCTTCTTTATCCATTCATCAGTTGGTGGACATTTAGGCTCTTTCCATAATTTGACTATTGTTGAAAGTGCTACTATAAACATTGGGGTACATTGTACCCCTATGAATCAGCACTTCCTGTATCTTTTGGATAAATTCCTAGTAGTGCAATTGTTGGGTCATAAGGTAGTTCTATTTTTAATTTTTTGAGGAACCTCCACAGTGTTTTCCAGAGCGGCTGCACCAGTTTGCATTCCCACCAACAGGGCAAGAGGGTTCCCATTTATCCACATCCTTGCTAGCATCTATTGTTTCTTGAGTTGTTCACTTTAGCCACTCTGACTGGTGTGATGTGGTATCTCAGTGTGGTTTTGATTTGTATTTTCCTGATGATGAGTGATGTTGAGCATCTTTTCATGTCTGTTGGCCATCTGGATGTCTTCTTTGGAAAAGTGTCTATTCATGTCTTCTGCCCATTTCTTCACTGGATTATTTGTTTTTTGGGTGTTGAGTTTGGTAAATTCTTTATAGATATAGATTTTGGATACTAACCCTTTATCTGGTACGTCGTTTGAAAATATCTTTTCCCATTCTGTCAGTTGTCTTTTAGTTTTGTTGATTGTTTCCTTTGCAGTGCAGAAGCTTTTTATCTTGATGAGGTCCTAATAGTTCATTTTTGCTTTTAATTCCCTTCCTTTTGGATGTGTGTCAAGCAAGAAATTGCTGTGCTGAGGTCAAAGAGGTTGTTGCCTGCTTTCTTCTCTAGGGTTTTGATGGTTTCCTGTCTCACATTTAGGTCTTTCATTCATCTTGAGTTTATTTTTGTGTATGGTGTAAGAAAGTGGTCTAGTTTCATTCTTCTGTATGTTGCTGTCCTGTTCTCCCAGCACCATTTGTTAAAGATACTGTCTTTTTTCCATCGGATACTCTTTCCTGTTTTGTCAAAGATTAGTTGGCCATACATTTGTGTGTCCAGTTCTGGATTCTCTATTCCATTGGTCTATGTGTCTATTTTTGTGCCAATACCATACTGTCTTGATGATTACAGCTTTGTACTAGAGGCTAAAGTCTGGGATTGTGATGCCTCCCGCTTTGGTTTTCTTTTTCAATATTACTTTGTCTATTCGGGGTCTTTTCTGGTTCCATAGAAATTTTAGGATTATTTGTTCTAGCTCTGAGAAGAATGCCGGTACAATTTTGTTTGGAATTTCATTTACTGTGTAGATTGCTTTGGGTAGTATTGACATTTTAATGATATTTATTCTTCCAATCCATGAGTATGGAAGGTTTTTCCATTTCTTTGTGTCTTTTTCAATTTCCTTCACAAGTTTCCTATAGTTTTCAGCATACAGATCTTTTACATCTTTGGTTAGGTTTATTCCTAGGTATTTTACGGTTCTTGGTGCAATTGTAAATGGGATTGATTTCTTGATTTCTTTTTCTGTTGCTTCATTATTGGTGTATAGAAATGCAACAGATTTCTGTACATTGATTTTGTACCCTAAGACTTTGCTGAATTCTTGTATCTGTTCTAGCAGCCTTTTGGTGGAGTGTGTTGGGTTGTCCATGTAGAGTATCATGTCGTCTGTGAAAAGTGAAAGTTTGACTTCTTCTTTGCGAATTTTGATGCCTTTTATTTCATTTTGTTGTCTGATGACTGATGCTGGGACTTCCAACACTATGTTAAACAACAGTGGTGAGAGTGGACATCCCTGTCATGTTCCTGATCTCAGGGGGAAAGCTCTCAGTTTTTCCCCATTGAAGATCATATTAGCTGTGGGCTTTTCATATATGGCTTTTATGATATTTAGGCATGTTCCTTCTATCCTGAATTTCTCAAGGATTTTTATGAAGAAAGGATGCTGTATTTTGTCAAATGCTTTTTTCTGCATCTAGTGACAGGATCATATGGTTCTTATCCTTTCTTTTCTTTAAAAAATTTTTTTGTTACATTTATTCATTTTTCAACAGAGAGAGACAGAACATGAGTGGGGGAGGGACAGGGAGAGGGAGACAGAATCTGAAGCAGGCTCCAGGCTCTGAACTGACAGCACAGAGCCTGACGTGGGGCTTGAACTCACGGATCATGAGATCATGACCTGAGCCGAAGTCTGACATTAACTGACTGAGCCACCCAGGCACCCTTTATCCTTTCTTTTATTAATGTGATGTATCACATTGATTGATTTGCAAATACTGAACCAGCCCTGCAGCCCAGGAATGAATCCCACTTGATCCTGGTGAATAATTCTTTTTATATGCTGTTGAATTCAATTTGGTTTGCATCTATGTTCATCAGGGATATTGGCCTGTAATTCTCTTTTTTTTTGTGGGATCTCTGTCTGATTTGGGAATCAAGGTAATGCTGGCTTGACAGAATGAGTCCAGAGCCTTTCCTCCCATTTCTATTTTTTAGAATAGCTTGAGAAAGATAAGTATTCATTCTGCTTTAAATGTCTGGTAGGATTCCCCAGGGAAGCCACCTGGTCCAGGACTCATTTCTTGGGAGATTGTTGATAACTGATTCAATTTCTTCACTAGTTATGGGTCTGTTCAAATTTTCTATTTCTTCCCATTTGAGTTTTGGTAGCGTGTGGGTGTCTAGGAATTTGTCCATTCCTTCCACGTTGTCCAGTTTGTTGGCATAGAATTATTTTATAGTATTCTCTGATAATTGTTTGTATTTCTGAGGGATTTATTGTGATAAGTCTATTTTCATTCGTGATTTTATCTATTTGGGTCCTGTCTCTTTTCTTTTTGAGAAGTCTGGCTAGAGGTTTATCAATTTTGTTTATTTTTTCAAAAAACCAGCTCTTACTTTCATTGATCTGTTCTACTTTTTTGGGGGGGGATTCTATATTGTTTATTTCTTATTATTTTCTTCTTCTGCTGGGTTTGGGGTGTCTTTGCTGTTCTGCTTCTAGTTCCTTTAGGTGTGCTGTTAGATTTTATATTGGGGATTTTTCTTGTTTCTTGAGATAGGCCTGGATTGCAATGTATGTTTCTCTTAGGACTGCCTTTGCTGCATCCCAAAGGATTTGGACTGTCGTGTTTTCATTTTCATTTGTTTCCATATATTTAAAAAAAATTTTTAATTGTACGGTTGACCCATTCATTCTTTAGTAGGATATCCTTTAGCCTCCATGTATTTGGAGGTTTTCCAAATTTTCCTGTGGTTGATTTCAAGTTTGATAGCATTGTGGTGTGAAAATGTGCGTGGTATGATCTCATTTCTTTTATATTTATTGAGGGCTATTTTGTGAACCAGTATGTGATCTGTCTTGGAGAATGTTCCATGTGCACTCAATAAAAATGTGTATTCTGCTGCTTTTGGATGAAAAGTTCTGAATATGTCTTTCAAGTCCATCTGGTCCAGTGTATCATTCAGGGCCATTGTTTCTTTATTGATTTTCTTTCTAGATGATCTGTCCATTTCTGTAAGTGGGGTATTAAAGTCCCCTGTAATTATGACATTCTCATCAATAAGATTGCTTATGTTTGTGATTAATTGTTTTATATATCTGAGGACTTTCAAATTGTTAGCTCTTCTTGATAGAGAGACCCCATAATTATGATATAATGCCCTTCTTCATCTCTTGTTACAGCCTTTAGTTTAAAATCTAGTTTGTCTGACATAAGTATGGCTACTCCAGCTTTCTTTTGACTTCCACTAGCATGATAGATAGTTCTCTATCACCTCACTTTCAGTCTGAAGGTGTCCTCAGGACTAAAATGGGTCTCTTGTAGACAGCAAATAGATGGATTTTGTTTTCTTATCCATTCTGATACCCAAGTCATTTGATTGGAGCATTTAGTCCATTTACATTCAGTATTGTTATTGAAAGATGTAGATTTACAGTCATTGTGTTATCTGTAGGTTTCATGCTTATAGTGATATCTCGGGTCCTTTGGTGGTCTTTGCAACATTCCACTCGCAGGGTCCCCCTCAGGATTGTTGGAGAACAAGAAGCCGAAGGCACTGTAAGAATGTCCTGAAGGAAAGGGATGAACCAGCAAGGAACTGAAAGCAGTTTCATTCCCAGGACGGAAAGCCACCGGGACTGCTCGTTCTCTCCAGAAGGACATCATATGAGCGCCAGGCCTGGGATAAGAATGTTTTGTCTGGCGCCAGATGTACTCATGACCCAGTATGGAATACACTGCAGGTGCATGACCTGTCAAGATGCCAAATACTATGTTGTATGTGCTTGCTGTTATCAGACAATTTGAAAAATAAAAGAGGCCTGAGCCAGGGGACCGATGCTTTGGCTCCTGGAGAGTCTTAGCCCCTACTTTGTAATTCTCTCATCACTGCACCTTTAGGACCTGTCTCTCTACAGGGATCTCTTGTAGGGCCGGTTTAGTAGTGATGAACTCCTTCAGTTTTTGTTTGTCTGGGAAAACCTTTATCTCTACTTCTATTCTGAATGACAGCCTTGCTGGATAAAGAATTCTTGGCTGCATAGTTTTCCTATTCAGCACATTGAATATTTCCTGCCATTCCTTTCTGGCCTGCCAAGTTTCAGTAGATAGGTCTGCTACTACCCTTATGTGTCCACTTTTGTATGTTAAGACCCGTTTATCCCTAGCTGCTTTCAGAATTTTCTCTTTATCTTTGTATTTTGCCAGTTTCACATGATATGTCGTGCAGAAGATCGATTCCTGTTATGTCTGAAGGGAGTTCTCTGTGCCTCCTGGATTTCAATGTCTGTTTCCTTCCCCACATTGAGGAAGTTCTCAGCTATGATTTGTTCAAGTATACCTTCAGCCCCTTTCTCTCTCTCTTCTTCTAGAACTCCTATGATATGGATGTTATTACATTTCATTGAATCACTTATTTCTCTAATTCTCCCCTCATGGCCTAGAATTTTTGTCTCTCTCTTTTTCTCAGCTTCGTCTTTTTCCATAATTTTATCTTCTATTTCACTTATTTTCCCCTCTGCCTCTTCAATCCTTGCTGTCACCATCTCTAGTTTATTTTGCATCTCATTTACAACATTTTTAAATTTATCATGACAATTTTTTACTTCCATGATCTCTGCAGCAATAGATTCTCTGCTGTCTTCTATGCTTTTTTCAGACCCCATGACTAATCTTATGGCTGCCATTCTAAATTCCTGTTCAGTTATATTGTTTCTATCTGTGTTGATCACTTCTTTAGCTGTCATTTCTTCCTGGAACTTCTTTTGAGAAGAATTCTTCGGTTTCATCATTTTGGCTAGTTTTCTGTCCCTTATGTGTTTTAAAAGCTTGTTATGTGTCTTGCCGTTGTGAGCACTACTATATTAACGAGGCATCATACACTGTCCAGGGCCTGGTGCTTTCAGGCGTATTTTAGAATGTGTTGCTTGCTCTGTATTGTTTTGAGTCTGGTTGCTTTATCTCCCTACTAGCAATGATGTTTTGGACCCTCCACCAGGTGTGCTTTGATTTGTTCATTGAAGTAGCCCTGGAAAAGAAAACAAACAAACAAACAAAAAACAAACAAAACCAAAGCAAAACAGCAAACAAACAAAAACAAAACAAAAACAAAAACAAACACCCCCCCCCAACCAAAAACACCAGCAACAGAAAAAAAAAAACACAAACAAACAGCAGGGTAGGGGTGGTGTGGATGGAAGAGGCCTTATCACACACAAAGAGAGAAATGACAGGGGCAGGGAGAAAGAAAAGAAAAGAAAATTGACCAGACAGAGAAGCTATATGGCTTAATCCAGAGAGAGAAAGGGAGGAAAATAAAAAAGGAGATATAGAGCAGTATAAAGAGAATAGATTAAATATGCTTAAACAAACCAACAACCAGAATAACCAGACTAGAGGAGGGATGAAATAAGGAGAAAAGATACACACACACACACACACACACTAAGAATCATCCAAGAATTAAGTCAGGAAATGCAAGACCGCTGGGTGCCTTGGAATCAATGGTAGCTCTGGTCTGGAGGAGGGGCTGTCTGGTTTGTCAGAGTGAATCCTGCTCCAGTAGATATACAGTTACCAGACGCAGAGGGGCATGGTTTTGTGCAGGCAGACCCCGCCTCCACTGTGGGACCACTGTCCATTCCCTGAAGCCCCACCTTGTTGGTGATGGGGACAAAAATGACGACACCCCAGTTCTCCACCCCCCCATCCTCCCCCCCCTCCCCCAGCGCTCCACTGGGATTTAAACCCTGATGTCTTAAAGAGTCCGGCTTCATGCTCCCTGGTTCTGGGGAAGTGCTGCTCCATACCGCCGATACGTGGCCTCTGGTTATACCTTCTTCCTCCAGCACTCCAGGAAGGGGATTGTTTTCTCCCACTGCAGACTGTGCCCCTGACCTAGCCACCGAGTCTAGGGCTGGCTCCCCTCCTCCCCAGGTGCACGAAGAGGGCAGCTGGCCCCAGTCTGGAGAAACCCCCGCAGTTACAGATTGGATCTTTGTCCGTCCAGGTCTGTGGTTTTTCTCTCATCCAGATACAGTCCTACCCTTCCCAGCCTCTCTCTCGTTTTCCTTCGTCTCTCTGCAGAAGGGGATCTCTCCCCTCCGTGTCTACTCAGCCCGTTTTATCTCTCCCAGTTCACAATCACGTGCCTGTGGCCTGCCAGGTTGTCCCTGTGGGCCCCTGGAGATGTCTCTGTCACTCCGCAGCCCGGACTCTTGGAATTCAAAGTCCTTTGGCCTCAACATTGCTGTGTTTGAGGGACGAGGGAACTTTGCGTCCCCCTGCTTCTCTGCCATGTTGGATCTCTTCCCTCTGACATCTCTCTAAAGGAGCTGCCATTGATAGGGGCAATCCTTAACCTCCCACAATGATGCAATGCTTATCTCATGAACTGCAGGGTGTCAGCAAATGTGGGCTACGTATTTCACAGCTCCAAGTGGAGAGATTTCTTTGATTCTGCTTGTTCTTTAACCATATACCCTTCCATGAGGTTCTAATACCTGACCTCATCCTGGTACAAAAAGTATTAGGTTAGACAACTAGAATTCAATATGGATTCATTTAGCTGTGGAGAATAGCCAAACCAATTTCACGAAGAACAGGCAAAATATACCCATCAGCATCCAGAGGTGTTCCTACATCCTCTTGTTCCACTGTGAGGAGTATGTTGCAACATTAGTTGTCAATCAAGAGCCCTTAGCACAGTGTGAATTGAAATGACACATGTTCCTCTAAAGCAGTGGTTATTTATACTATGTCAGAAATATCTTCCATAAGCTGGTGGTATTTTTTTCTTTCTTTACCAGTGAAAACATAGACAGCTCTTGATGCAAAGTATTAACACCCAAGAATCTTCCACTTATCTCTTAAAATCCTAAAATTCTCCCTCTGAAGTCTTAAGAAGTTCTAATAACAATTTGCTTGTTTTCAACAGATACATCAACAAAACAACCTAAAATCTGACTTGGCCTTTTATCAGTTCCTGGGCAAGCCCAGATTTGCTCATAGAGTTCAGGGATGAATTATTGTACTCAATCCCTCAACGTACGTGTCACTACAAGTCACAAAGTCACTTCTGTAAAGATAAAGATGAGGTGGGGTTTATAAACAATGCAAATACCCATATATAATACCAACAGAAATGAAAGCATAAGACGCTGCCCAAATAATAACTACCATATAACCAACTTCAGTAATGACCTCGTAAGTGTTCCTAGTGGAAGAGGATAGCATTCCCCCTCCAGTTACTGCCGGAACATACCCACCTTCAGTTCCAGGACCTTTGGAAACATCTTTGCCTTTCTTTCTGTTCACTGATTCTAAATGATACCAACTGGGGTCTTGAATTTTCAGGATCTGCTCTGTCACACCTTATACCAAGGATTCCTGCGCAGGAGAGATTACTGAGATAAGTGAAATCTCCTCATGGCTGAGGAATCATCTCTAATGGCTAAGTCACCATTTTAACCTGACATCTTTCTCCTTTGTTCCTTCAGTTGTGGGGATGCCATGCTTCCTTCAGTTATGAAGGACGGTCTGAGATTTTGTGAGGAAAGACTGAGATCTTGTAAGGAAAGACTGAGCTCTGGGTAGTCTCAACATTCCCTTTTACTCTTTCAATTTTCCAATAACTAGCCCATTTCCCAGAATGAATTATGACATGCAGATACCTTGCTTGGCTTCCATTTTCCTGACTGCACCCCAATGGATTACATGTCTTTCCTAAAACCTCTTCAAATTTTTCACTATTATTGCACTGCATGGACATGCCGTAATCCATGTAATCACTGGAGTTAATGAATCCAGCATAGATTATTTACCTCACTTACCATAAAATTACTAATTTAATAGCTAAATATTCACACATATCTTTAATGATGTTCTTAAAGCAAATTCCAATGGGGGGAGTTATTGATTAAAAGATTAAGACTTTTATTAAGTATGTGAAATTGTCCTCTACAAAGACAATGTAGTGGCGCCTGGGTGGCTCAGTCAGTTAAGCGTCTAACTTTGGCTCAGGTCATGATCCTATGGTTCATGGGTTTGAGCCTCACGTCGGGCTCTGTGCTGACAGCTCAGAGCCTGGAGCCAGCTTCAGATTCTGTGTCTTCCTCTCTCTCTCTGCCCCTCCTCTGCTCTTGTTCTCTCTTTCTGTCTGTCTGTCTCTATCTCAAAAATAAATACGCATTAAAAAATTTTTAAAAGACAATGTAAATACACAATTTCACTAACAGAGTGTGGAAGTTCCACTTTCCCTATATGCTCACTAATCCTAGGTATTTTGATTAAAAAGCAAATAAAAACGATTTCAATATGAGTATCCAAAAGACTGTTTTAATGAATCATCTTTGAAAATGACTTCCCATACAGTTACTTCCCAGTTACATAATGTTTCCCCATGAAAGTCTTAAAAAAAGCTTATTTTTTAATGTAACTCCCCACTTAAAGTTTGTTTGTATATGTTCTTTAAATTTCTTCTTAAGTTTATTCCTAAATACTTAATATTTCTCTTCCTATTCTGGATGGAATTTACCTATTTAAAATAAAAATGTTTTTCTTTTTCTACTAATTAAAAAACTAATATCTATTCATCATAGACAATACAAAACAGTGATAACTTATACAAAGAAAAAACCTCCATAATCTCAACACTCAGAGATCATCCCAGAGAATTCTCTCATGGGTTTCTTTCCAGACGATTTTTGCCATGAGCCTGTTACAAGCACTTTTATTTCTCAAACGATGAGTTCACACTGTATGTAAAATCTTGTAATTCTGTTGGTTTTATTTGCAATATATTATCAATGTTTTGTTCAAGGGAAAAATATCCAACTACAACATTATGCTTAAAAGACTAAACACTGTATTTTGTGTTATCAACTGGCAATTGTTCAGGTTTTTCTATTTTTACTATTATAAAAATATTGTGATTAATATTCTGGTAAAAAACTCTTTGTAAACATTCTTAATAATTTCCTTAGGAAAAATTCCTGGAAATTGAATTGCAGGTTATAGGGAATATTATGCATTTAAGGTTTAATTTACAGTTTTGTTAAATTGTCATTTATATACAGATTGCTAAATTGCCCTAAAGAAAGTTGAACCAAATTCACATTTGCAAGAGAATAGCCAGTTGCCTGAACCTCCCTATTGGGTATTATTGTCAAAGAGAAAAGGAAAAATAGCCAGCACATAAGATGAAAGAATATAGTTTTAATTAGAATTTATTTGTTACAAAAAGTTGAAGATTTGTAATTATTTTATTTATCATTTATATTTCCTTTTTGTGAACTACTCTTTAATGTCTTTTGGCAACTTTAAAATTAGGTTCTTTTTTTTTCTCTCTCTTGTTCGTAGAAGTATTTTGTGCTGAAAGGACATTAATCCTGCATCTATCTTGTATATTAAAAATATATTTCGAGTATTTTGTTATTGTATTTTACTTTATTTTGTCATTCAGATATTTCATACTTTTTCCCAGCTTTATTTAGCTATTATTGACAAACAGCAATGTGTAAGTTTAAGGTGTACAAAGTGATGATTTGATGTACTTACATATTATGAAGTAATTACCACAATAAGGTTAGCTGTTTGTGTGTGTGTGTGTGTGTGTGTGTGTGTGTGTGTGTGTGTGTGGTGAGAACATTTAAGACCTGGGACACTTGGGTGGCTCAGTCAGCTGAGCATCTGACTCTTGGTTTCAGTTTAGATTATGATCTCAGAGTTTGTGAGTTTGAGCCCCACATTGGTCTCTGCACTGACAGCATGGAGCCTGCTTGGGATTCTCTCCCTCCCTCTCTCTCTGCCCCTCCCTGGCCTGTGCTCCCTCTTTCAAAATAAATAAAACTTAAAAAAAAAGAAGATTTAAGATCCGATCTCCTCTTACTGAATAATCCAAGTTTGCCTTACTGATTTGAAATACTACCCCCGAACTTTTGGTTCAATATGGCAAATTGAACACACATATTTATCTCTGCTTTTTTCTGAAAGCCCATTTAAAATGACAATAAAAACGCATACAAAGGCTTAAGCCCACAGTAAAAAGAAACTGGGAGAGATTACAGGAGTTGAAGGATGTTCACCAGGGGAGCTCAAAACGTACTTATGCACAGAGAACCTCCAATCAATATTCCTGAAAAAGTCAGGTTCACTTAAGTATAGTTAACATACAAGAAAAATACCTCTTAAAAGTATACAGTCTAGGCGTGCCTGGCTGGCTAAGTTGGTGGAGTAGGTGATTCTTGACCTCAGGGTTGTGAGTTTGAGCCCCACATTGGGTGTAGAAATTACTTTAAGTGACTTATTTTTAAAATAAAGTCTATACAAAAAATAAATACAGTATACAGCCTGTGCATTTCTTATTTAAAAAATTTTTTAATGTTTATTCATTTTTGAAAGAGAGAGACAGAGTGTGAGTGGGAGAGGGGCAGAGAGAGAGGGAGACACAGAATCCAAGGCAGGCTCCAGGCTCTGAGCTGTCAGCACAGAGCCTGTCGTGGGGCTCAAACTCACAGACCTTGAGATCATGACCTGAGCCAAAGTTGGACACTTAACCAACTGAGCCACCCAGGCGCTCCCAGCTTGTGCATTTCTTAAAAAATTTTTACTTATTTATTTATTTGTTTATTTATTTATTTAGAGAGCACATGTGCTGGAGAGGGGCAGAGAGAGAGGGAGAAAGAATCCCAAGCAGGCACCACAGTGTTAGTGCTGAGCCTGATGGGAGCTCAATCTCATGAACTGTGAGAGCATGGTCTGAGCTGAAATCAAGAGTTGGCTGCTTAACCAACTGAGCCACCCAGGTGCCTGTAGTCTATGCATTTTGAAAGTACACTCATGTAACTACCATAACCATCAAGATATAATAATAGTTCAATCAAGCTCCCAAATTACTTTGTGATTCTGTATAGTCAACCTTCCAGTTCCTGGCAACCACAGATCTGTTTTCTATCTCTACAGTTTTGTCTTCCCTAAATGTCATATAAACGTAATTATATGGCAAGTAGCTTTCAGATTCTTCCTTCCTGAAGATCAGCCTTCAGATTCATCCATGCTGTTGGGTATATGATCATTAGTTCTTACTTTTTTATTGCAGTGTAGAATTCCAATGTTTGGATGCACTATAGCCATTTTTATCCATTGACAAGTTGAAGGACATGTGGGTCGTTGTCCATTTCCTCTCAATCTGTTGCTTGTCTTCTCATTTTCTTAACAGTGCCTTTCAAAGAGTAAACGTGTTTACTTTCTATGAATTTCAATGTATCAATATTTAATTTTTGGATCATGCTTTTGGTGTCATAGCTAAGAAATCTCTGCCTAACTCAAAATCACGAAGATTTTTCTTTTACATTTTGATCTAGAAGTTTTATACTTTTATATTTTCCACTTATATCTGTGAGGTTTTTTTTAATGTTTTTATTTATTTTTGAAGGAGAGAGACAGCATGAGCGGGGGAGGAGCAGAGAGAGAGGGAGACAGAATCTGAAGCAGGCTCCAGGCTCTAAGCTGTCAGCACAGAGCCCGATGTGGGGCTTGAACTCATAAACTGCGAGATCATGACCTGAGCTGAAGTCGGACACTCAACCGACTGAGCTACCCAGGCACCCCTATATCTGTGAGTTTTTAAAGTTAACATTTGTGTATGATAAAGAACACAAGTTGAGCTTCCTTTTTTTTTTTTTTTTTTTTGCATATAGTGTTCCAATTCTTCCACCATCTTTTGCTAAAAAGACAATCCTTTCTTCATTGGCTTGTCTTTGCATCTTTGTTGAAAATTGACTACCTCTGTGTGTCAGTGGTGGTGGGGAGGAGCATTTCAGGATTGTATTCTGTTCTATTTATCTACATGTTTTTTTCCCACTAATAACACCTGTATTGATTTTTGTAGCTTTATATAAAGGTAAGTCATGACAGCAAATAGTTTGGGTCCTTCAACTTTATTCTGTTTTTAAAAATTATTTTGGCTATCTTAGTTCCTTATGCTCATATAAATTTTAGCCTGTCAACTTCTAATACAAAGTCTCCTGGAATTTTGACTAAGATTGCATTGTCTACAGATTGGTCTGAGAGAACTAACATGTTAACAATATTGAGCCTTCCAATCCACGAATGACGGTATATCTCTTTATTAAGTTAGGTCTTCTTTGATTTCTTTTATCAGTTCAAGAGTAAGCGTGTTGTTAATGTTGTTCAAATTTTCTGTCTCTGTACTGACTTTCTATCTACTTGTTCTATCAGTCACTGATAGAGTAATGTGGGAGTCTCCTACAATAATTATGGATTTGTCTCTTTTTATTTCCTTTCAGTTCTATAACTTTTTCTCTCAAGTATTATGAAGCTCTGTTTTGGTGCATACACAATTATATTCTTATGTGTACTTGGTGAATTTACTCCTTTATATAATATCTTCTTTATCTAGGTAATATATTCCTTGTCGTGAAATCTACTTTGTCCAGAATTAATATAGCCACTCTAGCTTCTTTTTTCTTTCTTTCTTTCTTTCTTTCTTTCTTTCTTTCTTTCTTTCATACAAGTTCTCTCTGAAGAATTTCCTTTAATATTTTCTTGTAGGATAGGTCTTATTGTAATTTATTCTCTCAATTTTTGTTTGTTGGAATAAGTCTTTATTTCTCTTTTATTCATGAAGATATTTCCATTGGGTATAGAATTCTGGATTGACAGGTTTTAATTTTTTGCAGCACTTTAAATGTTATTGTAATAAAAATAAAAAATGGTAGCATATTAAAATAAATAAATAAGTTATTCTCTTGTTTTCATATTTTCTAAGAAGAAATTCACTGTAATTCATACTTTTGTAGGTATGTAATATGTCTCTTGTCACTGCTGTTGTTATAATTTTTTCTTTAAATTTAGTTTTCAACAGTTTGAATATGATCTATCTTTAGGGAATGAGGAGGGAGAATTTACCTTGCTTAAAGTTTTCTGAGTTTCTTGGAACTGTGATTAATTTCACTTATTATTCTTGAATGATTCTTGTCCCTTATCTTTTCAAATATTTTTTCCCGCCAATTCTTTCTTTCTTCTGGAATTAAAAATTTTAATTTTTTTGTATTGTTCCAGTAGTTATTTGATAGCCGCTTCTGTTTTTGTTTTCCTCTTATTTTCACTCTTATTATTATTATTATTATTACTTTTACATTTCAGTTTGGGTAACTTCTATTGACCTATAATGAAGGTCACTTATTCTTTTCTTCTCTGTATTGAGTCTGCTGAGGAGTCTGTCAAAGGCATCATTCGCTCTATTATTCTATGTATGTGTGAATGTGTTTTACTTCTAACATTTACATCTGACTCATAGTTTCCATCTCTCAGCTGAAATTCCCCATCTGTTCATTCATGTTGTTCATCTTTTCCATGGGAATCTTTAACTTATCAGTTATAGCTATTTTTAATTCCTTATCTGAGAATTGTAACATCTGGTCATATTTGAATCTGATTCTATTGATTTCTTTGTATCTCTCCAAGGTTATTTTTTCTTGTTTTATTGTGTTTGGAACAGTAAGGTCTCAAGTACATAGTATTTGTGTCTGGAAATAGGCATATTCTTCTTCTCTTAGGTATTAGTGGGTGGGGCTTTGTCAATCTAAATGTAAACCGAGTTAGTTTTTCATTTTGTTGTTGTTAACTTCGGTGCATCGAGGCTTTAATTTCTTCTAGTATTACGTTATGTTTAGGACGGAGGCTGGTTTGTCATAGGGTTTCTTTTCCTCAATGTGTCTGTTGTACCTTCAGCTTTAAATCTTCTCGATGTGACTGACCCTCAGAAAACTCTCTCCCTTCTTTCTTCTCTCCATATGTATTAGTTTCCTAGGACTTCCATAATAAGGTATTATAAGCCATATGGCTTAAAACGATAGACATTTATTCTCTCACAGTTTCAGAAGTTAGAAATGTGAGATCAATATGTCAGCAGGGTTGGTTCCTTTTGAGGGCTTTGAGAAGCCATCTATCCCATGCTTATCTCTTAATTTCTGATGGCTTGCCGACAGTCCTTGGTATTTGCTGCCATATTGATACTTCACTACAATCTCTGCCTCCGTGTTCACATGGTGTTCTTCCTATGTCTCTGTCTGTGTCCATGTTTTTCTCTTCTTATAAGGACACCGACCATATCAAATTAAAGTCCCACCCTACTCCAATATGACCACATCTTACCTAATGCTAATATATAATGCTGCTATTAATATCATCATGCCAGTACAATGGAATGCTACATTAGCACATAGTACCATATAATATACACGACAGTACACTCATATACTGGTTTGATGCTAATACTAATAACCAATAACATAATAACTAGTTACATCTTCAGTGACCTTATTTCCAAATAGTACTGGAGGGGTAGGGTTTTGAGGTATCTTTTTGGAGACACAATTCAACTCTTAACACCAAAGGTATAGTGCTGTTGCTAGTTACCTGGTATGTCCTAGCCTAGTTTAGGGTGGGATGTGTGTTTTTCTGGTCAAACCTCTGTCTTATAGAGGAGGCCCTGGGTTCTTGAGTCTTAGAGATGGAGTTTTCTCAGTGATCACTGCCCTTCTCCAGTGGTTGGAGACCTCTTATGGCCTCCTGTTCCTATCTCAGGATAGACGGCTTTTCTTTTACTTCTTTTCGAGCACAGTGAGTCTTTATCTGGGTTCTCAGAGTAACAGGGTTTGCTGCCCTGCCTCCAGATACTTAAGGCATTTGTCCTTTGAAGATAAGTGTCCAGAAAGGGCCTTCTGCCTTTTCTGCAATGTACCTACTACCCTCCTTCAGTTATACATCACTGAAGGAGGCTTTCTCCAATCTTCCACCCTGCCTGCAATCTTTCCTTTATGAGCCCTGAGGTAGAAAATGGAGAAAAATATCAGCAGACTTCTCTTCTATCCGTAGCATCTGGTAGTTTCAGCCTTTCTTGATATTCTACACTCAGACTTCAGCATTTCATTAAAAAAAAAAAATTGAGCGGAATTGTTCTCATCCCCTTGTACAGTCATACTGTTTTCTCCCTATGTTCTTCTATAGGTTAACCAGTACTCATGACCCCTTTCTCCTTAAGACTGCCTGTATTTCCTTCAATTTCAGGCTGCTTGGTTGCTTTGTGATCTTAGCACTCTGATGGCTTCAAGAAAAGTTTCAATTTTGACCATTATCCTATTGTTGCTGTTTTTCTTATTTTTAAGGTTTTAAATGCTACACTTTCAAATAAGAACACAGGCCAAGTCTCAACAAACAGGAAAAAATGCTTTAACATGAAAAAGAGATTAATAAACAAACAGAAAAAAGCTAACTCAGAGGGCACTAAGACAATGTAGGAAGCAGAAGAAAACATCAAAACAAAATAAAAGCAATATCCTTAACAAAATATTATATGTTGCATTCACAAAATGTGACTATAAGTATATACGTGTGTGTGAATTTATGCTTGTCGTGTGTATATAAATAGAACAAAACATAACTGTTGATCATAAATATATATTAAAAATGATAGTGGAAAAATAATGTTAAAAAGGTAGGATGGTAATATTGAGGAAATCTCTCAAAAACACACCAAAAAGGTAGAAAATGAGAAACAGAAGAAGGTGTTGGATAATCAACATACAACGTCTGATATCTGATTAACAGAATTTTCAGAAAGGGAAAATAAAGAACATACAAAGGGGAGGGGGGCATGGGAAGATGGCAGAGTAGAAGGATCCTGAGCTCACCCCATCCCCTGTTTTCAGGGGATATATCATCTATATCTAAGTCTGCAGAGCGATCTGAAGACTGGCAGAGCGAATTCCACAACTAAATATAGAGAAGAAGCTGCAGCTGGAAGGTTAGGAAGGTCAGAAAGGTGGAGGGAGGCTGTCCAGAGACGGGAGGGAGCTGCATATGCAGAGAGGGCAGAGAAATAGGCCCTCACACCAGGGAACTCAGATGAGGAAGACTAATCCCCACGACATTTGGTTTTAAAACCAGAGGGGCTGAATTCTGTGAGTTTATAAAACCAGGGGTACTTGGAGTCTGGAGCTTTAAAAGTGTACTGACTCAGGACTGGGCAAGCCAGGAGGGTGAGTAGATAGCTCAGTCACCACCCTTAGAGAGACTGCAACCTGCTCAGAAAGGCAACATACAAATGGCAGTTAAAAAAAATGGCAGTTGATACAATGCCAGGGGCAAATGGAAGACAGATCTGTTTCTACTGATTTTGGAGCATGTTGGAGGACTTCTCTGAAAAGGTGGGAGCTGACAGGTGCTATTTTTCTTCCCTACCCACCCGCCCCAGCATACACACAGAGCCACCTTCAGGAGGTGGGGCTACACAAACACTCGCTACCTAACCTACTAGTGGTGTGCCATGCCCACAAGTTATCCTGAGGACTAGCCCACTCCAAGCCTGCTAACTTTGGCCCCGGGCTCAGGGCAAATCTTGTTAATGTTGTGCATGCACCCAGCCAGCATCCACGGGTACAACTGGCATCACGTGCTGGGCCCGGCCGTGCCTCCCTGCTCCCAGCCATCGTTGCCAGCTGTGCCCAGCCTCGTTCCCCTGGCAACCACGGCACGCAACCCCCAGCCACTGAAGGGCTTTGGGGGACTGGCATAGGACTGGTGGCCCGGTGCAAACTTCGCTAATATTGCCCCCTGCTCCCAAGTTCCTTGCCAGGCACGCTCCCTCAGAGCTGCCCTGCCTGGGTCCCGCTAACACCACAGAGAGAAAGCACAGCCTACAACAGGGAGCAAGACGCTACAGATGACTGTACTGAAAGGAAAAGTGACTCAGACACAATAGCAAGGTGTAAGCAACACACATAGGATAGTCTCCTGAAATGCCAGGTTCTGGTGAAGAGGGGACACTGGGTTCTCAGAGTAACAGAGCACTCCAGCACTTCTTCTTCATAAAGTCACTATTTTTAACAGAAGAAGACACAGCTGACCCTTAATACATAGCCATAGTCACAGAGAGGCAGATAAAATGAAGACACAGAGGAACCCGTCGCAAATGAAAGGACAGGACAAGACCATAGCCAGAGATCTAAGTGAAACAGATGTAAGTAACATTCCTGATGGACAATATAAAGCACTGACCATGACGATACCACTGGACTTGAGAAAAGAGTGGAAGACATGAGTGAGACCCTTAACACAGAGATAAGGAATAGCAGAGCAGAGATAAAGGGCTCAATAAATAAAATGAGAAACATGTTTGGTTAAATGGACAGCAGGTTGAAAGAAGCAGAGGAATCAATTAATGACCCAGAAGACAGAGTAATGGAAAGTAATCCAACTGCACAAAAGAGAGAGAAAATGATCAAGCAACATAGGAATGACTTACAGAACTCAGTGACTCCATCAAACATAATATCTGTATTATAGTCGTCCCCGAAGAAGAAGAAAGAGCAAAGGGGGCAGAAAATTTATTTAAAGAAATTATAGCTGAAAATCTCCTTAATCTGGGGGAAGAAAATAGATATCCAGATCTAAGAGGCTAAAAGAACTGCTAACAAAAGTTTATCCACACCAAGACAGATTGTAATTAAATTTGCAAACTATGGTGCTAAAGAAAAAAAAAAAACATGTAAAAACAGCAAGACAAAAGAAGTTAATAACATGAAAGGGAGATTTTTCAGCTGAAACTTTCCAAGTCAGAAGGGAGTGGCATGATATATTTAAAGTGCTGAATGGGAAAAATCTGCTACTAAGAATACTCTTTCCAGCAAGGCTATCATTCAGAATAGAAGGAGAGATAAAGAGTTTCCCAGACAAAATAAAACTAAAAGAGTTCCTCACCACTAAATCAGGCCTGCAAGAAATTTAAAAGGGAAATTTGAGTGGAAAGGAGAAACCAAAAGTGACAGTTTGAAGGTAGGAAACACAAAAACATTAAAAATGGATATCTCTGTAAAAAATCCGTCAAAGAACTAATAAAAAAGCTTATAAAATGTAACAAACATATACCTAAACATGGGGAGAAGGGGAATAAAGAAAGAGTTCAAACTTAAATAACATCAACATAATATAGAGTGCTGTATGAAGAAGTTATATACAAACTGAATAAAAACCATGGATCAGAAACCACTAATAAGTAAGCAAAAGAGAAAATAATCCAAATATATCAATGAATAAAATCAGCAAAACATGAAAGGAGAAAGAAAGACAAGAACAGATCAGAGAAAATCTTCAGAACCAACCACAAAACAAGTAATAAAATGGCAATAAATACATATCTATCAATAATTACTTTGAATGTAAATGGACTAAATGCTCCAATCAAAAACATAGGGTGACAGAATATATAAAAAACAAGATCTATCTATATGCTGCCTACAGGAGACCCATTTCAGACTTAAAGACAACTGTAGATTGAAATGAGAGGATGGAGATACATCTATCATGCAAGTGGATATCAAAGAAAGTTAGAGTAGCAATTCTTATATGGGACAAAATAGACTTTAAAACAGACTGTAACAAGATACAAAAAACAACACTATATAATAATAAAGGGGACAATCCAAAAATAAGATATAACAATTGTGAATAGTTATGCATTCAACATGGAGCACCCAAATACACAAAACAGTTAATAACAAACATAAAAGAACTAATCATTAATAACACAATAATAGTAGAGGACTTTACCACCACACTTACATCAATGAACAGACATCTAAATGGAAAATCAACAAGGCAACAATGGCTTGAATGACAGATACACTGGACCAGATGGACTTAGTAGATATATTGAGAACATTTCATCCTAAAGTAGCAGAAGATGCATTCTTTTCAAGTGCACACATAACATTCTCCAGAATAGATCACATATTAGGCCATAAAACAGATCTCACAAATTCAAGAAGACCAAAATCATACCATGCATATTTTCTGACCACAACACTATGATTCTAAAAGTCAACCACAAGGAAAAATCTGGAAAGAGTACAAATACATGGAGATTAAATATCATGCCACTAAACAATGAATGAGTCAACCAGTCAGTAAAAGAAGAAATAAAAAAGTACACAGAAACAAATGAAAATAAAAACACACACAAAAAAGAAGTCCAAACTTCTGGGATGAAGCACAAGCAGTTCTAAGAGGGAAGTTTATAGTAATAAAGGCCTACCTCAAGAAGCAAGAAAAAAACAGTCCAAACTTCTGGGATGCAGCATAAGGAGTTCTAAGAGGGAAGTTTATAGTAATAAAGGCCTACCTCAAAAGCAAGAAAAATCTCAAACAACCTAACCTTACACTTAAAGGAGTTAGGAAAAGAAGAACAAATAAAACCTAAAACCAGCAGAAGGAAGGAAATAATAAAGATTAGAGCAGAAATAAATAATATGGAAACAACAAAAAAAAAATAGAGTAGATCGATGAAACCAGGAGCTGTTTCTTTGAAAAAAATCAATAAAATTGATAAACCTCTAGCTAGACTTACCAGGAAAAAAAGAGAATGGACTTAAATAAATAAATCACAAATGAAAGAGGAGAAATAATATCCCACACCCCATAAAAACAATTATAAGAGAATGTTATAAAAAAAACTATATGTTAACAAACTGGACAACCTAGAAGAAATGAATAAAATCCTAGGAACATATAAACTACCAAAACTGTAACAGGATGAAATAGAAAATTTGAACAGACCAATAACCGGTAAAGCAATTGAATCAGAAAAAAAAAAAAAAAAAAAAAAAGCCTCCCAACAAAAGTTCAGGACCAGATGGCTTCACAGGCAAATTCTACCAACCATTTAAAGAAGTGTTACTACCTATCTTGTCAAACTATTCCAAAAAATAGAAAAGGAAGGAAAATGTCCAAATTCAGTCTATGAGGCTGGCATTACCCTGATACCAAAACCAGATAAAGACACTATGAAGAAAGAGAACTACAGGCCAATATCCCTGAGGAACATAGATGTAAAACTTCTCAACAAAATACTAGCAAACTGAATTCAACAATACATTAAAATAGTAATTCACTACAGTCAAGTGGGATTTATTCCTGGGTTTCAAGTGTGGTTCAATATTCCCAAATTCAATGTGATACATCACATCAATGAGATAAAGGTTAAGAACCACATGATCATTTCAATAGATACAGAAAAAGCATTTGACAGAGTACAGCAACCATTCATGATAAAAGCCCTTAACAAAATAGGTTTAGAGGGAGCCTACCTCAACATAACAAAGACCATCTATGAAAACCCCACAGCTAATATCACCCTTACTGAGAAATAACTGACAGCCTTTCCTTTGTGGTCAGGAACAAATAAGTCTCACGACTATTATTTAACACAGTACTAGAATTCCCAGCCACAGCAATCATACAACAAAAAGAAATAAAAGGCATCCAAATCTGAAGGAAGAAGTAAAACTTTCACTATTTGCAGATGACATGATACTATATGTAGAAAACCTGAAAGACTCCACCAAAGTACTGCTAGAGCTGATAAATGAATTCAGTAAAAATGCAAGATAATGAAGTGGCAGAAAGAGAAATTTAGAAAACAACTTAGTTTGTAATTGCACCAAAAATATTAAAATACCTACGAATAAAATTAACCGTGCAAACAAAAGACCTGTACTCTGAAAATGATAAAATATTGATGAAAGAAACTGAAGATGACACAGAAGTGAAAAGATATTCCATGCTCATGGATTGGAAGAGCAAATATTGTCAAAATGTCTATGCTACAGAATGCAGTCTACATATTTAATACAATCCTTATCAAAATACCAATTGCAGTTTTTCATAGAACTAAAACAAAACAAAAAAAATCCTAAATGCATGGAACCATAAAAGACCCTAACTAGCCAAAGCAATCTTGAAAAAGAGAAGCGAATCTGGAGGCATCACAATTCCAGACTTCAAGTTATCTTACAAGGGTATAGTAATCAAAACAGTATGGTACTGGTACAAAAACAGACACAGATAAAAGAACGGAATAGAAAATACAGAAATAAACCCACAATTATATGGTTAATTAATCTTTGATGAAGCAGGAAAGAATATCCAGTGAGAAAAAGACAGTCTCTTCAACAAATGATGTTGGGAAAACTGGACAGTAACATGCCAAAACAATGAAACTGGATCACTTTCTTAAACCATACACAAAAATAAATGCAAAAGGGATGAAAGACCTAAATGTGATACTTTATTTTTTATATATTTTTAATGTTTATTTATTTTTGAGAGAGGGAGAGACAGAGTGCTGGTGGGGAAGGGGCACAGAGAGAGAGAGAGACACAGAATCTGAAGCAGGCTCCAGGCTTTGAGCTGCCAGCACAGAGCCCAATGCAGGGCTCAAACCCAAGAAACACGAGATCATGACCTGAGCCGAAGTCAAAAGCTTAACTGACTGAGCCCCCAAGAAACCCCCTGAACGTGATACTTTAAACCATTAAAATCGCTGGTGCACCTGGGTGGCTCAGTTGGTTAAACATCCAACTCTTGGTTTTAGCGCAGTTCATGATTTTCTGGTTCGTGAGATTAAGTCTCATGTCATGCCTGTTTAGGATTGTCTCTAGCCATCTCTCTCTGCCTCTCCCCCATTTGTGATCTTTCTCTCTCTCTCTCTCTCTCTCTCTCTCTCTCTCTCTCTCACACACACACACACACACTCTCTCTCTCTCTCTCTCTCAAAATAAATAAATAAATGTTTTTTTAAAAACCCATAAAAATCCTAGAAGAGAATACGGGTAGTAATTTCTTTGACATTGACTGTAGCAACTTTTTTCTAGATGGGTCTACTGAGGCAAGGGAGGCAAAAGTAAAAATAAACTATTGGATCTACATCGAATAAAAAGCATCAGCACAGTGAAGGAAACAATCAACAGAACTAAAGGGCAACCTACAGAATGGGAGAAGATATTTGCAAATGACATACCCAATGAAGGGTTAGTATCCAACACATATATAGAACTTATACATCTCAACCCTCAGAAACAAAATAATCTAGTTCAAAAAATGAGAAGACATGAATAGATATTACTCCAAAGAAGATATACAGATGACCAATGGACACATGAAAGCATGTTCATCATCACTTACCATCAGGGAAATGCAAATCAAAACTACAACGAAATGTCACTTCACACTTGTTATGATGGCTAAAATCAACAACAGAAGAAACAACAGATGTTGGCAAGGATGTGGATAAAAAGGAACCCTTGTGCACTGTTGGTGGGAATGCAAACTGGTGCAGCCGCTCTGGAAAACAGTGTGGAGGTGCCTCAAAAAATTAAAAATAGATCTACCGTATGACCCAGCAATAACACTGCTAGGAATTTACCCAAGGGATACAGGAGTGCTGATGCATAGGGGCACTTGTACCCCAATGTTTATAGCAGCACTCTCAACAATAGCCAAATTATGGAAAGAGCCTAAATGTCCATCAACTGATGAATGGATAAAGAAATTGTGGTTTATATACACAATGGAATACTACATGGCAATGAGAAAGAATGAAACATGGCCTTTTGTAGCAACGCGGATGGAACTGGAGAGTGTGATGCTAAGTGAAATAGGTCATACAGAGAAAGACAGATACCATATGTTTTCACTCCTCTGTGGATCCTGAGAAACTTAACAGAAGACCATGGGGGAGGGGAAGGAAAAAAAGAGAGAGAGAGCGAGGCAAACCATAAGAGACTCTTAAAAACTGAGAATAAACTGAGGGTTTAAGGGGGGTGGGAGAGAAGGGAAGGTGGGTGATGGGCATTGAGGAGGGCACCTGTTGGGATGAGCACTGGGTGTTGTATGGAAACCAATTTGACAATAAATTTCATTAAAAAAAAAAGGAAGCCTAGATTTTCATATGACTACACACTTATGTGCTGTGTGAATGGCGGTGGTTGTTATTTAATTTAAATGCTCTGCTTTCTTCTAAGATGCAGATAAAAATAGCATCTACCACACAGCATTATTATGTATATGAGATAAAATTAGTTAATGCAGGGAAAGTACTTAGTGCATGGAACAAAGAAAGCAACTAAAAAATGACTACTATTATTTTATTCCAGCAGTAGTTTAGCACAGCTTTATATTTATTAACACATGCTAAGGGAATTAGCTCTAATTACTCTTCTATTTTTTTTCCTAAATTTTATGAGATTGTTTTCTTCTAAATAAATTCAAGAATCTCTTTATCTTCTCTATAAGAAATATATTTTAACTCTGAACTTATTCAAGTCTTTCATATCTATGCATAGAGACTATGGCTTTCTTTATCAAAGTCTGTACACTTCTTGTTCAGTTTATTACTAGGTATCATGAATATATCTGTACATTTCACTTCTCTCACTCATATTCTTGCTCTAGGTCTTGTCCTATTTTATAAACTCTTGTGTATGAGATCTTTCCTTACATTTTCATCATGTCTCTGTATATGGAAACAATCTTGATTTTTGGCATCTTATTTTTTAGCCTGTCACCTCTCTGAACTTTCTAAAATCAGTTTTAATATTTCATTTGATACTCTTGTTCTTTCCTATTATATAATTATAGTATCTGCAAATTATATTTTCTTTGCCTTTCCATTTGTTTTGCTTCCTGTTTTTATCTTATGATATATATATTTATATTATATGAAAGTTGACCTTTTGTTTTCATGTTACTTTGATTTTGTTTTGTGCTTTCCCAATGTTTTCTGTCTTTTCATTTACAGTATGTTTTCTTTGGTTTTAGTCTTCCAATGTTTTAGTTTGACATATGTCCCATTTTTATTCAAATAGCGATAACAATACCAGTGATAACTTTATTATTATTATTATTATTATCATAGTCATTTATTAAAAACTGCATGCACCTGGCCCTTTATAGTTTTCAATAATACTAATACTATTACTAACAATATCAACAAAATGATAATAATTGCTAACAATATTGAACGTTTCCTATACACTAGACATGTTTTAAGCACTTCACATGCCTTAAACTCCTTTCATTCTGACAACACTCTTGATATTCTTCTTCCGGCAAAATCCTATGAGGCATGTACAATTATCTCCATTTTATAGATGAGAAAATGTGATTTTCAGGTATGATCCCAATACCTAACAATAATCTATGCTGTCTCATACTTACCTATTAGGTCTTCAAAAATGTTTTTCTGATTTTACCTTTTTTTTTGAATCCTACTACTTCTCCTCCTCCTCCCCTTCCTCTTCCTTCTCCTCCATATTTCATATCTGTGGCCACTTTTCTAATCTTCTCTCCCCTCTATCATGGGCAGTTCCAGTCTGCATTTCTTTCTTCTGTCTTCAAACACCAGTAGTAAAATATGTATTAGAAAGGAAGACAAAAAGAAAAAAGAAAAGGAAAAGTTAGGAAAGAAATCCTTTTCAAGACAATGATTTCAGGTTATTTCCAGTAACGATCTTCTTCCTTATTCCGAGATCAGACCTCCTTATTCCTGCAAGGCCCCGGGGGCAGGTGGGAGAGACTGCACATGCCCAGTATCCTGGGTGAGATGGTTCCTGTGAGGGTGGCTCCTCCTGGGTTCAGGTGCCTGACAGCAGCCACAGATGGTGCAGGCCATTACTCACTACCCTAAGGCAGCACAGCCAGTCCCCCATTGTTCAGGATATAACAAAGTACTTAGATCAAGCCAGTGACAAAGGCATTCTCTCCGAGCACTAATTAGCCTCTGAGTAATTTCTAATCTAACTCCAATTTCAACCATATGTATATACAGATGCAGTTTGCTTTACACTTCTTGCGTTCTTTCCCCCATCATTCTTGGACCCTCCTGCCACCACCCTCCCCCATTCCTGCATCCTTTTAATTCTATTCATCAATTTCCTTCCCTGAGATATTTTACCATTTAACTTGGGACTTGAAGGTGGACAACTTTTGGGATCCTCCATATTCTCCCGCACAACTGTGTGGGGTTCTCAGGAACCGATAAAGTGAGAAGCAGTGAAACTCAGAATCCCTTTTTTTTTCAGAATGACAACATACAAGTACGGATGCAACTGAGGCAGGGATTGTGGCAGTCTGCTGACACTGCTACATTATTATTATTATTCATTTCTTACGTTTTTCTTTGTTTTATTTTTTAAATGTTTTCCCTGAGTTACCTATAAAAAGAACATTTTGTTACTTTGCGTACCTTTCCTTTATCAGTCACAGCATACCCTAGGTTCTCAGAGAGACCTTTCCCCACATTTGCTCCTATTCACTCAATGTCAGAAGCCTTCTTGAGTCATGGATTTCTTTAGAGGACCGCATTTATCTTTCTATTTCTCATTAGCTATGATTGATTTGTAGCAGCTTTGCTTTGGGAAGTTGTGGCTCTTCTTTTTCTCCGTTTATAGGTTGACTTTATCTTTTCTTTCCTTTTTTTTTTTTCACTGTCAAGAATCTGTTTCCCAGTTTGCATAGCCCATACTAACCACACCCTCTATTCTCTTTCTAATTGACATGAATTCCAAGAAGACAGTGGCATTCCCCCATAGGTTCTCCTTGCTTCCATATCCACTGTTAATTTATCTTAATTAAGGTCAAGGTGGTCATTAGCTCTGCCAGGAGACTGCATGACACCATGGAAAGTGATGGCTTTGGAGACAGGTAAGCCAAGGTTAAAATCTTGGCTCTATGTCTTAGTAGCTATGTGGCTTTGAGAAGTTACTTAGCCTACCTGAGCCTTAGCTTCCTGATGTTTACAAATGGAGAGAATCACACCTACCTTGTAATATTACTGTGAGCATTAGAGGTCATTATATAAATTACTTGGCATATGATAGATATAAAGTAAATGAAAATAACTTTTATTTGGAGTTATTCAAATGTAGGATTCAGATCCTAATTTCTCCACTTCCCAAGAATTAAAAAAAAATTGTTGATGTTTATTTATTTTTGAGAGAGACGGAGACAGAGAATGAATGGTGGAGGGGCAGAGACAGAGGGAGACACAGAATCCGAAGCAGGATCCAAGCTCTGAACTGTCAGCATGGAGCCTGATGTGGGGCTCGAACTCTTGAACAGCAAGATCATGACCTGAGCTGAAGTAGGACGCTTAATTGACTGAGCCACCTAGGCGCCCTCCTAGGAGTTTTTTAAAGAGAATTTACTTAATCATTTTTTGAGCCTCAATTTCCTTATCTGTTAAATGGGGACCAAGTTCCTAATCTTGTAAGATTCTAGGGAGACCATAGCATCTGACAGAGTATAAGACACTTTGCACATACCCTCAACGAATGTTCTTTCTCTTTTACCTTCTTAATAAAATCACACCCTGTTGGACATGTCTGAACTTTACCTGAAGTGTTGGGTTTTGTTTTGTTTTTAACAGAATGAAACTTGCAGTAAGATTACACTAGTTTGAAGGCCTCACTTTGGCTCAGTAGACTGCTTGTTTTGATATCTTAGGAAAACAGCAACCGTTTTCTCTTTCTGATCAACAGAAATATGTTTTCATGAAAATATGACTTTTGATTTTCTCTCTTAACAAGTGTGTACAGCTTTTACCCCCAGGGCACCATTTGAATAAAAAGAAAGAAAGCAATGAGAAAGAGAAAACCACAATTTACTGGGGTGGTATTTTCAGGTAGTATGAAAAACAAAAGAGGTATAGAATATCCCATTTGTGCATCTTGATGAATTCATTTTTCACAGTTAACTGGAAGAAAAATTGTTATCCTCATTCATTTTTTTAAGGATTTAGAAAATGCTAAACAAGAGGGAACTAGTAAATTAGGAAAAATACTCTCACCACAATAGAGACCTTTTGCTTCTCACAGGACTCTGAAAAAGAAATGCCTGTAAAATGCAGATCGCTTCCCATCAGGGCCCTGATTTTGGTCCAAGTTGTGTCACTTACAATGCATTTAACCTCAGCTAGATTTCATTTCCTTAGACAGTAAAGAAAACCGGGCAGTCCAGTTCTTCCCTCACATTGTTTTTAGAAGGAACAAATAACATAATTGATGCACGCTGAAGCAATTAGCACAACATCTGATATAGAATTGATATAAGAATGCTAGTGGCCCTTATCCTTTTCCTGTAAGTCTATCCAATAGCGTGAACTTGATAATCATAGATGATCAATACAAGTAAATAATGGGACCTGTTGGAAGAATGTATCAGTGGAATTTATCTCATTTTCATTAGTATAAATCAATTTGAAGAAGCATCTGTTCTTGAGAGAAGCAGAAACAGTGAATTGTTTCTGTACTTGGGATAACTTGATTTTAACTTTGATGAGCAAAATAAGGATCCCACCTGTATTATGATGATTAATTACATTATTTTGTATAAATATAAATGTTACCATTTGTTGACTTAGCATGAACCATGTGCTTGCCTCTTAAGGAAGGTAATATACATCTTACAGGTAAGGAAACTAAGGCTCAAAATGGAGAGATCTCCTCAAGTCTACACAAACAATGAGTAGAAGAGCCAGCATTTGAACTTGGGTCCTCCTTTCCATGTTTGATATTTTGTACCATGCACATTTATTTGGTTCATAATATAACTAAATCCATGATCATTTTAAAAAATTCTTATTTCATATATTTTCTGGTAAAACATAAACAATCTGGAGGTATGATAATTTAATTTTTGTTCATTTTTAGCATCTAATTGTATTTTATTGAGTTTATCTAGAAAAGTGACTAGAATGTCTTACCATTGGATATAAGATATCATCTTCCTTGCAAACGAGAGCAAATATGGCTGAGGTGGTGATAACTACATATTTACTGACAAGTCAGGGAAGTAAGAAATACATTTTTTTCTTTTAGGGTTTTGACCCTTTCAGAAGGAAGTGAATTAACATTCAAAATGTAGTTACAAAGTGACAGGAATTATAGGTAGGGGCTTAAAATGAATTCTGTCATATAATGACCCCAACAATGGGCCAAACATTATTATCTACATTTTAGAGTTAAAAATGGAGGCTTTGAGAAACATAGCTAGGTTTTGAGGCCTGGAAAATGCACTTACATCGAGGAGCTCATTCCACAATGTTGCTAGTAAATGAAGTATTAAGAGTTCTTTCCTCTAATTTTCTACTTACCTTGATAAGCAAAGCATTCATCACTTTTCCCAATGGTGCCTTGGCTCATCCCAGGGTCAGGCTATCTTTTAACTAATTGATACAACTAATTGATGTACAATTTGAGAAGCATATATGACTGGACCATCTTCAGCAAAACCCCTCAGTCTTCAAACTCAAAGGGGTGGGGTATAGGGAGGACACATGGATGAGAATAATGTAAAATGATGTGATGTTGCAGAAATTTAGATTTGGAAATGATTTTTAATCAAGTTTAGTCAGGAGAGCCTGTGTCCAGGTGTAACCAAGATGTAGTCAATAACTGACATTTCTAGCCCTCTTGTCTCCCATGTGATTTTATTGAACACAAGTTTAATGGACCTGAAAAAGAAACTTGTCTGGAAAGTTGTGTGCACTGCCAGCAAAATAAACTTTCCTCAGTTTTTGCCATGTAGGGGTGTTTGCTGGACTCTTTTACATGGTAAAGCAAGCAAGCAAGCAAACAAACAAACAAAAAGAAAAGAAAGCTGTCAGGTTACTAAGCTGCAAATGCTTGGGAAATGACAATCCAGGAGACCACTTTGATGTGAAAACTATAAAAGGTGGCAAGGATTTCCTTTCTTTGGGTTTGCTCATTCCAGAAATTGAATTGGATTGGTTACCACGGAAGAACTCCACTGCAACCATGCTCAAGAGGGGCAAAGTGGTACAAAGGTGTCAGACTTACTCTATAAAAATTTAACTCCCTTGACATTGTATAATCCATGAGGACCCTACTTCAAGGAAATGGACTTAAAATTATTGCTCAAGGAAAAGTCCCATTTATTTGTAAACTCAGACTATGCACTTTGTCTCTCCATGCCTTAGTTTCCTCATCTATAAAATAAAAGTAAGTCTTGCATTGTTAGAATGGTATGAACACTTCTGGATCTCAGCAACTCAACAGAACTGAAGCTATGCTTTCCCTTTGATCAAGTTCTACTCTTGTACACTGAGCATCTTGGTGGTCTGAAAAATCTTCTGTGAGCTTCACATTTCTTACAGGTACACTGAGAGGGGTGAGCTAGATTGCCTATAAAGCCCTTCCCAACCATAATGCCCAACGCTTGCACTTCCACCAATATTCTAGGAATAGGCAGGCTTGCAATTACAAAACATTCCAGGCTCATAGAGCTGCTTTAGAAGGCAGCGATTTCACAGAAGCACCTGCAGTTAGGAGACCTGCACTTGAGTCTCACTGGCCACATCCTTGCAGTGGGGATTTTGGCAAGGTATTTCACATCCTGAAACCTGAATTTTTTCAGCTATAATTTGAGGACAATAATAACCCACCGTACAGAAAGGTTGGTATAATTTTATTAGATTGGCTATTTGGAAGTGCTTTCTACACGATAAAATCCTGTTGACATTGAAATATTTTGGCTATCATTAGTGTAGCCCATTCGTGTATTTTTCCCCAACAAAGAGCTTTTAAAATTCGTATTTAAAAAATAAATTATTTTATTTTATTATTTAGTTTCTGTTTTCATCAAGGTTATGCATGCTCATAGTCAACTACCTCTACAGAGCTCGTTATGTAACATGTAGTTCCATGCCCTCTCTCCCCACAGTCACTGATGTCGTGTTCCGCAGAGGCAACAATTTTCAACTCTATGTTTTTTTTTCCAAGTGTTAAACCTCTGTGTTTCTAAATAATCTACATATGGTGCCATTTCTTGATTCTTCAGTTCTAGGCATTATACTGACCTACCAATTATGGAAAATGAGAATTTAGCCAATTTATATCGCTATCGCTCTACTACAAGCAAATACATGCACATTATTCATATTTCCATTCTCCCAATATAAATATATCATAATATCATTTTGGTCATCAGTGCTTAAATCAACTTGAGTACGTAAATGTTATTCACAGTTGAACCACATAGAATACTCTCCTTTTCTTCCTTTCTTGCATAAGTATTTTTTCTCCAAGATTTGATAATTGGCTTGTTTTCTTTATCTGCTACATTTTCTGTGGTCTTGTTAATTCAGCCCCCAGTTCTCTCTGAATATTCTCAATGAATTAAGTATTTTTTACCAATTTTTTTCTTTCTGGAGACATCACTGAGTCTTCTGATCTTTCATTCACGGCTTGTTGGTTACTAAGCCATGGCCTGATGCCATCCTGGGATTACTCTTTGTCATTCTGGGGATTTCTCTTACTCTTTTCATATTGCATTCCATTACTTGGGCCTCATGTCTACATTTTTATTAGTTTATTCCCTTGCTTTTAAAATGGAGTCACTTCTGTAGTAGCTTCCCTCAAATATGTGTATTTTGAGAAGTTATGTCAGAAAATATATTTAGTTTACTCTTAGACTAACTTAGTTTGACTAGGTTTGGAAATAAGGTTGAAAATAATTTTTCCTTATAATTTTGATGGCATCACTCCAGTATTACTGTTAAAATGTCTGGGGCTGTTCTTATCCTTTGTATACTCAGAACACTTTTCTTTTGAAAAACTTTTAATATCTTCTCTTTCCCTAGTGTACTGAAATCTCATGGTGATGTCCTGGGGTCTAGTTTCATTGATTGTGCTGGTGCTGGGCCTTAGACTAGATGGTCTTTATGTTCTTCTCCAGTACTGAGATTCAGCGAGCCTCTTCTTAGCTGTTTTTAACTGAGTACATTATGTTCCTCTTCTGTAACACTACAGACAGACACACTTCTATAACAGCTCTTATCACAGTTTCATAGTGAGTTGTCTATATCCATAGCATATGGCATAATGCACCCCATGATGGAAACTGAACTGACTTGCACTGTGTAAATGAAAACAAACTTACTTGTGATCTTCTGGCAGCATGGACATAGAAGCATAGTATGTAATATGGATATGAAAAATTAATAACAGCTAGAGTTGTATTTGTTTTCTGAAAATATTAGCTCTACTTTAGAGATTTTACTATCTGCTAGAAATTTTGTAACTTTTTGTAATAAGTGACTTAGTTATCAACCTGAACAATTCTGGTTGCTGTCTGCAACCACTTGAAACTTGAAAGGAGAGAAATAAAAATAGTTTGAGGTTCTTGAGGTTTCCAAAGACCTTTAAACACCCATTGTTGGTTATAGCCAGCATGTTTATAATCAAGGAAGAGGAAGTGTTCTGGAGACAGGCCCTCCTTTAACATTTGTGAGTCCCAAGACAAGAATATACATGGTGGCCCACATGTATATGTTTAAATATTTATAATTCATAACTCAAGCTTTAAAAATGTTATATAAAATAAGTTCTAGCCTCATACCTTAACAAATAGACTTTCATCAAGACCTGGAAGGCCAAATTGCACTTAATTATGGGATTCCTTGAAAGCCTGGGAGGAGCCAGTTCTCAGTCCTTAGCTTGTCTCTCTTATCTTCTTACTTTTAGCTGGATCTGTTAGATCTTTGAGACATACTGACATGTAGACACATGGAAACTGTAGCCACACAGACTAGTTCCATTCATATCCTTTATGAATAGTCTCCTTTTGGTCAATAGTTAGGAAACCAGTAAGCACACTGGTGGCCCAGTCAACACTTGGGAAGGCAGTCTTGGACCAGAGGCCTATCTAAACCATGAAAGTAGTCTAGGGGTTAGGTGAAAAAGGAAATCAAGGCTCCTGTGAAGAGAAGTCTAGAGAACAGACACAGCTTCCAGGTAGACTTGTCCTCGTGGCTCCATGGACTCCTCCACAAGAGAAGGGTCAGAATGGGGCCCTCTAGGAGCAGGGTCAAGAGCAGTCTCCTTCTGACTGGGGCTGAGGAGAGACTCTCAGAGAATAAGAGGAACATGGCTGTGATCATTTAATCAATTGATGGCAAATCTGAGAAGTAAACACAGATTGTTCTGGTCTATTCCTTTGACCTCTAACTACCTCTTCCAACTCCATAATTAATGCCATTAACCAAACAGGAAGAAATTGAATAAGTTCAGTCCTTTTTCTTTCACTTTACAATAAAAAAAAAGCAATGGAACATAAGACTTCTTGATGGATTATACTGGTCCACCCTACATCATAAATCAAAATTTAAATGTTCGTGGTTTGAGGTAAGGCCTAAGGTAGTGTTATCCTTCCCATTTATGAAGACTTGGAGGTTCACAAATGGAGATTAAGACTTGGTGGTTTGGATATTAAAAACTGGTTCCTTCCATGGGTTTCATGTAACCACTTCAAATTCCAGTAGACAAGAAATAGGGTTATGGTAGGAAAGCTCAGAGTACAAAGAATGCCCACCATTGCCTCCAGGAAAGACCCTCAATGAGAATTTGGAAACTCAAAATATCTTTGTGCTTGATGGATTGCCTGATGAGTCTGGAAGAAGCTAATCTTTGAATTAGAAAAATTTTGGGGCGCCTGGGTGGCTCAGTCGGTTGAGCGTCTGACTTCGGTTCAGGTCATTATCTTGCCCTTTGTGAGTTTGAGTCCCACGTCGGGCTCTGTGCTGACAGCTCAGAGCCTGGAGCCTACTTAGGATTCTGTGTCTCCCCCTCTCTGTCCCTCCCCCTCTTGTGATCTGTTTCTCTTTCTCTCTTAAAAAGAAATAAACATTAAAAATTTTTTTATAAACAACTGATGTCTTGAAAAGAATCTAGAGTCCTTCCCTCCACCCCAATCCCCCCAATATTCTCCAATATTTTAAAAGCACTTCTAATTGCTTTCATTTCTCCTACTCTTTCCAGTAAGCTATAGAAACACAAAGGGAAGACAAACCAAAATTGCCAAGCCATGACGGTAATTTTCAAATAGGAATTAACTTTTCAGTGCATGGTATTTGTCACTTAGTGAATACTATTCTTCCACTCTCTACCTCCACTCTAGTTCCACCCTCAAATACTATACATCAAGACAGCTGAAAAGACAGGGTGAGTGGAAGCAAAGGGACTGCTGGACAAGAGCCTTAGTATAAATCTTGTTTCTATATTTTCTTCTAGTGGTTCAGATCTTGGGTTGGATCTTAGAATCTGGTTCTCACAGTTGTGGTATGACCTTGGCATCTTATGCTGATTAACTCTTTCTGATCTGAATTCACACGTCCTTTATCTGTTGAGGTGTGCTTTCCCACCTACATATATCCTATTAATTGTCTTGTTCTTGTTCCTGTCTCTGGATAGCCATTGCAGTGGAGTAACCCAAAGGAACTGCTTAGCTTTGTGCCCAAGATAGGACACTACCCACCTTTAAATTAGAGTAAGGAAATGCTTTCATCTCTCAGTTCATTACCTCCAGGGCCATTTCATGCCTATCAATTCTTATTGCCACCTTCAGAGTTGTCCTCTTTTTGTGAAATTTGTGCCATTATAAGGACTTAGGCTTTTTTTTTTTTTTTTTTTTTTTAGAGCAAATATAGCAGAACATATATACTACTATTGGCATGGCTCTTTGGTACACTTTCCTTAAGACTTGTGCTTGCATCAATAGTGCTCCTTTGCCCAGTACATTTTAGGAATTACTTCTCTTTTGGAGATACCTAAAAAATGCATTTTTACTGTTAATTCTAAGCAACTAAGATTTTTGGAAAGAAGAAGAAGAAGCACTATTAAGATGCTTCAGAAAAGAAATTTAAACATATATATCCACACCAAGCATGATATTACCTAACTTGGCATTTTATCCTTTTCACAAAATTTGGCTTCCAGGTCTTTTCCGAATTGAAAACAAAGCAAAACAAAACAACAAACAACAACAACAACAAACAAACAAACAAATCTGTTAACCAGGGTGTAAACTGTGCTGCCACAAATAAAACTATAAAAACAAATATTCAGAGTATTGCTTCTGGTTAGCATAAAGAAATATGTGATGACCCTTCATTTCTGTCAAGACAATAAGAAATTACCATATAAAATAAAAATCATAGTTTTACTTCTTATCATTGAAGAGCTGTAGACACAAAGAAATCTGAAGGAACTAAGCTTTAGAGACATGAGCTCTTCTAAGGTGTGGAAGGGAGAGGAGATTTTCCATGCATGGGTTCAGTTGCTGAGACTGGGGGTAAGGTGGCCAGGGGAGCGAGCTGCAAGAGAAGACTTGCTTGGGCAAGGAGAAACCTACCAAACTTTGGCAGACTTGGAGCTTGATGTCATCAGATGTGAATCTGGAGGAACTCTGAAGGCAGAAATAATCCTGTCTGCCAAGTATTCACTAATTTTGCTGAATAAACAGAGGCAAGAGGAGAAGCAGTTTCCCAAGATGATCCAGCAATCTAGCAGAAAGAGCTCTCAAGAGCTAGCAGTCTCACGTATTCCAAAATCTCATGCTCTCAAAGCCATATGGTTTCAGAATCATTACCTTCAAGTCTCAAGATCCCACAGTCTTGCTGCCTTGATCTTGTGGTCACAAAGCTTGGTGGTTTCAGTCTCACAGTCTTCTGGTCTCACCATCCCTCAGTTTTGAGGGCTAGCCACTCTCCAGGGTTTGTCCCTGGGCCTTCCTAAAGAAAGAAGCCTGAATTTACCTTCAACAGGTTTGAAGGCAGAGGCAAATTGAGTCTAACCAACACCAAGACCAACCGTACTCAGTTCGATTTCAGATGCCTTCCAAGATTTCAGCTCCAACACAAGAAATGAATTAGAGGCAGTGCTGAAAAGCAAAGATCCCTTTTGCTCAAATTCCTGTCTTGCTAGAGGAATGCAATCTGCAATTCTGCCCCCAAAACAGTTCAACTCCTGATTGGATCATTTTGTTTAGCCACTCCCCCAAGTTGCACATACCCATTTTCTTCTTTCTTCAGTCTCCACTGTTCTTTAAAATCCAATGTCCAACATACAATAGATAATTATGAGATGGGCAATGAAGCAGGGGAATATGACACAAATTGGGAGAGAATGAGTGAATAGTAACAAGCACAACAACCCAGATGTTAGAATTAACAAGACAAGTTCTTTACAATAGCTATCAAATATTTTAAATCTGGTAATAGTTTAAAAATATGTTATATAGTTTTTCCTTCAGAGTTTATAAACCCAATAAGATCTTGTGGATGGGTTTTCCTTTAAATAGCAAATTGCATTTTAAAGAATTTAAAATGGAAAAAAGTTTTATTTTGCATTACGGCATGTTAAACAACCCACAGAAAAAGTTAGAGTAAATAGATAAAGAGATAGAGGAATCTATGAAGAGTTTTATAAACAATAACAAAAAAAAAGTGGAAATCCTGGAATTGAGAAATAAGGAATCAGAAATGAACATTTCACTGGATGAGATCGATATCAGATTGTGCCAAACAGAAGAAAAGGACAATAATAGAAGAAAAATGAATTAAAGTCATCCAAACTGAAGCGCAGAGAGAAAAAAAGATAAAATACAAAAAGAGTGGATCTTCAGCAATCATGAGATAAAATAAATAACCAAACATATGTGTATTTGGAGTCCCAATAGGAGAGGAACAAGATACTAGAACAGAAAAGGTAATCAAAGATTATCAGCCAAAATGTTCAAATTTGAATAAAAAATTGCCACCCACAAATCCTAGAATTTTAGTGAACCCCAAGTAGAATAAATATAAAGAAAACCCCATAGAAAAATATGCGTTACATATACAGGAACAAAGACAGCTGACTTCTCACAGAAGACAGTGGAATAAAATCTTCAAAGTGCTGAGAGAGGAGACCTACACTAAAAGAATGCCAAAGGATATTTTTCAGGCGGTGGTGAAATTCTACCAATTGAAAATTTGAATACGGAGAAAGATATGAAGTACACTGGAAATGGTAAATATGTGGCTGAATATAAAAGATAATTTTTTCCATTTAAAATTCTTTAAAATATAGTTTACTATTCCGGAGACCTGGGTGGCTGAGTTGGCTAAGTGTCTGACTTCTACTCAGGTCATGATCTCGCGGTTCATGAGTTCGAGCCCCACATCGGGCTCTATGCTGACAGCTCTGAGCCTGGAGCCCGCTTTGGATTCCGTGTCTCCCTCTCTCTCTGCCCCTTCTCCACTCACGCTCTGTCTCTCTGTCTCTCAAAAATAAATAAACATTAAAAGATAAAATAAAATACAATATAGTTTAGTATTTACATGAAATATAATAATATGGGGTTTATAAAGTATGAAAAGAAAAATATATGACACTATCAAAAATGATAAGGAGGTATATTTAATATTATATTGTAAAATTCTTGGATGATAAAGGAAGTAGAATGTCATTAATTCAAAGTAGACTATGACAAGTTAAGAATACATATTGTAATCTCTAAAACAACTACTACAAAAAAATGAAAAGGAGTATGTCCAAAAGCCAATAGAAGGGATAGAATGGAATACTAAAACATAGCTGAGTAATCCAAAAGAAGACAGGAAAGGACAATAAAATAAACAAAGAACAGAAGGGACAAATAAAGCAAATTAGAGCAAATGTAGACTTAATCATATTGTGAAATACATTAAATAAACACTCCAACTAAAAGAAAGATATTGTAAACTGGTTAAAGAAGTAACGCCCCACTAGATATTATTTACATAAGAAGCACTTTAAATATAAAGACACCAGTTGAAAGTAAAAGTTGAGAAAAGATATACCATGTAAATACTAAGATTAAGAAAGTTGTTTTGGCTCTATGAATATCAAGATGTAGATTACCAGAGAGAAAGAGGGTAATTTTACAAAAAGAAGACATAATCCTGATATAACTTTGTGGGTATGCTAAAAACCATTTAATTGTGTATTTTAATTTTTTTTAATGTTTATTTATTTTACAGAGAGAGCACAAGCAGGGGAGGGGCAGAAAGAGAGAGGGAGACACAGAATCCGAAGCAGGCTCCAGGCTCTGAGCTGTCCGCACAGAACCTGATGAGGGAGGAGCTGCGAGATCATGACCTGAGCTGATGCCAGAGGCTTAACTGACTGAGCTACCCAGGGACCCCTAATTGTATACTTTAAGTGTGAGAATTGCATGGTAGATAGATTATATCTCAATAAACCCATTAAAAAAGAAAAGAAAGGTGACCCGGAAGGTTATTGAAATGATTTTCATTGAGTAATACACTATATCACACTCCCACTGGTTCAGCCATTTTTTCTGCTTTAGTCACAGAATGTGTTGAATTAAATTGGTCAAAAGCTCACATATAGTCAAAAGTTTATCCTTAGAGGCATCAGTCTTTAAGAGATGACCATGCAGGGCCTCCTGGGTGGCTCAGTCAGTTAAGCATCTGGCTTAGGCTCAGGTCATGATCTCACAGTTTGTGGGTTCCAGTAATTGATTTTATCTCATTCTTCATTTCTAATTTGAGTATTATTCAAGCTATGTATCCCCCATCTAAGAACTGTTTGGGTTGTATTCCACATTTTGATATATATATTTATTATTATTATGTTCAAAATATTTTCTAATTTTTATTTCTTTTTTTAATGGCTTTTAAGAAGTGTTTCATTTTTAAGTTTTGATGAATTTTCTAGGTAGTTAATTGTTATGGATTTTTAATTTAATGCTGTTATGCTCTGGAAACATACTCTGTATGATTTTGAATATAATTTGTTCTCTTTTATCTAATTACTTATGATGGAACAACAAATTATATTCAAAATTAGTATAAAAATAATTAAAATGAGAGCAGATATCAATATAATGGGAAAAAGCAATAGAGTGAATAAATAAAGCCAAAAGTTGGCTTTTTGAAAAGACTGACAAAATTGATAAACTTTTAGCTAGGCTAATGGAGAAAAAAAAGAAAGAAAAAATATTAAGATAGGTTAGCTTTATAGGACCAGTAGATGTCAAAAAAAATTATAAAAGGCTATTACATACAACTGTAAGTCAAAAATTGTGATGACTTAAAAAATATTGTGATGACTTAGATGAAGCTGACAAATGCCTTAGAACTAGAATTTTCCACAAAGAAAGCTACTGGGACAGATGGTTTTACTGGTAAATTCTATTAATAGTTGAGAAAAAATAATATCAGTCTTACTCAAGCTCTTTCCAAAAATAGAGGAGAGAATAATTCCCAAGTCATTTATTGAATCCAGGATTATCCTAATATCAAACTCCAACAAGATACAAGAAAGAAAATTATAGACCAATATGTCCCATGAACATAGATGGAAAAATCCTTTGAAAAATGTTAGCACATCAAAGCAATCAATATATAAAAATGGTAAGACAATATGACACGGTGGTAATTTACTCATGAGATATTATATTGGTTCAGTTTTTTAAAAAATTTGTTTACCACATTAGCAGAATATGCCAGAAAAATATGTAATAATCTCAATTGATACAGGAAATCACCCATTCATAATAAACAATCTCAGAAAACTAGAGAGGGAAAAGAATTTCCTCAACCTCATAAAGGGCATTTATGAAATCAATGAAAAGCTGATAGCTATCATCATTCTTGATGTGTATTGAAGGATTTTCCCCTCAGCTTGGAAACATAGCCAGGGTGCATGATCTCATTATTTATGCTCAACATTGTTCTGGAGTTCCTAGCCAATGCATTAAGATGTGAACTAGATATACATAACATACACATAAGGACAGAAGAGATAAAACTATATTTGTCTATGAAGAAAAAAAACTGTGTAGAAGATGCTAAGAAAGCCACATGAAAATGAATACAATTAATAAGTGGGGTTAGCACATTTTCAGGATATAAAACACTATTCTCTTTTTCATTTACTAACAACAATTAGAAAATGAAATCTTTTAGAGAGTAGGAACATGGCAGCAGAGTAGGAGGACCCTATGCTTGCCATGAATATGAGATAACTATCAAATCATCCTAAATACCTCAAAAATTGACCTGAAGACTGATAAACGCCACAACTAAAGGTAGAGGAGAAGCCACATGGAAGAAGACAGGAAGTACAGAGACGTGGTTTGGGAGAGAAATAGATCATGGTCAGTGTGGTGGGAGAGAGCCAAGGTCGTGCAAAGGGCGAGAGACAGACTAGCACATAGAGAAGTGCATGAGGAAAAGGAATCCCCATAGAAACTGACTTGAAAAGTGAGAGGAACTGACTTTTGTGAGTGTTTGCAATGAGAGGTGCTTAAAGTTTGGTTTTAAAGGTCAGTGTGTACTTAGCTCTGGGAGAGCTCAGAGGGCATTGGGGCTGCTCTTGGAGAGAAGGAAGGGCAAACAGTCTGGGAACATAGTGTGGAAACAGTGCTCTGAAGAACTCCTGGGGTACAGTGGGGAGGTTATTTGCTCATCTCAGAGCGAGTCCCAGAGTTTTCACAGAGAGACCCCTTTGGGAACAAAGGAACTAGCTAATGCCATTTCCCTCCTCCACCCCTTAGCATAAGCACAAGGCCACCTGTGGGAATCAACACAGCATTGACACTCCCTACCTAACTTACTTACCTCAAGCACCACTCCTCATGCTTGAGGTGGAACCTCCTCTCCCAGTCACACTTACCTCAGTCCCAGTATGGCAGACGCCCTCCACAGAAGACCAACACAAACCCCTGCCTGCACCACATCTCCTGATGCAGGAGTTTTGTGGAGCCTGGTTCTGGCAGCAGTGGTGACAGGTTCCATTTCAGAAACAGACCTGAGCACACCTAGTTAAAACATGCCATAATCCAGACAGGGACGGAACACTGCCCAAAACGGGCAAAGAGAGCCTCTGTAGACAACTAGCTTGAAGGGTAAAGTGGCTAAGATAAACCAATAGAACACACGGAGCAAACATTGGAGACACTCCTAGAAGAGCCAGGCACAGAGGAAGAAAGGTGACTATAGGGCAGTGCAGTACAGGACCTCTTCTTCATAAGGCCATCACCCTCAAGAACAAGAGAAATGGTTGACTTTTCTAACAGAGAGAAACAGGCACAGGGACTTAGACAAAATGAGAAGACAGAAATTTATCCGAAATGAAAGAATAGGACAAAGTCATGGCTGGAGATCAGAGCGAAACAGATATAAGTAACATGGCTGATGGAGAACTTAAAACAATGATCACAGTCACTGGACTTGAGAAAAGATATCAGTAAGTCCCTAACACAGAGATAAGGAATGACATAGCAGAGATACAGGGCTTAATGAATAAAATGAGAAGCACACTTGATTGAATGAATGGCAGGAGAGAAGAAGCAGAAGAATCAATTAATGTCCTAGAAGACAGGGTAATGGAAAGTAATCAAGCTGGAAAAAAGAGAGAAAAAAGAATTATGCAAAATGAGAATAGACTTAGGGAACTCTGTGACTCCATCAAATATAACATTCACATCGTAGGAGTGCCAGAAGATGAAGAGAGAGAAAAGAGGGCAGAAAAGTTATTTGAAGAAATAATAGCTGAAAACTCTAATCTGGGGAAGGAAACAAATATCCAAATCCAAGAGGCACAGAGAATTCCCATCAAAATCCACAAAAGCTTATCCACACTAAACATATTGTAATTAAATTTCCAACATATAGCGATAAACATTTTAAAAGCAACAAGACAAAAGAAGACAGTTACATACAAGGGAAAACCTCATAAGGCTAGCAGGGGATTTTTTTTTCAGCAGAAACTTTTCAAGCCAGAAGGGAGTGGCATGGTATATTCAAATTGCTGAATGGGAAAAATCTGGAATACTCTAGCAAGACTATCATTCAGAATAGAAGGAGAGATAAAGAGTTTCCCAGGCAAACAAAATTAAAGGAGTTCATGACCAGTAAACCAACTCTTCACGAAATATTAAAGAGGACTCTTTGAGTGGAAACAAAATACCAAAAGGATGGAATAAAAACCACAGTAACATTAAAAATAAATATTTCTGTAAAAAAATCAGTCAAGAAACTCATAAAATAAACGGATGTAAAATATAACAACATATACCTAAGATGTGGAGAGGAGAGAAGAATAGGTTCAGACCTAAATGACCATCAACCTAATTTAGACTGCTATACGCAGAAGGTGTTATATACAAACCTTATGGTTTCCATACATCAAAACCACTAATAAATATGCAAAGAACAAAGAGAAAATAATCCAAATACATCACTAAAGAAAATCATCAAACCATGAAGGTGAGAAAGAAAAGAAAGGATAAGGGATAAGAGAAAATCTTCAGAAACAACCACAAAATAGGTAATAAAATTACAATAAATACATACCTATCAATAATTACTTTGAAAGTAAATGAACTAAATGCTCCAACAAAAGACATAGGGTGACAGAATGGATTAAAAAACAAAACCCATATGCTGTATATGCTGCCTACAGAGAATCGTTTCAGACCAAAAGACACATGCAGACTGAAAGTGAGTGGATGGAGAAACATGTATCGTGCAAACAGATGTCAAAAGAAAACCAAAGCAGCAATACTTATCTAGGACAAAATAGACTTTAAAACAAAGACTCTAACAAGATACAAAGAAGAACATTATATAAAATAAAGGGGACAATCCAACAAGAAGATATAACAATTGTAAATTTTTAAGCACCCAACATGGAAGAACCCAAATACATAAAACAGTTAATAACAAACATAGGAGAACTATTGATAATATTACAATAAGTGTAGGAGAATTTAGCACCATATTTACATCAATGGACAGATCATCTAAACAGAATATCAACAAGGAAACAATGACTTTGAATGATGGATCTGAGCAGATGGATTTGACAGATATATTCAGAATATTCAATCCTAAAATAGTAGAATACACATTCTTTTCAAGTGCACACAGAACATTCTCCAGAAGAGATCACAGATGAGGCCACAAATGAGGCCTCACAAATTCAAGAAGATCAAAATCATACCATGCACATTTTCTGACCACAACACTATGAAATTAGAAGCCAACCACAGGGAAAAATCTGGAAAGAGCACAAATACATGGAGGTTAAATAACATGCTACTAAACAATGAATGGGCCATCCAGGAAATAAGAGAAGAAATCAAAAATTACATGCAAACAAATAAAAATGCAAACACAATGGTCCAAAGCCTCTGGGATGCAGCACAAGTGGTTCTAAGAGGGAAGTTTATAGTAATAAACGCCTACCTCAGGAAGCAAGAAAAATCTCAAATAAACAACCTATGCTTACACCTAATGGAGTTAGGAAAAGAAGAACAAATAAAACCTAAAACCAGCAGAAGGAAAGAAATAATAAAGTTTAGAGCAGAAATAAGTGATAGGGAAACAACAACAAAAAAGAGATCAATGAAACCAGGAGCTGTTTCTCTGAGGAAAAAAAAAATCATTAAATTGTTAAACCTCTAGCCAGACTTACCAAGAAAAAAAGATAAAGGACTGAAATAAAGCAAATCACAAATGAGAGAGGAGAAATAACAACCCATACCACAGAAATACAAACAATTATAAAAGAATATTATAAAAAACTATATGCTAACAAATTGGACAACCTAGAAGAAATGGATAAATTATTAGAAACATATAAACTACCAAAACTGAAACAGGATGAAATAGAAAATTTGAACAGACCAATAACCAGTAAAGAAATTGAATCAGTAATCAAAAAACTCCTAACAAACAAAAGTTCAGGACCAGATGGCTTCATAGGTGAATTCTACCAACCACCTAAAGAAGAGTTAATATCATTCTTGTCAAAGTATTCCAAAAAAATAGAAAAGGAAGGAAAATTTCCAAATTCAGTCTACGAGGCTAGCATTACCTTGATACCAAAACCAGATAAAGACACTACGAAGAAAGAGAACTACAGGCCAATATCCCTGAGGAACATAGTTGCAAAACTTCTCAACAAAATACTAGCAAACTGAATTCAACAATACGTTAAAACAATAATTCACTCTAGTCAAGTGGGATTTATTCCTGGGTTTCAAGTGTGGCTCAATATTCCCAAATCAATCAATGTGATACATCACATCAATGAGATAAAGGGTAAGAACCATATGATCATTTGAATACATGCAGAAAAAACATTTGACAAAGTACAACCATCCATGATAAAAGCCCTCAACAAAGTAGGTTTAGAGGGAGCCTACCTCAACATAACAAAGGCCATAGCTAACATCATCCTTAATAGGGAAAAACTGAGAGCTTTTCTCTTAAGTTCAGGGACAAGACTAGGATGTGTACTCTTATCGTTTTTATTCAACCTAGTATTTGAAGTCCTAGCCACAGCAATCAGACAGCAAGAAGAGATAAAATATAATCAGTAAGGAAGAAATAAAACTTCCACTATTTGCAGATGACATGATACTATAAATAGAAAACCTGACAGATTCCCCCAAAAAACCTGAAATTGAAGAAGACACAAAGAAATGGAAGGACATTCCATGCTCCTGAATTGGAAGAACAAATATTGTTATGATGTCTACACTACCCAAAGCAATCAACATATTGAATGCAATCTCTATTAAATAGCAACAGCAGTTTTTTCACAGAACTAGAACAAAGAATCCCAAAATTTGTATGGAACTACAAAAGACCCCAATAGCCAAAGAAATTTTGAAAAAGAAAAACAAAACTGTATGTCTCACAATTCCAGACTTCAAGTTACATAACAAAGCTGTAGTAATCTAAATAGTCTGGTACTGGCATAAGACTACACATATAGATCAATAGAACAGAATAGAAAATACAGAAAGAAACCCTCAACTATATGGTCAACAAATCTTTGACAGAGCAGGAAAGAATATGCAATAAATAAAAAGACAGTCTCTTCAACAAGTGGTTTTAGGAAAACTGGACAGTGACATGCAAAAGAAAGAAACCTTTCTCACACCATATGCAAAACTAAATTCAAAATGGATTAAGGGCTTAAATCGAGACCTGAATCCATAGAAATCCTAGAAGAAGAAAACAAGCTGTAACTTCTTTGACATCGGCTGTTTCAGTTTTTTCTAGATAGGTCTCCTGAGGCAAGGGCAACAAAAGCAAAAGCTATTGGATCTACATCAAAATAAAAATCTACGACACAGTGAAGGAAAGAATCACCAAAACTAAAAGGCAACTTACAGAATGGAGAATATATTTGCAAATGACATATCTGATGAATGGTTAGTATCTAAAATATATAAAGAATTTATACAACTCAACATCCAAGAAACAAATAATCCAACCCAAAAGTGGGCAGACATTTCTCCAAAGAAGATATACAGATGGCCAACAGACACATGAAAAGATGTTCCTCATTACTTACCATCAGGGAAATCAAAGCTGTAGGAAATATCACCTCACACCTGTTAGAATGGCTAAAATCAACAACAAAAGAAAGGACAGAGGATGGTGAGGATGTGGGGAAAAAGGAACACTCATGCACTGTTGGTGGGAATGCAAACTGGAGCATGCACTGTGGAGAACAGTATGGTGGTTTTTCGGAAAGTTAAAAATAGAACTGCCCTTCAATCCAGCAATTGCACTAGGTATTTACCCAAAGAATACAAAAACACGAATTCAAAGGCATACATGCACCCCTATGTTTATAGCAGCATTATTTACAATAGCCAAGATATGGAAGCAGCCCAAGTGTCCACTGATTGATGAGTGGATAAGAAGTGATATATCTATATCTATATCTATATCTATATCTATATCTATATCTATATCTATCTGTATGTATCTATATCTATCTATATCTATATCATCTATATCTATATAGATCTATCTATCTATAGATCTGTTAATTAGGCATAAAAAAGAATGAAAATCTTGCCATTTTCAACAACATGGATGGAGCTAGAAACTATAATGCTAAGTCCAATAAGTCAGTTAGAGAAAGACAAATACCATATGATTTCATTCACATGTAGAATTTAAGAAACAAATGAACAAAAGGAGAAGAGAGAGAGAGAAATCAAGAAGTAGACTCTGAACTATAGAGAACAAAGAGATGGTTACCAGAGAGGAGGTGGGTGAGGGATTAAGGAGCGCACTTGTTGTGATGAGCACCAAGTGATATATGGAAGTGTTGAATCACTGATTGTACACCTGGAACTAATATAACACTGTATGTTAACTTGAATTAAAATAAAAACTTGAAAAGAAAGAATGAAATATTAAAAAAAAAACAGTTCCATAGTATGGAAGAAAATATAGAATATTAGGAATGAATTTAATGAATAAGGTATAAGACCTCCTTACTGATAATTAAAAAAAAAAACTACAGAGAAAAACAAAAAGAAACCTAAATGAATAGAGAAGTGTACTATGAACTGGAAGATTAAATTTTATGATATGGAAGATTCAATATTGTTCAGATTTCAACTCTTTCCTAATTGATCTATAGATTTAGCACAATTCCACTAAACTTGCAATAGTATTTTTACATAGAAATGGAAAATCTGAATCTAAAATTTTACATGGAAATGTAAAAGATCTAAAAGAGCTAAAAAAAAAAAAAACAGTGAAAAAGAGGAATGTTTGAAGATTTACACTACCTGCTTTTAAGACCTGCTATACAGCTACAGTAATTAAGACACTGTGTTATTGGCAGGAAGACAGATAAATAGATCAATAGAACTGAATAGAGTCCAGAAATAGGTCCACACATGTACAGATAATTGATTTCTGACAAAGTTTCCAGGTTAATTCAACAAGGAAAGGATAGTCTTTTGAACAAATTGTGCTGGGGCAGTTGGATACCCACATGAAAAAACATTGAACTTTGATCTCTACTTCCCACAGTACACAAAAAATTAATTCAAGGTAGTTCGTAGACCTAAATATAAAAGTGAAACATAAAAAAACTTCTAGAAAAAAAAAGTTTTTTTGACCTTGAGACAGGCAGTATTTTACTTTATTTCTATTTTTTTTTTCTTGAGAGAGAGAGTGAGTGCAAGTGGAGAAGGGGTAGAGGAGAGAGGGAATCGTAAGCAGGCTCCATGAAGCCTGAGGTAGGGGTTAATCCCACCACCCTGAGATCATGACCTGAGCAGAAATCAAGAGTCAGATGCTTAACTGACTGAGCCTCCCAGGCACCCCAGCAACGTTCTTTTAGACATAACATAGGAAGCACTAACCATGAACAAAAAATTTATTAAAATTTAAAACTGTGTTTCACAAATGTGCTAGACTGTTTAGTAGTCAAAGTTGCATCTAATATGTCCATTCGTTTTCAATGTGACTTTATCATTTCTCATACCCAGAAACAGAGCCTTTTTCTCAGTCTTTTGAATAAAGACTGGTCTTGTGACTTGCTTGGACCAAAAGAATGTGGCGGAAGTGATGTTTTGCAAGTTCCAGAGCCTATGTCTCAAGCTTTGCAGCTTCTGCCTTTGCTTTCTGTGTCAGTGCATGGAGGCTTCCATGTAAGGAAGTCAGGCCAGCCTACTGGAGGATAAGAAGCCACATGGTGAAGAGTCAGAACTCCCCCGGTAGCCCGTGCCAGCTTCTATACACATGCATGAGGACATCTTAAGCCTTGTAGCCAGTTGACCCTCCTGCTAAATCAAGCCTCATAAATGATCCCAGACTAAACCAGAAGTGGAGGTGCATGGACTTGAGAAATAATAAATCATCATAGTTTTAAAACACAAAGTTTTGGGATGTCAGTCATACAACAAAGGCTAAATGAAAGAGAAATCGGTACCTGGAGGCGGGATGCTGTGTTACAAAACCTGAAACATTGTCATTGACTTGGGGACCTAGGTGGCAGATGGAGGCAGGAAGGATGTAGAAAGAAACAGCTAGTGAAGACTGAAAGATCACAGGAAAGTTCCACTCTAGGCTGGAAAAAAAGACCTATGTTATGTAATGGTGGAATCATTGGCAAAATTGTCATCTGTAGCAGTTTAGAAACTAGAAATGTATTTAATGAACTTGGGGGTGTGGATAAGGAGTTTTCTCTGTACCATGTTGAAAGTGTCAATTCATGTTTTAGCTACACGTGGTAAGATACATGAAGAGAGAAATGAGCTAAAACAGTAATTGTTGGGTTTTCAAGAAGAAATTAAGACATGTATTAGACTCACTAATGGAAAAAAATGTAACTTGGAAATAAAACTAACTTGGAAAATAAAACTACAGTTGACCCTTGAACAATACAGGCATTGACCCTTGCACAGCCAAAAATGCATGCATAACTTTTGAGTCCTTTAAAAACTCAACTGCTAATAGCTTACTGTGAAGCCTTACTGATAACGTAAACAGTCAATTAACACGTATTTTGTATGTTGTACTGTATTATATACTGTGTTTTTATAATAAAGTAAGAGAAAAAAATGTTATTAAGAAAAATCATAAGGGGGAGTGCCTGGGTGTCTCAGTCAGTTAAGCTTCAGACTTCGTCACTGGTCATGATCTCACAAGTTGTGAGTTCAAGCCCCGTGTTGGGCTCTGTGCTAACAGCTAGGAGCCTGGAGCCTGCTTCAGATTCTGTGTCTTCTCTCTCTCTCTCTGCCCCTCTCCCACTCACTCTCTCTCTCTCAAAAATAAATAAATATTTTTAAAAAAAGGAAAAAGACAATCATAAGGAGAATACATTCACAGTACTCTACTGTATCTATCCAAAAAGTGAATTTGTTCAGGTTCAAACCTGTGTTGTTCAAGGTTCAACAGTATTTCTTATTCCCAGTCTCTCCCAGTAGAAGTTGGAAATTGCCTCTGGGTAGAAATCAAATTCAAGGTGTGGCTATAAGACAGTGTTTTTATGAGCTCAGAACAATTTAAGACTTGTCTGGAAGACCCTCTCAAATTTGACCAAAGGCTGCTAAGAATCACGAGGGCCTGGTGCCCAAAGCAGCCCCACACATGACATCTCTCCAAGTGACAGATGTAGCTTTGGGGGCATGTAAAGAATTCCAACCAAAATCCTGGGAAAGCCACTGTTTCTAAAAGGTTGTATTAGAAGACATACCACCAGCTTTCCAGACACATGTTTCTTCTACTTCCTTGCATTCATCATTTTGTCCCCTCCAAAGTGGCTTCTGCAACTTCTACTCTCTAGAAAGCGCTCTCTTAGCGGATGACAATCAGTGCCCCCTAATTGCATATTGCATATACCTTTTATTCCTTGAACTTTTTGGAATATTTCACACTAGTGCTCCCTTCCATTTTCTTGACACTCTTCTCTCCATCTGATACTACATAGCCCTAGTTCTCCCTTCGGTTTCTCCAGTTGATTCTTCTCTGATGTCTTTATGATTTTTCTTCCTCTTGCTCACTAAATAAATCTAGTTTGAAGCCATCCTCCCTTCTTTCTCTATGTTTATTTCCAGGGTAATCCTATATTCCCATGACTTAAACTTCATGTCCGTATGGATATTTACATCGGTATCTTCATACCCTGCCCTCATTTCAGAACTACAGACCTTCCATTTCAACTACTTTTAAGTCAAGGTCTGTCCTTTGAAGCGCAGCTCAGTTAGGACAAGGTCTGAACTTTGCCATAGTGCCATGCACAGGGTCTGACACACAGTGGGTGTAGTGATTTAATGGATGTTATAGGTGGCTGGGTGCTAAGTATGACAATGACCCCTAATTTGTTTTTTTTTTTATTTGCGTTACTGCATAGATGACCAAATCTATATCAAACACTCTAACCTGGAACTTAAATGCTCCACAATCTGGGCTCTACTTAGCTTCCCAAAATGATCTCAGATCTTTCCCTTTTACCAAACATCTGCTTTTCATCTCCTGGGCATGCATCAGACAGTCTCACCTCCTGAGCCACCCCTTCCATCTGGAATGCACTCCTTCTCCAAACTTCCAATCACAGTCCTATGCATTCTTTAAGACTCAACTCAAATAGCATTTTATGCAATTAGAATAGTTTCTCCAATTACCCCAAGCAGAAAGACTTGTACCTCCAAGGACATATCAATCTTGTTATATGTACTGATCTTATAACATTCCTTCTTACTCGTGCTATAGCCATTCGCATATATGTTTTATTACACCTATGAGACTTAAAGCTTTAAGAGGTAGGGATTGTGTTTCACTTATATTTTTAATCCTTCCAAGTACCTAGCCCATCATGTGACATGTAATAAATGCTTAACAAATAATTATAAAGTGGAAGAAGAGAATAGAGATGAATGAATAATCAAAGGCAAGAAGGAATGAATGGATGAAGCAGTTGAGAATCATCGTTCCCCAGTTGCTTTTACATACATACCCTTCAGCAAGTTCTTAATAACTGCACTGAATGTGCCAACATTGAATGAAGCATGTGTTCAAGAAAAAATAAGAGACCAAGAAATCAGCTTGTTGGAAGAACTATCAAAGTTTGGGCTAATTGATCCATGGCTCAAAGTCTGTGGCTGTTGGTCCCAGGTAGAACTCCTGTGCCAATTAGTAGAATAGACAGTAAAAATAGAAGCCAAGTGAAATGTTTATACTTCTCCAGGCTCTACTATATATAAATTATTAATGCTTCCTGATACTACATTTTCCCTGAATATATTTAAATGTGAAGACACTGATGGAAGCAGAAAATCCATTTATATTTCGATTGCTCCAATGTAACTTATAAACCTAACATGTATATTTCTGATTACCAAATAAATGCTTTCATTTTAGAAAACTTGCAAAGTGCAGAGAAGCACAAAAAGGAAATTATGTGAATGAAAAACAAGCTTTTTCTTGTGGTATAAATCAGCTAATATATTGGAATAAATTATTTTAGGATTTTTTTTTATCTGAGTATGGAATAATTGCATCTTCTAATTTGCTTTCTTTCTCTTAGTGTACTTAGAATATTTTCCGCTATTAAACATTCTTAATAAAATGGTTGTTACATGTTCCATAATATCAACATATCATGTAGCCAATTTTTTTTTATTATGGGACATTTTATTATGGGACAATTACACATAAGTAACTGTGATAAACATCCTGTACTCAAAGCTTTAGCACTTCCCTTATTATAATTATAATAAATTCTAGTTGTGGAATTACTGGTTCAAAGAGTGTGCACAGTCTTATGGTTTTACACACATATTGCCAGGAGATTGTGTTTGTTTGCTTTGTTTTTATGAAATTTACACTCTCATTGACACTGTGTGAAATTTTCTATTTCCCATACCCCTTCACCAGTTTTATAGGTCATTGCCGTTTAATTTACATTTATCTCAGAACTTGTTTGTTAAGTTCCTTCCCATCTTATAAAAACTCTGTTTCTTCTTTTGCTCCTTAATGGTTTATGTCATTTGTCCTTTTTTATATTGATGTTTATAAGAGTTATTTACATATTAAAGACATTAATCTTTTGCCATGTATTATAATTGTAATTTCCCAGTTTCTGTATGCTTGTGAACTTCATCTATGTTGATTTTTTATATATATAGAATGCTTTCATTTTTATGGTGTCGGCATATCATTTTTTTTTCCTTTATAAATTCTACCTTTACATGTATATAGACTGATGTGCTTTAGCTCATTCTTGTATTTCACTTTTAATAATTTAACTTTTCAGTCAACCCATAGTTTGTACTGAAGACGGTGTGAGATAGGATTATGACTTTATTTTCCCCTCAAATAATTAGTTAAGCCTCCTAGTACTATTATTAAATAATTCCTTTATTTGAACAATTTAAACATCACTCTTATCATATATTAAATTCTTACACATATCATTCTCTGCTCCAGACTTTCCATTTTGTTTCATTTATCTGTTTATCTCTTCTGAGAGGACACATTTCATTATGTTAGAATTATAAGGTGTATAAATATTTACTAAAGTAATTCCACCTTTATTATTCTTCTTTTTAGAAGATTTGTTGGCTCTTCTCATCTATTTATTTTTCCAGATAAACTTTTAAAATGATTTACTCAAGTTCCAAAAAAGTCCTTTTAGGATTTGACTGAAAATTCATTACGATTCATAAATTAAATACTGATGAACTGACAACTTGCAAAATCTTATGTACTCATCCAGAAACCTGATTCTATTCCAACTGTTCTTTAGTCAATTAACTTTTCTTATGTATAAAGCAATTTCCTTTTTTAATTTATGTCTAGGAGTCTCATTTTGTTATTGTTGCTATCATGGATAGAATCTTAATTCATTATGTTTCTAACAGAGTATTGCTGGCATATTGTACATTTATTTTGTAACTGTCCAATTCAGTGAACTCTCCTGTAAGACCTGAGGACCTTACTTCCTTCTACAAAATTCTTTTTTTATTAAGTTTTTATTTTAATGCCAGTATAGTTAACATACACTGGTATGTTAGTTTCAGGTGTACTATATAGAGATTCAACAATTCCGTAAATTATTCATCAAGATAAGTGTACTCTTTAATCCTCTATTCCACCCATCCCCCAACTACCTTCCCTCTGATATGTTTCTTTTAAATGAGTGCCCTCAGTTAAAGTTATTTTTTTTTTCAACAAGAACACTTTTACTTGAAAGCATACTTCAGAATACATGCTTTTGTTGTTGTTGTTGTTGTTGTTGTTGTTGTTGTTGTTGTTGTTATTGTTGTTGTGTTTAGAGACTGAGAGAAAGAGCATGAGTGGGGGAGGGGGTAGAGGGAAAGAGAGAGAATCTCAAGCAGGCTCCACGAACAGTGCAGAGCCCAATGCAGGGCTCAATCCCACTACCTGAGATCATGACCAGAGCTGAAATCAAGAGTCAGACACTTAACCAGAGCCACCCAGGCACCCCCAGAACACATGATTCTAAAAGTTATATACAAAATATTTCATCCGAGAAAAACAGAGTATACATTTTCTTTTAGTACACACAGAAAAATCCCCTGGTTAAATCACATAAAAAGTGATTTAACAAATATCACAAGGTTAAGAAAACTAAAATTTTCCAACCACAATGGTATAAAACTAAAGATCAACAATAAAAAAGCTGAAAGATGTACAATCTAAATATTACATATTCAGTATGTAAATATTAAACAATACACTATTGCACAAGCAGTGGACCAAATAAGAAATCAAACAGCAAATCAAAATGTCTCAAAACAAAAGAAAAAGAAAACACAATATCCCAAAACCTATGAAATACAGCAAAGGCAGATGTTAAATAGAAATTTATGATATAAATGCTTGTATTCAGAAAAAAGTTCAAATAAACTTAACATTACATCACAAGGAACTAGAGAAAGAAGAAACTTAGCTGAAATTTAGTAGAGGAAGGAAATACAAAGAAAAATTAGAAATAAATAAAATAGAGACCAGAATAAACAATATCATAACATTGAACATAATGACCAATTAAAAAAAATTTAGCAATGCTTTAACTGTGTTAACTAAGAAAAAAAAAAGACTCAAAAACCAAAATGAGAAATAGAAGAGAAAACAATACAAAAGATAACCACAGAAATATTGTGTGATAAAAAATAACTATAAACAATTACATACTAACAAATGATAACTTAGAAAAAAAGATAATTAATTCCTTAAAAAGCACAAGTTACCAAGATTGAATCATGAATCTTGAATCCAAGAAGTAGGAAATCTTTTTAGACCAGTAACAAGAATGAAAGTTGAATTAAGAATCAAAAATCTCCCAGAATAGAAAAGTCCAAGACTGTATGATTTCGTTGGCAAATTCTACCAAACATTTAAAGAATAATTATTAATGACAGTCTTCATCAAAATCTTACAAATAATGGACTAGAGGAAACACACTTAAAATCATTCTAGGAGACAGTGCTACCCTGATACCAAAGCAGGATAAAAACAATACAACAACAAAAAAAGTCTAGTTTGTCTGATATAGATAAGTATTGCTACTCCAGCTTTGTTTTGACATCCATTTGTGTGATAAATGTTTCTCCACCCCTTCACTTCCTATCTACAGTCTAAAATGAATCTCTTGTAGGCAGAATATAGATGAGTTTTGGATTTTTTACCCATTCTGACACCCTCTGTCTTTTGATTGGAGGATTTAGCCCATTTACATTCAAAGTATTTGATAGACATGTATGTGTTGCCATTTTATTACTTGTTTTGTCATTGTGTCTGGAGATTTTCTCTGATCATTTCTTATTCTTGTCACTTTTGGTCTTTCCTTAGCCCTCAAAGAGTCCTCTTTAATATTTCTTGCAGGGCTGCTTTAGTGGTCACCAACTCTTTTAGTTTTTTTTTTGTCTGGGGAAACTCTTTATCTCTCCTTTATTCTGAATGACAGCCTTGCTGGATAGAGTATTCTTGGCTGCAAATTTTTCCCATTCAGCACTTTGAATAAATCATGCCACTCCCTTTTGGCTTGCCAAGTTTCTCTTGAGAAATCTCCAGCTAGCCTTTTGGGTGTTCCCTTGCAAGTTAAGGATAAGTTAAGGATTTCTTTTGTCTTAGTGCTTTTATGATTGCTTTCCTTTATCACTATATTTTGCAAATTTAATTATACTATGTCTTGGTTGGCCTCCTTTTGTTGATTTTGATGGGAATTCTCTGTGCCTCCAGGGTCTGGATGTCTGTTTCCTTTTCCAGGTTAAGAAAGTTTTCTGCCATTATTTCTTAAATTTTCTGCTCCTTTTTCCCTCCTTTCTTCTGGGACTCCCATAATACAAATGTTATTGCTTTTGATGGAGTCACTGAGTTACCTACGTCTATTGTCATGTTCCATAATTGTTTCTCTTTTGTTCAGCTTCATTATTGTCCATTATTTTATCTACTAGGTCACTAATTCATTCCTCTGGTTTTTCTAGCCTGCTGTTGATTGCATCAAGCCTGTTTCCAATCTCATTTATTGTATCTTCACCTCTGATTCTCTGGTAACTGTTTTATCTCTGTGGTAAAGGTCTCACTGATGCCTTCTATTCTTTTCTCAAGCCCAATGAGTATCTTTATGATTTTTTCTATAAATTCTCCATCAGGCATGTTACTTATACCTGTTTCACTTAGATCTTTGGCTTAATTTTGTTTTTTCATTTGGGGTAAATTCCTCCATGTTGGGATTTTAAATCTCTGCCTTTTTCTGTATGTGTTAGAAAAGCCAGATCATGTAGTGCGCAGCGTGTGGCACTTCAGGGAGTGTCTCCAGTGTGTGCTGCATGCATTCTGCTGTTGTGTTTTGGCTGCTCTATCCTTCAGGCCAGTTCTCTATAGAGGCTCTCCCTGACTGCTGTGGGCAGTGTTTGGTCCTTGGCTTGAATGTGGTAAGTTTTAACTAGGTGTCTTCTGGTCTGCTTGTAAAATGAGACCTGCCATCACCTCCACCAGAATTGAGGACCTGCAGAACTCTCTGGTCAGGAAAAGTGGTGTAGACAGTGGTTTGTGTTGATCTTCTGGGGGAGAGGGCCGGCCACACTGAGACTGAGGCAAGCTTGCCTGAGAAGAGCAGTCCCACCAGAGCACAGAGGGGTGGGGCTTGGTGTAAGCAAGTTAGACAGCCAGTGTCCATGCTGGGCTGCTTCCTTCAGGTGCCTCTGTGCTTATGCTGAGGGATGGGGAAGGGAAATGGTGCTAGCCAGCTCCTTTGTTCCTGGAGCAGCAGTCTCCATGAATGCTGCCTCTCAGGGAAGCATTCCTAGAACAGTGAATGGTCTCTCCCCTATATGCCCCAGGCATTCTTCAGATGCTGTTTCCATGCTGACTGCCCCCAGGTTGTTTGCCTGCCTTCTTTCCTGAGCAGTGCAGTGACCTCCTGGCTCTATCCCAGCCAAGCCCACTGACCTTTAAAACTCCAGTCTTTAGCCCTGCTGGTTGAAAGAACTCACAAAATTCATCCCCTCTCATTTTCCCAGCCAATGGCTTTGGGGTAATGTTCTCCTTGTGCATTCTCCTGTGTGCTTTACTCTCTACCTTTCTCTGGGACCACAGCTCACTCTTCTCTGCAGCACCCATGATCTCTTTCTCCCTTAAATTGTGTTTCCACACTTCTTACCTTCTTTGATGTGGCCTCTTCTCTCCCTTTAGTTGTGGGGTTTATTCTGTCAGGCTTCAGGCTGATTTCTGGGGTATCCAGGATGATTTGATAGTTATCTAGCTGTGTTTATGGGACAAGATGAGTTTAGGGTCCTCCTACTCCACCATCATCTTGGATTCCTTCAAGAGACTGTGATCTCAAATTCTTAAGTATATCATCTCCAAATATTTATCTATTGGTTTTGCCATCCTTTTATTTTTTTGATTTGTGGGAGTCTTATTTTTATCCTAGATATTAATCTTTCATTGGACTTGTTGTCACTCAGCAATTAACTATATGCATGGTATACTTCATTTAACAGAATTCTTTCATTATGATACCAAGTCATCAAAATTTCATCTTAAAGTTTGTGTTTTGGGGGTCCCAATTAAGACACTCTTTCCCACCCGTAGGTAAGATCTGCTCCAGCATTTATTAACTTTATAGTTTCATATTTTACATTTTGATTATTAACCCACTTAAAATACATTTTTGCAAATAGTACAGCATAGAATTCCTCTATTTTGTGAACCAGTTTTCTAACATCATTGGTTAAATAATCCATCCTTTTGACATAATATGTGGTGTGTCACCTCATTGATAAATCAAAAACACATATTCAGGAGTATAATTTTGAGTTCTTTATTTTCTGCTACTTGCCATGTTCATATCTGATAGGGTAAATTCCCTCAATACTCTTTTTTATTTTTTTCAAAATTGATTTAGCTATTCAAGAACTTTAATTCTTCCATATAGATTTTTAGATAAGTCTGTTGAGTTTCTGAAAAAAAAAAAAAGTCCTGTTGGAATTTTAATTGGCCTTGCATCGAATATATAGACTGATTTTGTTAGATTAAAATCTTTATACCATGAGATTCTATCTTATCCATGACTATGGTAAGTCTTTCTATTTTATTCAAATCTTCCATTGTATCCTATGAGTTGCAAAATTTTCTCTGTAAAAGTTGTGTACATTCCAGGTACTTCTTAAAATTTGTTGTTATTGTGAATGATACTTTACTTTCTAATTTATTTTTGAATTGGTTATTGCTATTATCGAGGAATACTGCAAAAGTCCATCTGAGCTCTTTCTTTTCTTTCAATTATTTTTTTAATGTTTATTTAATTTTGAGAGAGAGACAGAGTGTGAGCGGGCTAGGGGCAGAGAGAGAAGGAGGCACAGAATCCAAAGCAGGCTTCAGGCTCCAAGCTGTCAGCACATAACCTGATGCAGAGCTCGAACCCACAAACCTCAAGATCATGACCTGAGCCTGAAGTCCGATGCTTAACCAACTGAGACACCCAGGTGCCCCCCACCTCCCTCTGGGGCTGAGCTCTTTCATTAGTTCCAAGAGCAGCTATCAGGTTTTCAGTATAGACGATCATATAATCAGAAAATAATGATAATTTTGATTTTTCCCTTCTTAACCTTCAACCTTTTACATTTAATACTATATTAAGTGTAGTAGTGATGGAGAAAATGCTTATATTACTTCTGATCTTAAAATAATTATGTTCCTAAGATTTGCCATTGAGCCTGATATTTGCTTTACAGTTTTAGCATAAAATCTTTATCAAGTTAAGGAAATTCCCTTTTATTCTCAATTCTTACGAAGTTTTTTTTTTAATCATAAATAAGTATTTTAATTTAATCTTATAAAGTACTTTCTCTGCATCTACTTTTAACGTGGTGAATTATATTCTTACTTCTTAGGATAAACTCTTTGGATCAAGATGCACACTCTTGGGTTTAGTTAGTTAGCATTTTCTTTAGAATATGTGTTCATATGTAAAATTGTTTGTAATTTTTTTTCTTTACCTATACCATGCTCTCTTTTGTTGGTTTTATCTCGAATTTAAATATGGATTCCAATGGATATGTGGTAAATCTAATATGGTAAATTCATATTATATTTACATTATGCTATCTTCCTTAACTTATTTTTTTCTGCTAGAATATTTTCTGTAAGAGTTTTTCCAAAAAGGTATTTGTAGCAAACATTTTTATGCAGAAAAATATCTTGATTACACACTCATATTTAAATAATGATTTCTGTGGACATAAAATTCTAGGCTTTAAAATAATTTCTTTTGGGGTGCCTGGGTGGCTCAATCACTGAAGCATCCGACTCTTGATTTCAGCGCAGGTCACGACCTCATGGTTTGTGGTCTGAGCCCCACATTGGGCTTTACACATGGAACCTGCTTGGAATTCTCTCTCTCTTCTCTCTCTGCCCCCCACTCACCTCACACTTATGAGCGTGCTTTCTCTCTCTCTCTCTCTTTCCTTCTCTCTCTCTTTCTCAAAAGAAATAAACTTAGGAAAAATTTAAAATCATTTCTTTCAACATTTTGAAAATATTTCCCCATTGACATATGCCTCTGGTGCTACAGTTAAGAAATCTGATATTGAGGCACATGGGTGGCTCAGCTGGTTAAGCATCCAACTCTAGATTTCAGCTCAGGTCATGATCTCGAGGTTTGTGACTGCAGGCCCCACATCGAGCTCCATGCTGGCAGTGTAGAGCCTGCTTGGGATTCTTTCTCTCACTCTCTCTGCCCCTCCCCATCTCTCTCTCTCTCTCAAGTAAATAAATTTAAAAAAAAAGAAGCCTGATGTCAAACTGTTTCTTGTTCCTCTGTCGGTGATTTGCTCCTTTTTCTGGAAGCTTTTGGAAATATTTCTTTGGTTTTGATGCTTTAAAATTTTATAATTTAATATGTAGATGCTTAGCGTAGGATGTTTTTATGTTTACTCTGGATGTCTTTGTAATTTGAAGGTTGTATTTTTTAAAATACAGAAAATTCACAATTATTTATTTCCTCTTAATGGTTTATTTTCCTTTTCTTGTAGTGTTTTTAAAAATTTTATTTATTGATTTTGAGAGAGAGAGAGAGAGAGAGAGAGAGAGAGAGAGAGTGCCCACACATGAGCAGGGGAGGGGGAGAGAGAGAGGGAGACAATAATCCCAAGCAGGCTCCAAGCTGTCAGTGCAGAGCCCAACTCAGAGCTTGATCTCATAAAACATGAGACCATGACCTGCGCCAAAACCAAGAGTCAGACGTTTAATTGATGGAGCCACCCAAGCACCCCTCTTTTGGCATTTTAAAATATATTTTATGTATATTTTTTTGTTTTCTTAACACATTCCTTGTGTCTTTTGGGAGAATTCTTTAACATGATCCTAAAAGGATTACATGTTGCCTTTCAAGCTAGCAACTGAATTTTATCCATTTTGTTTTTCATACATAATACGTCCAGATAAGTTTTATTTATGACTTCTACCTCGTTCAGTGTTGAACATGTCCTTCTTTTATGCTCCTCTTTCATGTTTTGAACACCAGCCCCCTTATCTCATTGATAATAATACATTTACTTTTAAATTCTTGCTCTGTCTGTTCTACCACTTTGTCTTTGCCTGGTTTAACTTGTTCGGGTTGCATTCCTTCTTATAAAAGTTGCGAAGATGCCTTGGGATTGTATCTAAAACCTTGCAGTCTCCTGGAGGTTTTGTTTCAACCACCTTGGTTCATGATTAAGGCTCGGGTGCCCCTCCCGATGAGAAAATGCTTAGGCTCTGTTGTCTCTATCTTTGCCCTGGTTCAGACTCTTCAAGAGCTGTAATCATCTAGCTCTTGAAATGTGGATAGGTATTGGGGTAAGAACACTCAACGACAAGCCCTAGTTGTATTTGGTTTTGTTTTCCAGTTTTCTTGAAGTATAATTAACAAATAAAAATTGCATATATTTAAGGGGTACAATGTGGTGTTCTGATATACCTAAACAGTAGGAAATGATTACCTACCACAACCAAATTAATTAACACATCCATCACCTCACATAGTAAGAGTTTTGGGGGGGGGGCGTGGCGGTGAGAACAGCAATTTAATGGATAGTGCTCAGACCTAGAAAAGAAGGAAATCCCTTGTGACAACATGGATGAAACTGGGGGACATTATGCTTAGTGAAATGAGCCAGACACAGAAAGACAGTGATCACTTATGTGTGAGATCTACACAAGTTGAGCCCATAAAAGCAGAGAATAGAATGGTGGTTGGCAGGGGCTAGGGGGTTGGGGAAATGGGGGTGGCGTTGGTCACAGGGTACAAAGTTTCAGTTATGCAAGATAAATAAGTTCTGGAGCTCTAATATACAACAAGCCCTAGTTTTTAAGTATACTCCATTCCAGGCAGGTTGACAACTAGCTTGATTTTAATCTCACTCCTCATTGCTGGGGCTCCTACACTGCTTCTGCTGCTGTACTCATTGTTATGTGTGATGTCCTATATGATGTTCTGCCTTGCAGAAGTGAAGAGACTAACCCTGGAGGGAAAAAAAAGCCACACTGAGAAAGCTTTCCCTAGTCCAATCTGTGGTACTCAGTTCTCTTTTCATGTTAACTGCCTATATTCCTACCCTACCAGGACCCTAATCACATAACTGGAGCTTCTAGCCTTTTTTTGTTTTGTTTTTTTGTTTTGTTTTGCTTTGTTTTACATTAACTATGAATCATTGATCTCCTCCTAGATTCTATTGCATATGTTGCACATGTATTTATAAGAGGAAGCCAGCAATTCTTGCTAGGGCTGTTATCCTGTCCATTGCGAATTTTGTGTTTTATATCCAGCATCTTGCTGAATCCCTGTGAATTAGTTTGTCTGTAGAGCAGATATTCTGTGTAGAAAATGGTATTTTCTAGAAATAATGTCAGTGATGCATCTTACATGGCAATTATTAAACTTCTATTTTTTTCATGTCTTGTTGTATTTGCTAGTATCTCCAGGACACTATTAACAGTAGAACTGATATTGAGAATCATTATTTTGCTCTTGACTTTAATAAGAATAATATTTGCTTTAGGTTTTGAATAGCTGTCCTTTATCAGCATAAGAAAGTTTCCTTGTATTCTCTGTTTAAAAACCAGATTTTGTTTTTATTTCAAATTAAGAATGCTTTTGAATTTTGTCAAATATGTTTTCATTTACTGTGATGATTATATGGCTTTCCTTGTTTTTTTATTATTTTTTTAACGTTTATTTATTTTTGAGAGAGAGAGAGAGAGGCAGATTGCAAGCGGGGGAAGGGCAGAGAGAGAGGGAGACACAGAATCTGAAGCAGGCTCCAGGCTCTGAACTCTCAGCACAGAGCCCAATGCGGGGCTCAAACCCACGAACTGTGAGATCATGACCTGAGCCGAAGTCGGCGCTTAACCGACTGAGCCACCCAGGTGCCTCTCTTTGTTTTTTTTTTCCTCCCTTCTTTTCTTCTTGTAGTTTATTCTTTTTCTCTCTCTCGCTTTTCATTTAATCTATTAATTCATATGGCAGGGTTAATATTAATGTGGATTTTCTGATATTGAAACTTCTTTGCATTATCAAAATAATATATATTTGGATTTGATTTGCTACTAGTTCAAAATTTTTGCATTTATGTTCCTAAATGAGATTATGTTATATTTTTCTGGTTTTATTTTGTTCAGTTTGTGTCAATTTTGTATCTACCCTTTAAAATGAGTTGGATAACTTTCCCCCAACTACTGAAACTATTTATGTAAGATATGGAATAGCTATTCCGTGAAACTCTAGAAAAATTAATCCATAAAACCATTTTATTGGTAATTTTTTTATGTGTGGGGAGAAAAATTTTACCAGTCAAATAACTCTCAAGGATATTGACAGGTTTTTAATTTTTTCTTGAGATAATTTTGAGAATTTAGATTTTTCTCGGTAACTACCCATTTCTCTAAGTTTCAAAAATTTATTGGCATAAAATTGCTTATAATGGTCTCATGATCTTTTTAAAAACATCTCTGTTATATGTATAGTTATGGTCCTTTACACATTACTAATTTTTATTTATGACTTTCTTTCAACCATTATATATTCCCTTCCCTTCACGCTAACACTTTCTGGTTTAGAAATTATAATTTTTATTTTTAGTCTTTTAGTAGTAAAGTACATATTCTCTCTCTCTCTCTCTCTTTAATGAAAACTGTATAGTAATCCTTGGCCAGAAGTTCTTCAGATTGCTAGAATTATCCGTTAGCACAACTCTCCCACCATCTTCTTTGTTATTGCTGTCTGCAGCTTTAGGTTTGCTTTAAAATATATACTAAAATGAATGACGTTAGGTTAAAATATTTTATTAAATCTATAAGCATACCTTATGAGCTTCTGGGCTCACCACTGTTTCTAACAACACTCCTTTTTGCTAGGGTCACTGGTCACGTTTTGGTGGTGCCTTCAGTGTGGGTTGGAAGATGAAAAGCAATTTTAGTTTCTATATGTCTAGAAAAGTCTTATTTCATCTTCACTTTTAAATGACAACTTACAAGGGTATTGAATAAGACAAACTATTTGTTCGCCTCAGCCTTTGTTTCTTAGCATCTGTTGTTCCTGGTGAGTGGTTTGCTGTCAGTCTAATTATAAATCCTTTGTAGGTAATGTGTCATTTTTCCCTGGCGGCTTTTTACTCTCCCCCCCCCCCCCCACTTTGGACCTCTGGTTACAGATTTGGAGTGATCATAATCCATGGTTCATGAACACTAAGTACTATCTACTATATCTATCTACCGTCTATTTATTGTAATTTATCTATCTCTATATGTCTCTCTATACATTTATATCAGTACATTAATATTTATATAGAAATAGAGATAGAGATATATATTGATATAGACATATAGTACTTAATATCTACTATTTAATGAACCCTTAAGAAAAATTAAACTACTACCAAAAACATACATCTTTTAATGGGTTCTTTTCCTATGTCATCTTTCTATCATCTTCCTTTCCAGAAGTAATCTCTAGCATGAATTTTGTGTTTATCTTTTCTTTGTTTTAAGAAATGTTTTATCATCTATGTACCTATAATCTATCATCTATCTATCTATCTATCTATCTATTATCTATCTATGTATCTATCTATGTATCTATCTATGTGTCTATCTATGTATCCATCATCTATCATCCATCATCTATCTATGCCTCTACACTACATTATTTGATCTAGCTTGATTTTGGACTTTCGAAAAAAAGGTGTCTTACCTTATAGTTCCCTGGGACTTGCTTTTTTTCACTCAATGTATTAAGATTCATCCAGATCATTGCATGTGGCTGTAGTTCTTTCATTTTCTCTGCTGTGAAATTTCCATTGCATGAATTTACACAATTTAACTTTTTCCTGTTAATTGACATTTAGGGCATTTCCCATTTTTTTTCTGTAAGGGTAGTGCTGTTATGATATTTTTGTACATGTCTCTTGAGACACATATACTAACGTTTTTCTTGGACATATATTTAGGAGTGGAATTGTTGAGTTGTGAGGTAAAAAGGTGTCCAATTTTACATTATAATGCCAAACGGATTTTTAAAATAATTGTATCAATTTACACCCCCAAAACTTACACCTGGGGATGAAATTGACACATATTCTTGCCAAAACTCAATATGGTCAGATTCCTTTAATTTTTACAAATCTAATCAGTAAGAAAATGGTATCTTGTTTTGTCTTAATTTGAATTTCCTTGATGACCAATGGAGTTGGACATCTCTTCACTTTTTTATTGGCCATATGATTTCCTCTTCCTCTTCCTTTCCTCTTCTGCAGAATTCAGATAATCTTTTTTGTTGTTGTTCTTAACTGAGTTGTTTGTTTCTCTATTATTGACTTGCAGAAATTTTAAAAGGTAGTCTCAATTTGAATATTTTTGTTTATATGAGTGTTTTCTACGAATTTCTAGTTTGAATTTTACTTTTTAATTTTTTTAGAAGTTTTAGTGATGTTAGTGTAGTTGAATCTACCAATATTTTCTTCTTAAAGTTGGCACTTTCAGTGTATTATTTAAGAAATCCTACCCTGTCGCGTAGTCTGAAAGACACTTGCCTATACTTTTTTCTAAAAGTTTTATTATGTGACCGAGCTTTTCCATTTTCATTTCTTATTTTGTTCCAGTTTTATTAAAAAATATTGATTCATGGGGCGCCTGGGTGGCTCAGTCGGGTTTGAGCCCCATGTTGGGCTCTGTGCTGACATCTCAGCCTGGAGCCTGCTTCGGATTCTGTGTCTCCCTCTCTCTGCCCCTCCCCTGTTCACACGCCATCTCTGTCTCTCAAAAATGAATAAACGTTAACAAAATATTGATTCACACATCACTGTATAAGTTTAAGGTGTACAGCATGATGGTTTGATTTACATTATAGTGAAATGTTTACTACAATTAATATCGTTCGTTTCATATCGATACAATACAAAGAAAAGAAAAAAAATTCTCTCCTTGTGATGAGAACTCTTAGGATCTATTCTCTTAACATCTCTCCTATGTATCATATGACAGTGATGTACAACATGATGGCTAACGGCTATCACATCCTCAGTACGTATTTATCTTAAGTACTGAAATTTGTACCTGGAAATTGGTAGCTTTTGACCACCTTTCTCCAATTCCCCTTCCCCCAGCCTTCTGTCAGAGTAGACACAAATCTGATCTCTTTTTCCATGAGTTTGGTGTTTTTGTTTGTTTCTTTTTAGATTCCACATATAAGTGAGATCTCATAGTAATTTTCTTTCTCTCTGTCACATAGTTCACTTAGCATAATGACTTTAAGATTCATCTATGTTAGGGGTGCCTGGGTGGCTCCGTGGGTTAAGCAACTGACTTCGGCTCAGGTTGTGATCTCACGGTTCGTGGGTTCCAGCCCCGCATCAGGCTTTGTTATGACAGCTCAGAACCTGGACCCTGCTTCAGATTCTGTGTCTCCCTCTCTCTCTGTTCCTCCCCTGCTTGTTCTCTGTATCTGTTTCTCAAAAATACATAAATGTTAAAAAAAATTTTTTTAAAAGATTAATCTATGTTATTGCATATGGTAAGATTTTTTTTCATTTTTTATGGCTGAATAATATTACATTATACATATACCACAACTCCTTTATCCATGAACATTTGGGTTGTGTCCATGTCTTAGCTGTTGTAAACAATGCTGCTATGAACATGGAAGTGCAGATATCTTTTCAAGTTAGTGTTTGAGTTTCCTTTGGTTTCCCAGAAGTGGAATTTCTGGGTCATATGCTAGGTGTATTTGTAATTTTTTGAGGAACCTCCATACTGTTTTCCATAACGGCTGTGACAACTTGCAATCTCCCCAACAGTGCATGAGAATTTCCTTTTCTCCATATCTAGACCACTATTTGTTATTCTTGTCTTGTTGATGGATATTTTGACATTTGTGAGGTGATATCTCACTGTGGTTTTACATTTCATTTCCCCAGTGACTAGTGATGTTGAGCATCTTTTCACGTACCTGTTGGCCTTTCATATATCTTCTTTGGAAAAATATCTATTTAGATTCATTGCCCATTTGTAACTGGATTATTATTTAACTGACTTTTTTTGCTATGAGTTGTATATGTTCTTTATATATTTTGGGTATTAACCCCTTATCTATGATTTGCAAATTTTGTTTTTCTGATTCCTTAGGTAGTATTTTCATTTTGTTGGTGGTTTCTTTTGTTGTGCAGAAGCTTTTGCGTTTGATGGAGACCCTCTCGTTTATTTTTTATTTTGTTGCTTGTGCTTTAGGAGTGATTTTCTTTTCATAACTACTTTTTAAAAAATTGTTTCTTACATTTATTAATTTTTGAGAGACAGAGCACAAGTGGGGGAGGGGCAGAGAGAGAAGGAGACACAGAATCCAAAGCAGCCTCCAGGCTCTGGGCTGTCAGCACAGAGCCCAACATAGGGCTCAAACCCACAAACCATGAGATCATTACCTGAGCTGAAGTCAGACGCTGAACTGACTGAGCCACCCAGGCACCCCATTTTCATAACTACTTTTTAATGGAAGCTGAGAATCCTCAATCTATTATCCATTTTTCAACAGCTCTGTCTGTATATTTTAGAGAATACATTTTTTTTACATTTTTTTACATTTCATAATCTTTTCTTATTTGTGGGTGCTAATCCTTCATTTATATCTTTGAAGACCCTAAACATACTTATTGTAAAGTCTATTTCAGATTGTTCTGGTACTTTGTTTCTATCTGCAGTACATTCATATTCTGGTTGTTGGCTTTATTGTTTTCCTCCCTATCTTTTGTTTTTTTTAGAATTTATATTTTTAGGCTCATTTTGAATGGGTAGCTTTTTTTCTCTTTTCCTCTTTTTCTTTGAGCTTACTCACCATTTAGTAGTCTTGAATTAACTGTCCCTAGCCCTCCCCCAACCCAAAACCATTTTTATATTGTTGCTCCAGCTTTCATGCTCTGCAGTTAAATTTGGGATCAAGCTTCAGCCTGCTTGATTTTTTTCTTGATATTAAGGCTGTCTGCTTTCTCTTACTAGCCCTGGCCCAAAAAAAACTTGGCAATACAATAACATTTAGGAAGACTGAAAATCAACCCCAAGGTATCTTTTAGTCTATATTTTCACTAATTGTTAAAAACAAGAATGAGATAGTATCTCTTGTCTTGTCCCACTTTAGTTAAGGAATTTATCATGTAAATTCCTCCTTCTTTTTTCTTCTTGGTTTTGCTGGTATGACTTGGGATTTTAAATCAGGATTATTGTTCTCAATTTGTTATATTAAATAGCCATCTTCTCTGTTAAACTGGAAATGCTCCAGTTTAAGGAATAGGCACACTTCTGGTTTTCTAACATCCATAGCATGGAGCGCTGGTGAGCATAAAGAAGATGAAGATATTTGGGGATACTCCCAGTTTTCTTCTATCCAAATTGCAATAAATGAAAAATTAAAGTAGCATAACTAAAATAGGTCCTTTTTGCAGGTCTAAGAGTTATCTTTTTTTCAGTGCAGCTTTTGGCTTGTCCCATCATTATAAGTAGCTTACCCAATAAGGATTGGAAATACACATGAGAATGTGAAAGTATTTAATAAAAGGTATTTGTAGGTACTGGAAACACAGCAAAACCATAGGCTGGATAGTCTATGTTATCATGGAATTTATAGTCTAGTTAAACAAGCTCATGAATCATCCATAGGTCCTCTTCAAGTTCACCTTCAACACATTTCATTCTGTCTTACGTCTCCACAGCTTCTGTCAAGGACACTTATGGCCTCCATGTTGCCAAATCCAAAGGACTCCACTGTAGTTAACTTCTTGGCAACATTCAAAGAAATTGACTATCTTCCTTAAATCAATTTTCCCTCTTAATTTTGATGAGACAAAACTCCTGGTTTTCCTTCTATTTTTTCTGGCTGCTCCTCTATAATTTTGCTGATAAATATTGGAGTTCTCAAGGCTTACTCCGGAGCTTCCATTTCTATCAACGCTCTCTCCTTATGAAAACTTACCCAGTTCCATAGCTCTAAATAATGTATAAAATGAGGAGTCTCAAAATTAATCATCAGCTTTAAATTTTCTTCTAAGCTCCAAACTCACAGGTTTAATGCATATTTGATATTACTACATGATGTGTAATAGACAACTCAAACAAGCCATCAGTTGTCACCCACTAAACTGTTCCTTCCCCATTACTCCCTTATCTCAGTAAATGATTTTACCAGCCATTTGCTAAGCTAACTAACAGCCTAGGAATCCTTCATCACTTCTTATCCCAAATATCCAATCCATTGCATTACCCACAAAATGTATCTTGGGTCCGTGTACTTTTCTCCATTCTCATTACCACCACTGAAATATAAGCCAGCATCATCTCCTGTCCAGACCACAGCACTGGTCTGCATGCTTTCATGCCTGTCTTACTCCAGTCTCTTCTTCACGTGGCAGACAAAGTGATCTTTTTATAATATAAATCATATCATGTTATTTCCCTGCTTAAGGCCCCTCATGACTTCCCAGTGCCTTTAGAAAAAGTCCAAATCCTCTTAATATGGATTATTTCAACAACCTTATTCTTTTCTCCCCCAGTTCCTTTCAACTGTTCAAAAATGGCAGATTTTGTTCCACCTTAAATCCTTTGTATCTGCTCTTTACTCTGTCTGGGAGGTTCTTTCTCTGGCTCTTTGCAAGGTCTTGACTCAACTACACCATCATCAAAGAAGTTTTTCTCTGAGGGGTGCCTGGATGGCTCAGTTGGTTAAACGTCTGACTCTCAGTTTCAGCTCAGGTCATGATCTCATGGTTCGTGATTTCGAGCCCTGCAACAGGCTCTGCACTGACAGTTCAGAGCCTGCTTGGGATTCTCTCTCTGTTTCTCTCTGCCCCCTCCTGTGCTCACTCTCTCTTTCTCAAAATAAATAAATAAACTTAAAAAAATAAGTTTTTCTCTGATCACACTCCCCCAGATTATTTAATTCAATTAATGTTTTCCCTTTTCCCTTCACAATGTTATATGAAATTATCATTTTGTTTTTTAGTTTATTATCTATTTCCACCAATTAGAATGTAAATTTAGTAAGGGAAGAGATGTTTGTCTTGTTCACTGATGTATTCTCACAATCTAGAACTAGGGCGACAGTATAATTTATTTCCAGACTGTGACACTGGTTTTTGTGTTAAAATAGTAAGATGTATGGAAAACAAAGACAGCAGTTGTAAACAGGGATTACCCCAGGCAAACTGTGATGTATAGTCAATCTGCTGAGAGCATTATCCGACACCTACTTGGTCCTCAACAATGAACTTTTTCAAAAAAATTACAGAATCACATAGTGCTAAGTGAAAGAAGTTGATGTGAAAATGCTTAATATGAAATCATGCAATTTATGTGAAGTTCTAGAAAAGACAAAACTCTAGAGATGGTAAACAGACACATCAGTGGTTGCTAGGAACTTGGAGGAGGGAGAGGGTTGAATAGGTGAAGCACAGGGGATTCTTTAGGACAGTGACCCTACCCTATGTGATATTGTAGTGGTGAATACATGACACCCTACGTTTGTTAAAACCCATAGAACTTTGCAGCGCAATCTGTGAACCTTAATAAGCACAGGTAGAATATGGGCTATGACAAAAGACTTTAATTGTACCACAAGTGTATAAAATAACCTCAACGAAAGAAGTGTGTCCGTGTGTGGGGAGTGATGCTGACCTACGTACCTTTAGAAGTGGATGGAGACTGTGAGAGTAAACCATAAAGAACTGTACAGAAACGCTGTGCTCTCTTTGCTAAAGTTGTTTCCCACAGGGTATGGGTTAATAGTTCTGAAACCACTATACATGTATACTGGAACCGAATAACGGATTAACTGGATGCAGTTGTTGTGAGCCAGGTTCTCGCTGTTGGAATGGAAGGTGCAGAGAGGCAAGGAGGGAAAGACTATCTGAATGATCCATATCGTACTGAATTAGAGTTGGAGGCATCAGTACAATTTCAGGTTTAATTTAATATGGATATTGATGAATAGATAGATAGATAGATAGATAGATACACGTATGTACAAGAGTTAGCATACATATATTTCCTTGATCTGCCATCAATGAGCATATTCAGCATGCAGATCATGGTTTCCAATATCTTCCCCAATAAGAGAAATCACAGCTTTTGGGAAAAATGGCTGACTCCAGACCTGAGGCCGGGAATATATATATAATATGAGCTTCCGGTATCGCCAGAAAATAATGACGTGCTCACAGACACACAGACAGAAAGATGAGGGTATGTCAAAGGAACCCAGCAGCCAACCTGAAAGAGCGCTCTTGGGCCCAAACTGGAACACTTTGAGCAAGAAAATGAGTCTGGGAAACTGCAACAGTGCAGAGGAACCTCAGAAAACATACTGATCAAATGTAATGTGGTATCCCAGATGGGACCCTGGCACAGAAAAAGACGTTAAGTGGAAAATTAAGGAACTCTGAATAAGATTTGGAAATACATAGAATACTCTAGGAATACAAAAATGAATAGTTGACTTCGTCTGGCGATGTGGGGAGGGGAAGGCACCTTCAGCAAAACTATGTATAAACTAAAGCCTCAAAGATGAGTAAAAGCCAGTACAAGCGTGGGCTCTGAGTTGGGAACAAACTGAAGAATGTTCTGGGCAAAGATAAGCTTGTGGGATGACCCACAGGTAGAAAAAAGCATGTAACATTGAAGAAAAGTAAACAAGTCTAATATCTTATGTTCATCAACCTGTTCTTCTCCAGAATAGTTCTTGAAGAGGCTATGATTAGTCCCAATTTACACATGAGGAAATGGAGGTCACGTTCCCAGAGACATATGGCTGACTAAAGCAGAATTGGGAGCTCAGCCCATCCGACTCTAAAACCTATATCCTTTTCTCTCACACTACTTTCCATTTTCCTAAGAATTGTATAAAAGTAGGCCGTGGTCAGCCAGTTCTCACTTCTGAAAATGAGCAAAACTGAGCCTGCAAGGAGTTAACAAACAGATCAGCAGGGATTCTGGGAACAGTTGGCCAGAGCACCATTGGTTCTCACTGAGTTGCTCTCACAAGAAGCATTCTCTTACTTGCCAGGAACCAGAGCCCTCTGAATCCAGAGGTCAAATTCCAACCTGTGAACCCAAGGGGAATTATGTATCATGAAAATATGGCCTGGGAGCTGGAACCAAAAGAAAAAAAAAAAAGCCTGTTATAGAAATGAGAATTATAGCAGTGGAAGGAGGGATGTGGTTGGAGACAGGCTGTCCTTGGGTTGGGGAGAAGTGGACAAGGTGAAGAATTTAGTCCCATCTTGGAAGGTGCCATCAAAAAGAGTCAAGAGTCAGGCCATCATCGTTAATTTAAAGGATTCTGTCCCAGCTGCTCCTTCTGGCCCCTTTCCTCCTCCTCCATAGCTAACACTTTAGTAAGCTGTTTAAAACAACAGCAACAACAACAACAAAGAAACAAAAACAGGAAGAACTATCCAAACCTAGCACCCGCCTGAAAAATCGCATTGGTGTCCCCACGGGCCAAGCCCAGGAACAAAGCGACATTTGGGGAAGGAGGGTAGGAAGAGGGATACCTTAGACAGAAAAACTCAAGCACTGGAGTGAAGCATTACAGCACTGGTAGCAAAAGGAGTGATACAGAAGTTTTTTAAATGCCAAAAGGAAAGCCAAAAATAATTTTAGAACACCCAGAACAATGTCAAAAAAGCACTCAGAAGAGGTTGACTATTAGGGAAACTTGTTACAATGAATCATTAGATCAACTGCTTTTAACCTAAAGTTCTGGGGATACTTTTACAGTGGAAAGGGATGGCAAGTATAATGCTATTATTATTGGCCAAAAGAATGTGGGCCTGGGAAGGAGGGCAGAGAAAGGCAGGTACCCTTGTTAGGCCCTCTGTCACAGTTCCCGGGCGAAGCCCTTAAGTGAGTAACCCCAAGGTTCAACAGTATGTCACATCTTGGGTGCCCTTGAGCCCTCCTAGTTGGGCCCCCGATCTGATCTGTCTTGGGTCCCGCCCACCTAGAGGATGGCCTTTCCAAAGGCTGACCTGTTGTTTGTGTGGTCGTTTGAGAGATGGCCAGAATTTTCTCTAGGGTGTATTCTACTGAAGGGATCCAGGTTTGGGGCACGCCTCGTACCTCCTAATTACTTAACTAGAGAAACTCAATTTTACCACACAGATGGAGTCAGGCATGTTTTTCTCTTTCCAAGCAAGTTTGAATCAAAGGGAGGTGTGGTAGAGATTCAGAACTTTGAAGCTGGAAGCAATTGACATTTGGATCCTGGAGGAGGAAGGGGAAGTTTTTGTGGTTCGTGTTTACATTGGCTCAGATAACAGGGCTCAAACAGTTGCGGTATCATCACGCCCTCTGCATCAGCTGCACAGAGCTGGCTAAGTGGGGTCCTAGGGACATTCTTCACCAGCTGACCTTTGTCCTGGCTGTTTCTAACACAAGCACCATTAGCTGCCTTGTAGCTTGGGATATTAAATGTCGGAGAGTGGGGGGTAGGGTGGGAGTTCACCAGGTCAGCCTTCTGCTCTGACTCTGAGTATAGCTTAGTGCTGATCATTTGCCAAGAAGTTCTGTACAAGAAGGCCGCATGACTCGAAATTACTAACACAGGATGGGGCTGCTTGGGGACAAACATATAAGATATGTATATTAAGTACTATAAATTCTTTACAAAACAAAACAAAACAAAACACCCAGAAGGTAGCACTTTTGGCTGAATACTGCTGACTTCATGTACTTACTCACTGAGGCCAGCTGTGTGCTGACGCCATTTTGATCCTAACACTGGATACACTTAATGCTGGAACTCATCTTTGAAAGCGGTCTTAGGGGACTTGTTACATTCCTTTATATATTATCAATGGTGAGTCTTCATTCTTGGAGGATGGATTTGATTTGAAGAAAGAGCCAAAAGTCATTATGACCTCATTATGGTAGGTAATTTGGCAGAGAATTATTGTTTTTGGTGAAAATAATTATAAAACCTTTCTTCCCCCTCTCTAGCATCATCTCTCCGACTGACATCATAGAGTCTAAGATTTTTAGTTTTGGAAAGATTAGGAGAAATAATGCAAGGCATTCCAAAAGAACTTCACGTTGAATGATATTTGGACAATCTAAACTCAGCTCTGAATTTGGAGTATCAATATCATCTATTCAGGGACTATTAAAAAAGAATGGTATTTCAAGCCAATACAATTAGTAATACTAATATTTGTGCAATGCTTCTAACTTTTCAGAGGGCCTCTGGAACCCATATTTAGTGGTTGCCAAGTTACAATGAGGCAATGTTTGATTGCAGCAGCAATTTTTAACCCCTTCAAGTATAGTTAAAGAGTGGGGCTTAAACTAATATTTGAAATACTTGGTGCCCTGATTGGGTGAGAACTGGTGAAGAAAATCTCGATTATTTTTTAATATATTTTCATATTTTATGGTGAAATGCTTAGGAATCTGCGCTCAGGAACCAGCTTGCCTGCGTTCAAATCTTATGTCCATTGCTCACTTAGCTCAAATTACCATCTTGGAACCTCAGTTTACTTCTCTGCAAAAGGAGAATAATAATAGCACCCACCTCAGAAATTTTTTGATTATCAAATGAATTTAAGGTATACATATTTCACATAGTAAAGCGCTCAATGAATCTTAATTGTAACAACTATTAGTATAATTATTTCCCAAACCACAGTATAAAATAGGCAGAGCAGGTATTCTGAATTTCAATTTTATTTAATTGGCACAATAATCGTGACTGTGAGACATGAAAATGCCCAAAGAATAAAGTGTAAGAGCATGAAACTTCCTAAACTCCCTGCCTACAAGATAGATTATAACAATAAGATCTGTTTTTCTTTTCTGTTATTCTATTTTTATTCTGTTATTCTAGTGAGCTCTCAGTTTTAGAACATCATAATTAAACTGGAATTTCTAAACTCTGTTTTTATGTTGCTTCTTCCCCAGTCAGGGCATTTCTGAAAAGGTTTAATGAATGCCAATGTTTTAAAATTATCATAAAAGTAGTGCAGAAGATGTATATCACATGTATTTTCTACCGTAGTTCATTCGGAATTGATGAAAGTGGCCACACATTCCTTTCCCAGAGTACATTCTAGAAAACTTTTTAGGATTTTGGTGATGCAGATAAGTGGAAAGGTCTTCGTCAATTTTTTAATCTGGAGCTTACGTAGTAGAATTGAAGTATCTGACTATACATGATATCCTCTTTTCAGCCAAAATGCCATCATACCTAAAGTAATGCCTTGAGATGAAGGACAAGTCATTTAATTATTCTGGATAACCTTTAGTCAAGTTATTCAACTGTGAAATCTAAATTTTCTCATCAGTAAAATGGGGTTAACAAAATAACATTAAACTGAGAGAGAGGATATGTGCGTGTTATGTATAAACAATCTGCCATCATTTGTATAAGTGTCTCCATGAGGGAGTTAACTGTTCTGAAAAACGCAGGTGATACCTGGCTTATTCAAGCTCTCAATAAAGACGAACTGCTAATATTAGTATTAGTATTATTACTACTACTGTGACGACCACTGCTGCCTTTCAAGATCTCATTCAGGGGCACCTGGGTGGCTTAGTTGGTTGAGTGTCAGTGTCAGTTGAATCCTTTGGTTTAGGTCACGATCCCAGGGCCACAGGATTGGGCCCCAGGCCAGGCTCTATGCTGAGTGTGGAGCCTGCTTGAGATTCTCTCTCTCTCTCTCTCTCTCTCTCTGCCCCTCTCTCGTGCTCTCTCTCTCTCTCTCTCTTTAAAGAAAAAAAAAGATCTCATTCAAATATGAGCTCACTCTCCTTCCCCAGCCCCAACACATGATTTATTCACTAATCACAAGATGCTGTATTTTATTGTATGTACGCATAACCCAAGAGCTTAGAAGGATACATGCACACTTTAAGAAGGTCCCTTCTACTGCTCCAAATATTAGGACTTGTGCATACTTATGAATGTAACCAAGAACAGAGCCCAATGTGGGGCTCGATCTCATGAACCACGAGCTCATGAAATGAGCCGAAATCAAGAGTTGGACACTTAACCGACTGAGCCACCCAGGCAATCCCAAAGGATTGAGTTAAATCTATAGATCACTTTGGGTAGTATTGGCATCTTAATAATATTAAGTCTTTCAAATCATGAATATATGGTGTCTTTCCATTTATTTGTATCTTCTTTAATTTCTTTTATCAATGTTTTATAGTTTTCAGTATGTAAGTCTTTCTCCTCCTTGGTTATTCCTGTGTTTTATTCTTTCTGATTGAAAGTGGAATTATTTTCTTAATTCCCTTTTGGGATTGTTCATTGTGAGTGTTTAGATACACAGCTAATATTTGTGTTGATTTTGTATTCCACAATTTCGATGAATTTGTTTATTAATTCTAATAGAGTGTGTGTGTGTGTGTGTGTATGTGTGTAATCTCTGGAAATTTTTACATATAAGATTATGTCATCTGCAAACAGAGGTAATTTTACTTCTTCCTCTTCAATCTGGATGCTTTTTATTTCTTCTTCTTACCTAATTGCTCTGGTTAGGACTTCTAGTACTATGAGAATAAAAGTGGCTAAAGTGGGCATCCTTGTCTTGTTCCTTATCTTATAGGAAAATTGTTAGCTGTGGGCTTCTCATATATGGTCTTTATTATGTTGATACAGTTTTCTTCTACTCTCAGTTTGTTGAGTGTTTTTATCATATAGGATGTTCAATATTGTCAAATGCTTTTTCTTCATCAGCTGAGACTATTATGTTATTTTGTCTTTCATTCTGTTAATTTGGTTGGTATATTGCATTGATTTTCATTTGTTGAACCATCCTTGCATTCCAGGATAAAAAGCTCCCTAGGTCATCACTATGATCCTTTTAATGTGCTGTTGAATTCTTTTTTCTAGGATTTTGTTTAGGATTTATGTGTCACTATTCATCAGGGCTATTGGTCTATAATTTTATTGTAGTGCCTAGCTTCAGTATCAGAGTAATGCCAGCCTCATGAAATGAATTTGGATGTTGTTACTTCCTCTTCAACCTTTTTGATGAATTTAAAGATGACTACTTTAGTTCTTCTTTTAATGCTTAGTAGAATTCACTAATGAAGCCACCTGGTCCTGGGATAGCAGTTTTTTGATTAGCAAGTTTTTTGATTACTGATTCAATTTTCTTACTCATTATTGGTCTGTTTAGATTGGGGGGAGTGCTGAGGGGCTGCTCCCCTTTTATTATTGACAGAGGTTTCTCTAAAGGGAGTGTAACACCCCTCCCCTGTGGGACCACTATCCAACCTGTGCATCCTCCCTTCAAGTACCCTCTCAGAAGAAGAGCCCCTGCATCTGCCTGCCAATGCCTTGTCGATCATAGAGGACATTGAACTTGTTCACAAACTGGTTCATGGTGTTGCACGTTTTGCTGATGGTGCCAGGGTAGGCACGAGCCCCCCGTCATTACATTGATCATAAAAGTCTGTCTTGAACTTGTCTGTGCTAAACACTGGGAGGCAGTGACACAGAGCATAGGCCTCCCGCAGGATTTCTTGATTAAAGGGGACCTCCCCTGCTTCAGAGGCCTTGACGTATTCCCAGATGAGTTTGACCCGGCTGTGCAGCATCTTAATAGCACTGTGTTGCTCTATCAGGTGTTCAGCCACAGTGGAGTTCTCCCCATAGCCTGTGGCTGTCATTCAGGCTACGTGGTTTACACCAATGCGTTCAGCTTCCTCTGTGGCCAGAGTGTAGGTCAGCTCAGCAAACAACATTGTGGCCTCTCCATTGATTATATCGATGACAGACTCAAAAACACTGATGGGAAGATCTGTGTGCCTGGTCATAGGGTTCAACTTAAGAAAGAGAGGGCCCTCGATTATCTCGCACGCCTGCTTCTGGACGTGGATGTCAGAGGGGTCAGGCAGCCCCCCGGGGGTATACCAACCCAGAAACTCCAGCTCCTTGAACACCTGTTTGAACTGCTCCTCCTTGTTGTAGTAACACTCCTTATCAATGATAATCTTCTCTTCCACGGCGTGGGACAGCAGCTCAAAGGAGTTCATCACCTCCATATTTCGTCCCTCCTGTTTCCCGATCAGAGCCCCAATCACCTGCATAGGCCGCATACGAATCCAATGCTCTGAAATGTTGAGAATGACAAGGGGATGAAGAGGACTGAGACGCTCCCTGTCACGCCGGAGGCCATCACGCTGGGGACTACTGCTGCATCCACCTCCATCCCGCTGTTCCCTCCGGTCCCGTTTGCTGCCGCCGCCATTTTCCCCGCGCCCGCCAGCCTCGGCCCTGGTCTGCTTAGATTTTCTAATTCTTCATGATTCAATCTAGATAGGTTGTGTGTTTCTAGGAACTTGCCCATTTCATCAAGGTGATCCCATTTATTGTCATACAACTGTTTTATGGTAGTCTCATAACCCCTTTTATTTCTGTAAAACTGGCTGTAATGTCCATTAGTCATCATATTTTTATATTTACCCTATCCAATGCTTGCCCAAGTTGGGATACTTGGTAGCCATTTAAAAAGAGAATGTAAATGAGAAAATCACCGGACCCTTCGAACCATGTGGACAACCTATCATGGGTAACTTCGCTGAGAAGGGATAGACTTGGAGAAGGAGGCCACCGCCAGGAGGTCTTCAGGTCAGAACTTGGGCTACCAGGAAAGGGCTCCCAGGGCTGGCCCTGAGTGCGGGGTGATGACTCTCTGTGAGATGTCGCAGAGTCTTCAGGCAGGGTGTGGATCAGGGAGACATAGTGGTCTGGCCCATCATGGAGCCCAGAACCTGCAGAGTGAACTTGACTTGACCATGAGTGCCAGTGGATCTAGCATGCTTCCTGAGCCCAACTTGGGCAGTTCTTTTCACACTGCTACAGAGATGACTAAAGGTATTGTGTAGTAATCCACATGGGAGGTTGTCTGGCAGGGGCAAAATCTGTCTATCACTGTGTTCTTGGAGAAGTAGAGTCCAGGCGAGGAATCTCTTAGTGATCTTTCTTGGGACAGGGTGGGGCACTCTGACTTCTTGCCCTTTCATAGTTGTGACCAGGAAGAGCTATAGAAAACCACACACAGTACATAAATGTTGAGAAGGCATGGCCAGCTTTGGTCTCACAGTTGGTCTTCCTCCAGCAGCTTTGAGCCTCCTCTCACAAAAGCAATTCCGTAATCTGAGGGAACATGCCTTATTCCCTGCTATGGACAGCCAGAGTAGGCAGGCTGTTGTTTTTATGTCAAGAGCTATTCTACTTGCCCAGCATGATTTGAGACACTCATTTGCAGTTCTTCCCTTCCCATCAACCCCGACCCCACCAAGAATCTCTCCTTACCACCTACCTTAGCTCACTTTTGCACATTCCCCACATCTAGCGCAGTGCTTGGTGCTTAGCAGGTGTTTGACAGATAGGTGCTGGATTCCTTCTATTACTGTAGTCTTTCCACAGTGCCCTACTTGAGGGAAGATGGAGAAGGGGCACATTCTCTGCTGCGATCATAGAGACCGAAGGGAAATGTGTGTGTCAATGAGTCTTTCTTCTATTTCCTTCTTCTCATTTTTATTCAACTACCCAGAGACCAGCATTCTCATTTGAGGTGTTTTGAGAAGCAAGCAAACACAGCAGATGACAGGCCATGCTAGCTAACAAATTTTTTCCCCTTCGAAGCAGGTTAGTAGGTTCAAATAAAATACACTGAAGAGGCATTACATGAAAACAAAACGGAAACTGTGAAGTGCAAGCTGATATTTTTAGAAGTTTGTATAATGACAGGTCAGATTCCTGAGGATTAGCCAAAGTGGCAAATCTAACACCACTTATTCAAAAAGGGGTAAAAGATATAGCAGGCAATTATACTTTAGCAGCAGTTGCGGGGGGAAATCAACTCTTCTTGAACTTACTGAGGGGACAGCTTGAAAAGTGTAATTTGAATATAGATGGCCAACTAGAAGGTTTCTATGAGGAGGGGGTTGGGAAGCTGGAGGAAAGGGAAGAGGAAAGGAAGGGGGTTGCCAGGAGTTCATTATTTTCATATTTTAAAGCCCTGCACAGTTTGAAAGGATGATTGCCAGAGGGGACCAGGAAAATTAGTGGTTGTTTGATTCAGGATCAATTTTCAAATCTGCCCAGTTTATAATTGTGCACCTCTCCCTGTCATCACTCATGTGATTCAGGCTCCAGATGTTCAGGGTTGAAATGTCCCCAGGGCTCACCACCTCCTTGGTATGCCTCCGGGCCTCTCTGTCTTCCCCCACCAAACAGTTTTCCCCTGGACTTATTTATTAATATCTGGAATGCCTGCATAGGGACTTAGAAATAAGAAGTGAAAAAGAAACACTTAAAACACGGGGCTCAGGCTTAATGTGTATCACCTTTGCAAGAAGTGACATAGATTAAATCCACACTCAGACGTGAAGGGCCAGGATCCTGCTCTTTTCCAAGAGCAGATCTTTGTGAGGACAGAGTTCTGAGATTCCCAGGAATGAGAAAGATGAAGGAGGGGCTGGATCACAGAAGACAAATTTGGATAACCTGACAGTTTTAATTAGAACTCACCTGCGTTTGCTGTTTATCATTCCTGACTTTAAAGATAATGGGAGAACTTCAGAACTGGAAAGAATCTTTAAGATCATCTGGCACAGCCTTACTCAAACTGGGTTCAGCAGACTCTTGGGATCCACAAACATATTCTTAGTCTACAAGTTTTTTTATGAGATTTAAAATTTGTCTTCTCACTCTGATGGTGATATAAATGTATTATCAGAGTATCAAAGGCATCTGAATGCAGATCCAGAGTTCTGTGATCCTAGGACAGTGTTTATGGTTTTTTTGGAGGGGAGGGCACCACCCAAAGGGAACTTATACTTGGGCTTGTCCAGCTGGAAGCGAGTTGGTAGGTCGTAATATCACAACGACAGCTACCAGCCTCTGTTCTCTGTATACTCACACTGAATTCTTTACCAGCAATAAACACAAGCCTTATTTGCCAAAGATAATTTACAATTAAGAGACATTTTCATAGACTATGATTTTTGTCCCTAAAGTTTTTTTTTTTAAATAAATTAAGACTTTGATTTGACATCATGGAAATGACATACTATAACAGATGGCTAATGAAAAAGAACAGAGTCAGGTTTAATAGATGAATTATGCATTTCATAAAGTTAAGATGAAATACTATCATGGCACACTGTCTGAATGAAAGTTTCCAGTAATTTTAAGAGAAGAAAGTGATATGAGAAGTTTGTCATCACATAACACACAGAAATATAAACATATCAATCAATCCCCAAAGTAACTGAGTTGTAGCCTTCATCACCCTGTTCATGTTGGGGATAACAATTTAGTTTCTGCCAAACAGCATTACTTATTATCTTAAATTAATGACTTTTATTGTCTTTTGGGTTTTGTTTCTATTCACTTTGCGAATATGCCTTTGTAGTTATTTAATACTTATAAAAAGTGATACTGAATTTCATATTTGTACAAAACATATAAAAATATATTAACATTGGGTGTTTACAAATTTTTTCTCCCCCACGACAAGGAGTCTGAATATAACTTATCCTTGAGTAACGCAAATCTGGTTCTTTGTTCTTATTTAAAAAAGTGACCTTTCAGCATTATGGGTATGTCTCAGTGTTGGAACCTCCACAGTCTTTCCAAAGAAAACTCACCCATCCTCTCCACCTATATATAGGTTATTCTATATTCCGCCCAGTGTTGATTGCTTTTTCCCTATTCCTACGTTTGCTTCTTTCACTCCCCCAGATTCCCTCAGTGTTCCTACCTCAACCATAGCAAACTTCTGCTCATGTTTCAAGACCAGCTTCTTGAAGGCTGCTCTTCTGGAAAGCTGTTTTTTCCAACACCATCAAGCAATTTTCCAAATCTCAGTGGATACTGACTGGGTGTCCCACAAACTTCACCCAATTCTCCCACTACCTACCTGGAGATAGCATCAGATCCCACAGGTTAAGGGCTCAGCCCTAAAAGGCTGCCTCCGCTTCAGACACCATCACAAATCCAGGTTGTCACCTGACTGACTGGCTATAAATCACAGGTTTCCATGACCCTCTTTTCAGGCTGGATTAATTTGCTACCATGGCTCAGAGAACTCAGGAAATCAGTTTATTTACTAGATTATTGATTTATTATAAAAGATATTAAAGTATCTGAATCAATTGTCAGATGAACAGATATATAGGGTGAGGTTTAAAAGAGCCCCCAACACAGGGGTTTCTGTCCGCCCCCCCCCCCCCCATGGAGTTTAAAGTGTGCCACCCTCCCAGCACATGGACATGCTCTGATTCACCAACCTGGAAGTTCTTTAAACCTGTCTTTTTTTTTTTTTTTTTTTATGCCCATTTCATTACATAGGCATGATTGATTAAACGTTTGGCCATTGGTGATTGAACTCAAACTCCAGCCCCTTTCCTCTGTTTGGAGGTTAGGGATGGGGCTGAAAGGTCCAGCTCTTTAATCATAGTTCCACTGGGAACCAACCCCATCCTTAGTGCCTTTCCAAAAGTCACCTCATTAACATAAACTCAAGTATGGTTCAAAGAAGTTTGTTATAAATAACAGGACACTCCTTTCACCTTTATGGCTCTGGAGCTATTTTAAGAATCAAGGACAAAAGACCAAGTACTACAACAAAAGATGCTCACATTTCTCTTATCACTTAGGAAATTCCAAGGGTTTTAGGAGCTCTGACTCAGAAACTGGATGAAGACCAAATATATATTTCTTACTATAAATCACAATATCACAGAAGCCTTCCTTCTTTTCCCGGTGTGGTGAGTGGCTCTCTCTGTGTTTGCCACAGCTTTCAGTTTCTATGTCTCATGCCACACCCTTCATGAGACATTGAACATATCTACTTACTCTCTAAACTTCTGACTTGCGCTCACCTTGAGGAGCCTAGCCTTACTCATCCACGATTCTAGTCTGTGGCTCATTGTCAATTTTTAATAAAAGTCTATTAAGTAAGTTAGACCTCTCTATATTAAAACAATACATCCTAATGAAACTGATCATCACCCCATGAGGCACAACCTCTAATGTCACCCTTGCAAGATTTTTAGGAGACGTTACCTGCTAGATTTATTTTTACCAAATTAGAACATGAGAAGAATAAGACAGAAACAGAGGAAAATTTTGCCAGCAAGACATTAGAATCCCTGGAATTTATATGCAGAGGTGGGCAGGAGGCTATCTCCAGGGTCAGCTTTTGACCTTCCCATTTATGTTTGAGGAAGAAGGGTTGGAAGTTAAGTCTTGCTTGAATCTGGCCTTGTGATTGGTTGCAAATGGAAAGACTTCTCGTCTCTGCAGGAAATGATGCCATCACATTGAGAAGCTGTTTTTTGGACTGGCAAATGGAAAATGTTCTTAATGAAAACACAGAATAATCACTCTGAGTGTGGGGAAGAAGCACTGGGAGGAAAAAGGAGAAAGAATACATATTAAATAGTTGTGCCTACCAGCATACTGATGAGGAAAGGGATTTAGAGGTTATTGTAGGGAAAAAAAACCTCTTCATGTTATTATCCTAATGCCTTTCTGTAGCTTAAAAAGTGAATATACAGAATGTGTCACAGTGGAAGGAAAATGCCAATCAGTGGTCTCTAAAATAGAGATATGGTGGTCACTTTCTAGAGCTATTACAGAAACTGTCACCCAGTCCAACCCCCAAATTCACGTTCACTTGTCAGACTATTTGTCCAAAGCTTTGTTTGGAAAATATGGTCACCAAGTTATCAGACATATATTGTAATAATCATAGTGGCTCATGTGTACTAAGTCCTGACATATGTTCTAAGCGCTTTATAAGTATTAATTCCTTTTTCCCATTTTACTCAGGAAATGGAGTCACCAAGCAGGTAAGAAATTTGGCCAAGGTCACATAACTAGTGCGCTGCTCAGCCTAACTTCAGAGCTCCAGCTGCCTAGCATTATGACAGTCTGCCTTCATAGCAGAAAAACATGGGCTTTCGAGTCATGCCAGTCTCCCCACAAATCCTGAGCATTGGGCCTTGGCACAGGACAAGTTATTTAATGTTTATCAGCCTCCATTTTATCCTATGCAAAATGGGAATGATGATATTTAACTCATAGGGTTTTGTGTGGATTAAATAAGCTGATATACATAGAGTTCTTGGTACAGTACAGAGTAGATAATTTCCCTGCACCTACATTCTCCTTGCCTTAGGAATCTTTATAAGACAGAGCTTTAAGGTTTTTGGAGTGAGACATGATGTGTTGAGGCTGGCTTTATGGGATGGTGTCACCAAGAAGGTATACCCCATCGGGTTGAGGTGCCAGTGAGGTCATGGACAGGTGCACGAGGATGCTCAGAATCAGAGACTGACAGAATTGTTCCTCTGTCCTTGTATGTTCTCTTCAAGGGGGATATGGCTTAGGAGAATCAGCAAGATGAAATTTAAAATTAAGTTGCTTCCGCTAATCCTGTGTGCTTTCTGCAAACCGAGTAAAATACCCCCAGACGTGCACAAATGTGACTACCATGGTATTGGTGATTAGCTCATGTCATTTGCTCAAATGGAGCTGAAGTCCTGATATTCTTGGGGGAGGGTAGAGATGTATGATACAGAGGCAGGGGATGAAGCAGCACTAGAAATAATAAAAAAAAACTTCATGTTGGGGGGGGGGGGCTCACATCCTCAGTCCAAACCACTCACATTGGACAATGAAGCAGATTCTAACCAACAGGGAAATTCTTGAAATCCTTTCTACTGCCCTAAAAATGCCCGTCTACAGACCCGGAGTCTTCTCCATCAATATTTAAGCCAGAGTGAAGAACTACCATCAGGTGGCACCAAACCACAGTCCGCACAGGAAGGATTTGGATTGCATAGCCAGACCACTGGAATGCTTCCAGAATTTCAAGCTGGTCACATGTGCAAAGTCCACCTGGTCATTTCATTAACCTTGGACAAATGAGAGATGACACTTTGCACAACCGAAGTTTGGGGACATCACACACCATGTTATTGTGGGTTTTCTCATGTATGCTGACCACCTACTATTTGGGGACATATGTTAAGTGCTTGGGATTCAGAAGCAAAAAAATCTAGCCCCACCTTCTGGGAGCTGATGGTTCAGTGTGGAGATGGTCAAACAGACAAGCAATCACACCATGATGTGACAAGCACTACCACAGTGGAAAGCAAGGAATGCTTTGGGACTGCAGAGGAGACACAGGAAGGACATCTGAACCATTTTCCTGAGGCAGAACCTGAGGATGAGAAGGGAATTCCAGGCAGAGAGAGCAGCTTGTACATCGACCTAAAGGAGTCATGGTTTGTTCCCAAAAGTCAAGAAGAAGAACATGAGAATGAGGTATGAGGCATGCAGGACCCCAGCTGCCATGATAAGGAGCTTGAGCTTTTTGCTGTGTATTAATAATCCCTAGCCTTTTCTGGGATGCAGACTATAGTGGGCTTTATGGTCCCTTTTCTCTGGAAAGAAAAGCTATAGTGACACACACATACACGCGACTCTTATATTTGACATTCAACTTCAGGGACAGTTTGGGGCCCTCTGGCACACACTTATTTATGGACTCCTACTTAAGACATCCCACCTAGAAGTGGTAGAGATGAGTAGAAATCAGATTTTGGGTTGAGCAAGAATGTGTCCATCAAATAACTGGAAACAAAAGACGGATTGGAAGATGTACAGCCTGAAGACGAGGAAGATGGGACCACAGTTGGGAGCCTGTAGTCACGGATTAGACAAAACAATGGTTTTGTGCAATCTCCTCCATCTCCAAAACTTTTGTTGGGTGGTGGATAAGGCACAGAACCCAATCACTGGACTCAGAGCATTTTCTGCTCCACCCCATTCTTTCTCAGGAAGGTGCCAATGATCTTGAACTCAGCTGTGAGGGAAGGCAAGGGGAGGATAATAAAAGAAGCTGTAATCTACAGGTGATATCACCAGCCCCTAGGGTACAGATTGCCTAGGCTAGTACCCCAGAAGTTCATCTCTGAGAACATGCCCCTGGAGTGTGCCATCTGCTTCTAACAACCACAGTGGTATCTCACTAGGAGACCAGGAAGCCTCTGGGTAGCAAGACATCATTGCTTCTTCTGTGTACTGGGGAGACGGGCAGGCATGCAGAGAGGGAAAAGTGCTTTCCTTTAGCAGTGAGATAAGGATGTGGAGATGTGAACTTAATCCCAACTCTTCCTGGGAGAACCTGGCAAGTGTCTCTGCACTCCTATTTCTACATCTAAGGGAGTAACAATGAAAGTGCTAACATGCTCTGGGAGGAGTAACAAGGAGAAGCATTTTGTAAACTCTGCAGGAAGGTGATGCAACAGTGGCGGATGGCAGGTTCACTGGAGGAAACAGCAGAATTATAGCCACCCTTGCTTTCTGGCAGACTTTTGATTTCTCCCATCACTAAAGGCCCTCCCAGAAGTAAGGGAGCCCTGCCTCCCTTTCTTGTTGCCTTCCGCAACTGTCTTGCCATGTGACAGCAATATGGTGGAAACCGGAGAAAAGAAAGTGTCCTGAAGCAGTGGGAAGCTTGGAGTGTTGAGCGAGCCTCACTATCTCTCTAAAATAGCTGCTTAGGGAAGCCAGGGCTGGCTCCACCGTACATGGTGTGTGTGTGTGTGTGTGTGTGTGTGTGTGTGTGTGTGTTTTGTTTTAAGTTTGGGTTTAATTGAATTTTCATTGATGCCAAGAGTGCCTATAGCACTTGCTGTCCCCCATAAAGTGGGCAGTAGCTGCTCGGAATGGCTTGGTTTCCTTGAAGTCACGTTGTGGCAGACTGAGACACCCATCCATCCAGTTCCATGCCTGCTGCTTTTTCCTTAGGACCGTCCTCGCACCTGAAGAAGGTGGGAATGATGAGCCCTGCTGGAGTCTAAACCAATCTGCTGCTCCCTTCAGACTTCCAAATGCTTTCTCCACAGCGTGATGCCTTGTTGGGCTTGAGGTATTTTGTTTTTTGTTTTTTTCACGAGTCGAGTTTTGGCACCGTTTCTATCAGTTGCAATGGAACAGAAGAGGAGGGTGGCTACAGGTAACAGATTATTTTTAATTCTGCCTTGTTATTTGGAACTGCTTTCCCATATGTTGTTGTTGTTCAACTCCTTGCATGAATTTTCTCAAATATTTGTAACATATGTCATATCTATATGCAGATTTTAAATTATGGATGCCTTCATCCAATCATTTTCGAAGGAGGAAAAATCCAAGTCTAATACTCTCAGGCAGGACCACAGTCTCCTGGGCATCAGTTATCGTTCAGGTAGACACATCTGGTGAAATGCATCACATCAAATTAGTATCAAGGGTATTGAGACTCTGAGACTACAGGCAGACAACCCCCTTCTAATGTACTGCTTTTTAGATTGTTGGGGAAACTTGAATCCCAATTCTCCTGTGAAATGAGTGATACTAACATGCCTGTTCAAATGCTCAAAGTGAAGATCAAAGCAGCAGTGTCCAAATTGCCTTTGCAAACAAAGCAGCCCCTTGCATCCCCCCTGGGGATACCGTGCTAATTTTATCTACTCTCCCTGGCTCTTCTGCTATTAAATAGCAATAAATAAATGTTTTTTTCTGGGTTTGCCAGTGGCTTATTTGTCTGACAAACAAGCTCATTTCCTTTTAAGTGTGAGGTTTTAGTCCAACTAATAGAATTAATCTATTTTTAATGAAAATGCGAATGGCTTTTACTTAGAAATCTACCTACCCATCTCCCTCTTGGCAACAGGCCCCTCCCCCCAGTGCCTTCTCTGAACACATACAACCAGCCATGAATATTTCAATACATCTCAGGCTTCCAGATCAATATAGGCAACTCTCAAGCCCTATTGATTTTCAGAGGTTTGACTCACAAGGGTGATAAATATTTCTCGACTTATGAAACCTGAGTTAAAGAGGCTTTGCTGGCCCTTCAACTTTTCCAGACATCTTTGTCTCCACTTCTGTCCTCTTCCCATATCCCTTCTGCTCCTTCTCCCTCCCTCCCTTGTCCTGCACCCTGCCTTCAGTGTCACCCTCCCCCGCCCCCAGCCCCCCAACAGCCCTGAGATGGAGTTTATGACTAAGCAATACGTCCTGGAGAAGCAGGCACTATTTCCCCACTGGGTCCACTTCAGTTCAGAGGGAGAAGAGCCACGGGAGGAGAGCAGTCATGGCACGATTCGGCCCCCATCCATCTCGCCTACAGGGACCCTGCCAGCTTTCCTCTTGTCTCTCTGATTCATTTATCAGCACAGCCGACTCCTCCTCCTGCACACCTCTGAAGATGTAATCCCAGAAGGCGACCCTAGCAACATATGAGGAATTCCCCACTGAGGCACAGGAGCTGAGCTGCTCCATATGGGTAGGAAATAAGCTAATTATACAGTCAGCCATGTCCAATGCCAGGATGTATGTTGTTATAAGTTTATCCAGCCTAGTTATGAAGCAGTGAGCCTGAAATTCTCGGAAAATTTTACCGAACCTTTGGCATTTGATCCACCGTGATGTGCATTGGATTAGGAGGAGTTTGGAGACCCGGGTACGGATTTCTCTGGCTCGCCCTGGGAGGTTGGTCAAATCAGATGACTTCCCTTCTTGAGCCTCTATTTCCTCATTAACAAAATAAATTCATTCATTCATTTACTTACCAAATCATTGCAGAGTTCCTCCTATGTGCTAGGGAGAGGCTAGAATGGCAAACAAGAGAGATACGGGTCCCTGCTCTGTTGAAGCCCATCACCCAGCCAGGACTAGTCAAGGCTATACTAATGGGGCTTCCTCCTCTGAACTCCCATATTGCATGCCTCTACATACTGCAAAGACATTGTATATAAATATGTCATCATCATGTTTCCAACATGATCCCTTGCTTAAACTGTGTGCGGCTTGTTGGTCTGGATTGTGCCTAGATCTTTGGAGATGCTTGTTCGCTGGATAGCAGTTGAATAAATTGGCTCTTTATACTCTGTGTCCTGCTGAACATCGAGTAGAATTGAGGTAGCAATCCCATGTGTGGAGCCACAGCAGAAACACACTCAGTAGTCATGGATCCTGCTCCAGTGGTTTTTCATTCCAAGTCTTGTGTAAAGAAAAGCATATGAAAGGACTTACAGAAAGCAAGTTATAAACTTGAATAAGTTGAATAAATTGTAGTGAATATAATTAATATATTTGTAGTGAATATGATATATAATATAGGTAAATATAATATAGGTATATAATATAATATAATATAATATAATATAATATAATATAGGTATATAATATAGGTATATATAATTGTAGTGAATATAATACATAAGTGAATAAGTAGCTGTGTTTTCAATGGAAAGTTAGAGATGACCAAAATGACCCTGTGACCAAAACAGACAAACTAACGTCTTTCTCTTGAAGCACAATCACGTTTTGAGTAAAAGTATGGTAGAATATGTAAGTCAGGGGATAAATCATTTATTCTAGTAGCCAGATACATTTTTGCATTTCAACTTTTGAAAAAGTTTTAAATTTATTATTATTTTTTTTAATTTAAAAAAAAAATTTTTTTTAACATTTATTTTATTTTTGAGACAGAGAGAGACAGAGCATGAATGGGGGAGGGTCAGAGAGAGGGAGACACAGAATCTGAAACAGGCTCCAGGCTCTGGGCTGTCAGCACAGAGCCTGACGCAGGGCTTGAACTCACGGACCGGGAGATCATGACCTGAGCCGAAGTCGGCCGCTTAACCGACTGAGCCACCCAGGCGCCCCTTAATTTTTTTTTTAATGTTTATTTATTTTGAGACAGACAGAGCATGAACGGGGGAGGGTCAGAGAGAGGGAGACACAGAATCGGAAACAGGCTCCAGGCTCCGAGCTGTCAGCACAGAGCCGGACGCGGGGCTCGAACTCACGGACCGCGAGATCATGACCTGAGCCGAAGTCGGCCGCTTAACCGACCGAACCACCCAGGCGCCCCTAAATTTATTACTTTCAATTTGAAAAGTTTTTCAAGCTTTATTGAGATACAGTTAACATATAACGTTGCGTAAGTTTAAGGTGTACAGTGAGCTGATTTGTTATACATATATGTTGCAGAATGATTCCCACAATAGTATCTGTTGACAGATGAATGGATAAAGGAAATGTGGTATATAGTTACGGTGAAATATTATTCAACCATTATCAAGAAAGAAAGCCTGCCATTTGTGACAATATGGATGAATCTTGAGTGCATTATGATAACTGAAATAAATCAGACAGGGGAAGGCAAATACTTTATGATCTCATTTACATTGGAATCTAAAAATGCAGAATTCGGGTGCCCGGGTGGCTCAGTCAGTTAAGTGTCCTACTCTTGGTTTCGGCTCAGGTCATGATCTTATGGTTCATGAGTTTGAGCCCTGCATCAGGCTCCACACTGACAGCATGGAGCCTGCCTGGAATTCTCTCTCTCCCTCTTTCTCTGCCCTTCCTCTGCTCTCTCCGTATCTCAAAATAAATAAACTTAAAAAAAAAAAAAAGAATGCGTAGAAACAATGAGTATATTGGTGGTTTCCAGGGGTGGGGGTTGGGAAAGAGAGGGAGTGAAGAAATGAGTGAAGTTGATCAAAGCGTACAAACTTCTATCTGAAATTTTTAAGTGAAGTCACATTTGCTTCTTTTTTTTTAAATTTTATTATTTATTGAGAGAGAGAGAGAGAGAGAGAGAGAGAGAGGGAGAGGGAGAGAGAAAGAGATTGCAAGAAGGGAGGGGCAGAGACAGAGGGAGAGAGAAAATCCCAAGCAGGCTTCACACTGTCAGTATGGAGCCAGATGCAGGGGTCAAACTCACCAACCGTGAGATCATGACCTGAGCTGAAAACAAGAATCAGACGCTTAACCTGCTGAGCCACCCAGGCTCCCTAAGTCACATTTGCTTTTAAGTGACCTTGATCAACACTCAAACAGGCCCAGTGACTTGGGTTGGAAAAGATGCACAAGTCTCCTTCCAGCATTGGTATTGCTTGATTCTACATGGCATTGTTTGTAATTTATGTGAGCTCAGAAAGAAGTCCCCTCTTCTATGCTACTCCCTCATAAGTCACGCAGGGTCAGCTCCCCTTTCTCAGGGAAGCCCTCTCTGGGAGCGTCCTTCACCCAAGGTTCAGTGAAGGGCCTCTCCCACACTTACCTCTGTTTCCATGATAAGTTTTCTTGACTGTCTCCACTAAACTTGGAGCCCTCTGAGGACAGAAGTTATGTTTTATTCTGCATGACATTTCTAACATCTTCCTACCACATTGCTGGCACAAAATAAGTACTAATAAATATTTACACTGAGTAAAATTGAGAAGTTCTCTGCTTAACATATTGAATAAATAAATATTAATAGAAGATCTAGAGATCTAGAGTGGGGAGGTGCTGATGCAATTCCTTCTTGCTCTTAAATCCTCCGGAGGCATGTAGGAAAGAAATCAGGAATCATTTGCTTTCTGTTTCCATTTCACTGGAAGAATATAGTGACCATTTTGGTACCATTGAAAGATATTTGGTCTTTGTCCCCAGTTCCTGGCACAAACCTCCTAAAATTTTGGAATTTCCTGGGTGATAATTGTGATAGGAGCCCCTTTTGTTCTAATGAGGCAACTCTAGGCAAGCCCCAGATAGGTCCCGGATGGCAGCTGGTCATTGTTTCAATGAGGGATGGTCACTAGAAAGACCAAGCCTTGATTAGAAGCTTGAAATTTTCAGCACCCCCATCCAACATCTAGGGAGGAGAGAGGGGACTGGAGATTGAGTTAATAACCAATACCCAACAATTTCATCAATCCTGCCCACATAATGAAACCTCGATAAAAACCCCTAAACTACAGGGTTCAGAGAGTTTCTGGGTTAGCAAACACACTGAAGTGCTGAGGGGGTGTTGTGCCCTGCCTATGTGTTTCCCTATGTGTCTCTTCCATTTGGCTGTCCCTCGTTGTATTCTTATAACAAACTGCTAATAGTATGTGAAGTGTCTTCCTGAGTTCTGTGAGTGTTCTAGAAAATTATCAAACCTGAGGAGGGATCGAGGAACTCCAAATTTGTTTCCAAGTCATACAGAAGTGTGAATAATCTGGGTACCCTACTTGAGACTTGTGTCTAAACTGAGGGCAGTCTTATGGCTTAAGCACTTAAGTCTATGGAGTCTGGTGCTAATTCAATGGTAGGTAGTGTGAGAATTGAACTGAATTGTAGGATTCCCAGTTGGTGTCAGAGTTGGTTGATGTCAGGAGAAAAAGCCACACATTTGGTGTCAGAAGTGTGAGCAAAACCAGTTCAACCACGAAGACAGCCTTTGCTGTTTGCTTTGGCGATAAGGGCATCTCCTGCTATGAGAGAAGGCCCAGTCTTCCACCATGAGGACATAAGCTTGTAGCTGGCTAGGTATTTCCTGAGTGGGTTGTGCAGGGAGTCATGTACAGAAGTGATGATATCATCAAGAGTTCTTAGGGGCAGGAGCTGGTTTGGGGAGAAGATGGAACTCTACAGCCTTTCATTTGCTGTGGAAATTCTGAAGGATCTCAAAGACCTCCCTGGGGAACAATCCAGTTACTCTCCACCAGAGACAGAAATGCAAACCACACTGCAGAGCACAAAGTTGCTCTCCAAGTTGACAAACTAACACCTTGATGGTGGCAGAGCTAGCAGTGGAAGTGGCGGTGGGAACATGGCATGATGTGGATGACAGCAGCTTTGCCCTCAGTCTGCCAGATGCTTTGCTGGTTGCTTCCACCAGCTGTCTCATTTTCTACCTCTCAAAATCCTTTTATAGATAAAGTACTATGATCCTTAGTACACAGACCAAAAATTAATTCTGAAGTTCTGGGGAAAGAAAATCTGATTTTCACATCAGAAGTCACAAAGGTTGCAAATGTTCCAAACTGTGTGTGTGGCTAGGAGATACAATAAACAGAGCACTTACATTGCCTCAGTTTTATTCAAAGTGGTGGGGGTTTTGGTGGTGTTGGGGGGGGGGGGCTGGTTGCATTTTATTTATCAAAAATGTGAATGCAAACTTTACTTCAGTATGTAAAGATTAAAAGCACATCTGCAAAAGGGCTGGCTTAGTTGGTGGAGCATGTGACTCTCCATCTCAGGGTCATGAGTTCCAGCCCCATGTTGGGCATGGAACCTACTTAAAAAAAACATATCTTGGGGTGCCTGGGTGGCTCAGTCAGTTAAGCATTCAACTCTTGGTTTCAGCTCAGGTCATGATCTCAAGTTTCATGGGTTCAAGCCCCACATGGGGCTCTTTGCTGACAGCGTGGAACCTGCTTGAGATCCTCTGTCTCCCTTGCTCTCTAACCCTCCCCCACTAACACACTCTCTCTCTTTCTCAAAATAGTAATAATAACAATTTTAAAAAGCCATACACATCTGCAAAGAAAGTGTGCATGGTAACAGGTTTGCACACCGTGCTCCCAGTACTTCCAGTGGCATTGTGTTTATTTGACAGAGAATTTGAAACACAGGGATGCACGAGTCCTGGGGTGTCACAGCTTGCTGTGATGGAGCTAGAGCTAGCTGAAGAAGTTGTGAAGAATGTCAAAGAATTTTTAGGCATTAACTCTGGAGTATAATTTCTTTTTCTGTTTCTGAGAAGGAAAGAGGGGACAGACTGCTTTACTAATTAAACATGCAAGCAACATTTGTTCTCCAGCTAATAGTTTGATGCTCCCCACTCAGTGACATGCCCTCCATTGCCCCCCACTTCCCTCTTGTTCCAAACAAGACACCCTCATAAGTACAGCCAATCTGGAATAAAAAATCAAGTTGCTGTCTGTTAGTGTCTAAATGCATCACATGTAAACATCTGGATGGCTTTCTCAGTAAATCTTGAGGAGGTCTGTGGGGTGGTCTGGTTTTAAATCTAGGTTATGTAAAGTTTGTGAAATTTGCTTTCAGGAGCTGCAGGGGGCACCTAAAAGAGAGAGACAGCTATCCTCTGGAGCATCTGAAACTGAGTTTACTTGGGATGTCCCGACGACTTCTGATCTACAGTGTTATAACATCCATGGAAAGGGAAAAGAGTTTCATATACGAATCCCAAATTAGAAGTCTCAAAGGCAGGTGCTCTGAATTGATTCACTGTGGAGCTACTTCTAGAATGGGCAACTCTATCTTATGAGGCCCAGACTTCATTTACATGCTATCCAGTGAGACTTTATTATTACCCTAAGTGATGCTGGAGGCGGTGAGGGGGGCCAGCTAGTAACACACGTTTCCTCAGCTGAGCAGCCTTCCTTTTACATTTGCCTCTTTTGCATTGAGCCATTCTCTAATAAGCATTAGCTGACTATCCCAAACAGGGCTAAACATCTACTCTAAAAGGTAACCCACTGCAGATTAGCACTTTAGGGCTAAAGCGCACTGAGAGCATCACCTTGTCAAAGCCGCTTACTTTAACAGTGAGGTAACAGGCCCAGAGTTGTGAAGTGACTTGCCTAAGGTCATTAAATTAGCTAATAGTAACACTGAAACAGGACAGGTGTCTCCTCTCATCTGAGTGCTTTGTTGTTCCAGATAGCGCACTATCGTTTCCAGGCGAACACCGTGGAATTTTCAAAAGTATTTGGCTTATTTGAAGGTCATTTGTTTCTGAAAACAGGGAGCTCATGACTTATGAAACAAACTGAGAAGCTGAAAATAATTTCTCATCGGGGTGTTATTGTTGAGCAAATGTTTCCTGTCCTCCGTCTCCCCCAGGAAAGGAGTAGACTTTTAGACACCACTGGTGGGCCGTTTGGCCAGTGAAACGTGAGCAAATTTGAAAATACCACATCTGAGCAGAGGTGTGCTGGTGTGGTGTGGGTTCTGTGCTCTCTCCCTTTCCCGTAAGAAGGACATGCTCCAGCTTCCTGGGTCCTAAAATAGAAAGACATGAGACAGCCCTGAATCCAACTTGCTGCTGAGATGCTAATCTACAAACGCATGGGCAAAGATATAGGTGTTGGAGTCTATGGAAATGAGGGGGGTTTATTATGTAGCATATATTGGGGGATATTTATTATATGGTGTATCACAGAGCAAGCTAATACACTCAAGCAAACCTTTCCTTATGTAGTCGAACCTTGCTCTCACCTTTCATGTTGCGGTGTACAAATTCAGATTGTCCCTTCAGTTTTCAGGCAAGAAAGTTGCATCCCAGGTTAGATGCTTTATATAAGGGCACATTGGAGAAAATAGAGGCATAGCTGTGGTTAAAATTCACATATCCTTCCTGATTTTCAGAATATAGTTTCACAGGCTATTTAGACATGAGATTCGTATTACCTTTCAGGTTAGAGAAAAAACCAAGGCTATTTGCTTTTTTGGTTTTGTCTATTTCTTATCTATCCATCATCTTTCTTTCTCTCTACTCCCCCCCCCCACTCTCCCCCACCTTTATCTATCTATCTATCTATCTATCTATCTATCTATCCATCCAACTGTGTATTTGTTTGAACTAGAGAAAGGTAGTCTTAAAGTTCTATTGTGTTCACTGTTGTGGGGTTGACATTTTAGTGCCTAAAAAAAATTCAGCTGAGTTGATAATGTTTAGTTGATCTGTCTGCATCTGATTATGCTTGTTTCCAGATCCAAGCAGTTGTTAATGAAACAGTTGCTGTTTTGTTGACAGAACATTAATTACTTGATCTTAGGACTCAGTAATTGCACAAGCCCCCTCTGTATACATTACTAATTACATTAGCAATTATATGGCATTTTAAAGACAAAGAAGTGACTGAAGCAATTGCAGTGTCACAGGTAACCTGCTGCTAGATTTCAATCACATTCCTCACGTGTCCATGATGTGCTGAAGCAGTTCTGATGCATCTGTGACACCGACTTGAAGAAATGGCCTAAGACGTCTTGCCTATGAACCCACTGCCTAGTGGGAAGCCCATCAGGTGGGCAGAGATAATGTCAGGAAAGTCTCTTTAGCACTCATTTCCTTCCTCTATTGAAAGAAAAATCAGAGAGAAAGGTTGGACCAGAAAAATTAATTCATGTATTTAACAGATATGTATTGAATTTCACTACGTTAGCTAAGTTACCTAGTCGATAACTCTGTAAAGTTTATAATCTTGTGGAAAAGACAATAAGTAATAAACACTAAAATAAGTTGGTAATGGTCAGAGTAAAGCTTGTTAGCTGCTGTAACAAATAGCCCTCTAAATCTCAGCAACTTACTATAATAAAATTCTATTTCTTGTTCATATCTTGGTCAGCTCTTTCTAAGCGGTGGCTCAAGGATCCAGCTCTTCCCTTGCATGACCCCATAATTCTGGGCTTCTTCATTGCCAACTGTGGGGACAGAAGAGAAAGTTGAGGATCTTGGGAGATTTTAGAGAGCAGGCCTGGACGGCCATACTCCATTTCCCCTACATGTTACTAGCTGAAACTGATCACAGGGCTTCTTCTTCCCTGCAAAAAAGGCTAGAAAATATAAAGAAAAAGGAAGAAATGAGCACTGATTCTGTGTCCACCGCACTACACAATTACAAATGGTGACTGGTGCTATGGAGGACAAGCACATAGTACGATGAAAACATGCAACGGAAACGTTCACTCACTTGACATCTGGCATCCATTCTTCTTCCTGATAAGAATGCCCTCATTGCCTGAGAAGGGAACTACCCTCTATCGTGTGTAGTTTTTGTGGAGCTATCATTCAAGTTTTCCTATTTCTCCATCCTATTCCTATCAGGCTTGTGCACATGGTATAAACTATGCCCATCAGATTCCCTCCCTGGACCTTAACCTCAACTGGAGAGACACAAAAGACAAGGAAAGGTAACATTTCATTCTCTACTGTGAAAGAACCATACACCGACCAACTTGTCACTTGGATCTGTATATGCCCAGTCCCTGTCCTTCTGGCCTATTTATCAGCTTTCCTTTCAATCTCCGCATGATCTCATATTGATCCAAAGGATTCCCTTTCTTCCTAGATTAACCAGTTGGTTTCTGTGCTTACACCCAAGAACTAATTGACACAGGCATATGAATTACATTGGGAGGTTTAGTGTCTCGCTGTGGAGCAGCATTTTTGCTTATAAATGAAGCATAAGTTGGGGTTACCTAGATGAAGTGGGGAAGATGATTTCTAAGGCAGAGAAAATCATATGCAAAGGTCTTGAGGTATTAAAAAAAAACCTTACAGTATCTGAGAATCATAAAGTATGCCTATCTCATTGGAGGTTGTGGAGTGAAGGGGAAAATAACAAGATGGAACTGGACAGGTGGGAAAATAATAAAAATTGTGAGCAGTGTTGAGCATTTTGGATTTTGTCTTAAGTGCAGTGGGAAGCCACTGAAAGTTTTAAAAAGGAAAGAGATACAATTCAATTTACACTAAAAAAAAAAAAAAAAAAAAAAAAACAAACACCACCACCACCACCAACAACAACGCACCCAAGCTAGTCTGTGAGAGACAGAATGGAGTCAGAGTAGAAGCAGGAAGATCACTCAAGAGTCCAGGAGTCAAGAGACAGGAGGCATGGCTGTGGTTTGTCTTGGTGGCTGGCAGAGAAAATGGAGAGAGGAAGGCACTCTGGATGTGCATTGGGATAAAACTGACACAGCTTGGTGATGAATAATATTCTGGAGGCAGGAAAGGAGGGACAAAAGGAACGACGTCAGTTTCAGGAGGTTATCATTAATTACTGAGATTTAGAAAAAACTGACAGAGGAATAGGTGAGAGTGACAGAGTTAAGAACGCCCTTTTGGCATTGAACTGCTTTAGAGACTCCAAGCAGTCATGTCAAATGTCGATATATAGGTCTGGCATTCAGAAGAGAAGTCTTGGTCAGAAATACAAACGTAGATAGCATGGACTTAGACACTGCATTTGAAGCCATGGAGAGGAAGAGACAAGATATCTGATAACTCCTGAATCTACTACCCTGGGATGGGTGCCTAGGTGGCTCAGTCGGTTAAGCGTTCGACTTCAGCTAACTAAGGTCATGATCTCATGGTTCCTGAGTTCGAGCCCCACATTGGGCTCTGTGCTGATAGCTCGGAGCCTGGATCCTGCTCCAGATTCTGTCTCCCTCTCTCTCTGTCTCTCCTCCCCCTCAAAAATAAACATTATTACCTTGGGAAGCAGACAACAATATTGCACCACCCATCCACTCACCTAACCATGTTTGGGCTATGCCGTGTCTTTGGGCTTAGGGCCCTGTCCTTTTAAGGAAACCAACCCTTCCTGCACTGCTCTGCCAGGACACAGTTGGAATGGCTCCCTCTATTCCTGAAGCTTCCCTCACTCCCCAGTCATTTCCCCTCTCCTTTCAATCCCCTTGCTTAGTTTTGAGCAAAGCAGCCCTGCTCCCACTTCCCCAGATCTGAAGCCAGTTGTGTTCCTCTAGTGCAGCCCCTGGCTCCCTCCCTCAATGGCGCGTGCTAGTTCTAATCTGTGGGTTATTTTTCCTTCCCTACCTGATCCAGCCTGGCCTTTGAGCCGTGCCCCTGGTGAGCTCCAACCTTTGAGAACTAGCGCCGTGCCCTTACATTATTTCATGGCGCCTGGCCATTGGCCCGACTACTGCTTTCTAGAGTTGAAGGAATGGGTAAAGCAGAGAGAGAACAGCAGAGACTAGCTCCTGGGAAACCAGGCTGGTGATCTGAAACTGGAGAAGTTCCCCAGACGGCGTGAGGGGGATTGTCCTCCTGACCCCTCACCTCCCCACAGCCCTGGGTCATCTTCCTCTGTTTACTTGAGAACACGCATGTGAGAAAACAGGACCTGCCTGGGCCAGTGAGCCGTGTATGAGAGAATTTGAACTTTATTGGTCCTGACACCTCTGCCTTGGTATGTGTGACTGTTCGTACACATATGGATCGGATCAAATGAGATAATTTATGCGAAAGCACTTTGAAATTTTTAGAGGGCTATCCTAAGTATTGCTTGTTGTTATTATTACATTCCACAGGAAAGCCTTTCCTCTTTAACATACCCAAGTATTTGATTAAAATTAGGTGGCAAATTGGCAAACCTATAAAATGCTTTCTTGTGTAGCCTGTCACCTATACCTATGGTGACCATATGGTCTCCATTTTCCAGGATGGCCCAGATTTCATGTCATTTTATTCTTTACAACAGAAAAGTGATTTGTTAAATTCTTAACCAAGTGTCACTTCTTTATTAAGCCTCTGTAAGTTTTTTCTCAAGAATAAATTCTTAAGTCAGGATAAAGAGTTTTGTCAGCCCACGCATTTTAATTTTTTGGACAGGTACGGCCCTCCATATTTAATACTGTCATCCATGCAGAATGGGAAGTATTCTGAAAAGTCAGAGCACCTCTTTTATCTCCTGCATCTGGCAGGAGGGGAAAATGAGAAGAAAATCAATTCTCCTCCTTTTAACAAGTGAGTAGATTCAAGCCAGAATGGCCTGGGTGGCACCATGGCCTTGTGAGGACAGCCACCCTGGAATTAGTTGGATTTTAATGGAAGGGGAAGAGACCAAGGGGACTGGCCACAGTACCTTTGTCCCTTGTTGGTTCTCCCCTCTTTGTTTTCTTTTTTTCTTTTTGGTCATCCAAGGCTTTCCAACAGGGACTCTGCAATGGCAGCCTTTGGGTTCTCATTGTCCACATATGCTCCGTGTCCCGTGGCTGTGGGAAGAAGTCATGAACAGAAATTAAGAGGGAAGGAGGGACAGTGGGCCTCCTGCTTGATGCCCACAGGCTTATTCTTTAGGGAAGAGAAGGATGTTCATGGGTTTTTTTCTCCGAGACATCATTTCCTGATCTATTTTGAAGTAGCTGGCCCACCAGGCATCTGAGAGATGTTTCATAAATGGCTGCATCCTCTTCGCTACTTCTTCTCCTTCTTCCCCTTTCAAAACACCTTCTCCTTTGCACAGCCTTCTCCTAAAATCCTAACACAGGGGCTCGTTTGGTATTGTTCCGTAAAGGATTCAGTGAAGAGGTCACCTTAGGTTTTCCAGTCAAGAGAATTTCTATGAGTAAGAGTCCAGTTTCTAGAACATTGTAGGCCAGGTTGCATTTGAGCTTCAGTTAAATCTAGCCCTGACCCAACCACCAATGAGCACCGTGAGACAGAGCAGCTCAATGAGCACCGCAGGCCTTACTTTGCTTACCTGTGCTGTGAAAGAATGGTCCTTCCACCTCCGTGGAACAGTTCAAAGAACAGAGCACCTTTTGTCCCAGATACTCTTCATTGGGTTGCACACTTTAAGCCTCTGTACTCAGCTCTTCCAGCCGGGCACACAGCTACCATTTTCCTGCTTGTATAAATCTAGTTTGATGAATCTTGGAACAAGTACCTGCTAGATGCTTGGCACTTTGACACACTTTTTTCTCCTCGAGACTCATCTTCTGAAGAACAGTGTAGGAATGAGATGAAACAACATGGACAGAAGCATCCAAGAGAGAATGAGGACTCTGGGTTTCACGGAGCTCATACTCCCCGCATGAGGTCACTTAGATGAGAGGCAGCCAAACCAGGATTTCAATCCGGGTGTTATGGCTCCGGGGCCAGTGTTCTTCCCAGCACATCACAGCAATTGCATTCAGAAGTTGTTGCTCTTTAAAAAGAACCAAAAAAATGAAAATTCTGTAATCCAGGAAATCCCAAGTCTTCTAAAATTAAAGAAGTTTAGAGAAGAGTGTAAGTCATTTTGAAAAGTGAACGCTGTGAATCACCACAGCATTGCCTAGCCAGGAAAACGTTTGAAAGGAAACAAATAACAAAGATATAAATGTTACCATTCTGACTTTTGATAGTATTAAGATCATTTCACTTCAAACGAGCATGTTTATTCTTCAATATTCAGCGTCCTCAGTCTTTGAGGACACTTCTGGTACGCACTTACAGAAATAAACTCCATATTCTACAAAGGGCCTAAAGGAAGACGTTTGGAACAACTTGTTCTACTTTTGCTAATGAAGAAGCTGAGGCTAGGGAGGACGGTGGCTTGCGTATGGTTGCTCAGCCGGTGGAGAAAATGGTAGAATCTTGAATGAAAGAACCTTAGCATTTTTGCTTGAATGAATGGATGCATGGTATTACCATTCGCTGATGTAAAAAACACTTGGATTGGAGGATACATTTTGGGGAGATGCAAAAGTTTATTTTGGATATGTTGGGTTGAGCTTTCTGTGAGATATCCAAGTAAGCAGCTGTCTGAACCTCAAAAGAGGAAGTATAAATGTGAGAGATGTCAGCATATAAACAGGTACTAAAAGCCAGGCTCGGGCTGAGAGTGGAAATTGGCGCAAGCTCTACAGATAGAGGGGACCATTTGGTTTATCATCCAAACCAGCCACTTAAGTGCAAGAGGTATTATTATTAACAACTACACTGGGACAATGTCCTTGGCAAGCTAGAGTGACGGTAGTCTCTCTCTTGAAGGTAATCTGGCAATATTTGAAAAATGACAAATGCACATGTTCGTTCACCCACTTCTGGGAATTTGTCCTGCAAATATACTATAACTCTTCTCACATATGTGCAAAAGGACAAATTTATTAAATACCAATTATATTATTATTAGTGGCAAAAAATAGAAAACAACATAGATGTCAATAAATAGAGGAATGATCAAACAAAATATATACATTAAAAATTGGAAGGGATTGAAAGGGGGAAAGCACTGCCCACTGGGCCTGGAGATGGTTTGAGGACACAATCAGAGAACAGCGGGAGCCCAAAGCTGCTGCTGGGGCCACTTGCCCCATGGCTGGACCAGGTCCTGGACTTCCCTCTTGGTTCTGCCCTTCCTACCCCTCTGTAGGCACCTCCCACCAGGAGAACCCTCCAGGGCTTGGGCTCTGCTCTCTCTTAAAAAAAGAAAAAAAGAAAAGGACTACAAGACAACCATTAAAAGCCAAGCTGTTATTTATGTACAATGGAAGTCTTTAAGATGGTTAGTTTTATATATAAATATATATTTTTTATTTATAAATTACATATATTTATAAATTATGTATTTATTTTTATATATTTAATAGATATTTATTTAATCTATATATATTTATTTAATATATATTTATATTTATATTTAATAATATATAATATATATAATATATAATATATAATATATAAATATATAATATATAACTAATAATATAATATATTAATATATAATATATAATATATTATTATAATATTATTATTAATAATAATTAATAATATATAATGTATAAAAATAATATATAATATATAAATAATTTATATTTATATTTAATAATATTTATATTTATAAATATATATTATAAATTTATTTTTATATATATATATGGTGCAGTTATATTTTTTTAAAAGGTACAAAACAGTGAGTAGAGTAGCCTGTGTTACTGTGGGAAAGACCAGCAGAGGATAATATGTATATGTATATATGGAGACTACCTCTTAGAAAATATACAAGAAATTGGTAAAATTGATTACCTACAAAGAAGGAAATTGGGTGACTAAGGGACAGTTGTCAGAGGGAAATTTTTCAGCATACCTTTGGACTATCTTGAATTATGAACCATGTTAAAATATTACCTCTTAAAGAAAAAAAATTAAAATTAAAGATGAATCAATAAAATAAAGTCAGCCTGAACTTTAACCCATAGAAAAAATGTACTGTGAGGCTTGTAGTGTTTTATACATTTTCTTCTTAATGAAGAAGGTGAAAGCCACAAATGCTTAGACCATGCCGGAAAAAGGGTACTTCTCATTAATGGTAACCAAGATATCCTTTGTAAGACCAACAGACTGACACTAAATAATATCAGAGTGGCTAACATGTCAGAGTGGCTAAAATGAACAAATCAGGAAACATATACAGAATTGCAAATTGAAATTAAAAGCTGTAAGAAGTTTCAGCCACGGTGGAGAACTGGGACCAGGTTAATCCTTCTTCTTAAACAACAAGGAAACTAGACAAAATATATTAAATGATTCCTTTCAGACACTGGAAGTGAGCAGAGAATGACTGTGACAGTGAGGGAAAAGAAACAGTGAGGGGAAATCATAGCCCTACAATTACTGTGGCTTTCCGCCTGGAAGCACTTTCTGGAGCTCAGCACAGGGAGGAGGAGATCAAGCACAGCAGGGCCATCTTGCTGAGTTGAGGAGACAGAGATTGAGGTTTAAATGGTCTAAGGTGGTTGGGAGTTGTGGGGAAGACTATTAGAGGCAAAGAAGCAATGCAGAGAGAGAGAAAGATCCAGAAATCTACAGAGGAGCCTCCTAAAGTCTGATGCTAAATGTTAAGCTATCTATCTATAAGGTGCAAGTCCATGAAGCCATACAAAATCCACTGGTGAGGACGGTAAGGCTGAACAGTTGGCAGAGCTCACAAGACCTGACAGATGTTCAGTTTTCAATCAGCCAAAGAGGAGACACATTGTCTAACACCCAGGCATGTGGTAGATACCCCAGAAGGGTCATGTCTCAATGAGAGTTAAATTAACCCTAGAGAAAAACTACTCTAGATTTTCCCCTACAAAGTTTAACCAAATCCACAAAGGATCAAACTAATCCTTTTCAAAATAAAAATCAACTCTTTCAAGCCTGACAACAAAATCCAGACACTCAACAGTGTTAGATCCACAATATTTATAAATATTTATATAATATCCCACAATAACAAAAAAATTACTAGACATATAAAGAAGCAAGAATATATGGTCCATAACCAAGAAAAGAGTTGGTTGATAGACCAGAAATTATAAAGATAATGGTATTAACAGAAAAGGACTTTAATACGGCTATTATAAATATGTTCAGGGGTTGAGGAGGAATGGGCGTATAAAAAAGAATCAGTTGGAAATTTTAGAACTTCATAATGCACTATCTGAAATCTCAAAGTTAACTAAATGCACTCAGTAGAATATTATACGCAGAGCCAGAAGAGCTCAGTAAATTTGAAGACAATAGAAACTATTCACACTGAGGCACAGAGAGCAAAGGTTTGGGAAAAAAAAGTGAAGAGTGAAGTGACTTGTGGGACATTATCAAATGATCCTATAATTGCAGTCTCTGAAAACTGCATAACATTGCTCAGAGGGTTTTTAAAAATACCTAAACATATGCTATGTGAGGGATAGTATGTTTATTTGTCAGAAGACTCACTATTAAGAAAGTCATTCGTCCTAAATTAACCCATAGAGTCAACACAATCAAAATCTTAAAAGGCTCTTTGGTAGAAATTGACAAGCTAATTCTAAAATTTATAGGAAAATACAAAGATCTAAAATAGCCAAAAATTTTTTTTGAAAAAGAACAAAGTTGAAAGACTGATTTCAAAATCTACTATAAAGCTCTTAAAATCAGTGTGGTATTGGCATGAAGGTACATATATAGATTGATGAAACATAATAAAGGAAATAGGCCCCCACCAAATATATGCTCAACTGATTTTGATACAAATGCAAAAAAACAAAAAACAAAAAACAAAAAAAACCAATGTGGAAGGGATAATCTTTTCAATAAATGGTTTTGGCACAATGGATAACCTTAGGAGACTAAAAATAAAAACAAAAACAAAAAACCTTTTACCCTTGTTTCAGACCAAACGCAAACATAACCTGAAATAGATCATAACTTAAATATAAATCTAAAACTCAAAGTTCCAGAAGAAAACAAAAAAGAAAATCTTTGCAACAGTCAACCATTTAACATTGGAGTAGGCAAAGATTTCTTAGACCAGATGCATAAAGCACTATCTGTAGAATTGAAAGAGATTGATAAATTAAATCTGACAAAAATGCAAAAGTTCACCTCTTCAAAAGACATTTCAATTGTATGTCCATATGCAAAAAGCCCAACCCAAGCCCACACCAAACCCAAATAACCCTTGCCCCCAGACACAAGCCTCACACTTTTATAAAACTTAACTCCAAATGGATCATACGCAACTTATAGGAGAAAATCTTCAGGATCTAGATTAGGTGAACGGTTCTTAGACTTGAAACAAACAGTACAATCCATAGAAGGGGAAGCTGATATGTTGGACCCCATTAAAATGAAAATTGTTGTTCTGCAAAAGACTCTCTTAAAAGGAAGAAAAGACAAGCTACAGACTGGGGAAAAAACATTTGTAAATCTCTTATCCAACCAAGAACTAGTATTTAGGATGTATGAAGAATTCTCAAACATTAGAGTAAAAAACAAACAAAAAAAAATTCAATTAGTAAATGAGCAACTCATGAAGAAACATTTCACTGAAGGTGAAATATTTAGAGGGCAAAAAAGCACATGACAAGATATTCAATTTTATTAGCAATTAGGGAAATGCGAATTAGAGCTACAATGAAAACCACTATGCACCTATCAGAATGGCTAAAATAAAAAACAGTGACAAGACCAAATGCTGGCAAGGAGGCAGGGAAACTGGATCACTCACATTTTGCTAATGAGATTGTAAAATGGTACAGCCACTTTGGAAGATGGTTTGGCAGTTTCTTATGGTACTAGGCATGCAATTACCATATGACCTAGCAATTGCACTCCTGGGCATTTATCCCGGAGAAATGAAAATTTATGTTCACACAAAAACCTGTCCATGAATGTTCATAGCTTTATTCATAATAGCCCCAAAGTGGAAACAACCTGGATGTCTTTCAGTGAGTGAATAGTTAAACAAACTGGTATATGGAATGCTACTCAGAATGCAAAAGCAACAAACTACTGATACATGCGACAACTTGAACGAATCTCAAGGGAATTATGCTGTGTGTGCGGGGGGGGGGGGGGGGGGGGAATCCTCAAAGATTACATCCTACAGGATTCCATTTATATGACATTCTTGAAATGAAAACCTGAAGATAGAGAACAGATCGGTGATTGCCAGGGGGTGGGGACGGGGTGTGGGTGGAGGAAGGAAGGTCTGTGGGTGTGGTTATTAAAGGGCAACACAGGGAGCATAGTATTCTGCCTCTTGACTATGGATCCATGAATCTACACAAGGGATAACTGAATATAAACACACACACAGGAGTATACATAGGACTGGGAAAATCTGAATATGATAGGTAGGCTGCACTTAGGTCAATATCCTGGTTGTAATGTACTACTGATAGTTTTGCAAGGTGTTACCACTGGGGGACTGGGTAAAGGGTCACACGAGGTGTCTCTCTACTACTTTTCACAACTGTGTGTAAGTCTATAATGATCTCAAAAGATGCTTAACATTATTAGTCATCAGGAAAATGCAAATTAAAACCACAGTGAGATAGGCTATACACCCATTATAATGGACAGAACCAGAAAATCTGAAAATACCAACTGTTGGTGAGGATGTGGGGCAACTGGAACTCACATACATCGCTGGTGTGAGTGAAAATGACACAGTAACTTTGGAAAACAATTTAGTCTTTTTAATTTTTTTTTTAATGTTTATTTTTCAGAGAGACAGAGAGACAGAGAGAGTGCAAGCAGGGGAGGGGCAGAGAGAGAGGCAGGCACAGAATCCGAAACAGGCTCCAGGCTCCAAGTTGTCAGCGCAGAGCCCAATGTGGGGCCCGAACCCACGAACCGCGAGATGATGACCTGAGCCGAAATCAGATGCTTAACCGACTGAGCCACTCAGGCGCCCCCAACTGAGTCTTTCTTAAAGATAAAATAAGACATATGCTAACAATATGCTTACAATTCCCTTCCTAGTCGTTCACCCAAAAGAAATGAAAACATCAGTCCACAGAAAGTCATGTGTGTCAATGGTCTTGGTGCTTTACTCATAATAGCTAAAAAATAGGAAAAGTATAAATATTTATCAACAGGTAGATGACTAAATAATTTATAGTATATTCATACAACGGAATACTACTCCTCAATAAAAAAAGAATGAACTACTGACACATGCAACAACATGGATGAATTGCAAACGCATTATGCTTGATGAAGAAAGACAGATACAAAAGATTACATACCATATAATTCCGTTTATATGAAATTCTACAAGAAGCAAACTAATTTATGGAGGCAGAAAGCAGAGCTTTCAGAAAGCAGAACAGATGCTTGCAGTCAGGGGTGGAGGATGTGTTTAGGGATGATGGAAACACTCTGATCTCAGTTGGGCTGGTGTTGATGTGCCAAAACTCACCACACTGTATACTTTAAATGGATTTTTTTTTATGTCAAAATGAATCACAATCAATTTTAAAAGTAACCAAGGAAAAAAAGGTTTCAGAGAATACACAGGTTCTGTAAAATATAAAGTCTCTCAACTAGTCAACAAGTTTGCCAAACTCTCGCAGACAGTGAAGTCAAAGGACAGAGAGAGGCAATGAGAGAAAGAAAGTATAGATGTAAAGGCCAGACCATGGAAACTTGACACATGGCAACTATTGTCCCGAAGAAGACAACAAATGGGAATAAAAAAAACAAAAAAACAAACAAAAAAAAAAAAACCCTTTAACGTGTAGTCATAGGAAAGATGATAGCTAGCTAGGAGGTTAGGTAGATAGAGCCTCAGACTGGTGTACCTGTTGCACAATTGATAACAGGATGTGAATAACTTCTCAGTCTGAGAAAAAAAGGAAACATGGTGTGTACAGCTAAATAAAGAAAATTGCAGAAAGGCACAAACTATAAAAAGTGGTGTATCAAACATGAGACAGGGCTTTTGTTGATACTGTTAAGCATAAATGGATTAATCGTCCGTATATGAAAAGAGTATTTTGAACTTCTAAAATAACAAGTGAAACGCAGATATTTGATCTTTCTTCCATTTTTAAAAAAAAAATTTTTTTAACGTTTATTTATTTTTGAGACAGAAAGAGACAGAGCATGAACAGGGAGGGGCAGAGAGAGAGGGAGACACAGAATCGGAAGCAGGCTCCAGGCCCTGAGCCATCGGCCCAGAGGCCGACGTGGGGCTCGAACTCACGGACTGTGAGATCGTGACCTGAGCTGAAGTCGGACGCTTAACCGACTGAGCCACCCAGGCGTCCCTCTTTCTTCCATTTTTAACGGAAATGACAAGAGAAAGTAGAAGAAACCAGGATTTCTAGATGTTGGGAAAGAAACAATCCAGCTTCCTTAAGCTTTGGAGGTTTGTGCCAGATGCACAGAGAATGGAACCAAAACAGAGAGATAACATGAACATCCTTGAAATTTACTGCCCAAAGAGTAGGCAGAGATTTGGGACCCTATGAATATCCCTCAGCTCTTAGGAGGAAAGAGTGGCTGCAAAGGCAGCCACTGTGTCTTTAGCCACTGTGTCTCAGAGATGGTCAGCACCCAAAATAGCCAAGTACCTCAAGTCCAAAGCCAGCACTGATGGTAAATGGATTTATTCCAATAAAACAACAGAGCTCTTATCTTTTGCGGAAAATGACAGCACCAGAAAGGAAACTGACCAAGAATGGAGAAAACACATTTCAACAAATGGTGCGGGGAAAATTGGATATTCACATGGAAAAGAATGAAGCTAGACCCCCTATATTACACCACTTACAAAAGTTACGTCAAAATGGATTAAATACTTAACATAAGACTGGAAACCATAAAATTCCTAGAAGAGAGCATGAAAGTAAATAGCTTTTTGACACGGGTCTTGGCAGTAAGTTTTTGGATATGACACCTAAAGTACAGGCAATAAGATAAAAAATAAACAAGTTGTGACTACATCAAACTAAAAAGTTTCTGTACAGCAAAAGAAGTGATCGATACAATGAAAATACATCCTATGGAATGGGAAAAATATTTGTGAATCATATATCTGATAAGGGGTTAATATCTCAAGTCTATAGAGAACTCAAACACCATACTTGTCATAAATAGACATTTTTCTGGAAATATATGAATGGCCAACAGGCACACAAAAAGATGTTCAACATCACTCATCGTTAGGGAAATACAAATCAAAACCTCATCTTGAGATGAGATATCATCTCAAGCCTGTTAGAATGGCCATCATGGAAAAGACAAGAGATGACAAACAATAAAACTTCTAGAAGAAAACATAGGCAGCCATCTCTTTGGTATCTGCCACAACAACGTATTTTGGAAGCCATCAACAAGATGAAAAGACAACCTACTGAGTGGGTGAAGATGAATACTATATGATCTCATTTACATGTGAAGTAAGAAGAAAAACTCATATAAAAATAAATCAGCCTTGTGTTACCAGAGGTGGGGAGTAGGGTGTGGTGTGGGGTAATTAGATGAGAGTGGTCAAAAGGCACAAACTTCCAGGTATAAGATAAAGATGTTCTGGGGATGTCACGTCCAGCAAGCTGACTGTAGCGAACACTGCTATGTGATCTATGGGACAGTGGTTAAGAGGGTAAATCCTAAGAATTCTCATCACAAGGAAAAAAATATTTTTCTTTTTTTTTTTGTATCTATATGAGATGGTGGGTGTTAACTAAATTTGTTGTGATAATCACTTTACAATATATGTCGATCAAGCCCCCATGCCATATACCTTAACAGACATCCAATTCTGTGTGTCATTTACATTTCAACAGCACTGGGGAAATAATATGAATCTTTAAATTAACCTATACATAAAAAAAGGAAGCTGAGTACAATTTGGGGGCACAATCCTCTCAGTCCTTGATATAAATGGTTAGCAAGGGATACATAAGGCTGGAGAATCTCAATAATGTAATAACATTGATTAATAGATTTCTACCCCAAAGCTTCATCTTTTTCTCCAGTATCCTGAACTACTTTTTTTATAAAAAATAAATGCGGTCATACGTTAGACCACAAAGAAAACATGTCAGAAACACCGGAAATCAGAAAATGTACAGTCTGCATTCTGAAATAATGCAAGGAAACATAGAAATTAAGGACGAAATTATGAAATAAAAGTCCCCACTGCTTAGGAATTAGAATGCACACTAAATAATACCTTTGGGGCACCTGGGTGGCTCAGTTAGTTGAGCATTTGATTCTTTTTTTTAATGTTTATTTATTTTTGAGAGAGAGAGACAGAGACAGAGAGAAGAGAGAGTAGGAGACACAGAATCTGAAGCAGGCTCCAGGCTCCATGCTGTCAGCACAGAGCCCGATGCGGGGCTCAAACTCAAAAACCATGAGATCATGACCTGAGCAGAAGTCAGATGCTCAACCAACTGAGCCATCCAGGCGCCCTGAGCATCTGATTCTTGATTTCGGCTCAGGTCATGATCTCAGGGTCATGGGATAGAGCTTTGAGTTGGATTCCATGCTGAACATGGAGCCTGTTTGGGATTTTCTCTCCCTCTCTCTCTCTCTCCTTCCCTTTCTCTGCCCCTCTCCCTTCCTCATGCTCACTCCCTCTCTCTAAAATAAAAAAATAATAAAATAAAATAAAATAAAATAAAATAAAATAAAATAAAATAAAATAAAATAAAATAGCTATTCAGTACCAATCTTGCAAAAAGCAATGCAAATCCAAAATTAAGAATATTGTATTATATCAGTTCCATCATTAAGCAGCAAAACTGATCACATTATACAAGATAGAAGGATGTATTGAGAGGATCCTGATGTAACACAAAGAATTGAAAGACAAGCTGAGCCAAGGTGTCTCAGGAAAGCCACGGAAGGCTGTTCTAGACTCTTACACTGGGAGCTCATGGGATCTCACTAAGGCTTTAGCTAAACCTGGGAGAAGCAAGTTCAGTAGACAAAAACAATAGTTATTATGACTCCATGGATCAGAAAAATACAAGTTAAAACCAGTGGGTTGGAACCAGATCTGTCCTTGGAGAGAAATTAAATAACATTAAATCATTTTGTTTCTAATAAGTGAAAAGGTAAATAAACTTCACTTAAGTTAAAACAGGAAACATCCCCACTACACCATCCCCAAAAGGAAAGAAATAAGGAAAACTTAATAAAAGTACCCTGACATTTAAATAGAGGATTAGTAAAGCTAAGAATTGGTTCTTTGCAAAAAATAATCAAGTACCAAATTACTAAAAGTCTAACAAAAGGATGTACAAAATTAGACCACAAGAAAAATCCAGTAGGAACTATATGCAATTCTATGGTATTCAATTTAAAATTCTCAATGCAATGGTCACATATGTAGGAAAATTTAAAGTAATAAAATTGACAAGTGATGAAATAAAACTCCTTAATCAATAATGACGAGTAAAACAGAAAAAGCTGTCAGAATATTATCTCTAATTGCAGCTCCAAACCCACAAGTTTTTATGAACAAATTTTAAATTTTTTTCAAGAAAAATAATTCTTGTTACATAAGCTAGAAAATAATGAAAATTTTCTAATTTATTTCATGGTTCTATGTATCCCTCAAGAACACAAACTTAGTACTTTGAAAACTGAAAAATAAAAGCCAATCTTCCTTTGGCCTTGTCCACAAATCAAACACAGCAGCTTAGTTTAAATAAAGAACACAGCAGAATCAGGAATGCAAAAATGGCTTGATGATAGAACATCTATTCATATAATTCATTAGTTTTGTAAATAAAGGATCAGTCACATGATTATCTTACTAGATGCCAAAATACGTTGGTGATTTCCAATGTCATTCTTGATTTTTAAGAAAAAAAATTCAGATGAAACTTCTCAGCAAGAAAGGAGACTTCCTTAACCAGAAAAAGCATATTTATGTCAAATTGGCCAATATCACATTTAATTGGGAAACCTGGATATAAAAGTCAGACCTAGGCATGTGAGCTTGCTATCATCACAACTTGTTAGTTAATATTTTCCTGGAACCCTTAGTCAACAGGACATCAACAGAAAGAAATATGAAGTATAAACTTTGGAAAGGAGAGAAAAATTGTGATTTGCCTCAGAGGTTACTAGAATAATATCCTTGATGGGCTTGGGCTTTTGGAAACCAAATTCTCTTTATTTTCTGCTTTTTGCCTGTTCATTTCTCCCCTGAGGCAGTGAGCAACATGCTTTCTATCTGCTTCAAGTAGGGAGAGAAGGAAAAGGGAGATGGACTGAAAAGAAAGAGCGAAGGAATTGGGAACAGCCCGAAAATAACACTCACGCACACAAGTACACATGCACACACAGAAAACAAATCTGGAGAAAATGATAACAGGGCGTATTCCTTAACAGTAAAATACCTATTTTTTTTTCTTTACACTGGTCAGCAGTCTCCAAATTTTCTACAGTGAACATTTGTTACTCATGTAGTAGGAAAAAAAACCATGATTTCAAAAGAAGAGGCCAAACAAGGGGATTGTAAGAAATTAGTCCCGGAGCTGTGGCTGGTGGGGAGTTGGGGAGCAGAATCCAAGGGGAAGGGGTCACCGGGATGTATTGAAAGAACTGTAGCTCCGTATCCAGAGGACCTGGATTCATTTCTGGTTGCATCGCTCATAAGCCTGTTAACTCCAGGGAAATCACTTAACTATCCAAGACTCTATTTCCTTTGGGGGAAACACCTATGTCCTAGTCCTCATGTTCCCCCCTGGAGGGGCTTCCCTGGAGAATTAGGACTTTCACCTTGCTTGACGCTTGAGCTTATGGCTCCAGTTATTTGCCCAGCACAGTGAATGCCTTTTGTCTGACAGTATTTATACATTTCTTTCCTTTTCACTCTCAAAACTGTCCTGGTTTAAACACTAAGTTACGTGGTCACCCTACTCGTGACAGCTTTGTCTATGTGAAAATGGCTATTTTTTATTGTTTTAAATACACGCGGACTTCAGCGAACTCCGGCTGCCAGGGCAAGCAGGCTGCTGGGGTCTTGGCAAAGTCCACCTGCCTACGCGACTGGTGCCGCTTCACCTGCAACCACCCAGGCTTGATGAGGTATTGTCACCTGCTAGGCATCAGTAGGCAGAACTGTGCTTGCATCTTTGACCATGGATCTCAGCCAAGTCTGCAGGCCAAGAGTTTAAACTGTGTGGTCAGCAATGATGTACAGAGCACGAAGGTGTCTTGGGCCAGGCACAGGTAAAGCGAGGCTAGGTCTGATGTCCCGGAAGTCATCCGGCTGTGTTGCTTTGGATCCCCTTGGAAGCTGAGGGAGAGAACCATGGAGGGATTAAAACTCCAATTGGATTCCCATGGCTTATTCACACTTTCCAGAATTCGCCCCCGTTTGGCGCTGGTTTGTAAAATACATAAGCACTGGCCAAGATTTTAGATTTCAGGACCTATATTGTGGGTTAGCCCACAGATTTTCTCCTTCTCCCAACACTGCTTGCCTCTGACAACACTACATACTGGGTTCTGAAAAAAAATAATTGTGATAAGTTAGCTTCTCAGGTGGCTGGAGATTTCTTGTGGTTCTAAATTTTGTGGAATATGGGCCTGATGTGATAATAATCTTCTGTATTCCATTAACTCTTTGAACCCTTTAAAAATGGAGCTCCTGGGGGACTGTGGAGAAGTCACACCCATTCCCATGGAAGACAGCCCAGTCTGCAGCTGGTAAAGGCCAAGACCCTCTGGTTGAGACTGAGCAGGGCTGGAAATTGAGATGAAATTTTGGACATGAATTTCTCTGTGTATCAAGTCACAGGAAAAACGAAAAATTCAAATTCAACTTTAATTTCTTTGGACTTTTAACCCCACAAGTTAAAGAAATTTAACTTTGGGCCTTAATTATTTTGGCCTGAAATGTCTTTGGACTTTCTTTAGAGGAGTATTATTTAATTTTTGGACTTCAATATATCCCTTGGAATTTCCTAATGGGAAGGAGTTTCGATTCCAATTTGGTCCCCTCCATGTTGCTGGCATTATACAATTGAGTATATTGTTACTTAACCACATTGCAGAACCTCTGAAAGGCATATCAGAGAACATGGCTGAACAGTTTTGGGGGAAGGAACACAGAATCAGGCGTGCCTTTGCACTTGGTTAAGTTCATGTAGTCTTTGGATTCGTTCGGAGTCTTCTGAAGGCAAATTCTAAACTGTCCATCTACGATCCCAGGAGGATTTTCCAAAGGAGCCGTGGCAAGGACTGGGGGGCTGGCCTCGTAGAGTGGGAGCAGCACGGCTGTGAGATAAAGCCCCTCAGAACAAACAGCCACACCTGTGATGACCATGTGCTTGGCGGTTAAATTCCAGGCATTAGAAAAAAAGAGCTGGGATGTACCAGGAGAAATCCCTTCCCCTCCCCTCCTTGTGTTTCCATGAACAATATTGCTGGCTCTCCTGCCCTCTCACCCACTCAACCTCGTAAGGAGGAGGGAGTTATCCACTCGTGAAATGACAGCCTCAGTTGCATGGAGCTCATCTATCAAAAGCCTTTGAGCATGAGGGTTGTGCTCTCTTCCCCCTCCTCCTGGATTCGTGGTAAGTGAATCTGCTGTGAAGACCAAACTTGTACTTGAATGGGCTGCCCTTGGTCTATGCTGATGTCTGTTGTGTGTGCCTGTGGGGAGAGGGGCGGGGATGTTAACAGACTCATTGCATATGTCAGCCGCTCTCCCTGGTAAGTTTTAGCAGTAATAAAGCTGACATTTTCCTCTTCACTCGCCTGGCTTCTGTAGGTTCCGCACTTGGGCAAGAACAGAGGTATTTGTTTAGTCTATAGAGCCCCGGAGAAACCTCATCTTTGAAGGGTGAATGATAAGTACCGCTACCATACAAAGTTGTATTGAAAAGTTAAGTGGATAACGGATGTGAGCGTATTTGGTGAATTGCTGATCATTACGTAGTTTGGCCAATGACCACTGTTACCTTTATTAGGTCTAAGATAAGCATCACCTACTTCCCAAATCAGAATTTAAAAGGGCACTGCTGGCTGTTCAGTCGGTTGAGCGTCTGACTCTTGGTTTCAGCTCAGGTCATGATCTCATGGCTGCTTGGGATTTTCTCTCTCATCCTTTCTCTGTCTCTCTCTGTCTCTCTGTCTCTTGTCTCTCTCGCATGTGCATTCTCTCTCTCAAAATAAATAAATAAACATTAAGAAATAAATCAAATAGGGGCATTCTGGGTAGCTCAGTCAGTTACGTGTCAGAATTCAGCTCAGGTCATGATCTCAGGGACCGTGAGTTCGAGCCCTGCATCAGGCACCATGCTGACAGCTCGGAGCCTGGAGCCTGCTTCAGATTTTGTGTCTCCCTCTCTCTCTCTGCACCTCCCCCACTCGCACTGTCTGTCTGTGTCTCTCTCTCCGAAAAAATGAATAAACGCTAAAAAAAATTAAAATAAATAAAATGAAAGCGTGCCTCTGCCTGTCGCGTGTTAGCAGAGTGCCTGGCCACCACTTACGGACTCCCTACTCCGTGTACGGCACTGGGGACGGTTTCCCCCTCTGAGCATTTCTGGCTCTACATTTGCAGTTTTCATCAGAATGTGAGGGGAAAGGAAGCTCGTGGGAGAACCCTGCAATGTGTGCCACCGGGAGGCCCCCGGCTGTCATTTCTCATGAACACAGAATAAATACATTTGCTGTTGATAGCGCCTCATGCAAAAAGAGCTGGGAAGTGGCCGCCCCAGCTCTGTATTCCTCTTCAAGGTTGCAAGGGGGCATAGGTTACCCACGTCTTCTCTTCTAACTTGATATCTTTGTGTGTCAACTTCCCATTAGCTATTCTGTCGACACGGCGCTCGGCCCCAGCTGCCCCGCGCACCCTATCCCCCAAGCAGAGATAATGAGACAGTGCTACTTATATAACCTGGTCTGATTAGAGTCTCAGATCTTTGCACCTCAACAGCTGTGTGTTGTCACCAGTGGAAATTTTTAACTCGTCTGCCAATTCCCAGGTCGCCCAAATAAGTGGCTGAAAGAGTGGCTGCTGTTTCACCGTTTATTAGAACAGAATTTAGGTTCTGATAAACCCTAATGCTGAAAATTAGCTCCGAGGAAACTGTGGCCGCGGTTCCTGGTCTCTGGCCGATAGGCACAAGGAGAATTTATTCAGGTGGGTTTTTTTTTATCCTGTAGCCCGTTCGGCACACAAATTACTTCAGAGCTATTTTTAAAAACGTAATAAGACCAATACTTAGGAGAGCCAGACACAGTGTGAGGAGGATCAGAAAGCATCTATTATGGGCTCGACATTCGCTCTCCCTCAAAGCCTCAGATGATATTGAAAAATCTCTTCCTGGTCTTCCTGGTGGCTGAGCCACGTTGCTGGAATCCTCTGGGTGTTGGTCAGACTTGCCATGGGTGGAGAAGTCATTTTGGCCTGCAAAGTCATGTCGGAATTAGCCTTTTGATACGGGCAGAGTGGGGGTACCCCTCTGGCTTTCCAGACTGTGTGACACACGGCAAGGTCACCTCTAGGACCGGCGCATTCAAACCTCTGGCACTTGAACACTCTCTTCAAGGTCTACAGAGAGAGAGGCCTTGCACCCTTGGTGGTGCGTTCGAGTGTTTCACACCCAGTTCAGAGGAAAAAGGAAAATTCATTTTCAGATGCATTCTGGAACTTTCCTTCTTGTTGTGACACGATGAAGCATAAACCCTCCTTCATCACCACTCCCCTCTGATTCCTTTAGGCATGGTTCTTGGAGGTTGTAATGAATTCCACCCCCTTGGCCTTTCCTTTTGCAGACCAGAGTGATCCATAGATCAACCAGGATACATTGCATCCCCAGCTGGGAGCCTCGGAGGGAGAGGAGGAGGCCGGCCACTAAAGCAAAGTTATATGACACCGTTCCTGGCCCCGTTGGAACCTACCGTCTAGTGAACAAATTCTTTAATTTTTCCCTGTCAGGAAGAGTTTTCTTGTCTCTCCCCCGAGCTTTTGTTCATTTTGGCCGCGTCCTTCCCAAGCCTTTCCAAGTTCTCCCCATTCTCGCCTCAGGTCAGAGGCCCAGCTTGAATCTCGGACAGGAAAACAATAATCTTATTTTAAAAGATTTCTACATTCCAAACACCTATAACATCTTGCTTGTATTATTTTAACATTCAAATGGGAAATCAGGAGAATTCGAGGCAGGGCTTTGCCACTGCCCAGCTGCTCAACATCAGGCAGGGCCCCTAACCTTTCCTGGCCTCAGTTATGCCACCTCTTAGATGTGGGTAGCCACAGTCCATTACAGGCTTGCCGGGGGGATCAGAGACTAGGTAGTGAAAGCTTCTTGCACCGATTTTTTTTTTTGTCCTTGGAGTGAAACATTTTAAACGCTAAAAATTACTACTGCCTTCTCGTGGATGAAAATAAAACAGGCCCGTGGTCCTCGAAAGCAACAGCAGTGCGCCCAGCGACCTCTTCTGTGACACCTTTCCTAGGACGGAGCTGGATCTCTGCCGCCAGCTGCCCCCCAACCCTCCGTGCCCCCTCCTGCACCCCCTGGCCATGGTTCAGGCTTCTCCCGCCTGGCCTGGGCGCCTTGGAGTTGCGTGTCCATAAACGAGCTCCCCCCTCAGGTAATGAAGCTCCGGAGGTAATGAAGCCCCCAGGAAAACACGGGGCGTCTCCTCACCTGGGCGTCCCCTGCACATTTGCACTCGCCTCCCAGATTATGTTAGAACACTTCCACATGTACTAGCATATTATCTCATTTAATCCTTCCGACACTCACGTGAGCTTGTTCTTTGGGCCCATTTTACAGAGGATAAAACGTGCTCAGAAAGACCGAGTCACTTTTCCATGGACAAAATGCTCATGAACAAGGTCACTTGCACATGAATCTTGGTCTCTGGGTTCTCCATTCCTGCTCCCAGTTCTGTCCCTTTCACACAGTCAACATCCTCCTGGAGCTAGACCACCCCCAGGCGTCCTGAAGGCTCAAGTAATCCCAGGGTTTGTGCGTTCCAAAAACACAGCTCAAGCCCCCAGGTATCTGCGAGCCACCCAGAGAGAGAAGCCCACCCAGAGAGCACCAGGCTGCCCTGGGAGCTTGCTCAGTCTCCCTGTCGGCTTCCTCTGGGCACCAGAATCTTGCCTGAAATGGTTCTGTAGTACCTACAAAAAGCTCGTGAGTGGTTTTAAACCCCAGACGTCACGTGGACAAGAAAGGTGTCGCTGGGAATGGCTGAAGCCACACAGTTGAGTAGACTCCGAGTCGAAGGCTGTAAACATCTCCCGGCGGCTTGTGATACTAAGTCCTATTGAGTTTTACTTCCTCATCACCAAAATGCTTAGCAAGTGCAGATAAGGGGATCTCCATGCTGGTCGTGACCAGATTTATCTTCCCAAGTTATAGAGTCGCCGCAGTTCCCTGTCCTTGTCTATCAGGGGACATACCTGGCTACTCTTCCTCAGCCTCTGCCAGCGTCCTTGCTCAAGGCCCTGTCTGAGCAGAAGTGTGGTCAATCCCCATGCGCTCCACAAACTGCTCCTTGCTTCCTCCTCTCGGGGAGAGGGAAACAGCTCTTTCTGTTTCCTGAACCCTGTAGTGTCTCAACTCAGTCGATTCCGGAAGCTCTGTGCTGTCTGGCTGGCCGTCCCGGGGCCGTGGTGAGGAGGCAGGTGCTGTCTTCCACTCCTTTTGGACAAAATGTGGGTTCTAAGATAAAAATGGATTCCCGGGTGGACAACAGCCTTTACCTTTATCAACAGTCTTTCTGATCATAGCAGACAGCATTCTGACATTTTTTCTACTTCACTTCCTGTCATGGATGGGCTCACTGTGCGTTCAGGGAGCAGCCCTTTCTGGCATCTTCGCCTGAATTAGAAGGGGAATGGGATGCCTCCAGCATTCTTGAGAGTGGGAGAGAAGTGCTCCTTTCCATCGCCTGTGTTATTTGTACAGCCTAAGGACAGCAAAGTGGGGAGCAGGAGGAAGGGGTAACAAAACAGGCATGTAGGCCGCTCTAAGGCTTAGACACTTCTTCCCTTGGATTTATCTTTCTGTGTCTCTTTGTGTCTCTTCATCTTTATCTCTCTCTTTTAAACCATCTTATGAAGTATATAATTGACATACGGTAAACTATACGTACGGGGTGCCTGGGTGACTCAATCGGTTAAGGTGTCTGACTCCTGGTTTTGGCTCAGGTGATGATCATGCGGTCTGTGGGTTCGAGCCCTGCACTGGGCTCCATGCTGACAGTGTGGAGCCTGCTTAGGATCTCTTTTTCCCTCTCTCTCTCTCTCTCTCTCTCTGCTCCTCCCCCGCTCTCTCTCGAAATAAATAAACTTCAAAAAAAATTTTTTAAAGAGTCTGTTTTAAGAAAAAGAAAAAAGAGACTATGAAAACGTAAAGTGTGCTCTCTGACGAGTTTTGACACATGTAAACACCCACATAACCATTACCGCAGTCAAGCTAGTGAATATCTCTATGACCCTCAAAAGCTTCCCCATGTTCCTCTATAATCTTCCCCTCAACCCCCAGCAACCCCTGGTCCGCTTCCTGCCTCTATAGATCAGTTTGCTGTTTCTAGAATTTTATAAAAATGGAATCCCATAGTATGTAGTTTAGAAATAAGCACGTTATTGAGAGAGAATTCACATACAATAAAATCGACTTGCGTTAAGTCTACTTTTCATCAGGGTTCTCCGGAGGCACATCACTAATACGTATATGGAGAGAGAGGGAGACATTTATTTTAAGGAGTCGACTCATACAATTGTGGGGGCTGGCAAGTCTGAATCTTCCAGGGCAGCCCAGCAGGCTGGAAACAAGCAGAAGTTCGGTGTCACAATATCGAGGCAGAATTTCTTTTCCTGGAATCTTTGGTGTTTGCTCTTATTAAGGCTTTTCAATGGGTTTCACAAGGCCCATCCATATTATCACAAGGAAGTCCTTTTAACTGATGGTAGATGTTAACCACATCCATAAAATACCTTCACAGCAACACCTCGGTAAGTGTTTGGTTGGATAAATAGGTAGTGTAGCCCAAACGAATTGATACACACAGCCACTAAGTGCACAGCTCAATCACTTTAGTCTATTTATTTACTAAAGTTGGGCCCCTATCACTACAACCTAATTTGAGAACAGTTCCATCACCCCAAGGTCTTTACACACTTTTTCTCTCAGATTTATCTCTGTCTCTTTCTTTGCCATCAAGGTTATGAGAGGGAAAGGGACCAAGCTACCTCTAGTCTAATTCTTTCAATCTTCAAATCCAACCATTTTTAGCAAGGCTTTTCTCTAATTGCTTACTGATGATCTGTTATTTATCAATATACCAGAATTGAAAAAGTCACTCTGTAACATGAGCCCATTCCTTGATTCACGTTCAAGAGCACTGAGTTCTGCTCTGTGCTAGGGGCATTCACAGGAGTCACATGTGATTCTTATCACAACCGCACAAAGTAAGGAGGAGTTGGTCCATTTTGCAGAACACAGCAGAGTCCCAGAGAGGCCAAGAACTGACATATTCAATCCATAGACAGATTTGCGAACCGTCCTCCCGATTCTAAGTCCTTCCCTTGCAGCCCAGCTGCCCTCTTTAGATGTCACATGTCGTATGTGTGTTAGAGAGCCTGATACCGCATCACACGCACATGACTAAACCTTGCCAGGTTGAAGAAAAGCCTTGTGAAGGTCCTGAATGCGGGAAGCTTGGCTGGGAAGTGAGAGAATCCTCAAGCATTTTCACCTGGTATTCCCACTGGCGCTTCAGAAAGGACACCACAAAAGGGCATTGGCACATTTCGGTAGATTTCTTGGTTACAGCTGTTGAAGTCTTTGGTTGTTAGAAAGCTAGGCTAGAGCGTGTTGGGGAAAGCACCCTTCCCAGATGTATCCCCTCTTGTCTTTCTATTGCCAACACAGTCCTCTGTTAGGCAGAAAGAACCCGGCACCTGTATGAGGGACCTGAAGCATTTTGCCTAAGGCTTTGCACCTCCTTTGCTCCTTCCCTGCTTCCTGCACATGCTGCCTTTCCCACAGGCCCCTTCTCTTCTGCCATGCTGATGAATGTCAAGGTGAGGCTCCACGTTCTGCTGTCATTTCTGAAGAATGGATGCCATCAATCGTATATCTTGTGCTCCCACAAAGGGACAGCCCTCTCTTCATTCCCCACATCGAAATGTGTCCTACAGGGCAGAACCTCAGTGGGACTTCTCCTGCTTGTGCCTATCGCCTCTGAGAATTTACTTAACTGAACTTTTCTCCAGCATGGCACTCTGCTCCATGCCAACAAAACCCGCCATGCTAGAAAATTCTTCCTCTGTTCTTGTTTTAAGATCAAATGTGTATCGTATGGCATATTTGAAAGTCACTAAGAGAGTAAATCTTAAAAGTTCTCATCACAAGAAAAAAATTTTTGTAACTCTGTGTGGTAACAGATGTTGACTAGACTCACGGTGGTGATCATTTCATAATATATACAAATATCGAATCATTATGTTGTACACCCGAAGCCAACAAAATGTTGTATGTCAACTATCCCTCAATAAAAAAAAAAAAAGAGAGATCAAATGCATACTGTGTTCTCTCTTCATTTTCTCTTTTCTTCCACTCTCTGACATTCCTCCTTAACCCAAAGCGCAAACAATTAAGGAAAGACAACAGTAACCGGAATGAAAACTATATGCTATGCAAATTCGCATCTGCTGACAAACTTGGGTCCTTTGACCGGTACAATATGATTCAACGTAGAAGAGAAGTTTAGCCTGAGGCGTGAGCATTTCCCCAAGCTTCTGGGCACACCGCCTTCTCTACCATAGCTATGCCAACGCTGCTAAGCCTGAAGAAAGGACCAATTTTTACAAGGCTTATTATACAGGAAGAGATTTCTTTCTGGTTTCCTTGCAAAGTCAGGGTAAGTTTCCCAGAAGAGCCGGTTTGATTTCTGTTCTCACCTCTTGCCCACCTTAGTGAACTCAGGGAAGCGATAGATTCTTGGGTCTCAGCCCACACATACATAAGGACGGTGAAGACAAGAACCTGTGGCTTTCAGTTTTCAAAAATAAGAAAGTGAAGGCACTGCAGCATCACATCGTAGGTGATTTTCATAGCTTATACCGTAGAACTCTGTACATCCTGGATTTTCCACGACAACCCGTTTCAGATACATCTCTGCTTGTCAAATCCCAAGTCCTGATATGTGCCCTACAAAATATGATCACCTTGGTTATAGGTGAGCCTGTGCTACGTGAGGTCATTTTGGTAACTAATTTTTCTCGGATGGTGTCAAAGATGACTCTGAGTTCTGCCACACTGTATAAATGAGTCATATTATTGAGATGATACAGTGCAGTTACCAGGTGGTTTTGCTAATAATTAGAAACACATTTTTATATTTCATAGAACCGAGGCAAGGAAAACATGACCAGGAAAATGTTACATGTGGGGACAATTATTCAATAGGTCCTTGGCTGAGATTTGTGGATATGAACATAATTCAGAGGCAAAAATGAAATACTGGAATAATACATGGAGATTTCTTTTATTGATGCTGAATTACAGAACACAGGAATTAACATTCAGCCAAGTCTTGATAATTCAAGGAATGATGACCCAATCTGTAGATTACCAGACCTTTTCCTCCTCTTTCTCATTGCCATAGGCTTCTCAAATTTGAGTAATGTGTTTCGGAAAAAAATCTTTAAGAGGCTATAGTGTTTCTTAAGTTACATATACTAAAATTGTAAAATTTGCACAGAACTAGACTTTAAGATCGAATACTTATGCTTTCATATATGCTTGTTTTAAATAAAAATAATTCACAAAGGCCATCAAAATCACAAAATCAATAAATTGGATATTCACAACATGAATTTACAGTGATGGATGGTGTTGTTTTGCTGAAACAAGATGGGACACCGCGATCTTTCTATGTGACCAGAAGCAGAGGGGAACGAAATATTAGAGACCAGTGTGAGACCCACAAGCCCCAAGTCCTCCCATAGAACATCACGCTCCTCCCCCAGGGACATACGAACCCTCGCTTGAGGAATACTGCTTTTATCCATTTAGAATCGATCTTTTTCTATATTCCAAGATCTACAAGGGCAAGGAGAAAATGTGAAACCAAAATGGGCCAGCTATCCTTCTTGTTGGTGGAAGTTGTCACTGAAGGGGACTTACGGGTGATTTGTAGATTTCAATCAGATCAACTTTTGACCTCCTTTTATTGGTTTCCCATTGCCCTGGCTATTAGAGGATTATCTATAATATTGCCTGTCCCGAATTGCCTGCCTACTGCTCAGAACAGGCTGTAGTGCAGCCTGCAGACCAGGGCTTTTCCAAAGACTCCCACACTGATTTTTGAAAGACTGGAGCACATCTATTAGGACTCCCTTACATTGTAAGCAGATCCAGTTGAAGGAGCCGCCAACTCATGTATTGTGATGTAAATGGTGTTGTTCCACACCCAGTGCTTTTCATCTTCCGAGAGTTTCACAAACATGGACTAATTAATAAGCCTCTTTTCCATGCTGGCAGGGAGGAGTTGTAAGAAAAGAGCTGATGGGTGGTTTTCCAGATCGACACATGTTAATTTTTATCTAAGGCTGAGGAGAAAGAAAGAAAAAATGTATAGTGTTGAACACGTAACTGTGTCGGCCACTTTCACATTCTTTATTTTCTTTCAACCTCGCAACAGTCTTGGCAGGAAAAGAATCTTGGCACAGAGGTCTTCTTGTCACCAGTTTTACAGATGGGAAAATGACGGCTCCTAAAGGCAACTTTCTGACAGTTACACAGTTATGAGTGAAGGCTGGAGGTGGGACTTGAACTCAGGTCTGTGAATTTCCTGCGCTCACACTCTTTCTGTTACTCCATAGGACGCAGACCGGAAGTTGAGCATTTTCGCTGTATTGGTGATTATCATTGTTATTGTTACCGGTTAGTGCTATTAATATTTAATGACCATAATATTTCACAATTATTAAGTCACAATCTTTGAGGCACTATGCAACTATTCTGCCTTTGCTCAGTTCCAAAATGGCAAATATTTGGATTTGATATTACAAGTCATTTCGGTCTCATTTCTGTCTTACAAGCAATTTTTCATGGGTTCAAACTCTTGGAACTTGCAAAACTCTGGAATTAAAAACAATGCTTGCTTTGTCCTCAGAAGTTTTGTTCATGATGCACCAGATGTTCTGGTCTATGATAAAAAAAAAAAAATTCTTCTTATTTTTTAAAGGAAGAAAACACAGACGGTGTTAAGCACACATCTTTCAGTCTTATTATCACTTACAAAGAACTGGGACTGTGGCTTCTCTTGAGTGGACCACTCCCAGGTATGCAGAGCGCTAGAGAACTCTTTCCTGGCCTGGGGTCGATTATCCCTCCTTGACTTTTGCTATCGGTTCAAAGGGCATCATGGCCAAATAATGGTCCCAGTGCTGTTCACTCTTCAATCCACCGAACAGACCGGACTGAGCCTTGTGCTCTGACTCCTTCCCTTCTTAGCACCTATTTGAGAGGCACCTGGGACATGGGACCATAGGAAGGAGATATTCACTGACCCCAAGGCAGGAGCAGTTGTATAGTTCTGTTCTTTCAAAGATGATAAACCAGAGACTACAAGGTCTCACACACTGGCAAGTGGGAGAGCGAGCCTGGGGGACTCAAAAACCCTGCTGGAGCTATTGTCAAATTTACTGAGTCTCTACGGAAGGCAGGCATTTCACATATTCATTTAATTGTTAATTTTTTGTTGCATGCCTACACTGTGCCCAGTACTATTCTAGGTGTTGGGAACAGAGCAGCAGTGAAGACCAAAAACAAAAATTCAACACTCACGGACCTTATGTTCTTTAACGTATATAGGTGTTGCTATTTAACCATAACAATGATACATATATACATATATACATATGTATATATGTGTATATGTGTATAGGTATATATACTCCTTAGCCATGTATATTTTTATTGATGTAATCTTGCGTAAATCACTGCATTGAGTCTTGTCTCCTCAAGTGCAAACCAAGGACAACCATATATATGTATACGTATACATATGATATACATGTGAATACATGTGTATACATATATACATATAGTTGGTTTTGGTTTGCATTTGAGGAGATAACGATTTAATGCAGTGATTTAATAAAGATTGCATGGCTAAGGATGATAGAATTTGAATCCAGATCTCTGCATTCTAGCCATTTCCATTTTATCATACCATGTTCTGTGCATATAATTAAATAATGTATGGAAAATAGAATTTTACTGTTCCAAGTGGGATCAGCTATAGGGAAATAACCAAAAGCACTGATGTGCCATTTCAACATATTTCCAACATTCAGGCCATGGGTCCCTTTTTGTATATTTTTTCATTGAAACAAATTCTAGTAGTAGTTTTGGGAATTACTTGTATCTTATTATTTGTATTTGACTATTTGAAATCATCCAGGGGAGAAGGTGAAGAATGTAGCCATCAGCCTGGGCCACAGGAGCTGGTTAGCAAGGGGAATCTACAAGGTCAAAGGTAGAATGGAGGGGTTTGTAGCACTACGCAGAAATCCCTTTTTCTTGAATTACTATGGTTTGGAGAATACGAAGCCATCAGATTAACACACTATCGTAAGACCTTTCCCATCAATTCCCACTCAGAATCACTCAATAGAAAATAGGGAAATGCGAAAGAGAGGCATGAATTTCATCTTGGATGAAATTAGGAAAATCGGTGACCCCAAATCACGATTTGTGAGGAAGGCATGGCAATGGCATTGAGAGTCAGACAGGAATGTGTAGAGACTGAGAAAAGATGCTTCAGCTGCTACAGTCAGACAAAGCTGGCAGGATGAGGTGTGATGATCCTGAGGTCCAAACCAATGCTCTTCTGTTGAAACGACTGGAAGTAACATATAGTCTGATGGCAGACACACCTCTGGACCCCATTTGGCAGAGGCATAAAGCACACTAGGTAAGATTGATGTGGGAAGGACGCAAGGAAGCCATGGACGTATGAAGTAGTCAGGGAGGAAGAGTAGCAGCCACTGTGAGAAATAGCACAAGTGCTGTTTTACCTTGCCCAAGAGGAAGTAAAAGCTAAAACAAGCATCTCTCTCTTTCTCTCTCTCTTCTCTTGTACACACACACACACACACACACACACACCACATCCCTCTGAAATAAGAATTCCTGCTAGCCTGTACATGGTCCTAGACCCTTCCCTTTCAAACTTCTGGCAACTAGCTGATACAGAAAAAACTCACTTTAAAGATGAGTATTATTGGGCACCTGTGTGGCTCAGTTGGTTAAGCATCCGACTTCGGCTCAGGTCATGATCTCGAGGTTTGTGAGTCTGAGCCCCACATCGCACTCTGTGCTGACAGCTCAGAGCCTGGAGCCTGCTCCAGATTCTGTGTCTCCCTCTCTCTCTGCCCCTCTCCTGCTCATGCTCTGTCTCTCTCTCTCAAAAATAAACATTAAGTTTTTTTTTTTTAAAAATGAGTATTATGAAGAAGGTATCAAAACATGATTTATATACATACACCAGGAGAGAAAATAAAAAAAAAAAAAAAAGGTAGGTGATAACAACACTCACCAGAAAAAAAAAGAAAATTTTTCACAAACCTGATGGTAATTCTGATCAAGCTCATTGCCATAATAATAATAAAATAATTTCTCTATGAAACAATAGCTCAAAGCAGAGATACAATAGCTCAATGGAAACAAGCAACACAATAGAAAGCAATGGGGTAGAAGCTGGTACAGCTGATGAAAAAGTGAAGGAAAAAATAGAAGCATCTGAAAAATTAAGGCCACATTTGAGGGAGTAAAGAAGAAGACAAGCATATGAATGGCAATATACAGGTACACTAAGAGTCAAGGGTGGCTAGAGAGACCATTATAGATATGAATGATCGACACTAGAGATCCAGCTTATGAATGGAGTCTCTAGCAAGACAGACTGCAATGAAGGAAAAAGGAATGTATTTTATGTTACAATTAAAGGAAAGTTTCCAAAAATGAAAGAATCCTTGAAGCTACACCTTGAAAGGGAATGCCGTATCCCAAGGGGGAAAAAATTACACATAGCTATCAACACTAAGACAAATCACTGCACTTCACATACAGAGAAAGGCACTTTTAGACAGGCAGATAAAAATATCAAGAGTGAGACCAACTGCCAGTTTCCATCTGTTTTCCAGGCATAATTATTTACTGTGTGTGCCCCTTCTCACGGTCAGAAGTGTCTGGACTTAACCAATTATGGGATTTCCTTGCTTATATAAGGGAAATTAAAGAGAGGAATGAAAAGGGAAGGCATGACTGCAGACATCCCCATAGCAACATTCAATACTGGGAGCTAGCTTTAAAACAAACTCTTGTATGACGTTCTCAGAGATATGCAGTGTAACCCCAGAAATTTTATACCCAACTGAACAGCCATTCAAATAGAAATAGAGCAACCATTTTTTTAAATATCTGTGAACCAAAGTAATAATTCTCCTGAGTCCTTAAATCAACTGCTGGCAAACAGTCTTCAGCTAACCAGGAAAGAAAAAAGGAACTGGGGAAGTTGTGCCCCAATTTAAAATCATGATATCTTTGCATTCCCCGCAATCTGTTCCTCTTTATTCCCTATTTCGGTTAACGTTATCACAGAATCCAATTGTCTAACCAGCAGACTGGGACTTAATACCAGCCCCCTCTTCTCCCTCATTCCCACATCTAATCAGTCTGTAGGTCCTGTCAAACTGCAAGGCTCACTCTCAAATCTTTCCTCTACTTACCATCTCTATTGGCAATCCTTAGGTCAGGTATGTCACTCTTACCAGGATTATTGCGACTTCCTCCTAATTTGCAGGAGTCATTTAAAAACACTTATCAGCGGGCATGGCATAGGTACTGACCAGTCAGTATGGACACCTGCCGTAGGCACCAATACAGCACACAGGTGCATATGAGCCATCTTTCATCCCTCGCCTGCTTGGACTCCTTGCCTCCAGTAACCACTTGCTCCAATCCATAACCCACACTGTAGTTACTGTCATTTTTCTATAGCTTAAAGCATATCGGGTCACTCCTTGACTCAAGTTCCTGTAAGAGTTTTCCGTGACCTGCTGCACAGTCCTGGGGATGAAGTCCAAACTTTCTGGCATGGTCTCCAAGATCCTTTAGGACCTCGCTTCCACTTCATTCATGAAGTCTCACATTCACTGCCCCACAGCCACTCTGAACTTGCAGTTTGGTGAATGCCCTAAAAGCTCTTTGAGATTCAAGAGTGGGATCGACAAGTCAAGTGTCATATCTGGAACAGAAATGGAATGCACATTTCCCTAAAAGTTCCCGATTCTGGTTCTGGAATTACATCATGAAAATCCACATGGGATAAGTTCCAGGGCCAAGGGGTCAAGCAACTGACCCAAGAGGCTACCAGCCAGAGAGGTCTCTTCTCTCTTGCTTTCTTTCCATTTTGAGATTTCTATATTTATTAAGCAACCAGCCACTTTACATCATAGACACACTTCATCTTTTTTTTTTTTTTTTTTTTTTGATTAATTGACTGACAAGATCGTCCCTAAGGAGTGGGCTCTCAAAGTGATGCTATTTCCTACCATTTGTGACAGATCAGCTACCTCTCCCACATGGAAAGGCAGAGCCGCCTCTGGGGATCAAAATTCAGTGTGTTCGTTCACTAATTTAACAAGTATTTGTTGGGCACCTCAGGCACTGAGCTCAGTGCTCCACATAAAGTGTTGAGAGAGAGATGGCCCCTGTTCTTATGAGCCTTCAGTCTTAAGTAGACAACAAATGAATCCAAATCATGACAAGGACACAAGCAGAGTTCAGTTAAAGAGAGTAAGTGGGAAACCTGATTGATCAGAGGTCGGCCAAGGCCTCCATGAGCACAGAATACTTGACCTCAGGCCTGAAGGACAAGAAGACACCAGGCTGCAAAGAGCAAGATCTTCCCCGTGAGAAGATCAAGGGCAAGCACGGTTGAGGCAGAGAGATAGTCTTCACAGAGAAAATCAAAACTGAGGTGACTTTCTCAGATTAGTGCTTAGAGATACCACCTCATCCACTCATGCAAGGAACGCGGTTTATGTGGTTTCAAGAAACTATACCCTTGTAGACAGAAAGGAGATAATCCAATCATGAGTATGCTTGTGAACAGTCTGCTTGAAAATGACATTAAGGAGCACATTCACCTAAATGTGCTTTATGAATTTCCCTTTACGTGTCTCTGTTTGTGATGGCCTTCCATCTGCAGCATTCACTATCAACCTCTGCCACAAAATTCCTACCATTCTTTGAAGGCCCTTTCAGCCCTGCCTCCCCCCATAGAACCTCCTCTGACCACTCCAACTCTCTGTGATTGCTGTCTTCTCCGAGTTCCTGCAGCCCTTCTATATTCCTGTATGAGCTATTCTCTATGGATTATTTCCTTCCAGGGGCATGCACCTTGCTCTCTTCCTATGACTTAAGACTGGCCTCAAGCCTTTGTGCCCAGCCTCCAAATCTTGACCCAGTGTCTGATGGGTCAGTTATAACATTTGTTCAACATGCAGTTTCAAACTTAAGTAGACCACCCACCTACGTCAAGAATTCCATACAGCCAAAGTCCAACCCAGGAAGTAGGATCCTTCTGAGTTTTTATGAAGGAATTTGACCAGATGGATACATAAATGCGTACAGAAAAATGACCTAAAGTCATACATATTCTCTCCTGCAAGTGAGAACCTCAGAACGCTTTCCATGTAAGCAAAAGCTGTAGTAAGATTTCCTCAACCAGAGCTCAGGGACTAATAGTTATGAGAAAATCCCCAAACATAAGAACAAATCCCAAACTATTTTTTTTTTGCACTTCAGAGGGAAAAAAAAGGCAAAGTTCCAATCATTTTTACAGTACAAAAATTTTATTTTTTGTTAGGATAATTTAAAGTTTAAAACTGAAGTAGACGTATTCATTTTACAAACAAGATATTCTTTAATAAGTAAGACCATTAAAAACAGTAAACAAAAAAGCTGTCTTTACAAAAAGCTCTGTGCATAGCAACTTTATACTGTATATAACTGACAAAGCAAAACGATAAAAGGAAACTATACAGTTTGAAAATGAGACCTTACTGTACAAAAGGTAGAGAAGATAATGGTTTTTAAACCATGCATATTGAAATGTGCAAAGAAAAACTGGAAAAAATATGCTATAACAAAAAAATGAGATAAATAATGAAGTAAATTGTCCCTTTAAATGGAAAATCTTACACAGCTCCTCTTACAAAGACAGGATAGAATTTGTAGTTACCTATAGAAATACTCGTATTCCAAGTGGCACAAAAGTAACCTGGGACCGGAATGACTCAACAGCAAGACTGAAGAGGAGAGAGTAGCTTTGTTTTTAATTTATTAGTACACTAAAAATAATCCGTACACACATTTGTACAATTAAATAGATCTGTCGCTGCCAAGGTTCTAGCTGAATGGTCAAGGATGTCTGGTATTTAGTTACACACATTTTTCGGTGTCAAAGCTATCAACAAATTCTACAATCATTTTGAAGACAGTACTCCACTCATCTTCATGCAAGAGCAAAATTCACAGATTCTAAAAGCAATGCTACTTAAAAAAACATTTCCTTATGTTGGATTGGCTCGAATCCAGGTCTAAACACGCTTAGTTTTGTTCTGCCTTCACTTTTGGATGGTGGTGTTTGTATTCCACACACTCTTCCTCTTCGATCAGAATTTTCACAGGGAACTTTCTCTGGTGCGTTCCCTATGTTTTGGTGCTGCAAGCCCTGACTATGAAGGACTGTCAGCAGTAATTATAAGCATGCCAGGTTTCTAAAATCTTGGATTCTCATGTGCATAGAAATAATATTTGGGTCATATTGAGTAATGCCAGAATGGATTGAAGGCAGGTAAGACCGTTGGGGGCTGGACAGCTGTGGGCAGGTATCAATGGGGCAAACAGAAGGGAGGTGGGATTTGTGAAGTCACCTAAAATTGGCTCAGATGCACTGAAGATGTGTTTCCATGAGAGCTGCAACAATTTCTGATGTTAGAACCCCAGACCGAAATCTGTATACAGACTGTACCGTGGTACCAATGAGGCAACGAGGAGAACCCTGGCCTAGAAAAAAATGACGTCCTTACCGGAAATCCAAACGAGTCTAGATACATCTTCAGGATCACACAGACTTTCAGGACTCAGCCACTGTTAGCCGCTCCTGCAAAGTTTCCCTAAGAGCTAGTCCCAGAACTAGGAAGAGTCCGTTGCGGACCTGGGTACCAGTGTTGTTTCAGCACAGAGGCCCCTAGTCTCTGACCCTGCTAAGAATCTGGGTATCCATCTTTTTGAACATTAGGAGAGGGATTTAGGGCTTTTAACATTCCTCTTCCACACAACCATCCCATTCTTGTCTGGAAACTGTGTCAAGTTATAGATTTTTTTCAAGAAACTTGAATGCCATGAAAGGGGAAAGCTGCAGAGAGAAGAAAGGACACGGACATTCTAAGACTAGTGCTTACGAGTCCAAGAAACAGGATCATCTTCCTTAAACCCTGTCTCTGAAGTTCCGTGGAGCTCATAACCTCTGTGCTCAGCCAGGTAACCAACAAGGAGGGGGCATGTGGCTCTATCAAGGGAGAATTCCAAAGGGGCCACTTGGTTGGGAAAGTCACATGGCTTTGGCTCCTCTTTAAGGCGAGACACGTCTTGCTCCGGGATGCAAAGCCTGGGACACACTAAAACATGGGAATTTTCCGCGCTGCTTGGAGGAGAGTGTTGAAAGCCAATATAAATTTTTCAAACATTCACAAAGAGTGAATACCAAAAGGGACATGTAGACTATTTAGAAAGTGGACGGAGCCGGGAATGAGTGGATGACTTTGAGTATTTGTGTACGCGCACGGACTGAATCTTTGCTTCTGCCTTGGGCTCTTCTGTAGGAATCTGTGGAAGGTACGCGTTCTTGCCCATGGGTCAATAAAATGATGGGAAAAGTGGGGGAGGCGATGCAGGAGGGGGGATAAAAGTCTAGTAAGTAACTGCAGGAATAATCACACACCTTTTAAACTCGTTACTACTTGTTTGCATCATTTTCATTTTACATCAGGAAGAGAAATTCCTCTCTCTTCCAAAAAGGTCTTAATTTCTACCTCTACTTACAATAAGTTACACGTTTATTTATTTAAATAATTGTAAAACATTTTAAAATTTTTCCCTTTTTTGTTTTTTTTTTGTTTTTGTTTTGTTTTGTTTTTTAAAGAGATTAAACTATAAGCAAACACACATACAACATTTCATCATTCAGTTCAGGTTTCGTTTAAGAATGTCTTCCATGCTGGTACCCTGTTGTGTTCAATTTTTTTTTTCTGCATAAACTAAATTGGTATCTGAAAGGCTTCATAGAAAATAGAAACTTTCAACTTTTTTTTTCCTACAAAGAAAAACAAATAGTATCCAAAATATTAAGCATGAATTGTTTGCCAATTTTTTTTCTTAAATATTTTACAAACATAGGAAGGTGGTTCTCATAATGTTCATAACAAAGAATTGCATTTCTGCTCTTAGCACTGACTACGTCAATGACATCTTTTGTCCTTGTCCCCAAGAGGGTCAGTTTGTGTAGCCACCATGAGAGCTATCCAGGAAGCGGGAGGCCAGGTGAGATGCGGCTCCTTGCACACCCAAATCTGTCCGTCATGTTCGTTCTGGGGCACAACTCTCCCCAAAGAGCTCATAGTGCTTTCTTCAGTATTGGTCCATCAGAGTAAGTAGTTTTGTGCTATAAGAAAGCAGTTCCTCTTCTTTACATCGGGGGCACGACAAGTCCAGTCATGGCTGCAAGGAAAGAATGGCACAGAAATGAGACTCAGAGATGTTGACACTCATGTCTATAACCCGGAGTGAGGGGCGGGGGGTTGGGACTGACAGAGTCTGGTACAATCCGGGGAGATGGTGCACTGATACGGGAAACCATTTTCTCCAGGTCTGGTCTAGCAGACAGCCCGGTCAGAGGCACCGAAGCCTTACGGAATCACTGACATATACACAAGGCTTGTTGAAGTTTTGTTGGGAGGCCAGGAGCTATGTTTTGTCTTGTTGTGTATCAACGGGTTGTATTCTTGACAGAACAGAGGTAAACATGTAAACTAAATACTCACATCCTTGCATGATATTCATTTTGTAGCATCACACTACAAAGAAGATTGTATGGTCTCAAATCAGTTGGAACAGGAAAGAAAGCTCCAGGTGCTGAGCCCATAGCGTCACTCACCGGGTGTCGTTTATGACCAGTAGGGCTTTCTATCCATCCTAGGTTTCTATCCATTCTAGCTGAAATGTGATGAGTTTTTTTCTTGTTTTTTTTTCTAACTAGCTCATCTTCCTTTGGTGCTAACTGCTGATACGTGATGCTCGTTCACTAACAAATGCCGATCCCCTGGAATAGAAGACTTAATTGTGTTCCTAATCTGGGAGTCACCCGATCTCCACTCTTCAGCCCCTAGCCAAGTGTGGTGCTCAAGGTCTCCTCCATCTAGTGAGGAGGACACACACGATACCTGTTGGGGGCAGCGGGTTCAAGGCTTCCCCTTGATATGGAAAACAGTGTAGCCTCGGCACAATGTGGAAAAGTCACACGGCAAAATGCACCCTCTGACCTTGGCTTTCGGGTGATGAACCCATTCTTGGGAATCAGCAGAGGAGCTTCCTTGCATCAAACCTGAAAACCCTATCTAGAACTTGATCCTTTGAGTTTTATTGTCTCTGTCTCATCTAGAGCTCACCGGATACACAGAAGCATTTTGCTGAGTGGTGCTGACCAAGCTTCTAAGCAAATGGCCGAGATTCTTCCTGCTTCCCCCAACACCACCCCTCTTCCCTCCTCCCCTCCTCTTCCTCCCCCGCCCCTCCCTCTGCCCCTTCTCTCCATGCCAGCTAGTCTGCTCGGGCAAAATTGTCAGCCGCCTATTTCCCTGCCCATACAGCCTTTATTGAATGTTTGTGAGATCTGGATTAAGGTCTTACACAGCTAGCAAAGCCTTAATTATTTTTGCCTGTATTACTATATATTGAATCGATGTAACTTTTCAATAAAGGCAGTTCAATTCTGGACACTCCCTGATGATTTGGAGACATAGCAACCCTGGTAATTATCCCAGAGTGTAGGAGGTTTTTTATTTTATTTTATTTCTTTTCCTGGAGGGAGCTGGAAAATGAATCAGGCACATAGTGCATAATATTATCTTGACAATCTATACTCATCACTGCAAATGCCTGATAAATGAGGTAGAAGCTGGGAGAGTGAACACTACACGTATAACTCTCTGGCAGTGGGATTCTGGCTCACGTTTTCAACTTTAACTTGTCCATTACACTTAAAACTCATCAGCCCCTTCCTTTTTCTGGGTCGTCGGGGAGTTACCCAAGCTGCTTACTAAAAGGGCAGAGCCGCTCAAAGAAGATCCACTGCCTGCAGGAATAACAACAGATCTCACATATTTTCCTTCTTCCTACTCTCACCTCGGGCACCGGGTGGGCTGGATCTCTGCTACATGGTGACCCTGACTTTTTGCTTATAGAAACCATCGCCAACAGACAGAAAGCAGACGTTAAGTGGAGAAAAAGTAAGCATGCTCACTGTCGCGAGGGGAGCGTGCTTAACCGCACTTTGTTCAATTTCTTTCTGCCTTTGGCGTTTTCCAGGAAAACAATAATCCCCCTTTGGTCCAGGTGGAAAGCAGGTATGGGCGAAGGGTGAAGAGAGGAACTGCACTATGCTTGTCCCCAGGGAGACAGTGGGCTGTCGCAGCACAGGCTCTGGAATCCAAACGTCTGAGGTCACCTTGCTTGTGTGGCCTTGGGAAAAACGACTTGACTGAGAACGGTGATAACGGTACGACTTTCCCTTTTTGGTCACATGTGCGGCTGTGACCACCCAGGCACCTCTGACCACACTCTTACTCTCCCGCCGTCTGTCTCTAGAGAGATGCGGCTTCGTGCTGATCGCCCCGGCAATCCCAAGACTCCTTCGCTCGGGGACTGTGGCTAGCTCGTTTGAAGCCAGCTTGTTTTCTCCTTCTAGGCATCAGCGGGACACCTGGTAGCATTGGACCTTGAAGTTCTAGTCACCTGATGCCAAATGAGAAGTGGGAGTCTGCACTCCTAATTTAGGCACGGCTCTCCCCCTCCACCTCCTCCTTACTGTCTTCCTTCTTCTTAAGGCTCAAATTGGCAGAGGAATTTAGAGGGAATTGTAGGGTTCCCAAAGAGGCTCGGGACATTTCAGCGATTCTATAGAAAGGAGACTAGATCCCAGAGCCTGTGCCTACGCGCAACTGATAAAATCGTCACTCCTGCCGACACGGAACGTGTGGCTCAGCCACCTCCTCAGTCTAGTTATTCTGACCTGTGGGGGACCAGAAGCTCACATGGCTGAGGACCCTAGGGAGGGTCTTCTGGCGACTGCTGTCCCTGCAGAGAAACCTCACTATGACCGCACAGACCCTTCCAGCATTTGGGACCAACTCAACTCTGAACGGGTCACACCACAGCTAGACTTAGGCAAGCAGCCACAGGCAGGGGGTAGATTCCGGGTCATGGGAGCAGGTGAAAGACCTGTCCCGGCATTCCTGAGGGCCAAAAGCCAGGCAGGGCCCATCGTTGAGTATCTTCTGCCCAGAAGATCTGAGGCAACCAGCTCAACTCGCCCAACTGAGTGCACGCACAAGAGAGATAAAGGAGGGGTGGCAAGTGGAAGTGAAGTCGTACTTTTCCTCCTCGAAGTGAAGCTGGAAATGTTGGCAAGGGTTGCCTGCAAGGAGGAAAGGGCTGCATCCCTCCCGACTTCCTCCTACACCTGCACTCCTTCTTGGCCTTTCGGGGGGCCCTCGCTCTACATTTCCCCAGCGAGAACTGTGTGGCCCCCACTTGGTTAAGGGACATGACTAAAATTACAGAACTTAGGGGAGACATCATCACCGACGCCGGCAGGCAGAAGGGAAAGATACACCAAATATTCAACAACTGTATCCACTTCCCGGTCTCGAGATGAAGCCATTCATAAAAAACGTTCTGAGCATATCCCCCAAGGATGAGATGGAAACCACTGGTTGTTGAGGAGAGACCAGGCAGGTAGTGACACTGAGGCGCAGGCTGAGCCTCTTTCTCTATGGATCAGGCACCTAGATTAGAACCAAACAGATCTATATTGTCCCCCTCAAATATACAGATGTTTCCAACTACTCACACGTTGGATGGCATGTTTCCCAGCTGCTTTTTCTCATTGAAAGTGAAAGAATTTTCAGGGACCTCTTCTTAGGGCTGAGCTTCCAGTTCCCGTTTCACAGTTTGTCTGTCCAGTCACTTGACTTTGAGGCGACACCACTGTCTCTTATGGTAGAATGGGACAGGAACCTACCGTGCCTCCCAGAGCTCTGCTCGGCCACAACTGGCAGATGAACCCTCACAGGTGACCCAGAGGGTCAGGAATCTATGCATAATCATAAAGCTACTAGGCAGATGCCGTCCTGGGGACGGCACAGGTCATCTGAGGTTCTGCTGAGCTCAGAGGCTCTGATCCATAAGGGGTTAACCAAACCTCTGCCCTGCTCGGTTTTAGCCAATGCCGCTAGTCGTGAATGTTTTCATGTCAAGACATGAAAAAGAGCCTAAAAATAATGTGGGTCGTCAGGATCCATGGTGTTCAGCAGGTTCCAATTTGCTCTTTTGCCATCAGCTGGCTCCCATTCACAGCGAGATGATTAGATTCTCGTGCACTCATCACATTTGTGTAATGTTATGTCATACTCTATTTTCAGACATTGCTCAAAAATGGGTTGGATGGGTGATATTCATTTTTGTTCTTAGACGGTGTATGTCTTTTTTCTTTCTTTCTTTCCTGCCCCACCCCAGATCAGGCACCTGCTATCAATCTGGCTGGCATGTAACCAGAACTCTCACAATGGGCTGGTTGCTCCCAATGGATCCTGTCCATTTGTGCCATGGGAATATGTATGCAGTGTAGACGGCAAGACAGGTAGGTAAGCAGCTATCACCATACGGTATCTGATGTGGCAACGAGGCACCTTCTGGGAAACGGTGACACGGCCCTGTGGAAACCAAAGGTCTGGGGAGTCCAGACACTCCCAGAGGGTGTATATGGCTCTATCATAGTTAATTCTGTGACCTCAAAGAGCTGTCCGACTTCTCTGTGTTCCTCCATCTTGCTCTTGGATGGAGTACAAGCTCAGTTGTACAAGCCGTCTGTGACCCATGGTGAAAACACCAAAGCACCTCTTGGTAGGTACATGGTTAAAGATGGGGAATGATGCTGTGCTGTTTGCTCTTACTCTGCTGGCCCTGTGGCCCATCTATCATGGCGGTACCAAAGTGGTACCTTTGCTTACCTCTGAATCCATTTCCATTGCCACTGGAGCAGGCAGGTGAAGGGGAGCCTTGTGGCCTGATGACAGGGGCAAAGGCACTCTTCTGTTTGACAGCAGGAAAAACTGAAGAGGAAAATGGAAGGATGGAGGACGTGCTAGAAGATCCAACAGTAGGACTTGATGACATGACTGGAAAGCAAAGGCACAATCCTCTTAGGAAGGGACAAACCTAGGAACGAAGTCCTCTCTTCAGGACATACAACCAACACACATTACTCATTGGTTCCAGGCATTGTCCCAGATTCTGGGGATTCAAAACAAAGTAGAATGCAACAACGTCCCCGCCTTGCCCAGTGGAGGGAACACACAGACAAAACAATGGACAGGTTCACAGTCCTACTGGAGGAACATACACGATGCTAAGGAGACTCAGCAGACACAGTCCTCTTCTGCCAGGGAGTCAGGAAGACAGCAGCAGGAGGTAATACGATGATAGGTCTTTGCTCACGACTAGAAGCTTGACAAGAGAACACTAAGACCAACATTGGCAAAATCATCAAATCTACTCAAGAATGGAAACCTCTTTTTCACCCTAAAAAGAAGTCCTGGCTGGGAGCTCTGCGCTTCCCTGGTAATTCTCAGCGCTCCAGAGGTTTCATCTACAGGGTTAACATCTCTGAGAGTACCATCTCTGTGGGCCACTGCCTCATTAAATGTAAACGTTTATTAACATCTAGGAGATTACCTCCCTCTCTCTCTCTCTCTCTCTCTCTACTTTCAAAGCCCCTGGGAAATGAAGTTGCAAGTTAGGCCCCTCTGATGTAATGTGTAGAAAAAAACACCAATATTAACACTAAAATTACTTAAAGGATGCCAAAAGCTAAGTGTTGTAATTTCCAAGAAAAATAAAGGCAATTTCCACAATGAAATGCCCTACCTCTTAATGTCAGATACTCCACCAAGTTACATCATACAAGAAGATAATTTTATCTTTTCTGTTCAACTAGCTCAAGTAAGGGGTAATCTACAGTTCACAAGGGTAAAATTGGCAGATACAGCATCTTGGAGAATAAGGTCAAGTTCCAGGGATTCATTTTAGCACCGTCTCCAGAATTCTGAATTGTCCTATGACGTCGTGAAGGAATTACTGAAACCTAATGGTCAAGGCCAGGAGTGCTAACTTCTGCTTCGTATCTTCAGTGACCCAGCTACCCAAAAAAGTAAATTTTGAAAGTGAGGACATGTACGTGACTTATGGTTCAAAGACCAAGTACAGGGTGAATTGAAGGTCAACTGTTCTGATGTCCTCTGTAAGACTCCATTCCCGTTTCTTGTCTCTCCATATTTTCTACCTCCATATGAAGATACACTTTGGGCTATGGTCACACAATTACATATATAAAATCACCATATAGCATCCCTGCAATATGATGTCTTTTATAGCCAAACTACAAACCAAAGACCTCAAAAAAAGAGCTTTATCTGAAAACTGCTCATCCTTATGTAGTCCTGATTTAAGCGCAGAAAGACACATCTGAGTACATGTCTGTCTTTCCGCAAGTAATAGTAATCAAGAGAAAAAATTGGAAAGGAGGATGAAGTCTTGGAAGAATCTCACATAATACTTGAAGATTAAACTGAAGAAAAAATTGGGCTAATTCACTATTATTACAGAATAGGACACAGGGCTAACCATTGGGAGTGGATTGTATTCATACTCTCAAGCAAAATCTCCTCTTCTAGCATCGGCTTTCACATCAATAAAATGAAGTCGTGGACCTTTCCCCTTTCTGGAAGGCACACAACTCGAGGCCAAAGAAAAAGCTGAGACTCCGGAGGCCCTGATTCCGATCACAGTCCAATCTCCACCACTCCATGTGAACCATGCAGGCACCAAGATGGCACCTTGACTTCTGAGTCTGCAAAAGCACCACCTCTCCTCCTACACCATGATAAAGGAGGGTTTTTTATAACATTAGGCACACATATACACCCTTGATTCCATTTATATTCAGCACCTGATTCACTTTTACAAATACCTCTTTTCTAAACAACAGATCTCAAACTAAAGTAGATTCATTAGGTCAAATGTGGCCGCCTCTCCATGAAAGAGTCGCCTCAAACTTCGCTAAGTAACATGGAACAATTGTTGCAGAGTTGAATAAGCACAGAGTTATAATATGCCCAATTAAAATACCTTTTAGGAAACTTTTGTGAAATGCTAAATACCCAACTTAATTTAAAATTTAATGCAACTATAACAAAAATCCCAAGAGGAATTTTAATTTGTGTATGTCCACAAACCCAGTTGTTATGTTTATCTATTTAAAAAACAACAACGCTATAAGAGCCAGAAAGTTCTGTTAATACTTCAAAAGTACTAAGAAAGCATTTATCTTAACAGATATTAAATCTTACGAAAAATCTACATCAATGAAGTCAGTGTTATATGAGTGTAGAAACAGGCAGACAAATCCTTGGAGAAAATAGAGGCCAGAAACAGACCTGGATATATATGAGAACTGAAACTTAATAAAGGCGACATTTCAAATTAATGGGGACATAAATGCATGGGAACAATATACAAGCCCCCCAGAGACAAAATTTAAAGTGCTTCCTCGTGTTAAACACTAAAGTAATGTAAGTGGATTAATGAGTTATTTGCTAAAACAAAATTATAAAGGCGCTAGTAGAAAAATTAGGAAGGTTATATAATCTACATAATCCTTTCAACCTCAAAGCCTAAACAGAACATCACGGAACAGATTTGCCCCATGACGCAAAACTTCCTTAACACGCAGAGAAAAGGCAAATGACAAATTAGGAAAAATCTTTATCATAATTATTTAGATATGTTCTTATCCTCAATAGCTAATAGGCTTTTATAAATCAATTAGAAAACAGAAAAACATCCCAATGAGGAAAATGGGCAAAGGATCAGAAAAGCAAAGTCACAAACATGAGTGAGACATGAGTGAAAATGACCAAAAGACTCTCATAGGCCTAAAACATTTTCAAACTGATTAGAAATCGAATGCAAATTAGAACAGTCATGAGAGGTTACTTTCCACTTTACCAAACTGCCAAAGATTAAGGAGAAAGGAACAGGGCAGGGAAACAGATACTCTTCCTTTACTAAGGGGAGGTTTCATCTCTCTGGGGGGACTTTGGCAATGTGTATTTAAAATCAAAGTATTTTAAAATGTGCCTATTTTTTAACCCAGCAATTTAATTTTGAGAAGTTAATCCCAAGGAGATAATCATAAATTTGCAAAAAAAAAAAAAAAAAAAATCGATCCAAGGGCATTTTTATAATTGTGAAAAATTGGGAAATAATGGAAATGACCAAACAATGGGGTAAACTATATTAAGTCTATAAAATAGAATGCTATGCAAATATTAAAGCTAATGTTGGAGAAGAATATTTGCCGACATGGAAAGATATGCCTCCTCAGATGAATAGGACAAATTACATCATAACATATACGTCAAACCCAATTTCATTTTTTTAATTATTAACTTTTTTTTAATTTTAGAGAGAGGGAGCACGTGAGCAGGGGAGAGGAGCAGAGGGAGAGAGGGAGAGAGAGAGAGAGAATCTTTTAATTTTTTTTTTTAACGTTTGTTTATTTTTGATACGGAGACAGAGTGTGAGCCGGGGAAGGGCAGAGAGAGAGGGAGACAGAATCTGAAGCAGGTTCCAGGTTCCAAGCTCTGAGCTGTCAGCACAGAGCCCAACACCGGGCTCGAATTGATGAACCGTGAGATCATGACCTGAGCAGAAGTTGGACGCTTAACCAACTGAACCACCCAGGAGCCCCGAGAGAGACAGAGAGAGAGAGAGAGAGAATCTTAAGCAGGCTCCATGCTTAGCACGGAGCTCAATCCCATGACCCTGGGTTCATGACCTGACAAATCAAGACCCTAACAAATCAAGAGTCAGGCCTTCAACCATCTGAGCAACCCGGGGGCCCCAACTCAATTTTATTTTCTAAGAACACGTACAAAGCAAAAATTTAGAAGGATGTGATATACATCAAAACTTTTAACAATGTTATCTCTGGCCGATGGATTATGAATGTTCTTAAATTTATTCCTTTAACTTCTCCATATTTTCAAAATCTTCTATGATGAACATGCATTAATTTTGATGTAGCAGAAACCAGTAAAAGCTGTTAAAAGAAACAAATGGAAAATCTCCTTTTTTTTTTTTTTTTTTGGTTAAAAATTATATAATCCTTAGCACTAGGCCTAATAGCTTTCCTGGCTGTTAATAATGCTCCTCTTTGATCTAAGGCTTTACTACCTGTAAACAAGGTTGCCTGTTAACTTTTCTGCTACAAAAAAGCAGACACTGATAAATTTTCAAAATCCTGGGAAAAGCTTATTGATTATAGTGAACTTCACAAGGCAAACATCACTCCTTATATCTGTTCTCCATTCTCAGGACCCAGGTCTGCATCATTGACAGATTTTATGGAGCCTAGCTTCCAATCTGTGACTTTGATAATTTTGCCGCTTTTCTTTTACTCCCTCTTTCATTGATCCCATGGCAGAATTCCATTTGTTGTGCATCAGAGAAGACACTGCAATTTTCAAAATGTATCTATCCACGACTAGAAGGTTATCCTTTAAAAGTTAACAGCGGTTGTCCCTGCACGGAAATAAAGCGTGTCATTTCTCTTTTCTTTTTTACATATACTTGCTTTTCAAATTGTGTATAATGAGAATGTTACTATTGTAACAGGGTTTCTTTTTCCTTCCCGGAGTAAAAGACAATAGAAATATGTCAAAATGTTAACAAGGTTGTTTTTTATGGTGGGAGTACGCTTTCTTTTTGAAACTACTTCCATATGTTCTAAATTTCCTATAGTAATCATTTAATACTCTACAATAGAAAATGTCTTGATATCTGTTGTTGAAAACATAAAAATATTGAGCCCCAGGGCATAGGCTAAAACTATGTAAATGAAGTAGGAGTCCCTGAGCACGGGTTGGATTTCTGCCCGTATAGATTCTGCCCCAATCTTTGGAATTGCTCGATGGCTATCCTGCTTTGGAAGAAGTGGTCCCACAAGTGTCACAAGCCTGTTGAGTAGACCATCTTTGGGGACACCAGCGGGCGCCATTTTAGGAAAGCTGATCACATCTACTTGCAACTGAGAATTTCTCTGGACAACTCTCTCTCTATGGATAGAGGCCAAAGTAAAGGCAAGTCCGTCTGGCCCCCAAATCTCTGTGAACATGGGGAGTTAAGGAAAAACCACTTTTCTTCTTACAAGGATTGATTGGCCTGCATAGGCCCAGCTGGAACTCACCGGGCACATATCCTCCTTTGCATCGAGCCATTGCATTTGTTGGCGCTAAGGGGTCTGTCGGCATTTCATTATAACCCCCTATTGTCAGGGGTTTAGAATTCAGCCATAAAAACCTGCACTGAGCTGGAACTTGGCACACACTGCTACCGCCAGGAAGTGAAGTTTGTATGTGAAATTGAAAAAACATCTGTCCGGCCATTTTTGAAGCAGTGTGAGAGCGAAAGCAGTCAAGACGCAGGTTTTTGATACTCTGCGATGGACATCGTGCAAATCAACTTGACCGAGAGGCTTGGCTTTTTATTTATTTATTTTCTTAACGTCTCTGGCAAGTGATTGCTCCGGGGCAGGGCCCGGCTGCATCAGCATCGCTTAAAAAAGAAAACGAAAAATCATAGACTGGTGTTTTCAGACACAAGCAACTGAATTGACAAAATGGTTTCCCCTGGGCTGTTTTTTATATTTCCCAGAGAAGTTAAGACTTAGCTGGCTAGAAATACAGGTCAGATGCTATTGTAATGAACTCCATGGGGTATTCAGTATTTTTGCAGTAGGGGATTTTATTGTAATGAATGCACTGCTTGGAATCCATTCTCGGTTTGCAACTGCTTCGGACCCTCCTTCAGAAAATAACGGTGCGAGAGATCACACAGACCCAGGAGGAGCAAGGAGAAGGTTCTCTGTTGTGTTTCCCTACTCCCGTTGGGCAGGGTGCCTCTTTCTGGTCTGTATAAGCCATCTTGTTTTAATGGGTGATTTGAAGAATTGGGTGTTATCATTTTTCTTGTGGCAGTGGGATCAAACGATCAAGAAAGGATAGTGGAAGGAAGTTGTCACTGCTGCAGTGGGAAAGGAAGCTCCCGACCAAATGAATTAGCTAATAAGAAACAAGCAATTACCCAGTGGGCATATGCATTTAGCTGTCCCTCTTTTCTCTCTCTGTCACTCTCTATCTCTATCCCTTTCTATCTTTCTCTGTCCCTCTCTGTGTCTCTGTCTCTTTCTGTCCCTCTCTCTCTCTCTCTCTCTCTCGCTCTCTCTCTCTCTCTCTCTCTCTATATATATATATATATGTCTCCCTGCCTCTATCTCTCTCTCTCATCCCTATTCATCCACACCTGTCTTTCTTTTGGTCTCTCTCCCTCATCACCACACTACATACTATATTATTATATTGACCATATTTGAGCTACAAAAATGACAATTAATATGGTTCAGCTTTATACATGGATTTTTATTGATAAATGTATGTTGAACATATGAAACTATTTGGGGGAAAAAAGTAATTTCATGCTGTTTGGTCTAATAATGTATTATAAATACAAAAAGTATTTCTTACATTATTGAATAATTTTAGAACATGGTATTCTGAACCTGGTGACATGTTTCTAGTCCTATTTTTATGATTTATTGGCTACAAATCCTTGAGTAAGTCATTTAATATCCCTTGATAACTTAAAGGGAAAATGATAATAATAATTACAATCATAGCCATGGCATAAATTGTTGTGGGGATCCCACTGGGGTCTATATGTGAACATGCTTTTTAGACTGTAAAGTAGAATGCAGTTGTGAATTACTCTTGTTGTCACCATTATTATGTGACATTCTTTACACAATGGCTCTCTTGCCTTTGTATCGCTTGTAGGGGCTATTGGAGATGTGGTCCCTTCTACACAGTGATGCATGGGAGATATCTCTCCAAGATCTCAGCAACAGAAAAATCAGGTTTCTTCAGAGCTCCCCCCCGCCCCACACCAAGAAACGTGTGGACACAAAATCTTATGACAAGTAATGTTTCTCTCTTTGCTTTCCCATCTTGTAAGCCTCCGAACCAAGTTGATGGCTCTCTTGAATAGACTGAATAGCATCCAGGTTAGTCCTTGGATTCGTCTAATTTTCCTATCCATATTTTTAAATTTTATCTCAGTTTCTTATAGTTATTATTTTATACTTTCAAAGCACTCATCTCACTATTAATATCCCCCCGAAATATTTTTGGAAGACGATAAGGTAAAAACAAGTAAAGAACTAAACAAATCAAGAAAGCAATAGTTTGTTTATCTAGACCGCCATGATCTATCCATATTTTTAAATTTTATCTCAGTTTCTGGAGGTCATTATTTTATACTTTCAAAGCATTCATCTCACTATTAATATCCCCCCAAATATTTTTGGAAGAAGATAAGGTAAAAACAAGTAAAGAACTAAACAAATCAAGAAAGCGATAGTTTGTTTATCTAGACCGCCATGATCTAATTGATCCAGGCCATTGGACATGACAGACACAGAACTCATGTCTTTACAGCAGTACGATTTTAGTTGTAGTAGAAGAACCAACCTCTGGTCTCTGCTACTTGGTTACTACGTCCTTATCACACTGAGTAGACTGTTGAAGGTAATGATTTGAACAGGTAATACAGAAATAACTCATGGGTGTGTGTCCACAGAGAACCACAAGGCTGTGAAAGGCAGCCTCCAGATCCTTGGCATGTCACAGCCTGAGCTGTGTGCTGCCCTTGACTTGCCCTTGTCCCTGGCCTGGAGGAACCATTCTGGTGAACAGAGGGCCTGCTGAAGAGCCTTGCAATTGGAGCCAGAATTTCAAGAACATTCCACTCGCTCACACAGACTCTCCATGGCGTCTTCTCCCCTGGCCCGAAGTATCCCCCAGGTAGGTCTGAAGAACACATATTCTCTCAGGTTTCTTAGCCCACGAAGCAACCCAAAAGAGTTTTCACGACCCCCTAGGACATCTAGCTAGCCCATAATAGGATTAAGAGGTCCGTCTCACAACACTCTCTCATGAGTAGCTAAATTCCATCTCTCGGAAGGTACGTAAGGAGGAGAGGGCCATGTAACAAAGCAACATGGGAGCATGGTGTGATACACAAATCAACCAAATCACAAATTCTGTGTTCAAATGATGGCCCGGCTCTATCCTCGCTGTGTGATCTCGGATAAGTCAACTGCTGTGCGCCTGAACCTCCTCACCCACAACAAGGAGGAAGTTCTTATCAGGATTAAATAAAACATTACATCCCAAAGTGCCTAACTGAGAGTGTGCATAATGGTAGCTGAAATGGAATCTCAGTTCCCCTCTCCTGTCCATATGAGCCGCATTGCCCTTTCTTTGCAAAAAGCAATTATCTTCCCTCTTTGTCTTTCCTTCAGAAGGCTTTGAGCAACCAAGTGCACCAAAGTCCAACCGACGGTGAAGAGCAGAGGGCAGGAAGGACATTTCCTCGGAAAACTGGGTTCCTCCTCCACGAGTTAGTCAGATGTAGGGATGCAACTCTCCCTCAAAAGGGTGTACAGTAAAGCCCAGGGACAGAGAGACAGGGAGAGCCGGACAGAGGGAAGGGGCACTTACTTCCATACGGGGAGCCTGTGGGGGAGCCGTTTAGAAATCCCGGTGACCCAGGGACGCCCAGGTTGGCCATGGGGACGTTGCTGTAGCCGTTCATGCTGTTACTGGAGGTGCTGTAGTTAGACTGCTGGGGGGTGGAGCTGGAAGAGTAGCCCCGCGGAGAGATGCTGCTTGTGTTGCGGATGTACCCTGGACAACAAGGAGAAAATCCAGGTAAACGAACCGGCACACGCAGCCAGCACAGGCCAAACATGGCGGCACGGGCCCGCGTGGCCCCCAGATGGCAGAAACCCCCCCGGAGCCACCCTGGGGCAGGGTGGGATGTCTGCACTTTGTCTTCAGCCTTCTATCCTCCTCTCCCTTCCCCATCCTACAACCAGGCCATGTCCCTGACAGCCCCTCCCTCCTCTTGGTTCCCATCTGCAGTCAACATCTCCAGCTCAGACCGAGGAGTAGTGACTAGCGGTTGGGTGCAGTGACAGCTCCCAAATCATCCTTCACGTCAAGTCCTGTGAGATCTCCAGGGTGTCACTGAGGAAGGCATTCTGGGGTCAAGTTGTGTACTGTAGCTATCCCTTGTCTTTTCGCATATGTGGGGCCTAGAGAATAAGCAAACCAGTTTACATCTGCTAACCTAGTGTTTCCCAAATTTAACACACCACAGTATCTTTCCCGGGAGTGGTGGGCAAAAGGGATCCTGATAACCTCCCAAGGGCCACCAGGACTCTGCAGATCACAACTTTGGGAACGTGAGTTCAAGGTTGTTACCATGCCCTGGGTGGGCGTGGGGAACATCTTCATTTAAAAATTGCTGTTAAATTCATCTAAATGTGCCATTCTTTGGCCAAAGACTTGGAAGCATCCGCCATCGAGTGCAGGGAGATCAGGTCTGTGGGAGGGATGGGAAGGGATGGCAGGGTTCTCATACTTCTGAAACCCCAGCACGGAGACATCACCTAACCTATCCTGAAATAATCCATTTTGGATAACAGTCTCTAAAGCTATGTAAAAAATGACCCAAGTCAGAGAAGGAGGAGGAGGAGGAGGAGGAGGAGGAGGAGGAGGAGGAGGAGAGAAGAAGAAGAAGAAGAAGAAGAAGAAGAAGAAGAAGAAGAAGAAGGAGGAGAGGAAGAAGAAGAAGGCTATAATATGTCCACACTCACCCTTCTATAAGAAAAACGCAGCCTGGGCATGAAAATGAGGCATTGCCTTCTGATGGATGAATGAAATTGGAAACAAAGCTATCCCACAGTTAGGGACATGATCAGGAAATTTATTCCTTTTAAAACATGATTTGTGATAAACTTAACACCTTAATAAAATCGACCTCGGTGACAAAAATCTTTACACGATATACTTCAGGTGTAAAAAGCACTGTTAGCTAGAAAGTGTGCTGCTATGTATTTGTATATGAGATAATACACACATAGAAGTCACCAAATAAAGCCAAGCCACTCACCCTTGGCTCCTAGGAAGAGAGGGTTGTGCATAATAAATAAACGATAATGGCAATGACTCAGCCTCCTTTCACTATTCAAGCTGATGATCCCAAGAGCAGAAGTGCACATTTGAGTCAAAGAGTACCTGTACGTCTAGTTCCAGGAAGCCGAAACCATTCTAAATAAGTAACAGTCCCTCCTAACCTTAAATATCTTCAATTAAGGGGATTCGACCCGGGACCTAAAAAGCCCCCAAATCTAACAAAACATCACCTATCATGTTGAGATAATCCAATATGTGATCGGGGGGGGGGGGGGGACACGCTTTTCCGATGGTACATGAATCAAGCTTCACCTCCCTCCACTCACGCAGAACCAACGTTTTAAATGGAGAAGGTGCTTGAAGCCTGCCTCCGGGAAAGGCTGTACCTTGATTATTTCCCTGTGTTGACTCTGAGATGCTGACGCCAAGCTGGCTGCCGTACGAATTGATGCCCATCATGCCACCGTGAGCCGGAGAGCTGGAGAGAGCTGGGATCTGGCTGGGATTCCTGGGGACACTGTACAGGGCTTCCGCGATGTCTGCGGCCCGCTTCAAAATGATGTCCTACAGAATGGCAGGTTGAGGTGAGCGTTTTTATTCAGCGCAAAGACTCAAGCTCAACCGAGTGTAAGAGGTCAACGTCTAACCTGGTTATTGTGTGGTGTGCCATAGAGGGCCTCCACCAGATCCGCAGCTCTTTTCAACAGCATTTCCTAAGAAAAGGGAAGAAAGGGTAAGGGATGAGCAAAGGTAAACCACCCCCCCCCCCGCAGTGGCAAACACAAAGGAAAATTATGCATAAAAATCAAAAGTCCAGACATCCTCCCGGAAATATAAATAACTGGCTAAGAGGTCCTGTATAATTGGTGTGACAGGCAGAATTATACCTGTACTTATAAATCCCTCTATAAATATGTATCTACACGGAATCCATCTAGATAAAACGGTTCCATACATGATTGCACTACCAAAACCAAAACGCGACCAGATTCAAGGTGGAGCTGGTTAAAATTAATAAGGTCTGGGAAGTGCCATTAAAAACTTTCAGACCATTCCATTTATAAGATCTGGTACTCTAATTAACCAGAAATTCTTCAAATGATTGACTGGCCTGAGTTTAGCTGCTTGCCAAGGAGTTGTTCGTAATACTGAAATGATCTTGGCAGGGCCTTCTGCAAAATTTTATTCTAATAAAGATGAATTCTTTCAATAATATTTCCCCCTGTTCACTTTAACCAGAGAGAATTAGTAATCAGTAATCCCTTTCGTCTCATTTTGTCTTTTCCACCTCCTGCTTTGAACAGCCTCTTAAATTGCTATTAACCTACTTTCCAGATATCATCTAATTTAATGGTGGGGCTGGGGATTTTTCCAAGAGGAGAAATAAAGGTGTGATGGAGAAGCGAATGTGGTACTTGAATTTTACTCACAGTACAGAGAAGAGAACACGGCATATTATAATGTGTGTACTCAAAATGCGAGTAGAGACGTTAAAGTTTAATAATGTCTCCTTAATTGAATGTCTAATAAATTAATGTGCTTTTCAATACGGAAAGCTAAAATAATGGGCCAAGTTCATGACATAATTGTCCATAAGCAAGTTCACTTAAAAGTGATTCATTTCACAGAAATTTTACATGGAGGCATTTTTCACTTCACAAAATACCCGCATACGGGGTAGTGCCTCTGTGAATACCTGATTGTGGCTTAATGTGCCCTTGCAACTACGGGCACATAAAATTAGACTGAAACACAAAAGAGGGAGGACTTACATTTTTAAGCAATTATACAATTATTTATTTTCATAAAGTTGGCAATGTTTTATAAGCTGGATGCTTGCAGTGTATCTGTTTTTGAGGACAAAATTTTCAGATTTCACATTCCCTCAGGTATTAATTTTCTGGATTCATCTAAGTTTGCTGAAATCCTATAATAAGGTTTTCACCTGCCAACTTCCAAAGCATTTTTCTTTTTACCTTAGCTAATCTCTCTGGGTCCCCAGGATGCCTTGGAATGACTTTCTGCAGTCTTTGGAAACCGTAGTCTATGGTGGGTTCATTTAATGCTGAAAAATAAAAGTCCTCTTTTTGAGTATGTTTCATGGTCATAAAGCAGAGCTTCTCAGTAAGTCTTCCACCCGCAAAGAGAAAGGTTCTGGTATTATCTGAGAATCGATACATAATGGGTACAATTCGTTAAGGAATTTTTTGCGGTCGACATTGGTTAATTCACATTTGCAAGTTTGGAATTCACAGTAGTTTAGTGTCTTCGCATTCGAACGATATTTCAGAATTTCGGGATTATTACATTTACTTACCATTCTGCCTTAAGTGCATACAACTTCTCCTTCTCCGCTCACTCTCAAATAACCAGAAATATTACACACTCGACCATCTCCCAGTTTTCTACAAAGACAATAAGCTACCCTTACATGCTTTTTCTCTTCCCCCCTCTTCCGTTTCCCAAGTATACCTTTATCATCTATTAATTCTCCTAATTATCAGTTTTTCTTATTCTCCTAAATATTTCCATTCATACATATACAAACCTTCTGTGAATTTATTCTCCCAAAGCCCTGTTCTTATGCAATACACTTTCAGAATTTCCCATTACATTTTGCTACATGTACATTCATATACTGTCAGGCTCCACCATATGCTGAAAGTTCCATAGAGTCAGGACACATGCTTTGCTTTGCCACTGTGTTCCCATTGTTGAAGACAGTGCCCGGCACATAGTAGGCATTTGGCATCAGCAATTTGTAAAATGAGTGAGGGACAGAGTGAATGAATGACACATCTCCCCATTTCTACCATGCTAAAGAATTTTTGGAGTGGATTCCCTTATCCTTTCTCCTTCTTCCTGTCTTCTTTGAGTTTTTATAAGTCTGTTGTTTAAATTTTGTAGTTTCAAAATTAACGCATGATCAAAGTAAAGAAAAAAGATGCAAAGAATAAAAAAATAATCACCTGCACTCCCATTAGGCAGCAGTAAACACAGGAGGGTGTACTTCCTTTTTTAATCTTCCTTTTTGCACATATGTTTTATGAATATTTGTTGCTATTATTCTAAATATCAAAGCAACACCTCTGGTTCAAAAGAATTATTCAAAAAATTTAAATGCGGAAACAAAAATACAATCATCCATAATCTCACCATTTTAGAGATGAGCTGGGTTAGCATTTTTGCTCATATCCCTACAGATCTAAACACGCACGCATACTTAAAATTATTCACACTGTTACATAGCCTACTTTTTATCAATTTAGCAACATATCAAACTTTTCCCCAGCTTATTCAATATTCTTTTGTAACATTATTTAAAATTCCTGCATATTTTTCCATGTCATGGCCTATAATTTATTTAAATGGCTTCCTAACGTTTGCCATTTAACGTGATCCTTAATTTCTCACTATTATAAAAATCAGAGCCATAATTATCCGCTGTGTATAGTTTTAATGATTTCAATTGGATAATTCCAAGAATTAGAATTACTGGACCAAAACTATGATTTATATTTAAGGCCTTCCACACATCCTGCCGAACTCTTCTCAGAAGACTGTACAAATTTGTATTCCCTCCAGCGGTGCATGTGGTCACTTTAACGTCTATTTCGTTATTCATCAGTGAAATTGAAGAGCTTTTTCTTATACTTGCTGATCATTTTAATTTTTTTCTTTTATGAACTGCTTATTGATTCTTTCCATAGTCCTTTCAATTGGGGATTAGTCTTTTTCTTTTTTTTTTACTTGTAAAAACACTTTATGTATAAATATTTTTAACACTCTGAATGTCCCCATGCTATAATATCATATCCCACTTTGTCCTCAGGTATTATATGTAAAAAGATCATCCCAATTCCATGATAAGTACACGCGCACACACACACACACACACACACATATAATGCGTGTGGTATTTGCATATACATATACAAACATATATGAATTCTCTTTCTTCTTCTTTTTTCCCAGGTCCACCAATAAAATGTGTACTGCTCATCATCTAGTTAATACGCTTTTTATTTTTTGGTCTGTATTTCACTTTTTATCATTTTTCTTGTCAATACGATTACTCCCTCATCACATTTTCTAGGAGTTTTACTAGTGCCTAGAAACACTTTTGGTTTTTATGTGTCTGTGCAGGCAGCGTGCAGGGAGTGGGTGGTCGTATATGGCCTAGTCATTAAGAGATTCCGCTTTAGAGTCAAATGGATCTTGGGTTTGAATTTCAGCTCCACCATTAATTTCTCTAAGCTTCTGTTTAAAATCCATCTCATGGGTTTGCTGTCAAAATTAAAGAAAACCATTTATATAATGTCCCCAGCTCAGTTCTTGGCCCAGAAAAGTTCTTAACCAAGGGCGGCTATCTGTTATTTTGTAACCAAACCCCTGACAGATGTCATTAATGTTTTCTGTTCATTCATAGGATCATCCATTCATGGCATCAACATATGAGGATCATTTTGTCTGTATATTAATTCCAACTCATTCTCTTAATCTCATTCTCATGTTAGCTAAAATGTCCCAAAAGGTCTAAAAATGAGGATGATAGTGGAAATTCTTGCTTGTTTTTCTCCGAATGGGAATGACATTGACATTGACATTGACATTTCACCATCAAATTATTTATTATGCTTCAATAAGGGTTTTCTATCAGGACTTTTTAGAATCTGAGGAAATTATAATCATGAATTTTCTCATTTGACAAGTATATATTATATTTGAGAAGAGATTTCCCAATATGTCACAATTAAGTGTTTAGTCACGGATATGGTATATTTCTGAATACAGTTTGTTAACATTTTCCTAAGAATCCTGCTGTGAGGATTAAATCATTTAACTATTGAGAATAGTGCCTAGCACATACTAATCATTCAACAAGTATTAGTTACTATTACTGTTGCTGGGGGTTTATGTGTCCATATTAATAATTGGGATTGTGTGCTTGGTATTGTCCAGCTTCTGGTTGATTTGTGTTTTATACGAGCTTTGAAAAATAAATTGAGAAGCTCTCTGTATTTCATCCTATGCTTTGTAAAATTTATACGGCATGGATATTCTCTCTTGACTAAAAGTCTGGAAGAACCCTGTGAGATTTCTCTCATTAAAGTCACCAATAACATTTTAACCAAACCAAGAGGAACTTTGCCATTCTTCTTTTTTTAATATATATTCTTTGAGAGAGAGAGACAGAGAGAGCACATAGGGAGAGAGGCAAAGGGAAAGGGAGAGAGAGAAAATCCCAAGCTGTCTCCACACCCAGCGCTGACTGGGTGAGTTCTCCACATGGGATTCTATCCCGCGATACTGGGATCATGACCTGAGCCAAAATCAAGAGTTGGGCACTCAACTGACTGAGCCACCCAGGCACCCCAGAACTTTTCCACTCATATGATAAAGACGAGTTAGCATTTGACACTGGAAATACTCTCCCCTTGGAAATTCTTCCACCCATCGCCTTTCCTGAAAGTGCACTGCCTGTTTCACTCTACCTCCTTAGTCACGCCATCTCAGGCCACTTTGAGGACTGCTCTCCCTCCATCTTGTAAATGCTATTTCTCCCATGACTGTTGCCAAGCCAGTCTTCTGTTTGGCTATACATTCTCCCTCAACCACCTCATCAGTGCCCCCATGATTTCCATGTCAAGCTACATGCCGACTATCACAAACCTTTGTCTCTAGTCAAGAGAGCTTGCCTAAGATTCTGCCTTATCACTCCAAGTATTGGCTGGAAATTTCCACGGGATAGCGCATAGACTCCTCCCACTTAAGATACCCCAAGCCGATGTGGCTTTCTGTGAATTGTCATGTCCATTAGGTTGCCAATCAGAAACCTTAGATTTGTTCTTTATTTCTCAATATCATTTGTATTCTTCTAGACAATTCATGCATTTCATTACAATTTTAAATGTTTTAGCACAGATTCTACACAGCATATTTAGAATTTCTAAACATGGGGCTTAGTCCCACAACTGTGAGATCATGACCATGAGATCATGACCTGAGCCAAAATCAAGACTCAGCGTTTAACCGACTTGATCCACCCAGGTGCCCCATGAATAGTCATATTTCTAATTCTGTCTTCCTTTTGTTCCAAATAAAATATCTGAGACGCTTGGCTGTTAGTTAATTATTTATTCCAGCTAATTGCATTGGATTCTAAAAGGTGGCCTGCAGAATATCTGTCTTTTGGAATTTAAGTTTTTTTCTGAATTAATACATATTAGTTTTGTCTGTGTTCCATGGGTAATGCTTCAAGTATATTATTTAATATATCTTTTTGATCATATTATTTAACATATTTTATATATAATTGCTACTATAAATTTGTCCTTCCACATTCTCCATGTATTTCTGATAGTTTTTTAATGGTTATATTTCTCTCTAGTAATGAGAAAGATACACATCCTATTTTAACTTAAAACAGTGTTTTTAGGGGCACCTGGGTGGCTCAGTCGGTTAAGCGTCCAACTTCAGCTCAGGTCACGATCTCGCGGTTCGTGAGTTCGAGCCCCGCGTCAGGCTCTGTGCTGACAGCTCAGAGCCTGGAGCCTGTTTTGGGTTCTGTGTCTCCCTCTCTCTCTCTCAAAAATAAATAAATATTTAAAAAATTTTTTTTAAAAACAGTGCTTTTAGGTCTCTCTGAAAATCTTTTTTTCTAATTATTTGAGTTCGGTAAGCCCCTCCACACGTAAGGAATTTGGTCCACCCTTAATTTCTGTACCTCATACTTTCTACTTTTACATTTTGATTGTTCGGTTGTCATCTTCAGCTAATATTACTATCATTAGACTTTCTTTTTTTTTTTTTAATTTTTTTTCAACGTTTTTTATTTATTTTTGGGACAGAGAGAGACAGAGCATGAACGGGGGAGGGGCAGAGAGAGAGGGAGACACAGAATCGGAAACAGGCTCCAGGCTCTGAGCCATCAGCCCAGAGCCTGACGCGGGGCTCGAACTCACAGACCGCGAGATCATGACCTGGCTGAAGTCGGACGCTTAACCGACTGCGCCACCCAGGCGCCCCACTATCGTTAGACTTTCTATGATCCGTCTCTTTTAGACTAATTTTCACATTGACATTAGGCTTTGTCATTACATTGACAATAATTGAAATACTCGAACTGCTTTCTCTCTTGTGATACCATAACTTTTCCATTGTTACGTTTTTCACTGGTTCAATTCCCCAGCAGTCAGGTTACATCAGTAAGAAGAGCTGAATTCTATCCAAGCCCCTGCAATGAGACAATAATCTTTTTGTCTCCCTCATATGTAAATGACAACTTCTCTGGATATAGCACTGCTAGGTACCCTGGTCTCCATTCAAGATCAAGTTTCTGCTTGTGTTGCTTGTTCTTACCCTTTGGGTAGGAGGTCAGAGGAGGCCTGGAGGGGAATGACGGGTGCAGCCTTCTACACATCCTCCAACACAACCCTGTTTGCACACACCAGCACACAATTTCTGGCATACTGATGACACCAAACTGGCTTCAAACATGAAGACTAGATTTCCCCTATTTTTGTTGTTGTTGTTGTCGTTTTCTTGAAAATATCCTCTGATATTTTCTGGGGCTGAGGGCAGATTAAACACTTGGGACTCAAATTACCATTTTATCCAGAACCACATGTGAGAAAACCTGTGTGTATAATTAGAATCCTTCCATAAACCTTTTTTTTTTCCCACTTAGCATTAAAACGTCAGCAGTTTCTGAATCCTTTTTCTTTAATAACAGTATTTTTAGTGGCTATAATATTCAATAATGAAAATCGTTATTGCTGCTGTTAGAATTAACCAAAGGCTTGCTGTATTACAGGCCTTTTACATACGTTAGCTCGTTTAATCCCCATTACAACCCCACGATATGGGTTTTATCCCCATTTCGAATGTGGTTCCAGGCAGTAAAGGTGGAATTTGTGTCCTGTCTTCTCTAACTCCTAGGCCTGTGCTCTGAACCTTAGAGATGTTGTCTCAAGCCTTATCCAGATTCGCCAACGGCCGCCTGGGTCAAAGGCTACCCCTCTGCACTGAGCTACTGGGCTGAGCTGGTAAAGAGCAGAGAGTGTTGGCAAGTGGCCATGCCACCTTCTGCTTCCACCCACTCTTTGCACCCGCCCTTCTGCCTTCCCGTGCTTCCTCTCTAGCTTCTGGCAAAGGGCTGCAGATCTCCAAAGCGAAGCCTCGCCAGGTTGCCTGACTTCGCAGCCCCTGAGTGTGGGAGAAGGCCCCATTTGGTATCAATCAGCAAACACAAACAGCTGCCCAGGGCTGCAGGGAGAACAGACCTAGTGACAAAATGCTCTAAATCAATCATTGCCCTGTCTGTTTTCAAACCGGCACCATTTCGTTACCTGAGGTACTGATTTTCTTATGTGGAGAAAATGGAAGTTATAGAAATTAGTATGCTCACAATGTGTTTACTAGAAAGTAAGGGAAGATCCCCTAAGGTAGAAAATCTAGCCCCTCCGAGGGCCCTCCCCCTCCTGTCTCCACTACTGTCCTTGTCCTTTCTAGCCATTTGCATGGCTACTCCCCCCCCCCTCCCCCGGCAGGTTCTCACTCCGCCTCACTACAGCTCCAGGGGTCCCCCCATGACCACCACTAATCCCCGTATCCCTTGTGCTTCCTGCCACTTGCAGAGGAATTCTCTACGGCTGGGCTTTAATCAGTACACAGAAGTGGGATGTAGATGGAAGTTTCTCTTGCACAGAATTGATCGCACATTTGTACCCACTGTTCTTCCCATTGGATGGGAAACCACCAGGTCCCAAGGGTAATGTCTGCTTTATCTTGCCTGCCCTCCTCTCCTCACTCCCCACCCAAATCAGAAATAGCAGACTATCTTGACCACACCGGGTTAGCGATGCAGGTTTTAAATTGAGAAGTTGATCAGGCATCCTCATCTATTTCTGATGTTGAGTGTTTTTTGGCAGGCCCCTGCCAGACTTCACAGCAAACTGTGGGAGGGGTTCTGTGTGTATCCCAGATGAGAAGACAATGGTAAAATACACTGTCGCCTATACGGACAGGGAAAAAAAAAAAAAATCACACGCATGTACACACGCGCGCATGCACACACACGACTTCGTTTAATCAAGGGCACGTCTGAAGCACAAATCATGAACGGTGCTTAGTCAACACCAAGCCAAAAGAAGAAAAGTCGGTCGATGCCTCCAGTTTTCGGCCGTCAGAACATCCATGTTGAACTGGACAACCTTTACTTTGGTTCCAAACTGACTTCCCAACTGACCAGCTGGTTTTGCATCCTGTCGGTTCAGCCTCACATCGAATCCCGGCTTCCCTCCTCCCCATCTCCCTGGGTGTTCTCTGACATTTCAGGCCTCGGCGCGAGCCAAGCAAACCTCAATTAGCTAATGAGGTGCCCAAGATCAGCACCAAGACTGCCTCCGAGGGCCAACCAGATCATTAACCACCATCATCAGTGTGAATTTCCAACCTCTCCTACCACATGGAGTGGGGGGTGCTGTGAAACGCTGCCGGCCCCTTGGCTGACAGGGACACAGAGAAGTGCTAGCAGGGCAAAAACAGAGTAAATTAAAAATGCACTTCGATCTATAGGCTCTATTTATCTATGTCTTTCTTTAGTAACATCACATTAAGGTAAAAGGTCATATCCCCGCTGAAATATAATTTATATTTACCTTTTATTAAATAATTATGGCATGGCATGAAGTTAAATATTACAGAAGCTAATCAAGGGGGAATTCAATAGAGAAAACTCAGACATGAGAATTTCGTCTTTGCTATACATAGAATGTCTTAATCCTCCACTGGGAGTCATTCGGGTTTGCTTAAGGAGTTTAATAATACACATTTCAACTGCCACAGAATCTAAATCCCATTTGGATCAGCCTTGGAAAAACTTTCATCAATACCTTGAGATTTCATAATATTTCTCCTGAGAGCCTGGATCTTATGTGTCATTTCTCATTTTGATTGCGGGTATAATATATGAGGTTTCTTACATATCTTGGATCCGGCAAATAGATATAAACTATAAGCAGTGTGTAAAGGTTTTATTTTATAAGTAAATAGTATTTAACTAAAAATATCTACTGGGAACCACTCATTAGAAAAAAAGCTGGCTGGTGTTCAATATTAATTTTCCCCAGAGGTTGGTGAGATGTATAAGTTCTATATGATTATTGCTTTCCTTAAAGGGAGGCACAGAAACCAGATAATGCCTACCCTCTACTTCTGTTTCCAAAAAAAATATAGGGGACACTGGCTAACATGGAATGGGGAGTCTTTGTTACAGTTCTGGTCAACCCTCAACAAAGACAGCATTGACATTGCAGGCAGGAGGTCATTTATGCCCTTGGCCGACAGGAGTACTCATCACAAAAATGGCGGCTTCAAAGGCTGATCAAATTCCTTTGCAGAAATTTGAGAAGAGACAAATCAGATGATGTGGTGAGGGAAGATCTGAGTGCTCAATTGGGCTGTCACTCTAGGATGTTGGCCTGGGTTTCAGCTTTCCTCACTGGTAAGTCTTCAGCTGGAGCCTACGATCATCATGGAGTGTATGGATGGCCATCAAGAGGCCAATAAAATTCTAAAAGTCTGAGCCTAGCTGTATGTTTGCACATATGTGCATTTATCGGCAACAAAGGATCTTCACTTTTATTAGATATGCATAGAGCCCATGGTCCACTGAGGGGTCTAGACCACATAAATAGAGGATCTCTCTAGTCCTAACTGGAAATCTTATCCTTCTCCAATAATAAAGAAAGCAATGGAAAAGAATCAAATCTCTGCAATGTGACTGCCAGACAAACACCAAATCAGAAGATGGACTTTGATACGCAAGCGAAGGGGAAAAACTGCATCACGAATACCTCTCTATGTGGCTCTGGTCAAAGTCCTGTTGACAGGACAGGAAGGTGGAGAACAACTCAGCATGGGGAAGAATTCAGATGTACAGAGACCAGCTCTTGCCTTCATGTTACCTCTAGGACTTCTCCATTCTGCTTTTGCCTCAGTGTCCATCTCTTCAAAGAGCCTTGAGCCTCCATATTGATTCCTGTGGGGTCTGCCGTCTTTGTGCTTTGATTTTAGTTTCTCTCTCTCCCTCTCTCTCTTTCTCTCTCTCCTCACCTTCCCAACGTCCTTGTCCAATCATCTACCTTCTGCCCCACTGCTCATGTGTCCAACATGCAAAGCCTACGTTCATTTCTTTTAACGCCTATGTTCAATTAGCACCTTAATGCTCCCAAATTAAATTTTTTCAGAGCATTGGCTAGCCAATGGAGGTAAAATTGGTCTGGCCTGGGATCTGCTTTATTCCCCCACCCATGACCGACCATACACCATCTTCAAGGCCAGGCGGACTTTGGTTTCTCTCTCTGCAAAGACAGAAGCTTGGGCAAAATGGCCTCTAAGATCCCTTGTAGGCCCTTGCATATGATTCGAAGGCTATTATTTATTTGGTGCAGTGAAATTCTTCTTTGAGAAGTGGAGACGGGTGGGGCTGAAGCCATAGGCTGTTGAATTACATTGTCGTTAACCTTTGCTACATTAAAATCTTTCCCCACATCCGCTTGTTTCAATGTACCAAAAGTTCGGTGTCACCAATTAAAAAAAAGGACAAAGATAATATAAGAACACATTATTAAGAGGCGGTACCCGCCTTCGTGGATACAGGAACAAGAACACGAGGTGAGAACCAGCAGTGCATAAGTGAAAGATTAGACTGAAGCCTTTGATATTTAATTTTAAATGAAATATTAATTTAATATTTAATTATGCTTTGGTTTCAAGAAAAACTGCAGCAGGAAGACAGATTGTTTGAAGAAGGGAGTAATATACGTGGTTAAGGAGACAACTGTAAAAATTAAAGATAAATTTCAAGGGTAAATCTAAATGCCACAATGGAGCAGTTATGAATATGATCACGCTCTCTGTAATGTGTATTTAGAATATTATAGCCGAGAGCACCAGGCCATTAAGGGGCTGAGATGTCTCCAGTGAAACAACAGCCCCCTATTCTGGGGCTTCCAATGGAGACATCATTCTTCAGACTCAGCTGAATGATGGATCCGAATTTTACAAGAGGTGGGGGCAGAGGCGACCTCAGTAAAAGTGCAGGCTACCAGGAGGGCTATTGATTCAACCTGTTTCCAGGGTGAACAGGGAACAATTGTACTCGGGCCAGTTTTTGATGTCTGAACTGGGTATTTTTAACTAAAAATCAGATTCATTTCTTAAATGGGAATTCTTTTTTTCAGGGTACCGCTCTAAGAAAAAGAAAGAACGACACGTGAATTGCAATGAGCTATTCACATTTGCAATCCCACTTGCACACCTGTGAGGGGCAGCTTTGTGAAAAGAGGACCCCACGCCCTACACCAAGCCTCGGGTGTGATGTAAAGGTTTGTGGAAAAATCCAGGTCTTCCATTTCTTCTCCCAACTGCTGCCTGTTCTTGGCCATTTTCTTGTTAACGCTTTGTCTTGTTAACACATGGAATCAGATGCAATTGTTTGTGCTAAAGCAAAAGGTAAGAAGGTCTCTGGGGACGGAGGTGAGGTGACATGAATTCTTTGGCTCCTCAGCGTCCCAGGGTCCCCATCCGTTCTCATTTGCCAACATCCAAGTTCAACCACACACCTGGGCAAGCAGCTCCTCCGTGCGTGCCTGGGCCACCTGGGCCGATTAGGTGTCTTCTGCTCCTTCTGTCCCCCTTTGAAAACCCGCTCCCCCTTCTCTCCACCTTCAGAGCCCATGTTCTCAGGCTGCCTCGGCCCCCTCTGGCCCCGACAGAATCCTGATTTCTAACCTAGTCCCAGCTATGAAGAGCACGGTGTGGCGGGCCTTTCAAGAAGAATCCACCTTTTTCAGAAAGGAACACATGCCAAAAAGCCCACCCTGGATCCAACGGTGAAGAAGGCGAAGCCACGTAAAACTCATCCCAGAAACGCGTGCCCCCCTGCCAAACGCCGACGGGAGTGAACTGGACTTCTATTTCGATATTTCTAAGCATATGCATTTGCAAATCTATACCATTTCATTTTCCTCATGAGATATATACCTTCCTATTTGTTCACTTTAGGAACCCGACATGCAGAAGGGTTAAGTGATTTGCAGGAAAGTTGGGACTCAAATCCAGGCCTCCAAACTCAGTCCCTGTCTTCCACTCCAGCACTAGGTTCTCTCCTAATAAGAAAGTGGAGTTGGTACTCCTTTCCCAACTTCAGTTATTCGTGGAGAGGATAGTTTCTATGACTTCTAGGGAATTGGAAGCACTCCATAGAGTCTCAGCCGATCACACGACGTCCCCACTTCGCAATGTGGAACAGCAGGGCACAGGCAAGGCATCGTCTTCTTCTTTTTTAAAAAAATCTTTTTAATGTTTATTTATTTCTGAGAGAGAGAGAGGATGAGCAGGGGTCGGGGAGGGGCAGAGAGAGAGGGAGACACAGGGTCTGAAACAGACTCCGGGCTCTGAGCTGTCAGCACAGAGCCTGAGGCGGGGCTCGAACTCACAAACTGTGAGATCGTGACCGGAGCCGAAGTCAGACGCTTAGCCGACTGAGCCACCCAGGCGCTCCAGGCAAGGCATCTTCTGAGCCCCTCCGTGCTCACTGGCCAGGCTTATCTCCTGTGCATTTCCTCAGAGTACCAGCCAGAGAGGCAAGGCCACTGGCATTTGCCAGGTAAAATATTGGATGAAGCCAAAGAGATGGCCTTGGTGTAATTTCTTCTATTTGCTATACGGGATTGGTGAGTAGCATAGGTCAGTGGTGAAGAAGGCAGCTTTGAAATGAGACACCTAGGATTGCACCTATCTCGGTGACCTTAGGCAGCAGCATTCTCATCTATAAGGTCGAGACACTAATAGAATCATCACCCTGGGGGAAAAGCAGTGATGATATGAGCTCGTGAGATATGAGCCTGGCCCTACCTCCTCAAACGATGCCAGATATGACTACTGAATTCGTATCATCATTTCTTTTTCTCACTAGTCCTATCTGATGACAGAACTTACGGGAGACTTCTTCACCAACAATCAAACGTTTACACCAGATGTTTAGGCCAAAGAACCAGAGGAGTAACACTGAAAAGCTGTACTCATCTACCCCCCTATCCTCGATGACCTGCCTTCAAAAACCATGACCTCTCACTGGTTTCTGTGGGTGGTGCAGATTTTATCATTATAAACTGTGGCCATTCTACCCCCAGATGCACACTCCAGACATCCCCTTCCTGCACCCACAAGACAGCCAGGAAGCACCTGCACAACCAATAACCATGATCCCACTGGGCGCCTCTACCGCGATTATTTTTCTGCCCTCCAAGTTCACTGTGGAAGGGTCTGTGAGGAAAGCAGAGGTCCTTCTTCCCTCTGAGCCCCGGCTGGTATACCATGCCTCGGTCCCCAAGCAGACAGAGGCAGTCGGACCTTTCCCGAGGAGCTGTATTCTCACGTGGATCTCTCAACTCCACAGCAGCAAGCCACACTTTAGCAAACCACGGTTGGAGGAAAACAGATCTGCAAAGTCACACGTGTGAAGCAAATGTGTTGTTTTTCAGAGCCCTGATGCTGTTTATGCTGTACTTGGCGCAACAACCACGGGGAGCTGATTACTGCCTTTTGGCTAATTATATCAAGTAAGTTACCTCTAATAGGCTTGGGTTTATTATGATGGTGTATCCTTGGATACAGCAACCATCAATGGTTGGACCTTGGAGCCTCCTTTCCCACCTCCTGCTTTTTGAGTCTCCTAGAAAGTTCCACCTGAGAGTAAATATTATTGTGTTCACGGTGCAACGACTCAGTCTCGAAGGAGCTGCCCCTGTGCGCAGGGCACTTTACCAGCAAGAAAGTCTCCACGACGGCCTGATGAGCAGGACTCAGGCTTCTCAAAATTGTTTCTTTGTTTAAAATACAGATTCTCAGACCCTCCCCAAAGAGAATGATTCGGTATGTCTGGAACGAAGCCAAGCATGATTCTCATGCTCAGCCAAATTAGGAAAACACCTATGGGTAATAGTATGATTAGTACCAGAGCTTTACAGATGAAGAAAATGAGGCTCAGGAAGGTTAGCTGACTTGTCAAAAGGACAAACAAGTCATTGGTGCCACAGCCGGCATCCGAAAGCACGTCTTCTGGCTGAGTCCAGTGCACCCTCCCCTTGGATGCCGGCCGATCGCTGGTGCCCAGTCTGTCCCCACTAAAGCTCTCTAGATTTCTCAAGGTTTTCTTTTCCTCTGGAATCAAGATGCGATTTTCCACGTGACCACTGGAGCTGAGTATTTTGTCTAGACCTCTAGGGGTTTCTGACACACTATCCTGCAGCCGAGCACATTCTGAGGCTCCGAACGTGTGGCTCAGGAGGCCGGGCTGGCTGGAAATCCATAAGTTCTCTCCCCATCACCACCCAGAGAGAAGGTCAGGATTCTCCAGGCTCCCTGAAGCCAGGCCTCAGCTCGGGAGGCATTGTAGCCCCACCTCCAGTCACGGGGGGAAGCCACTGCCTCTCCAGCTCTTGGACCAAGATCCCGGATGGGCTGGAATGTGCTTTCCATGTTGGTGGCTGCTCATTGAGTGGGCAAGACCAGAGATCGCCAGACCATTTCCTGTAGCGCCTGGGCCCCTCCGTGAATAACATTAGTCACTTGTCTCTACCAACCCTAGTCCCATTTGGCTCAGCAACCTCAGGTAGAAGTTTTTAGAGAGAGTGACCAGCCTCCTGAGCCACCTGAACAGTGTTTGTATTTTTATTTTCTTCTCTATTTGTGAAAGAATATACTACTGTGTCTCCACCCTCCTCACCCTTAACTGCTTCCCATGGTCCTTCTTTCTCAAAGCCAGTCTTCTGGAAGAAGCTTCACTGCTTCCCTGGCTGGAAATACTCTTTTTTGTGCCTAAAGAATCAAGTCGACCAATGTGTGTTGTTTCAGAATTTAAATATGGGGAACATTAATTTTTTATACCACATTTTCTTTGTATAACTATTAATTAAAAGTTACTTATTTTTTTCAGAAAGTAATCAATATAAGTAAGCAAAACTTAAAATAATAACAATAATACCAACACCTAGAAACCACCATTGTTAAGACCTTCATATGCAGGGCTTTTTAATCTTACTGGGGTTTTTTATACAACTATTCCTTTTTCATATATATGTGTATGTGTATGTGTATATATATATATATATATATATATATATATTTAAACACACATACATACATACATACATACATATATGTATACACACATATATACATACATGTATATATGTATACATGTTCATTAAATCAAAAGGAAAAGGACAGAGAACATATTCATTACTTGTGATATATTATCTTATGTATAAAAAGATTCATTTGTTAGCATAAGCTTATTTTATGCCTACCATTTGTCAACAATTATGTTATGCATGTGGATAATTATATATATATACATATATATATATATACACCTATAAAATATATATGGATGTTATATATATATAATAATATATATAATATATGTAATATATTATATATAATATGTGGATATTATATAATATATTATATATTATATAATATCCATATATTATATATTATATATAATATCCACATATTATGGATATTATATATAATATATGCACATTATATATATAATATATATGGACATATAATATATATGGTTATTATATATATAATATATATAGATATTATATATATATAATTTATGCTTTTGTTTAACCTATATCACATCTTTCATGCAACTAAATATTCATTCACAGCATTACTTTTAACATCTAAAATGTGTTTCAGTGTAAAGAGACTTCATTATTTATTCAATGAGTCCTCTAATGGACACTAGGATGTTTTCAATTTTCACTACCACAAACAGTGTTCCAATGAACAGCCTTCAGGCAAACTGAGTTATTTCCTAGGTATACATTACAGAAAGTGGAATTGTTGGGTCAAAGGGTATATACATTTTTAAAGCCAGTGCCATCAAGGTACTCTTTAGAGCCATCTACTCTCCTGCAGTAGAGTGTTAGAAGTCCCACTTCCTTCTAATTTTGCCAACTTGGGTATTTTCATTTGTTTAAAAACAATTCTTTGCCAACCTGACAGGGAAAACAAATGTTATCCTATAGTCGCCTTAATTTGCATGTATTAGATTATTAATGAGATTGGGATTTTTAAAAATACGTTTGCTGCTAAACTGTATTCCTTCCTGAATTAACTCCTGATATTCCTTGCTAGCTTTTAATTTACATATCTTTCCTTTTCTCCTTAGTTTGTGAGATATCTAACATTCATCACTTTATCCACAAGGCATAACATAGTGGTTGACAAATGGTAGGCATAAAGTAAGCTTTTGCTGAACAAATGAATGAATCTTTTTATACATATGGTAATATGTCACATGCAATGAATATGTTCTCAGTCTGTCCTTTTCCTTTTGACTTAATGACCATCCCCCTGACATGCAAAATTTTTCTTTTTATGTCATCACAGATTTATGCTTGATGGTTTCCTTGGGGTCAAGGTTAGCAAGGTTTAAGGTTATAATATTTTGAAATGTGTACATTTTTTTAATGTTTACTTGTTTACTTTGAGAGAGAGGGAGAAAGAGAGAGAGAGAGAAAGAGGGAGGGAGAGAGAGAATCTCAAGCAGGCTCCACACTCAGCATGAAACCCAATGTGGGGCTCGATCTCACGGCCACGAAATCATGACCTGAACTGAAATCAAAAGTCACCGACTGAGTAACCCAGGCACCCTGAACTGTGTACATTATTCATTCAAAACATCTAATTCAAATATTTCAGTTTATAATATAAAATTAGTTATCTAACTTGTTTTTTTAATGCTTAACTAGTGAGTCCATTCCCATTGGTTAAACATCCCATCTTTTCCACATTGACTGAGATGGCTCCTTATGTATCCATAGTACTCATGTGTACATAACCTGTTTGTTTTTAAATGTTCTCTTCTGTGGCATAACATTTCTATGTATTCCTACAAAGCCCCATATTCTTCTAATTACTGAAACTTGCAATAGGTTTTAAGTCTGGAAGAGCATGGCCCTTCTCATTTTTCAAAAGGAGGGGTTCTATTTAGCACCTTTATTTTTCCAGGTGAACTCTTGTAAAGTTTCCCCAAACATTTTGTTAGTACTTTGATTGGCATTGTGTTAAATGTATTCATTAATTGACATCTTTACAATATTAAATCTTCTCACCTCTCCACCAGCTGGAAGTATTTTGGCCTTCCTCTGAACTCCCTTAGCACTTTATACCTTTTTAAAAATCCCTTTCTAAACTATACCCACCCAATTTTTCAAACTTGAAACCTGAGAGCTGCCTCCTCCCCTCCCTTCCCCAACCTTCACCCCATCCAATCAATCATCAAGTGATGCCAACGCTACCTCCTAGATTCCATCCCCTTCTGCCTGTTCCCACTACTGGTACTCTGGTCCAAGCTGCCATCATTTCTGGCCGGGGCCACCACACCGGGCTCCGGCTGACCTCCTTGAATCCACCCTGGCTTCCAAGCCATTCTCAACAACTCAGCCAGAATGATCTTTTAAAAGGCAAATCTGATCATGGCACTCCCCGGCTTTAAAATATTCCAATAGCTCCCCATGGCACTCGGGGTAGAACCAAACGATCAGCCCCAACCCTCCCTTTCCAGCTCGAGGCCAACCTTTCTTCAACTCATTCTTTCTTCCCTGTTCATAGTGGCCATCATATATATCCCATTTTCTTTCTTACTCCAGGGCCTTTGCACCTTCTGCTTCCTGTGTTTGGACTGTTCTCAGCTTTCCCCATTATCTCAGTTTAAGAGGGATCAATTTCCCAAGCATATGTCCCCAGCATCCTATGCAACTCCTTTTTAGGATTCATCACATTTGTAATTACTTGCTCAAGTTTCCATGGTAATAACCCTGATAGTAAAAGTTTCCATGGTAATAACCCTGATAGTAAGCATAGGAATATTATTAGTAATAAATACTTTTTTTTAATTTTTTGTGTAACGTTTATTTATTTTTGAGACAGAGAGAGACAGAGCATGAACGGGGGAGGGTCAGAGAGAGAGGGGAGACACAGAATCGGAAGCAGGCTCCAGGCTCTGAGCCATCAGCCCAGATCCCGACACGGGGCTCGAACTCACGGACCGCGAGATCGTGACCTGAGCCGAAGTCAGACGCTTAACCGACTGAGCCACCCAGGCGCCCCAGTAATAAATACTTTTGAATAATAAGATATAGTCGCTCCCCCTCCCAAATGCTTACATACAGAGGTGTTCTAGACCTGGTTTCCACCAGCTCGTGAGAGCAAGCTGTTAAATTTTCAGAAATTTTGTGAGCTAGCTGATGTCCTACTGGTAGCTAGAAATCACCCATAGTCAGAGTATTTGCACCATGGAAATCAGCAAATACTACAAACCCTACTGCTCCCTCCCCCTGGCTTTTCCCTGAAGAGCCAATTGTGAAACTTTTACCAGCACGCCACTGTTTCCATGCCCCATATTTTTAGTCCTCACCACAGCTCTGTAAGGTAGGCAGCCCGTTTTGTAGACGGGAAGGCTACGAAGTGAAGTCACGTATACAAGATTTCAGAACTATTTAGAGGCATCCAAGCAGCCCAAGCTTAGAGCATCACTGGCTTATCTTCACATCACTGCACCATAATGAAGGAAGGATCCTGCTGGTCTGACTCATCTACAGTGTCCCCAGCACATGGCACAGTGCTAAGCACAGCAAACACGCTCCACCAATATTTGCTTCCTGTGGGGCGCCTGGGGGGCTCAGTGGGTTAAGCATCTGACTTTGGCTCAGGTCATGATTTCGTGGTTTGCGCGTTCGAGCCCCGCATCAGGCTCTGAGCTGTCAGCCCAGCCTATTTCAGGTTCTGTGTCTCCCTCTCTCTCTTCCCCTCCTCCACTTGTGCTGTCTTTCTCTCTCTCTCAAAAATAATAAACATTAAAAAAAATTTTTTTAAATATCTGCTTCGTGAATAAGTCGATAAAATCTCAGCACATCAGGAAAGCTGAGCTATTGGTTAACAATAATTGCTAAATAAAAGATGCCGGGCAGGATGGCCAGAGACTTGAGTCCTTATTCTGACTCTACCTTGAATTCAAGGGGCCACTGGGAACAAGTCACTTCTGCCTGGCTCTCAGTTCTCCCATCAGCAAAAGAGGGAGCTTGACCACGTGATCTTCAATCTCTACCGTTCTTGGAATTTACGAGTAAGATAATATCTATTATTTTCATGGTTATGTGGGCTCCTCTTTGCCAAACACTTTGTTTCCACAGGCTGTGGATCACGGCCTCTTCTATTCTGTCTGGCAAGTTCCTACTGTGCTTTAGAAATGTCACTCCGTTGTCACCTCCGGGAAAGCCCTCACTGATTCCCCAAAGTCAGCCACTCCCTGCTCAGTGCTCCATGCATTTATACCTCTTATGGGACTTAAGCCAATCATCATAATCTCCATGTGTTCGTCTCCCCTTCTAGAACTGTAAGCTGCTAGAGACATACTGAAATTACTGATGTGGAGCCTTGAGCATAATTTAGAGCTGATGTTTGTTCAGTGAATATATGAAGCGCATGGATACCTGGGTGGGTCCCGCCCTCCGAGATTCAGAGATACCTGGTCTGGGGCCCAGGTGTCAGTGACGTAACGTGCAGCAAAGGGTGAGGACTTCTGCTGCAGAGACAGTTTTCACATGTACACACACATATGCGTGTACAAGCACACAAGCCCTGGTTCCACACGTCCACAGCCTCCCTGAGGATTGATGTCTTTCATTACTTCACAAGAGAGCTGAGGATTGGCTGCAGTGTGATTGCTATTAGCCCTACCTGTCCCCTCACAGGCCGATGGTCACCCATATACAGTGAGTATACTAGAAAAAAAACAGAGATGCCAGAGTCCTAAATGTGGCAAGTGCCCCCAAAGTGAGACCCATTCCTCACCTGACTCTGGGGACAGCCCACATTTCTGCTGCCCTCCAGCCCTACCAACCACTCCTTCTCAGTCACCTTCACAGGCTCCTCCTATCACCCCGAGCCCTACCTGCTGGTGCTCCTGAGGCGCCATCTTGAGACTTCTTCCATCCCGTAGCTACACTCCCTTCTGTGGCCCTCTCATCCAGCCCCGTGGCCTTCAATCCCGTCTGGATGCCGACTGCTTCCCTGTTCAACATCCTCCGTGTCCTCCCATTCAAACCCCTTGCTCTATGTGCCCTTCCAACCTTGTCTCCCATTGTCCTCCTCCCCCCCCCCCCATGCTACTCCAGCCACAGGCATTCATGCTTTTCCCTGATGATGCCAGGCTTATTCTGACCTCTCGGTCTATAATCTGTTCTCCGCTTGGGACGCTCGCCCCCAATTCACTGAGAGTCAGACACTGTGCTAGAGAACACTGAAGAGCCAAACAGAAACACAGGCCTGAAGAGTTCCAGGCGCAGAGGGAAGGCAGTGTGAATGGAGACGAGAGAAAGTGAGAAAGATACGGAGGCAGGGGGACAGCTTTGCACACCTGTGATACAGGTCTTCACTCAACGTCCCTTCCTCACAGCGTCACTCGCTGACCACCTCACCCCAAGCCCTCCCTCATTCTCTATCCCTTACTTATTACTGTTGAAATTGTATTACCTGTTTTCTGTGTTGTCTGTCTTCCCCTCTAGAAGTCAGTTTTATTAAGATGAGGGATTTTCTCTTGCCCATTTCTACATCGGAGAGCCTAGACATGTGCCAGGCCATGGTAGGAGGCATGTAAGAAACACTCATTTAAATGAATGAGTAAACTGTGTCCCTCTGGGGGCGAGAGCAGCAAATAGCTTACTGTTCCTGCCGTAAACACACACACACACACACTAACCCTGAGAGAGAAAATTCAAAGGTGGAATTTTAAATAAATAAACCTAAAAATTACTCTCCATCTACTCCTCATTGATATCTAACCAGACACTTACACATAAACGAGAATAGGAGGCTAGATCCAAGCGAGAGACGAGGACGCTATAGAATACGATTAGAATTTCGTAATGTGCCTGATACATTTTTTCGGTTCATATGATTCTTCCTCTACACCCCTTATTTTCTCCTTCAAAGTACAATGTCCTGGTTGATCTTCCTGCCCTCAGTCATTCCCCTGATTGACTCAGTCTTTATATCAATAGCATTTGTTTTTCTTACGATAACCCCTTTGAGTTACTCTCCCTTGCCTGGGAACACTTAAATGTTGTCTTACAAATCAAGCCCTAACTCCCATACGAGGCACTTTTTTTTTTTTTCATTTTTTAAAAAATTGTGGTAAAACATGCATAACAAAATATACCATCTTAAACCATTTCTGAGGGTACAGTTCAGGCGTGTGACATACACTCACACTGTTTGTGACCCATCTCCAGCATTCTTTTCATCTCACAAAACTGAAACTCTGTACCCATTAAACATCAACTCCCATTCTCCCTCCCCCGACACCCGATAACCACCATTTGATGTTCTGTCTCTGACTTTGACCACTCTAGGTACCCTACAGGGCTCTCAAACTGTTTTATGTTTTCCTTCCCTCCCCTGCGTGGCTCATGTGGGCTAAGTTCTGGTCTAAGTTCTACCTGCGTGCATTGCCACAGCTGTAAACCAGCCCTCTCTTCTCCAGACACCTGCTCACCTCACCCGCTCGGCCTTAGTATGTGAGATTCCCATAGCTGGAACATTCTTCCTTCTTCTCTTTGCCTATTCAAATCCTCCCCACCCTTAAAAATAGTCTTTGGGGGCACCTGGGTGGCTCAGTCAGTTAAGCGTCCGACATCGGCTTGATCTCGCGGTTTGTGACCTCACGTCATGATCTCACAGTTCGCGGGTTCGAGCCCCGTGTCAGAGACTGGAGCCTGCTTCAGATTCTGTGTGTCTCTCTCTCTGTCCCTACCCCGCTTGCGTTTTCTGTCTCTCTCTCAAAAATAAATAAGTAAACATTAAAAAGACAGTCTTTGATTTCCATCTCCTCCTTGAAAACCCTTCCTCCTACTCTACGCCACACCAAACTCATATTCCATTCATCGGAAACACTAAACATTTTGAATATTCAAATTCCTCAGCTCTTCTGTGCAATATACCATCCCTCCTCCAAAAGTTTCTACATTTCCAAATAGGAAGCATGTCTTATAAGTCATTGCACCTTCCAGGTAGAAAAAGTAGACACAAAGTAGATATTCAACAGATACCAAAATAATAGATAATTTCCACTTCCATAAAATTTTAAAATACTTTGAATCAGTCTGTAGTATCATTGGGTAATTTTTATGAATCTTTTTCTTTTTTTTTTTATTAAAAAAAAAATTTTTTTTTAACATTTATTTTATTTTTGAGACAGAGAGAGACAGAGCATGAATGGGGAAGGGTCAGAGAGAGGGAGACACAGAATCTGAAACAGGCTCCAGGCTCTGGGCTGTCAGCACAGAGCCCGACGCGGGGCTTGAACTCATGGACCGCGAGATCATGACCTGAGCCGAAGTCGGCCGCTTAACCGACTGAGCCACCCAGGCGCCCCTATATGAATCTTTTTCAAGAAAATTTAGTCACAGCCAGCAACTTGGTCTATTTTTTTTTATCTGATTGCTTAGACAAAATTCCATTCTAGGTGGTTCCAGCTGAGTTAAATCTATGAGGATATATACTCATGAAATGAACTCCCGTGATCATCTCTCAGACTGTTGAGAAACTGCTTGCATAAAATAAACTTTAGAATCAAGTCTTCATTTCCCCAGTCAATACCTATCACCCAGTCCACTCTTCCCACACTAGTAGAAAGGCCTAGAAAAGGTAAAATCATTATAAATTGGAGACACTGGGAGCTAGAGCAAAGGTGAACCAGGAGCCAGTCTCCCTTGGATCATTTTCTCACCCACCTGTGTAAATGAACCTCCCAGGAGCTCCTTTGCAGAACTGCTTGGATTTATAAGATAATGTCACTTCCACTACTCCAGGGATGTGCCGGGGAGGAGTCTGCACTCGGATGGCATGAGGAGTTATTAGCTGAACAGGCAGGGAAATAAAATACCTGTTATACAAGTTAACACTGAGGATATGGAGAACAGGAGCATCTCCCTCAACAACCCCCCGGGGCAAACGGGCTGTACTCACAGTGGTCCAAATGCTCCAAACGCCCTGTCCCTGTGTCGCACGTGTTTCTCTCTCCCACTCTGGAATTTCCTCGCAAGGTAACCTGTCTGGATCCTTGCCTCCCCACCAGGGCTGCTCAAGTCCCACCACCCCCTGTATTCACTCCCTCCCTGCTTCCTACACTGCTACTCTCTCACATCGTGATTTGCCACCTTCCATATCCAACCCAGCCCTGTACTCGTCTTTTTGTAATGTCTTGTTGGTTTTCTCATTATGACAGTGGAACATACCTACTTTAGACAATTTGGAAATTATAGAAAAATATAAAGTAAAATATTAGCATTGCATAACCCAGAGACAGCCACTGTTAATCTTTGGTGCGTTTCTAGCATTTTTCTATGGATGCATGTCGTGTAATTAGATTTTATATCTGTAGACCTTGTTACCCTGAATTTTTTTTCACTTACCATTATAGCGGAAGTACGATCCCCTCTCCTGTGTCATTAGAACTTTGTCAAAACCTAATTTTTAATAATGGATTTTAACCATTCCATTATTCAATATTTAGGCTATTCCTAATTTTTCACCATTGTAAACCACACGCAACAAATATTTATCTTTTTAAGGGACTCGTGCCTACAATAAACTGTGGTTTACGCGTCTTTTAATTCTTGGTGACTCGCTCATAGCAGGTACTGAACAACAGGCAATCACGTTTTTGCTGATGATCCAGGAATTACACTTACCCAAATCAAAACAATCTTTGGGCCAAAGAAAATCAGGGAAGCAAGTTGCCTTTGCCTACCTCACTCCATACAAGCATGGTCCCAAACACCACTTGGAGGCCATCAAAGAAGTTGTCTCCAATGATGATGACCATGGCTCCTCCTGTGGTCCAGCCTTCGCTCGGGCTAATGGCTTTGATGCAGGGGGTAGCTAGGAAGATAGGAAAGGAAAAGTCAGGGCTGTCCTTTGATGGTTGAAATTTAGAGTTTTGGGGATTGGCTGCTCTTGAAAGCTGTTGGTTATTTCAAGTTCAAGTTGAGCTTTGCTGACTTGCCATCATTCCCTAATTGGTTGCTGGTTTTCACCAGGTCATTAAAGCCTAATGAGTTGACCACTATATATGAAAACGTGGAACACTTAGCTAATTGTGCAAAGGGTGTTTTTAAAACCCTGTTGTTTTCCCCCATATTTTTATAAGTTGATCACACTAGAAATGTGTAAATCCCTTTTCTCTCCCCACCTCCTCTGCCCCAAGATGTTAAGATTTACAAGGCCTGTTAATGTGCTAGTGAGAGGAGAAAGTAAAATCTATCATAGTTGAGTTTTTTTCTGGCTCTATTAAGAGACAATTTCTAATCAGTTTCCTAACTTTGTAGGAAGGATTCCGCCCCCCCCTCTTCTTCCATATGTTCAAGGCCTCTGGACTTTACATCCCAACAGGAACCCAATATGGTTTTCAGGCCATAACTAAAGTCAATCCATCACTCCATTTCCAAAGTTGACAGGGTCAAAGGTGGAGGAGAACTTTGGCAGGACTCCAAAAACATGAGCCCCCTTTGAACAGCCAGTCAATCACATCCAATCAGTCAAAAGAAACTGGATGGGTTCCTAGTTCTGAACCCTGGGATTTTCTTCTCCCCTTTCAATGCCCACTGTGGGAGAATTAACACCACTCCAAATTCTTTACTGATTCAATCATTTTCTTTCAGTTCATTAATTCCTATTTAAATTGATACAAGACACATTTTAAGGGCCAAGCTGGAGCGGGGGCTGGTGGGCAGTACACAGCAAAACATCACAATAAAATAGTAGCCTAGGTTAGCCATTCACCCCTATAACAAAGCCTTACCCAACCCTGGCGAGTTGGGGAGTGTGAAAGATGGAATTTACTTAGGTATTTGTCAGTTATCTTCCTTGATATGCTTTAATTTTTTGGACAACTTGAAGTTGAACAGTTACCAGTATTTCTGACGACTCTAATGCACATGGAAAACTACCCAGAGCAGATCGTGATTTCTTCTTGTCCAAGCAAACAAAAATCAATTAGTGTCAATTTCATTCTGCGCATTGTTTTGCTTTGCCCACAATCTGTTTAAGGGTACATCTGACACTTATTCATACATGTCTGGCAAGGTAATGTTCCTGTTTAACCAAGATGTCATAGGCCCACGTTTGCCTGAAATGCCCGTCTAGCGAAAAGAAAAACACAGAACTGGATGGAGGAGACGGTGAGGCATGGGGGCCCGAGTGTGGGCTGGGACGTGTGTGGCGTTGCAGCAGAATAGGCAGGCATCCGTGTTTACAATTTCACTTAAAACCCACATGATCTTGTGTGCTTTCTCCGCTCCGGCTTAGACATAAATGGAAAATTCAAGCCAGGACAATTGCGGACATCTCGACCTGTGTGCCGTTCTCAGCCCAGACAGCGGGCAGCCCTACCTTCTGACGGGTCCAGCCTTCTCGCTCGCCGTCCATGCTTGGAGTTGTTATGAACAAACATGTTGTCAGAAACAGCCAGCACGTGTCCATCCACATTCACCGTTGTTGACAACACGACCTGCGTATTTCAGGTGAAAGTGGGGCGGGGGTGGAGTTAGTTGTACATGAAGTAGTAGAGGCCGTAGCATACTGATCTGCCAGACTTCCCCATGGCTAATGAGCGACGGAACAGAATCTTGGGCCAGCGCCATGCCCTCAGCATCTCAGCAGGCCATCCCCTCATAATTATGGCAGAGCCTTCTGGAGAAAGAGGCCACCCGTCACTCGCGTGTTGTTACGTATTTGCACGCAAACCACGCCCAGGTGATGAAGTGGGGAAACTGGCCATCCGCCTGCTGGTTCTAAAAACCTCATTCTCAGGAGCGCCTGGGTGGCCCAGGAGGCTGAGCATCTGACTCTTGGTTTCAGCTCAGGTCTTGATCTCATGGCTCATGGGATTCGAACCCCCCTTAAGGCATGGACTGCCAGCGTGGAGGCTATTTGAGGCTCTCGGTCTCTCTCTCTCTCTCTCTCTCTCTCTGTCCCTCCCCTGCTCTCACTCTCTCTCTCTCTCAAAGTAAATAATAAACTTTTTTTGAAAAGATAAATAAGAACCTTGTCCTCTACCACAGGACTTGGACAATCGTTCCCAGCTGACCCTACATCTGTAGTCACACCAAGGAGCCGATTGTGTGTGCTCAGGAAGTGAAGATCTCAACACCAGTGGGGAGGTCATTTCTCCCAGCTTGGAAATGGGTTCTCCCACTTCTAGCATGTGCTAAAGCAATACTGGGCACCAGGATGCTTCCCCGGGGAGTGGTCTGCGGTGGCCCCGCCCACTTGAGAGCTGCGGCAGAGATGCTCTGATCTTTTGGTGAGTGGATGAAGAAGCTGGAAGTCAGTGTTGAAAATGTAGGACAGTCGGTAAATCTAAGCAGAGGAAAGGGAAGGGATGGGTGTGGAGTAGTGGAAGGGCATGGATTGGGAATGAGATAGAACTGAAACGCCACACCTGCTGTTCCCCAACCTTGTAACCTGGGACGAATTACTTCACCTTGTCTAATCTCTTTTTTTCCTCATCTGTAGAACATACACAATAATGCCTGTCTCAAGGGCTGAATAAACAGAGGAAGGATAAGGTGAGATATTTTTCATAAAGCGTTTGGGGCAGGGCCTGGCACATGCCAAATCGGGATGACGTCCGACCCTAATTGCCTCACCTCTGCCTTGTTTGACCTGTCAGTAGGACAGGTGACATTACTCAGTGAGCCAGCCCCTCCCATAGCGTAAGCTCCGGGGAGCCTCTGGAAAGGCAGGCACACAGGCTGGGTACCAAATTTACGAGGCAGGGTCCCTACCCTTAAAAAGCTCACTCTCAGGCTAGAGAGATATGGCTAACACATCAAACCAATAGCATACGAAATGAAATCCAATTGAGTTCTATGTGTGTGCCTTAGATCAGGGGTGCAGGGGACATTCAAGACGAGATCAGTCAAGGCCAGAGCAGTTGGGAAAGCATAGCAGAGGTGGGTGGATTTGAGTGCACCCACCACCTGCTTGACCCAGGAAGACGGGCCATGCTAGACATGAATCTTTTTATCAGTTATGCATGCAATTTTTTTGAGAAAGTAACGCGTTATATACATATTCATGCATATGTATAGACCTCTTGAGGAAAGACATTGAATAGGTACATAATGAGGAGCCGTATTTAAAAATGACTCTTCTGTCTACTCCCAAATTAAATTTGCTGATATTCTACTGGTAATTTTTCTGCACACCCCTTCCTTCCTTATTAAATGAAGGGCGGGAGGAAACCTTGACCCTGCCTTATCTCTAATATGAAATAAGATTCATTAGACGGCACTTAAAATTTTCCACTACGAATAATTTCAAGCAAACAAAATAAACAGAATAGTATAATAAATCCTTTTTTTAAGTTGAAGCTTACATACGTTGAAATGTACAAGTCTTTGCTGCACAGCTTCGACAAAGAGATACATTCAGGTAATTCACACCATATCAGGACAGTGAACATTTCCATCTCCCCAGAAAGTTATCTTGTGTTCCTTCTCAGTCAGTCCTATCCACTGCCTAACCCCCACCCAAGAAAACCCTTCTGAATTTTTTTTTTACCTTAAATGGAGTTTTAGATGGTATCTTTAAAAAATTTTTAATATATATTTTAATGTAATAGGGTTCAAGCAAACCCCCATAAGCATAAGTCCACAAAATATTTCACCTAGCCTGGTGCTGTGGGTATGACAGTGGCATATAGGAATTTTCCAGGGACATAAGTGGGCTTCAGTCATTCATCCCAAAAGCCTACAATGAGCTCCTGCTACGTGTTGGGTATTACATCAGGTCCTGGAGATTGAAAGACAACAGAACGTGTTCCTAGTCAGCTACGTGTCCTTCCCACACTTCAGCTCCTCACTTGGGAGTGCACCACAGGTACGGTGTCCCTGCCTCTCTGTGACATCAAAATGAACTTAAAGGAACCTTAGTTGTCACTCAGAAAATTATCGTCTATAAGCTCACAATTCAGGGATGCAGCCTTGTCTAGCTCCGGGTCTGTTTTTAACTGTGCCCAAGTTAACACGTTAGGAGTCTGGGGAAAGTCCTTCCAGAAAGTTCCTATCGTACGGTGGCCACTGTAAGAGGTAGACATCCATCACTCTCTCACATGTGCGCAGAGGCACAAGTTCTTATCAGGACAAGCATAAAATGGCATCATAGTCAAAGGAAGAGAGAAACTAAGTCTCCTAGCGCGGGGTTAGGATGAACACGGAGGTTGAAAGCACTCACCTCTGTATACGCTCGCCCTCTGAAAACAATAGAAGGCAGAGGAAAAAAAGAGGAAGCGGACCACCCTTGTAACTTGTATGTGCGAATGGGTTTTCAAGGACATGGCTGCCACCGGTGGGAAAACCTGAAAACGCAAGGGTGCTTCTGGCTTTAATTGCCAATGAGCCGTCCTAGGCACAGTGAGGGGAACCCTAGCCTGTCTGAGGATTATGTGGCCAGAAAGAGCATTCTCTCTGAGACCACGTTAATTCATTCCACAAGCTTCTTGTCATACTGTACTGTAACGCTGCTCGTGCGTCCCTGCCACAAAATGTGGGGCTTTCTCGAGCCAGCTGATTTCATCATTGTGCATTTGGGTGGAGTGAGATTCAGTTCCAAAGTGAACATTTCCCGAATGACATACCCTGATGGTTCAGATGCACTTCATTATTTTCTATTAACAATGGAAATAAATTTTAATCTCTTGCTGGCTAGCGCTGGCCTCTCGTGACAGCAAGGGAATTAACCTGAATTATTTCAGTGTCTGCAAAATTTATTACAAGATTTTAAATTATGTCCAAATGTATGTGCGTGTGGGTGTGTATATATATAGATACGAGGCAAGTTCCCATTTTTAATACTCCAACCTATCTTAGACTGTGAGGTATCTAGGAGAGCCTGTCAGTGAAACGGACTTGGCAAAATGTCGAGGACTTAATGTTCAGACTCCACCGCGTGAAACCAGACATGTTTGTTTGTTGCTCTCGTACGTGGAGGCACACACCGATATTGACTTTTACGCACATTCCCTCTACTCCTGGAAGCAAACGAACCGCATCGTGGAGGCGAAGACGCACTTGGTTCACTGAAAGCTTCGAATTTAACTTCCTTCCCTGTTTTCTGGTGAACGATGACAACACCGATATTATTCTATTCAGACAAGTTAAAGTTTCTGAATGTTCGGGGACTAAAGGAAGTAGAATGTGCATTCCAGCATCGCCCCACTCCCAGGCCTTCCCCTTCCACAAGCCAACTTCTTTCCCCTAGTGAGTATTTCCTGGGTCACGAAGGCTGACCTTTTCCATCTGGAATCAATCAGTCAACCCCTGACAACTTCCTGAAACACCTCACTCCATTTCCTGTTCTCTCCCCCTTCTCTCTTTTCCCCTGGTTAGCTTCACTCTTCAAAACTGCAGGCCACAGCAGCTTAATGTTAGAGGGTCAGACACAGTTAGACTCCAAAACACTACACAAGGACACCTTTGACCTTCAAAAATCTTTACATCTTAGCTAAACAAATCAAGGTCAACATTTCTTACCATTACCTTGTTAACTATTTGTATGCATCTCTGCCAACGATCTTCTGATCATATAACCATCAATACTACGTGCTATCTCAGGCTCATAAGCTGATCTGTTTTAGAAGTAGCAAACTTCGGATTGACAAAGGACTGCCATTCGGAGGTTGCTGAAACTGAAAATCACGGGTATTATGGCAAACCTATGGAGAATATGGCCTACAAAAGAGCTTCGATGTCTCATCAGTGTCTCCGACCACCTAAACCTGATACCTTGTCTTTTCTGAAGCTGTCAGGCTCTCTTGGAACTCCCGTTCTGCTGGCACAGCCCGAAAGAATGCCAATTAGGAATACAGATGTCCATAATTTGTGTGGGATGGACCCCCGGTCTTAGCTGCTGACATCGTGACAGCTTTCATTTGTTTCTCATATCTGGTGTATCTGTATTTTAGCTCAAAGCTCTCAAAGGAAAGCCTGCAGATCTGAAACCCATGCTACTGTAAATTATAGCTCTCCCCAACTGAAACATTTCAGTTCAACCCAAAAGCAAAAACTAGCATATTCATGCAAATATTATTTATGACATGGCACTTGTAAGACAAGTTTCCAAGAAAGAGAAGTAGGGATCCGTTGAAATTGTTTGCATTTAAAAAAAAAATTTTTAATGTTTATTTTTGAGAGAGAGAGAGAACGCAAGCAGGGGAGGGGCAGAGAGAGAAGGAGACACAGAATCCGAAGCAGGCTCCAGGCTCTGAGCTGTCAGCACAGAGCCCAATGCGGGCTCAAACCCACGGACCGCAAGATCATGACCTGAGCCAAAGTCGGACGCTAAACTGACTGAGCACCCAGGCGCCCCAAAACTGCTTGCATTTTTTAAGTGACAGTAGCTTTGCACTTCTCGCAACTCCCTATTTTGCGCCGCGTGATCTCTAAGTTTTGGTGAAGCCAGATCAATATGCACAGACCAACTGGAGAGTGGCCGTGTGCGTTCCGTTCTGAATCAGCCAATTAAATGGCAGTTTTCGCTACATGAATAAAAAGTCTGTATCTCCCCTTGAAAAGTACGAGAAAGTTGTAAGAACAAAATTTACAACTGTGTTAGCAATCTGCTAAAAGTACTCAAGAAAACTGATTGGCTTCCTCAAATTATATTTTTCTTCTCATTATCTAAAAGTACTCCCATGTCCCTCGTTCTAATAATTTATACAAAGCAGGAGCTGAGCTGTAAAGAGGTCTTTCCTGCCTATACAAGGCCACGGCGGGAGTTACCCTTTAGGTGGGCACATCCATTAACCCGTACAACCAATTTGCCACGAAAGGAACTGTCCCTTTGGTATCAGAATGATAGCATGCAGCCTGGGAACCTTTACCAACCTGACTTATCCCCACCCTTGAGGTATTTTTTATGTCTCACTCTGAGACGTCTTCGGCTTTTTGGAACATCACGCTTTTGGTTTTCTTTTTAACATCTCTCCTTCTCAAAGCTCTAACTGTATGGCTTCGTTGAATTCGTTAAGTCAGAGGAACGACCAGCTTGGATTCTACCCCCAGCCAGCCTTTCTCAGCTCCCACCCAGGTGTTCCTACAAAGGCCCTAAGCCTCACACAGGAGGGTGAAGGAAAAAGAGAAGTCAAAATGAAAAATGGGTGGAATGACTACACGATCTGCTTTTTGAAACAGACGAGAATCCTAGTGTCTGTCGTCATGAGAGAATAATTACACTGGTTAGAAACCTCCCCATATGGATCAGAGCTCCTGCTTTGAAAACACACCAGATTCCACCATCAGTCAGACACGTTTCCCCTCCATTTCAGTGAGGGTCATGCACCTTCTAGCTGAACGCGGGGCCTTTCGTAGTTTAATCTCAGTAAAGCTACACTATGTAGCATTTATAGCACACTCAAGGTGGAGGGCTCTCTTATACCTACTCACAAACACGCGTCCACCAAGCTACATAAAATGGCCTCGAAAATTCCTGTTATTTTGCCAAGTATGGAAAAAAATTCTTTATGACATTTTACATCTGGAAATGGAATTAAATTCATGATGTGCTTTTCCCTTATAACTGTTCAGTTGCTATATATGTTATTTCAGCTTTCCCAAAGCGTAACTATTATGTGGGATTTTATTTTCCACCTGTGGTAGGAGGAAAGAGACATAGAGACCATTAAAGGGACAGAGAAAATCAAGACAGACTTCTGGTTGTGGTAGGCAACCAAGTCTGGAGTCCACAGCACGAGAAAAAAAATACTCCACTGGTGTTTTTATACACTGGCTAATTCTCACATTCGACAAGGGGACTCTGATGAAACAGTTTTGTCTAAGCCTCCGTTAATTCAACCCAGGCTAACAACAAACAATTGGCTACTGAAAATTGTTTCTCCCCACCACTTTACTCTTGGCACACGTCGTATTTTCAAACCAGATTTAAAGACCAGATTCTTCTTCGTTACTGGACTCCAGGGTCTCCAAAATTACCTTTAAACACCTACCCCACAAGTATGGATTTTGTCATCTTTTTTTTTTTTTTAAAGGAATTCCCAGAATTCTTAGCAATCGCTGCTGTTTCGTATTCCCTAAGGCTAAATTTTCTGTTCAGTTAAGGATCAAGTGCCGAAGGAGAGAACACAAAGTTGATTGCTGTTGAGACAGATGTGGGGCATTGTGGGACTGCTTGCATTAAAGGAGGGGGGACCATGGCATTAATGACATAACTCCCGAGAAGACACTTGCTGAAGTAAGAAGACTGCCCTGTGTTTCAAGCAGCCAATGGTATTTTTTGACACTCCCAGTGACATTTCCAGTGACACTCCACAGCTACACGCAATGGAGACTTACAGAAAACATTGTCACGGCTCCAAGGAGCTTACCAGGTAGTTGATGAAGCATAACAAACACTACACATAATCAGAAAAGATGACTATATAGTAATGCATAATTGAGGACCAAATTGGGTGGCCGTTGCATACCCTAGGAGTCCAAAGGTGAGAAAAATTAACCCGAAGGCAGTAACCACCATTTTCATCAAGGACGTGAAACTTGAGATAGGCCTTGAAGAGCTGAAAAAGTTTGGTTACATGACTTGAGGTTACTGAAATCATCATTCTGGAACTTAAAACAAAACAAAACAAAAAATCTAATGGGCATAAGTGCAGCAGTGTGCCAAAGACAGTTTCTGCTGGCATATTTTGCAAATTTGGCTTAGGATGGCTGTCTTTTAGAGCCTGTTTTTTGGTTTGTTTTTTTTTTTTTAAGAATTAAATATGTACAAAAATCAAGCGACAATTTTTTTTCCAACCCACCTTTCGTGTCATTGGGGAGCCTGCTTTACAACTAAATTTGCCCCATCTCAAAGGTCAAAGACACTTGCTGCATCCACCCTACCTCATTTTATTCCATCGAACCCATTGCTTTCCCGTCCAAAACGTACTCCGAGTGGGATGGTTCTGGTCAAGGGCTGCATTTTACTAGCAAACATTTGGAGAGCCACAGGGGAGCCTTAACATATTTGATGCAGTTCTCGATTCAGTTGGGCCATTTTCTTCCACCAAACTCTGCCCACCGGGGACCTCATGAATCACCTGTCGCTCATCAAAAGCCAGGAGCATGCAGTCCCCATAAGCAGCTAAAAATCTACGCACTCTTATTACAAAACTAAAAAAGCTTTGCTTTCCGGGAAGTTCTGCATCTGATTGTTCTGGAATGCGTTCAGAGGTAGGTTTTAGGGCCCAAGCTTGAGTCTCCTAAAATGCTGGAGCATTTAAGCTTTGTTTCCACTTACCTGAAATTTGACGTGTCCTTTTCCCAAAAGTTATACAGAGAGCTACTTGCTACCACTTCTCTCCCTTTTCTCCCCCAAAGAAGTCAAAACACATTCCCTATGGGGGTTAGTCAAACCTTTATCCGCCTGATTCTTGTCCCCATTTGAGATGCCAAAGGTCACGCGTGGGGCGAGGGGGCAGCAGGGTATCCTGCCAAGCAGAGAAAAGCTTGAAGCGACCCACAGAAAGCCTTCCCTGAGCTTAAAGCACTAGACTGAGGGAAATATCCTCAGCCCCTCGGAGGGTTTTTTTTTTTTTTCTGACTCCAGATAGATAATTATTCTTTCCTGGACTCTCTGGTTTATTTTACCACCAGATCATGGACTCACCTGTTGATTAGAGAGGCCATAAGTCAAGTGATTTTCATTATGAGCTTTAAACCTGCTACTCAGTAGCCCAGCAACCTTCCAAGGGTGCATGAGATCACAGAGCAGCTGGGGGAGCTCTCGAATTGAAAGATTTGAACTGAAGAAACCTGCAGGCAGCTGGAGCTGTATTAAATTTTTACCATTTGGAGTTCATTTAAACTCTCGTTTCCCTCTTCAATGGGTGTGAGAGAAACATTCAACATTTTTTATTTAAGGAAAATAGATGGTGGTGCCATTAAAACGTTTTATATAAGAACTGGGGGGTTAAGAAATCGTAAGGGTTTGTTGGATGGATCCTGGCCCTGTTCCAAGACATGAGCAGCCCTGCCCTTCGCTCATGCGTTGTTTAGTCACACAGACTAAGGGCTGACGCCCAGCTGTGGGGATTGGGTGTCTCTGTCATCCACATTAATTTCCCGGTTGTTCCTGGGCAGTAACGACTGTATCCGGGCCCTAGGCCTCTCACATTATCCAGCTACCACAGCGATGCCAGTCAGGGCTTACGCGGCCTCACTTCCTTTCTTCATTCTGATGGAGGAGATCTTTCCGCCTTCCGTTCCCTTCTCTCCACATCTCTTCCTCCCAGGTCTGGCAGACCTAGATGTATCCTCACAAGGCACAACCCTTTCTCTCACCCCCTCCAAGTACCCCTCAAAATCCCCTTCTGGCAGGCCCATCCCGGGATTCTGTGAAGATCCCTATAAACAAACAGGAATCGACTTAGCACTGATGTCCTTCCCAATCTGGCTCCACGATGACTTCCCTTTCGTTAGAAATGTGTGCCCGTGCCCCTCCATATATCTTGCCCGTTTGTCTCTTGAGGCCACAGGTGGTGAGACCTGTCTGTGTATCTTTCTCAGTCCTCCCCCTGGAATCAGTGTATAAGCAAAAGTTATGATTTTGGTGGACCTGATCCAAAAACGGAATAATTTAGGGGTGAACCTGAGGCATACGGGAGTCACTCAGAAAAGTTCAGCAAATGACAGTAAGAGTCTTTATCCTAACTACACGAAAGCTTTAAGTTTAAACGAAGGAGTTCATTTCATATTATGCCCGGGTGAGAGATATCTCAAGGCACATGCTACTAACCTCAGAATGACTAATGGACAAGTCGGTGCTACCTATATGATGGAAAATACTGCAGCCCTCTACAGTGATCAGGCCTGTTTATTTTTTTTTAATTTTTAAAATTTATTTTTGAGATAGAGAAAGAGCATGAACAGGGGAGGGTCAGAGAGAGGGAGACACGGAATCCGAAGCGGGCTCCAGACTCCGAGCCGTCAGCCCGGAGCCCGACGCGGGGCTCGAACTCACGGACCGCGAGATCGTGACCTGAGCCGAAGTCGGACGGTTAACCGACGGAGCCACCCAGGCGCCCCTGATCAGGCCTGTTTAAAACAGACTCCTTTTTTAAAAAAATGTGGTGTTTTGTTTTTTTTTTTAATTTATCTATTGAGAGAGAGAGAGAGAGAACACGAGCAGGCGAGGGGCAGAGAGAGAGAGAATCCCAAGCAGGCTCCGTGCTGTCAGGGCAGAGCCTGACACAGGACTCAATATCACAAGCTGAGATTCATGACCCAAGCAGAAATCCAGAGTCAGACACTTAACTGACCGAGCCAGATGCCCGACAACAGAGTCCTCGTGAGGCAAGGGGAAATCATGGACACCCAGGCCTTTAAGCTTCCCAATATCAAATAAGTAAGTGATCTGCTGACGTCAGTGTCCTCTTACAGCTGATGCTCTAAAAAACTTTGAAAACTACACGGAACAGTATCCCCACCGACTGCTATCATAACGGCAGGTATCGCTTACTTCTACCTCAGCTGGCCTTGACCACACCACTGGGTTCTGACAGTCAGGGGGAAGACAACTGGCCTCATGCTGGGCCCTGTGCTTTCAGGCAGGTCACTTGAAGACCACGGGGAAGCAGAACTAAGCCATGTAAATCACTCATTTACCATATTTTCCCTGTGTCTCCCCTCCCCACCTCCCCCGCCCCGGGGAGATAAGTCTCTAAAGGGCAGGGAATTGTATATGTTTTGCTTGTTGATGTATCTCTAGCACCTAGGATAGTTCCTGGCAAAGAGAATTTCCTCAACAATACTGGTTGGGTGAGTGAATGAAGGGGGGCATCTATGTTTTCATTGACTTGAGCAGAAGCAGTCCGCCTGTCTATGAGAATGAGCTGGCAACAATTGCCCTGATTGTTATCAACTTCCGTGCTTTCAAATCTGAATGGGGGAAACGGCAACATATTTCACTTCTCCTTGTCTTGGCTTGATTTTCTTCTGGATTTGCCAACTGCCTGCTCTCCACCCACAATGCAGCGAAATAAAGAATGGGGTTCATCACGTCTAACAGGCCTGTCAGCTTAAACTAGGCACAAATTTCTTTTCCTTTTCTTCACTGAGCTGTTAATCTGGGTGTTTCACCTAACTGTTCCATTTCAAGAAGGGCAGAAGTGATTTTCTGCATGTATGGTCCATGGATTTAGATACGTTGGGGACCACAGATATTTTTACTTTCCCTTTCTTCCTGCCCTTTTTTTCTTCTCCCTCTTAAAAATGTATCTGATAACGATTTATTGAGCTCTGCAGAATGGCTGGCATTGTGCTAGGCATTAGGGAGAAATACAAAACTTAAGAAGACAGAGCAGTTACCCTCAAGCAGCACAGTCTCAGACAAACAATAATGGCAAGACAATGTGATCGATGGTATAGTAGAAGCATGAGAGAATGGTATGATGTACAGAAGAAGGAGGCAACCACTCTATCCGGTCAGGAAGAGTGAGAAAAATGCCTCACAAAGGAGGTGACACTCAGGTGTAGTCTCTTTTTTTTTTTAATTTTTTGAAAAATCTTTTAATGTTTATTTTTGAGAGAGACAAAGCGTGAGCAGAGGAGGGGCAGAGAGAGAGAGGGAGACACGGAATCCAAAGCGGGTCCTGGGCTCCGAGCTGTCAGCACAGAGCCCGACGCGGGGCTTGAGCCCATGAACTGCGAGATCGTGACCTGAGCCAAAGTCAGAAGCTTAACCGACTGAGCCACCCAGGCGCCCCAGGTATAATCTCGAAGCATGAGTAGAAGTCACAAATCAGAGAGAGGTGAAGGGTTCTCAGGCAGAGGGGTGACTGTGTGGAAAGGTTCCAAGTAATATTCCATGTCATAGAAATCAGCGAGAGGTGCCTAGTGAGTGGTGGGTATATGGAAACATCAGGAGATGTGCGTGACAGGAGCACTGCCTGGTGTATCTATGAAGGAACTATTCAGCCGTTTAAAACCTGAACTTCTGTCTAGATACTTATATTCTAAGCAGAGGAGTGACATGTTTTCAAAGTTAACTTTGGCAGTAGGGCTGGGGATGGACTAGACAAGGAAGGAGTAGAAGCAGGGACCTATCGCAGTTGTTTTCAGGAGGAGAGACAGATTCAACCGATACTTGGGTGGAGGAAGTGATACTTCAACGATAAATGAGGAGGGCACAGATCCAGAGAGGAAGTACTGAGATCTGCTGTGAACATGTGCTCATTAGTGACACAAGAGAAGATGCCCAGGAAGAAGGTAGAGTGGTAATTCTGCAGCTCCAGAGAAGGGTGAGGTCTGAGGACAGGAATCCAAGAGCCACCTGGGAACAGATGGCATTTATAAGAGAATGGGAAAATTCATGAGGGAATTCCCAAGTGAACAGGTCCTCTTTGTAAGGGTTAAATGGAGGACGGCCATTTGGTAGATGAATTTCATTTCTTTAGATCAGGGGTCCATGGAACCCTAAGAAACATTTCAAGAGGTCTGGCCACACCTGATATTTTAAGTAAAACTTGGTTTAAATGTAGCTTCTGGTGGGGAAACTATAGCTTCTACCAAATTCTCAATAGGTTGTGAGCCAAAAAAAGATTAAAACCTATTGTGTTTTGATAAATAGACATATGTATTTGTATAAGTCCAAGATACTTAGGACTTGAACTGAATTAAAGAAAGGTTTGTTTTAGGTTAGAAAATGAATGTAATATAATGGTTTTGTTCTCATGTGCTCATTTTTGGAAAAAGAATTCGGTTCCACCAGTGTTTTGGAGACAGAGGAAAGAAGAGGGGTGAGAGAGGAGAGGGAGGTTGGTTGGCGTCGTGATTTGGTAAGAAGAGATTCATATTTTTATTCTGTTCAGATCAAATCTCCACAAAAGAAGGCTTCAGATTAAATATGTTTGACTGATCACTTAACAAAGTAGAGAAATGAAGTAATTGTCTGTATGGTTTAAAAGTGTTACCTTTGTCATTCTGAGTAAGATATGTATTTCAGAAATTCCTAAGTCACCATTCCTTCAGATCACAACCCGCCCCCCGCCCCACCACCATGATTACCTACAATCTCTGGTTTGGTTCCATATGTTGAACTTGACCCAAGTCTCCCACTTGACCCTGATAGCCCATAGTCATAGTTAAGGCTTTTCTCTATGCAAAGAGTATTCATTGAAGACTATACTCTTAATAGAATCTGAGCACAGTATAAAAATTATCATTTCTTCTTTGCATCAAAGACAGAACACTATCCAAAAAGAGAAAAGACAATGATGGAATGAGAAAAAATATTTGCAAATCAATTATCTGATAAGGGCCTAGTATCCCACATTTATGTGTGTGTGTGTGTGTGTGTGTGTGTGTGTGTGTGTATATACACACACACATATATATACATATATATATACAAACACACATAATCACAATAAACTATATTTTATATATATATAAAATATAAACCCACAGAACTCAACAACTAAAAGACAAATAACCCAATTAAAAATGGACAAAGGATTTGGAATGGACATTTCTCCAAAGAAGATACACAAATGGTCAACACGCACATGAAAAACTGCTCCACACCATTAGCCATTAGGGAAAGACAAATCAAAACCACAGTAAAATACCACTTCACCTTCATAGGATGGCTAGAATTAAAAAAGAAACAAAGAAACAAAGAAACAAACAAAAACCAGAAAATAACAAGTGTTGGCAAAGAGATGGGGAAATTGCAACCTTTGAACATCACTGGTGGGAACGTAAAATGATGCAGCCACTGTGGAAACCAGTTTGGCAATTCCTCAAAAAGCTAAAGATAGAGTTAACGTATGACTCAGAAATTCTACTCTTAGGTATATACTCAAGAGAATTGAAAACATATGTTCTGTTCGCACATGAAAAAACTTGCACACAAATGTTCATAGCGGCACTATTTATAAAAGCCTAAGTGTAGGAACAATCCAAGAGTCCGTCAACGGATGCACAGATAAACAAAATGCGGTACATTTTTACAATGGAATATTATTCGGCCACTAAAAGGAATGGAGGACTGTCACGGGCTACAGCACAGATGAGCCTTGAAAACGTTATGCTAGGTGAAACGAAGCCAGACACAAAAGGCCACAGATTGCATGATTCCAAGTCTATGAAATTTCCCAAAGAGAAAAATCCACAAGAGATAGCAAGTGGATTTGTGGTTGCCAGTGGGTGGAGAGAAAAGAGAATTGGGAGGTGTGGGGTTTCATTTGGGGATGATGAATGTTCTGGAAGCATATAGCGGTCATCGTTGCACAACACTGTGAATATACTAAAGGCACAATTTAAAATGGTTACAATGATGAATGATATGCTCTCTCTGGGGTGCCTGGGTGGCTCGGTCGGTTAAGCATCCGGCTCTTGGTCTCACAGCTCATGAGTTCAAGCCCCACATCGGGCTCCACGCTGAGAGTACACAGCCTGCTTGGAGTTCTCTCTCTCTCTCTCTCTCTCTCTCTCTCTCTCTCAAATAAACTTTTTAAAAAGGATCAATGATATGTTCTCTGAATTTTAACTCAATAAGAAAATACAAAAGAAAATTGCCAATTGATGTTAGCACTACCCCCAAAATAAGAGAATCAGAACCCACAAGCTTAAAAAAAATCTTTCTCGTTCTTTGCAGAAGTTAAATATTTTCACATGGGATGAGAACTTGCCATCATTCTGAGATCAGCAATATTTATTCTGACCCTGTTGAAAGCTCAGACACGTTAAAACCCTCACTTAGTAAATAACCGAAGAAGTAGAGGAAATATGAGCATGCGTTTGCTTAGTGGGTACGTTTCCAAAATTTGAGAAAAATAAAATGACAAGGCTTTCTATTAAAAGCCTCTTCACATTTATAAAAGCATTCTCAAATGCAAAACTCTTTGGAAGTGATGGTAGTGAACAGGAAGATAGGAATGCAAACTGCCAACCTCTCCTCCCCACTCTGTTTCTTGGGGAAGTGAAAGCCAAGGTCATTCTGGTCATCGAGGTACTTTGGAATTCTTTTGCATCTCACACTTTTTTTGGACTGACATGCTGTACTATTGCATTTGGAACACGGAATACCATAAACTTCCACCTTGCACAATCCTCCTTGCGTGGTCCCCAAGAAAGCTCACTTTATTTCCATTTGTCTTCACTGCATACGGCAGGGGGAAGAAATTGTGTGATGGAGAGGAAGAGAGGCTGGTAACAGTGTTCAATAATGCGCAAAAAGTGGGCCAGTGCCAGGAAGATAGTTCGATAGCCATCAGATGGTGGAAAAAAAAAATGACAAGAATTTTCTTTTTTTTTTTTTGCAAAGTAGTTCTCTCACTGTGTGTGCACCCACCTCCCGTGGCGACTCTTTAAGGACCCTGTTCCTAAACCCGAGAAGCTCTCTGAGCCTCGGGCGGGAGCAGCGACATGATCTGTGCCGTCCAGCGCAAAACGAATACGCGCAGCCCCTTGCTCAGAAATGATTCAGGTTTTTCAAAAAGTCAACAGCAAAGCGCGCACCTAGCTGTTGTACACAGTGCAAACCCGCGGTCTGGTGGAAGGGGTTTGAGCAGACAGACGCTCCTGGCTCCTGGTTCCATCACATCCTTCCTGCGATTAGAGGCAGGTCACTAAGGCCCTAGAACCTCACTTTCCTCCCCCAAAACACGAGTTTAATAATCCCCATCCCTTCCGTTGCTGCCGGATTTTTTTTTTTTTAAGTCTCCAGCTTGAAGGCTATTGTCTAACGTGTTTTCAATTTTTCCACGGGGAAGAGAGCTCTGTATGTTTCGCCGGGGTGTGAATGGCAGGAAAGCCTTTTGGTGGATTAAATATGGGTCCTTCAAAGATTAAGGAAGGGGGCCGAGGGGGACTGCACTTCCTCTCATCTCCTAGCTGACACACTTTGCCTCTCTCTGTGTTTTTATTAGCTCGTGTCCTCAGTACATCAGTGGCAAGGGTGATGAAACCGGTGGCAGATTTAACTGCCAGGCAGCTGGGTCACTGCCCCGTGGGTCTTGTTGTCATGCTGCGATCTTAAAGTGACCACGGCTGTTTGGGCTGCTGCTTTCCCAAAGGCTCCGAGAGAGACCACTGAATAGTTAATCGGTGGGAAAGGAAAGGAAGAGGCTGTTGCTTGCAGAAAGCACAGAGAAGCTGCTTTGAAAAATCCCAAGGTGGCGGAGTATCAAGAACACGGTTCCTGCTGTGGGCAGCTGTGTGTGCGAAGGGCAGCCTGAGGGCTTAAAATCAAATCTCCAGCACGGGTTGGTGCCCCTCCCCTGGGGCCTTGGCAATAGAGGCTGAGGGCCTCAGCACTACAAAATGAAGAAACCCTCAATGCTATGGGATGAGGGTGATCATTTAGAGTTATCTTTATTGTTAGCAGCATCGGTGAATAATGTTTTCTAAGGCAGAAAAAAAAACAGAAGAAGAAGCAAGTGCTAAAGACTGGGAAAACAGGATGACTTATTTAACAGGAAAGAACCGCAGGCCCCTTACCTGAAACCTTCTCATGTCCCTCGGGTTTCCTGCTGTTTTCAAACAATTCTGATTGCACTTGAGGAAAAATTTGAGAAAGAATCTGCGAAGAGAAAGCAACGTGTTACACTCCGGAGTAAACAGTTTTTAAGAGAAAATAGATCTGCATTATATTAGATTTGATTGGAAAGCAATTGTGTTTCAAAGTCTGGGGAATTTCAGCCAGCCGCCTGGGAAGGAACACCCTGCCCCAACCCACTGCAATTTGCAAATTTGGATGTTTGCAATCACACGCCGGCTCCATCACCCGTTGAGGATTGTGAGGTGGCTCCCAAGCTGGGCTCCTGGTTGTACACCCGCCCCCCCACCCCCGCCACCCCCAGCCCGAGTTGCAAGGGCGCTCTGTCTCCCAAAAATAAGCCTTCCAAGGCAGCAGTGACTCCTGCCGCGCAAAGATGTCTTGCTCCGGGGTAAAAAAAAAATGGCATGACTTCACCCAGAATCCTGGGGTTCCTCACGCATGTGGCTTTCCGCAGGCCACACACACCTTCACGCTCGCACACCTCACACGTATCCCCTCACCCACAAAGGGCCCCTGATATTTTTAACCAATGTATATAAAAATCAGAAAACGGTATGTTGCCATCCAAAGGCAGATCGGTCTGTGCAGGAATACACTGGGGTTTTTATGATTAATAACAAGTGTGAATGTCCTCTCAGACCATCTGTAGATTATCCCGAAAAATACAAAGGCGCAGCATAATGGTCTCAGGTTATCATTCATAAGGCATATTTTAAAGCCCACAGCCTCTGAAATAAACTATTTGTGCAGGTTTAAAATTGGGAACCTTTAATCAGACAAGGACATGGAACAACAACAAAAAAAAAAAAATGGCAGAGGTGGTCTTTTCAGCCATTTACCTATTTCATGTTTTGGATTTTGTTTCAAAACACAATAAGTTTCTCATTTATTTCACTTGCAGAGTCCTTTTCCTTAAAAAAAAAAAAAAAAAAAAATCCAGCTTTTGCAGTGTTAAAGTCCCAGGTGAGCTAGGCCTATTTCCCTTTCTGTTACTATGACAACGAAATTTTACCGCAGTCCCAAAGTCCCTCCAGAACTCTCACATCCATGCCTTGAATTAGAACTTTAAAGGAAAAGATATACATTTTTTCCCCAGGATTTACCAACAAAAATAAGTGGAAATCAACAATGCTTCCGAAAATTCTGTTTTAAAGCAACGGCTGGTGAGATGCTCTCAGGGTGACCTTCTGTTTATTTTCATTTTTTTTTAAAGAATCACACAAAAGAATTAGAGTGCGCTCCGGTTAATTGTATGTAGCACTTAAAGAAAAAAATAATAATAATAGCCCTAATGGAAAGATAAGCAGTACAGGATAAAGGAGGAGAGAGTGGGAACTGTATTCTGCACAGTGTTTTCTGTGTTGGAGTCTCTTTTACTCTAGATTCGCTAAAAATATTTGGCCAAGTGCTCCTGACCCCTATCTATGAATAAGGTGGGGTGTGAATTTGGAAATAACAGCTAAATTTTCTTTCATTCTGTTATGACATCTGCTTTTCACTTCTCTCTTTTAATCTTTACTGGGGCGGGGGTGGGAGTGGGGGGGTGGGGGGTGGGGCGGGGGTGGGAGTGAGGGTTGGGGGGTGGGGCGGGGGTGGGCATTACTTCCGGTGCCATGCAGCCACCCAGGGTCTCCAGCCGAGGTACCTCTGGAATGACAGGGCAGAGAAGATGTCCCGCACTGCTTTTTTTATTTTTTTTTTTCTTTTGCCCCTCACTGCTTTACGCAGTGTCCAAATTCACCACCTGCCTTTGCTCCCTAAAATGCAGTGAAATGCCTGCCCGTAGCACTCGGAGACCGAGCAGAATTCAAACATTTGATTTTTGTGAGGGGAAATGTTCCTCCGTTTGTGCATTCTCCGCAGAGGCAGCTACTGCCACTCACGACTCACGGAGATCCTTTAAAACTTGCTTTTTCTCACAGGAGTCCCCTTGCAAACAATAGCCCTCCCCCCCCCACCCCCTCACCCCCCCACCATGGGTGATTTACACCTTTTCCCCTCCTCAAACCAAATCAAGTGCCTTTTCTTACCAAGTCCTTGATGTTTGGAAAGTTTTGCTTCAGCTGAGCTCCTTATAATGCACTCTCTGTGTGTTAGACTTTCCCTTACCTGCCCTACTCTCTCCCTGAAATGTATCTGGTGAAGACATTAATGTTCGCGAAGGCATTATTATGCGCATGGTGTGGTAGGTGGAAAAGTGCAAAAAAAATAAATGCTTACAAGAAATCAAATTGATTGGGGGAAATGAGGGGCCTGCCGAAAGGCTCGATTCATTTTCAATTAGGAGTTCTTTGGATGGAAAGTTTTGACTCTTTTGCTGGCCTGGGATTGGAGTTTGTAACCTAGACAGCCCCCTGCACAGTAGGGATATAACCCTCTGTTCACAAAGGAGAAGGGAGTGGTGGCGGGGTAAGTCAAGCGGGGAGGGAGAGAGAAAATTCTCTTAAGTTGTACAGTACTTTCTAAAGGAAGGCACAGCGACTTCTAAATGGCTAGCTCCAGAAACTATGGCCTGGATATTTTATATGTGAACCTAAAAATTAATGTAAAGGAATTCTGGGGTTTACTGATGTCTCCAATTTTTTCTCTTCCTTTTCCTGCTGTCTTCCACCTCCCTCGCCCACACCCCCTCCACCCACCGTGCTCAGGGGCTTGCTAGAGAACCCTTTACTAACTATACCATCCATTAGCCACAGGCAGGGAACAAATCCCCTGGGTCTGGATCCCTCCGAAGCCACAGCTGCCTGGAAAATGTCAGCACTCTGCACTCAGAAACGGGAAACCAAAATGAATTACAAGATTCGGACCAAATGTGCAGATTCTCATCAGGATGGATGTTGTTATTTCCACTTTCTCCAAACAGTGTTGACTCCATAAATATTATAGCCACTCAGCATATAGTACACTTTGCAAGGCTTCTGATCTCATTCCTGAGGAGCGAACTCTAACAACTGCAGGACTGTCCTTGTTTTATAGACGCAGGGAGGTGGGATCAGAATGTGAACTCGAGCCATCAGCTTTCAACCTGGTTCCTAGGTCCGCTGAGGCAACCTAGGGTACCAAAAGGCATTCCTGCACTCCACAAATATATATTAAATGCTGACAGGGTTCTAGTCTTGACCTGCTACCAACCAGCTATGTAACCAGGTTACCTCACTTCCCTGGGCCTCAGTTTCTTCCGCTGGGTTTAACTGGATGATCTCCAGGACTGAGGCAACATTAACGTTCTATGATCACAAAGTCAAGCGTGTAGAGCTGAGAGCCCTCCAGAAATGGCTGCACTGATAGAAGAAAGCACTGAAGACAAAAAGACCCCGATTCACTAAAGTCCAAGTGGGATGTTTGCAGGGTTTTCTAGAGATAGGGCAAACCCACTGATCTGAGATTGTGGAAAAATAACTAACTAAACAACAAAATAAGGCAGGACAGCTGATGGATGGAAAGTGAGGCATCTTAGGTGATGCCTTGGTCAGAGCAGGTGGTACCCTGGGGCTTGGCAGGCAAACTGCTGAGTGTCCATTCTCTTAAGACCCCTTCTGGATGCTTCTGAGGCAGGAGAAGGTGGCTCAGGAACATCACAGGTCAAAGCCACCTCTGTCCCTGCTCACCATTCTGGGTTGGACCAGCGGCTGAAGGGTGTCGGGATCACAGAAGGGACGGAAAGGAAGTTTGTCTCCTCTGTGCTATACCCTGAGCTAGGTGCTTCATATACAGCGCATTATTTTTTTCTTGCAACAACTTTATGACTGATGAATCGTCTCACAGCCACGAAAAACAAAGGCACCAAGATTTTTAAGACACTTGCCCAAGATCACACAGCTTGTCCGTGGCAGAAACAAGGATTTGAACCTGGGTCTTTCTCGCAGCAAGCTCCATCTGGCGTTCTATGTTTCCTGAACCAATTAGATTACGGCAATGATTGCACAGCTCTGTGAACAGATTAGAAGCCATGGAACTGTACACGTTAAATGGGTGACCTTTATAGTGTGTCAGTTATATCTCAAAACAGCTGTTTTAAAACAAAATGCTCAGGAAGGAAGGAAGAGGGAAGGAGGGAGGAAGGAAGGAAAGGGAAGGAGGGAGGGAGAGAGGGACAGAGGGAGGTAAGGGGAGGGGGGAGGAAAGAAAGAGAACCACGTGAAGATTCTGGTTTCTTGGTGAGAGGGCTATAGCATCGCCAGAGGGAAACATTAGGTCAAAGACAGTTGCATGGAAGTCAATGCCTACTAATGAAAGTCATGTATTTACCTATCTGATCAACTGCAAAGTATATAGTAAATTCCACAGAAGTTCAAGCACGATGGTAAATCAGATGGACAAAATCTTTGCCCTCATGGAGCACACAATCAACCTCTTCAAAATATACTTCTTCAGATTGTGAGAGGCGTCTGGAGACCCCTGAATATGGGTCTACGATCTCACGGGATCTCCTAGTACCCCAGAAATCTCTTCTCCCAATCTGGAATACTGGAACACGCATCACTGTTTAAGAGTAGAATGAAAGTTCTAGAAGGGTGGGTCTAGAAGTGTCCTGAGCCCTTCCCGAAAGGAACCTGAGTTTAAAACTGGTTGCAGAAATAGGGCGCTGAGTGACGGCCTGGAGGGTGGGAGAAGCGGGGCGGGCAGGACATGTCTCTAAACCCAAGGAAGGGCAATTACTCAGTATTCACGCCGGATTCCAGAATTATAACCAACGATCCGACTAGTACGAAACCCAGCAGAATTCTGTCCAGATTTGTGGTAGAGGTCATTCAATTCACCTCCCATTTGAAATCCAAGATCTAGCGCCTTCTAAAAAAATTGCAATACGAAAAGTGTTGCAGAGAGCACTGTGGGAAGACATGAACGTCTGCAAGGAAAAGATTAGACAGGGATGCGTATCAAAAGAATGTGAACTGGGGTGCCTGGGTGGCTCAGTCGGTTGGGTGTCCGACTTCCGCTCAGGTCATGATCTCGCGGTCCGTGAGTTCGAGCCCCGCGTCGGGCTCTGGGCTGACAGCTCAGAGTCTGGAGCCTGTTTCGGATTCTGTGTCTCCCTCTCTCTCTGCCCCTCCCCTGTTCCTTACTCTATACAAAATAATGTGTAAAATACCTTTCACTTTGAAACCTTTTCCCTTAAAAAACATATCTAATTCTGCCTATGCTGGAAATAATTCCTGCAGTACAACGATCACATGTTATACACCACAAAGATGAGAATACCCCCACCCTCTCCAAAAGCCAAGAGCAAGGGGTGCTCTCTCTGGTTCTCTCTCTCTCTCTCTGCCACGATGGCCACATAAGCAGGCTGGCTCACTGAAGCCTGAGCCATATGTAGACTGGATATGCCTCACAAACCGTGTAGGTGTTTAAAGGCCGAAGTCCAATGATTTTCGAGGAAGACACATGTTATCTGGATTAACTACTAAACCGCCTTTTCTAGAGTCCAATAAATTAAAATACAATTGGCTCCCACTGCTTGTGGGTGCTTCTGAAAAGAAGGTTAACTCCTGTCCTTTAAGGCACTCATACCATTTCTGAGAACTATCAAATGTAGGGAGAGGCCGGATCATCCAGTCATATTTGAAAGAAATGAGCAGTTGCCTCTCTTGTCCCAGGGCCCTGTCACGCTTGGATCCTCGGGGGACTAGGCAGGATGAGGGGCCATTTTCTCACTCAGAACGTCCAACATGGCAGCTCCCTCTGCTTTACAAGGTAGGAAAACCCCTAAGTGCTGGGTTTCCACTTGAGACCAGTAAAAAAACATGATGATAATGCTCCAGCTTTAATCTAGGTCTTAACTGTAACATCCTCTTTGAACCTTCTGACAACAGACAGAACGCATTTTCCTCTCCCAAAAGCCTACAACAGAATCCAAATCCTGGCGGCCAAAGTGAGATGAAGGGCAGCAGTGGGCCCCATGCTTGGCTCAAAGATGACATTGCCCTTGATAAATCTATTGATTGTTTAGGTATCAGCCCAAGGAAGAAAGGGCCCTGAAGCTTTAAGGGCCTTGTGAAGGCTCTCATTCAAGTCCACAAAAATTAAGAGACTCTGGTAGGGGGGGTGGTCAAACTCCCCATTGGCTCTTGCTGTGCCTTAAAAACTTGACAATGGGGCATCTGGGAATGGTTGGAACTTGACATCTGCTTGGTAAGATGACAGCCAAAGCAAAGGTTCAAGAAGATCCATGGAAAGGGGGGATAACTGAAAAATGTTGACTGGGATCTTTAGGCTTAAATCAAATACTCATTTCTCTAAGCTGATTTTCTAGGTGATCTATTTATTTAAACAGTCCCTTAAAATGTAAATATAAATACATGAACAGAGCAGACAGAATCTTTAATCTCCACAGGCATCCCTATGGAAGAGTTTTATTACCATTAAAGTTTATCCACTTAGACTGCTTCGGTGAGAGGTCATTTCAGATCCGAAAAATGTAAGTTTACGGAAAATCTGGAAGCACTACATTGTCTTACAACTACACTCAACCCCTCTCACTCCCCATGGTTGAAAGACTAATTACGGAGATGACTGTAATAACAATAAATAAAGAACCCACATTCGTCGACCTCATATTATGTGCCACGTGTGATTGTATTTAACCCACCCACCTCTGAGAGTAGGAGAATGAACATCTCCGTTTTACAGGGGAGAGGAACAACACTCACACAGGTGAGATTACTTGTCCAAGGTCAAACAGCTAATACGTAGAAGAGCTAGGAGAGGAACTCTGCTTCGTCTGACTCTTAGAAAAACATGGCTCCGGTGGGAGGTTGGCTGTGCTTCTTTTTTTCTTGTTGTCTTTAATGTTTTCAATGTATATTTATTTTTGAGAAAGAGAGAAAGAGCACAAGTGAAGGAGGAGCAGAGAGAGAGACAGACAGACAGAGAGAATCCCAAGCAGGCTCCAGGCTCCGAGCCAGCAGCACAGAGCCCGATGCAGGGCTCGAACCCACGAACCATGAGATGACGACCTGAGCCGAAGTGGGACGCTCAACCGACTGAACCACCCAGGCGACCTTGGCCGTGCTTCTTTTGAAGAAAAGGGTAGGACGTACGGCCAAGTGGCTCTTTGCTTCAGGGACTAGGGCCTCACTGATCTATGGGGGGATCATGTGACATCCTTCACCTTATTCCGTGGAAAGGAGAGTAAAGTCATTCTTCATGTCACAAAACAAAACAAGCAGGCAAAAGTCTATCAGGTATCCGAAAACAAGACATCCCAAGAACCCACGTGGTCCAAACATGACATGACCCAAAGAGTTACAGCCTTCTAGAAAAAGAACACAAAATACTTCTTGAGTGGATGATGAAGATTAGGGGTCGTTTGTCCATCAAGACTGTGGAGGGAAGGGGCACCCGGGTGGCTCAGTCAGGTAAGCATCCAACTCTTTGTTTCAGCTCAGGTCACGATCTCACCGTTTCGTGAGTTCGAGCCCCGCATGTGTCGGGCCCTGTGCTGCCAACGTTGGAGCCTGCTTGGGATTCTCTCTCTCCGTCATTCTCTGCCCCTCCCCCACTCATGCTCTCTCTGTCTCTCTTAAACAAATAAATCAACTTAAAAAAATAAAAGACTATGGAGACAGAAAAGGCTGGGAGTCGAATGTGCAACATGAGCAGTTGAATTAAATCTTGGAAAACATTTTTTGAGAGTCAAGTCACCAAGCTAAATTTTGAAAGCATTACCCAAGGGACCGAGGAGGCTCTCCTACATTGGAGATTTTTTAATAGACCAGCAAGTTCATTTCTTTGGCCGCAGATAATTTCGGTCTTATATATGGCAGCTCACTGGGGTGTCCCCACCAAGTCACTGCCACACGACATCAAGGCTTCTGCAATTACTGTTATTATTTTTTGCTTGCTTTGTATTTATTGTAAAAAAAGTTAGGGACCTTCAGTTTCTTCCTCTGTAACCTGACCCCCTGCGCCAGTGGTGAGGATTAATTATCCATGCCAAGTGTTTGGGTAAACACCTGGGCTGGGACATAGTAACTTAGCGCCCTCACCTTTCCATAGGCGAACTTACGGCACCTCGCCTCGAATTGCCCCTTCTTCCCCACCACATGTGAAAATGGCTCATTTTCTAAACAAAATTATACCAGAGGGAGTTGCCATAAATTCAGATCTGGTTTTCTCTGCATTGATTACCTCTCCAGTATTAATATACACTCTACTGAAAGATCTTCCCTTAATTTTCAGGGAGAGATCGTCTGTTTGTTTGTTTTTTAAGTTTTTTAATGTTTATTTTTAAGAAAGAGAGAGAGAGCGTGAGCAGGAGAGGGGCAGAGAGCGAGGGAGACACGGAACTCAAAACGGGCTCCAATAGCACAGAGCCCCACATGAGACTTGAGCTCATGAACCGTGAGATCAAGACCTTAACTGACTGAGCCACCCAGGCACCCCTATTTTATTATTTTTTTAATGTTTATTTATTTTTGAGAGAGAGAGAGAGAGAGAGAATGAGCAGGGTTGGGGAAGAGAGAGTGGGGGACAGAGGATCTGAAGCAGGCTCCGCACTGACCACAGCAAGCCCGATGTGGGGTTCGAACTCACGGACCAAAGTTGGATGCTCAACTGACGGAGCCACCCGGGCATGGCTTTTTATACCGTAAAAAGAAAAAAAAAAATGCCATTAAATCTATCACAACAGATCGTAGGAAGAGAGCAACAGCAGAGGACCGTGGGTCAGAGTCCTCATCCGCGTTTTCCGCAAACTACGGTCAGGCAAAACAATTCGGTTCCTCACTGGCAGCGGGCCCCATCAGATCATTTTCTATCCGGCGTTCACTCCAATCACAAGCTCCTGGAAGTGGCACTTCAGTTTGGCACTTCAGTTTCAGATTCTTCATTACCAAACACACCGCCTCTCCAGTGGACCAGGAGGGAGCGACTCCCCCCACTGTGTAATTCTGACTCTGTATTGATAGACTCCATTTCCGAGCCATTTCGGGATTTCTTCCGAAGTGAGTGTCTCCCAGAGCTCAAGTGCAAACAACCGACCGTCAACAGTCGCTGAGTTGCCAAAACAAGGGGCCACTTTGATTCTCCACGTCTGACCAATAACACCCTATAGTTTCTGAGGACCTGGGGTTATGTGGCGGGAGGTTTTTTTGTCTTTTTTTTTTCCTTCTAGAGTCAGACACACATCCTCACTCCCCTGAATTCCATTACTTGGCAACATGAGGCTCGTAGGAAAAGAATCTCCAAGGAGAAGTCCTTGTTTTTGCACTCGGATGAAAATCTGACACCATTAATGAAAATAATAATTGAACTCTTTGGGCTTGAATTGGAGTGAAACAGAACGCTAAGCGCATGTTTGTAATTCCAATTGTTCTCAGAAAGTGTCTTTGGAGGGCTCTTGGCAATGTGCGAGGTTCCAGCTTTTCCTTTTGTTTTTTGTTTGTGTGTTTGTTTTGCTTTGTTTTTAACCCGCATCCTCTTTTTGGCCGGATCCTTTCCTCTCCCTTCAGATCAATAAGAGGAAAAAAGACGGAGGGAAACCGAACGCGGTACCGGCTGACTTCAGGAAGCATCATTCAGGGAGACTTCAGAATTGGAATACAAATCTCTTTCCCTTTCTAACGCCCACGACGACTCGGATGAAGGAGAGAAATGAAGTTATTAGCCGGCCATCAGCTTAATGGGTCCTTGCCATCCTATTTCCTTAGCGCCCCTTCTCCCCTTGGGCAGCCTTCCCCTCCCCCTCCCGTGGCTCTGCCCTCCCTGTGAAGCTCATCTATGCTAGGCTGAGCAATGAACACCAATTACACCAAGAGCCCTTTGCTGCTGCCTGGTCCGCTGGTTTTACTGTTTTGCCAGATGGTTGAGGCCAATGTGTAAAACTCTCTACCCTACCATTAATTCATAACTTGGTAATAACTTTCCCACGGCTCCAGGAAATTGAAATGAAGTGCAAATGTGAATATTTGGAGAGGGAATCAAGGTTGGACAACTTTTCTACCTGCCAGCACAGATAACGGTCGGACAAAAAAGATATCCCTTTTTACACAGGTTGGAAGGTTACTTTCCTGAAACTAAGGCGGACCGACCCAATAGGCAATATTGGATAAAGTGGCGAGCAAAGTTCAGAGTTTGGGTCCCTCCTATCACCGCTTTCCCCCCGCAGTTTTTAGCTTTATGCTTACTGCACCTATGGGTCCACTCGCTAATGACCTTGAGTTTGAGCATCTATGTAATGCTATATGCTTATGACAGAGTCATAGATTAGCAGATATGAGTGCATTCTCTTGGTAAGACAGGACACCATCCAATGTTTTTTAGCATCATTAAACTAAAACTGACTTTTCACCTGCTCCCATACCATATGCAGCTGCAAATTTTTAAATTAAACTATGAAGCCATGCATAAATTTACATATATTACAGACTAGCCTCTCCATTTAACATGCAAATGTACTCCAATGTTTCAGAACACCTTCTGTCGCTAATTAATTTGCTGAATTATAATTAGACTAATCCTGCATAATTAATAAGCACAGATTTTTTTTTAATTTGTAAGCAGCTTGAGGAGATCATTCACTTCCTTCTATAAACTGCTAAGTAAGTGTTAAAAAAAATCTGGAAAGAACATGTGTGAAAAGGTATGTTTGATGTCGCATACAAACTCAAACTAGTGTGGAAGATACAGAAGTCAGTATTGAGAAAGGTACATATTTGAAGCCAACATTCAAACAATCAAAAAAATCTCACTCAGAGGATGGGGACTAATTCCCCCTTTGTCTCCTTGTATATAATGTTTTATTCTTTGCCGTCTATCCGTCGGATCTTGCAAGATCACAGAGGCGGGAGAGGATTAAAGTAACCGTATGTTGTATTAGGAGAGATAATGATATTAACACTCCACTGTATATCAAAACACTCTGTGCATGCTGGGTGCTTATAAGCCCCTTTGATGGTATTTGGAATCATTTTCATTTTGGCTGCCAAAAACACCCGAGATCCATCTAGTGGAAACAATTAAGTTCCATTAGTACTGTATCCATTCGGTAATGATTACAATGAAGGGTCCCTCTTTAATGCTGAAGAGTGCAGTCTCAAAGAAACGCACGCATCTGTGCGCTTGAAAACGTGAAACTATATAGTTTTACGACCGAGCACGAGGCTCAGTTTTGACCCGGAAAATAAACCAGGGGCAGGAGAGTCCAGGTATGGGTCGATAACTTGTTTGAAATTTTGAGGCAAGGCGGGAATCCGGAAGGCCAAAGTGTGCTTCACAGTCACACACATCGAGGACAAAGCTAGAAACACAAAGTGGGAAATGCATGTTCTGGCAGGGGGAGTGATCAAACTTTCAAAGAGAGGAGAAATAACAGGCTGGGAGAAAGCAGAGAGGTCCTTGGCCCTCCCACTCTGCAAAGTCACTAAGAGTAGCAGCCAAAAAAGATCGTTAGGCCAAAAGGACGGGGCCACTTGAAACGTGCCTGGCTGTCTATCACTGGAATGCAGGTTTTCACAGGGACTGCACACAACAGCAACTTCCGAAGAAGGGGAAACATTTTCCCAGGTCCGTTACCATATACTTCCTCATTACTAGGCAGCCAACATTTTTTTTTTTTTCACAAAGCTAGGACACAAGCTAGCTCAGGAGTGGAGATGAAAGTTTAAATGTTCTTTAACGGTTATTATTTATCTTTGAGAGGTGGGGGTGGGGGGAGGCGCAGAGAACAAGGAAGACACGATCTGAAGCAGGCTCCAGGCTCTGAGCTGTCAGCACAGGGCTGAAAGCAGGGCTCAAACTCACAAATGTTGAAATCGTGACCTGAGCCCAAGTCGGACGCTCAGCTGACCGAGCCACCCGGGCACCCCAGAGTGGAAATACAAGTTTAGACTTGCACTAGCCCCTCAGAGGCCTGTGGCCACTGCCAGGAGCCGATGCCAGGGGGTCAGACTGACAGGCGGCTCCTGCTTCTGCCCTGAGAGGCATTCATCTTATTTTTTCTTTTTCTTTTTTTTTTTTTTAACTTTTTTTTTAAGTTTATCTATTTTTGACAGAGACAGAGAGCGAGCATGAGCTGGGGAGGTGCAGAGAGAGAGAGGGAGGCCAAGAATCCGAAGCAGGCTCCAAGCTGTCAGCACAGAGCCCGATGCGGGGCTCGAACTCACGAACCGTGAGATCATGACCTGGGCGGAAGTTGGACGCTTAACCGACGGAGCCACCCAGGCGTCCGAGAGGCATTCGTCTTAGACCCCGGCTATGGCCTGGGGCTACTGCAGTGACTAAGCAGACTGAGAAAAATATTTTGAAAGCACCTGGAAAGAGTGCAACAATTTTTCTGAGCGAAGCGATGTTATTACTTGGATAGCTTGGAAGCCTAAGACACTGGGACGGGTTTTCAGAGTCAAACCATAGCCTTTGCCTTTGGTTTCCACCTGAGGAGATTAAAATGGTTTTGGGCAGGTTTGTAAAAGCCTAAAAGAAAGGGAGCTGTCTGTGTATCTCGTAGTGACTCAGAAGGAACATAACAACAGCTGGAATAATGCTATTAATAAGAGGCAAAAATTATCTTCGGTCAAAAACTACACACATGGCCATGGAGATCCCGAATAACATCTTCACCTTTCAAGAAAACCCACTGTAATATAGCGTGCTCGTCTTTCAAACTCCCCACATCCCATTTTTGATGGTCATAGTAGGAAACCTGGTTTCTGTGTAGTCGGGAACGGGTGCGGGTCTGTTTTGCTAAAGCGAGTAAAGGGCTTAATCGTTAAATTCTGACTGAAAGGGAGGGCCTCCCCCCTTCCTCCTTGCAGTGTTGGACCAAGGACGCCACATCGTCTCTGCAGCAGAGCTTAGAGATGGAAAGAGCCGGAAGGTCACCCAGTCAAGCCCCACGTATGGACAGGCAAATGATCTGGTTTTGGTTTTGGTTTTCTTGGCTATTTTCTCCAGCTTTACCCAGCCAATTTCGAAATACGTACCAGGGGGAGAGAGCCGAGAGAAAGCAGTTGTGGCCCATGCACAGTCAGGTTTTGAGACATTCCTGACAACTTATTAGGGAGAAAGAGAAACGACTTTGTGGCCTTTAAACACTAAGGTGTAAAGCAATTCGTTAACAAACCCACATCACTTGTGGCTAATGGGTTTTTTTCCCCCTCGTATATACATTCCAGGAAATTCCTCTAATTTTACTCTTTACCGGGAAGATCTCCCCCCACCCTTGACTATCACTCCGAGTTTCTTCTCGTGATTCGTTCTGTCTCCATCCCTCTGTCTCCCCAGTTCTTAAATTCAGGATGGCGTGTTGTGCTTTTCAAGAGTCGTGGCGGGGGGGGGGGAGGTGAGTTGGGAAGAAGGGGTGGCCAGAGCAAAGAAGCCAAGATGATAATGACATCAAAGCTCTACCTCATCTGAAATGTATGACGGCTTGCCTCCACCGTAGCCGTGAAGACCCACATTCACAGTTAATGCAACCTTCATGCCAAAAAAAGGAAACAAGAAAGAATGTGTAACCTGACAGGTAGCAGGTGGTACATATGGAATTATCATTGGCTATTAACACGAGGTCGGGTATCATATTAGCCACTTTCAGACTACATTTGCCAAACCCACATAAAAATATAAAACCAGGTATTTCAATATTCTGTCACTCCCTTAGCAAAACAGATTTTCTTATATTACTCATAGTAGAGTCAGCCGGCTTTCATTAGAATTTTTTTAAGGTTTTTTTTTTTTTCCTTAAAGAAGCACTAAACCTAAATGATATAAGAGAGAAACTAGGACAAAAATCAGGTCAAGAATTTGATACAAAAAGCATCCAGATAAAGCTAATAATATTCCAGAGTGTTGTCAGTATCGCGGCCGATGATGACATTTGTCTAATCTCAACCCGACCCCTAGATCTACATGAGGTCCCAGGAATCAGGTATTATTTCTGATTTTTTTTTTTTTTTCATTCAAACTTTGCTGATTCTAAAACCTGTCTTTACTTTCTGGGTATCACTCACTTTCTGGAAACTTCCAAATCTTAGTACCAAAAATGGAATCTTTCTTTTACATGCCACTAAGAGATATTTTTTTTAATCTGTTCCACTTTTTTCATGCGGGGCTGGAACTCACGGACCGTGAGATCATGACTTGAGCCGAAGTCAGACGCTCAACCGACTGAGCCACCCAGGCACCCCCAAAACTCTAGTTTCTTAAATAACTTCCAAACCGATGAAAATCGGTTTTCTTTCTTTAGCCCGGTTTTATGATATGCAGTGTTTTACAAGTCCAGACCATTTCCAAAATTAAGAGTGGATTTTAGGTAATTATCCCTGCCCTTCATTAAATAAGATCTGTTCTTTCAGCCAGGGGAGTAGAATGCGTGCCTTCACAGTACCTTCACTTGAGGCCAGAGAATCACGATGACTCAAATAAAGAAAACCTTTCTTCAGAAAAAGATCGCAAAGGTGTTGGGTATCTACAGAGATCCTCAACTTTAATGGTTCAAACGCTCATTTCCTTCACCAGAACAGATATCATTGCCACATCAAAGTACACAGCACACACACATACACACACACACACGAAAACAGGGTAGCACAAAAAGTGCATAAAAGTTGCATATAGTCCCCAAAACTCTGTTGAGACTTTCAATGCCATTGGCTTTCTTACTCTCCAAAATGCCTTTGAAGTAAGTGCTGATAAGCCAAATGGACCCACTGCAAGTTCTTTTTGGAACGTGGCGGAGAATTCAATGAATGACTAAACTTTTAGCACCATGAGGGGAAGAAAGGCTTGATCACTGACACGCTCAATATTCAGTAATCTGCAAAAACTAAAGACTTGGATTGCCTCATACGAGCCGTCCCTTTCCCCACAGCTTAGGGTTGAGTTTGTGGTTTCTCCTCGTGCGGTAGATAATAGAACACAGTCATTAATGAAAAAAAAAATCACTTCCCTTGGGGAGTCAGCAGCTGACCTGGAAGTAAAACATCTCAGCCCTTCACTCAGAGGCCACAGAGCCTGTTCTGCTTTCTCAGGGAGCTGCCAGGACTCAAGCGAACAGTAGGACTGGGTCCAGGAGCATGGGAAAACGAGAGCCACAGCTCCCTGGGGAAGAAGCACAGAAGGTCGCACAGCCACGCTGGGAGAAGGGCAGCTCCGTCCAGCCCGGCATTTTCTGCTGACTCAGAACCCAGGGATCCAATGCCAGCTTCTCCCTGGCAAAGCCATCGGCAGGATCGCCACCCCCAGAAACGGCCCAGAAGTGCCTCTGGTCCAGCACCGTCACAGGGAAGTCATCTTGGCTCCTGGATGACTCAGAGCTGATTGGCTGCACATTGGCCCCCAATTGAAGCTACGATTCTACTGTTCCTCCTGATAGAATCCTGCCTTGAAATCTGACAGAACAGAAAGAAGAAAGCCCGTTTTTGTTACCATCCCTCAGCTTGCCAAGGTGATTACAGTTTAGCCATGCTGAGCAAACAGCTAATCCATGGCTAAAGTTCTTTGTTTTCTAAGAAAAAGGAGATTTCCTCACTCCCAGGAACATGACTACATTAAGTTTTCTTTAGATAGTGCAAGTTCATGGGGCGCCTGGGTGGCTCAGTCGGTTAAGCGTCCGACTTCGGCTCAGGTCACGATCTCGCGGTCCGTGAGTTCGAGCCCCGCGTCGGGCTCTGTGCTGACTGCTCAGAGCCTGGAGCCTGTTTCAGATTCTGTGTCTCCCTCTCTCTCTCTGACCCTCCCCCGTTCATGCTCTGTCTCTCTCTGTCTCAAAAATAAATAAACGTTAAAAAAAAAATTAAAAAAAAAATCACCTTTAGATAGTGCAAGTTCTGAACCGATCAAAATGTGTTTCCACCTCCCTGCTTTGTTAGCCAAGGCCTTGAGTTGGGGGTAAGGGGAGCACTTGAGTTCAAGTTCGAGATAGAGTCAAACTGAAAGGCCCAGGTGTGGTTCGTGGCCTTTCACAGTTGGTCCTCATCTATTTTTTTTACCATTATTTATTTTGAGAGACAGAGAGAGTGCGAGTGGGGGAGGGGCAGAGAGAGGGAGAGAGAGAGAGAATCCCAAGCAGGCTCCGAACCGTCAGCATAGAGCCCAAGGCGGGGCTCGAACCCACGAACCGCAAGATCATGACCCAAGCCGAAACCAAGAATCGGACGCTTAACTGACTGAGCCACCCAGGCACCCCTTGTCCTCCTCTTTAAGCTTATCATTTTATTAAGAATATATTCTATTTTGAGGCTGGCCAAGATTATGATAGCAAAGCCTTCCTCGGTGAACGAAGCGAGGCAGATGAACTTTTTACACTACGATTTTAAAAAGCGATAATGCAATTCTCCAAAGTTAGCGGACTCCTTTTGGTTTTAACTCGGCTATGTTAACCGGGGCTGAGTGTTTACCCTTCTCCTAATGAGATGACTCACCGAAAAGTGAAGATAAATGTCACCCACTTTTCATGTGATCTATAAAATTAATCTCCCATGCTTATGTTAATACCGATAACGTAGTGTAGGAGGCAGTGCGACCCACAGGATAAAACTTAAGAGGAAAGCGAGCGTGTTCAATTACTGGCTATATTACTGACAATATTTTCACCTCTCTGTTTCACTGCCTACTCTCGGCCCTCGTACACGTTCCCTCACATATCTTCCCTGTAAAATTGGGTATTACCTCAGGGAGATGCTGGGAGAATTACTTAGGTGCTTTGGGAAACAACTTAAAACACCTTTTAGAACTTTCTCGTGAAATAGCAGATATTGTTAACGTCCCTACCGTCGCGGCAGCCTTCGGTAAATAACCATGACACATTTAGCAAATTGTCTTTCTACTCGGTGAGAGACGATCCCACACAGGTAACCCTCCACCCAAAGGGTTCCGTTTATTTCCAGAGAATAAATTACACAGAAGGAGGGCACCATGGATAATAATTAAGTCACCAGGAAGAGATCAATGCTTACACGTCAGGGGTTAAACCGAGAGCTGATTACATCAAGAAGGAATTCATGTTCTGTATTCAGCTGTAAAAGAAACTGGGAGTTCTGTGTTTGGCGTCTGAAACATCTTTCGGAACACTAAATCAATTTAATATCAATAATTGCCAGATATATGCTAGATTAAATGAACCAACACAGATAGCTTTGTTCACAGAGAAAACAGGGCCAAATGGCCTTCATTAGCATGACTAATCCCAAAGTTCTGTGTTTTGATAATCAGATGTCTAAGCCTGCATTCTGACTCTTGCAATATATATAGTTTGGCACAAGACATTATACACCCAGCTATTCTTTGCCTTTCACGTGCATGCAGGATGTCAGAACAGCAAGGTGACATTTATAGCGTCCGTATTAGCCACAACTGCGCCCACTGGTGCTTGGAAACATACCAGACACACAGAAAATGAGGAACCTGCTCTTCAGTGCAGGGCTGAGGCTTTTCCCAGACCCGTTTCTGGGGTGCTTTAGAAACACCTGCTTTGGCCTTGGGAGCCTTAGGGGGACCCTCTTAACAACAGTTTCAAAAACCAGGCCTTTCTTCATAACAACTCTCCAGCAGCCCCATCCTGCCGGTCCCTTTCCTGCCATGATTATAGGACCAAATGGGCCCTGTAACTGAAGGGTTGGTAGTATTTTCACCTCGGACCTGAGAATAGTTCCCTTTTTTTTGAAATTCTAACGTATCTTTTCTCCTTGTGACTTCTCAAGTTTGAAAATTATAACAAATTTTGTCCCTAAACAACCCTGTGAATTTCAGGGTTTCTCTCAGGATCTCTTAACTAGAAAAGAATGGGCTTTTCAGAAAACCAGGGGCGTAGAAAATGAGCTGAGGAAGGTCATCAGAATGACTGGTGTGGGTGGAAACTAGGGAATCATCAGGGCCCGGCTTCCACCACGGACAATTGGATGTGCAGGAAAATGTTGGCAGAGCACTTAGAACCTTGTGGAAGGGGGCTGTGGACATTATCATTTGTCGGCCCTGGTTTTCTAATCCTCAAGTCCACCCCCTCACCCCCAACCCGCCATTACATCACCTCAGCCAGTCCTTGTGAATATACTTCACCAGCTGCCCTTTGAAGAGTGAGCGAGTGAGAGTGTGTGTGTGTGTGTGTGTGTGTGTGTGTGTGTGAGTGTGTGTACTGCCAGAAACACAGAATAGCTCTTCAGGGCCTAATCACAAGGCGGCCAAGCCTCTGGACAGTCTCCTTTGGAGGTCTGTGAGCCTCAGGTCAGAACAGCTGCCTCTGAGTCATGGTGGGCTGTGGGGCCCCAAATGCCTTCATAGCTGACCTCTTCAGAGCTGAGAAAATACTTAATTTTCATTTCCATGATAGAAAGGAAGTTGTTTTTTGTTTGTCTGTTTGCAAAACCCTTACAACCCAGGCAGGGAATTATTTATTTGGAGCAAGGGGGGTTGGGGGCGCACAAGCACAGGAGGGGCAGAGAGAGAGGGAGAGACAGGAGCCCAAGCAGGCTCGCACTACCAGCACACGGCTGGCTGCAGGGCTCAAACCCACAAACCCCAAGATCATGATCTGAGCCAAAATCAAGAGTCGGACGCTTCACTGAGCCACCCAGATGCCACAGGGAATGCATTTTAGAGTCAAGGGGGACTGTCCCTAGACTGTGGTTTTGAAAATCACAGACTCCGATTATGAACGTTCCTGGAGCACAGCTCGTATGCACAAGTACCAGCCATGTCCTTGCAGGCTCTACTCTCCTTTGCTACGTGCGTGTGCACACTTGTGCACTGTAACGGTTCTCTTACTTTCCCCCATGGATACAGCGGCAAAGGATTCCTCAACTGCCCCGCCTGGCAGGTGCTCCAAGGAGTCTTGACTCAAACATGCAGTCAGCTCAGAGGGGCAGAGAGAGTCCTCCTGATGGGAGGCAAAACCAGCAGGCGAGGGCTCCACGTCCCCAGGTATGGGGCCACAATACAGAGCGTGAGGAGGACGTCTTTATCCTCTCCACATGGTAGCCTGGCTGAGAAGTCAAGTGTTTCTGTGAGTTTTCTGGGACCGAATCCGAGGCAGGCTGGCTCATCCACTATAGATGCTATTGCAAAGAAAGGTATTTATTTATTTGTTTTTGAGAGAGAGAGAGAACAGGTGTGTGTGAGGGAGCAGGGGAGGGGCAGAGGGAGAGAGAGAATCTTAAGCAGGCTCCATACTCAGTGAGGGGCCTGACGCAGGGCTGGATCCCACGATCTCGGGATCATGACCTGAGCCAAAATCAAGAGTCAGGTGCTCAACTGACTGAGCCACCCAGGCGCCCCCGAAGGAAGGTGCGGAGGAAACATCATGTCTGGCCTATGAAATCTGTCCGCCCACCCCACCTCTCCCGTCTTTCCAACGTTCTTCTCAAGTCTCGCTAAGAGTAATCCACTAAGCGCTTGGACCGGATGGTGACGGGATCTCTTGAGAAACAATCTGGAGAGGAGGGCAGGCCTGGTGCCTTTGTGAGTGGAACCTCAGCCTTTACACCTTAACTTTGGCAAAGGAAACACAACTTTCTCTCTGGGCATCCCCTTTCTCTGATTCTGAGCAGGCTGGATTAACAGTTTTCATTTAGTGAGAAAGTGTGCATTGTTCCCACTCTCCGTGACACTCACTGACTCCCCCAATGTGTCCCACCAACTCACAGAAGCCTGAGTCCCTTCCACATAGCGAGGCTACTTCCTAAGAGATGCGATCACCGTCAACGCTGGCAATAGTTTATTGTTGCATGTAAAATTTGAGAAGCACCCTGGAAAATTCTATTCATAATCTTTGCAGCCATCTACATTCACCACACTTCCCAGAAGAAATGAGAAGAGAATTGCCACCAGCTCAGAAAACCCCTGAGATCAAGAAGGACGTGCACGTGATCTTTGGGGCCAGTAAGGAGAGGCAGAAGTCCCAGGGAGAGTTTCAGGACTGTGACGGCTAGTGTGGAGTGTCAACTTGGCCACTGTCCAGTTATTGAATCAAACATTAGTCGAGGTGTTGCTGTGGAGGTATTTCTAGGATGTGGTTAACATCTGTAGTCAGTCGACTTTAAGTAAAGGCAATTACCCTCACAATGTGGGTGCGTCTCATCCAGTTACTTGAAGGTCTAAAGCAAAAACTGGCATTTCCTGGCTAAGACATTCTGCTTCAAGATTTACAGCGCCAACCCCAGCCTGAATTTCTAGGCTGCATATGGGTTTTGGACTTGCTAACCTCACCGCACCAGTATATGAGCCAACTCATATATACATATACATATATACACACACATATACACACACATACACACACATATATATGTATGTGTGTATATGTATATGTATGTGTGTATGTATGTCCATGTACATATATATATATATATATATATATATTCTCTTATTGGTTTCTCCCGAGAGAGAACTTTTATCATTCTAGAACTTAAAGATGCAAAGAACCTAAAAGTACCAAAGAGTAGACACTTTTCTGCCTGAGTGGATAACTCCGGGGTGAGTTGTCCTATTCTTGGTACACAGTAAGCCTTCTGGGGACATTCCTTCTGAGTGGTACAAGAGGGAGGTGGGGGAGAGGAAGGGGGGGATATTTCTGTGATTCATGTTGCTGTGGCCTTATAACAGTAATTTTTACATACCTGACTGAAAAGTACTCAATTGGAACTTAAACCCTGAACAGAGTGAGTTTACATGACATTGTCGTTATTATGGCCCAGCTACAATCAAATTGTGACAAGTACTATGGACTTTCTTTCCTTCTCTGAGAAATCCCTATATTTCTCTGGAAGAGTTACATAACTCTGATGAGAAACCCTCGTAGAGAATAAAACCTGGCCTTCATGGTCCCAGGACAAGACCAGAATGTATGTATTCCATTCAGTAAAAATAGAAATGGAAGGAATCATGCCCGCTGTATAAAGGACGAAGGCTTGTCCCCTCCTCCCCATGCACCTGTAGCCAGAAGTTTGGAAACTGTCAGAAATGGGTTTCCCCTAGCTTAATGGGAAAAGACATGGGTTAGAATCTGGTAGGGGTGAATGTTATTCTTTAGGATGAATTCAGTTAAGAAAAAAAAATACACCGTTAGCATGTATTCCTGAACTCTTTTCCCCACTTTCTTGAGGCTATTTGGCATCCTAGATGCACAGGTTGGGTCTCTACAGGCTGTAGGAAGAGAAGAACCTTTTAGATACCTGGTCATTACCAGCTTAAGTCTCAGTGCTAACCGTGGAAGAGAGAGAGAGAACCCCACAGACTTTTCCCTTGCTCTTTGACCCCTTTCACCTTGGAGATGGAAACTGGAAATGAAGTAGAGATCAAGCCTTCTCCACCACGAAGCAGACCACACTTGGCCAAACTACAAACACACCAGGAAATAATCCCTCCTTTCCAAGATGAACCTGCTACATAGGAGGCACCTACTGTATGGAATGCTTAGCAAGATGCCTCCACATCAACACTCGATACACGATCGTTGTTAGTATTATCAGTTTTAATTCAAAAAGAACGGTATGGAGAGAGTTCAACTGGAAATAATACACCTGGTGAGGGAACCCTGCGGGGCCAGGGGTTGGGCCCACTGGGGTTGGCGGTCTACATGGGCAGGGTTCTCCCCAGGAGTGTTGTGAGATGGGCCAGGGCCCAGATGCTGCAAGCTCACATTCCATCAGTGGGGCCCAAGGCCGAGGGCCCAGGCAGAGTCCATTTAAAAAAGAAGGAAGGAAGGAAGGAAGAAAGAAAGAGAGGGACAGAAGGAGGAAGGAAGAAGGGAGGGAGGGGGGAGGGAAAGAGGGAAGGAAGGAAGAAAAAAAAGAAAGAAAAGAAAGAAAGAAAGAGAAAGGAAGGAAGGAAGGAAGGAAGAGAGAGAGAAGGAGGAAAGAAGGGAGAGAGTGAAGGAGGGAAGGAAGGAAGGAAGGAAGGAAGGAAGGAAGGAAGGAAATAATACACCTACCTAGTGCTTACTGGATGTTGACCAGTGATCTGCTTCTAGTTCATTTGAATACTCACAACAATCTTGTGAGACAGGTAGCCATGATATCCCCATTTTACACAGATGGGGAAACTGAGGCATAAAGAGGTAAAGGCACTCGCACAGGGTGCCATAGCGACTGGATGGTGGAGAAGGGACATGAGCCCAGGTATCCTGGCTCCAGAACAGACTTGTTTAACCACAGCACGAGGGTCCAGCTCCCTACCTCGGGAAAGAGGGAATCGTTGCAATTTCTTTTTTTTTTTTTTCCTGAAGCATTTTATCACAGTTTATCAGGTGATTTAAAGCACTTAATACACTGTTTATTGAAAGCAGACACTCAATACAGCTATTTATTATATGATTAAGATTTTAAGGCAAGAGAACTTCTTCATTTTAGTATTTATTCACCTTGTTCCTTCAATGCCTTTCTATTGGGTATTTTTTTCTATTCTGCTTTTGAAACCTTGTAAGTTCTACCCATCTTTTGGGACACACACACACGTCCTCTCCTTTATAAATCCCGATCCTTCAGTCCACGGTGTTGTTCTCTCCTTGGCATATCTACACATATCCATGAGGAAAATAACACTGGTCCTGGGCCTCCTTCACAGCTCCTTCCTCCTCCACCCCACCCCCCGAGAGCTGGGCCTTACCCAGATCCAGATAACTAGTGGGGAGAAGAGTAATGGAAGGACTGTGTTAGGAAGGGCTAAGGTTTGGGGCACCCGGGTGGCTCAGTCGGTTAAGCGTCCAGCTCTTGGTTTCAACTCAGGTCATGATCTCATGGTTCAGGGATTCAAGTCCTGTGTCAGGCTCCATGCTGACAGCATGAAGTCTGCTCGGGATTCTCTCTCTCTCCCTCTCTCTCTCTCCTCTTCCCCAGCGCCCTCTCTCTCAAAATAAATAAACAACTTAAAAAGAAAAAAGAAAGGACTAAGGTTTATGAGAAAGAGAGAGAGAGAAACAGAGACAGAGAGGGAGAGAGGGGTAGAGGGAGGGAAGGGAAGACGGTGAGGACTTGAGAGAATGGACAACAGCAGTGAATATACAGAACTCATGGCGGCCAAGGACGGGAGAGGGATGGAGAATAAAATGATGAGGCAAAAGCTTATGAATTGAATTCCCTTTCATTACTTTACTGTTCCTTAAACTATGCCTGGAAGAAAATGAATTACTTGCAATTACTTTTAGCTGCTGAAAGGTTTGGATGTGAGACCATGCGGAGACAGGCACGCACAGACTTTTGGTTTTATTCAGACTACACTCCAAGGCTCGGCCATGGTCATGGGCACTGCTGGGCTGCACCACTCACGGAGTACTTAATCTTATGCTGACTCACACTGTGTCAAGTAGGGTCAGAAACACCAGTGCTGGAAGACCTGGGCTAAGGTCCACCACTTCAAAGCTGTGTGACTTTCGGGAAGTCGCTGAGCCACTCTGAGCCTCACGAACAATTTCTGTCTATAAGAAGCAACGGGGACAGTATGTGTGGAAGCGTGCTGGGAGCCATCGAGTGCTACCTACACATTACTTGTCGCTCAGTGCCTAGCAGAGACTCATTAAAATCTTGCCGATTGACCAACTGATTGATTAACTCTCTGGCCAGCTTCCTTAAGAGTTTTCCTCATTCAGCTGAGAAACGGGATGGCCATTTGTTGTATGACAAGCAACACCCGAGACAATCCACTCGGCTCTGCAGCAGCTGAGGCCAAGAGATGTTTTAAGCTTATAAATTCACTTGTGAACACAACTTCTGCCGTTTAATGAATTTCACCTTGGTTGGGACGATGAAATTTGTCAAAAGAAAGGACGATGTCACGTTGGCTAAGTGCACTTTTGAGCTTGGAAGAACCCGGATGCCAAAGAATCTGAGTGCAGACGGCAAGAACACTAGTCCCCACCTGCCTTGTCCCACCAGCTCCGGACTAAGATTTTTGAGAAACACCTCAGGGCTTCCCTGACCTCATGAAAACAAAAATGACTTGAAGTTAAATACAGTTGAAGCGAATGAAACTTCAAGCCACATTTTATTGAAATTCTCTTCATTGTCAGCCGACATTTTCAATTTCCATTTCCCTGCCTCAGCCCATTTTGCCATAGAAACTTGGATGTTTTCATTGAACAGCAGCCAGTGAACATTGGACTGAAGGGGCACACTATAAATTTGGAAAAATAAATAAATGCTTCAGAACTTCCACTTGAAAACCACAGCTAAAAATGAAATCAAATCTGACCCACCCCTTTTCTTTTAAATTGTGGGAACAGACTCAGTCTGCCTCAATTTTTAAGCCCATATTAAATTTTATATAAGCACCTTGGAGATCAACGCATGGCCTGGTCTAAAGAAATTGTGGAACTTTTGACTCATACAGCAAGGTTGGGATGACTTGAACCAGAAGGTATCATCCCTCCTCCACCATATTCCTTAATAAACATGTGTGCTTAAAAAATAAAAAGGGAAGAAAAATCAGTTTATGGGCATAGAGAGAATAATTCACTCCAAATTGCTCCTTTGATGAATGTGGACAAAAGAACAAAATTTGTCACCCAGCTAATATTACCATCAATATTTTGTCCAGCTACATTCCTTCCAATTTAAAAACAGTTCAATATCCCTTTTACCTTCAAGTAGCAGCACTTAATAAACAGTGATGGATGGTTTTTATTTTTGTTCGCATTTCAGTCTTCCCTGCTTCTGTTACAAGGGGACTATTTTGCTTGGGGGAAATGTAGATCTTCAGTCTTTCTTGCATTGACATGCATCCCTCAAGGAAAGACGGCCATATTTAATTCATAACCCCCATCGGCTACACAAACATACAACTTCCCATCAATTAGGCAACACAGAGATGTTGTTAAAAATCAATGAGCTTATTATTAAATATATTTTTTTCATGTAGCAATAATAGTTATTGCCGCACTATTGTTATTACTGCAATGCCAGCTGTTTAGGCAGCTTTCAGAGAGTTTGATTGGTTTTGATGTTGCTCACAAGGCATTCTATGAAACAAGGGATCGGGGTGAGGCTTTCCTGTTCTCTCTCCTGCCTTCCCTAGAAGCCATCAAGAGAAAAGGGGGAAGGAGTGCTGTAGGGGAAGGAGCCCTGGAATGTTGGCAGAAGACCTGGGTTCCAATCCCCCCTTCTCTGCATAACTAGCTGTATGACCGTGGGTAGACCCCTTCTCTCTCCTGGGGTTTAGTTTCCTCATTTTTAAAAAGGAGAGGGCCACCTACAGGATGGCTGAGGGCCCTCCATCCCAAAATTCAGGATTGTTTCATAACTTGTTTTACCAGCAAACAAAACAGGAAGAAACGGGTACAATTCAGCAGTTCTCAATCGTTCCTTTTCAAAAGAATCCTGATTTAAAAAAAAAAAAAAAAAAAGGACGGAGACAGTGTGGGGCTGGGTGGGGGGCGGTGGGGGACACTCCTGAATCTGGAACAGACGTTAAATTGATCCGAAGACCAAATATGCCCATATCTGTGTTTTCATCCTCGTTGTGTGTTTATTAAAAATAATTTTGATATTTTGACACATGCCACTAACTGTGGGAGCCTCCTGCCTACAAACAGAGATGTTAAAACCGTGCCAGCACATGCAAAGGTTAAAAACAACATTGCACAGATTTTGGCAACTACATCATGTGCTGTCTGGCCGCAGCTGATCTGAACTGAGTCCCCCGTAATTACAGGAGAAGGTGGAACAGGTTTGCTGCTAATTGGAAAATTCTGCAAATGGCAGCACTGAAGAAAATTGACAGTCGTTAGAATATTAGCAAAATGAGAGTACTGATTAGTAAAAAGCTCAGATGCGGACTCTTTTTTTTTTTTTTTTTTTTTTTTTACTGCCGGATTCTACTGGCAAATTGATAATAAAAGCTGAACTTAATAATAACAGCTGTTATTTGACCTGCTAATATATTTTTTTAATCTGTTGCTGTTCCCAGACCAATAACACATAAAAAAAAAAAGGTCTGTATCCACTGTTGCAAAATTATTTTGAATCCCAAAAGGTGTATTCAGACTTCAGACTCAGTGAAGGAAAACTGCTTCAGGGACAACCCATCTACAGGCACATCCTAATGAAGGTACGTTCACCTGAGAAGCTGTCGCGTCGTCTTGCATTTGCCATCTTCCAGCAGGTCTTGGTGGACATGCCAGGGTGTTACACGTCTTTTCAGAACTGGGCCCGAATCCTACCTCTAGGACACTTTAAATCTGTGACTGGTGGGGCGCCTGGGTGGCTCGGTCGGTTAAGCATCCGACTCCTGATTCCGGCTCAGGTCAGGATCTCATGGTTCGCGAGTTCGAGCCCCACGTCAGTCAGGCTCTGTGCACGGACCGCGTGGAGCCTGCTTGGGATAGTCCCTCTCCTCTCGCTCTCTCTGCCCCTCCCCCGCTCATGCCCTCTCTGTCTCTCTCTCAAAAAAATTAAATACATAAATAAATAAATCTGTGACTTGTAAAAAAAAAAATATCAAAGTTAACTTATTTTTCACTTTAAAGTGAATGGGAAAGGAAATTAGACGTTGTCAGACAGGCCATGAGGCTATCAGCACTGAGCTGGTTCCAACTACTGCAGGCAGAGAAATACAGAGGGGGGAGGGATTTGGGAATATACGTGTTAATGAGAATTGTGGCCCTGAATCGATGGACTGTTCAAGACTGTGACTTCACCACACGTAGTTCCATATTATGTGGACACACATGGATAGGCCCAGAAGACCTCCATTTTGGTACGGTCTTCTTGGCTGTATGGGTCAAGAATGTGGGTCAAGAATCTTAAACCCGCATATGGCCTTTGACCCAGCAATCATATTTTAAGGGTTTGTGCCAAAGAAAGAGACTTGGAAATGCCTAATGCTCCACCTCCAAAAGATATTCCTTGCATGCAGCATTGCTTAGAACAGCGGAAACCACATTTGTCCTGAAATGAATCATTGTCTCTGATATACAGAAGAATTCTACATAATTATCTAACATATCCTGTAGAATATTTAATGACACTGAAAGATAGTCTAGTAAGTTTAAAAAAAAAAAAAACCAGACTACAGAAGAGCCAACATAGGATAATCACTCTTTTTTTAACTACAGAGAAACAGGAGCGGAAGAGGGCTGGCCAAGGGGATTGGTGGTTATTCCCGGCTGGTGAGCTCGCGGGTCGTTTCATTTTATTCTCTTTTGCCTGTCCGTGTCCTCGAAATTTTCAAGAACGATCACATGCTGTTTCAGTCGGAAGAGAACGTATGCATTATTTTTCGGAGAAAAAGAATCTTGAGGCTTCCCGTTGTTGTTTTAAACAAAAATTCAATCTGTGACGGTGGGAACCAACAGCACTGCTGAAAGCCAGGTTGGGTTCTCTGCTGCCTTACACAACGTGAGCCCACCTTCCATCAAAGTCAGGAAAAGGGTCAGCTGAAAGCAAATCTTAGAACCCCGTGTGAAGAACTGGCCTGCTCATTATGGTTAATCTCACACACACACACACACACACACACACACACACCCCTTTTTTGATAGGTACCTGTTCTCCAAAAATGCAGGTAGGTCAGCAACACTCTAGGCCCATATACAGACAGATTTCCTGTTACGACTTTGGACTTCACACTCTGCTAATTTTGCCATTTCCTTCTGCCCTTATTATGGTAACGCAGAACCTCCCTTATTTTGAATCAGTGCAGGAGGGAGTCATTGCCATTTTCAAGTTTTATCTAGCCGTTAGTCTAGGGGGATTGGAGGGGAGTCCGGGGGTTGGACCCACACAAACCCAAATCCAGCCCACAGCCTCACAAAATACACCCCGTTCTTGCATTATAACAAGAAAAGTTCGCTCCTAACCAGACGCGGTCGCACTGCACAGGGCCCTGTTGACGGATCTCTGCATAGTTCACCCTCAGCAACAAAATATTAGCGGCTTGAGCTCTCACAACACTCCCTGAACTTGAACATCAGCCAAGAAGTTGAGTGAGGCTGAAGCCTTTCGGAGCCGGCCTTACAGCGCATGTACGTTTGCAAAGATAGACGCGTTGCATTTCTTAACAGGTCGGCTTTTTAAAAAAAATTCGCATTAACATCCTACGGGCGCTGTGGCCAAAAACATAGAATTCCAAAGGCAAATCCCCCAAGTTCAAGCGCTGCCAGAACTGGTCCGAGTAGGCTCTGCCCGGGGACCGTAAACTGCCAGTTTCTTCCAGCGAGGAGCACAAAGCCCACGCCATTAGTTTCAGCCACAGGACCAAGCCACTTTCAAGCTGCTTCTCGCCAGGAGTGTGGGTGGGCAGCGGGCAGGATCCCAGCGCGACAACTAGACTCAATTGACTGTAACCCGGAGTTTTTTTCTAAGCGGCTGTTTTGGACGGTGGCACCCAGGCCCCCCATCCTTCCTTCTCTCCAACAGTTATGCATCAGGAAAACAAAGCGACGAGGAGGGGGAGGTGGGGTGTGGCGGCAGCCAGTGTGTTGCCAGATACAGTTAAGGGTGGAGAGGGAGGGAGGATTGGAAAGGGGGGTAAAAATCAAGTCACTTTCAATCAAGTGTCGCACCTTTAAATAGTGGTTAAATCTTTGCATTATGCAGCTCATCCCTTTACAACATGGGGTTCCCTTAGAGAATTCCCTGTTTACACTGGGAATTCCTCCAGGGCCACATCAATAAAGCTGAACAGATGTCAGGGTGGGATGCCAGCGGCAGTGGCTGTTGTCAGGGGTACTGGGGAGGGAGGCACAGAACAATGAGAGAGGCATCTGCTACACAAAGCCCTCACGCGTGGGTCAGGTTCTGCCAGTGTGTAGAGATTCCACCCTACCCTTTGTCTGGGCACATTGCCTTTCTTGTTTCTCGATGACAAGGGTTGACACATGTCACCGGCCCTATCAGGAGTGTTATTTGTTTGCCACTTGCATATGCACCAGCGTTTCTGACCTCCCCCGCATCTCCGCAGAATGCAGCGAGCAATGCTGAAACTCTCCAGCGCTGCCCCAATCTACAATTTCATTATGCACTTTGAGTGGAAAGTGGGATGTAGATGTCCTTCTTTTTAATTAAAAACATGATTGATGAGACTTAACTGACAGTAGGAAATGCAATTTAAATATTCCTTAAAGAGGCACTAACCCTGTTTGTGTGGTGAGGGCTGCATTCTGCCTCCAAAGTTGCAACCAGCGGGAGAAAGGAAATTAAAATAAAAGCCCCGTTCAAGTCCGCTCGGCTGTGGAAGGGTGGTAACGGAAGCCAGCATCTGCAGGCTTGTAACCAGAAACTTCTGCACATTAGGAGCTAATGTGAGGTGTTACTCGGTAATGGTAATGTTCAGTGTGATGAAAGGCCGCAGATGAGTGGAGAAGACGACGATATGAAATCGTGTCAAAGCAAAATACAACTACTTGACCGTATTGCTAAGGGACAGCCGGCTTCTAAAAGACCTTCTACCACAACTCCCCCATTTGCCGGCTCTACAGAAGTGGTTTTTGCCTTCGCTGCCGTGTTGCTGGGTTCCTCAATCCTTGGCTCCTCTCTTGAGCTCTTTTCCGTACGCTGTCCTTTAAATACGTGCATTTTAAGGAAAGTCCTGGATGCCCCAGGAAGGTTCATCTCCAGCCTGGACTCAGGCTGCGGCACTAAGGCAAACAGGAAAGCGTTCACAATTTTGTTTTAAAGGCCTTCTCAGATTTATTCCCTCGGTGACCGCTAAATTATTAGGGAAAATTACGCGAACCACAGGATGCGGTAATACACAAATCATGGGAACCCCAAAACGCAATAGTCGGAGTAGGTTTTCCCAATCACAAGGCCTTCGCGTTGATATTTTCAGTCTAGAAATAATGGGCGACGTCAAATCTTGGTCTGTACCAAAATAGCGTTAAGCTAAACACCAACAACGATAGCCGTTCAAAATGTATTTTCAAAATCAATCTGCCTTCTTTTTCTTGGTATCGTTTACAAAGGGACTTTTTTGTTGTTGTTTCCGGACGTTTGTTTTGTTTCGCTTTGTTTTCCATGGAAATAGTTATTTTCTGAGAAACAGCAACTTTGAGTCAAAAAAAAAAAAAAAAGAGACTTTTTCCTAAATGTATATGCAAGAGTAGCCGAGTCTGTGCCATGGAGCCTACTAAGAGTCTGATCTTTGTATGTTGTTTGTGCCTAGAGATTTTATTCTATGTCGTCAAAATCCCCCAAAGAGCAGTAGATACCACACAGTATAGATCTTTTCCACTTAATTCCTAATTAAGGACTGATAAAAAAGAAAAGCTTTCACTGAAACGCCTGGATTAGAGGAAAACAATTGGAGTTGATTTTTGGTGAGTATTTAACTAGCAAAGGTTAATTAGAATTGTAGCAATGAGATGTAAAAGAACAGATTCTGATCAATTGATTAATGAGATGTCAGAAGGTACAAGAATTCACCTTTGGGAGAAACATATTAAAAATGAAATATATTTGCAAAGCCATAATGTCTTCCCTCTTATTGGGTTTATTAACACTCGCAGCAGCTGTAGATGCTTTTCCGTCTATGACAAGGTACAGAAAATTATGGCCCCCAAATCTACCAAAAGTAGCACCAAAATATTCCAGTTTCTCCTAACACCCATAAAAGTTCACAGAGGCTCTAGGAACAGGGCAAAATCTCCAGCAATCCCTTTCTCCGTCCCTCTCTGCCTGTCCTCCCCCCCCCCACCCCCCCCACCCCCACCTATTCCCTTGGCTTTATATATTCAGATTAATTTAAAAGATAAGTGGTTTTGAAGTTCTGGATTTGAAATTATTAAAATAGGGCATGTTACGCCCATTCTGGATTTATTGATTCATTAGCCCCACGTCAATTTCACTGCCGACAAGGGCGATGGGGTAGGGAATGGGTCTCCCCAAACGTTTTTCCTTTCTCAACTGATGGTACCGGTGAACAGACACATCTCCCTGTTTGTGGCATAGATGTTCTTTGTCACAATAAACCACAGTATATTATGTTTATATATGTCCTTCAGGCATGTCACAACAGTTTGGCATTCTGAGCGGCTTTACCACTGTGTACATTAAATAGTCATGTAGTTACATTAAACAGTGGGGAGTTCACACTTCACAACCACTCAGTGTTTTAAAACAGATGTGGGCTGTCTGTTGTCAGACGCTGGTGGAAAAGCTCAGAAGGATCTTGGTGGGAATCTCCAAATGATTGAGGGCTCCCCAAATTTTCCACCCAAGTTCCCTCATCCCCACCCCGGCCTAGAGGGTGTGGGTGCGAGAGATTTGGGGGAAACAGATGAGACAAGAAGGTGGGGGAAAGCAACAACTCTTATGTCTTATAGTACAGAGATCTGAAAGAAAAAAAAAAGAATTCAGAATTCGGAATAGTTTGTGGCATGGAATATTTTGAGCGGGGTGGGCTTGCCGGGGTGTCGTGGGATTTACTGACAGGAGAATTTTTGACAGTTGATGGACAGATGAATTCCGTCATGGAAGCGTTAGTCGAAAGCGGCAAGGCCAGATGGAAACTCACAGCTTGTCTTTAATATTAATTTTCTTTTTTTTCAGGAGATCAGAATTCCCTAATTCCCTAAAATGTTTCAATGCATCTTGAGGTATTATTTTTCAGATGCCTTTCTCCACCTACTCTTAGTAAGAGTGTTCCTTTGTGTTAATGTTATTTTTCCTCCCTTACTTTGAAAAAGAAAAAAAAAAAAAAGCCTGGTTCGTTCTTTCTCTCTTTCTTTCTGTCTGTCCGTCTTTCTTACGGGAGTCTAGTTGTACAGCTGTTGAAATTCTTCCATCGTTTCCAGTAAATAGGGAAGACACATATCTTAACCTCATAAGATGCTAAATCTAAATAGGAGAAATGCTCCCAAAGTGATTGTGACTTTGCACCGTGATGACTGAACGAGCAAACGATAAGATTTTCTTTGTGGCCGAATGGGAGACGGAACTCTTCATGCTTTCAGGGGGTGGAAGGGGCCATTGTTTTTAGGGTGTCCATCTCCTGGATGGGAAGAAGTCATCTACTCTGTTCCGGGATGCAGTTGGGACTTGCTTACTGACTGAGTGGTGTCACACAGGTCACTACACTGGCCTGGCCCTCGTTGTCTCCCCTTGTAAACTACGGTTGGTATCGCAAGGAGGCAGCGAGGCCCAAGCGTCACGTCTCCCTTTAGGACGCTCCAAATCTTCTGAGGGAACGCCGAGTACTCATACCCAAAAGTCACAGACTGTGGCTTTCCTCCACTCACCGCCGAGCCCCTCAGAGACCGAGGCAGCCCCTCCACAGGAGCTCAGCGAGCAGGGACAGCACCCCACCTCTACTGTCACCTTTTTCCTTCTGTTGCGCACGAAACACAACTGCCATGCATTTCTCTGTCACGGTGACCTCCCTCTTAAGACAAATATCTAAACATTTAAAACTAAGTGACCCGGGGTGACATTCTATATTCTACCAAAACAAAGCTCAAATGCTCCTAACGTTTCTGTTCTATGATCTTTTCCCCCTAGTTCCTTTATGTTACATCACTGGATTCACTCAGGTTGAGAACATTACTTTAGAACTCAGACATACTTCTTCTATGTCTATGTATTGCCTATTTGCCTAACATTGTTTCAAGTTTAATGTAAAAACATGAACGTGGGACAGCTTTCCCCAGAGTTTCCTACACATCACTTTGGTTGTATGTCGGTTCTGTGTGTGTGTGTGTGTGTGTGTGTGTCCGGACACACACATATGTTAATAAGTTCGTCTTGGTCAACCAGCAAAACCTTTTACAATTAAAGTAATGAAAGCATTTAGCTACACAAAGGAACTCAAAACAAAGCATTGGATTGTGGTTTGTTGGCAAAATGAAACAGAGACCTCCCTACATAAGTTCAAAGACAGTTTCTATGTGTCTCAGGAGGGGTGAGCAGCAGTCATGAAACCTCGTGCAGGAAGCTGTCACCATACCCTGATGTGTCCCCACTATGTAGTCAGGGATGAGTCACTTAACTTTGTTCTTTCTCCTTAACTGTGAAGCAGAGGAAAGTTTATTAACCCAGACAAGACAGATAGAGTGAACACAAATACCTTTAGGTTGTTTAGGGTTCCAGAGGACAGAAAGTAGGAGCGGTGGGCAGGATTTACCAAGGACTAGATCTGGCCCATTAGGAAAAAAATTTGGCTGAAGTGTAACACTGCTCAAAATCACGTTTGGTCCCCTTGTGACCCGATTTCCCCACCATGATAACTAACCCATTGTCCAGAATTCCTTAAAGATAATCACTGTGTGACTTTGCAGGTTCGCCTAGATGACATCTAAGCCCCTTGTAATTAAAAATACCTATATTTGATGATTCTAAGACACATAGCTAGACAATGGGGTGTTTCACAAAAATACCCGGAAGCATCCTCACGAAAGAATAGACTATTAAAACTGAAAGAGACCTCACGGGGTGGGGGGACTCTAGGCAGTCCCTACACCCCCATGAAGGCGGTCGCGGACCCAGAGACAGCAACAACCTACATCTGAAGAGTATCATACAACCTCTTTTGAGCCTCACAGCACCCTTCTAAGGTGGAACTCACGAGCTACACATTTTACTGTCATTGAAATCAAGGACAGGAGGTTACATGGCTTGCCTAAGTCCAGGCAGCTAGCAAGTGGAAGAATCTAGTCTGGAACTCTGAGCAGCTTCCGTCCTGAGCTGTCCCCTCTGTCCCTGGCACTTCTCTTTCAAGGACCCGTGAACATTTCTCTCTCAGTGTCCGCCTTCCCGGCAGCATCCCAGACATATGTGTTACAAATGATTAGCCACAAAGAACCGCTAACTAGACACAGAAAGGAAACTCTGTGGTCATGACGCTCCGTCCTTGCATTTACAAAGGGAAACTGAGGCTTGGAGAAGTCGTCATTCAGCAGGCCACCTGAAATAAAAACCTTGATTTAAAAAAAAAAAAAAAAAAAAAGAAAGAAAATCTTGATTTCTGCAGGGTTCCTCAAAGACCTTAAAATAGGCACCCGCCCCCTTGACCAGGCAAGTAATGATTTAAACCAGGTGAGTGCGAGAATGATTTCATACATTGCATTTTGCCTGTGCCTCTGGAGGGAAGGCATGTGTAATACGTATATGGAGAGAGACCCCCAACCTCCATGGCCTCCCCCTTCTCCCACACATGGTAGACTAGTAAATGTTTGCTAGCTATTTGTAAGGCTGACAGCAGGGATAATTTTTCCCATGTGCCAAACAACTTCATCCTAAAGGAAATATTTTTGCTCTGGCGAGATTTAATAACAATTATAATGATACTTTATATTTATATAGCACTCTATCTCTAAAATATTTTTTCAAGCCTTATTTTATTGGTGAGTTGATAGGGTGTGACAGCAAACCTCACGGGTATGAAGAGTGGTGTGGCAGTAATGGCCGGGATACAGGCCACTCCTCGCCAGTCCCTGGGGCTCTCCCTTCCCCATGCTTCCCCAGCTACCGAGCTGGATGACAACTGGCATCCCCAAAGTCATTACTGCACCCCCTCTTCTTCACTCTCCTCATCTGAGATTTTGGAGGGGGGGGGTAGGAATGGGACAACAACACTACAGGAGAAGCAAAGGAGTCTGGGAAAGGAAGAGGCAGTAGAAACCGTAACTCCTCTATTACCTGACCCCCTAGTCTGTGCCTTATGCCATAGAGAAGTATTAAAGACACCCAGGTTGACCAGAAGGATCCAACAACAGTCCCAGACCATTGGCTGCTGATAGAGGGGCCAGACTCTATCCACACTGCCCATTGGTTCTGTCTCCTTCCCTTCTTTACAAAACTCCCCACTCTCACCTATGCATTGCTTATAAACACTCCAACTTGTTAAACTTGTTAAAATATGGTAGGGGGTTTCCAAAGTCAACCATTTCCATTCCTAAGATGGCCTGGGGTTTTAGTCCACATGGCAGCTAAATTATGGATCACTTGTTGATTCAACAAATGTTTATTGAGTAACTATTATTTGCTAAGACCTGTGCTAGAGACTGGAAATAGAAAGGGACTTACAGTCCAACAGAGGAGATGAACACTGGAGACAAAACTGTAAGATGGTGTGTTTAGACCCAAGACAGAGGGGAGTCCACGTTGCGGTAGAAATGCTTAAGAAGAACAATGGACTTCGTCGGGGAACACAGAATAGTCCTCGAGCATACCTGCCAGTTTGAAAACTAGACTTTTTTTTAAAGTTTTATTTATTATTTATTTTTAGAGAGAGAGAGAGCACAGGGGAGGGGCAGAGAGAAGGAGAAAGAGGATCTCAAGCAGGCTCCGCACGGCCAGCACAGAGCCCAACGCAAGGCTCGATCCCCCATTGAGATCATGACCTGAGCTGAAATCCAGAGTTAGGCACTCAACTGACTGAGCCACACAGGTGCGCCCAAAACTAGACTGTCAAGAGCCACCTCCAGCAACCTGTATTCTAATATAACCTTTCCCCAGTTGAATTTGGTGTGTGTCTGAGAGGAACGAGGTCTAGTTAGATGGTAAGCTAAATTAGACACCTCTTTTTTTTTTTTTTAATATTTTTTAACGTTTATTTATTTTTGAAAGACAGAGAGAGTGTGAGCAGGGAAGGGATGGAGGGAGGGAGACACAGAATCCAAAGCAGGCTCCAGGCTCTGAGCTGTCAGCACAGAGCCCGACGCGGGGCTCGATCTCACGGACCACGAGATCATGACCTGAGCCGAAGTCAGACGCTTAACCGACTGAGCCACCCAGGTGCCCCTCGACACCTCTTTTTTGAAGAATGTACAATTCAGTCACCTACGTATAATGCTGGCACATTGTCGGTCCTCAGTCTGCGGAGCAAAAGAAGCCCACAAGAAAAAGAGGTGTTTCCAGGATGGGGCATAAATCCTACTATGTTGCTAAGCATTCGGTTTCAGAGAAACTGATTGACATACAACCAATTTGTATTTGATACAAATAGGATCAAATCCTATTTGTATGATATTGTTTGGATATCATACAATATAGGATATTGTTGGGAGACGTTCATAGGATATTGTTGTAGGATATTGTTGGGAGACGTTCATAATTTGCAGTTTTGAAAATTGGTGACAAAAAATATTTTCATTTTAAAAACCAGGTAACTAAAAAGCCTTATACACGGGCCCATGCGCTAACCACCAGGTGCGGGAAGAGTATAGGTTTGTGGATTCACTACGCGACAGTAACTCTGGGCACTTACTTGGGCATATGTGCACTCCGCAATTTGACCCTGTGAGCGGCTTGCATTTCATGCCTATTAGGTGCCCATGCTTCGATCCTGAAGGATTCTTTGGAGGGACACAGTAAGTGTCCTAGTACTTGACATGAGAAAAATATAATATATAGTATATAACATGTATCATACATAATAATATATAGGATATAGAACATAATAAACTCCATAAATGCTTGTCGGATTGATACACTTACTAATATATTCAATAACTGTAGCTGCTCCCTTTCTAGCCCTCTTGGATTTGGGAAGCAGTTCTGACACAGTAAAGAGGAGTCTAAAGCCATCTCCCCTCCCTCTGCTTTCCTTCTTGTATTCTGAGGCTTCCCCACACCCCTCTTCTCCTTCCCTTTCCAGGGCTGAGCTCCTTATTACCTGGAGGTTCGTGGGTCCTTAAATAGTCTGAAAATTGGTTCACCCCAGTCTGGCTCGGGATTGAGAGAAGCTGCAAATTCCTCCATCCGGAGAAGAGAAAGTCTTCAGGCTGCAGCGTCGTGGAAATACACTGTTTTCCTTTTCGCTTTGCTGGGAGGGGCATTCCTCCAGCGCTTGGGGGGTTTTCAAAGCCTTTTACAGTCATTAGTGGACTGACACCACATCCCTATGGGGCTTATCCCCCTTTTAGAGAGGCTCCGTGGAGATTAACCGCTGTCTAAGGTCACCCGGGGCAGAGTCTAACCCCTAGCCCCCTCCTCAGGCAGCTTCAGAGATACATATATGGCAAAAATCATTCTGGAAATAGAAACTGAAAGCCTTTTCTAACTTGACCTAAGCCTAAATTGGAGATTCTACACATATCTTCTATCTTTGATAATTAAGTGAGGAGGTGGGGGCTGGGAGGGCCAGAGCACCTGCTCTGTAAAATGAGGAGCACTGCTCATGCCCAGTGACCCCCCCCCGCCCCCCCACTTCCCAGCTCAGCGGCCGCGTCCCCCTGGGGCCACAGAACTTAATGACTATTGTGTGTGCTCTTTCAGTGGTCAAAGGCTGCTGTGTGGACTTTTGTGTTTGGGAAATGTTTCCTAGGCGTGAACGTGGTAAGTTGCGTGTGTTTTAAGTCAATGAAGGGGTAACTTCCTCGGGCACAGGGTTTTTCTCCACGAAAACTCGAGTTTACATCCATGAGTAACTTCATAGGACTCTTGTCTCTTGAAGCCTAGCACCTTGCCTCCCCAGCTGTGTAGGAGCTGAACTGGACTAACGGCCAAATATTTGTTTCTTTTGTGGAATAAAACTGTTCAACTAGAGTAGAACTCCAGAGGCCACCCAGTGGAAACACCTCATTTAAGACCGAGGTTTCCCGGCTCCTAATTCACTGTCCTTTTCTCTCTACTATCTTGAAAGCAAAGAATCTCGTATGGGGTTGCCCGCGACTACTTTAGTTCTGGAGACCTAGTTCACGGGTACGTGACAACACTCAGCCGCTTACAATGGAAACCTCTGGGTTTATCTGGGAAGCTGGACAGCCCCAGAAAAAATACAGTTCTTCCTCAAACACCAAAACACCACGAAAGAAGCCTACGGTAATCTGGAACGTTCTTCTCCTCCTTCCCATTCCTTGGCGGAAATAGACCAGAATAGGACACTCGAGGATCCCCGTGACTGCCGTGATATCTGGAAAGATCACAAATGTCCTTCACAGCCTTCGAGCAGAGGAGAAAGATCTAGGGGAGAACAGGGCTGCAGGGTGCTCCAGACTCATGGCTCCGGGGCCACACGCAAATAGACCCTTGTTCCCCTTTGAAAAAGGGCTTATCTGTGTGAACAGATAAGCTGAGAAAAGAGGACGTCTTCATAAAAAATTCATCCTCTTAAAATTTTTAGTTTAAGTGACGTTAAGCATTTGTCATTTGCTTGGTTCACAGTGGGCACTCTACAGGGGTAAGAGAAAAGCTGACGGCCAGGTCCCAGCCCTCCAAGAAACCACAAGCTAATGAGAGGAAAAGACACAAATGACACAGAGGTAGAAAGAAACTTATAACGTGTCTAAACAACGGTGTCACCATTCAGCTGAAGTTAACTGTCCTCGTCTCTAAACTCCCAAGAACATCTCCATCCTGCTTCTCTTTAGACCTTCGGTCGTTGCCTGCTATAGACAGTTCACTCCTCGTGGGTATCAGTTTTCTCTCCCCTGACAAGACTAGAAGTTTTTGCAGGCAGAGGTCAAAGGATGCTGTTTGAGTCACCCTTAGCATCTAGCATAGGACTTTGTACATGGCCGGCCTTGTACATATATATATATATATATATATATATATATATATATAAATATATATATATAAATATATATATATAAATATATTTATTTCTTTATATTTATAATTTATATATTATATATAACATATATATATTTATAAATATATATTTATATATTATATATATTTATAAATATATATTTATATATTATATATATTTATATTTATAATTATATATTATATATAATATATATTATAAATATATATTTATATTATATATAAATATATATTTATAATATATATTATATATAATATATGTTATAAATATATATTTATATATTATATATTTTTATATATTTATATTTATAATTTATATATTATATATAATATATTTATAAATATATATATTTATGCTTATAAATATATATATTTATATTTACATTTATTCAAATATGTATATATTCTTAAGTGCAGTGTTATATGCAGCCAAGGAGCCAGGACCTTAGTGGTATGCTTTTCCAGGCCCTCTGATCCAGACTGCGGGTCCTATCACCTGCATGATTCCAACTCTCTCTTTGTCATAGGCCCAGTTTGTCAATATCCTTCTGCTGTGGCCCCAAAGTTGAGCTCAATACTTCTGCCTTATTTCACACAAATTGCTTTTGGGCAATATCTCCCCTTGTTCCACATCATGAGGTGGTTGAGATCAGAAAACTTCTAACGTAATTCCGTGGGTTGCTGACTTCCAGGGCAGCTGGCCTAAGGAAATCCAGGCAAAGATGCCCCCTTCTTCTGTATTTTTCCCTCATTTTATCCTCATTTTATTTAAGCTCTGGGCTTGAATGAACCTTCTTGCATCACCAGGTTAGAGAGGCAAAAAGAGTCACTGCAGGTTCACCCAATACTCAAGGCCTCTTATGCCAAAATCAAGATGTGAGAGGCATCATTTATATAGAATCAACTATTTCTTTCTCCTACTTTATGTCTCTTCTGTGTTTGGCTTCAGGGGTACAGTGAAAGCCTATGAAGTTTGTTTCTGATAATGCAATGCTTTGAGGGCCCCTGAATAATGGGTCTGTAACTGGGATTATGGGGAAAAGACAGAGAGGGTTGGAGGGAAGGTGGTTCTGATTCCACCTCTGTTAAATGTTTCATGCTGCCGGAGGGTAACTAAATTGATTGGGGTAAAGGGAATTTTTATTCCTCGTGCTGTCTAAGGATTCGGGGCTCCTCAACCTCTTAAAATCGTCTCTCTTTCATTCCAAAGATGGGAGAGCCTTTTGCTATTAATAGAGAATGTTGAAACGTAGTCTCAGAATGAGCAAGGGGTTGGAACTGGAAGGGGGTACTCTCTACACCCACTGCTATGCCTTCATCCAAGCCTCCCTCACTTCTTGCCTCAATCATGCCAAAGCTCCCCTAATTGGTTGCCCTGCCCCAGGCTCTCCCCTCTCATGTAACCCTCACTCCATACTCTAGCCCCAGTCAAAGGCAAATCCATTCAGGTTGTACCCCCTTTTAAAAACTTTTGATTCTTGGGGCGCCTGGGTGGCTTGGTCCGTTGAGCATCCAACTTCGGCTCAGGTCATGATCTCGCGGTCCGTGAGTTCGAGCCCTGCGTCGGGCTCTGTGCTGACAGCTCAGAGCCTGGAGCCTGTTTCGGATTCTGTGTCTCCCTCTCTCTCTGCCCCTCCCCTGTTCATGCTCTGTCTCTCTCTGTCTCAAAAATAAAATTTAAAAAATGTTAAAAAAAAATTTAAAAACTTTTGATTCTTGTCCAACCACCCTCAATGCTGCCACCGTGTTCAGACCAGAGTCCATACTCCTTTGTTTGGCCTAAAAGTCCCTTAATAACTTGCCTCTATTGGTAAGAGCCCTAGGTGAACTTTTGCAGTGTGGCCTATTCCCCCTTCTCTTTTGCACATTTTGTTGTTCCTTCTACCTGGATGCTGTTCCTTTCTTCCCTGCCTTAGTAGCACCTTTTCATTCTTCACCCAGTCTGGGCATCACACACTCTGATTATCCCTGATTCTTTTTTCCCGAGGCAGAGGTATGTAGGAGCCCTTCCTATAAATTTGGTACAGACCTCTGATAAACACTTTCATGCTCTTCGGTCATTTTTGGTTTCCTCACCTGTTTCTCTAACTGAACCGGGACCCCCTAGAAAGCAGCAACTATGACACTCAACTCTCTCCATAGAACAGAAAATCTGTTCCATGGAAGATGTGTAATAAATGTTTCTTAATGGCACGATGATGCCAGAAAGTTCTTCCAAAGAGTTTAGTTGGCCAAGCATGCATTGATTTGTTCACTCATTCATTCAGCCATAGGATACAAGCATCCTATACTTCGGAGGTAGAATCTGATTAGAGATTAATCCTAAGGGAACTGGTTTTCTAAGTGATCTGATTTCTCCTTGGCCTGTCTTGAAGGAACCAAAAATGACAACGTGCAGTGTCTCTCCTGCCACATACACTCACCCCAGCTCAGGAGTTCTGTGGATGAATGAAAACTTGAGCAGGTTATTTCTCCAGAGAGCAGGCATTGTTACTCTGGGGAAACAAACCAATTCCATGACTCCGAGCAAGCATCCATGTAGAGCAGCTTAGACGATGATTGGCAAGAAGGCACTCCTTTTCCAGATACCTCTCTGGTCCAGAGGAAGCAAACCAGCTCATTGCTTCACCTTCCCCAGTTACAATGTCTGGTGAGGGATGGGCCCAGAGTCCCACTCTAATTATACCCTGTTTGACTAGGAAACAGAGTTCCTGATCCATTCCTAAATCTCAAGCTGATGTGACATTTATAACTACGTGAAAAAGGAAATGTTCTTTGCTGTGTGCCTTCACCTGAGATAATTGCACAGTGATAACACTGCTGAGGGGCCTGAGGCCCTTCCCAAAATGACAGGAGAGAGCCATGACTCATAAAAGCAGAGGAAACAGTAGCTCTCTCCCGGAGCCCTGGACACAAGGGAAATAAATGGAGCCTTCGCTGAAAGATGGACATGTCTCGGAGAACTCCTGAATTCTGGAAATCTCGGAGATCCAAAGCCTAATCCCGCATTGGTGCCAACTACCTCTCCCTTCCCTGTTCTCTGCTAAAGGGGACAAACCAGCGTGTGCCTTTAATACAAACTCCAACTATGATTGCGGACCTCTGGGCGGCTGGGGCTTACCGCAAGTGACCTAGGAATCCAAACACACACCCCAAATCATAGCGAAACAGATAACAGGTCTTGCACAAATTTACCCTTCTACTTTTCAAATGCTTTCAGTCGTGACCTTCATCATCATCATCATCATCATCATCATCATCACCCTCACCATCGCTTCCCATACGTCAAACACTTTTCCAACACCATCCGCACATTAACTGATTTAATCCTCTGAACCACCCAATGAGGTACATGGCCCTCATTGTTCCTATTTTACAGATGAGAAAACTGAGGTACAGAGAGGTCATGTAACTTGCCCGCGTCTCACAGCTAGAAAGAAGCGGAGCTGTGATTCAAGACAGGCAAGCTGGTTCTAGCATGCCTTATCACTATTGCATCATGTTGCCTCTTCCATTTCTAACAATTATTATTAAAAGTACCCCCCCCCATTAATGGCATTGGGAGTCCTGGTTTTTTTAATGTTTTTTTTTCTTTAACAAGGTCCTCATGTAGTTTGGAACCCCTAATTGGCTAAATAAGAAGGTTGCAGGAGCTACTCCCTGACAGAACATTCTTACCAATGCCTGAAAGCTGGCCATCAGGGATCCCTCCCATGGGTTTAAAGGTGGCCATCAACATGTCCTTGTAAAATGCAAGTGCCCCAAGGAGGGTAATATAAAAAGTCACTAGTACTTTAGTACCAGTGAGGTTTCTGGATCATTCCTTTATTAGCATGAAAGAAAAATTCAAGGGCATTAGAAGGATAATGTTGGAAGTAGAGGAAGGGGGGTGGGGTCCGGGGGTGGGGAGAAGAGAAAAGGAAGGTGGTCCTGAAAAGGATAGAAAATGACCACATTTGGAGGCAGTCAGGGAAGTCAAAAAATAAACTTGGCCTACTTAACAGTTTTGCCTAGAGCTGGCCTCGGGGCATTCATCAGTACCACACAGGATGCCATTTTTGGTGAGATGTTTTCAAACCAGTTAAGGGCTAAATCATTATTTCTAGAAATATTAACTTCATCACCTTTTGAAATAGAAACTGTACCAATAAGCAAGAGGCCAAGTAGATCTGGGATTTTACAGAAGACAACAGGGCATAGTTCGTCAGTCTAGAAATGTATTAATGGCCATGGTCTGAAGACCAACTTTGGCGAAGGGCAGCCTCCTTAGTCAGAGCATCTGAAATGAGCCACCTTGCTGAGCTGGCTGTTTCCCCTTTTATCACTGACTGATAAATAATGGACTGCTAGGTTCCATTACTTTTGCAAAGACCTTTCCCTTCAAAAATCATACAATGGCCTCTCAAATTCCATAGTTTGCTAAAAACAAGAAGGCTGCCATCTCCGATGCCCATCCATATGAGATTTACACATTTTATTTAAAAACTAATAGAAATATACAATAAAATTGGCCTCATGTTTCAATTACAATAAAGGCTGCAAAACACATGTGAAGTCTCTACACAAAGGATGCTTCTGCAACACATGGGTCCTCAGAATTTAAATGCCCCTATGTTCCAGAAGGTTCCTGGCTGCCGAGGCAGATAACCAAACCACCTTTGGCCACTGCCCCAAACATCTCATCTACCTGGCTCAGAGGGAAACAAAAGTAACTATCAATGACACTTTATTCATTGCTGCATCTGAGGAATAAGATTTACTAGAGCTAAATGAATAAGAAAAAGATTGGGTCTCCATCTGGCAGGAATGGGTTAAAGTCTGTTAAACCATTGACCCTGGGTCAGAGATGTCACCATAATTGTTCATCAGCTGCCTCAGGCATAGAACTACAATCTTGGGTTGGGGCAACCTTCAGGCAATCTTTAATGCCTTGGTGCTCCAAATTGTACCAGAAATGCATAATTCACAGGCCAGTTAACAAATGAGGCCAGTTCTCCACAATTTTAACACAAACTGACAAGAAAAAACTAGAATGAAAATTAAGTGTAACTCAGAAATAAAATGAAAATAAAAGGGTTTTTGTCCTCCACCTACCCCCACACGGAGGGTCCCAGTCCAGGACAAAGTAGTTTTTTATAGATTTTCAAAGGAAAAAAAAAATCTCCAAGCATGATGTATCTCTTTCTCTCCAAATGAAAACCAAAAATAGATGCTGCTTCCCTAATCTATCTGATTTGGAAATTATTTGGCATTTTTAGAAATTAATTTTTCCAGACAATTAAATTAGCCAGTAATTTGATATCACCATCTTATGTCATTATATAGAACACATGCTGAAATGACACACAATCCCATTTTCATTTATTATTTTTGCAAATCCAGCGCACATAAAAAGGTGTTGGATTGACTGTGCCAGCAACTAGAATCTTCCCTCCTAGCTGGGGGAGCTGAGGAGTGGTTACGTGAGCTGGAGCCCAGGCCCATCCGGGCTGGAATTAACAGCTGTGAGAGCAAGAGCAAGTCCCACATCGGACGGGACAGCCCTTTATTGCCTGCTCCAGAATCCTAGTTGGCCCATCCAAGTGAACATGATAAATGGCGCCACCACTGGATGGAATCCACCCCCTCACTTCCCAATGGCCACCTGGTATTTCTATGATGCCTGTGTCCAAAGAATTTTTAAACACTTTCCAAGTCATCCAACTCAGTTCTCCAACCCTTTTAGACAAAGACAGATCTTTGAAAACCTGGAAATTCACTTGGGAGGAGAGAGAACACACACACTACTACAGCAGAGATGAGTGAGTTTTTTACTTCTGTTCAGCCGGTAAGGGTGAATTGTTATGTTCTACCAAAAGCAGAATAAGGTTGAAGATTTCACTGGGCCCCGTAAGTCCCTAGGAAGAAATGAAAGCACCGAGTGTTTCATGGGTAAACAAAGGCACAGAAAAGAGGAGCGATGACTTCCAGCATGTGCCTAAGACCAAAAGGCAAGGTCAAAGTTCTGACATTCAGAATTCATCAGAAATGATGAATACTTGTTTAATCATTCTTAATATGAATACTTTGAAGAGTGTTCGAAGGGGGCTCTGGTAATTACACCAGGAAAACAGGCATGTAATCCAGGCCTGTCCAGGGCTACCTGAGACATGTGTTCACCCTGTATATGTGGAATTTACAATCCGGCTGGGCAATCATTAGGTTAAAAACGATTACAAATCATTTCAGCCTTTTGGCTCTTTCCCACTCTGCCATGTTCACTCCTTCTGCAGGCTTTGTTAATCTTTCCCCAACTCCCTGACTAGAGTATCCTCCCTAACCTGCCCTTCATCTAAGCAAATCTTATGCTTTATTTAAAATCCAAATGAATGTCTATCTCTCCCACACAGCTCTTTCGGCCTACTCCAACTCCTTCTACTCTTTCCCCATTCTGAATTTTAAAAAATATTTATTGTATGTATCATATAACATAGCAGTGACCTACAAAATACTTTGGATTTTTTCCTACTTGCTCTGTGAGTATGAAGTTCTTTTTCCAATTAGTCTTTAAGTCCCTGGAAGGCTGAGATCTTTCTTGTACTTTTCTTGCATCCTCCATTGGACAGCCTCACAGCTGATTCAGGAAGTTAGGATAGGAAAAAAAAAAAACAAGCTTCAAAGAGAATACCCAGTCAAGTTGCAGCTCAAGAACCTGGGATCTCCCAGCCCTGACATAGCCTGGGATAGAGTCCCCTGGTCCATGGGATCTTGTGCAATTCACCTCATAGCACACACATTGTGGTATTTCTTTACTGTATTAATTGGGTGGTAATGACTTCTTTACTTAGCTGCCCATCACTATATTGGAAAGCTCCAGAGGGTAGGAACTCTGTTGGATTATCATATCCTCAATACAGATCCATAATACATAATAGACACTGAGTAAATATCGGTTGAATGAACGATGGAAGGAATGAATGAACGCATGGTTTTCTTTAAAGTAATAAAATAGGCATTTATTGGACTTAATCAAATTATTCAATTTAGTCAGGAGAGAAGAGACAGAATCTTCTCTTCCCTACAAGAGAAGAGACAAGTCATAAGAAGCAGACTGGGATGAGATAGCTGATTCCTGGCTTCTGCTCCTTCCACACTGGCTAGCAGAACCGGTTTCCATTGGCTTTTCAGCCTCATGCCATGTAGGGAAAAAGACACCGGATTCAAAGCCAGAGCAACTACATTGAGGCCTGCCTTCCACTGAGTCTCTGCACCACCAGCAGCAAGACCTTGTGCTTTGGACTTCAGAGTCTCCACCAGAAATAGGGGAAGCCTGGCCCCAAAGACTATAGAAGCCCCTTCCAGCCCCCGAACTCCCTGGCCCAGAAGCCTACTCACTGAGCACTCCTGCAAATAAATGGTGATTCCCAGGCAGGGTAACACTCCATCAGGGCTGGATGCACAAGGGCTCCTGCTCTCCACAGTCAGGGATTGACAGCTCAGCAGACAGAACCTCTGATTCTCCCTTCAGCTGCTTCCCAGTGGGAAAGTGAGCCTCACGGTAGCACATTAGGTTGCATATTAAACAGATGGGATGTGGATTTGAGACCTCTTAAAGGTGGGGGCTTTTCCTTTTTTTTTTTCTTTATTTTTTTATTTATTTTTTTTTTGTATAAGCTGTTGTCAAGGTGCGTTAGTATCTCTTTATTTAAACAACCTCCGTAGTCTTGGTACACAGAGCTGGGACTCAAAAAAAAAAAAAGAGTAGAATAAATAATCTATCATGCCAGCAACATAATTATAAGAACATATGTTAGCTCGAACTAGCTATATTCTAGTCATAGTAAGGGTATGTGTGGGAGAGAGAAAGATGGCAGGAGAGGCTCAAAATAGTTCAGGCGGAGGAAGAGTGATATTGGGATACATGGAAACCCAAACTGCTTTCCTGAAGCCTCCATCGTGGCTCCCAGAGCACCCCAGAGGGCTGCCAGCACTGCTTGCAGACTGCTATTAAATGCAGCCTCCTGGGTCTGGAGCTCAGCAGCGTCTTGCTGCTCGGCGGCCCCACCTGAGTGCACAGGCCAGGGGAGCTGTGTGTTCCTGCTCCCCCACCCCCGCCCCCGTCTCTCTCCATCAGGTGTACAGATAGCACAAGTCCAAGGAGAAAGATCCCCAAGAGGCAAGGGCAACCTGTGGGTCTTGTTTCCTTCAAATGCCTCATACTTTGAAGCACGAAAGAAAAAAATCCATACATTTGACACCTTCCTCAAGGGAGTCAATAGGAAAAAAATATATACTGTTTCCACTGCGTCTTCCTCTCTGCTCATCTAGATTTTACCTGCCATTCAAGGCCCCACTCAAATCTCCCCTCTCACTGCCACCCACCTCCAGCCCTCCCCAGCCCCTCCCCTAGGGAACTCCTGCTCATCCTGCAGGAAGCCTTTCCTGCTCCTTGCCCCAGTTTGGGTCTCCTGGTTATTCACTGCTGCAGCACCCTGTGGTTCTGGATGATACTAATACCCACCGCACTTTTAATTATACCATGTCGGTCTTCCCCGAATGGATTGCAGCCCCTGCGAAGGTAGGAGCTGTGCCTAATTTGTTAAGCACGGTGACGGCTGTGCTGGCGCTGGGAGCTGGGGTCTCCGCGCTGAGGATGCAGACACAGCATGCCAGCCTGTGAGACAGCTGTAAACAAGGTGCCCCGAGAACTGAGAACTGCCGTAGGCCGGGAGGATCAGAGAAGGCTTGCAGACGACAGCCCAGTGCGCATCCCGGAGAAAAGCTCCAGGCTGCAGCTAAGTGGAGAAACTGGACCGATCGCTGCCAGCAGAGAGAGCCAGGGCTCTACCTTAGCCTGACCGAGGCAGGGACCAGGACTGGGATTGGGGGGGGGGGGGGCTTTCCTCACAGGCACTAGGAGTCGGGGTGGGGTCCTGACACAGAGGGCAGATGCCCTCAAGTCTGTGCTCTAGAAAGTTAATTTCTGAGCCAGAAGAAGAGCCTGGAGACAGGAAACCGACCGCAGGCCATTATATTTGCCATGATAAGAGATAAGGGCCTAAATTAGCGGAGGCCTTGGGAATGGAGAGGGGGATGAAATTCCAAAAACATTTGGTGAGACTCTAAGCATTCTGGGGTCTTAAAAAGTTGAGGGCATAATAGAAGTTTAATAAATATTTGCCATCCTATAAAACACATACACTCACGTGTCCAGGAAAGTATAAGAATGGAAAGGGATTTTTATGAAAATATTTTAAAGCATTGTAATTTTAACACATTTTCCATATTTTTAGATAGCCCACTGATGTTGTTAAAAGGACAAGAAATAAAGGATCCGAAGGAAGAAAAAAGAGAGCACTCCGGAGAGCCAATTCTTAGACACTTAATATTTGCAACCACAAGCCACATTCAAGGGCACGTTCACCTAAACTATTCCCATTGAAGCCGGAGCCCTTTAAAAGCTATTATTTTGGCACATTTAAGTGCTACCTTCTGTGTTTGGTGACTACTGATACAGAATTAGGGTACTGATACGCCTTTCCTTCCCCTGGAAAGCATGACCCCGAGTAGTAGGATGTGCCGGTAGGTCTGCAGATGGAAAGGAGAGCCATGATTTCTGACCCAGGAACAGCAGAGAAAGCAGAAGGGCAAAGGTGGAGCCCTACATGGGGACGGGTGGCACAGCAGTGACAGGGAAGCTGTCACGGTCACCTGCCCTCCAGTTCTCACCTAAGAGTCGTTTCAAACGCTGACATGTAAATGGTAGTCTTTCCCAAGATGACACAGCATCAGAACTGAATGTAACCCAGACTATTATGTCCATGGTGCTGATAAAGAACACATGACATCTGGGCTTCATCCCCAGGGAAACACTGCTGCCCATCAAGGAGAGGAAAGGAAGAAGTCCAGATTGACATATTACCCACCACCATGCAGTTGCCAATATCCATATTGATAAATCGGGACATTTTGCCAAGGACCACGGTTACGGCCACATCTTCCACTGCTCTTAAAGCGCAGGACGGAGGTGGGTCAGGGCACATGTCAAAAAGCCCCCACTTCCACTCTTTGAAAGAAGGGTACCAGTAGGACTTCTGTGTCCACACTGCCTTCCTGCCTTGCAGCGCCTCACCTCTCTCTCTAAAACTGCCCTCTCGCTTCCAAGAGCAAACTTTCCCGCCCCACAGATGACGAAGAGGGTAACACACTGCACAGGATGATACAAGATAGCCTGCAAGACATTGTCACACGTATTTCTTCACAGGCGTCTCCCCAAACAAACGCGGGTTTCTAAAAGTCACTGGGAAGGTGCTGTTAGTCCTGCTGGGATGGCAAAGTGACCCTGTCCAGCTTCGCCCTCCTATTTCAAAGTCAGAGACTTTTCCACTCCCCCACGGGCCACCCCGTCACCGTCCCCTCTGCCTATAAAGCCCTAATATCTGGCCGGGTCTCCGGCGTTATTGAATTATGCCCAAGGCCGGACAAGGAATAGAAGAGAGCGGGATACAACCAAAAAGGAGTTCAAGGCATCCTTGCCAGATGGGGGCGGGAGTGGCGACTGGGACAGAACCAAACCAGCCAGGCTTCCTCTCCGGAGCCAACAGAGAGCATGACCGGTAGGGAGGGTCGGAGCTCCTGGCTGCACGTCCTTCCACGAGGTCCCCAGACAGACAACAAACCTGCAGGATGATGCGGGCTCTCCAGAGGTGAGAGGTGACTCTCCAGAGTCATTTCTAACTAAAGACGACGCGGTGCCTGAGCAGACCCCAAACAGAGACCAGCACCTGGCTTCAGCCTGCCTCGCGCCGCCCAGAGCCTCCCCGACAGAAACAGCCCCGTCGGCCCAGAGCAGGAAAAGGTAAAAGTAAATAAACGCTGCCTTAATCTCTCCCGTAGATTGGAACAATCTGAACCAACCTGTAATTTCATCCAGACACGCGGGGAGAATAATTTTTAAAGCTTTGCTGCACAAATGCACCTCCACTCATTATGATTTCCCCGGCATTTTTTTTTCCTTCCTGCCCCCTTCTCCATCTGCACTTTATTCAATGAACACATCTGCATTCCTTCTCTCTCTTTTTCTGGCCAGAAACTCTATACAACCTTATCACTGACACCTCTCTGCAGTTTCAAATTCCAACTTTGTGCCAAATCCCCATTTCCTGCTGCTTAATTTCCATTCATTTACTCTTGTTTTTGCTTCTTCTGCCATTCCCAGCATGGACCAGCTCCAGCCCAGCTTCTTCTAATTTTTTAAGGAAGGCTCCCCATCGAGTGCTATTGGAATCTGAGCCTGCACTCCATGCCAGTGACTGGCCATTGTTTATACTACCTAACGACAGTTGCCAATAGGAATGCTTCTTTATCTTTCTTTGTTTCACTCCCTGCGTGTGTAGACTAAGGCCCAAGAGAACTTTTCCCCACATATGGTGACCCAGTAGGTCTGGTTTTATTATTACTTCAGTAGACTCTGAAGTAGCCTCTTTCCATCTTTTTTTCGAGAGGAAAAAGGAAAGAAAATCGAGTCTGGGAGCTTTGTTTACAGTTCCGTTAGTAGAATGCTCAGCCCTAGCCCCTGCTAACCTGCTGTAAGGACTGGGTCCTTGGGAGCCTCATCAAGGGAGGCTCAGGAAAAAGATGAGGGAAAGGTACTGGGGGTCGGGGGGGGGGTGGTTAAGCTGAGGCCGAACTCTACAGAGATGTGGACGGATCACCGCTCAGTATTTCTTAGGCTCAAGGATGACTCGTTAAGATTGTTCGGCAAAGCCAGGAGCACCCTCAGGTTGGTTTCCTGGCTTCCAGGGATAGAACTCCTGTTTAAAATAAGCTCTTCTAGGGGCGCCTGGGTGGCTCAGTTGGTTGGACAACCGACTTCGGCTCAGGTCATGATCTCACAGTTCGTGAGTTTGAGCCCCGTGTTGGGCTCTGTGCTGACAGCTCAGAGCCTGGACCCTGCTTCGGATTCTGTGTCTCCCCTCTCTCTACCCCTTCCCCACTCACACTCTGTGTCTCTCTGTCTCTCGAAGATGAACAAACGTTAAATTTTTTTTTTTTTAAATAAGCTCTTCTAAGCAAATGAATTGTGGTTTGAGAAGGTAATGAATATTTCACTTCCCACAGTGGGACTGATCCTGGTCTGGTGTTTACTCAGTTTTGTTTTTTATTTGATTCTTCTGAAGTCTACAGATGAACAGAGCTCATCTGCCAGCTCTGTTCGCCACACCAGATCCATTTTGCCATCGCCCCAAGCATCTCTACCCCCAGGTTCTGTTCCCCATTCCTTTCCCACTGGTTTTCATCACCTAAAAACTACATCTCCAGAGCCCCATCGAAAACATGGCATCCAAAATGGAAGGATGAGAGGTCAAGAATGGAGATGACTCGTAGCAAATGTCACCAAGGAGCGAGAAGAGAAAATCATCAGTTATTGCAAATGCTTAAGGGACCCAAACACTCCTGACTATCTCTTCTCCCATCTGTCTCTGCTACAGACCCTAAATTGTAGACCAGCCTCCCTGAAATCCTACCACGGCCCCGCCTTTGGCCTCCTGAGACAAAGATTCTCCTATATGGCATTCCTTCTCTGAAGCTATAGTTAGAACATTCTGTATCAGGAGGAAATCTCCATCCCACAAAGTTTGAAATGTCCTCAGGCATGTTCTCTCTCTCCCCAGCTTGCATAGCAACAATATTACTTCTTAAGAGAGCAAAAGGAAGGTGCTGTTTTACGACACAGATGTGCCTGTAAAACATTACCTTTTGTTGATCTACTTTATTCACATTTAAGAGCAAAGTCCTTTTTCCAGTAGAGCACAGTTGGGTTATCCTCTTGACCCAACTCGGGCCAACAGTCTCTCAAATGGTATAATTCACACTCGTATAATGGTAAAGACTTGAAAGCATTTGTCAGATTTTTAAAAAGTGAGTCGGGGGTACCTGGGTGGCACCGTCAGTTAAGCGTCCGACTCTGGATTTCAGCTCAGGTCATGACCTCAAGGTCATGGGATCAAGCCCGGCATCTGAAGTAGCTCCACACTCCGCATGGAACCTGCTTGAGATTCTCTCTCCCTCTCCCTCTGCCCCTCCCCTGCTCATGCTGTCTCATAAATAAATAAATAAATAAATAAATAAATAAACAAACAAACAATAGTCTGTGTGTGTATGGTTGGTCCTTCTCAAGAACAGGAATACTAATTAGGTAATAATGCTCCATTCTGCAGATAAGAAACCAACAGTTCAAGGTTGTACCCAAGGTGGAATAAACACAAATGATCCAAATTCCTGGTTTCTGACAGAGCTACCTTTGAACACATCTATCACCCTGAAGCAATGATCCTCACGCATCTAAGGTAGAACGTGAGGGACTGGTGACTTAGAGATTATGACCATCCACCCTTACTTTGTTCCTCCAGTGCTGGGGTCTCCACGCCATGACAGGCGGATTCAGCCCTTGCTGTAGGAGTATTCAATACCATGGCCTCATTTCAGTTCCCGAGTGACGGAAAGTCTATCATCAGATGGGCCGTCCCGTTTTAAAGAAGTGGGATTCCAACCGGAAGAACCAATTCCATGCCCTCAGGCCAGCTGTGGCTCTCTTCACAGAGCTCAACACAGGGTACCTAAAGCTAGCTTGTAACAGTACCACTCATTCGTCGTCCCAACCAAAGCGAAACCACTGTCTCGGACAACGAACTTCACGTACAAATCAACAAATAGATGGCCAGGATAAATATTCATCAGATTTCGCCTGTGTAATAAGTGAATGAGGAATTAAAATCGGGAGGGTATCATTGGTCACATCAACAGCCAAGGGGAGCCCCATTGGAAAGGCTCAATTTACTGTAAATTTTCTTCTTTGCTGGGGGATACCTGTGGGTGCCTATCACAGCAGATGAATCAGTAAAAGAATGGAAATCCTTTGCATGTTCAAGAGCCCTTATTCTTTCCCTAAAGCACCATCAAAAAGTCTCCAGAGAGCTGGGTATGTTGGGTTGGGTGGATTCTCCAGAAAGCCAGAGTAGAATATGCACTTAATCAAACTCACTAAAATCTATCTTCCCCACTTCTTTCAGTTCCCCAGTTTTAGACTCTTCAACCTATGGGTGAGTATGGTACTTACTGCTGGCATATGCACAAATATATAAATATAAATATGTATGCACATATCCACGTGAGTTTCTCATTATATTATTCTCTTTGCTTGTACATGTGCTTGAAGTTTTCCATAAGAGAAAGTTTAAAATGTAAACTTAGAAGATAAAAATTCCGCTCCCCTGGACTCAATAAAATGAATTTTATTAACTTGATAATTATGGGACAGTTCAAGTAATCCACATGGAGACCCTTCCTCATTATACTGGTTTTCCTAAACGGCTCTCAACTTTTTGAACAGAAAAGAGTAATAACGAGTCTTTTTGGAAAGGGCCCATGCACCAGGGCAGCCTACAGTTGAAAATGGGCGGAAGGTGGACCAAATGGTATTGTGTGATAGCCCTCGGATGGAAAATGCATTTGCCATTATTCTCATGAAGTTAAAAACCCTCATTTTTAAAGAATCTTTCTGTAGATTACACCCTCTCCAAAACACCCTGAGAAGATTTATAAGCCAAAGTATATTTTCCATAATTCTAAAATGTCCTTCTACCCATTGCTGAACTGACCTGGGCATAAGGCATGCAAATTCTCTGGAGTCGCCAAATTTAAACAAAACTAATAAAGTTTTTGGGAACGTGCATTCTCAGTGCCAAATATAAATCCTATTTGTTTTCTGCTCCATTCAAACACATATTGTAAGTTAAGGTGTTTACACATGGCAGGTAAAACAAAGAAATAAGAAGGTGGCCCAAATTTTGGTTCTAAGTCCTATCCGGATATGAGCACAGGGTGTTGGTAGTATTAGCTCACTGATGCACCTGGTTTCCCCTGGAACCCAGTTGCAAGAGGGCTATTTTGGATAACAAGTTAGTCCCAGGATAACAGGCCCCTCCAGAAGCAAGAGGCATTGGCCTCAATGTAAATACCCTGGGTCCCAAGGGCCGGCAACCCCCTCGGATCAGCTTCTAACTATTATCCAGACATAACTGAATCTAGCCTCTGAACCGAAACCCATCCATCTATCACGGGCAACACCACACATTTTCCTGGATCCACACAGCCTGACTCCCCCCCCCCATCCCCCCCCAAAAAATTCCAGCAAGTGTGTGACATCAACATGTTTTCCTCAGCTAACAAGCTTCTCTATTCACCAGCAGCCAAAAATTTTAAGTGGCTCTTAAACAAAGACAGCCCAACAAAGAATAATGATGTCAAACCCAAACCATAGTTCCGTGGTGTGAACACAAAATCTACAGGACTCAAGTTAAAAATGATTTACACACAGTTTGATCAGAGTCAGATGTAAAATTGTATCTTACTGGAGACAAGCCAGCGGCTATCAATCCGAATCCCCTACAACAAGTGATGTCATTAGTCAGAATCAATACATTATGGAGACAATTTTCTCTTTTTGTCTCTTGGCCCAGGGAATTTTCTCAGTTGAGTTTCATCACTAGATTGCAAGGCACTCATATTACAAAGTGGCTGACAGGCATCGCAACCAGGACTCGCCCACGTGGCTCTTCTGGAGGAACAGGGGAAAAGTTAAAGGAATAAATCCAATGAGACATGGGAGACTGAGAATAACAAGTCCAAGGTCTTTGTTGGCAGGTCCATTTTGAACTTGTCTAGCCCATTCCTCTTGTTTTATCCCTTTTAAGGTCATGACTTTGGATTCTCGGGTATAAGAGCAACATTAGGGAAAATGCTTAGTTCCCCATCTCCCCTGGAAGGAACGACCTCATCACGTTGGCTTAGCCATGACTTAGAGAAAATGACTCGCTGATGAAGTTCAAGACTTCCAGGCTTTGACTCTGGCCTATATGCCCTCGTTTTTCTCCTCTGTAACACCAAACAGCCCCCATTTACCCAAAAGATCTCCATGTCCATGCTCTCCTCTTTGAACCCTGAAAAATGGCCAGGATGTGGCCATCTAATATGAGGGTAGTTCTGTAAGATCTTTCCCAGGTGTCAACAGGTAAACAGGTACTTCTTCCGTCATTAATGTTACCAAGGACCTCTTGCCTCCCAGCCTTGGTGCCATCTCGTAGGAACTTCCAAAGCTCTCTTAAAGGCACGACAGAGAATAAGAATGAAAACACAGGAAAATTAAAGAAAATTAGACTCTTGTTTCCTTATTGCCTTCAAGCTCTTCCTAAAGAAAAATTCTCTATTCAGTCCCATGTGCAACTCCAACACAGGATATTTTTCCAGCTCACTGGTATTTCATAAACACCATTTGTTGTCATGTGGTTAAATTAAAACTGAGGATATCAAACATCAAACAGTATGTTAATGTCAAGTATGCTTGAATAAATAGTAAGAGTTCAACTGAATGGAATATGTGGATTGCTAGCTAATTAAGCAAGAAGCAGGTGTGAAAAAAATCTAATTTAGGCAATTTTTTATAATTAATAATGTTTACTTGTAGTACCCTTCTAATGGGGCTCTAGTTTAGCCTCTTGTGAATTGCTAGGAGTTTACTCCAGTATTTTAAAATTATAATTGAATGGATAATTTTACGAGATATCAGGTTTCCTTGCTGATGGTGAAGCACAATGTACATAGAAGGTTCCTGACGGTACTTTGTATCAATAGGATCAATTAGCAAATCGCCCCCAGCAATTAAAACTTCAAACACACACAGGCTCACATCCTCACCGAAAAGTTCTCTTGTAAACTCCAGCACCAGTGAAGGTAGAAGGAAGCCTGGATGAGCCAATTTGAATGAGAATACGGTACCCATTCCAACGGATTGTTGGACATAGATGGTGAGGGCTTTGGTGAATGTCTGCAGAGAGCCGCGACAGCACATTTTGTTACAATTAGGTACAAAATATTAAGATCATATCTAAACTGTCCTGGCAAATTGCATACCAGCAATCAATTAGTCCAAGTATACATTTAAGGTTGGTTTTCTTTCCAAGAAGCCAAATGGAAGTAGAGGAGGAGAAAATGTCCACAGATGCGAAAGCAGACCTGGAATATTTCATGCACGTGACATATCTACTGCATTTAATTAAAAGAAGAATGTATGAGAACAATGTATCCTTCTCAATCCGGGCGGAGGGAACAAAACAGGACTGGATTAGATAGGACAACTGCGATCTCTAGAGACCGTCACATGTTTAATGGGAGCGCCACATGTTTGATACGTAGGGAAGTAAGTGGGTGTCCTGGACATAGTCCACTATTCATCATAATACCACAGCCCTGCTCATTCCCAGAGAGGAGACTTAAAACCATGAAACCATATGTAGAATATTAAAAATCATTTAACGTTAAAATACACATTATGAAAGCATGTACTTCGGGCAAGGCTGCAGTCCAAGAGAGCTCTGAGAAATCTCCAGTTCAGGAGATAATGGTTGTAAAGGTAAACACACACACACACACACACACACACACACACACACGCGCGCGCGCGCACGCGCGCACGGAATTTCACAGAAACCTGGCCCTCATCTCTTCAGTGCTGCCTTTTATCACTCTGTTTTCCTTACTGATTTCTGCAGTGAGATCAGTATTAATAATTGATGGAGAAATGATACCTAGGGCATCAGTACATTAATTTATAATTAAAGATGAGAAACACCAGCTCCTCTCCCACCACCCATCATTTGGAATAGATCTATATGGCAGATACTAAATTGTTTCTCCGACAGAGTCAATAACCTTACTATATTTTCGTGGTCTTTTCATTGCCACTGAGTTAATCACAGCCCTGCCCCTAACCACATAGAATTTTATTTCCCATAAGAGCGATGTTTACTTTGGTTTACTTTGTTGGAACTCAGAGTACTTATTCAGTCTATAAAGATTTAGTGTAACAGATTGTGTTCAGCAACGTTAAAAGCGCTCCCTGACAGATCTTGTCTTACGTTGCTTTGCTTCCATGCAGATTCTGTGGGCTTTCAACGTCATCCAGTGCTCCAACAAGGCCGATGCTGAGGCTAGCTCCGGTTGCGTGGAAATGCCAACAACGCCTTCGGAGGCAGAGAGTTCTAGTTATTTTCCTCCGTCGCCAAAAATAATATATGAAGTGAAAAGTGAATGCCGCGAACCTGAGCATGCCCCCAGGGAGAAATCCTATTTGTCAACTTTTGGCAGGAGATGACAGACACCAGAGACGGTACCAACTCAAACCATCGGTACTTTCATTCTTAACCATTCCAGCTCAAAACAGAAGGACAGACAACTGTTGTAAAAGTTACCAGAAGAATGAGAGCCCCCTGGTCAAGGCGACGCGCCTCCTTCCCCATCCCATCCGTAAATTCATTGTAGGACCCTAATGTCACCCCTTCTGCGGGTTGCCTCAGTCTCCCCGGCTGGAGGATGGGAGGATATTTACTAGAAGGGCAAATAACAGATCGGGTGAAGCAGAGAGAAATCCAGAGGTCGGTATGTGACCAAGAGCAGCACAGCCATGATTTCCCGTGACAGGGCATCAGCAAAGAGTCTCCTGCCCTCAGCTCTATACTGCTGCAATTGGCCAGTGCACTCTGTGTAACTACATGTGAAGAAGGAGTTTCACATCCCTATCCGTAAGGTGGGAGAAGCCAAGGGGAAATAAGGATGGGGAACTTCTAGCAACCCAGATATGGGTACCTATTCCACCCCACCCTGGATCAGGCTGGCCCCTCCTCAAAGGGAAAGAGGGCCTTTGCCCCAGGCCCAAAGTCTTGGGGACAGTAACATCTTTCCCATCAGAGAGGGAGCTATATAGGTAGTAGAGATTTTGATGAGTAGTCTGGCACTAGAAGGACAGGTGTGTTCACAGCTCAACACCAAAAAGCCCAAGCAATCTGATTTTAAAATGGCCAGAGGACCTGAATAGACGTCTCTCCAAAGAAGACATCCAGATGGCCAACAGACACATGAAAAGATGTTCAACATCACTAATCGTCAGGGAAATGCAAATCGGAACCACAATGAGATCTCACCTTTCACCTGTCAGAATGGCTAAAATCAAAAAGACAGGAAATAAGAAGTGTTGGCAAGGATCTGGAGAAAAGGGAACCCTAGCGCGCTGTCGGGAGGAATGTAAATTAAGGCAGCCGCTGTGGAAGACACCATGGAGTTTCCTCAAAAAGTTAAAAATAGAAATACCATGTAATCCAATCATTCCATGACTAGTTATTTACCAAAAGTAAACGAAAACACCAATTCAAAGAGATGTATCCATTCCCGTGTGTTTTGCAGCATTATTTACAACAGCCAAGATAGGGAAGCAGTTTCAGTGCCCATCAACAGACGAGTGGATAAAGAAGATGTGGTGTAAACACACACACACACACACACACACACACACACACACACACACACACACACTGGAATATTACTCAGCCATACAAAAGGGATGGGCTTTTGCCATTTGTGACAACATGGATGGACCTCGAGAGTATTACGCTAAGTGAAGTAAGTCAGAGAAGGACAAATACTGTTATGATTTCACTCCCATGTGGAGTCTACAAATCAAAACAAATGAATACACAAACAAAAAAAAGCAGAAGCAGACCCGTAAATATGGGGACCAAACTGATGGTTGCCAGAGGGAAGGGGGAGGGGGGCAAACCGGGCGAAGGGGAGTGAGACGTACAGGCTTCCAGTTATGGAATGTGCTAGTCGCGGGAATACAAGGGGCACAGCTTAGGGGACGTCATCCGTGGTATTGTAATAGTGCAGTGTGGTGACGGAGGGTAACGACACAGAGCACAGCAAAGGATGCAGACTTAGAGAATCACCGTGTTGTATACCCGAGACGAATGTAGCATTGCATGTCAACTCTACTCAAATTTAAAAAAAAAAATGTTTTTTTTTTTTTAAAGAACAGGTCTAGTTGATGTAAGCCATTCAAACCCCCCCTCGCCCCAAGCAGAAGGAGAAAGGAAGGTATGGCAGGGGGTAGGGCACCTCTTTGCCTGCACCCACTTCCCCCCTAAGCCCAAGCTGTTCCTAGGAGACCCAAAGGAAATCATTTCGTGGACTCTGCCCTCACCCACACACTTACCAAACAACAACAACCAAACATCAATCTCGGTAGAAAGAAAACGAGCAGTGGCTGCAAGAATGTTACTGCAATCTGAGAGGTGTGCCGTAAACAACAGGGGGTGGGGGGGGGTGGGGAAGGGGAAGGGGGAGCTGTGTTCCATCATATAAAGCATGAGGCGGAGACTTCTGAAAGAACCTGAGTTCCTTTCCAACATCCCGATGAGATGGGCCCTGACTTCCCTGAATTCTTGAGAAAAGACAGCCCATTCTGCTCCCTCCTGATGCTCCAACCTGCCTGCCATTTGGGCGGTGAAAGAATTAACAGCACAAGGCCACCCACTCCTCCGGGAATGCAGTCAGAAAGTCTCACTGTACAAGAAGACGAGGAGGAATTCTCTAGACCAAGACAGCGACGCTACAAGCCTTAATGCCCTGCCAGGCACGAGGTTGGCCAGAGATCATTTTCTGTGGACCGTCTATAGACAGCTTGCCCAAATACCATCCCTGCCTGTGTATTCGTATAATTTCTTGAGCCAATGTCAGCAAGGGACGGGAGAAATCATAACGGATACGCTGCAGTCGACGTAGCTACAATAACGGAGGGGAGGCTAATCAATAAATTCGTCAGTAATGACGCAAAAAAAATGAAGATGAGTCTGTATGGTTGGGAAAGCAAACCTCTAATAAATGGCACACACACAGCCTGTTGCTTGGTGGGGGCTGACCCTGGGTGGAGGCTCACAAGAAAAAGACGCTATATACGCGTATTAAGTCATCGCCAAGGACGGAGGCAAGAGGTGAGAGCTGACGCACCTGCGGTTGGGTCCGGATTCAAAAGTAGAAAAATAGAGCACCACCTTGCGTAGAGAATTGGGATGTCTGTGGATATGTGCTGGGGGCGGGTGGACACATTGAATGGCTGGGATCCTCACCCACTTGCCACGAGAGACCACAGCTCTGGGGCCAGACCTCCTGGGTTCACGCCCTGCTTCCCCCCTCTGCTAACTTTCTTAGTATCTCTAAGCCTTAAGACAGCCATATGTATAACGTGGGTAATCACACAACCCGCCACACAGGAGTGTTGTCGGGAAGACGGAATGGAGCAGCCAGATGAAACCCTTATCACAGTGCCAGGCACACACCGGCGACTCACAATAGCACGCCTGCGCTGTCTACACGCACGCCGTGCAGCCTGCCTGAAAGAATCCGGGCAGAGCTCTGTTTTAAAAAATATATACGGGCTGCAGGTGGTACTTTTTATGTTCACTGGCTATTTAGTGAAAGACGAGGCACTTGAGACCTACTTAAGAATCTCAGTGAGTCACATAATCGGAAAGTCCTCTTCACATGGAGATTACGGTCCCGGTCTCTGGATCCTCCCAGCATCAAAGACTCCTCCTCTGAAGACACCCCAAAGTCAAACCCTGGAGAACAAGGAACTGTCCAAGAAGATTTAGGTTCGAGTCCGACTAACGACAAAATCCATCACTGAAAGTTGCCAAATTCCCCCATCCCGTATGTGAATTGCTTCCCCAGTGTCCAGAACTGGCTCCATTGCTGGTGGGCAGCCTGGGAATTGGGGGATCAAAGAATTCAGCAAGCAGCACGAGCCAGAAAGGGAGGCTCTGAAATCAATCACCTGTTTCAGAAAATGGAAGGCAACGGAGACTCTTGGGTCTGGTCTCCCCAGGCTTCCAAGGGCAGGGCCATAGACCTATGGACCCCTCTGAGTTCCACAGGGCCTGGGGCACTTTCGTGGCCGGCAGGAAAGGCGGTAGCGACACGTGTAGGGCCCCCATCCTGAGAAGTCACTTTCTAAACTGAGACCGTAAAAGGGCAAAGGAAATTCTAAATGAGAGCACGTCTGCTTAACCAGAGCATCTCTTAGGACATAGCAAATGTATGTTGCCACTGGAGTATTTGCAAGTTCTTTCTCAATGAGTCTCATGTATGACAGAGCAGTTAAAAGCTCAGGCTCGGGAGTCCGAAGAATCTGGGTGGCAGAGGAGCCATGGGCAAGGAACGTAATCTCTCCTGGCACCAGCTGTCTCATTTATAAAACGTGGATGACAACGTCACCTATTTCTCAGGATCGTGGTAAAAATTCAACGGGGTGATGGGTAAAACAGGCTTCGTACAGGGCCTAATACACAGCAAAGGCCTGGCGAATATGGAGACGCATGCTTGCATAATGCTGTCCTGTCTGCACTGTTCCTTCTTCTGGTTCCATTCTTTCTGGGCCGCGCTCAGAAGAGGCCTTCGGCTCCACTGACAGGCCGGGCCAAAGGCCCTGGTCTCTGGATACACCAGGAAGCTCCCTCCAGGTTGGCTGCGGACTTTCCTATCCTAGGGTAGTACCCAAATGTAAGTGAAACGCTGTGCCCTGTTCTTCCATTTGCCTCGACAGGGGCCCTCATCTGCTCTGCCTTCTGGGAGACTGTGTCAGTCTCGGAGCCCGGCACTGAAGCAGGTGCGGGCGTATTTTAAGCTCCAGCAAATAACTTTAATTGAGCTCTCCTTAGACATATGAACCCACAGAGCGATTTTTTTTCTCTCTCTTCTAATAAAAAAAGACCCACAACAAACCAGATGGGTCTCGGTCCCTCCCCAACACCCCCTCCCCACTCCTCAGGCTCCCCTAATAAATCTTTTAACTCTAAAGAAATTACCTTTCTTGGAGTGGGTATTTTATTTGGTTGCATGTGTGGACCCAAGCTGCCTCTGCGGGTCAGAATGTGGGTCAGAAGGATGCAGGCCCAAGAACGAGGCCGGAGGATGCAGCCCACTGGTCCAGGCCCGGTTGGTACTTGAATTATGACTCATCCGGAACTTTTGCCAACTGCCTCCCTCTGCCGGCTCCCCTCACTCCCGGCTCCCTGACCACCACTGTCGCTTCCCCCATCTCTCCTCAGATTCAGAATCTTCACCTAAATCTTCACCTTTCATCGTCCTGACCTAAACTAAAATCTCCACCGCGGTGTGGGCCTTCCAAAGCAGCAGGCCAATGCACGTGGACCCGGACGGAATCTCTCCACCGGGAGCCAGCGAAATTCCTCGGCCCTGTGTCCAGAAAGAGCGACAAAGAAATAAGCCCAATACCTCCTGTCACCCAAACAAGGCAGTGTGGGGCATGGGGTTCTGTCTCATTTTGCAGATGTGTGTTCTTTTTTACTGTCCCCTCTGAAGATGGCAGCAGGGAGGAAGAGAGAAATGCAATGTGAATGGATTCCAGACTCCCCTAAAAAAAAAAAAAAAAAAAAGACTCCGAGAATCGCCCAGGGCAAGAGAGAGAGAAAAGCAACACGCTCTGGGTTCTGATTTATGAGCACTGAATTATTGGTAGGAGGGCCCAGAAGGAGTCGTTTACAACAGAAATTATTGCAGGCAAATGTTGGTTGGTATTTTAAATCACTCACTAATATTGATAGGTTAATGCCTGTCACACTTGCTTAAGGGTCATGGGGGAAAAAAAAACCCACACAACTTTATCTTAGACTTGTTACCAGCTAAATATAATGATAAATACACCTTTTTGGCTTGCTTTTGGGGTGTTTTTTTTTTTCCTCAAGCAAAGCTTGCTGTATTATTTACGGTTTTCTGAGTCACTAGCTGTCGCCTGTATCTGGATTTTGAAAAGGTTGATTTGCAAGAAAACAAAAACAGGGCACCCGTCTAGTGAGGCTGGTGGGAAGGGAGAGCGGCCCCTCCGAGGACCCTCGTGCCGCAGCGGCCTGGGCGCCTCAGGCGGCGGGGGCCAGATGGCCAGGGCATATTGTTCCCTTTTTGGTGACCGTCCTGCTGTGGCAAATAAAGTTAAATCAAAAGGTTAGTGCTCCGCAAGAGCATGGCCGCAGCCGACAAGGAGCAAGGACGCCGAGCAGTGAGGACACAGCGACTGTCCCCTCAGAACGCAAAGGCAAGGCTGCGGCTGTACATGTAGAGAGGAAGCCCACGGATCTCGGAGGCCTTTCCTTCCTGGGGCCTGAGAAGAGCCGAAAATATCACCTGGGTCTACCCAAGGCCAGGGGCTGAGGGAGGTACAGTTGCTCTCCGTCTGTGCAAGCTCAGAGGACTGATCTTGACTTCCCCCAGACAACAGCGCATTCCTCAGGGGCGGTGGGGTGGGGGGTGATCTGGGGTTATTCTGAGAGGGTCAAGTGCCTGCCACTGTTGTGAGTGGAACAGAACTTTGGAAGCCAGGCAAGCAGCACGAGATCACCCTCATGGGCGCATCAGACTTTTAACCCTGACACAGAATTCGTGGATTATTTCGTTGCATGTCAGAGCTAGAAAAAACTATGGACACCACCCCCCCCTCCCCCCCCCCCCCCCCCCCACCACACACACACACCTTTTTACAGATGGACAAAAAGGAGGCCACAGAAGCGAAGCGATCTGCTCAGGGCTCAAGGTCACATGACAAGGAGGCAGAGCTGGCACCAAGCGCCAGTTTTCTGCAGTGCACCTCCTGGGCGACCGTACCGGGAGGATACATGGTGGGGAGTGGGGTGGGGGGGGGGTGTCCACGTCTGCCAGGGATGTGCAAAATCACAGGATCCACAACCGCAGCATGTGCCAGTTTTAAATGGTGACTGAGAGATGACGTTTTCCGCACAAACAGATACAATATACAGTCGAATGCAGTATTGGCAGTGTTTTTGAAATCACCTTTTGATAAGTCATATGTTTAAGCTCCTCTTACACTTCAAAATCTGCTACCCCCTCCTCAGCTCCAAAGGTGGGATCTCCTGGTTTCCTCTCCTCCCTCCTCTGGGCTCCGCCCCGTGCTCTCACTCAACGATGCACAACTTTACGCTCCTTTTTCCGTGGAGTTGCCAAAGCACACCGTTTACCCTCGAGGCCTGCAGTTTCCAGGGCTTGGAACACAATTAGGCGGTCTGCAAAAGCATTTGTTATTTACCTGTGAGACTCAGGCCATCCTTCAGTGCCAACCAGTCTCACGGGTAAATATGAACTTGGGCAGACTTTAAAAAAAGGCAAACATCAAAAGATTGTATTTAGGGATTTTTAAATGCTGATTTCATTCTTTTTGGTTAAGTACCTTTCTTTCCACTTCAGTCCCCGCCCCCCCCAACAGAATATTATGTATGCGATTTCAGTCCTTTCTTTTGACGCTGTTCTAATCTAGACCACGTTTACGGGTATTTGTTTCCTGCCACGTTCAACCGGCTTGAAGGCACAGCAATATTTCTGTTTCTGTTAAGTGATATCTTGACTTCCCTTTGAAAATACAGGAAAAGGGGGAATTTCCAAAGGTATGTAACATCATCGATGCAACAAGTTTAACATTTTTTAAAAACGGGAGCTACATTTCCATTCAAGCAGAATTTGAAAACAGCAAAACTCTCAAATCATTACATCTCCATCCTTAAATCTGTTTGGTTAGGTTGGGTGCCCCCCTTGAAGCTACTCGAGGTGTGTCAGTTCCATTAGGAGACTGTACAGGGCTCTGTTCCTTTGCAAAGCACGTGAGGTCACGTGCCACATCTCTGTCTATTCCGAGTTCCAAATGGAAACTATTTGAGCGGTTTTGACTTCTTGCTAAGAATAAGAACTTCAGAGAGGGAAGAGGCAGGTGAGATTGTGCTGTCAGACTGTGATTTTTTTCAAAGTTTATTTATTTATTTTGAGAGAGAGAAAGAGCACAGGAGGGGCAGAGAGAGAGAGAGAGAGAGAGAGAGAAAGAGAATCCCAAGCAGGCTCTACGCTGCCAGTGCAGACCCCGACGCAGGGCTTGAACCCATAAACTGCAAGATCATGACCTGAGCCGAAATCGAGTCGGACACGTAACCGACTGAGCCACCCAGCAGCCCCTGTCCAACTCTGACTTTACAGATGAGCTCAGTAAATACCCAGGTGAATGGGCACAGATCCCAGCTGGAGTGGGCTGGACTAAGGCCAGAGGCCAGTACCCTAGTGCCTGGACTCCTCACTCTGTGCTCTTACCAGAACCTCCCACTGACTTCCTAGCCCCCCCCCCCCCGTCATGATTGGAGCAACCAGTGACCTTATATTACCGGCCTGACGGCCACCAGAAAATAAGAGGATCTATCAAAGTCCACGGCATCCCCTTGTACTTACTAGTAGCTGAGAACACTGACAGATAGCCTGGTGATCAAAGTGAAAATCGGGGCGCCTGGGTGGCTCAGTCGGTTGGGTGTCCAGCTTCGGCTCAGGTCATGATCTCAGTTTGTGGGTTTAAGCCCCACGTCGGGCTCTGTGCTGAGAGCTCAGAGCCTGAAGCCTGTTTCAGATTCTGTGTCTCCCTCTCTGTCTCTCTCTCTGCCCCTCCCCCACTAGCACTTTCTCTCTCTCTCTCTCTCTCTCAAAAATAAGTAAACATTAAAAAAAAATTTTTTTTTTAAAGTGAAAACCTCCACCCTGATACCTGTATTTGGACAGACCTCTAGTTTGGACTAATGTCCAACTGTCTAGCCAGTGGCTAGAGCTGAAAACTGCATAATCTGAGTTTGAACTTTTAATGTTGGGAGAATCAAACAAGCAACCAAGAATTTTACCATTCAACTAAGTATTTCTAAATAGATGTTATAATTAATATTTTCAAAATATTTTTCTGACCATACACAAACACATTAGCAGTGACGTAAGTAGGACTTGAACTACAAAATAATGAGCCCTGCTCTCCTTCTACCCCCACCCCCTCCACTCCCACCCCAGCCAAAAAATACAGTTTTCCAAGAACTGCATTTTTCTGACATCTTGTACATTCTGATGTCCAGGGAGACTTCCCATTTTCTACACTCAGCACTTTGAGGGTCATCAGGGTCAAGGCACCAGTATTCCCAAAAGATCCCTGATAGTTCATCCAGAACAATCACGCTCCTGGCTGCTCCGCCCCTCTTGTTACTAGCGGATGCCAATTTCCCAAATAAGCATTACCTTTTTGTTGTTTTCGTTGTTTACCAGAGATCTAAAGCAAAAAGATTAGAGACACTGAGAAGTTGTAGCAGTTCCAGACCCTGCTCTAAATCCTATTCTTTAAACACCAGGTGCCCAAGTTTAAAAAGAAAAAAGAAAGAAAAGAAAGAAGGGAAGGGAAGGGAAGGGAAGGGAAGGGAAGGGAAGGGAAGGGAAGGGAAGGGAAGGGAAGGGAAGGGAAGGGAAGGGACCACATCCTGGTCTCAGCTTCTGTCAGCACAGGAACTACTGTACTGAACTGCAAATCACATCTTCTGCTCAACTCTGTGAGCAGGGACTACAGGGGAAAAGGAAAGAAATGGTCCATGTTTCAAATTTTACAGGAGTTTACATCATGCAAAATGGGAAGGGCCTTAGTGGTTTCATTTTGAAGCATGGTTGGTACAGAATCAAAGAGGTCTCAGGAAAACACGCCACAGGCACATAATGTAACATAGGCAAACATCGAAAGCAACATCAGATCCCTTTCCTACCATTCCTTTATCATAAAATTTAGATGCACATTTTCACTGGGACTATTACTTAAATAACGGGACGGGTTAAAGCAGCATTCAAGCATTCGTAAGTTGAGTAATACGCTTTGTAGGATATCAGTATGACCACATACGTTGGCTTTGTTAAATGAAATATTTGATTCATTTAATACATAAATACATAAATACACAGCCTGCTTTTTCATTTCTTAACACTGTGTGTTTTAAGCCTGTATGTATATTTTTATATAAACAAGATACATATTTTCGTGTGCTAGATATCTTTATATAAGCAAGATTCTGAGAATCTTTCGTCCTTTTCTTGCCTAACCCCAAACTGCAGTATGATGTGAAATAAGTAGTTTTTATATTTCCAAGCAACCTGCTGTTAAATTTTTTTTTCTTTTCATTTCTACAGTAACTCAAACTGATCCCGAGTTGTAAAAATGGGCATTGTGTGCAGAATTACTGAGGAGAATTAATAGGCAGAAAATCATCATAGAATCTAAAAATTGTGTTTAAGCAGAGCTGGTGACTGGTGATTTCAGATCTAAATTTGCACAGCTGCCAAAGGAAAGTTAAAAATTACATCTAAAAGGATGAACAGCTGTGGTCAAAATTATGCCGCAGTGTTAATCTTTATGAGCTGCTTCGATAGGATTCAAACCAATGCCAGAAATTTCCAAATAGATTCTTCTTAGAGCATGAGTCAGAATCACCATGTTCTGAGGTTTGGGTCTTCTTTAAAATAAAATAAGAATAAATTCGATGACATTAAAACTCTCCTCAGACGAAAATGAAAAACTCAACTCTGTTGCATCATGCTTTTTTATGAAGATGAATTAAAATGTCTTCATTGCTTTTAAAGGATGTGGTTAAAATTATTAAGTTATTACTGAATCTCGTTCTCAAAAACCACTCGCAGCTTTTTTCCATGTTCTTCCACATGTTATAACGGAGATCCCTAAAATTTTGCCAATTTGGCAACAGGTCCCGTAGATGATTATTAAGCCGTGCTTGACTATTCAGCTTTCTAACTTCTATAATATTTTGTAGTCCTCCATAGAACTCAAGCTGCCATTCGCCATGTTTAGAATCACTCATAACGTTCTGGGCAAAACCTTAGGAAAATGACACAGCGTTAGACTTAGCTGCCAGGACACAATATATTTCAACTGAAGACTAATAATATTTGGAAACGATTTCCTGTATTTCTTTTCTACTTATTTGTTAATCTGATATAGTTTCCAGGGTTTGGAATGTTCATGCCTTTTGTGTTCTAAAAAGAGATTAGGGGCTCCCGGAGGAAAAAAAAAAAAAAAGAATCAACTTACTTTCTCTTAGCTTGATTCTCGATGCTGAAGGTCTTGCAAACCTTCTAAGTAAACATAAATGTGCATACATTAGTGGTACTTGCTTTGGGGGTGGGGGCAGGGAAAGGTTGGCCTTTTCCCTGTAAATATGGACTCTTAAGCCTCTAAATGATTTGCCAAACCGAATCGGATAATAAAGGGTTTAAACTTTGCCACTTTGGGGTTAATGTGAAAGGCTTGTCAACATCAGATTGTTTAGACATTAAAAGGAACGCGCTGTGCGCCTCCTTTTAAACCCCATGTTCACTGGAGTTGCAGCGCCCAGTGAATTTACCCAGCTGTAAGTGATTCCAGATGCGCCGCAGTGACAAGCTTCAGTCTCAGGGTACTTATTCATTTCGCATTAAAATCTCATGTTCCCAGGTCTGAGCCGTTATCTGACTGAGATCTGATTAGGGAATACAGCAAAGAGGCATTTCCAAAGCCAGAGCCTGCCCTCGCTCCCTGGCACGGATCTCTGACCAACAGGCACCTCCGATCCAGGGAGAGGTGCTGGGGGCTCAGAGCCACCTTTTCCAAACTACATCCCATACGCCAAGTGCTCCTCCCAGGCTATCTCATTTAATCCTGGACAGAGCCGCTGACATCTCAGCTCGGCTAATTCCTCAACCAAACACCGACTTCCTCCCCCCGGGGACTTTGTCCAGCACAGCACCCACACGCGGAAGGGCTCACAATCGGTGCATTATGAGAGATGATGGATTTGCCAGACCCGCCAGCCTTCCATTCTCTCTCTCTTGCCCCCAGCTCTGTTCGGACGGCGACAGCAGAAGGAAAGTAGAGGTGGTGAGGGGAGGAGGAAGAAACGTAAAGCAGGTCGGGAGCCCGGAGGAAGCACCTAAGTCAACCAAGTAGTCGCGCCTTTGTTCCCGGGCAGAGGCAGTGATGGACCTTCCCGGCCCCTAGAATGAAACAGGGTACTTGGTTCTGAGTCCGTTTTTACTTCTCTACCCCAAGTGCCGAAGCACAAATGCCGTTGTCTGACACTGTCTTCCATGACACGTGTCACGGACACATGGCTGGAGAACTAGAAGGTGCACTGAGGACTGTGGACAGAGCCTACAGGTAATGGGGTGCGTGCGGGGAGCATGCTTCCTCCGTGATGCCCACGAAAGGCAACAAAATTACGGATCATTATTATTTTATTTTCCCTTCCAGGCGGCCCTGTGGTTTGCTTTGGGCTTTCCTGTTTTGTTTTGCTTTTCTCTTTGCCCTACTCCGTTGTCACTTTGAAGAGGTAGAGAGAACCCCCAGCTGATCGACTGTGGTCACAGGCTGCTGGGCAGCCCCAGAGCCCGTCAGAAGCTCCTGTCACTGGACTCCCGTCACACTGGAAGCCCCAGAAAACATGCACTGAATACCGCAACCCCCTCCCCATGGGCTCAGTCTCCCCCAAGAGGAACAAAAAAGAATCACTCAAACCCCAGATTCGGAAGGGAGAGGATTTAAAAAGTCAGGGAATCCCCAGACCGGCCTTGGGGGGAGATGGGGGGGGAGGCTTGAAATGCCGGCGGGGGGTGCTGGGTGGGGGGGGGGGGAATGAGCTGGCCACATGGAAGGAGAGCAGCGGCATTTGGTTTGGCGGTGGGCAGATTTTCTTTTATGACTGCTAAATGCCTGCCTTTCTCCCCAAGCAATTACAGTGCTGTTTCCCATCAAGATGGCTGTTAGCAGCAGATCTCCAAGTTGCTGCAAATAAATCACGAATGCTATTGGCAGCTGTCGGGGACTGTGGCCTGGCTGGTCATCCTGGTCATTCCATCACAGAGACGAGGGGCATGGCAGCAGTGGTCCGAGCTGCACCGTAGTCCGCAGCTCAAGAAAAGAGGGTGGCAGCCCTCCCACGGCCCAGATGGGCGAGAGGGGAAAGGTAGCCTTCGCCCTCTTGCTGTGGGGTTCAGAGCAGGGGCACCTACGAACTTGAACTCCCCGCCAGGGCCATGCTTCGCCCAAGGAAACACAAGGAAGGCACCTTCCTCCGGCACACAGACCGGCATCAAGTGCTGTCATTACAGTTAATTAGAAGCAACACAAAGGGGCGATTCAGCGCACCGTGGACACAATTCATCCAGTAATGAAAGCTTTTAAAAGACCGTGCCGAAGACGCGTGTTGGACACTGAGGGCGACTAATGGCTGTGACATACGGGGACTTCTCTCTACAACTTGCCGTGGCTTCCGGCTGGAACACAGGCAGCTCGAACCTCCCAGCGCCTTTGATCTTCTGGTGGCAGGAAGGGTTCTCAGAACCTCGGTACCCGTCTTGGTGTGGATGAGCGCACACCCACGCGAAGGCTCCACATGCCAAGGGAGGGTGAGGTCCCCGCATGGCTGCACGAATCTCTGCTCCCCGCCACACCCATAGCCCCCCAAAACCACTGCCGGCAACTTGCTGTATGCCCCACTGAGGCAGAAGGCATTTCCTCCGCGACAGTGTTTGGGGGTGAAACGAGAGTAAATGATTTGGGAAAGCTGCCAGGGGTGTTTGGAGGCCAGGTGGCCGTGTCCTCGATGGGCAACGCGTGCTGGGCTAAGTAGCGGTCCCCGCACCGGACAGGCTCCGTGTGCCAGCTGCAGACCGAAGCCCCGCCCCCGGCCCTCGAGTCACATTGTGTCGTGCCACACAGCCTTTGGATCAGGAGACGGCTGTGGCGTGCTGCATAATATTTTTAAAAGCCCATTTCCCTGTTCAGGGGGAAGCAGGTGGAAAGCAGGACCCCTGAAGGGCAGATACTTTGAAAGGCCCCACAGGCAATTCTCCAATAAAAGAGCGAGCAAAGCTGGCATATATCCCAAAGTTTCAAATTGACCTTCTCTCTTGATCTGGGACTTAATACCTCCAAACCAAACTAATTCCAAAAGTCACCTTCTCAACTTCTCTGCACAATTTTTTTTTTTTTTTAAACAAATGAAAGCTCAGGTACAGGCTCCCCTCACAGCCCTTCTGACGTCCTTAGCTGCTCAAATTAAATCTGAATGGTTCGTCTCTTTTTATTATACGATGGGCCATATGTCACCAAAATAAAAACCCAGCTGAAATCCCAGTACAGATAAAGGGCATGAAAGGCTGTTCCGGCCACAAAATAGAGACCCTGTTTAAATCTTATTAAACAATAACACCCACCCAACCATCCCCTCCCCCTCTGGAAAAAAAGTCAGGAAGGAAATTGTGGTTAAATCATCTCATAGTTTGGCAAAAACTTCTACCTCTGAAAAATGAAAAGAAAAAAAAAAAACTTCATTCTGAGCTGGACTCACACAGGCTAATAAAAAGCAGGGCTGTATTGCTTTGCACTGTAACTGTCAAATTCTCAGCAATGAAATACAGATCCTGAGTCTCCTGGTCCCTCGAGTCCTACCCCTCCAGACCACCAAAAACGGAACGGCCGGGGGCGGGGGGAGGGGGGGGGCGGAGGGGTGGGTGCATTTATCCTCTCCCACTCCAGAGTGAATCTTGTTTGTTGCTTTGTTTTATTTTTAATTTGGGGGTTCTGGGCCCGCGTAGCTCCTTTTCCTGAATAAGGTTTCCAACTGTTCCTACCAACACAGTTTGATCGATGTGTCAGGGGATGTTTGGGGCTGCCGTTTTAAAGAGCTGTAATGCTCACTCTCGCCAAGACACCACACACGTACGTTCGGAGAAGTCCAGGCATTGCCACGACGGTATGTGTGTCTTTAAATTAAGAAAAAAAGAAAGAGAGAGAGATCAAAAAGAAAAAACATTTCCATTTCACAAGGTCCCCCAGTGGCCTCAAACGCTCCTCCTCCACCATCAAAAATTCATAAAGGGGATCAGCATTCTTTACCGAATGGATCCCAGTGGCACCATAGACCTTGTTGGGGAGAGAGGCAATAAATATCGAATTATACACCTCATGGGAAGAAAGGACTGAAGACTCGGCTTCAAGCCCTCCACATGGTCCCTGGGGGAGCTGGGTCCAGACTCAAGGTCCAGCACAGAAAGGAAATGGGTCAAGTGTGTCAATTTCTAGACTGATGACCTTTGACTTGCTTAATGACACTAGGAGGCCACCACAAAAAAAAAAAAAAAAAAAAGATGCCAAATGCCTTGGAGGAAAGACATGGGGGGGGGAGGGGGGAGTTGGGGGCCACAGGGAAACTGCAGCCACAGCACTGCCGTGGAGGATGGTCCCCGGACCCCCTGCTACCTGTGATCTGTCCTTGTGAAACTCCGACCAGGTGAGTCTCCACGAACGGAGAACTTGAATTCCCACCCACGTTTGGTTCCCGGGCCCAGAAACACTTCACCTTCTGACTGAAACTCCAAGAACATAGATTTCCCACTGAACCCCCAGAATTTGCCCATGCAGAGACTCCCCTCTCCCTCTCTGCCTGCTGTGCCCCCAGAGCCCTCGTCCTCACCCCCCACTAACAACCCCCGCTTCCAGCGGCCCCCCACGTACGCTCAACTGTGCATGTGGCCTCAACGCTTTGCTGTTTTGCACCACCACCCCCCCTTTCCATGTGCGGGTTTTTTGCCATCTCCCCACTTCTAGCTCCCAAACAGCAGGAGCTCCCTGCCCCCCCCACCCCACCCTCCTGCCCCACACACTGTGTCACAGACGCTGAGTCAATGCTCTGTCATCCACGTCCATCGACCGCTGCACAGGAAAAGGAAGAGTCTGGCTTCCAAAGTGAAGAGAAAGTGGGGAAGAAAGCAGACACGAACGTGTTCACACAGCCCGCATCTGCGTTTTTCCAGTTGAGGAAAGCAATGCAGTTATTCACTGGATAAACAGTATACAGAAGAGGTACCCAGGACTCCTTTCCTTACGTTGAGCGATCTAGATTGAAATTTCCAAAGTACTCTCACAGCTTTGATGCAAATTAGGAGCCTCAAAGTTGGTGAATAAGACGGAATAACATTTTTTACGGACCAGAACACTTTCAGGTAGTCTCATATAGCTCATGGACTAAGCTTTAAAAAAAAAAAAAAAAAAAAAAAGACATTTGGCCACAGTTGTCCCAGAGGGAGGTCTCAGTAGCTAAAGCCCCTCATATTATATATAAAGTTGACCCAATTAGAGTTTGGATCGGGGTGGGCATTTTCAGCTCCTGCTCTCAGACACCTGGGCTGAAGTTGTCGTTTATGCTTCAAAAACGGTTGAAGTTCCTCACACTCTAGCTTTCTGAACTCTACTGACAATTCGGTGAGCTAGTCCTTCAGACATTCGCTAAAGGGTAAGCGGCAAGAAACCTGCCCAGAACACCCACACTGAACGGCTGTTTTCTCCCTGTTCCCAGAACTCAGGCTCGGTGGGAATGAGCCTCAGCCCTCTGCCAGCTCGCCTGCAAAGCGAAAGCTTCCCACCCGGTTAGCCGTGGCCCCTGCTTCTTCGTCCTTCACTCCTCCTCCTCGCTTCTTGTCACTTCCTCAGTGCATCTGACCCTCCACAACCAGTGGGCCTGGGAAGTAAAAAGTGAACCTCACACCAGTCCCAGGGGAAGAGGTTTAATGCCAGGCTCCGTGGGGAAGGAGCCTGGGACTACTATCTAAAAGGAAGCTGGGGGATTGTGTGTGGATTTCATTGATCCGTGTTTACACCGCCCTCCAAGACCATTAAGAGGCTGTTCGCCAGCCCCTAACCTTTTTTAAGAGTGGTAACACACTAGCGCTGTCAGATTTTACCAGCACCTTTCCTTCCTCCCCTTCACCTCTACAAGGGGAAAAAGTATCCAATGCTTTTCTTTTTTTTTTTTTTAAGGTTGGTTTAAATTATTTTGGTTTTTAGAATATGGAGCCAGTCATTAAATTGAACAGAAACACACAAGGGTGACATATGGGCCAACCTTTTTGTGTTTATATTATGTTATTACAATATACATATACAATACAGATAGTGTATATAAATGCGTAATTACGTATCACTATATTATATTGCCATATGACTAACATGTGTATATATTTCTAAAATTTTTTTTAATGTTTACTTATTTCTGAGACAGAACATGAGTGGGGGAGGGGCAAAGAGAGAGGGAGACACAGAATCCGAAGCAGGCTCCAGGCTCTGAGCCGTCAGCACAGAGCCCGATGTGGAGCTCGAACTCACGAACTGCGAGATCGTGACCTGAGCCGAAGTCGGTCGCTCAACCGACTGAGCCACCCAGGCGCCCCACATGTGTGTATATTTCTGTTTATAAGGTTAATATTTATAGGTGAGATAGATACAATCATCTCAATTCCATGGTGAAAAAAATGAGACTCAGTAATTCTCTCCACAAATCACCTAGCTAATATGTGGCAGGATAAGGACCACACCTTCATCTTCTCCAATGAATATGTTCATTACACCATTTTTAGAAACAACAAAAACATTAGAATTTCTATATACCAGAAACAATGGCAAAATGGTTATGCAAACTATGTCACATTCGTCCACTCAGTGGGATGGTATTTATTCATTAAAAAAAGGATGCAGAATATATGAGCATGCCAAATGCTCACCACTCAGTGTGGAAGTTAAAATAACAGAATATAAACTCCTAGGTCCTCTATCACGCATAAAAATATGCCTATTTAGAAGACTGTAGGGAACACACAAAAGTGCTGAGAGTTACAGCGATGTCTTTCCCATTCTCTTCCCGGCTTTGCTTTTGTGTTGCTGTTTCATTTTATCATTGAAAACTTGGAACAAGCCTCTCGATCCGAGCTCAGTGCTGCCTCCAGTGGGGAGACATCTTTTACACTCCCGTCTTCTCCCTGGGGCCACCTACTGGCGCCCAATTTGGGAACTGGGCTTTGGGTTCCCAGCACTACCCAACGAACTGGAGTCCAAGGAAGAGCCAGAACTCCTGAGCTCCAATCTCTAGTGCCCGCCCCCCGCAGCCCCAGCTTCCCGGGCACTACGCTTGGCTCTAGCTGTGTGTAGCCCCCGTTCATCAGGGGCCTCTCGGCTTATGAATTATGAAAGCTCTCTGGGTGTGCCCACTCGTGCATATGGATCAGCTGAGCCCCCAGTGCTGGAGACATAACCAAGGATTTCCCTCCTTGGTATCAATGTCAATTTAAAAATCAGAAACTTTACTTTGTGATCTATATCCTTCCACGTCAGTAGGGTGTGGTGTAAAAGGTACCCCAAGATAATTGTTCAATGATTGCTTCAAAAAATAATAAAATCTAAGCATTTTTTTAACCAGTGGATGTATTCCCCCAACGTTTGTCATGCGGCCGTATGCCGGGCTCGCTCCTCCAATCGGATGGTACCAGGGTCAAGGAGAATGAAAAGTAAGCCAAGAGGTGTGTACCTGTGTAGGTTTATGTACACACTTGGGTGCAACCTGGAATCCATAAAGGTTATATGTGGAATGTGAAATCGAGGAGGAGGTGGGTCTCCAAATTTACGAAGACTGTAAGAACTCAAGCATTGCATGGAGCTGTGCAAAAAAAAAAAAAAAAAGGCTGTTTTGCTGAAACAATCTTGGCTGACTCAATTTGAGTGTCAGATTCACACACAGTTGCATTAACCATATCATTAAATGCATACGTAAACAGACCCCCAAGCCCAGGTTTACCAACATTTACAAGCAAACAAGGCACAGAGCCTGGGAAAACTCAGTGAAGTCCATCAAGCCTGCGAGGTCCTCAGAAAGCCCCGTTTCCGGGCGATGAAGTTTGCCCAATGTTCCTTGATGTCTAAATTTTGGGAGCAGCCCAGGGTTCTTTCTTCGGGTAGAGGCTGTTAGATTTTTACAGAATGAGATGTGCAAAGCTCAGATCTGCAGCTACCCGTCCTGGGTGTTCTCAAAGATTTTTATCCACCTACTCCCTGAAATGGAGAAACTTTTCAAAAAACGCATCTTCTGCCAAAAGACAAAAAAAAAAAAAAAAGAAAAAAATACACTTCTACAATAGGCAAAGGGAAAGGTCTCTTTCTTCTGCCCCCAGATCTCAGGGACAGTAAACTCCGCTCTTAAGGGAAAGCATTGTTTTATATTTGAAAAGTGATACAAACCGAACTGAGCGGAGCACGGGCTGTGATGGGAAAGGAGTGTCACCAAGGTGGGAATTACCCAGTATAATTCAAGCCTCCAGTGAGGTCTCGATGTTCTCCAGGGCTCCATGTGGCCAGTCCCCTTTCTCTGCCAGCATCATGGAAGACAAGCCCTTTAAAACTGGCTGGGAATTTAGCTCCTGTCTTCTCTGAAATACCCAGTGGCTACATATAAAATATATGGTGCCACAGCAGATTTCTTCACACATGATATACACATAAAATTTCAGCATATTCCGTCAGTAAACCAGGTGGTAGGCCCCCGGAGAGCAAAGATGACTAAATGATCCAGGGGACTGGAGAGGTTTCCAGAGTCAACTTGGCCGTAATGAGAAAGCCAGGCGCTTACTTGAGAAGCCAGACTTCTGAACGAAGAAAATGTTATAGTGCTGCCGCCAACTAGCTGTGTGACCTTGGGGGAGTCACTGAACCTCCCTGGCTTTCAGTTTCCTCCTCTGTAAAGATATACACTGAAGGTCCTTCTCAAGGCCCCGACGTTCCCTGAAATGCTACTCTTGGTCCGGCCAGGAGAGAAATTAAGGAGGACAAGAAGGTAATGGGAATCTTGCTACTGAAAAATGAGGTGAGGTGCTGGAAACATTTTATGAGCTTAATGGTGATGTTACATGGCCCTAAGACGTGCACTCGTTTATGTAAAACATAGTCGTTGAGGAACGATTATGTGTATATGCTGGAGTGCAAAACTCCATGGTTCTTGCCCTCATGAAGCTTATGGTTGAGCATGGTCGTGGTCTCTGAGCCTATCAGGCACCCTCCTGGATACTCAGATGTGCCAGGGGGGTTCACCCTGTCTGCTTTTGCTCATGCTGCAGCCATCACCTGCAATGCCCTCTACCCATTTCAATTCTACCTCTGTTTAAACCCCCAGCTCCTCGATGAAGCCTTCCTCCACTATTAACGCAGTCGACCCTGGCTTCTTTTGCCTCTGGGCTACCGTACTTCTAGGAGCACCGTTGAATATGAAATCGTATCACTTGTGAACTGCTGGTAAGTGTCCCCAGATCGTTACCCTACGAGATTATAACCTCCGCAGAGACAAGGACGTGCCTTCTTTTGTCATGTCCCCCACGGCACCAAATTGAGCTGTGTCTCAGGACCTATGCCTTTTTTCGAACGCTAATATTGCTCCCTATTTTGCAGATGAGGAAACTGAGGCATAGAGTGGTTCAGAAGCTTTGCCTGCAGTCACAGAGCTGGGAAGTAGCAGAGCCGGGAGTGGACCCCAGGTAGTCTCAAGAGTCCTTCTCGTACTCACTCTCCGACAGCCGGCTCTACGGATCATTCAAGCCTTCAAAAACCGTCATGCCACCTTTCACCTGCTCCACACTTCAGAGTTTTCTGAGAATTTTTATGCATGGTATCCCATCTGAGCCATTCAGCGATCACGTATGAGGATTATTCCCTTAGTCCTTTGGCTGAGCAAACTGAGGCACACAAAGGTGAAATTCCATTCAGAGTAAACCTAGGTCTCCCGGCCTCTGAGTCCTGTGCTTTTATATCATACTAACCTTCTCTAAAACCAAACTTCGCAAGGACGCCACACCTATTTAATGCCCCTTCAGAAAGCTTCTACCGTGTTCTCTAGAAGCGTCTCCTCCCGGGTGGTTCCAAGCATTAACTTGGGCTCAGAGTCTACAAACACATCATCAACCACTCAAGTATATTTTATAGTAATACGCCCCAAAAATAATTAAAGAAACCTCTTGAGGTTTGCTGATTTGGTAGGTTTTATTTTTTTGTTGTTTTACAGGTAACCTTAAAATACAATGAATTCTTTTATGACACAGGGACACTCCAAGGACAGCGTAGTGCTGTCCAAGGGTTTTGCAAGAGACCTACTCTCTTAGAATTACCTGCTCCTCCCAGCCTGGTACGTCTTGTCTAGAGGCCCATTTGGCCGGCCATTGGATAGAAGGTTGAAGAGTGTGGAAAGGTGGGAAAACAAAGAGTTGGGGCACACATTCCCACCCTGGGGCCCTTACCACAGCTCTGGGGGCCCTGGACACATCCAAGGGCTGCCCACAGAGCTGCCACAGGCACAGACAAGTAGAACAGCTTTGATCTTGCAAAAATACCATTGGTCCCTGCACATCAGCCATCAGTGACCCCCCCCCCCACAACTAATAGTGAACTCCCCACACACATGCAAAAATATTCTACATGGTCACTCACGCACATGTTTAAATAAATGTTACACAGCCATGTACATCCCTATGAATGTTGATACATACGTGTATTAAGAAGCATTTTTCAATCTGCCAAAAGTCATCTCTGGGATGTCACCATTTGAATGGAAACGTATTACGCACGGGGGGGGAAAACACAAAGGAATGGGAAGGCATGATCTCAGCTTTCCATCAATCAATAAGTCAATCAGCTTATATGTATTGCATAGCTTTTATGTAGGTAGCACTACATTAAGCTACAGAAATGGAAAAGGAACGTGACGTGGTCCAGCAAGAAATATACAGTCTAGTTCATGAGAGAATTATAATAACCTTTTACATTTTGCATAATAGTTTATGTTCTATACGATGCTCTCCCAAACACCGTCCCCCCCCCCCCGCTTTACAAGACATCTATCACAAATCAGAATGGATTTTCTCAAAATTGCACAACTAAAGGGCCGAAGAGCGAGAATTTCCGCTCAGTTCTTCAAACTCCAAATCCAAAGTTCTTTCACAGAAGCCACACTGCCAAGCAAGACTCGCATGTGAAAACTAAACAGCCAGCATCGTATCATCCGATTATATTAAACTAATTGTGTGAAACACGACCATGAGGGGCAGCTGAGATGCAGAAGAACTGACACGGGACTTAGATAGAGTCAGACAGCTCGGACTCTGTCCCTGGTTGGTAAAAATCTATGACTTCACAGAAATCCCTCAGTCTCTCTGAGCCTCAGTTTTCTGTAAAATGGGAATAGCGGCAGCTACCCCAGAGAGCCGTCATAAGGCATAAAGGCCATAATGTTCGTGAAGATGCTTTACAGGCAGGAAAGGAACGACTGAATATGACTCATTAGGGGTGGGGGGTGAGCACAGTAGGAAGGGCGCTCCCCTCTGCTGGGCATGGAGACAGATGAAACACTCATCGCATGAGCCAATGGCAGTTTAGAGCAGTTTCGCCGTCTCGCGTGTGGCATGTAGGGCCAGGTTTTGGCTTGCGTCGCATTCAAATCTGGGCTATAAAGATCTATGTTGTAGTGAACGTGTGAGCAAGACCTCATCTGATCCACCTCCGAAGATGAAAAATATACAATGTGCAAAGCACATTGGGTGCCATGTGAAACTCTGGTTCTTTAAACAAATATCCATCTAACCAGGGGGTTGGGAGAGTACAGGCATTACATCGTGCGGCCTCATATACCCGAGGCCCCTGGGAATAAAAACGGTTCGGATATATGACAATCCAGATATTTGCAGAGAACTCGCCCACATTTACAAGTAGTCTACATTTTTGCTCCAGTCTCTTCTTAGCATTCCTGCCACAGAAAGATGCAATGTATTCCATATAATAATAGGAAAAAGGGCAAGAGAGCTTCCCTTTCCACAAGCTCAGTCTAGTTGCCTTTCTGGATAAAAGGGCCAGTGGGTCGCCCTGTTCCTCTACTTACCAGTAAATAAATGTGATGCAGGAGGAGAACCTGCCAGGAAGCCCTCCATTGAGGGTTAATGGTTTTCCTCTCTGCCAGTTCACTTGGCATCAGGGTCAACTTCTAGAGCATAAAGCTGCATTAGGATTAGCAGGAGAATTCAGCTCCTGGCGACTCCTCTGCCCAGCCTCGAAATTCGCAGATAGAAAAGGAAGCCCAAGGTCAGGAACAAGAGGCATGGTCGTCTGCACATAGTAGGTGTACAATAACATCTTACTGAAACCGCAGTTTTACACAACCAGTCATCCTACGTAATTGTGTCCTTATGCACACGCATGCATAGAATACACTGCTCCGGATGTACACACACACACACACACACACGCACGCACACGCACACGCACACACTACACGTAATCAATATACCCATTTGTACAATAGTGCATCTTCCCTCTGAGCTTAAAATATTCTACGTATATGTGCATTGCTGTATTAAATAATAATTTTAAAGGTTTATAAATAGAAACTTTATGAGATCATGTACAGTCCTGTTTTAAGCAGAAAGCTTGAAATGCACAACGTTGGAATCATCTGAGAACCCTCCTTGAGGCCAATCCGTAATGAAAAATAACAAGCTAGCTCCAGTCTTCCTGGGGGCCAAGCACTCGTGTCCAGGTTCTTAAAGACGGTGCGGCAGAAAAAGAAAAAAAATTGCCTGTCCTTCTTATCCCAACAAAAGCCACCATCTCCAGAGCTGAATTCAAATCCTCTGCATTTTTAGGCCAAGAAAAGGGAAAGGGGCTGTCCTTACCACAACAACAGAATAGCCTGGAAATATTAAATTGACTCAACCCATGTTTTATTAGACACAGCTTAACAACTCTGAGTTTACAAAACTCAGCCAAACAGCATCAGGCTTCAGCATAAACTTTTGCTAACTAGCCCACATAGTTCCCATATGCTATGAGATGTTGTTTGAGCCAACTCAGTACCTTATAATTATAAACACACGTCTTTCAGCTCTTCTGTGTATTCTTCCCAGGCAGAACGGAAATATGTCACTTAAATTAGCACTTGGAGTACAGAGTGGGTGCCAAATTTGGGTTAGCACAAACAGGGTAAATAAAGCAGCACCAAATTAAAATGGTAAAATAAACTTCTTTATGCTCCAGTGGAAACTGCTAAGTCCTAGCTGAATGGCAGCTAATGGGTCTGGGAAAAGGATATCCCTCACACTGTAGCTCTTGGCTTTTGAGTAAGATTTTCTCATCCAAGAATCTCGAAGCAATTTCTTGCAAAACCCGAGCAGTGTGAAAAAAAAAAAAAAAAAAAAAAAGGAGATGCCATCATTTTTCTTCATCATTCCTTTCCAATAATACTGGGAAGGTTTATATTTTTATCCTTATACAACTCGTGAGGAAAAAGAAAGGTTTTAGGGGAATAAATGAAGGCAAATAGGTGTGACATAACTTGGCAAAAGCCACAGAGGTAGAAAATAATGCAGAAATCCAATCATAAAGTATCTTCCAACTAGAAGCCTCTGTGCCTTCTCTGTACAATCACAACTACCACTTATTGAGCACCTACTGTATACTAGGGACTTACTTGGGAGCCTTTCATACATTACCTCATTTTCTTCACAACACAACCCTGTGAGATAGGAATTATAGCCACACCATGAAGTATCACTTGGGCAATCAAAAAGGAAAAACTATTGGGGGTTGGACAAATCTTAAAAACATTGGTCTTTTTTGTTTTGAAAGAGAGACGGAGAGCAAGTGGGGGTTAGGGACAGGGAGAGAGGGAGAGAGAGAATCTGAAGCCTGACATAGGGCTTGAACCCACAAACTGCAAGATTATCACCTGAGCCAAAATCAAGAGTCGGACGCTTAACCGACTGAGCCACCTGGGCGTCCCTTAAAAACTTTTTTTCTGAGTGAAAGAAGCCTTCCAGAAAGGAGTACATTCTATTTGTTTCCATTTTTATGACGTTTTAAAACAGGCAAAACAAATCCAGAGTGGTAAATTATCAGAACAGTAGGGGTCTCTGGAGGGAGAAAGGGGGGACAGGGATTGGTTGTGAAGGGGCATGAAGGAACTTTCTGAGGTGACTGGAAGGTTATCTGTCTTGACAGGGGTCTGAGTTACCCAGGTGTATTCATCTGTCCCAACTCATCCAACGGCACACTTAAGACCTGTGCAGTTTATTGTGTGTAAATTGTAGCTTAAAAGTGGGAGCTGGGTGGGGGCGTCTGGGTGGCTCAGTTGGTTAAGCGTCCGACTTCGGCTCAGGTCATGACCTCACGGTTTGTGAGTTCGAGCCCCGCGTTGGGCTCTGTGCTGACAGCTCAGAGCCTGGAGCCTGCTTCGGATTCTGGGTCCCCCTCGCTCTCTGTCCCTCCCCCACTCATGCTCTGTCTCTCTCTGTCTCAGAAATAAATAAACATTAAAAAAAAAAAGTGGGAACTGGGTAGCTCAGTCACTTAAGTGTCTGACTCTTGATTTCGGCTCAGGGCATGATCTCACGGTTGTGGGATCGAGCCCTGTGTCACACTTTGTGCTGACAGCACGAAGCCTGCTTGAGATTCTCTCTCTCCTTCTCGCTCTGTCCCTCCCCCTCTCCTGTGTGCTCTCTTGCGCACACAAGCTCTCGCTCGCTCTCTCTCTCTCAAAAATAAACCTAAAAAAAATGAGTATCCTCCTTTAAAAAAAAAAAGGGAGGGGGGAACTTTAAGCAAATATTGAATTCTAGCTAATGATACACATACTAAAGTACTTACAGGGAGTGTACTGGTCACTGATACCCGAAACTTATTTTAAGATAAAAAAAAAATTATAGATTTCTGGGTGGATAGAGAGATAAACAGATATGTAATTAACAGATATGTACATTTCATAAGATGTTAACAATGGAATCTGAGTGTAAGTATACTGGTATCACTGTAAAATTTTTTCACTGCTGTATACCTGAACATCTTCATCATAAAGTGTTGGGAAAGAGCAGGAGGATTGGGAGAGAAGACAGAATATGAGGGAAAGGACAGGAAAAGAGGACACGGAAGTAAAACATTCAAGAGAGGTCTAGGAAAGGAGAAGCAGAAGGAAGTCAAGTGGGCGGAGGCCAGAAAACACAAACAGAGATCGGGAAGGAAAATATAAAGAAAGGAAAGACAAAATAAGAGGGGGCAGGATATGTGATAAGAAAGGAGCAAACTAAAGGCAGATGACATGGACGGAATGGGACATAAAGGAGAAAGGCGGCATACAGACTGACGAGACATGTAGCCTAGGTCTTGTCCAAACCACCCAGCTCAGGGCAGCTGGACTGCAACTCGTGTGGCCCATCTTGCAGCTGCCGTGCCACGTGCATCTGGTGGTGCACTTGGTCAGAATCTGGATTAAGAGGGTGGAGAGGATTCGAACGTGTTTTATATTAAAGCCACTTGACTCATCAAGCCCAAGACTGGAGGCAACGTGGGATCCTGAAATGGTTGTCAAAATTTAGCACTCATCAATAGAATCTCTTTCAATAAAATTGTATATGTATAGATTATAAGAATATAACAGGCAAAGGGGGAAATGCTCTGGCCAACATGGAGGTCACAGGGGCCAGGCCCTATGGGTAGAGTTGACCTGCCACCTCTCCCTGCCCCTCACCCCACCCTCAGTGACCATTCCAGAGCTTCTGCAGAAGCCCAAGGTTCTGAATACACTCAGTAGAAAGTCCACTGCGCTAAAAAACAGAAGATGAGGTCATGATTCCGCCACTAACTGTGACTTCGAGCAAATCATTGAACCACCCAGTATCTTAGTTTTATTATGTCTAGCTGCACTGTCAACCACTCTGGGTAAAAGGCTAAATTAAGGCATTACTCTAAGTTTTAAAGCACTTTGCAAATGTCCAACTATTAAGACTCTTCTTTCCTACAAACTTGCCACAAGAATCCATGAGCCAGCTTCTGGTTCAAAATGGCCTCCAGCTAACAGCTCCCTATCCTGTTTCTGCTACCTTGTTAATATCAAGATCCAGAAAGACAGAAGAAGAAGAAGAAGAAGAAGAAGAAGAAGAAGAAGAAGAAGAAGAAGAGGAGGGGGGAGGGGGAGGGGAGGGGAGGAAGAGGAGGGGAAGGGGAAAGGGAAGGGGAAGGAGAGCAAGGAGAGGAAGAAAGAGGAGGAGGAGAAGGGGTAGGAGAGTTCACAGCAACATGGAAAATTACTTATAAAATGTATCTCAAGTTCATTTGTTTCTTTCCTTCTGTACTGCCACCACCCTGGTCTGTGCCTATAAGAGCTACCATAACTGCTCTCCTCATTGCCTCCATCCCAAACTACCTTCCAATCCATTTTCCACACAGCATCCAGGGAAAAAACTAAAACCACTATTGGACCACAAGCTTGAAATGCTGTCCTAGAAAACATAAAGAAAGGGCAAAATAATAAGGAAGAAACATAAAAAACATAATAAAGAAATATTTTTTCTAACTTGAAGAAATGTATGCAGATTTTAAGAGTTCCTTATGTTCCAGGAATAATCAATAAAAGCAAAGTATTACCAGACTTTCACATCTCAACATTAAATACTAGAGTACACTGGGCTATGTCTAAGTAGTTTTCAGTGGAAAGGAGTATGACCCAAGAGTTTTATAGCCAATATCTTATAAGTGAAGACCTCAGAAAAAGACTCTTAAGTATACAAGTGTCAGAAAATATAGCACCTATACACCCTTCCCAACAAATTTATCGAAGATGTAATCCAACTCCTGAAAAATTAAACAAAATTAGAAGCTCAAAAATGTGGGTATTATAATATGAAGGAAGTAGTTGAGGATGCTGAAACCAATTAAAATAGAGACATGCCTAACAATACAAATATCACTACAAATTTAAATATAAATGCCAAAAAATAGATATTCAGAGGAGGATATATAATGAAAAAGTCTGATGTAATCACATTCATCTGGTTATAAAGGCCAAATTTATTATTTTAAAAGACTAAGAAATGACATAAGAAGAAAAGGGGGAAAAGGTGATTATATAAATGCAAAATTGTGCTAAATTATTTGTATCAAACACAGAGAGAGAGAGAGAGAGAGAGAGAGAGAGAGAGAGATGCATTTCGCTTCTGGCTGACAGTAATAGAAATACAGCTTAGGAATTATTTTTGAAAAAATTTGACCAATAGTAAAAGTAAAAGAAGACATATACATTCAAAGATATTTGAGATTAAAAACAAAGAAAACAAGATCAATATACAGAAAGAGAACAGGCAAAGGAAATGAAGTAGAACAAGATGACAGGTGTTTGGCCAAAAAATATCAGCTACAACAATAAATGTAAATAAGTTAAACTTTCATATTAAAAGGAGATTGAATGAGATATTGACATCGAATCAAAAATACATATTATTTAAAAGAATACTCAGATGTCCCATAACTCAATTTATTAAAAATCAAAAATATATACTTAAGTGGTGCCTGGGTGGCTCAATTCGTTAAGTGTTCAACTTCAGCTCAGGTCATGTTCTCGTGGTCCATGGGTTTGAGCCCCACATCGGGCACTGTGCTGAGAGCTCAGAGCCTGGAGCCTGCTTCAGATTCTGTCTCCCTCTCTCTGCTCCTCCCCTGCTTACACTCTGTCTCTCTGTCTCTGTCTCTCAAAAATAAATAAACATTAAAAAAATTAAATATATATATATATATATATATATATATATATATATATACACACACACTTAAAATGGGAGGATTTTATTTATGTCAACCCTACCTCAATAAAACTGTTTTAAATAAAAAGAATGCTCAAGTCAGAGATTAGAAATAAAAGGATGCGCAAGTGATTCTGAGGCAAAGGTAAACAAAAATAAAGCTGTCACGGGGCGCCTAGGTGGCTCAGTCGGTTGAGCGTCCGACTTTGTCAGCTGTGCTGACAGCTCAGAGCCTGGAGCCTGCTTCGGATTCTGTGTCTCCCTCTCTCTCTGCCCCTCCCCTGTTCATGCTCTGTCTCTCTCTGTCTCAAAAATAAATAAAAACATTTAAAAAAAAATTTTTTTTTAAATAAAATAAAGCTGTCACGAAACTAATGGTAGACAAAGTAAACTTAAAGGCAAACACTCTAAACTGGATAAAGGAGATAAGTTTATAAACTTTATTGTTATAATAATAAAAAGAGCTAACATTTATATTGAGAATAATGCATAGTAATCCTGAATGCAAATGCACTACATGAAAATATATGAATCTTAAAAGTATTAGATTTCTAAGGATAAATTTGCAGAATGATAATTATAGCTAGAGATTAACAGAGCCCTCTTGCTCCTTGGAAAATAAAATAGACTAAAAAAAACAAGGTTGGAGATGATGTGAATAACATTAATAAAGTTGTGGGGTTTTTTTAGAATCACCCAAAATAGAAATGGTCCAAACCACATTTTCTAACCAAAATGCAATAATTCAAAAACATAAAACAAAACAAAACAAAAACCAAAACAAAAACCATTCAATCATTTAGAAATCGAAACTGCAATATGAGTACTTATAAATAAATAACAATTAGAAAGAAAAACGTATTAAAACTCACAAAAACTCATGGCCAAAACATGAGGCCACAAATTTTTCTTGGCCACAAAACATGAGGCACACAGAGGCCCCAAATTTTTCTTTTTGCATGGCCCCAAATGCCTTCTTTGAGTAAAAAAAAAAAGAAAAGACAAAACAACTAAAAAATAAACTAAAAATTCAATCAAGGAAACTTGAAAGTGAAACAGACCCACAGAAAGGAAGAAGACGGATTTGGCAGAGATGAAAGCAGACCATAATTAACTAGAATTGATAAAGAATTTTAAATAAATAATTTAAATGTAAATTAGAAAAACCACCAAGGATGATAAGAGAAAGAGAGGGTAAGAAAGTGAAAGAGAACAAGAACACAAATGGGTCTAACTCCTCAAGAATGAAGGACCTGGGGAATTTACCCTCGCTTAACTGGAGATCTTTAAAACCGTAGGGTAACAACTGTGTTAGGGCCCCTGAGTGGCTCAGTTAGTTAAGTGGCAGACTGTTGGCCTCACAGTTTTGTGAGTTCAAGCCCTGCATCAGGCTCAGCACCAGCAGCGTGGAGCCTGCTTGGGATTTTCTCTCTTCCTCAGTCTCTGCCCTGCCCCTACTTAAGCTGTCTTTGTCTCTCTCAAAATAAACAAAAAAAAAAACTTAAAAAATAATAAAACTGTAGGGGCACACTATATACAATTACATGCTAATAAGTGTGAAAATGTTGGCTTAAGTCTGCTACTTTTAGGATAAGACTGAATTTGAGAATAAAACGTCTTCCAGTAGAAAATGTAAACTGATCCAAAATCATTATGAAACTGGAAACGTTTTCAAAAGTCATCCTGAGTTGGTGCATAAGGTTCAATTTGAACGTGTGATCCACAGAGTTTGTTTTCAAACAAAACCTGAGAGGAAAAACAGCATTGTTGGTCCCAAAAAGCAGTTCCCTGTGCACACATATTTTATACCTTCTTCCCCAACCCCCTCACCCTCCTCACCCTCCATCGCATTACTGAAAAGACTGGACAGAACCTAGAAACTTCCATCTGGAGGATCACTGGACCCCTAAGATGCAAAATAAGGTAAGACATAACCCTACTTGTGAGAGGCTCCCAATGTCACGGAGGGGATACAACTGACAACATCCAGCAGTGACGGACAAGAGAAGAGAATTAAGTAACCAAACGGGCGGTTTAGGCAATAGTTGTGAAAACAGACAGACAAGGATCTTGGCGCAAAGGGGAGTGAGTGCCGGCTGACTCCACGGCAGAAGCCAAACTTGAACTTCCTCGCAATATTTCAAGCAATACACAAAGAAGGACTGTCCAGTCTTGAAGGAGTCACAGGCAACATGAAGAGAGGTTAAGAAAGTGCATTTTAAGTGGTTATTTCAGCGCCAAATTGCCCTAATTTGAATAATCTCTGCCTTGTAACTGAGAGGGATCATCCCACATAAACTCCTCTTGGTAATGTTCTGCTTTCTTCCCATTTATTTGTAGTACTTTCTGGGTTGTGTTTCAGAGTGTCATTTAATGTCATTTTATGACTCCCTGGTTGTAAGTGTCTGAGTATTACCAGGGCTTAGAGATTTACAGCCTATTTTAAACTCAGATAATGATGTTTAATTTGTTATTGGCTGTGTAAAGGTTAACAAAGAAATAACTCAAATTATCATCTCAGGGATAACACATTACAAGAGGGCAATTAAGCGCAGTACCTGGCATTACACAAAAGATTGATATCTCGTTACCAGAGTGCAGATGAGTTCCGATTTCACAATACAGGAAGTACACTCGTCACCACCATCCCTCTTTGAATAAACAAATAGCACGTCCCACTTATCAGCGCCACTGAGTAACCAGTAGGGGAAGAAAACAATTTTCCAGCAAACGAAAGACTGACATACAGCCAATTTCTTGGAGAAGAGCTGGAGACGAAAGAAAGAAGCTTGGCCTCCTAGCGAAATGAGGTTGATGCTACTCAAGTAAAAGATCGGGTTCCCTCTTGGTTGTAAACAAACGACGCTAAGGGGCAAGCAAAACAGACATGGGGCCAATAGGCCCTTGAGAAGAGGAAGCAAAATAAATAAAAGCATCAAAGCCAAATTGTTATTAAATTGTCTCTGAAATGGAAAATGAAAAACAATCTATTGCAATAATCATTTTTGTCTCTTTTCTTCTCCCCCAAACACCTTTCTATGATGATCTGGTCTGCATTCCATGCGTTTCCATGCCAATGAAAATATAAATAGATAATATTTTTAAAAACCCATCAGATTAAAAATATATTTGTATTTCTCAGCTCCCTCTTTCTGGAGTAAGCTAACAAATGCAGCATGTCTCATAGAAAGTCTCATCTAACTCACGTTCTATTTATCTCCCTCAAAGAGAACATCCATCTTTTTTTTCCATATTCACTTTCCATCTCTTGCCTTTTCTTCCCTCTGCAGTCCGGGTCTCTCTCCATCAGGGTTTGTAATTTCCTCTTTCGTTTCCCTTCGCATCTTTCGCTTTCTTCCAGACTCTCACTCTACATCCCTTCTTTCCTTTTTTGCCCCCGTTGTCTCTCATTTCCCCAACCTACCCCCATGTGCTCACATTTTCTCTTCCGTGGGCGTCCCGCTTCCTGCCTGTTACATTCAGTCTTCCTACCCAGTTCTTCTTTGTCTGTTATTTCTACTATGCCATTCTTCAGCAATTCTCTACTCCTGCACCCTTTTCTTCACTTCCCACTTCCCACCAAACTTCTCCAGTCCAAGGTGCTCAAACCCTGCTCCATTCGGACCATGACATCTAACCGAGGTCTCAGGAATGGGTGTTCCCCCACTTTGCTTTGACCTCAGAACTGACGGGACCAGCAACTCGAAAACAACAGGTCTGTCCGCCATGGCTGAAAACTCCCCAGCAGCCAGAAAACTCAGGTCATGACAACTGCAGAAATCACAGTGTCATTGTCTGGTATGGTTGGGGGGAGAATCCCCCCCCCCCCGCAAAGTACAGTCCAGTAAGAAGTTGGCATTTTGAGTCCTTACTCCCAAATCAAGCTACCACTGGGGATTTGAAGCAGGCCCAGCTTTCTGTCTGGCTTTATATTGAAAGAAACAAGGGCTTGCCACCAGACATCACGTGTTCGGCTTGCCCAACTGGCAAAGCAACACAAATACGAGCAAACACCCCCCTCATCGACGTCGTCGAGGAGCGTTTACGAAGCACAAACGTATCTTGCATCTGGTGCCAAGCCTTGTGGAAGACAGAGGGAGACGAGACACGGTCCCTGTTGTCAAAGTGCTTATGGCCTGGACACAGGTACCGCCAGCAATGATCGCCAGTGCTGAGGCCACACTGTATGAGGAAAATCAGATAGTCAAATTCAGTAAGTAGCCTCTGTTGACACATAAAGGAACGCGCTATTCATTTGTTCCTTTAATCAACTGGCTGTGCCTTAGTTCTGTAGCCCCTGATAAATGGAATTGTTCGTATTTCATAAGGATGTGTACATTCTACCAGTCACACCAGGGAGTCAAAGCCCAGACAACACTGTCATACGGGAACACCTGGGATCAAGGGATAACGCATTAGTTAAGCAAACTAACCTTGCGCTTTTGGAACTGAAATATCAACAAAAGGATAAAATAAATGTGCAAATTGTTCTTCCCTGTGGACATTAGCCAGGCGTTTGTTCTTTAGCCAACAACAATCAACAGGCACAACACAACCGTAAAAATGCCAGCCGAGGAGCTAATCCAATAAATAAAGAAAACTCCTTGTATTATGGATAGGCCACCAATGGTCATGCCGTCGAAAGTGAGCAGTGAATTCAAACAAGAATGGGGAGGTCAGAGTCAAAGTCAGACCTACCTCAGGGAGGGGCTCTGACTGCTGACATAAATTTCAGATTTAATGCTTTCTTTAGCATATGATTTCTAGCCTGCAAAGCAACCATATGCCACGTGGGGTACCTAAAAAAAAAATTGCAGTAAAGCCTAACTCAGTGAGTGCTGAGTGCATACGGAGAGCCAGGCACCGTGCCTGGCATTGGCTCGCTCGGCCCTCAAAAGGCCAAATCCTGCCAAGCCATTCATCTAAGACCGGAAGGGGAAGGAAAGGTAACCATGAGTCAGCATTTTCTAAAAGTGGCTCCCCCACTTGAAAAATGCTTGACCCTTGAACAACACGGATTTGAACTGTGTGAGTCCGCCTATATGCAGATTTTTTCCAATCAGATACAGGACTCTACGTGTATTTTCTTTTTTTATTATTTTCTTAACATTTTCTTTTCTCTAGCTTATTTTATTGTAAGAATACAGGATATAACACATACAACAAACCAAACGTGTTCGTTGACCATTTTATGTTATTGGTAAGGCTTCCAGTCAACAGTGGGCTATTAGTTGTTAAGTTTGGGGCAAGTCAAATGTTATACATGGATTTTTGACTGGAAGGGGGCAGTGGGTGCCCCTGAGCCCCCACATTGTTCAAGGGTCAACTGCATTGATAGGAAAAGAGGACAGAAGAAAGGGAAGAAGGAAAGAGGGTGGTACAGATCTAACTAGATTAACTATGTATCTGGAAAGATACTAACCAAATGTTATTAGTGGTTAATCCTAGCTCATAGGCTTTTTTTTTCCTTACAACGTCTGTAATTTCAAATCATCATTCTCCATTAAATACAGAAGGTGTAGAAAAGAAAGTAAGCTTACTTAATATATTTTTAAAACAGCTCTGTTTTCCCTCCCCCACCTGCTCCCCAAGCAGCCGCCGGATCCTAATGACGCTGTTCACATGGGGGCACCAGAAATAGGAAGGATGAAGGACAAAAGTGACCTGAAATAAACTGAACTCAGCAAGATGGTTATGAAAAACAAGACAGGGGGCGCCTGGGTGTCTCAGTCGGTTGAGCGTCCAACTCTTGATTTCGGCTCGGGTCACGATCCCAGGGTCGTGGGATCGAGCCCTGCACTGCGCTCCGAGCTGAGCATGAAGCCTGCTTAAGATCCTCTCTTTCTCTCTCCCCCTCTGCCCCTCCCCCCCCAAATTAAAAAGAAACGAAAAAGAAAGAGAGTTTCCTTTTATGAGGCTTGGTAGCCAGAAGAACCCCAGCGCTCCCTGACCGTCAGTTAGCATGGATGAGGTGAGTGAAGCGTTCAGAAAAAGGAAAACAGGGATTCGGGGCCTCTGGCCCGAAAGCTGCACTCAAGGTCCCAGCCAGCGCCGGGAGCCCACATCCGAGCCCGTGACCTCCTTGTCTGCGACTCCACTGGGAAGTCCGCCCGGGTGGGGTGAAGTGAGGAAGACGGTGCCCAGGGATGGGCTTGATAGGAGATGGATTCTATTTGTTGTTCGGTTCCTGGAGAAGGGTGTTAGGAAAAAATTATTGATGAACTACTTTGTCATCGTTAAGAGTATTGCTGACACGCTCACAGCAGGCCCACTGCGAGGCAGACAGCGCCAGTCTACCCAACGCCTTTTGTAGCCGAGACATGTGCTGTGCATTAGGCAAGGTGTGTAAATTATGACAGCCCGAGTTCTTCGGCGAGGGCCCGCTCTGAGCCCTCTTCTGCCTCCTTCTCCCTTCTGTGCTCTATTTCCCCACGGCGCTCGCCTCAAAGCAAGTGGCGCTCCTCGGAGAGAACGTTAACAGGCAGAGGCTCTGGCTCGGAGTAAATATTGCAGGATTGAAATGCGGAGGGAATTATACCCTTTTCCCTTGCAGACTTTGGAGTGCTGGGTGAGTAATAAATAATGAGGGTAATAATGGGCCCGGTTCTTCTCGGCTGTGCCTCTTCCCCCCCGGGCGTCGAGCATCTTCTAAAGTCGGTGTGGCTGTTTGTGGTTATGGATTCGATCTTGAAGCCAATGGACAGGCAGTCTTGGTCAGGAGAGCAGGTGGCCAGAAGAAGCGGGGCTCCGGGACAGTTCCCAGATGCTTTCATGTCCTCCCTGTTCCCGGCCTCCTTTTGCAGACAAGGGGCCCAGAAAACAAAGAAACTCCCTGATTGTTTGGGGGAAGGAATATGATCCTAGCTTGCGTTCCAAGAGACTATTTTGAGTCACTCCTTCTGAAGCCAGAGTGAGAGAGCCTTGGAACTTTGAACAAAGACGGAACACTGGAAGGGGTTTGAGTACCCTTTGTGATGGATACGTAAGTGGTATAGCTCATCCATGGGCACTGAGCCCGTGGGAAGCCCTGCTAGAAAGTGGTTAGAAACTTCCAGGCCCTTTGAGAAGGCACTGAGTGTCCCCCTGCCTCTTCACCCCTACCCCTATTCAATGACTGCTGCGAAATTGTTTTCTGTGAGTGAGCATTTTCAGAATTCCTCCGATAGCTCTGTCTTTTCCCCTGATCCTCTCTCCAAAAGAGGGCAATGGAAGTCATTTACAGTTACTTCTACGCAGTGAAAGCAGCAGGTAGATCGATGTCCTGCACTTGAACTTCTGGAATCAAATCCAGCCTCGGGAAGACAGAGCCTGCGGCCTCAGGAGGATGGAGTTGTTTCTATGGTGAGTGCAAGCGGTGCAGGAAGGAACCTCCTCCTGGTCACTGGCAAGTTCAGGTTGAAATCTGAAACACTGTAAGAAGCAATACCTCCGGGAGGTGTTCGGAGGCAGATCTCACCGTGAAGAGCCTGCAGGTCAATAACCGAGCAGGTCTTAGAACACTGGGCCATCAGGACAGGTGAGCGAGCGATGTCCCTGCTTCTGCTCAGAACTGACCCCTAGGAGCTGGTGACGGTCAGATTCGCTTCCAGCCGTGTCCTGAGAGGACAAAACGTTGATGGCCCTTCCCACTACCTCATTCTCAATTTCTTCCATCTGAACTCACGTCTTCTCCTGAAAAAACACCTCTCTGGCGAAGCACCAAGAGAACAGTTAGGGATTAACCGAAGTGCTGCCTCTTGCCAGCAAGAGTTTGGACTCTCAGGGGACCAGGGGCAGTTTGTACCAAAGCTCTTTGTCTCTGAAACTCCTTCGTCTTTGTTTTCCATCTCATTAGGAGATGCATTTTTCTTTCCACCATGCAAAAAGACTTTTGCTTCTAGGTGTCATTGAATTGTTGACTTAGTATTTTCCCCATGTCCAAAGGCCTTAGGACAATAAGTGACCATGTTGAAAAAAAAAGGGGGGTATTAAAATCACTCAAAATCAACATATAATTTGTTGTTACTATTGGCTTCAATATCCATAATTCCTTCACACACTGGCTTTTCCTAGAACACAATTTTTAACCCCAGTGTCTCTAAGCCAGCATCCATCTGATAAAATTATTGCAAGAAAAATTAACAAGGCAGAATTTTTTTTCCTGATTTTTATTGATGCTCAACTTCCACATTGCACTCCAAGTGCAAATTACTTCAACTATTGAGACAGGACTAAAATCAAAGTGGTCCCTTATATAAAGTTACCTATAAAAAACACTCCACCAAAATTAAAAACATAATTTTTTAAGCACAACAATCCCCTAAAAGACACCTAAGCCCCTCGACATTCCATAACCAGGGCTGAGAGATGGGTATCATAGCTCAAATTGAGCCCCACCTCACCCCACAATATAGATAACAGAATTATCTTTGATTTCTTCATTCATCCAGAACAATGGAATCATACACAACAGTCCCGTGGGGCTGCTGATATTCCTTTGAGGCACACAGGAGACATGGAGAAGATAATTGAGGCACATAGACGAAGAGCCACCTGTCCACAAACACAAATTTAACAGCAAAAAATCAAATTAAAGTGCAGGATTTCCTTTTCTTTCTCTACCAGGTCATAAAAAGCCTGTGGAACATTGCTAAGGAGTTACTTGTATGTTGGAGAGCAGCTGGGCTATTTTTTTCTAAGAGATATTTTCTGCACTGATGTACACAGCAACGACTCTATTATGAGACAGAGTATCCTGTGTGTGTGTGTGTGTGTGTGTGTGTGTGTGTGTGTGTGTGTGTGTTTAATGGGAAGAGTTTAAAATGATACTAGAAGCTGGACCCATTTGATAAGTGATGACGTCAAAGCATGAGTCTTCCCAAAAGTAGCCACAATTTAATTTCCATTTTCAAATGGTCAGGGCCTCCATATAGCACGTCTTCACTGGCATCTTGGTTCCTCCTTAGCACGAGAAAAAAAAAATCCCTTCCTGCAGGATAAAGATTCATTTTTTTTTTACAAATGGCTAAACATCGTGGAACATGATGAACCCAGAGTGAGAATAGAAAGTTAAAACATACTCTGGGTCAAGATATCGAAAAGCCGGTCCGAGTGATCCTTCTTGGGAACATTCGTTGTAATTTACATTAAGGCAGGAGAATAAAAGTAGGAAATAAAAAACAGATCCCCAGCCATAACTGCACCACCTTAACCACTGACTGTTTTGACTTTCTCTGCTTCCTGGGGGCATACTTTACAGAGCAGCAATCTGTGAATCCACGATATACATTCCATTTTCCGCTAAACATCTTCCCACATTTCCTAGCCAGCCCCCATAATCCTCCTCAATGGCTGTTTACGGGTGCATCCAATTGCTGTGCTATCATGTGCCTACTCATTCTCTTTCCTCTACAGGATATGCTTTGGGTTGTTCAGGTCTTAAGTTAGAGAGGGAGGGAGGCAAACCATAAGAGACTCTTAAAAACTGAGAATAAACGGGGCACCTGGGCGGCTCAGTCGGTTGAGCAACCGACTTCAGCTCAAGTCATGATCTCACGGTTTGTGGGTTCGAGCCCCGCGTCGGGCTCTGTGCTGACCGCTGGCTCAGAGCCTGGAGCCTGCTTCAGATTCTGTGTCGCCTTCTCTCTCTGCCCCTCCCCCGCTCATGCTTTGTCTCACTCTGTTTCTCAAACATAAATAAATGTAAAAAAAAAAAAACTGAGAATAAACTGAGGGTTGATGGGGGGTGGGAGGGAGGGGAAAGTGGGTGATGGGCATTGAGGAGGGCACCTGTTGGGATGAGCACTGAGTGTTGTATGGAAATCAATTTGACAATAAATTTCATATTAAAAAAAAGAAAGGTTGTTCAGGTCTTTACTATTCCAGATAATAAACAAGGTAATGAACATCTTCATGGAGGGAGGGGCTTTTTTCCGTTACGTGATCCACTATGAGTCTATTTTTAAATAAACAACCTCTTATGTCCTTCCTGGTGGGAAAACTACATCGTCTGGTTAATTACCTTTTCTGGACACCCTCTCCTTGCCAGTGCTCTGCAGGGGTGCTTTTGAAGCAAAAATGAGAAGCCCACTCGCAAGGCTGATGTTGGCTTTAGTGAGACATGGCATCCTGCCAAGACCTCATGTCTCTGTTTCTGAGACCGGAAAGAGTATTTTCACTGCTGACTTGTGTCTCTTCAGAACCAGAGTAATTCCTTTTCCCCTTAGAGGTCGTGGGACTCGGCAATATGAACACAGCAGCACCCACTTAGCACATACTTTTCAGGCCACAATCCAGGGCCATTACCATCAGGGAAGCGCTCCTCTGGCCATCTTGACATTGTTACCTTTGTGTGGCCCAAGATGACTGTGAAGTCTTCCTCACCAGATGAGACAAATAAATTTATCTGTTACTGAAGAAGTGACCTTTCCTCAAGCCATAGTAGCAAAAAAACAAACAAACAAAAAAAAAAACTGAGTTAATAGAAGCCTTAAGAAATATTCTCCATGTGGGGGGCGCCTGGGTGGCTCAGTTGGTTAAATGTCCGACTCTTGATTTCAGCTCAGGTCATGATTCCATGGTTCATGAGTTCGAGCCCCCATTGGGCTCTGCACTGACGGTGTAGAGCTTGCTTGGGATTCTCTGTCTCCCTCTCTCTGTTCCTCCCCCACACGTTTTCTTTCTCTCTCTCTCTCTCTCTCTCTCTCTCTCTCTCAAAAATAAATAAACTAAAAAAAAAAAAAAAAAAAAGAAATATTCTCAATGAGAAAGGAAGTATAACCTAATGAGACCTACTGTTGATCCTTGCTCCTCCGGGCCAAGATTTTCCAGCGAAGGTTGCTCCTGTGGCCTGATCATTTCACATCACCATGTTTTAAGTGACTAGGCCAACAGGGAGAGAGGCTGGCCTTTTGGTGAGCTGTCAGGACACCAGGCTTTGTGTCCTGCCTTCCGCACTGACTCACTCCACAGCCTTGACCAAGTCCCTGAGCACTCCCTGTGGCCTCCAACATTCTCTACTCACAAGATATGAATCATTTTGGTATCAGCTCCCTTTGGGGAACTAGAGATGCAGTTTGCTTCATCATGTTTTCCTGCCGATATTGTCATTTACGATTTGTTCTCCTCTACTCCACTTGAGTTGTGCTTTGCAAATCACCTAATCCAGGCTAAGACTAGAACAGCCTTATGGAGAAAACAAAAGAACCCGTGGAGGAAGCCAGGAAGGGTGAGACTACGAGTATTCAGAAGTGTAAAAGACACTAAAACTTCGACACCCTTCTATAGAGGTCCCAGATCACACTGGGCCTCTAAACCAAGGAGTAGAGGCTGGGCTGCAAGATTGGGGTCATCCTGGATTCTGAGATCAGACTCAGATCTTGACACCCCCTGCCCCCCGCCTTAAGGACCATCACTTTCTCATCTGCTCGTGACTTTTTGCACGCCACCCACACAACATGCACACACCACAGAGAAAGCAGTTCCCAAGGTCACACCTAAGCCCAGCCTGATCCTATTGGAAAAGTAAGACACACAGGTTTCCCTGAAAACATAATTTTACCAGATATCTCAGCATTTTTCCCTGAAAAAAAGGAAGATATCACTGCATAGTTTCCAAGTGAAATCGTTTTAAATGTCCTACATTTGGGCCGTTCACAGAGGCTAATATTTGAATCCACTTGGGAGACTGTGTCCCCAATTCCGATGCAATCATCATGACCAGCAGGGCCTGGGATATCTTTGAGGTCAATACGAGTTTTCACAAATTGTGTACAAGACAGACTTCAGTGATACGTGGGTGTGGGCCTGTTTTCACCAAGCGGTATTTACAGCACACGGCAAGAGGCAGGGAAGTCTTCTAACGCCCGGTCCTCAGGAAGGATACGGAAAATCACAACACGTGTGTCAGCTGCATTTATGCTTTTTTTTTCCACCTTCTTTTACTGCAGTCCCCTTCACACCTTTCCTAGTCTGCATTTCACCACGCAACTGCAAAACGCGTTCTGCCTTTGTCACTGCGAGAAGCCTCGTTTGACAAGGACCCGGTCAGGTCATGAGTCATGCCCACTAACCTGATGTTTAAGCTAGCGTTCAAGAGCAAAATGTCAGCCTTTGGGGGGCCCCAGAGACAGACTGGGGCGCTGCCTGAGCTAGTCAGTGCCTCAACCTACTCGGGTAACCATCAAGATACTCACTGTGATACCTACAATTAATGCGGGGGGGGGGGTGCTCTTTAGAAAAGTGCAGTAAATTCAGTTAGAACAAAAGTTATGACTTTACATTTTATTTTCCCCTTTTGCCTGAAATCCTAATGCCAATATTAAGTTAGCGGCATTTGATCATGACTCGCTTTTCATATCCCAGGCATTTGTTCCCTTAGAAACTAAACAGAGGAAAAAAACTGACTCTATATAGAAATACACAGTTAACTAACTATCCATCCCCAAGATAAACAAACTACTCTTGGCCTTATTTATGCACCACTCAAAAACAAAAACCTAAAACTACAATAAAAACAACAACACACCGTGTGTGTGCAAAATTATAGGCAAAGCTAGTTAAGCCACAGAGTTTGTGATGTTTTATACAGCAGGCTCACAAACTGAAAACAAATTTTTGATTGCTTATATATTCTGAAGTGTTTCCTGCCTACATATCCTCAGAAATCCCAGGAGCTTTCCTGGACACATGGAAAATTTCAAGTTGAGCCATTTTTAAGTTATCCATGAGTGAAAGGGGAAAAAAAGGAGGAAAAAAAAAAACAAAAAACCCAGCACATGGAGTGGGAGTTTGAATTTGTCATAAAAAAGAAGAAAAAAGTTATTTTGTTCTTTGCCTGTCTTTGAGTTACTTGACAATGGCTGAACATACTTTACCCAAGTTTTTTTTTTTTTTTCATTTTTTTCAGAAAGAGGAGAATCACCTTTGTGCCGCAGCCAAGTATGAACATATTCAGCATGTTCTTTCTATACAAGTGCGCACCAGGGAATTCTTAAGGCAGATCTACGTGTAACCGTAAAACTAGCACTACCAGGCACAAATCGGATCGCACGTCATATACTACAAATATACATATACTATACATATACATATACATATACATATACATATACATATACATATACATATACTACAAATAACTACCAGAATAGGAAAGCAAGCGTGCACTTGGCATCCAGCATCCAAAATAAGAATTCGACTTTTAAAGTTACTGTACAGCATTTAACATGGAAATAATCACCTCCGCGGTGACCTCCGCGGTGGAGATCGCGGACGGAGACGCGAACCCCGCAAAAACCCCGGCGACCGGGCGGGGACCGGGTTTTGCGCCTTCCCGCCGCGCCTCTGAGAAACACCGCCCCCGGATTAAAGGCTTCCGAGATGCTCTGCACACGGCATCCACGTGGTAGATGGCAGGGCCTAACGGTGGTGGCTCGGGTGCCCGTGACAGGCGGGGCAGGGAGGCGCGGAGATTCTGGAACGTTTAAAGTAAAAGAGTTGAACAAGTTAAGTAGAGGGCAAAGGCCAAGACTGTTTTTGCGGGGAAACACCCCACTCAGAAATTCAGTTCCTGGCTTCATTTCCCGAATCTCACATAAATATCTGAGGACGTTGCCGGCTCCCTAGAGCCAAGAGGGAAAACATGCATTGAAAAGAACGAGCAAGAGGAGCCAGATCGCGGGATGATCATTTCGCTGGACGCCCTCCCCTTCAGACACCGTTGGCTGGGGCTCCCGGTAAGAAGGGCCGGAGAAAATGGATGAGCGGTGCTCCCTCCCCGGGAAGGGAAGAAACTCTGCTTTTATAAATAAACTTGTCACGGAGATAGGCCACACATCAAAAAAGGAAAGTAGGGGGGAAACCTGGCAGGACAGGGGGCCTGAGGTAATGGAGCCCTCCTGTCTCCCATCGCGGCTGGTGCGCACGGCGAGGGGAAACCGAATATTAGCATTGTCTGGCCCTGGCCATTTTTTCCCTTCTCATAATATAACTTTGTGAATATGTTTAAGAGAGTGTCTGCTGTTATTGGTCTAATGAGCGAACTCTGAAATCTGAGCTAAAGACAGCTCCCTAGTGGCTGCTCACTGTTCCACAGACCGAAAGGAAACTCCTTTCGGGGGCCCATCAGGGCGAGCCACTGCTGACAGCTTGGAACGGCACAGCACACAGATTTATTTCACAGACAGCCACAGACAGGAATTTAGCACCCTGTGCTGGCCTCCTGCTTAGTGGAGAAGGTGTTAAAATGCAACCATGCAGAGCTCTCCCTTGAACAAAACCCAGTAGCGACTAATCAAGCGGTCACCCGTCCCCCGGCAGAAAATTCCGGGTGCCGAGCAGCTGAGCGCCGAGCGGGAGCACCATCCTGACAGCTGCTCGGCGGCCGCTGCAGCTTGAGAGCTGCCTCGGAAATCGCTAAATATTTTGCGTGACCTTTCAACTTACAAATTAATTGATTTATAAACAACGGCAAATGTTATTTATTTATTTATGACATCTTGGAATGCCTTCCCTCGATTTAAGGGCACAGAGCTGCCGAGAATATTCCCTGAGGCCTCCGGCGGAGCTTCAGACCCAGAGGGTGGCGGCTCTTGCTGTCCCTCGCCAACGCGCCTCCCCTGAACGTGCGGCTGAAAGGCGGGGACCAAAGTGGGTGCTGATGTGTAAGACAGTCACCCGCCCCCACTAAGCAAGTCTGAACCGTGGTGTCACCTGCAGAAAATAAGCACACTAGCTTTGTTCTATATGTATGTAGATAGATAGGTACATATATGTGTGTGTACGTGTGTATTTCTGCGTGTACCACGTGTGCATATATACCTGTGTGTGTACATGCGAAATATACATACACACATACACATAGGTCTCTAAGGCAGCCTTCACCTTCAGATTTGTAGCCAAAGTTACTCTCTCCCCACTGCTGCAAATTCTAAACAAGTACTCAACAGCTGAGGGGCTGAGCTTTTTAGGGAAAAAAGCGAACTACATTTATCGAAGCGATTGCTACCGCATCCTGGTCGCTGGGGGTCGTTCCTAAGGAAACTGCACACAGTCGGCAATATTGTTTATATTGATTAGTTTGCTCATCTCACTCTCCCTCACGTATGCCATGGTTTCTCATACTTAGTTGGTGTGTTTATGAAACTACCGACTTGTTCTGGCAAAAGGAGGAGAGAAAAAAAAAAAAGAGAAAGAAAACAAGGAGAAGGCAGGAGGAGGACCAGAAGAAACATTTTTCTTTCGTATTTTCTGTGCTGGAAGTAAGCCCCTGGGTCTCTCGTTTTTAATTCCATTTGCAATGGCTCTGAAAGCTGTCCTCGCCTAGTGTATTCCCAATAAACGTATCCCTTCAGCTCGCTTCTCTTTCTCCCCACCTCAACTCTTAAAGTTTGCCAATCGATAGATAATAATGACCAGATGCTCCCTCAGTCCGGTGCTGGAACCATGCACGATGCCAAAGGCAGGACACATCGGGTCAAACAACGGTCTGCGTCCCAGAAGGTCTTTAAAGCAAGGGACACAAGAGTGAAACGCGATGGCACATGGACCGAAAGGACCCTGCCCGAGACCCCAAAATGCATCTTCACAGAACCAAGTCTACATTTGTTGCGACTACCCTGTCGCACCCCCTCCCCTGTGCTATTTGCTAGTCTGCCAGCATTCTTAGCGGGAAATAATATTTATTTGGACTTTTTTTTAATGTTTATATATTTTTGAGAGACGGAGAGAGACAGAGCATGAGCGGGGAGGGTCAGAGACAGAAAGTGAGACACAGAATCCGAGGCAGGCTCCAGGCTCTGAGCTGTCAGCCCAGAGCCCGACGCGGGGCTTGAACCCATGAACTGCGAGATAATGACCTGAGCCAGAGTCGGATGATTAAGTAACTGAGCCACCCAGGCGCCCCTTGACTTTTTTTATTTTTTAGGCCAACATGTTATCAAATCTTGCAGAGCCAAAAAAAAAAAAAAAAAGAGGGCACAGTATGAATAAGAAACTGATGCCTAGGCAAGTGCCCCTCCCAGAGCTCCTCCTCCAGAGTGGTAAAGCTTTCCCCACCTCACTGTGGTCACTTTACAAAGGGAGCCTTGAAAGAACCAGAGCGTTAGAAAACCAAAGTGGGGAAAGAAACCTCATCACCTTAGGAAGCCAAATCGGTCTGCTCCCATTCCAAGACAGAAGAGAAAAAATTATGCCCTGTTTATTTTTCTACTTCTCCCACTTCTTTGCAAGCATGTCATTTTCCTAGAATTCTTGTGTCGTGGGTTTGGGTTAAAGGGATAAGACTGTATTTTTGTCCCGGAAGTCAAAAGGGGTGTGTGTGTAGGGTAGTGGTGTGGAGGAAAGAGGAAGGGAAGCCACAGGTACGATGTGACGGAGGAACTTTGTATGGAAGCTTCCTTTGCATGTATATATACATATATATTCATATATACATACAGATTCATACATACATACACATATATAAATATACAGACATACATATACGTTCATATATACTTACATATACACATATACATATATATTCATACATGCATACACATTCATATATACATATATGTATATATGAACGTAAAGTTCACATCACACTTACTAGTATAGGGAACGTGCAGAAAAGTATATTTTCACTGAGATGCAAATAGTTTATAGGAATCCTATACAAAGAAAAATGCAACCAAAAATAAGTAGCTTGAAATAGAGAAATTTGCCTTAACCCCAAGTTGAAAACCATCTAAGTGATTCCTGATGCACACTAAGCTTGTCCCTCTCACTCTTACTCCCTTGCTCTCTTCCTGGAGTCAGTATTTCATATATTAAACAGGCCCTTTCATTCTATAAATGTGTTTGCATTCCAGATGAAACCTATTGAGGCAAGGATGAAGTGCGAGCCAAGATGGGCAGAGAGGGTTCTCAATTCTTCCACCAGTGGACATGGTTACAGTTTTTATTCTGGACTTACATAATATGTTCTGCGTTTGAAATACTTCCCCGTTGGTGCTGGTTGCTAGATTTCAAACAGGTGCTACCAGTGAGGCATCCAAGGTAAAACGACATGTCCCTGTCCCCTTGCCCAGTGTGCATTATGTATACTCAAAGTGTCCCTGAGACCCCTGACCACTAGAACATGAAACAAAGACTTCCACAATGTAGGTCTTCTTTTATTCATTCATTAAATAAACGTTCATTGGTACCTACTATGTGTTAGGCATTATTCTCGATGTTGGGGATGAACCGCTAAACAGAAAAACAAAACTCTCTGCCCCTTTGTAGTGGGAGTCAGCGAGGGCAATATACACAACCAACAAATGAGAAAAATACAGAGCACGTTAATTAGTGAAAAGCGTGATGAGAAAAATCGAGCACGGAAGGGGGTTAGGAACTGCAGGATCGAGGAGGAGGATCTTCACCGGGGTGACATTTAAGACCCCAAGGACACTGGAGCAAAAACTTCACATTGAAACATACAGTCCCGGGGCGCCCGGGTGGCTCAGTCAGTTAAGTGTCTGACTCCTGGTTTCAGCTCAGGTCATGATCTCACATCGGGCTCTGCGCTGACAGTGTGGAAACTGCTTGGGATTTTCTCTCTCTCCCTCTCTCCCTCTCTCTCTGTCTCTCAAAATAAATAGATAGATAGATAGATAGATAGATAGATAGATAAACAAAAGAAACATACAGTCCCAATTAAAAAGTAGATATGAACTAACTAACAATAAGGATTTTTCCGTTGGTTTTTATCATGCCAATCACAGCCAATGGTAAAACAGCTGAATTTCTGCCCATTTTCCCTCCAGAGACCAGATTGTGCTTTCCCGCACCCTTTGCTGCTTCTTTCCCACTGAACCTGCACCATTTGGTTCCTGCTGTCCTAACAGTAGGTTCTGTCATTCCTTTAAGTAATATTTGCTGGGTGTCTACTCTGTGTCAACATTTGAGGAGGAAATATCAAAATGGTGTAAAAGCAACATCTATGGAGTTTTGCCTCCTCTGTCTCTCCCCCCAGCTCCATCATACCTGCTCCCTTTCCTACTTAAGGCAGAAACATTCCAAGATCCCAAATCAGTACTTGGGATTTTTAATTTCAGGTGCCAGTGCCTACATGGTAAATAGATGTGCTCCAGTTATGGCAATTCAGACTCCCTGGTTTTCAGAGACACCCCTCCTAAAATCACACGTCTACTCGCTATTAAAAAAATCAAGTCAAGCCACAACAAAATGACTCCGTGCAATTGTGTATCACAGGTAAAAGAAAACCTTGTCGATATGAAATCAGACAGTGTAAAATTCTCTCCCAGAGGAATCTGGCATTATTACATCCCCCATCAATCATGGTAGTCTCTCCAACAACTGTATCAGATGCAACATCCAGATATTGCTGTCATCTTACCAATTCAGCAAAGACTCCGGATACCATTACAAACAATTCGGCCCCACCAAAATCTGAACTCTGCCTAGAGATTTCAGAGTCCTCACTTGTCTCCAACAACTAGGTCCAAATTCCGGGACTTTGCCGTTGAGTGTAATGGAATTTGACCTAAATATATGTGTATGACCTACACACGTACATTTCTGAGGAAATCATGGATCTGACCTTGGCATATAAAAGAAATACTCTATACACGTTATCATAGAATAATATCCGACAATGTATTATTGGATGGCATGTACTCTAAATCTTACCAAGATTAGTTCCTAGTCTGGGCATTCCATTTAACGACAGGCAATGATTCCCCCCAGCCCATATTACGGATCACGTTATCGGAAGCATCCAGGCAATGCTCCAAGTATACAGGATATAACAGGTAGACACACGGATGGACCCAGCAAAGCGTCTGCCTTCTGAATTTACTTTTTTTTCCAGTAGGGAGAGAGTTTTGGGTTTTGTCTCGTCAGATACTCCCGACGTGGGTGAAAGTCACAAAACCAAGCTTAAGCTGAAGTGCAGATATCAGGTGAGCATTCAAATCACCTTCTCTTTATCCCCTGATGCCATTAGGATAAAAACGCTTCCCCCTCTCCTCCTTCCTGCATCCTCACGCACATATGCGCACGCACAAAAGTTGACTTTGAAGCTTTCAATTTCGCTTAACGTCTTCCCTTTGTCCCCGCCACGGATAACCCAAAGCAAGCGAAGTGAGGATCTTGCCTTGGCCCCTGCACAGAAAACACCCACAGTGCTTTCACCTTATGTACCTTATTTATAATCCTCTGTAAATTCACCCAAAAGTCATGAACTACATAATACTAATTCTTATAGGTTGACATATTTCCCTGATCTTTCATGAGCCACATGGGGAAACAGTTTTCTCCTGATCTGAATGAAGAAGAAAAACAGTGATCCTAATCAACCATTTGCCCTTAGTGGCTTCCCTAAACAAATCTGGGAAAGCGCTTAAAGGCTTGGGAATAACCATGACCCTGCTTGATGCACTGTAATAACCCTACCTAATTATACTGATATAAAAACTAATTGGAAAGATAGCAAATGTCAGGGTAAGATGCAAATCGTAGGGTGTTAATTGCTGAACAGGTGCTGGAATAGAATTAAATGAGCATTCTGATTAAAAGAGTGGAGGAAACAAATGTGGACCCCCGATACAAACTTGGCCATGTGACTTCTTCAGCAGTCCATTCCACCAGGAAAAGGTCATGGTGCTGTGACCTCTGTTCTGTGATGGGTGGACCAAGAAAATAATAGTGACCACAGAAGAAAAAAAAACAACAACCTAGCAATAATACCAACATGACTTCTAGAACCGACTGCTTGGTTTGAGCCCCAGAGACATGCAATGTGTTTTAAGAGTTCTCAGATACAGAGATAAGCCTCGCTAGAATCAAGAATGCATAAATGCTCACCTTTCCCCTTCCACCTTGGACCAGAAGGGCTCCTATCCCGCCCCCAAGTACAGCACTACACAGTGCTAAGTGCTACGAGGGACTCACAACACACTTGGGGAGGGACGGAGTGCTTGATTAATTAACTGAATCCATAGCATCGCTTGCCTTGAATAAGTTGAAGCCGTATACGAGCCATGGCATTGGAGTGAGACGACATGACAGAGAATATATCGGCGGTTCCAACTGCTATGAACGGCTCATTCTTATTGCAAACAGCATTTCCTGATGCTCTAGCCATCCAAACCATAAACTGTGTCTATAAAGGCGATTTTCTCCTTAGCCCGGCATGCCAGTGAAGAATGCTTCCTCCCAAATGCCTGGTGCCTTGGTCAAGCTCTCGGCCAATCGTCATTCATCTCCTGACATTTGGAGAAGCCTGGACCAACAGCGCCTGCATGCTGACGCCATCCAGAGACGAAACCCTGAGGGCAGCCGCTGCATGTGGGTGCTGGGTGACAGAGATACAGCTCCCAAGCTCCAAGTCGGTAGGATCCCTTCCCAACACCATGACACCGTCCATGCTCCCACCTCCTAAAGAGGCCCTTTGCTTCAGCACCCCCCTCGAAGAAATGCTCTACCTGAAGTTCCTACCCCTTTTCTCGACATACAACCACAAACAACCCAGAAGGAAATGACTCCCTTTCCAAGGAAGGATGCTGCAGCTTAAGGGTTCTTTTCTCCCCGTAGTTTGCGGGGCTTTGAGATGTATGATGCTGGACACCTAAACTAGCTCTTCAGTGCAGGGAGAGGGAGGCAGCGCAGTTCTGCCCTGTTCTACTGGTGTTTCTCACGCTGCCCTGCCCCAGGGTAGAACAGCAATTCATTTACAGTGCTCGTTCCACCGGGGGGGGGGGGGGGGCCTCTTCACCCAGTGGCTGCCAACCGCACACCATTCTCCTTACCTGTATTTGCTTTTGGTGATAGAGCCCAGGGACGGCAGGGCGCACAAAGCAGCAAAGTTAATCCTTCTAACTCAGACCTACGTCTCCTAGAGTTAGAGCAAAAGCGCAGCAACCCAGTTTGCTTCCTTTTATTTATTTTTTTTTTCTTTGCACTTAATAGATTTGGCCTCCACCGACAGTGGGCAAAAGAAAATAATACGATGGTGACATGAGACAATGCATCAACTCAGCAGCCCAATTTCAAAGGGCAAACAGAGGAGCTCCCAAATGCTTTAAGAGGGAAATGTGGGTACAGGAGGCATGGGTGAGATTTCACCGTGTTTATTTATGCTTTTATAAGGACACTGAGAATAATAACAAAACAGGATGGGAAAGAGAAAATTTTTTGCTCCAGCATGGAGATGGGGGGGGGGGGGGCGGGTAGAACCTCCTTGCTCTTTCCTTTTCTTTGATCTTAAGAGAAGCTCACTCTCTCTTGTTCACTCTTTTCTTTAAGGAGAAAAAAAAAATAAACTGTCTCCTGAGTAATAAAGTCAAGACACTTGCCAGTAAAAATTGGTTAAGGTCATCACTTCCGAAGGTCAAACGAGTTTTAGACAAGATGCCATGTGGGATCGCCATTCAGCACATTTCGTTAAATGGTTAAAAATAATAAAACTAATGACAGTAGTGGAGTTATTTAAAAAAAAAAAAAAAAGCACAGAAGTCAGAGAGAAAATGAGAGAACCAGATGTCTTGAAGGAATGCTGGGAAATGCTTAAGAGGAAGATTTCTCCCACCCCAAACAAAAGCTTCCCCAAGGATCTTTTGAGATGCCCTGTCAGTATCTGATGCAACACCATATATCTTTTTTTGTGTTTTGCTGTGGGGTTTTCTTATTTATTTATTTTATTTTAACAAAGAAGACCCAACAGGGAAAACTTTTTTAAAAGGATGGCGATTCACGTGGACCCCAAAGCAAGCATTTCCCCAGATCCCTTGTGCATCGGCCTTGTCGAAAGATCCAAAAGACGGCAGAAGCGATGTTGTTCCAACGGTAGGTTGGCATAGAGGGGCCAACCTCATGCTCAGCCTTTCTCAAAATGACACCATCAGTTTAAGTGAGAAGATACCACGATCCATGCAGGTTCCGAAAGAAGAACTCTGCTTTAAACAGGTGGAGGCCAAGAGACTGTTACGAGATGCAAATGAACTCTCACAGGAGACCTCCGTGGCTCCAAAAACAAACTCGGAATCCACACTGACAGTGCAGCCCGCGTTCCAAGTTATGTCACATCCTTTCGCAGGGCAATAGTGGGCCGTCAGGCCTGGTGCTTTTTATGATCCGTTTGCTTTTTCAGGCCACAGCTCACCCACGGAACCAAAAAGTCTCTTGTGCCAAGGGATGCTTTAAAACTCCAGTGAGGCCACCGCAAGACTCCGGTTCCAAGTACTGTTCGTTGCCAGTGACAATTAGAACAATCTGAAAATGTTCCTCCCAGAAAAATACACTCTTTTTTTGTTGTAACAGGGGTGTAAACGCCAGCCAATCTCTTTTGGCACCCAGTGCCGTAAGAAGTGCTTTCACTGTGCCACCTCTCGACAAAAACGCCCTCAATGAGTGTCCTCTAAGGACCAGCTTTGAAAAGGGGTTTCGCGTATCAGGTTAATGCATGCACTTGGCACGGCCCAACTTTTGCACCAAGGCTCTGGGGTATGGGGTGATAAGAGCCAGGTTCTGTTTGTTAACGATAAGGCAATTATTTCTTTGGTACTTCATAGGAAAAAAAAAATCTTACAGCAAAGATTCAAACAAGGATCCCTAGGGAGACAACGGAACTCGTAGGTTGGAAAAGTTTCTTTTTTTTTTTTTCCTGCACAAGAGCAAACAAATGGGCCATTGAGAGCAACAGAACGGCTGAGACCAAGTTCCCGACAAACACACTGGCTGTCGCTCCTGCACAAGTCCGCGATAACTTAGGGAGGGGAAGGCAGGCGGCAAGGGGAAAGAGAGACAGGAAGAAAAGGCGCAGAGTGAGAGGAAAGGAAAAAGAAAAGGAGGCAAGAACAAGAACAGCATAGGAGTAAAGAGGCAAGAAAGAGAACAAAGGAGTGGAGACGGGATAAGAGAAAAGAAAGGGCACAGTACATCACTGGTGGAACTTTCGATGTGTTTGGGGATGGAAGAGATCCATGAACTTGGAAGGGTAAACAAATTAGATCTTTATTTTCACTGCCCCCTAATTGAAATTTAGCATCTAAGCATCTCTTTCCATTTTAAATGTAGACAAGCCCCAACGGGATTAGAGATCCACAGGCTTTCCTGGACCATCGACGGTATCCATGATGAAAAAGGAAGGGATGTGGTGGGGGAGATGAGAACACCAAAATCTTGGTATGGTATCAGGCAACCTCTCTCTCCATAGACATAGTATTTCAGAGGATAGATATGTATGACTTGGGTTTGGAAAAAAGGTCCTTTCATTTACTCCCTGGGTCTGGTTTTCTGCCTTCAAGCCCTGGCTCCCTGACCTTCCCCGGAACCCTCTAACATGCAACAAGTCTAGGCTTCCCATGCCAGGGAGCTTTCAGGAAGTTTTCTCAAGGTCATCACATCTGATTAACAGCTGAGAGTCAGTTCCACAGCTCTGCAGGTCAGGTCAAGCATGACAATCTTTTCGGACACAATTTTGCCCAGCTGGTTCCTGCTAAGGTCTGTAAAACTCAAAAAAAAAAAAAAAAAAAAAAAAAAAAGAAGAAGAAGAAGGTAGGCTGTGACTTCCCAAAGAAGCATGTCACTGACGCCTCATTTTTAGTTTTCTACTAGGGAAAAAAAAAATGCCGAAGGGACCGAGATTAATCTACAGACACAATGGGTCTCAAAACAACCAGCCTTCTGGGGCGCCTGGGTGGCTCAGCATCCAACTTCAGCTCATGTTATGATCTCACAGTTCATGAGTTCAAACCCCGCATCCGGCTTTGTGCTGTGGGTGCAGAACCCCTTCGGATTCTCTTTCTCTCCCTCTCTCTGTTCCTTCCCCATGCACATGAGTGCTCTCTCTCTCTCCCTCTCAAAATAAGTAAATAAACTTTAAAAAAAAAAAAAAACTAGCCTTCTGTCCAACCTTCCTTGTCCTCAGAATTACATCACAGAATCCCATTTCCACGGAACTTCAAATCCTGCTGTCAGGGTAGACTAGCATCCTGCAGTCAGTGGACCACTGACCCCATGACCTGTGCCGTAATCTACTAGTAGTTATGCCCCTTTACAGATGTGAGTGGGGAACAGCTGAGCCCCTGCCCTTGGAAATTCCCACCTCCTTCCTATTTCAGTATCACAGGTCAGCCTGGCCCGACCAATAGAAATCATGCCAACTCATCAAACTGATCTCCCTGCCCTCATCTGCAGATGCTTAGGTTTGGGCTCTGTTTCCAGAGGCTCCAAGCCAAAGCATCCCCCCCCTCCCCGTCTTTATGAAGCAAGAAGACCTAACACCTAACTTGGGGCTTCTTGGGGTGGACGTTAGCATAGGTGTCCTGCTCAAATCCTGCTGCCCGCCCAGGGGTTAAGAATGAGGGAGGCGGCCTGTTTCAGGCCGATGCCAATTTTGAAAAACGTGACATACTTCTCTCATCTAAGGAGGGAAGGGTCTGAAAGGACAGGGGAGGGCCTCCCAAACAGGAGCCCACAGCTCCACCTCTTGGGAGAGGGCACGTTTCTACCTGGCAGTAAGAGTCCATGGGACTCCAAATGTTAAGTTACACCCCCGTGTAGGCAGGTTCCAGCCATCAGAGTGGCGGGGGTCAGGCACTGGACGGAGAAAGACGCTAAACAAGATACACCCTGACCAAAACCACATACCGGCTTCCCTCGCTGTCTGGTTAATTTGCTTCCAGTCTCAGTGATGGGAATTAGGCAATTGCTTTAAAAACTCAGAAGCCACCATAAAAATAGAAAATTATTGCTTCCTGTCATGACCAAATATTAAACACAGTGCACACCTAATGACTCTATCCCTCCCCAGGGAAGAAGCTTTATGAACAATAAAATCCCAGCAGACTTCTACTGTTTGGGTTTGGAGGTCTCATTATGGGCTCACTGATCCAATACAATTTACAAGCTCAATGGACTCCACTCGAAGTGAAAACCGCCAAGCCGGAGTTATAAACAGAACACCTACAGTGAAGCCAGCGTTTCATTCTTCATCAGGGAATGAAAAGAAGAAAGAGGGGATTGAGGAGAAAGGCACTCGGGTAACCAGTTGCTCCCGGAAATGTTTCTGACAGCCTGTGTCTGACTCAAGGTTAGACACCTCACTAAAAACGCAAGGCAAGGTGGGGGAAAGCTAAGGAGTCCCTAAAGCCAAAGGCAGGAAGTAAAAAAAAAAAAAGAAAGGTCAGCAAAGGAAAAAGAGGGAGATGGGGTCAGAGTGGGGCGCGACGGGAGTGAGGGAAGCAAACGCAGAATTTTAAAATCTGCCGTCCGGTGTTTCGACACAGGTCGACTCAAAAACGACACCAAATTTTCAAAGTTAGATTTTTTTTTTTCAGCTCACTAAATTACCCAGATATATGTCTAAATGGTGGTTATCCTTCATCTTGTGACTCAACATCTGGATGATAAAATGCATTAGCCACTCTACATTTACTTGGGCAAGCATCAAGTGGACTGCTAGCATTAAATCGAAGTCGAGTCTGGCTCTTGTTCAAACGTCAGCCAAGACCAAGTGGGGAGAGAGGAGCTTCCCCTTTACCTTCAACTCCGTGCAATTTATCACTCGAGCCTAAACAGTCCCACATGTTTGAAGCGCTGAAGGAGACTTGGGGAACGCTGAACAAAGGCTTTCAGGGAAGTCAGTATAAAAGTGAACAGTAGGTAGACAGTGGGCACTAAACAAAAGCAATGCAGGGGAGGCGACAAGTCCATAAAACAGGGTCTAGACAGAGCATGAGAGCAAGGCACCGAGAGGTGACAAAAAGAGACAAGAGACAGAGCGCCGAAGAGGGGGCCTGGGTGGCGAAACTGGCAAAGACTGGCGGGGGAGGGGGTGGGCCGGCAGGGACTGCTGACGGTTCCCAATAATGTTTTCTGTTCACCTATCAGCTTCCTAACTGAACCCCCTAAGTGTGAATCAACTTCCACGTGGACAAGAAGATAATTATGAGCCCTACATGAAGGCAGAACACACACACACGCGCACACACACACACACACACACACACACACAAAGGAAGGAACTAAGCCAGCATGAGCCCATCATGGTACAGGGCTCTCTCATGCATCATCTCCCCATCCCAGCACTGTGCGACAGTCCTCACTCCCCTATTTTTCAGATACAAACTGGGATTCAGGTAGGGTTGCCAGATAAAATATAGGATGCCCAGTTAATTTTAAAGTTCAGACAACAACGAATAATTTTTCAGTATAAGTATATCCCAAATATCACGTGGGAAAGGCTTATAATGAAATTGCATTTGTTTTTATCTGAACTACAAATCGAATTAGGGCATACTTGCACCAAAAAAAAATCATTCATGTTTATGTGATATTGAAATGTGACTGGACAGCCTATATTTTTATTTGCTAAATCCGGCAACTCCAGATTCAATGAGAGGGAGGAAATGAATGAATGGGTAAAGGCATGAATGGTACAGTGGAGTGGTCAAACCCAGATCTGAAGCCAGATTTTGCCAGTTATCACACTCCAGGAATAACAACCACTTCAAGTATGCAACCCACATGTCATAAGTCTGTGTTACGTGCACAACCTTACTTCTTCTGAAGAAAGAAAAGGCCTTTTTGCGCAGAACAAACTGGCTACATAGAAAATTACTGATTATAGGGAAGCAAAATGTCATCAGTCTGACCCATGGCATGGTGCTTGAAAGGTGATGAATCCTCCAAAGCTCCGGTCCAGTTAGAAGCTTTGCGATTCAGCGACACCATATTCATTGGGAATGTCATTGTTCCTCCTGTCCTCTCCTTACACAGACCATCACAGCTGTGTCCTGGGAGTGAGAGATCTTGTCTCTAATCCCAGTTGAGTCTTTGACCTGCCTGCTATATGGCCACTGAAGGAGTTGCTCTTCCACAGAGTTTTCTCATCTGAAATGTGGGTGACGGTCCCAGTGTACGGCTGAGTCATGTGCAAAGCTTTAAATCAATCAGGAAAATGTCCTGTGCAACTGTGCAAATCTGGACCAAAGTCAACCAACCAAAAGGCTTGCCCTTTCTCTCCATAGAGACCTACCTCGGGGCTTGATTGGAGGACCTATGTGTGAAGGACAGCATACAGAGCTACGATGGCCCAGACTGCATGACCATTTTGTGAGCTCTCTTTTCTAAAAGTCCTGGCATCCAATGTGCCTTAAAAAATGCAGGTGTTAACCCCAAAGTGCTGGCCGGAATCCAGATGGTTCCATCCCTGCAAATTCTTCCATTCCTGCCATGGTATCAGTGGGATTAGGAATGTCTCCCTATTTCCTTTTCAAAAGCTCCTGTTATATGTGAGCAGCTGCAGCATTTCTCACCAGTTCTGGCTCCTTGGTGGTCTTGAGGGGGCTGGGAGAGTTTGAGTTTAGAACAAAACCTTCCTGGAGGACAATCACTTAATTAATTACCCAGTAGAGACTGACGACATGCTGACTCCTTATAGACTTGGGTCTAAGCTGCCTGACGTGCTTTGAGCCTCTTGTCACTCGACCACTTTCCTTTCGATCAAATGCCCGCTCCAATCGCAACTCTAGGTCAACATGAAGAACAGGGCAACAAAGAACAACTCCTATAAGATTTCAATCAGCATATAATCTAATCAAGTCCTAACAGGTAGAGCCCTGAGTTTTATAAATCATCTGTGGATAACTTCCTTCTTATCTCCTTAGGATATGTCATATTTCCCAACCGTTTGGCCTGTTAGCCTCTTGGCTGGTCATAAATAGACCCAGAAGAACTCCTCTAGCCCCATTTGCTCAAATAGAAAGAAATAACTGGGAGTTCTAGAAAGTTCTCTCAGGATGAACATGTGGTCTTATCAATCTTTCCCAAGTTCTGGGTCCTTTGTTCCCCCTAAAGCCAGCTAGACAACTCTGGGAAGAAATACCTTTCCTAGAAACAAACATCGATTTCTTATTTCCACCATGGAACAACCTCACAGTGCTGTTCTACTTCTCCTGACTCATCCCCTTTCTGGCAAACCTGCAACTTAATCACATCATACAATTTTATACGGGAGAAACCGGAAGTTGAAGCATACCATTATTTTGCTCCGCGTAACCGCATACATCCACTTGGTCCTCTGATTTTCCCTGGGAATTGATCCAGGGGACCTAACGCGAGCACTTCGAATGAGAGAATCCTAGTCAAAGTGAACTGGTGTGGGTTTTTCCCCTTTTTTCTAAAGAATTACTTGCAAATGGTTTGGATTCCGGCTTCCGAGTTCCTGCTCTCTCACAAACATCCAGGCTACTAAAAAATTCACAGATTGCCAGATGGTACAACAGCAGTTCTTTGCAAAGGATCTGAGCTTTCCAGTGAACAAAGGACGCGTACTCATGGGGACAAGTGGCAACATCAGCAAAAGCTTTGGAGTGGTGGGTGTATTGGGGGAGGGGAAGTGAAATGTGGAGAGGTGAGAAAATGGGCCTTTTACCTCCAGTGACTGGTATCTGGCAGGGAAAACCCAACTCCCAACCACTGCTGATGGTAGGAGGGAGCATATCCAGAAGAAGATGAAAGATATTAAATCAGAAACTAGGATATTTTGGGGCGCCTGGGTGGCTCAGTCGGTTGAACTTCCGACTTCGGCTCAGGTCACGATCTCACGGTCCGTGAGTTCGAGCCCCGCGTCGGGCTCTGTGCTGACAGCTCAGAGCCTGGAGCCTGTTTCAGATTCTGTGTCTCCCTCTCTCTGCCCCTCCCCCGTTCATGCTCTGTCTGTCTCTCTCTCTCTCTGTCAAAAATAAATAAACATAAAAAAAAAAAAAACTAGGATATTTTTATAGGAAGTCACTAAATTTGAAGCCTGTGCCCATTTTCCCAATTCCTGGTGGTGCAGGGTGATAGAAATAATGCCCAAGTTTTGGCAAGTAAACTGATACATTCCCAAAAAAGTCACAGGAAGCAAAGTATCCGTGAACTATTTTAACGCCTTCCTACAAGTTTCCCCTACTTCCATTCTGCATTTTCCAATTCATCCTCAAAATCATCCCTCCAAAATATTGACCTGACCATAAAATTGCACTACTTAAAATCCTCTAATGTCTTTCCGTCACCAACGAAAGATGTCAAAATACTTTTGTCCAGGCATATAAAGTCTTACAAAATCTGGACCCAAATAATCTTTCTAGCTTCTCCTACTGCCCCCCTTCACATACATCCATGCACTTCTAAAACTATGAGCAGATTTAGGAAATTTTTTCCTTTCCATATGTCTTCTCCTACCCACTTTCCTCCTAGAATGCCCTTTGATCTCAACTATGAATGTCCAAGTTATAGTCGTCACCTCTCGCACCTCTACCTAGATGAAAATAATCTCCCCGCTACAGGTCTTCAGAGCTTTAATCTCTGCCTCTCTTATGGCAGTTTTTTCTGCACACTTTTCATTTTTCCATCTGAACTATAAGCTCCTGATGGGAAAGCTTTGTGTCAATTCAATTTTATTATTCCTAACAGCACCTTGCAAAGTCCTTAATATAATAGACCCTTGATAAACATTTACTGAATGATTCATTCTGCCTCACAACCCTAGATATCTGTTCTTGGCATTGTTTTGTACCTACCTGTCCCTGGGGGTAAGACTGCTAAGCAGCAGTCAAATACAAGTAGTTACAGGAAAGGTCCTATATAAACTGGCAAAGGACTCAGTCATCCAAACTCTTCAATGCTTGGCAGTCACAGACTAATCTGCCAACTAATATTTACTGAGTGACTGTAGTATCCAAGCCACTGGACAGATGTTACAGGAGATACAACATAATAATTGCTATGACTTTTTTAAAGCATCTATTCAGTCATACGCTATGGTGGGCACCTTACACTAATATTCTTTTTTTTTTAATTTCCAAGAGAGGTTTCTTTTTTTTATATTAAACATAATTTTTATCAAATTGGTTTCCATACAACACCCAGTGCTCATCCTAACAGGTGCCCTCCTCAATGTCCATCATCCACTTTCCCCTCTCCCCCACCCCCCTCATCAACCCTCAGTTTGTTCTCAATATTTAAGAGTCTCTTATGGTTTGCCTCCCTCCCTCTCTGTAACTTCTTCACTACAAGCGTGAAACCTACAGATAACACAATGACTCTAAACCCATATCTTTCAGTAATATTCTTAATACAACTCATTGAGAGAGAAGTATTATTAGCACCATCACAAAACCAAGAAATATCAAAGACTTAAGCCACATATGATGCCCGACATCCAAGAATTACAGTGTACTTGGAAATGTAAGGCAAACCCAAATAGGTAAAGAAGATAACAACATCCAAACAACCTAGCAAGAGCAGGCACAGGGGGCAAATGTCAAGTGAGAAGACTTGGGCTATAAGAATTGATATCTTTGCAGGGGCAGAATCTGAAGCAGGTCTTGAAAAACTGATAGGATTTATATAGGCAGAGTTTGGGGTGGGTGTTCCAGGCAGGGCTGGTACATGCAAAGGGAGAGAGGAAGACATTTTCAAGGTCCGCTTGATGAAACAAACATTTTGATTCATGGGGAAAGACATGACTGGACTAGAAAGTTGGAACCCATCTACAATCCACTCACCTAGTTTTCACGTACTTTCCACAGTTTGTAAATAAATATTTCTCCGCGTGATCATTTAAGCTGTCCGCTCCATAAAAGGAGGAACCATGGCGGTCATGCTCCCCAATGGTCTCTTAGTGCCACGAGTTCACAAATATTTGTTTAATAACTGAATAACAACAGCAACAAAATCCTAAATGAATAAACGATGGAGTGAACCAACGTACAGATGATTGAGCCAGTGTGAGTCAAATCTTAAAGCTCTGAGAGTCTAGGAAGACCGGTGAGTCGAGCAGAACAAGTGTATTTCTTAAACACTAGCCCAACTACAGAAGTAAACATCAAAACTCTTCCATACCACCTCTTTGATCAGCAGGGGAAGAGTGATTTTCTCAAACGAAATATCATTTATTTACCACGTGGTCCAGGCTGTCATCTGGTGAAGTGCTTCAACCCAAAAGGAAGTATTTTCTATACCAGCAAATAGAAGAGTCCCTTCTCCTATCTGTGTCTAAAATGGCCAAGAAACTAGCAAAGATTTTACTGGAAAACAAAGGACAAAGAACCGGAAAGAATGATGCGCTCACTTCGGGTAGATAATCTGTGTTGTTTGGTGAGAAAATCTACACCCTTTCTGAGAGAATAGAATTTTCAGTAAAAAAAAGAAAAAAAAATAGCCCGGGGCCAGGCTTTTGTAGACTCTTCACAGCACTGGGCTCCCTACACTGGAGATGGGGAATCTGGGCATGGAAGGCACATATTAATAGCTCCCGTAAATTATTGATGAGCAAGGATGATGAATTAGCATGCCTGACACCCAAGCCTGGGCCCTCCGCTAGAATCAGAATTCAGAGCTGGAAGGTAATGCAAAGGTCAACCATTAATCCAATGCACTTCCTTTTACAGATAGGGAAACTAAGGCCCAGAGAGGCAACTCATGACCTCTGTAACATGAGACAGCTAGTTAGTGCATGATCCGGGGCCAAGAGCAGGCATCCTGATCCTAGTCGAAGGCCATATCTGCTACGAAATGCAGCCTCTCAGTCACGGGGACTGGGGACTGATATTCCATCACGCCCGTCACACACATGAATGTGACTTGTACAACCTCAGAGTTAAATGGCACTTCGGGAGCCAACAGTGCTTCCAGACCATACTCACCAGGCCTTTCCATTCTTACACAGCTCTAAATTCTGGAAAGGTTTTCCTTCTTTATCAAAATCTTTTTCTCTGGAACTTCTACCCATTAACTACATTCCAATTTCACCACTGAAACTGGCTATGTGACCTTGGCTAAGTTCTCCAGCTCCTTAAGATTCATATTCTTCTCCATAAAATTGAACTTTTCTTAACCACCAAAGATGAATTAAGAAGATAATTAACGCAAATTACATAGCCGAATGCCCAGCACATAGTAAGCGTCAATTAAAGGTTGAGTATCGGTCGTATCCACCCTTTTCAGGGACAGAAATCCTTGTTTGGGACTTGCCTCTACTGACATATCTGGCTTGTCCATTTCCAGGGAAAGGGAGGGAGTTGTCACAGATTGAAAACCAGTGTGAGTGGCCTAAGACGGCAGGAATCTACTAGGCTTTGTGGACATAAATCTCAGCAAGAGCTCAACTCCAACTACTATCCAAATACTGCTTCTGTGCTGAAAGGAACAGTGGGGTTAAAAGCTGAATCTACATTACAAATCAAGAAGAAATTAATATGGAGTTCGTTTGGTAAATTAACAAAAACTCTAGTGTTCAGGTTTAATGCAATACCCTCTAGCATGCCTGGGAGGTCGGTAAGAGCTTTACTCCCCACAGTTATTCTCTGGAAATTCCCATCCCACAAATAATACTTTCCTGGAGTTAAGTGATACACTGGAGAGAGGGATAACAAGCATGGGCCAGAGGAGAGAGGATCCAAACACGCACTCCAATGGAACAAGGTGGTCGATGAGGCAGAAAAAGGTGGGAAAAGGATGTGCCAAACGGCAGGAAAAGGGCAAACAAGAAGCCTGGACCAGAGGGGAAAGCAGCAAGTGAAGATGCTTACCAAGATGAAAAAAGGAGCAAAACTTGGGATTACAATTACTGAAAGAAAGAAGGAAAGAAAGAGAGAAAGAAAGAAAGAAGGAAGGAAGGAAGGAAGGAAGGAAGGAAGGAAGGAAGGAAAGCGGAGAGAAAGAGGAAGAGGAAGGGAGGGAGGAAGGGAGGGAGGGAAAGGAAGAAAGAAAGAAAGAAAGAAAGAAAGAAAGAAAGAGGAGAGAAAGAGGAAGAGGAAGAAGAAGGGAGGGAGGAAGGGAAGGAGGGAGAGAAAGAAAGAAAGAAAGAAAGAAAGAAAGAAAGAAAGAAAGAAAGAAAGAAAAGAAGAAGGAAGGAAGGAAGGAAGGAAGGAAGGAAGGAAGGAAGAAGATAAGTAATGTGGGGATCTAGAGAAATTGGGGCCTTCATACATTGTGGGTGGGAACGTAAGTAGCTGCAACGGAAGTGGTGTGGCCATGACTCAAATTACTATTTGGTAGGAACAAGGGCAGAGAAGAGAGTTCCATATTCCACTTCTAGGTCTGTACCCAAAAGAATGGAAAACAGACAGTCAAAGAGATATTTGTACACCCCTGTTCACAGCAGCATTGTTCACAAATAGCTGAAAGACTGAAGCAGCCCAAGTGTCTGTCGACAGATGAGTGGATAAACGAATGTGATATATCCAAACTGGGATATTGTTCAGCTTTCAGAAGGAAGGCAGTTCTGGCACTCTACAACATGAAGGACCTTGGAGGACATTATGCTCGGTGAAATGAGCCAGTCACAAAAGGACAAATACAGTAATGATTCTGCTTATGTGAGGTCCCTAGAAGTAGTTAAACTCATAGAGACCAAAAGTAGCATGGCGGCTGCTGCGGGTGGGGGAGAACGGACGGTCACAGTTTTGCAAGGTGAAAAGATCTCTGCGGTGGCTCTCACCGCTCAATAATGTGAACGACCTAAACCACTGAACTGTACACTTAAAAATGGTTACGACGGTCAAGTTTATGTTGCGTGCATTTTTCCACAATTAAAAATTTATTTAAAACAAAGGGAAGATACCATCAGGAAAACCCACCCATGAGATACTTTTAAGTAAACCTTTTGAATAAGGTTCATTCTGTTGTTTGTCGGGCTTCTTGAAAAAGAAAGTAAACAAAACTACATCAACATTTAAAATGGCCCTCCAGGAAACAGCTCAGAAATATGGAAACCAATGTCCCAAGACAGAAGCTCTTGGGATATTTAGCGTATGAGACATAGGCTGATCTGCCCTTCTAATAGAAAATACCATACCAGTATGCACATGGGCACAGACAGCCTACAAAGATGCAAAAAGAACGTTAGCCCTCTCTACCCATCTGACTTTTTATGGGCTACAAGAACTGGTACTTTAAGGACTCTTTTGTCACTCTCCTACATCAGTGAAACTGTCCCTAAAGAGATCTTCCCACGGACCACCAGATTATCCCTGAGCCCCAGAGATTCCGCAGATACTCAGAAGAAGTTTCCAGACGGAGAAGAGAGTCTGAGAAGAATACAGCCCAGAAAAAACAAGCTCTGAATTAGCTCTGAAACCACAAAATGTAAATCGGCTTGAGACTTTTTATTTTTATTTACCACACACAGATCTTTATAGACAAGATTTAGGCCGAAGACCAAAGTAAGGATTATGGTTTCATTGTTGGTTTGGTCTGTTCCGGTTTTGGTGTTTTTTTTTTTTTTTCTTCTTCTTTCATACAGGAACTTTGGATTTTTACACTAAAAATTAATCAGCTTTACTGCCACTCTAGACACGCACACATTTGTACACAGAAGGAAGGCTCTACTGGAGGCCTGTGATTCAGCAGCAAGTCCTGCTGGGCTGTGCATTGGCCTGGCTTTTTGGAGAGGGGTGGGGCTGCCCAAGAATTCACAAAAGCATGCTGAAAAGACAGCTGAAAATAAAAATTAAATTTATGTTTCTAGAGAAATCAAGGCAGAGAGTAATTTAGTAGGAAAAAAACAAATCCTAATCTGGGGCTAAGTCTGAGGACCTAGAGAACTACATCTCTGATGGGGGGGTGGGCGGGCGGGCACCCTATTATAAAATCCGATGATTTTCAATGAAGGGGCCACATGGTAGTAAAAGCTATCTTTCATCTTTTAAGCAGCCTATTGGAAACTGAATATCTGCCCAAGATGTGGTCACAGGGGCTAAATGAAAAGTCAAGTTGTTTGGCGTTTGAGCTGGAAGCCTATCGAGTCAGTGTGATAACACTGCTTGTCTTGTCCCCATCCAAAACTCTGACTGGCCATTGATGAGATCAAGGGCATTTCTGGAATGAGATTCTTCCTTCCCATTCCATTGTACGTCTTTGATTAATAAAAATGGAGTTTACAGCTGAATGGTTGGTTACTTGTCGATTGCAGTCCAGCAGGCAAAATCTGACAAAACGCTGGGCCGGCCAAGGAAAATGATCGAAGGGGTCTTTTGTGGTGAAAAGTTTGGGAACCACCCTTGAGGCTCCCCATCCCCCCCCCCCCGAACATGCACAATTCCAAGGGAATAAGCAGGCTCCCCAGAGCCAAAGTGGAGCGTGCCTGTTGTGTGAGAAAACTCAAAGAGAGACAGTGTAAATTAACTGCATCTGGTTAGATGAGCGAGCAGGGGGAGGAGATAATTAGTTGGCATTATAGGAACAAGGGCAGAGAAGAGAGTTCTATATTTACTCAGAGGAAATCCAAAATAGACTACTTTGCACCCGTTTGCTGCTCGTGGGGGATCTCAACATTTCCAAGTTGGCAGACGTTGAACACAGGGACGGGATGCAGAACTCAACCAAACCCCCGAATGACACAAACCACCCATCCCACCTCCCACAAATGGAAACCTGACTTCACCTCCTTTTACATCCACAGGGAAGGGAAGGAGGCGAGGGTAAGCCCAAAAGACATTCAGAAGTAATAAGACAAGGGCAATATCTCCAAACAAAAGCCCTGCAATGAGTAAGCAGAATAAATGCATCTGTTTACAATAAAACGGGTTCTCTAAAAACCTGATGATGGCCAATTTACAGCACCCTTTGGTATGTCTCCGTGTGTAGCTGCGCAACATTTCAAAAGTAACACATATTTCAAGTGATGCAGAGATATCACTGGGCTGTTTTATTGTGCACAGGATAGTAAAAAGTAAATGCCATCGTCCCATAAAGCTCTATAATATGCAGCCAAGATACAATTTCCACCTTCGAAGACGAATTTAAGACATTCTAGCACAAACAATGAAAGCACCTAATTTGAAAATCTTCTCCCTCTGTAGATGCTAAAAGACTTTCTTTTGTACGGGTGCCATGCGTATTACATAGGATTAAAACGTAGATATGTCAGGCTCTATCCGCGGGTGCAAGTCGAATGCGGGTTCTTAAAGTAAGAACTGCTAAGTGCAGTCATTAGGATGTGTGCTTATGAGATGGAAGGTGCAGGTTAGGATGTATGGGTTGGCAACCATCTTTAAAGCTGATTTGTGGGGACCTTATTCCAAGAAAAGATGCCATAGTCATGAGGTCGGAAGACCTTCTTCAAAGGGGAGCCAAAGTGTGGGGAGGGGAGTTGAAGATTAGTGAGGTCAGCGTGCATTCTGGAAAGGACTGGGTCTGCATCTAGCTGTTCTCACGTGCTTCGAATCCCCCCAGAGGATCCTGAGGGCATCCTGGGAAGTTGGGAAATGGGGCCACGTGCGATCAACACATCCAACTCACATAAGTCAGGACAGACAGTGCTTGGGAGAGGCAGGCTGTGGCAGTGAGAGGAGCACGAGCCGAGAGGGACAGACAACTGTGTTCTGGAGCCAGCTCTGCTCCACCCAGCCGTGCAATCGTGGGCAAGTCACGTCACCATTCCCGGGTCAGCCTTCCGTCTATCAGATGAGGGAGATGGCTGACCCCAGAGAGTTCTTACAACCCCTGCATTGTAAGCTTCTATGCACTTTCAGAAAAACAAAAAAAACAACAACGGAATTCCAAACAGCTCTCTAAAATTGGTCCCCCGTGAGCCTCCTACGATGGCAAAAGCACCCTGCATATCCAACAGACATTTTACATTTGGTTCTCATCCTCTTCCAAGCACCTCAGAGAAGTCTGCAGAACCGCCACGGACATTTCAGGAGCCTCCTGAAACCTACAGCGGCAGCCAGTACCCTCCGATCGTACCGTGGAAGAACAGAGCTGCTGAGTGCTTTGTCCAAGGTCAGAGGCGAGGACAGGATCAGGATTCCAGCCTCCCCGTTCCTAGGGCTATGCTATACTTTCCACAAAGAAACCAAGCTGGCTTTCTGGGAAGAATGCCAGAGGTTCCATTCTCCCAACTGAGAATTCATTGGGATATTGGAATAACAACTTTGGAGACTGTGGTCTCTCCAATCCATTTCAGGACCTGGCTAGAAACACGAAAACCCAAAGAAAAAAGCAATAGGGAATTATTCCGTTTTTTAACGAAAGAGAAAAAATTAGGGGTGGGAATATGGGATTTCTTAAAAATTACATGATTGCTGGAAGTTAATTTGGTATTTCTTCGTTGGTTTGTAAGTTCTGTTTCCAATCACAAAAACAGACAGCTGAGGATGCCTAAATCACATTTCAATGAATTAGCATCTTGTCCCAGAGAATCTTTCCCACTCTGAATAGAACAGAAGACCCAGAATGCAATGCTCTGTGGTAGAAAGGAATCTCCCTCGATGCAAGAGAGAGTTTGTCATAATCCCCTAAACTGTAATCTAAACTGATAGTCTTCAACCCAACAGTCATCGCGGAGAATGACAAAGGGGATGACGCTTAACTCGGGGTACACTGCCTCTTCCAAGAAACTTAGTGAGACCCAGCTCTGCCAAATAGGAGAGCTGGCCTCCTTTGCCATCCTTTAATATCCACACACTCCTTATTAGGTTGACATCACTGCACCTGGAAAAGAATCCCAGCATAGATTTAGAGACACATGTTCAAAAAGGAAGGTTCTGACTTCTTCCAAGAAACGCCAACCAGAACAAGAGAACACATGTTGGACTAGCTCTGCCTTGAAGATAACATGAAACCAACCTTATGGCAAATCCCAAGTGATCGATACTCAGCGTCGAGGTTCATAAAGGAGAGAAACCAGAAATGATCGTTTTAATCACTTTTGCCCCCTACCTGTCGATGATGACAGGGTCTGAAGGAGTCTCATTTCGGTTTCCACAACTTTTCTTCTCGCAACATCGACTGTAGATTGGGAAGGAACCAAAAGAGTAAAAGAAAATTGTTAAAATCAGGAAGATACAATGAGCATACAGCATAGAAACATTCACAAAAATACATACGTCCTAGGTAGCCTCTTAGCGTTCAGAGGCTCGAGCGCAGAGTTTATGGCCATGTTTCAAAACAATGCTGGACCTGAAGCCCAAAGATACTCCTTCAAATACTCTGTGGCTTATGACTGGGTAATTCTCAGCAAATCACAACTTTCTCAGGAACCATATTTGTATTCTGAGCCACGGGCATTGGACTTTTAAATCTATAAGGTCACATCTTATAGACCCATGTTGAATGATTTTATGATGGTGTATTTTAGATCTTTTTGTCTCAATAAATATTTGAAGACAGAAGGGGAAGGAGCACGGACAAAATAGACCCCCAAGTAGCTGCCTGGACTTATCAACCTTATTTGTGTAATCTTTCCAGAGAACTCTGTGTACTTTATAAACATTTATTTATTTATTTATTCATCTCTATCATTTTCTAAAGGTGACGGGAGAAGACCAGAACCATGGTATACATTGTGAAATAGGGGAGAAAATGAGGCAGGGAGCTATGAAATGATATCTCCAATAATTTTCGCCAAGTCCAGAACAGAAATGGGACTTGATGCGTTAAGCGCCATCTTGAAAACTCCACCTCCCAGGGCCTCCTCCTAGCAGAGTACCTGGTAGGGCCTCAAAAACCACCTGTGGAATTAGCTGGGAGGGAGAGAGAAAGATGAGGCCCGACGGCAATTACGACAGATAAGCGGGACCCCGTCAAACCTGAGCAGAGAACAAAATGCTCCCTTCCAAAGGTGTCCGCGTGAAAGACCTAGACAGATGTGAGAAGGGCAAAGGAAGCTGGGTGGTGGGGAAGCACTGAAAAAATCACCTCCCCACATGGCTGCCACTGCAGACTTCTGAATACCTCTTGGCTCATCCAAGCACATGGTCTACCATCAATGGTAGTTGCTTATGGATGTAGGCTTGCAGGGCATAGAAAAAAAAAATATTACCACCCACACTGGTGCGAGAATATGCCTCATAAACATTAGCAAAGTATATGTAAGCACTGCCTTCCCCCGATCTGTTGAAGAGTGAAGCAACACCATAGGAAGATTGCCCAAGTGAGAATCAGGGCTCTGGCGTCCAACTCAATGCTGTCACTAAGCAGCTGCGTGAGTTTCGTCAAATCTGTTTAACCCGCCTGGGCTTTGCCATCCTCATATATAAAATTAAAATATTGGACTAGATTGAGGCGCCTGGGTGGCTCGGTCAGTTAAGCATCCGACTTCAGCTCAGGTCATGCTCTTGTGGTCCGTGAGTTCAAGCCCCATGTGGGGCTGTGTGCTGACGGCTCAGAGCCTGGAGCCTGCTTCTGATTCTCTCTCTCTCTCTCTCTCTCTGCCCCTCTCCACCCATGCTCTGTCTCTCTCTGTCTCTCAAAAATGAATAAATGGTAAAAAAAAAAAAATTTTTTTTTTTTTTAATATTGGACTGATTATCTCCAGAGTCCCTTCTAGGTTTACAAAGCCTGTGAGGCAGCGAGATCCCCAAGCACCCTTTGGAGGTGACGACAGAGTAAGAGGGAAGCCATGTGGCAGCGATACCGAAGCCTTATACCGGCCCAGACACAGATTTGCTTTCTGTCTCTTCTCCGTCCATTTGCCCTCGCTGGTCCGCCACAGAAGTACAAACAAACAAATAAAGAAGAATTTTTAAAACTTTTAAAGTTCCTCTTCCCTCCTTGCAGGGATGTGTGCATGGATTACACGGCGAACCAACTCCAGCATTCTCAAAAAGCAAAATATACTTGAGAGATGCTAAACAAGTTCCACCAAATGATCGCTAGGAGCTTTTAAGAAACTTAATCAAATTAGCAGGAAGTAAAAGAGAAATGGTCTCCACTTCCCTAAATACCAGAGTTTGCCACTGGGGGCTTTCTGAAATAATATTTTGCCTTTGAAATTATATTAGGTCTTAACTTTTAAGATTTCAATCCATCGCAAGATTAACACCAATAAAAATGCCGGCCAGCTGCTTTCCTAGGTCCCAAAGCCCTTGTCTCTCCTCCCAACTCCCTATCACCACCCATTTCCGTCTCCCTCCTCTTCTGTTTCCATTGCTCATGTCAGCAGAATACCTTTGCAGTTCAGGCAAACCTTTTCCTCCTCAGCAACACAATTTCAAAAGCCCATACATGCTTGTTACCTAAAGACCTTCTAGCTAGACTCCCCTTTGACATCACCAGCATGTCAACATGACCCAAATTATGTGTACGATGCTGGGTACAATTTAATTACAAGAGCACACACTGTTGGGATGTGCCACTGTGTCTAGTTTGAGAAGGAATGATTCTGAAGAGGCCGAGTAAGTTTGCAAGAGTGCTCGGCCGAATTCAGCTGCTTTCCGTGGGGATTTTCTCTGAAGGAAAAGAAAAACAGGTAAAAATGCAAGCCTGGGGCCAGTGTGACACAATGTGGGGAATCTCATCAGGGAAGGAGCCGATGCACGAAGAAAAATGCAGAGGAACTTTAGGACCCAATCTTCCATTTTCCAACAGTAACGTCTTTAAGCATAATCTCTAATGTTCATAGGGCAAAAAAAGATGGAGAAGACACTCACTTGGCAGCTGGACTGAAATAGTAAAGGTATAAAAATAATAGGAGTTGGGGCGCATGGGTGGCTCAGTCAATTGGGTGACCGACTTCAGCTCAGGTCATGATCTCATGGTTCGTGGGTTCGAGCCCCGCGTCGGGCTCTGTGCTGGCAGCTTGGAGCCTGGAGCCTGTTTCAGATTCTGTGTCTCCCTCGCTCTCTGCCCCTCCCCCACTCATACTTGCGCATGCTCTCTCTCTCTCAAAAATAAATAAACATGAAAAAAAAATTTTTTTTTGAAATTAATTAATTAATTGATAATAGGAGTGTACTGTGTTTGCTCCCTTTGAACCCTTCTTAAAATTTCTCTGGGTTAGACAGAACTAACTCTTTTTCTTTCTTTCTTTCTTTTTTTTTTTTAAAGAAAATGTCTCATCAAGATGTCCTCACTATTTTTTTTTTTTCAAATCTGGTTTCTTAAATGACATTCCGTCCTCATGCCAATAATATCAACATAAGCAAAGGGAAGTGGGAAGTAGGAGACATTCGTGAACCCACAGTCGGTCTCGAAACAACTGCTCTGAGACCAGATATGTGGATGGTGGATGTGGAGGACTGGGACCCTGAATTACTCAGATAACAAACTCCATTCTCCCCTCCCTTTGCTGTATAGACAAAGCCTGTGCAACCAACTTCAGGTTCAGCTACTTTAGTTAAAAGGCTTTATAGGGTTATTTTCTAATAAGCAATTCTCTAGGTCTGAAGTTCCTGGTGTTTCTAAAAACCGAACAAGACTGTGAAACAGGAAAGGAAGGGGAAAAATAAACAAAGAAGAGGAAACTGAACTTGGCATCACGTTGACTGTGTCCCTAACTACCATGGAGAGGCTCAGAAGTGCTTTTTCCCTAATGAATGAAAATGAAGGTTGGTCCTCCCCTCCTCACTTTGGCTGGGTTTGGTTTATTTTATTCTGATTCTGATTCAGAGAACCTTTTACCTGAAATCCTCTCAATTTGCCTACAGGACTCTGCCCTTCCGCATCTCCTCACAGAGTCTTTAGAGAGGGAAAGAGACAAAAAAAAAAAAAAAACCATGGGGACGAGGCTGGGGGAATATGGAAAACTGCATCCCAATCCTGAATCTTACCTGCATTTTTCAGAAAGGAAGAAAGAAGGGGGATGAGGGATGGCTGGAGAAGAAAAAAAAAAAAAAAGCCCCAGCCACGGACACAGGGTGTCCAGTCAGTCAAACTCCTGCTGGAGACAAGCGAATGTGCCCTTTCCCCTCCAAAATCGTTTTTAAAATTCAACCCTCAACTTTCAAAAATCTGTCTCTAATTTCAAACTCAAATAAGCGCACAGCATGGTGGCTTTTGTTTTGTTTTCTTCTCCCCAACTCCTCCCTGCGATTGCATAACAAAAGTGTCTAAATTCACACCATCTGGCCGATAAAGACACTGGCCCCACTGCCCGGCTGGCCCATCTGATTAGGGCCCTGTCTAGCCTGCGCCTTGTGGCGAAAAGTCACAGCTGTGGGGTTTGCTCGCGCTCAATACAACTCTGTTATTAGCCAGCTGTAGGCCTTGAGACGACTTCTGTTCAAATTATAATATCTTTTAACCCTCTGAGCATTGAGGGCACAGGGGTGGCTGGCAGCGACATAACAACTAGATTTCTCCTTGCTAATAATTGGCAAAATGAACTAAAGCAGGGAAGAGGGGAGCAGAGACAATTGGGGAAGAGAGAAAAAGTTATTCCTAAAGAGATTTATTTTGTTCCCCTCCAAAAGCTAAACATCAATTTATGAGCTCTTTTTTTTTTTTTTTTCCTAAGGATTACAGAAACCATTCAGGGAAATTCCCAGGTATGCCCAAGAACACCATGCAGATGGAACTAAGCATGAGCAGTAATCTCTGAGAACATCCCTCTATCACTGACTGCTAGCACTTGCCTTGAAAATGTGGGAGAAAGAACTTTTTTCCCTTCCTGGAGAATCAACCAGCTCTGACTGACAAATTGAGATCTTCCCCTCTGGATACATCCAACATTTGCCATCATCCCAGTGATCTCCCAAAACACACACGCGTGCACACACACATGCACACTCCATGCACAGTGCCCATCCAATGGATCATTTATTTACCCATAATTAATATGTGTTTTAAATTCTAGTTTGGGGAAGAAAATAGCAGAGCGTCTTCCCTGGTCTCAAATGCGGAGAAGTTACAGTACATTAAATTTTTATATTGTGTTACTAATGCAGACTAAACTAGAGGCTTTAAAAATTGATGCTGCTACTTAGACAGCATAAAATGAGGAGGATTTGATTGGGCTTAAAAATAAAAATGTCAGCCTTAACTACAGCTGGATGGGGCGTGCGAGTGTTATTTAAAGTGATAGGTGTAATTCGTCAGACAATGGGCCAGTTTGGGGGTTTGTTTTCTTTTCTTTTAAGAAGATAATCTCTCCAAACAAAGACATTTAAAAGTATAAAGAGGGATAAAAAAAAAAAAACTCCCTTCAATTAGCCAACTAAATCAAAGTGTTCTGACTATTTAATCTAGGTATTACACGCAAGTTCATCTTGGAATTGTATTTTCTTTCTGAACGAATCTATCAGGGGCCCTGGGATCATGGAGTGGCTATCCGCTTACTCCATCACCCATCACCTCGCCCGGCTACTCAGGCAGGGAAGCTCTATTCCCCTCGGCTGAGGCCCCTGGCAGAATTGAACTTTGCATTTGGCAAAGTTTGTTTTTCCTAATACTTGGTCAAAACCAAAACAAACATGGCTGATTGTTATGGTTTCTTTCTGACTGGGTTGGGAGGGAGCCGGGGCTGCTAGGAGCTGCCCATAAAACAGTCCAAGCTAAATCAGATGGCCTGCAATTACCCAAAACTAGCAAGTCTGGAGCTGGTAGACATTCACCGTAGCAGGAGCAGTCAGAGTAAGGAAGAACTGAGGCTTTCTCCCCAGTCAGGGATTTTGGAGAAAGAAAAACACGTATGGAATCAACGCTTACATTTTTACAATAAAATAACCACCTCTTTCAAGAGTTTCCTTTTTATACCCTCTCTCGCGTGCTCTGAGTTCCCCACTACCCAAACGGTTGTTTGAAAGGATGAAGAATTAAGAACGGACTGCTCTTCCTACCCAGTAGTTTCTCCTGACCTCAGAAACTCCCCTGACACGTGAAATCTTCGGAGAAGCCACATCCCCGGAGGAAGGAAACCCTTCCGCATCACAGACAGGTGCCTCAGCGGTTGGGGATGGGGGTCTCCACCCTCGGGTGGTCCCTCTCCGGGACTGCAAGGTTTTCCAGTGCTTTGACTCGGTATGCCACAAGTGGCCCCTCCTGGAAATCTACCCAGAGCGGGCCCGACAGGCGGGAACCTAGCGGTGCGGACCTCGGGTGGAGACCGGTTCAGGCAAAGTTCACGACCCCAAATTCGGCCGGGGGGCTGCCCGCCCCCTCCCCGCGCTGCCACCGACCGCTGGGCTACAGAGACTTTCCACGTAACGGAGGAGACTCCCGAGATGCCAGGGCGGTGAAATCCTGAGTGGTTGTGGGTTTCCTTTTAGCGTCCTAACGGATATGCTCTAAGAATCTGACCTTTAAGGGGAAGTTCTAGCGGATCGGCCCCGGGGTAAGGCCTCCCTCCCTCCCAGCCATCATTGCTGAAAGGCAATGCCGGGGGCTCACGGGAGCGCGGCCAGCGAGGCTCACCTGCCCCGCTTTCCAGCAAAGCCCGCAGGAAAAAGCGACTTACCTGCACATCACTTCGTGCGTCAGGAGAACTCGGCACATTTCCGGATTCTTATTTTGTCCCTCGTAAGCTATGGGCTGCAGAGGAGTCGGGGGGCAGGGAGGGAAGATAGGAGGGCAAAGGAGAGACAAAGGAAAGGAGACTTCAGAGCAAGCACAGAATTGTGGGGTGGGTTTTTGTCCCCTCTCTGCCCACTACTTCATTAGGAGTTAGCACAGAACCTGAGTTGTGGCCCGGTTAATTCAGGCGACAATAATAATAGAGTAGCGAAGTTGGCCCTAGTGAAAACATATTTTCTGCAAAGGGGGGGGGGCGCGATCTCTCAACAATTCTCTCTTCGCTCTTTTGCTCCCCTGCCCCCACCCGCCCCCCACCCCCCGGCCAGAAAGAAACAGGACAAGGGGGAGAGAGAAGAAAAAAAAAATTGTTCTCCAGGTTGGACAGGTTCTTGCTATTCGACGTGGAGAGGCAAGTGAAGTCTGACCCTGGAAACCGCGGGGGGTGAGCAGAGGTCAGGGACAGACGAGGGGGGACGGGGGCGCGGGAAGAAGAGGAGCCGAGTGGACCTCCGACTTACCTGCTTGGTGACCGAGTCGATGAGCCTGACGTACAGGTCCTGCTCGGTGCGGACGCCTGCGGGGGGAGGGGGCGGGCACGAAGTCAGGGCCGAGGAGCCCCTCCCCCGCACCCCAAACCCGTCCCCGCCGTGGGGGCAGAGGCCCAGGCAGCCACTCCAGGCTCCGGGCTGCTGGCTAGCCGGCGGGCTGAGCCGTCCAGGGGGCAAAGGCCCCCCGCCCGTCCCCTGCCCCTGACCGAGCCTCCCGCAGCCCTGCCCACCCCAGGCCTGGAGGCCGCCAGCCAGCGACGGCGGCAAGGTCAGCTGCCCTCCTCGCCGGTTACACGTGCGGGCGCGGCCGCCGGCGCTGGGCGCTCACCATTGCTGTAGAGGAGCTGTAACTTGTAGTGGGTGCCGTTGTTGGTCTTCTCGTTGCCTTGTTCCTGAAAAGACAGGCAGCGTTCGAGCCCCTTTGCCTTCCAGCACCCCCCACCCAAAGGACAGACTGGAGAGCGCGCCCCACACCGCCTCCCGCCGCCTTTCTCGCACTCGCCCTGCAGCTTTGAACAACCCCCTGCCCAGCCCCAGGTCAAAGGGCAGGAGCGTCTTCGGCCTGCCAACCCTTGAAACTTACTATAGCTCGGACCACTTGATGCTCTCCAACGCCTCTGTCCCTCCCCCTCAAAAATGTCCCCAGAAGTTTGCCTCCGGAGCCGCCACCATCGGACTCTGCGGCCAAAGCTGCCTCAAACAGGCAGCCCCTCCGGATCTCTCGGTCCTTAAGAAGCTCCAAGGCTTCTCTCGGCCGAAAGATACAGGTCTGTCATTTGGAACGGCAGCATCCCGGCTCCATCCCGCCAAGACTGGAGCTTCTGGGGCCACAAGCTCAGGGACCCAGGGCCAGGTTCGAGAGGGCCCTCCGGAAGCCCCTTCCCTAAAGCTCGCATTGTAGAGCTGAGGAGACTGAGGCCCAGAGAGGGCAAGAGACTTTCCTTTTCTCACACGTCCGTTTCATCTGGGATCAAATCCTGACCAAGCCTGGGTCGGGAGCAGGCACTGCGCTCAAGAGGGAGAGTGGGAGAGAAGGTTCATTGGGGAAAGCGGGCCAAGACTGAGCTCTGGGTTTGCACCTAGCAGCTCCCCACTCTGCCGGCGCTGGCAGGTGCAAAATAATAAATAATCCGGAGAAGGGCATGCTCTAGTCTGAAGGGCGTTTACTCCGCGGCCAGTCCAGGACCAGGCTCTACGATTGACCCCGAGGCTGGGTGCACAGAGCCGCCAGCGCCCCCCGCAGCGTGTGGTGCGGGAGCGAGTCTGGAGGAGGCGCCGGGAAATCGACTGATTTAGAGGCTTGGGCCAGAAGCCTCGATTTATCATCCCTGATGATGTGAGTGGAAAAGTGTCGCGAGTGACAGATGGAATCTTTAGTGCTCTGCAAGGTGGTAGTTATTAGGCCGTGAGAAGAGGGGGGACCTCCGCTTACTTTGTCGTTCTCCACAAAATCTACGAAGGCTGTGCGCTCGATCTCCACCGGCTGCCCCTGCCTGTCATAAAGCGCCAGAACGAAGTGAAAGAAGTTGGATTTCCTCAAGTTGGAGGGAGGCTGCTTCTCAAAGTGGGCCCGGGACAGGGCGACTCCGCTGCGCAGGAAGAGACACCGAGGGGGCCACCGGGCAGAGGGAAGAAGAGAAAGACACAATGTTACCAACGTCCCACACAAGCACCGCGGAGGAGGGTCAAGGGTTCCGGTCCCAGGTCCAGAGCTCTGGGCCCTTCAGATCTTTTTTCAGTTCGGTTTAAGAAGAACGGACTCCTTAGAGTAGTCGCCGCGGCCACAGGGGTCGGTTGTCGGAGCCGACGCCCTGTCCACTGCCACGCCCGCTGTTCCAGCCTCCGGGCGTCCCAGCGCCTGGCAGCTCACGGTCCGGCCTTTAGTGGAGCCCAAAGGATCTCGGGTGCGGGCCTAGGCTCAAAGCGGTCCCCCAAGGAGGCGGCCCAAGTTCTATCCCGCAGGGCCGCCCCTATCTTCACCCTCAGGTGGTGCCGCCGGCTGGATCAGGATTTGGAACTAGGACCCCGGGTTAGAGCAATAAATGCCTCCTTACTTTTGAAGAAGTGACTCTGTCCTGTCCTAGAGCTACTGCCCGCTACGCCCTCCTTGCTCTCTCCAAAAGTTCGTGGCTGGGAACGCCTTGGGGGCGGGCGAGAAACCCAGAGCCCAAGCCTTGGCCCTACAGGGAGAGGCCTCACCTCCGGCTTCCCTCGCTCTTCCGAAAAGTTGCGCCCCGGACAGTGGCAGAGCGGAATCCCTGGGACCTGGGATGGAGGGCCACTGCCGACAACGTGATACTGGGGACCCCGCCCCCAGAACTGCTGCGCTTGAAGCAGCCAAAATGTTATTAAGAGGCAGAGAGCGTCCTCGCCTGGGGCCAGAGGGATCCCCGCTTAAGCTGCATCTCCCTGCGGCGCCAGCCAAACCCGCTGACCGCGAAACCCATGTTGGAGGACCCGGGAGGCGCCCTCGAGCGTTTTGAGTGTGCGCGCACACCTCCCTGCAGACCCGTCGCGGCCGGGGACAAACTAGCCGCCAGATCACATTTAACAGAAGTCTCAGGGCCCAGGCGAGCGCGCAGATGGCCAGTGCTGCCCCGCGGCGCCGGTATCGCTGGGCCTTCTACCCTGGGGCGCGAGCACTTTCACTCTTTTGAATGGTGTAAAATTTTGGCTAGAACCCGCCACTCGGGGTGCCTATTCCAAGTTTCACAATTATTTGATCTGGGGAAAGGAGGAAAGTAGGGAAGGTGTCTTTAAGGTGCTTGGCTAAGGAAATGCGCCTCGGAGCCTTCTCTGAGAAGCTGCCTAATTTCTCCCGGTTGAGCCCAGAGAGTACCCAGACGGCTGCGGAAAGCCGTCGCCGCCTTATGCTGTCTGCCTTGGGGATACTGGCGTGCCTGGGGCTCGGGCAGAAGGGAGGCAACCGCCGCCAGCCGCGGTCTCCTCTCCTCCAAGGGTGGAGGCTGGTTCGCTCTACCCGGGACACCTGGAGACACGGCTGGCCTGGGAAAGGAGTTATTTCTCTGCGTGACGTTAGGACTTAGAGGGAGATGGCTAGGAGAACGGATAGGAAGGCTGGAGTCGTGGGAAGAAGTTCGAGAGCACTTTGGGGTTGGGGGAAGGAGGCTGTCTCTCCAAGACAAGGACGCGCAGACCACAAATCCCAGCTCAGTAGTGCTGATGAGGGAAGGGGACCAGGATGTCTTCGTGGAGTGTCATCCTAGACAAGGCGTTTACTATCTCAGCAGGCGGACGCTTAGAAATAAAGTCAACTTCAGCAACTAGCAAAACTAAAAGCTGGTGATCCCTGCGTTTGCGGCCCATCTCCTCGCGTTTCTTCTGCGGCTCTTTCCACTGCTACTCCTTCGTCTTTTCTTTTTAATCTCTTCTCTCCCCTCACCCCCGCCTCCGTGCGTCTAGTCCACTGTTTTTATCTCTGCGCCTGGACCTCCAGCCTGCACCCCCTCCTCCCGGAGCTCCCAGCCGCTTTGCCTTCCCAGCAGCGGCTCCGGCCTCTCCCACTCCTCGCGTCGCCGCCGCCGCCGCCATCTGGCCGCGGGGCTTCCGGCCTCCAGGAATCACCCGGCAAGTTGCGGGAGGAGAGGCGCTTGCACGCGGAGTGGCGGAGCCCGGGAGTCGCCGGGAAGCCGGCTCTCCTCCGGCGGCCGCGGCTGCCAGCTCGCGTCCTCACGCTCCGCTCCGGGCCGGCATCGCAGGACTAGGGGCTGAGCTGCAAGGCGTTGGATGCCACTTTGCTATTTTTCCTCCCAAAGAGTGGTGTGTGGGGGAAGGAATGGGGGAGAAACACAAACGACCCAGGCAGTTCGGAAACTTGAGTGTTGGCTAGGGGGTAAGTGTCCCCCTGACTGCAGCGACCTGCCTGCCCTGGGTCGAGCCCCAGCGCGTGGGGCGAGGGCGACAGATGGGGGAAGAGGGAGGGGACACACAGAGAGACGGTGAGAGAGAGAAAGCGAAGGAGGGAAAGACTTAAGAACGTAATAACTGTGAGGCCATATCGTTACCTCTGCGCCGCGACATTGGCGTCCACCACGCCGACATTCCGGACCCAGGACCTGACGGAATCCATCTCGGCACCCAGCGATTTGTCTTTCAGAGCTGGTCCTCTTCCTAAAGTATCTTGAATCCCAAACATTTAAAAAGTCTCGTCTACTGTCGCTTTAAAAATACGAGTTACAACACTGTCCCTACTGTTCCCAACGCTGTCACCAAACGGTGTCCTCCAAAAGCAATCCAAGAAAAGGGATCAAGAGCCGAAGTTTGAGTCTCTCTGGAGGGGAGGGGTGGGGGGAGATAACCCGTCCTTTGCTTCGCGCGTGAGGTGCGGACTGATGTAGTTAAAGTTTGGGTTTTATCCTCCGCAAGTTCAGATCTGCCGCCTGAGGCCCTCCGTCCTAGGTCTCTCGCATCCTTCCAGCGGCAGCGCTGCCTCCAGAAAGTGATCACAATTTAGAAGCATCACCTGTTCTGGGAGAAACGGGAGATTGATGGCTGCCTAATCTCTCCCCTTCCTCCTGGTCCCCCCCCCTCCCTGCTCCTCCCCACCGCTCGAATTTAGAAAAAAAAAAAAAATCCCCAACAGGATCAGTTGTAAAAGGAAGGGGAAGACCCGGAGCCGAGAGGAGGCGGTGGCTGCGAGCACCGCGGAGCCGGGCTGCAGCCGCGCGCGGGCCCCATGAATGGGTTACTACGGCCGCGGTCGCGGGAGGCGGAGCCGCGGCCCGATAAGGAGCCTCATTTGCATGGACGCTCGGGATTGGCCGGCGCTGGGCAGGCCGGGCCGACGTCCTCCGGCGGCGCGCGCCACGCTCGGCGTTGCCGGGAGTCCGGGAGGTGAAAGGGGACAGAAAGCTGTGGACGCTGCGTCCTTGTCCAAACTCCGTGTGCGTGCGTCGGCTGGGGGCCCCAAATCCTGCAGTGAAGGCTAGTGATCCGACCCTGCAGGTTGGGATGCGCCCGCTCAGTCCGGCCGCGGGAGCGCGAAGCCTTCGTGGATCCCGCCTCTAGGTGCAGATTTTTGCAGCCTGCCGGAGGCATATTCATTCTCGGGGCTTGAATCTGCGTGCGTATTTGTGAAGAAGCGGAGAGTGTGACCACATGCACTTATGTTTTGTGCAAACGTTCCCCAAAGCAACCCAGTTCCCTGAATGGCTCTCCCAAGTCTCCTGTTTCATGGTGACACTCAGATTTTGTGTGCGGTTTACAAGTTGTTGAGAGAGGAGGATATATGAATGAAAGAGGCACGGTGGGGGAAGAGCAAGGCTCCAGTGCTAGTCAAATAAATACAGTGTCCGGGGAAACGGTCAAGGAGCTAAGGAAAATACCCCCGGGCAGACACTAGCGGGAGTCGCACCCGTGTGGATTAAAGCTTGCTGACAGATCGTGGTAGGCTGAGAGCGAGAGCTTCTCGGTGTCGTCCCAGAGGCCCCCTCCCGTCCCCCCCCCCCCCGCCAGAGCCCACCCCATTCCAATTCGCGAAGCCGGGGGCGGGGGGGAGGGGGGAGCCAGCAGGGAAGTCGCGGAAACTTTGCCCAGGGCGCGCGGTCGCCGCGTTGCTGGCCGCAGGCTGGTGGCTGCGAGGCGGCGGCGGCTCAGCCAAACAGCTGAAACCCTAGACGGCTTTTTAACTACGCCGGGCAGCTCCCGGTGCCTATTAAAAATCCTCCTGGCTGGGTGTTATTTTCTTGCTACTCCTTTTGTATTCTGATCTGCGCATAGATCTGCTGCTGAAATCTAGAACACCAGCGCGAAAACAGATTTGAAGACAATGAATGCAAATCTGTGCTCAAAGACCATCTGCCATGGAGGAGACAAATCAGCTGTTCCACAGTTCGAGCGACTGCGCCCGAGCCTCCCGGCTTCATTACCAGGAGGGCCTTGGCGAAAGCCTGGATTACATTCAGGAGACTTTCCCCTCACTTAGGACTCAAATTTGAGCGTGAATTGACTCTCGACCAGATCCCATAGGTGTAAGTGAGCGCTCAGAAATGAACTGCGAGAGTTTGCCGCTAGAGGACACAGCGCCTTGCTACTCATTGGCCTGGGCGGACTGGAAGCTCACACTTTCAGAAAATGTCGCTCTCTTGAGAGAGGGACAGGTCTGCGCCTCCACTCTACCCCAGGGGCAAACTGCGACCCTGGACTGCTCCAGCAGACCGCGCCCCAGGATGCGCAGGTCCCTACTGCTGAGATTCACTTGAAAACTAATGAGGAGGAGGGGAAGGCGAGCAAACCCTTTAAGCACAAACCCAGGGTGCAGGGATTGGAATAGTTGATTTAGGGGGCGGAGAACGTGAAACCCCAGCCTCTGGGTTGTGCTGACTGTGGCACTGGGACCCCAGAGCTCTGGCTTGGACAAAAGGGAGAAATGAAGGAAGATCGGGCGCCAGAATATGGAACGGGACTGTCATAGAAGCCAAGATAGAAGTTGTCCATAGAAAAAAGGAGGGTAGGAGAGAAATGTACAGGATTGAAACTTCTACCCTGTTTCAAACCAGCAATTCTCTATGGATAATTTCGGTTCCTGCAAAAACCAAGCCCTCGGAGTCTTCTACCCCGACCCGCTGTCCTTGTAAATCTCTCTGAACTTAAATCACCCAGCCCCATTCTCATCAGAGATGTGTGCCCAGCGGAGCCTATGCCTCGGGTTCCTTGGAGTGTGGGACAGCCCTCGAGTCCCTCAAGAGGTGTTGATGAGCCCGGCGATTTTTTTCAAGGGGCCTCTCAGCTGCTGCACCTCGATGCTGCCCAAGAGAGGTACCCAGCGCAGTGCGAGGGACTGTGAGGCAGCAGTGGGGCCAAGCCCGGCCGGACCGCCTGCCGCTCAGGCCTGGGGTGGCTGGGGTTAAAGGGCAGAACCCGGGTCGAGGACGCTGGCTCTTCTCTCCCCCAACAGCTGCTACCCAAATTATGCCCCTCTGGATGTGAATGAATTGGTCCTTTCTCCGGGCTCCCCGCTGCCCTCCCCAAACCAGAGGGCCGCGCAATGCGGGCGCCCCCACCTCACCTCCCAGAGACAAGTTCAGGGGCCGTTGTGCCCTGCCAGGAGGTAGTTTGAAGAGTCGAGACCCCGGAACTTTGACCGGGGAGGGGATGGGAGCTGCACCGCACCCCTCCCAGCCGCCTGCGCTAGGAGCGCCCTCCCTGCGCGGGTTAGGGAGCTTGGGCAAACACCCGCCGCACCGCTGGGAGCCTATGGGCTGCGAGCCGCCGGCGTCCAAGTTCCCTCTGGGCGGGGACGAAGTTCCGGGGCCAGCAAGGGAAGGACAGCTGAGGGGACAGGGAGTGGGGGTAGCAGCCTTGGGTCCAGCAAGGGGGCGCCCGACCTTTGGGGAGCAGGGAGCGTTTCTGCCAACCGGGTTGGGTTTAATTCTGTTTGTGCAGATTTTGGGGAGGGCGGACGCAGAGTTGGCCACCCTCGCAGAAGGAGCGTTGGTTAGTGGTGAAGTGAGACGCTGCTCCTGGAGGGTCACTCCCGTCTCTGTAGCCTCTGGCTACCCCCAACAAACCTCCTTTTAGAGCACGCCACACAAATCCCGCCCCGAGCCGCGCGGGGGCCCGGCTGGCGCAGCTGCGGCCAAGGGAAGCCCGGCCCCGCGGGGGTGCCAAGCCCGCGCGCGCATCCCCGGCTCCGGCCCGCGAGCTTCGTTCCGCCCCTTGCCAGGGTCGAGAAAAATCTTAAATGACCTTTATTCCAATTCTAAACGATATTCGATTGACACAAAATTGAGGTGGGGGGTGGTGTTCCGTCTTTTACCCCCTCCCCTCCTTTGTTCGCTCTTCCCAAGGAACTCCCCGGGTTTCTTTCCGTTCACGTTTCACATCCGCACTTCAGTGCGGTGTGTTCAATTTCCTCCGGATCGGTTTAAAAGCCCGGTTCCCCAATATCGTTCGGTCCAGTCTTCTGGGCGCCGCATCTCTCCTTCGGGTCAGAGGTTCGGAAATTTTTCTTCGAAAATTGCTCACCAAGCCTCGTTCTCGTCGGGCAGGACCCTGGGGTGAAATCAGAGGTGTGAGAACACCCCCCCCCCCCGCCCCGGCCTTACAACCTGACCTTCACCCCCACCCTCCCAGACACTCCGTTTGGGGCCTGGGTCTGCGCAACCCGAAGAACAGAGGCTGGTTGGTACCCAGGGAATTCGATCCTTAGGGACAGTCAGTCTGGGTTTCGTAAATGGAATAAGTAAGCCTCTCTTCGTGGTTTTTCCAGTTTGTTTGTTTTAGTTGGAACCTTTGCTTTTTTTTTTTTTGTAATGGAAATAAAGGGATTTGCTCACCATCTCCGAACCCTGCCGAATATGTAAATCACAATCCTTCGTGGAATATTTTTTCTAAATATCCAACTCCACTAACCCCCACTCCAAATTTCAACGTTGGCATTTTTCTTACGGAAACTGGGCTTGTATGCTCCATAAATAAAAATTCCCTAGAGAAGGAGGGGGGGAAAGATACTACTGTACTCACAAACGCACGACAAATATTTCAGGAGGACTTCACCATCCACACCGAACACTTCTCTTTCGGGACAATTTGGTGTGAAGTTAGATTTGCTTCCTGATTTGCTTTTACTAAGTAAGGGGGACGGGGGCAGGCACCGCGGCCAAAATGCGGGGGCACGGAACATGGAACGACGTTTTACAGACACACGATATTGCTCACAGCCAGGCCAGTCGGGACGCTGCAATGAGTTTACCCGAAATGGGCTGTGGGACCCAGAGTCGCCTCTACCCTAACACTTAAAAACTCCAGAAAGCACTTCCTCCCCCTTCTCTCCTCTTTTTCTTCCTCCTCTCTGGCTTGCTCCCTCTCCCCTCGCTATCCCGCCTCTGAAACACCCTTCCTTCCCGGTCTCCTATTCCGGGCGCGGAGAGCGAGGGGGCCGGAGCCGAGGCAGGGAAGCAGCAAGGTCAAGAGAACAAATTTTCGAAGCCGCGGCCGCGGTTGGGGGCTTGGAGAGCTGGCGTCGGCCCTGGGCCCGCGGCCGCGCGGGAGTGGCTGCCCCGGGAGGTGTGTGTGTTGGGTGGCAGGTGGTCTGCAGCCTCCAAGCGAGCCCGGGGGCCTGGCTTCCTGGGTGGGTGGGGTGGCACGCGCGTCAAGCCCCCCCCCCCCCGGTCGGCGCTGCGCGGGGGTAAAGCGGCCGGTCGCAGGCCCTTCCAGGTACCCGTGCACGACGACGTTGGCATCTCCGTCGCCACGGCCCTGAAAGCGCAGCGACCGAGGGGCAAACTGACCCCGAATTAAGCGACCCCGGAGAGCAGGTCCTCACTCAAGAGGAGGTTGAGGGTAAGATACAAAGGACCCGAGGCAGGACGTTCACCCAGCACTAGCCACACTCTGTCTTACCCTTAACCTCGACAGCGACACTTTCAGAGGGATTTGCTGGCTCCCGGGATGCAGATGTAGAAAATGAGAATGGGAGACGGCCTTTCGTCCGATAACTTGGAGAACTGGGAACAAAGACCCACGCCAGTCTTCGAATACACCACGGTGGCAAGCAAGATAAGGCCTTTCAACCAGAAAAAGTTTAATGTGACTTTTTCCCCCCTGTCCCCTTCTTCCGGTGTCTCAGCTCGGTTGAGGGGAAAGATAACTGAAGAGATACTCTGAGATGCCCCCGCTCTTTTCCTGGTGGTCCCCTCCCCCAGCCAGCCGGCAGGGGAAAGCCCTCGGGACCTCCCAGCTCCTTCCCAGCTCCCTCCCGGCTCGCGGCGGAGGTGTGAGCGATGTGTTGATTATTCATATTTTTGCCGAGCGTACACTCCGCCGCGGCCGGCGCCGCCGCATTTCACACGTACACTCACGTACACACATGCACACGCGCTCACTCCGGCCGGGCGCTCGCTCCACGCCCGGTGCGCGGGGGATCGCGGCCCCCATCCGGCGCCGCCCTCCTCGGAGAGGGGGAAGGGTGGCCAAAGGGTCCCACTCGCCCTCCCCAGGTCGCCTCTTCCCCCTGGCCCCCAGAATCACCCTTGGCCTCCAGATCCAGCTCGCTTCTCCATAATACACTTGTCTTCCCAGCTCCGGGAGGGGGTCGGGGGTGGCGGAAACAACTACAAATATGACACCAGCTGGAATTTCCGTTTGGCACTAGGCGAACTCGTCCTCCAACCCACCCACACCACTGTCACCTCCACCCGCAGCACACACCTCCGAGAAAATCGAGAAAAAGGCACTTGAGTAAAATGCATGCTTTCAAGTTGTCTTTAAAGGTGTAAAGTGGATTTCTAACTGTGGAATTTTCACAAATGGTCCCCAAGGGCTAGAAATTCCATCTCTGGATCATGGGGACCCACCCCCTCCCACCCCCGCAACCTCTGGAGCTAGACACGCATTTCGTGGCCTGTCGATGCAGGGAGTGCGGGCCTGCATGAAACCTCAGAACCAGCTGGGAAAGCAGAGCTAGCTGGCCCGGCTGGGCAGCTCCGTCCCACCCTCAAAGGGGCTGCTTACTTCCACTTACTCCGGTTTCCCGAAGGAGAGCAGAAGGGGATCAAGGGCTTGGCGGTCACCCGCGTGGGAGCAGTCCCGGGGGCCAGCCGCTCTTAGAGCAGCATTTTTGAGCAATGCCGGCCGCGCCAAATAGGGGGCGCTGGACTCAAGGCTGCAAAGCCGTCGCAGCTCCGCACTTTCCGCGGCTCTGACCCAGGACAAGTTGGGGCGCTTCAGTTGCTCCTACAGGGCGGGCAGCGTGACGAAGGAGAAACTCTTGCAGCTGTGGTGTCCGCAGATCCGGGTTAGAGCCGCGCATTCACTGGTGAGGTTTGGGGCATCTGATCTGACTCCCCTGAGCCTCAGTTTCCTAACCTGTAAAAATGCGGGGCGTTATTCCTCCGAACCTCAGTTTCCTTATGTTTATTCCCCCTAGAGCCTCCCTTGCCCTACGGCGAGAAAGTGGGTTAGCTCATGAGAGTGAGCATCAGGCACGTAGTAAGTGTTCAGTAAACGCGAGTGTGCCTTCACCACCTGCATCTGTAACGTGCCCATGCTAGTGTTTGCTTGTGGCACCTCACTAGGTCCTGTGAGTCTCCTGTGGGGGTCGCGTTCCTTCCTACCTGGCCTTGGCGCTCCTCGAGACCGCAATTCTGACTTGCTTGTCTTTACAGCTCCTCGGCCTGCTGGTTCCCGCAGTGGGCGCTGCGTCGTTTTGGTTAACCGTGGAACTGTACCTAGGAAGGCGCTTTGGAGCCTGATTGGTGCTCGCAGGTGTCAGAGGGCACGGAACGCAACCAAGTGGGGGCCTCCCGGGGGAGGGGATGGCGACTTCCTAGGGGTCTGCTTTCGGAGCTCAGCGGTGCCATTTTCCGCCGCAATTGACTGGGCGCAACCAGGACCTGCCATGCGGTTCGCTGGGAGGACCGCGACAGCAGGAGCGCTGGGATCGCGGAGAAGATCACCAGGGAATTGAAGAAAATCTCAGAGTTTAGGAAAGCTCCTTGGGTTCCTGTGACAAGCACCAGTCGATTGGTGGCTGGGGAGAGCCGGGAGCCTCTCCCTGCCCTGCGCCCTACCGGGAGACGCGGCTCCAAGGTCAGCGCAAAGGAGAGCTCGGGAGCCACGCTTTCCCGAGACCACGTTAAAGGAACCGGGAGGCAGGGAAGCAAGGAGGCTTAAGAACCCAGACGCAGAGAGCGGAGTTGGCAGAAAAGGGGGAGAAGGACAGAAGGAAGAGAGGGGTTCCAAAACTGTGTTTTCCACAAGACTAACGCCTCCCAGAATCCCCTTTTTTATTGCACCTTGAATGCCAAAGCAGTGCATGGTCCTGCAGGAAAAAAGTATACAAATACACATAAACAGCAACAGAATAAATTCAGGACCATCCCTAACCGCATCAACATAAACAAATGCTAATATTTGGGTGGGTTTCCTCCCAGTCTTTCTTCTATGCATATTTGTGTTTTCTAATTTGTCATCTTTTGACTGACTTATAAGCATATTTTTCCATACCATTAAATATTTTCCTACAGTAGCATTTAATATTGGCTTAGTATTTCATTATCCAGAAAAGATCTACCGTAAGTTGTTTCATCAGTCTGCTGTTGTTGACCATTTGTTTCTAATCCTTCACCATTATAAACAACACTGTGAGGAACATCTTTGTGGCTTTTCACATAACTAGAATTCATTCCTTGAGATAAAGTTCTCGACATAAAATAGCAAAATCAAGACTATGCATGTTTAGAAGCTTTGATGCAGATTGAAAAATGGTCCTCTTTTTTTAAAATTTTTTTTAACTTTTTATTTATTTTTGAGACAGGGAGAGACAGAGCATGAACAGGGGAGGGTCAGAGAGAGGGCGACACAGAATCCGAAACAGGCTCCCGGCTCCGAGCTGTCAGCACAGAGCCTGAAGCGGGGCTCGAACTCACGGACCAGGAGATCATGACCTGAGCTGAAGTCGGACGCTTAACCAACTGAGCCACCCAGGCGCCCCAAAAATGGTCCTCTTTGAAAGACTAAATGTACAGTCTCTTCTCCCCCCACCCCAACCTTCCTTAATCCTTGAAGTTATTTTCTTATTTTAAAAATTTGCCAATTGGATATCTGTTGGTGTTTTTATTTCCACGTTATGTCTCTTTCATGAGTTTCCAGTAAGGGGAAATTATTTTTTCTTCATTTTTTCTTCACCCCACCATCGTTTGCATGCTGAGTTTTTTTTTTTTTTTTAAATTACTTCTTTCTCATCTATTCTTTTTTTTTTTTAATTTTTTTTTTCAACGTTTTTTATTTATTTTTGGGACAGAGAGAGACAGAGCATGAACGGGGGAGGGGCAGAGAGAGAGGGAGACACAGAATCGTTAACAGGCTCCAGGCTCCGAGCCATCAGCCCAGAGCCTGACGCGGGGCTCGAACTCACGGACCGCGAGATCGTGACCTGGCTGAAGTCGGACGCTTAACCGACTGCGCCACCCAGGCGCCCCTGCATGCTGAGTTTTTAATCTCAATTTCACTGTCTCGTGGTGTTGAGATGGTTGATGGAGGAGCAGACACCATAGCAATACATTCAATGCAGGAAGCAAGAGGAAAGAGGTACCAGAAGATTCTGTACCTTTGTACAGCAAAGTAAAAGCTTTTCCAGAAACAGCCCTTATGTCTCCTTGGCCACAACTAAGCCGCATATTCTTATCCATAGTCAGATGGGTAACTGAGAAAGCGAGTCCCCGCTTTTCCGTAGTTGTGTGATAGGCCTCAGAGATGGGGGTTGAGAATCACATTTGGATTAGACGAACAAGCCCTCCACAAAAAATGTGTCTTCAATTGCATGTGATTAAATCTATTCATCTTTCTCTTTATAATATCCTCCTTTTATGTTATTCTCAGGTAATCTGCCCCCATTCTAAAGTAATTTAAGTATTGACCTAAAACTTATGATGTCTTTTCTATGAAAAATTATCCCGTCAATAAATAAATTTGTTTCTGTGGTCTTGGTTTCACTTTCATCAATAAGCGCCAACATTTTGAAAGCCTGATTTTAATAGAAGATTAATTATAAATGTATCTAAATATTTAATTAATTTGTTCTTTCATTCAAAACATATTTTATGTTTATATAGCAACTATATGCCCATCATGATCGCAGGTCGTGATCTCACAGGTTCCTGAGTTTGAGCCCCACCTCGAGCTCTGTGCTGACAGCTCAGAGCCTGGAACCTGTTTCAGATTCTGTGTCTCCCTCTCTCTGACCCTCCCCTGTTCATGCTCTGTCTCTCTCTGTCTCAAAAATAAATAAACGTTTAAAAAAAACTTTTTTAAGAGTCTATATATCAACTATATGCCATCTGGAATTTATTGTGGTTTATGTTATGAAATAGAAATCAAACTTTTGTCACCAAATAGTTGTAATAAATAGCATTTATTAAATAATCCACAATTTTCCCCAAAATGTGAGATGTTACTATATATATACGTATAAAACAAATGCTGAGATTTTTACATTGGAATTGGAGATTTGTGATATATTTAGAAACTAGAAAAGCCACGTGCTATTCAGTTTGTTCATTTTATTTTATGCCCTACAGTAAACCTTTGTAGTATTCCTTATATAGATCTAGCAAATTTTTGTTTAAGTTATTGCTAGGTAGTTTGTGAACACACTTTTTTCTATTATAGTTACTAACTGATTATTGTTGAAAAATAAGGAAGTTGTTTGTTCGTTGTGGAATCGGTCATTTTACTTACCTCCCATTAGTTGCTGTAGTTTTTGAACTGATTCAGTTAGACTTCCCAAATAGACAATTACCTACTTAATGATAACTTGGTTTCTTTCTTTCCAATAAATATGCCTGATTTATTTTACTTGTTTTATTGCATTGGCTACGACCTCTAATACCATGTCAAATAGTAGAAGTGTTGAAGAGAAACTTTGTCTTATGTCTGAATATTATGGATATTTTTGTAATATGCCATTGTTAATTTAACTATTATGTCAGATATTATCAAATAAGTATGTTAATTCTTAGGTTTCTAAGAATTCTGAGCACAAATATATGTTGAACTGTATCAAATACATTTTTAGCACTTATTAGGATAAGTATAGAATTTTTCTCCTCTTTCTATTATTGTGATTATTAACATATTTACTAATGTTACCCTATCCTTGCATTTCTATAACAAACTGAGCAGGGTCAATCATTTATTCATTCATCACAAATTTATCAAACCCTCACCTTGCTGGGGGCACCATGCCCACCAATGCCCAGTCTGTGCCCTTGTGGATGGAATTTATATTCCAATGGGAAAGATGGAAACTGATTTACAGTTTTCTCTTGTTAATTCTATCTTTGCAAGTCTGTGATGTATTTGATTCCCTGACACTCAGCATTCATTCCCTTCTGCTGTGCCTTCTTGTCCTGGAGTTTAATGCTATGAAGAAGTGGTTAACTCGAGGGGGACCCAACGGGCTACAAATGATCTGAAGAGCTGTTCAACCACACGGGCAATCCAAGAAATGATCATTAAAACAACAGTGAGGTATAACTTTAGATCTATCAGATAGACCAAAACTAGAAAGTCAAGTTTTTGGTACACTGTTGATGGGAATGTAAACTGGAATAGTCTTGAGTAATTAAAACAAAACAGAACACAACATTCAAATATGCTCTGGGGGTCATTCCTATGTCCCTGCTTAGAGTCTGCCTCTCCAATTATTCCAATAATTTTGTAAGCACCATATTTCTTTTATCAAATTCCTTTCTGCTTATGCTGTTTAAAGGAATTTATATTTTTTGTGCCAAACTCTAGCTAACACATCAGGTTTTGGTATCCAGGTTATACAAATACTGCAAAAAATAATCTGTATCTTTTCTTACATTCAGGATTAGTTTAAATAGCATATGACCTATGCTTTTTAAAATAGACAGTATTTTCCCATAGGCATCTTATCTATCTAATTTATCTAATTTATTTGATAAGTTACCTAATTTATTTGATAGCTATTGATTTATTCAAGTTTTCTATCTCTTGGTGATTATATTTAGGTAACTTCTATTCTCATAGAAAACTATTTTAAAGTGTGCAATTATAGACATATACCTTGTTTTCTGCTGTAATTTACATTTTCTATATCTGAAATAATTTTTCTCATTTCCATTGTTGCATATTTGAATGTTGAGTCACTGTTTTGTTTTGATTACTCGAGACTATTCCAGTTTACATTCCCATCAACAGTGTACCAAAAACTTGACTTTCTAATTTTGGTCCATCTGATAGATCTAAAGTTATACCTCACTGTTGTTTTAATGAGCATTTCTTGGATTGCCAGTGTGGTTGAACAGCTCTTCAGATCATTTGTAGCCCGTCGGGTCCCCCTCGAGTTAATCGCTTCTTCATAGTATTGTTCATTTTCTCGTTGGATTTTCAGCCTTGGAGACTGTTGTTCCGAATGCCTTTTGCTGCTGCTGCTGTTGTTGATGTGGATGATGCGTCTTGTGTGTTGAGATGTTAATCCCTTGTTAGCTTTAGATGGTACAACTATTATCTCTTAATTTATCATTTATCCATAACTGTCAGTATTGTCTTTTTTTTTTTACTAGAAACGCTTCATGTTTATATTGTCAGTTCCATTCATTTTTGTGCTTTGCAGTCTTATTTAAGAAGTCTTTCTGTCTTCAAGGTCACAAAGAAATATCCCTATACTTTTATTATACTTTTCTCTTTCATATTCATGTGCTGAATCTCTCTTGAGTTTAACTTGTAACATAGTTAAATGATAATGGTCCAGATTTTGTTTTCTCCATTGACTGAGCCACAAAAATGGATGGCTAAATTGTAACATGGTAAGAAAGAAAATTGTCCCAAATCTGGTTTAGGACAGAATTTCCTTGTCTATGTGATGTAATATACAATTCCTCCTGGGCAATGATTAGCATTCCTAAGCAATTTATTGGTAGACTTTACTGAGATTAAAAGCACCTTCTGAGTTGTGGGTCTTGAGAAGAATCTGATATTAATTGGCACTCTTTTTATTGTAGCATCTTTTTCTGTGAATTTATTTTCCAAGAGAATAGTCTTTGAAATTACTGGCTCAGGACACTCTTCCTTCCTGGAAACTTTGAAATAAAGCTTTGACCAAGGCTTATAATCATTTCACCAGAAAAGTTGTTGCCACGATTGTTTATATGCTCTTAGTTTATAGACACATTTCTCAGTTCACCAAAGTGCCTCCTGGAGTAATTTTTCAGAAATGATATGTGGATATTATCCTTTTTTCCAGCAATATCACTACCTTCATCACAGTTCTGTTTGATAATAATCTCCAAGAATTGTTTAGAATCCCTTCATAGAATGTTGACAGTGTTAGCTCTGAGTGAATTCTTTACTCTCAGTGTGGTGACAATTGTGTAAACAATAAATTCTTAAAACTGTTATTTTTCCAGTGATTCTACATTGCTTCAGCAGACTGATCTCTCTTTCTCTCTCTTTTAAATCCAAACTCTCTTTAAATGTCTAAAGATTTCACACAATCTCAATCAAAATAACACCAGCATTCCTCATGGAGCTAGAACAAACAATTCTAAAATTTGTATAGAACCAGAAAAGGCCTTGAATAGCCAAAACAATCCTAAAAAAGAAAGCCAAGTCTATAAGCATCACAATTCCAGACTTCAAGCTGTATTACAAAGCTGTAATCATCAAGACAGTATGGCACTGTCACAAAAACAGACACACAGATCAATGGAACGAATAGAGAACCCAGAAATGGACCCACAAATGTAGGGCCAACTAATCTTTGACAAAGGAGGAAAAAATATCCAATGGAAAAAAAGACAGTCTCTTCAGCAAATGGTGTTGGGAAAACTGGACGGTGACATGCAGAAGAATGAACCTGGACCACTTATACCATACACAAAAATAAACTCAAAATGGATGAAAGATCTAAACGCAAGACAGGAAGCCATCAAAATTCTAGAGGAGAAAACAGAAGACAACCTCTTTGACCTCAGCCATAGCAGCTTCTTACTTGATAAGTCTCTGGAGGCAAGGGAAACAAAAGCAAAAATGAACAATTAGGACCTCATCAAGATAAAAAGCTTCTGCACAGCAAAGGAAACAATTAGCAAAACTAAAAGGCAACTGACAGAACGGGAGAAGATATTTGCAAGTGACATCACAGGTAAAGGGTTAGTATCCAAAATCTATAGAGAACTTATCAAACTCAACACCCCAAAATCAAATAATCCAGTGAAGAAATGGGCAAAAGACATGAATAGACACTTTTCCAAAGAAGACATATAGATGGCTAACAGACACATGAAAAGATACTCAATATCAGTCATCATCAGGGAAATACAAATCAAAATCACAATGAGATATTACCTCACACCTGTCAGAATGGCTAAAATTAACAACTCAGGCAACAACAGATTTGGCGAGGATGAGAAGGAGGAACCCTTTTGCACGGCTGGTGGGAATGCAAACTGGTGCAGCCTCTCTGGAAAACAGTATAGAGGTTCTTCAAAAAATTTAAAATAGAACTACCTTACGACCCAGCAATTGCACTACTAGGTATTTATCCAAGGGATACGGGTGTGCTGTTTTGAAGGGACACCTGCACCCCCATGTTTATAGCAGCACTATCAACAATAGGCAAAGTATGGAAAGAGCCCAAATGTCCACCGATGGATGAATGGATAAAGAAGATGTGGTATATATATACAATGGAGTTTTACTCAGCAGTCAAAAAGAATGAAATCTTGCCATTTGCATTTATGTGGATGGAACTAGAGGGTATTAGCGAAATTAGTCAGAGAAAGACAAATATCATATGACTTCACTCATATGAAGACTTTAAGATACAAAACAGATGAATATAAGGGAAGGGAAGCAAAAATAATATAAAATATAATAAAATATATTTTAAATAAATAATTATTTAATAATATAACTATTTAATAAATTATATAATAAATAAATTATTTAATCAATTATTTAATAATTTAAATAATATATACTTTAAGTATATAATGATTTATATTATATATTATAATATATAATACAAAATATATATAATATAACATAATATAATTTATATTATAAAAACAGGGATGGGGACAAAACATAAGAGACTCTTAAATATAGAGAACAAACAGAGGGTTGCTGGAGGGGGTGTGAGATGGGGGATGGGCTAAATGGGTAAGGGGCTTAAGGAATCTACTCCTGAAATCATTGTTGCACCATGTGCTAACGTGGATGTAAATTATGAAAAATAAATAAATTATAGAAAGTAAAAAAATAAAAAATAGATAAAATATGAAATAAACTTTTCCACATAAAAAGATGTGATATATATATATATATATATAATCTTTTTTTAATATATATACATAATGGAATATTACTCAGCAATCAAAAAGAATGAAATCTTGCCATTTGCAACAACATGGATGGAACTAGAGTGTATTATGCTAAGTAAAATAAGTCAGTCATAGAAAGACAAATATATGATTTCACTCATATGTGAACTTTAAGAAATGAAACAGATGAACATAGGAGAAGGGAAGGAAAAATAAAATAAGATAACAATAGAGGGGGAGGCAAGCCATAAGAGATTCTTAAATACAGAGAACAAACCGAGGGCTGCCAGAGGGGTGTTGGGTAGGGGGATGGGGTAAACGGGTGATGGGCATTAAGGAGGGCATTTGTTGGGATGAACACTGGGTGTTACATGCAAGTGATGAATCACTAAATTCTATTCCTGAGATCATTATTACACTATGCGTTAACTAACTAGGTTTTAAATTTAAAAAAACAGTATTCAGATAAAACTTTAAAAAAAAAATAAATGAAATAAAATAAAATGTCTAAAGACTTCACATACCCAGTGACTGCTCGTCCTAGGGTGGGGGCAGGGGCAAGCACGTCCGTTTGAGTTTCCTAGGTTCGTCCTCCACATTTCCATGCTTCTGTTTCATCTATAAAATGGGATAATGCCACATTTCAGTTCTCTTGCTAATGTTTTCAGGCGATGGGAGTTAGAATGGAGCCTTGTATGGATTTTGTCGAGCTGCTCCAAGACTCAAGGAAAGAAGAGAAATACTTAGAATTACTGTACGTTTTACTTTTCTAGATTTAGACTTTTCATTCTATGGAGAATGAAAAGGAAAGCTACTGCTAGAGGCAGTTGTACTCAAGAGCGCCACTTGTGTCTGAGAGTTTTGTTTTCGTATTTATTATGTTAAACTGGGTCAGTGTTCCCTGGGGCAGTGACCTTTTGTTTGGGGACACCGCTGCCCTTACTATAGCCAGCCTCTGCAGTGCTCAGGCTGTGTTTAGAATACAGCCCCAAAGAGATGTCTATTCAGAGTGCTAGAGCCATCCGCTCGCCCCGAGACTCTCACTGTGCCCAGTGGATGGCTCTGTGGCACAGATAGAACAAAATTCTCCCTGATCATCTCCAGTCCCAGCTGCTTTGAGTTAGGGCATGCTGGTGGGGTGACTTCCACTGGCCCTAGCAGTTTTTCAGTTGAAGAAAATGCATAAAATGACTACAAAGGAAACACCTGTTTAGGCAGACCCTTCCCTCAATCCAGTCTCACCTGCCATATATCTTGGAGAAATTCCTTGAAGTTTATAGTATAAGAATGGCAAATCTCTCTAGTTTCCAGCAATAATATGCCTTTTTATTATAATATTCTTTTGGCAATCTCAATAGGAATTTGAGGCATGGGCTCAGAGGACTGGAATCTCTTACTCAGTTCTATATCCCCAGCACCTAGTAAAATGTAATACGTGTAAAGAATGTGTGCGTGATGAAGAAGAGATGAATTCAGTGAATTATGAGCACATAATTCAAAGTCTAAATCAGGATCCTTTTGAGAATTAAAGGGGATATTTGCTAGATGAATCATCAGATTAGCAGTAGTAAAATAGTACTGTCCCCAACAAACCAGGATATATGATCACCCTATCCATAAGGAAAGTGAGGAAAAAAAGGAGAAAGAAAGAGGAAAAATGTGAGGCAAAAGAATGAGAGAGAACATAATGTCCTTGGATCCCTGGGAAAGTAACTCTGAGATAAAGCCTAGGCTGCAGGGAAGTTGATTGAGGAATGTTCTTGTCGACAGTCATTGAGGGGGTGTGGGAGAAGGAAGATTGGGCAGAGGGAGAAGTTCACTTCCATGGGCCACAGGGAAGTCTGAAACTGAGACGGCCCTTCAGAGATGACACAAATCAAGGCAAGGAGCCTGTGCCTTTGTACTCTAGCCTCAACTGTTCATGGGATGTGGTATGACCTTTGGTAAGGCCGCTTCCTTCCGTGGAGGTCAACTCTGGGTGCCCAGGGTCTGGGTGCCCAGGTCTGCCCAGGGTGTGCAGCTATGGCATCTCACCGGAAAACACACCCAGCACTAGGGCATGCCTAGGGCCAGAAGGACGATCAGGTTCTACTCCCATTGGCCCATCACACTACTCAGTTACCTGCTTCATGGACGATGTTTACCCTCATCTGGGGAAGTTCCTAAAGGATTCATGGGACAAACTATAGTTCCTGCACTGCAGCTGGACCCAAGGTCACAATGAATACTCATCATCTTTCTCTGCAACCTATTCTAGATTCCCTTCATTCTCAAACGGCATTTTAGCTGGTCAAGTTGACTTAGAGCACCATCCATGAGAAGTTTCAGTGTCTGGTGACCATACCTCTCTCAGGCTATGGCTGCTGGATTTTTCCATTTGCCATCACAATGGGGTAGGGTACCAAGAGTTTCCTCCCACTGGATCATTTGTCAGCCAAGCACATCCCTCGCTGTTCCCCTTATATAACAGCATCGCCCTCTTCTTCCAGTGATCTGGGCCAATCACCCGAGGCAGGAGAGTGGCTCCTTTCTTCAGTTGCTGGTTTCTTAGCACAAGAAGCCCCAAATAGCCAAGCAAGGGCCATCGCTTAAAGTTTAAAGTTCTTGCCATGTCCCGTGTTGAAAGTTTCCTTCTGGAAACTAAGACCTCCAGGCCCACCTAGAGTTTCAGGGAAAAGAAGCCTAAGTTCCCTAAGTGGGTCACAGGAAGTGAAGAAATGGGGCTTTTCCTGCTGCCATACTGTGTTCTTCAGCCTATCAGGAGTGCAGTGCCACATGATGGCAGAGATGAAGGGAGGCTACTCATAGGATATCATCTCAAAACTGGCACCTCCATCATTCTATCAGGCCAGCAGTTTCTGGGTGATAGAACAAAATAGAGCCAGTGGGTCCCCTGCTTGCATACCCACCGCCATACCTCCTTTGTTGGAAAGCGGATCCTCTGGTTTGATGGGACGTTTCGCGGGATCCCACGTGGATGGATCACTGTCGTACAAAGAATGAAAGTTGTGCTGGCGTGGGCGCCACAGGCGAGAAAAGCAAATTCACATCCCAATTCTGTGTTCATTCTAGTCAAGAGGAATAACTGGCCCCTCTCCACCAAGTGGCAGTTCGTCCTACTCCAGGGAAGCTGCTGTCAAGAGGACCAGCATTAGTCCATTGCCGGCAGGTTGGACATATGGCGGCAGAGTGGCCAATCTTTGTGTGTGGCTGCTCACGCTGTTGGCTCGTGAATCTCTGCTACCTTGGCCGTGCTGTCAACGTGCTCCTTGTGTCAGCACTGTGGCGGTCAGATACAGAGACGGGCTGAGTCGTTGTCTGCTTAGTTGTTAAGCACCTCTTTCCTGGTAGATGCGGTAACACGCACGTCAACACGTCACATAGATACCTTCACCCTTTATATCCACGCCAACAGGTCCGACCATGTGCCTCTTCCCCTGTCTTCTTTCTTTCCAAATCTTTCTCCTTCTAAAGCCCTAACAAACCACTGTTTTGCCACTGCCCACCAGCCTATGTGTGTTCTTCTTTTAGAAACTCATTTTTCGCACACAACACGGATGACCAGGCATACTGCCCAAAGCACTTCCCATTGGGAGGATTCTCCCTGCCACAGTCGTTCAGGGTCACCCCAGAGTGGGGCTGCAAGTCAGCTGTGGTCCATTTTGGACTTGCTCCACATACCGTGCCGATCCATCTGTGAGCCACACTTGGCCTTTTCCTACCTCCATCATCTGGCCGTAGGGAACCACCCAACTCCAGGCCAGCCAGAGGTATGAACTGAGGGAGAGACACCGCTACAAAGATAGTGGTGGGTTCAGCGAAGGCGTGGAGGTTGGGCTTATTGACATATAGCTTTCTAACGTTCTCTGGCCTCGAACATGCCCCACCCCAGATGGACCACTCCCGTCTCACAACATACGGCTGCTGGGACCTCCAGACTTAGGACTTCGAAGGGCTGACAGAGCCCAGCTCATAACAGGCAGTTCTGGCTGCATGATCACTTGATGTCTCATCGTCAGTTGTCCCCTCTCTGCCAGAGTCCAGAAGCCTTCCAGGAATTGTTTTGCAAACATATAGCTCTCTGCTGAGATGGCCTGCTTGCTCCAGAACTCTAAGGAGCTGTATTGTGATTGTGCTGTTGGGGTTTTTCCATAAACTCTACCGGATGCCTTTGGACGCCACAGATACCTCTCCTTCCATAGGGTTTATTGGACCATAAGGCCTGAGTATCACATTGCTAGAACCTCAACCTGGACCTGAGCTCTTTCCTGCTCTGGGTACCACCAGATTTGGCAGCCAATGGGAAAGTGGTATTCCTAGATGTGAAGTATGTGATTTCCAGAACCTGAGGCCCGCTGGGCATTGTGCTTCCTTCCTGGTGGTGAGAGGTACAAGATGTAGTAATTTGTCCTTTACTTTGAAGAAAATGTCCCGTGATGTTCCGGACCGACACACCCTTGGAAACTTTCCCGCCGTGGCAGGCTCTGAATCTTCACTGGGTTTATCTCTCATCCTCTGAAGCACATGTGTCTTACAAGGCTTTCAACACACTTGCCTCCCCTTATTCATCTGGTCTGATTAACAGATGTCAACGGGCACCTGGGGTGGCTCGGTCAGGTAAGCGTCTGACTTCGGCTCAGGTCATGCTCTCCTGGTTCGTGAGTTTGAGCCCCACATCAGGCTCTGTGCTGACGGCTCAGAGCCTGGAGCCTGGTTCCGATTCTGTGTCTCCCTCTCGCTCTGCCCCTTCCCTGCGTGCACTCTGGCTCTCTCTTTCAAATATAAATAAACATTAAAAAATTAAAAAAAAAAACCAGATGTCAATAGAATGGGCCACTGTGATATTATAAGACTAAGGATGGGAAACATATCCCTGGGGCAATATCATAAATGTATATACTTGCCTGGCCCATATGAATGTGAATTGTGTCTAATCTTCTTTTCTAACCGGCAATGGAAAAGAAAGCAACTGCTAGATGAATGAGTGTGTACAATGGCTAAGACCATCTTAAGTCACTCTAGCAAAGACACTGTAACCGGCACATCAGCCGAAATCGGAGCTGCCACTTGTTTTAGTTTGTGACTGTCTATTGTCACCCTGAGAGACGGGTCTGGCTCTTGTAGGAGCTGGGATGATGTGATTACATGACGATATAATGGGAACCACTGTCCCTTTATCCTTTGGGTCCTTAGGAATGGCATGAATCCCCACCCCCACCCCCATCAGGACATAACATTGTTCTTAATTTCCTGTCTTGGTTGGGGAACAGGATCGAATTTCAGAGATGCTACTTGCTCTTCCCCACGACGATACTTCTCATCCATGGGCCAAGGAACCAAGGTGACAGTTCTTCCAACTAGGAAATGTGTCTGTTCTGATAGTGCTTTCAGAGACTAGGGAAATGGCATGAGATCGTGATGGGCACAGTGAGCCCACTGTGAGCCAGACTCAGAACAGAACTGTATGTATTACCAAGCCCTCATATGCCCCCTCTCTGACCCAGGGGCCATGATGACACTTCAGCTGCCCAGGTATCAGTGGCAACTTGGAAGCTGTAGCCAACAGTCCTCCAAATGTCTGAATGGGCACCTTTGCCCAGGGAATAATTATTCAAATAAATGGCCATCGATCCCCTTACAGAAGGACTTTGGCAATGATTATAGACTTGCCACGTGTCGTGGAGCCCATTCTTCCGAGGACCCTTCCTTGGAAGAGTAGGTCCCAGGTCCTTCCTCTTCAGTAGGTCCCAGGTCTGAAAACTGCTCAGCTCTGGAAACTGGACAAGATTTCATGGCTTTTATCTGGATGGCTGCCCTCAGTTGATTTCTGTTTATCCTATGCATTGAGTAACCCCTTTGCTGGCTGCTCACCTGTTTTGTCCCTTGGGATAAACTCTAGTTGAGTTCAGGGATTTCAGGACGGGTCAAGGACAAAGATGTAACCACAAGGGGGCAGTGGCACACAATAAGCTTACTTCAGGCAGTGCTTTGATAGGATTGCTCGCAAGGGGACATCCCTGAGGACAGGAGACTTTCCCAAGACAGGAGGGGCCACTATCCAGAGAGGAAGAAGGTGAGAAAACTCCAAGGAAAGAGGGGAATGAGAGGGGGCATAGGTGTCTGGGAGATGTCCCTCAGCAACACAGAGCGCAGTCTCTGGTTTGGAAAAGTTCCAAAGGGCATCAGTGGTGTGCCATGTCTTGTAGACATGGGTTTGTCTTATCAATGGCTAGCAGATACTGGGTACAGACGTTCTGGAAGGTATGCCAAGCAAGCAGGCCCTACATGGCTACAAATCTATTTGTGCTACATTTAAAGCAGTCGGATGGTTTAAATTTAAAATTTTGAGTTTGACTGTGGCGGGTTTTTGCGCTGATGATCTCAATCTGCTATGAAGAAGTAACCAACTTAGAGGCAATACACAGGGGCTGCCTTTGGCTCATTTATATAGCAATGTTCACGTAACCATCTCTGTCCCTCTTCCTGAGTCAGGCCCTCCATTCTGATTTTGCTAATTATGATCATTGCCTCCACCTTTGTTTGTCTCAAGGCCACGTGCCTCTACTTGGCCTCTGCTATTTAGAGATCCTATCCCCCTTCCTATGGAAGCCCAGTCACCTAATGGTATCTCCTGCCACCTGCCCAGGCCAGCAGAGGACAGCCTCCTCCCCTCCCTTAATACCATGAATTTCTCAGAGTTGCTGGTGTCCCTCTTACCAAGTCATTTCTTATTGCTTTGGTGAACAGAATAACCTCCAGGTTCTCCCAGGGGACATGGTTCTCTGGTGAATCGTCCAGCCTTTATGTGACATGCACTCTTCAGTGAAACTCTTGACCCCTTCTTCTATTGTCTTATCCAGGCTTCCTTAAACCATTCAAAGTATGCCAGCAATGTCTCCAAAGATCCCAGAGTCCCAGGACCCCAGGTCCTTGACAAGTATTTATACTGCAGTGTGCCCTCATATCCACACACTCACCTTTCCCCAACTTTATGGTCTGCCCACCTTGACCCAGTGGCCTCCAAATCTATCTTCACACAAACTCTCCCGGATCTTGCTGGTACACGGGATGTAGGTCCTGCAGCTGTTTGGATGCCTATTCCTCTGTTAGCAGGATCAGCACTTTCCTGGCCCTGTGATGCTGGGACCTCGGCCCAATGGCCAGGACTGGAGATGGGGTTAGGCCCTGAGAGGGGTGTGTGCTACCTTCAAGCGTTGAGGCCTATGCATTGTCTTCAAACAAATGGCGCGGTGACCACTATTTCAGGTCCAGGATATTCAAGGGACTCTGGGAATTCAAGGTGTGTGAATATAGACGTCATCGTCCAATCCCTCAGGGTCTCATTCTTCTTGATCGGAACTCTTGACATCTGAGACCTTAGCTAGTGATGAATCTCCTTCAGTCCTTCATTGGCTTCTCCAAGGCGTCAACTATTCTCAGCAATAGTGACCCAGATTCACAGAGCTTATAATTCCTTCTGCCCTGGTTGTTATTGAACTGAACGTCTGTGCTCCCTCCCCGAAATTCATGTTGAAGCCCTAACCCCTCGTGTGATGGTACCTGGAGGTAGAGCCTTTGGAGGTAATTAGGTTTAGACGGGATCATGAAGGTGGGGCCCTGTGTTGGGATCAGGGGCCTTGTAAGAAGAGACCGGAGAGCTCTCTCCGAACTATGAAAACTCTCCGAACTATGAAAACAATAACAAGGTGGCCATCTGCAAACCACCAAGCATGACTTCAACCCTCACTGAGAAACGAATCTGCCAGCACCTTGACCTTGGACTTTCCAGCCTCTAGAGCTGGGAGAAATAAATGTGTGTTGCTTTAGCCCCCACGTCTATGGTATTTTGTTACAGCAGCCCGAGTAGACTAAGGAACAGGTTCATCTCAAAGGCCTGAGTTATTTCCGTCACCACTAACATGTCCTCCCCCACTTTCTGACATGGTCGCTACCAGCAGAAGCTTTAACAAGGGCACCACAGCAGCATGACAGGGCCTCTCCGTACTCCCCTGCCACCAGTGTTGTGGCCCTCACCCTAGTCTGCCAGCAGGTAAGCTCTCCCATTTTTAGCGGCTGCTTCCTAGGGCCACTCCCAATACCAGCCGTTATGGGTGGAGTTCCCAAGGAAACAGATTCTGAGACTCTTAGATTGGTGAGCAGGACTCGTATTGGGCAGTGCTCTCAAAATCCAAACTCGTGAAGAAGCAAGGGAATTAGAACCAGGCAGTGGAAGACGGCTGATCTGCTTCAAGGAGCCCTGAAGCTGGGACGGCCCCTCAAGAGTCCCTCGTTGAATCCAAACGAGGGACTGGTCAGCTAGTCGCGGGACGCAGGGCTGAGGTGGGGTGGTGCCGGCAGGGCGACCCACCTTGCGTGAGATGGCTTCCTTTGGCCAAGAAGGATTCACAGAGAAGGATCCAGCTGTGAGCTGGCAGCGGCCGCCCCTCCAAGCAACTGGGGGACCGAGCATCTCGGTGCTGAAGGACACCACACCACAGTGCCCGCTGCAGCCTGAATCACAGGCTTTCTTAAGGTGGGGAGGCCTGGGTGGATCAGGCAGGTAAGCGTCTGACTTCAGCTCAGCTCATGATCGCCCGGTTCCTGAGTTCGAGCCCTGCATCAGGCTCTGTGTCCCTAGCTCAGAGCCCGGAGCTTGCCTCGGATTCCGTGTCTCCCGCTCTCTCTGCCCCTCCTCAGCTCACGCTCTGTCACACTCTCTCTCTCCAAAAACAAATAAGCATTAAAGGAAATTGTTTTTAAAAAGGTTTCCTAAGGAAAAAAATGCAGATTCTGTCTCTCTTATACTCCTCAGCTTTTCCCTTTTTCTTAGCTCCTCACTCTCTTTCCTGGTACTACTTGCTTGAAGGTAAGTTTGAATTATGTCCCCCCATATGTTGAAGTCCTAACCCCTCAGGACTTCAGAATGTGGCCTTATTTGGAAATAGGGTCTTTGCAGATATTGGTTATGACGAGGTCATTAGGGTGGCCTCTAATCCAATATGACCGATGTCTTTAGAAAAAGGAGAAAGAGGGGCACCTGGGTGGCTCAGTCAGTTAAGCATCCTCTGACTCTTGATTTTGGCTCAGGTCATGATCTCATGGTGGTGAGATCAAGCCCTGAGTATGGCTGTTGTACCCTGGAGCCTGCTTGGGATTCTCTCCCTCTCTCCCTGTGTCCCTTCCCTGCTCTCTCTCTCTCTCTCTCTCTCTCAAAATAAATAAATAGATAAATAAACATTTTTTTAAAAGAAAAAGGAGAAAGAAATTTGGTACAAAGACACACAGAGAAAATGCCGAGTAAAGACGAAGGCAGAGATTGAAGTAATGTTTCTACAAGTCAAGGAAAGCCAAAGATGGCCAACAAACCACCAGCAACCAGGGGAGAGGCAGGGAGCAGATTCTTCCTCGTGGCCCTCAGAAGGCGCCAACCCCGCGGCCACCTTGCTCTCAGACTTCCAGCCTCCAGAACTGGGAGACCGCACATTTCCGTTGCCTAAGCAAATCACTTTATGGTACGTTGTTTCTGCAACCCCAGCAAACAAATACAGCAAGTTTGCAGCAAGTAAACAACGTCAGTGTAGAGAGTAAGGAGGTTAGCAGATTTGGTGTCCCCTCCCCCCAGCAAGGGGCCTGGTCAGAATTGGCGACCCTAGGGAAACATTATGACATCCCCAAGTTCATTTTCTGTAAAGTTCAACTTTACAGAGCAAAGTTCTCTTTGCTGTGCCCAGAGTGTGTTTGATAAAGTGGTCTGGCCCTAGTGAGCTCCTGAAGGATCACTCTGGGACACTCAGGTAGTCCTTCTGAGAAACGGAACACCCCTCCCAGGGATGCAAGGATTTATGCCAAAAAGAGAGAGACAGGGAAGGAAGGAAGGAAGGAAGGAAGGAAGGAAGGAAGGAAGGAAAAGAGGGAGGCAGGGAAAGAAAGAGAAGACAAACCTTCATACTCATGTGTCCAATTCCTTCTTGCCAAGACATCTGTCCCTTGGGGAACCAGGTCCTCAGACAGCCCTATAGGGTGGAGTTTGGGCACAAGCCACATTCCCCCGCTCTCCCCGCAGGAACTCACTGAGCAAGTGATGTTTGTGGGCAATGCATCGACCAAGTTGAGAGCCAATGTGAGCTCTGCATCTTAACGAACAAGGAAGCCCTGTTCAAGTAGCAGAAAGAACCACCTCTCAGATTTCTATTTGTTAAGTAACCCAGAAGAATGAGTGACAATACAGGGCACAGAAAATTGGAAACTTAGGGGCGCCTGGGTGGCTCAGTCAGTCAGGCTTCCGCTCAAGTCATGATCTCACAGTCTGTGGGTTCGAGCCCCACGTCGGGCTCTGTGCTGACAGCTCAGAGCCTAGAGCCTGTTTCGGATTCTGTGTCTCCCTCTCTCTCTCTCTCTCTGCCCCTCCCCCACTCATGCTCTGTCTCTCTTCCGCTCTTTCAAAAATAAATAAACATTAAAAAATTTTTTTAAGAAAATTGGAAACTTAAGCTGCATTTCTGTTGCACATTCTGTTTTCAGAGCACTTTCTCATCTGTTATGCCATATATTTTACCACATTTCTGTAAGTCGCAGAAAGGAGAGTTATTCCCATTGAGCAAATGAAACACTGGGTCATAAAGAAGTTAAAGAGGTAAATAGTAATGCCTGCCGGGATTTGTTAGGATGTTTGTGCTTTCCTAGTGGACGTCAGAAAGGACGGTAAGAGGACAATTAGTGAATTTTCTAAACCTGTTTATTACTCACTAAGGAGTATTTGATGTTTGGTGTTTAAAAGATACACCCATCAGTTTTTATTTCCAAACATTTATAAGCCTTCCAAAGCCTTATGTGTAAAAACTTTGCCTGTAACAGGTATGGCTAGCATCATGATTTTAGTTACGTAGGTAATGCCACTGTATCAGTTTTGTTCTTGCAACTGCCCTCTGTAAATAAAAGAAAAGCGTGGTGGTCCTTGGGAGTTCACGGACTGTGCAAATCTATTTTGAGCCTTTTCCAAAGGTAATGGAGAGAGTCAACGTTTCCTCAAACTGCCCCTGCTGATTCGACTAGAAAACAACCAACAGCCAAAAGAAACACTACTTTGTTCCAGGATGGATCAGAGGGAAGGATTCCCCTCACCACAGCCAGGCCAATAAACCCTGGCCCACGATTTTACGTCCTGGATGAAGTCGGGAAGTGGCATGTGTATTGTTTCCGCACGATTCTGATAACGCACAGCCCTCGTCTTGGATGTCTTCAGAAGGGTGTCCTGATAGACTCCGGCTTGACCCCTGGAGTTCACCAGCTAGCCACATGGCATTCAGAACGTCCAGCAAAATTGTTTGCATCTGTGGGTTGAGTAACAGACACCCAATGATGGGTGTGGTAAGGGGATGGCTCTGGTAATAGTTTCAGACTACCTCCCCTCGGATGTATTTCACAAGTATGAGAGATACAGAAGGTCCGTGGGAGTGACTGAAACAAAAACGCTTGATGATGATATTGGATAATAATAAAGATCGGGTTGTCTGGGTGGCTCAGTTGGTTGAGCATCCGACTCTTGATTTTGGCTCACGTCATGATCTCACGGTTTGTGGTTTCCAGCAGCTCCCTGTCCCCCTCCGTTTTGTCACTGAGGAGCCTACTTGGGGTTCTCCCTTTTATCCACTCTCTCTGTCCCTCCCCTGCTCACATGCCCTTTCTCTCAAAATAAATAAATAAACTTCAAATACGACTACTAATACTAATAATAAAGATCAAGAGGGTAGTCAGGGGACGCCCGGCTGGCTCAGTTGGAAGAGCACGCAACTCTTAATTTGGGGTTGTGAGTTCGAGCCTGACTTTGGACGTAGAGATCACTTAAACATAAAACCTTAAAGACGGAAAAAAGGATGGCAGTCAGGTCGGTAAGAATGTCATGCTCATGCAGCCACGGTCCTGCTTCCTTTTCCTTCATTACTGCTTGTAGCACCCACCCCATCTGAAATGCCCAGCGTCTGGACAAGAAGCTACAGGGAGGCCAAAGCAAACGTATCAAGGTCCATATCCCACTAGCAGTGGGATCTTCCCATACGAAGGACAGCACAGCTCAACATGTCTCACAGTTTATACCTATTATGGATTAAGACTCTATAAAAAACTTAAATCTTCCCTACCTCATCCACAAGCGGGACAGGAAGCAGAAGAGAGAGAGTGAACATGTTGTATTAAGGGGTAACAAAGAGTTAAGCTGTGCTGTCCAATATGGCAGCCGTCAGCCACATGTAGCTTTCAGCGCTGGAAGTGTGGCTGGTGCCACTGGGAAACTGCCGTTTCAATTATACCTCATTTTAATGAATTTGAATTTCAATAGCCACCTGTGGTGGGGACAGCACTGAGTTAGAGGCAGAGAAAGAACAGAACCCGCAAAATCATCGGTCCTGTTTCTCAGTGATCTTCGATGTCAAGCTTCTCATCGGAGTCTCGTAACGTTGCACTGTTGGGCAGGAAGAGAACGTCATGTCATCTGCATTTTCAACAGGCAGAAAAAAGACACACAGACTCACTTAGAGTCATTAGGTAGTTTGTAATGGAAGCATGCCTCCAGCTCATAATTTCTGACAACTGGGTCAGAGCGTTAGCCTCAATGTCTGTATAATAATGGTGACAATAATACATGAGCGACATAGCCAGTATTATGAAGGGCTCGCTATGTGCCAGGGAGCTCTTGACACGTGTAGCTAGGCACTTGCCAACAGTTGCACATTGTGGCCCTCAAGGAAAGTGACACTGCAGGTATAGCACGTGGGGGAGGGGTGAACTGGGATAAACTACACCCCTCCGGTGTGCCATCTGAAACAATCCATTACACCCAATTTACATCTGATAATTAAGATGAAAATAAAATGCAAAGCAAAAGGGTAGATATTAGATGTCGATTTTATATAAAACTTCCAAATGTTTCATGAGAAATCTAAGCTTCCCTCTCTGACCATATATATCGTTTAAATATCAAGTTTTTAAAAAACAATTTTTTTAACGTTTATTATTGAGAGACAGAGAGAGACAGAGCATGAGCAGGGGAGGGGCAGAGAGAGGAGGAGACACAGAATCCGAAGCAGGCTCCAGGCTCGGAGAGGTAAGCACAGAGCCTGACGCAGGGCTCGAACTCACGAACTGTGAGATCATGACCCGAGCTGAAGTCAGACGCTCAACCAACCGAGCCACTCAGGCGCCCCTAAATATCAAGTTTTATGAACGAAGTATACACAATTCCTGACCAAAACTTTTTTCTAATTTTTTTAAGCTTATTTATTTATTTTGAGAGAAAGAGAGAGAGCACTGAAGGGGCAGGGAGAGAGGGAAAGAGAGAGTCACGAGTAAGCAGAGCCTGATGCCAGGCTCGAACTCACAAACAGTGAGATTTTGAGCCAAAACTGAGAGTTGGCCCCTTGACCGCCTGAGCTATCCAGGCACCCCATGACCAAACATTTTTTTAAAGGTGACCTCTTGAGTTCTCGACGTTCACCACGGAAGAGAAATTTTGCCAATACAAATAGGTCACAAAAATTTTAAGCCATTTTTACAGCCATCCAAAAATGTACAACAGTTGAAATTATATTTATTTAAAGAATCTCCAAGGCCTTTCGTTGACAAATATAACATCATTTCCTGTGATAGGGTCAGTGTTTTGCACCCAAACTTTCTTCATGGCAAATATTTCACGATCATGATGACACTGTAATTTGTAGAATACACATGTATTGTGAGACCGCGTCACTACAGCTAGCTCAGACGACATTGAGAAAGGGTTCGTTAGCCGCCGAACAGAAGCGAGGAACGGCCAAGAGTGTGACCCTCCCCCGAAGCTAGGCACACCAGGAGCACCTGTGTCCCCTGCCCAGGCCACCTCCCCACTGGTCCGCTGGGCCCTTGGCACATGAACACTGCCGTTTCCCATGGGCCCCCTCGACAGTGGCAGGCAGAGGAACATTCGGTGCCTCACTGCCAATGTCGATTTCGATTTCGGGGCTTCAGACCACGTGACCAGCAGGTGCTGATGTCCCTCATCGTGCTCCATACCTGCAGGCAGAGCCAGCTTCGTGGACACGTAGCCCGTGCAACCACCCAGGGCCACGTGATGAGAAAGACCCCACACTTGATTTCCCGTTCTCTGTCACCATCCTGAGAGTCTCAGCAGTTCCTTCCCAGGAGACCCTGCCTTTTCTTTCCACACTGGCGCCCACCATCATGCTGCCGGCCCTCTGCACGCGGCTCATGACCGGGTGAGCAGGCTGGCAGCCGGGGCCTGGTGGGAGACCTCAGCCACAAGGTTCACAAACTCCCAGCAACTTGCACGTTGGCGCATGGGTTGGGAGCCTTGGCGACACCTCATTGAATCCTTAGAGCCATTTCATGAGGCTGTTACTATTTACTGTTCCCATTTCAGAGATGAGACGATTAAGATGTCGAATGGCCAAGTAACATCCCAAAGGCCAAAAGGCTCTAGCGAGCCCCTAAATTCACACACGCTTGGACAGATGGACTCAGAGACTGACTTCCTCAATTTGCCTGCTTTCAGTCCTGGGCCTCATCCACGGGGTCTCCATAATTAATACTAGAAAAAGTAGCAAGAAAAACAACATGAAAAAAAGATTCGGGGGGCTACTCTGAAAAATGTATTTTAAAAAAATCACTGATAAGATGAAACTCAGAAGATTTTTCTAATGGTCATACGTACAAAATACAAACTAAAACGCATTCTGACACACTCGTGGCATCTCCAAGACTCTTAAGCATAAAAAACTGACTGATTTGGACAATTTGGGGCTCATAAGAACGGAAAGGCTGGCCCCACAACCTCCCAGGGAAGTGAGCTCAGGGCTCTGCCCCGCCCCGTGCAGCCCCTTTTCACATCCGTCCCAGCGTTCACACGCTGTCCCCCACGCCAGCCCTCAGCTTTTGTGACATCTGCTAGGCATGACTGTGGTGGCTTGTTTGACTAGGACACAACTCTGTGAAGGCCTGAGGCAGGGCGCGTGGACATCCGTGTGCTCCGGAACCTTCTCCACGTGTGCATGTGCAAATCAATGCATCCGTGCACATGCATACACGCACACACTTACGCGCACATTTATATGTACAGACACACATCTACGTACGCTGTGCAAGCCTGCACATTTCTGCGTGCACACATATGCACACGTATGCACACATGTACACGGGCACGCAGACATACACGCATGCCGGCATGCACACGCACATATGCATGCAGACGTGTTTGCACGTGCGTGTGTCTGCATATTACAACACGTGCACACATATGCACATACACGCAGACACAAGACACATGCACACGCAGACACACACAGCTCCGGCCCTCCGTGGGGAGCTGCGGTCAGCTCAGTCTAAACACTGCAGAACGTAGCACCCTCTCTCTGCCCACTGGTCGCTGTGCAAAAACAAGCTCTCGACCAAGTCTGGGTTCTTTCGGGATTTGCACGCAACGTCCCTCTGAGGGCCGTCGGAAAGGCTCTTGGACCCGACAGACAGAAAACTGAGAAGCCGATGTCATTTCCGTGAGTTGCTGCCGGTGTCCTGAGTGGGTTGATGGCAAGGAACAGACCCCAGAGGCCGAAGCTGCCTTGCCTCTTCACACGGGGCCCCTGTGAGGGCCCTGGCATGGCCTGCCAAGGCTGGAAGGACTCACTTCTCTGCCGTGTTGCTCACAGAGCCAGCTTCCATTCTACGAGCAGCCCTGTGCGCTCCCTGGGCTGTGTCCACAGCCTCCAGACCCTCTCTTTTCAGGACTCCTGAGCCTTAGAAGAACAAAGCCTTTTTATTTATTTATTTATTTATTTATTTATTTTGAGAGAGAGAAAGAGAAAGAGAGAGAGAGAGAGAGAAAAAGGCAGGGAGGGGCAGAGAGAAAGGGAGAGAGAGAGAATCTGCACAGAGCCCTACATGAGGCTCGAACCTGGGCACAAAGACTTTTATGACAAGTTGTTTAGCAATGCCTCCTGTGCTAACTCTCGGGGACAGGTCAGCGCTATTAACCCCGTTTTACAGAAAGGGAAACAGACCCTGAGAGGTCAGATGCTTCACTCAAGGTCACACAGCCTGTGCTGGGCGGAGATTGGACAATTAGCCCCAGGCTGTCTGTTGGGCCAAGCCCCCAGGATTTGTGAGGCAGGACTCTAGGGGTCCTGGAGCTCAGACTCCAGAAGGCCAGGGATGATAAGGGGGCAGCACCCTAACTGTCACCGCCCCTACACCCACTGCTCTGCCCGCCCCTCCCTCTACCAGCTCTCTGCCGGATTTCCACCAGCTGGGTGAAGTGCTCCAACGGCCCAAACACAGCGAGGCTGTGGCTTGTAAAGAACTTCAGTAGCTATCGGACCTTTGGGGTCATGAGCCGGAGTCCAAAGGCAGAGCAGAAAGAAACTGGATTCCAGCGTCTTGATTTTTCCTCCCCAGGTGAATCGCTGGCCCCTCACAGCTCGGGGCGGGGGACGTCGCGTTGTCTGTCCCACGTTCCTCCCTCGGTCCCCAGGCACTTAACATGTGGCTGGATATAAACAAGAGGCCGGTACCCACCTGTGAAAAGGAAACGAAAGAAGAAGGCAAGGCGAAGATGCCAGGCGTGCAAGCCGGAAAAACACAAACACCCAAGGCCACAAACCTCAGCTCAGAAAGCAGGTCCCTGCAGCCAAAGCATGTGTTTATGCCTGGCTCTCCCAGGGAGCCTTACAACAGGCAAGGCGGTCTGTGAGCACTGGTCACGGGTGCGTCCTGGGAAGGAGCCCAGACCCGTGGTGCGCGCCACCGAGCTTGTGAATTTCGGCTGCCAGAGGCACACGCGTTTGCCAAAGCCAGCGTGGCCCTGCCAGCTTCGGAGCTTCCCAAGAACGCACCGACCCGGGCCTCCTAGGCTTCTCCACGCGGATTAACGGAGCACGCCAGAAGGTCGTCCGTAGGGAGCCCTCCGTGTCTTCCTACTTCAAACGCCACCCTCCCTCCTCCTCCGAGTCTTCCTTCCTGAAGTTCTCCCTTTTAGCAAATCCCCGCCCACTCTGGCCAGCAACACCAGACAAGTTGGGGGTGGGGAGGACACAGGCACGTTCGTCATCCATTTTGGCTCTTCAACATTCGAACCCCTTCCCTGGCTTGGCGCTCTCTTCTGTCTTAGTCCACGGGGCCACCAGCACAAAATACCACAGATTGGGCGGCTGAATCACCAGGCATGTGCTGTCTCACAGTCTGGAGGTCTGAAATCGAGGCGTCTACAGCATTGGTTCCTCCTGAGGCCTCTCTCCTTGGCTTGCAGACGGCTGCCTTCTCGCTGCGTCTTCACACGGTCTGTCTTCTGTGTGCACACACGCTTGGCCTCCTTGATGTGTCCAAACTCTCTCCTCTTACAAGGACACCAGTCAGACTGGATCAGAACCATGGAGCGCCTGGGTGGCTCAGTCGGTTAAGCGCCTGACTTCGGCCCGGGTCATGATCTCATGGACCGTGGGTTCGAGCCCCACATCGGGCTCTGTAAGGACAGCTCAGAGCCTGGAGCCTGCTTCAGATTCTGTGTCTCCTTCTCTCTCTGCCCCTCCCCCGCTCATGCCTCTCTCTCTCTCTCTCTCTCTCTCTCTCTCTCTCTCTTTCTATCTCAAAAGTAAATAAACATTTTTGAAAATTAAAAAAAAGAAACTACCCTAACCCCCTCACGTTTTTTTTAAAGCAATCACTCTTTAAAGTTTATTTATTTATTTTGAGAGAACAAGTGCGAGCAGGGGAGGGGCAGAGAGAGAGAGAAGAAGAGAGAGAATCCCAAGCAGGCCCCCTGCCGTCAGCACAGACTCCGACTCGGGGCTCGAACCCACAAACCGTGACATGGGGACCTGGGCTGAAACCAAGAGTCTGCCGCTTAACCTACCGAACCACCCAGGCGCCCCCCCACCCCTCCCTTTCACGTGGTCTCTCTCCAAATATGTTCACTGAGGTGCTGGGGGTTAGGGCTTCAACATGGGAATACGAGGAGGACCCAATTCAACCCATGACACCTTCGTGGGAGTCTGAACAGGAGACAGAGTCTGATTTCCATCCGCCCTGTGCCAGCTTCCTTTGCGCCGGGCCGGGTGTGGGGCTGGGCGCTGCCTTGAATGCTCGAGCTCTGAACGTGGGGTCTGGAGCACGTGAGGCAGGCACCGGGGCCGGCTTGGCAGCATGGCAGGAGCGGCCTGACCCTGTTCCTGGCACAGGAGAGGGGGTGTGGCTGGCAGGGCAGGCCATTTCCGTAAATCTGTGCTCCTGGCACACAGGACAGCACTGAGTACACAGCTGTGTCTGGTACTCAGCTTGGCCACAGAAGTTTCCGGTCTCCCCGGCATGGTTTGGGGCATGTCCTTGGCTGCTTGGCCTCAAAATCCGGTTCCCTAGCCCTCGCTATGCTTCTCCGAGCTGCCCGATAGGCTTTCTAGCAAGTTCCTTGTCTGCTGAAAACAGCTACAGCCAGATTCTGTTGCTTGCAACTGAGGATTCTAATACACAAGGGGAAACTTTTCACTTTAGAGGCAGACCTCTATCTGACTTTAAATAAAATAGAGCATAAAGTCCATTTCTATTACAGTTCAGGAACAAAACAGGCCGTCAATATGACAATTAATTGAACTGCATAAAAAAACAAGTGGAGGGGCACCTGGGTGGCTCAGTCGGTTGAGCGTCCGACTTCAGCTCAGGTCACGATCTCGCGGTCCGTGAGTTCGAGCCCCGCCTCGGGCTCTGGGCTGACAGCTCAGAGCCTGGAGCCTGCTTCCGGTTCTGTGTCTCCCTCTCTCTCTGCCCTTCCCCCGTTCATGCTCTGTCTCTCTCTGTGTCTCAAAAATAAATAAACGTTAAAAAAATTTTTTTTAATTCTAAAAAAAATAAAAATAAATAAAAAATAAAAAAACAAGTGGAAGGTTCACCTCCAAACCGCAAAACACTCCCCCTCAAGAACTTATGATGGCTCCCTATTGTCCAGGGTTTCAAGTGCAAGCTCCCTCGTCTGGGTTTTAAGAACCTCCATCATATATTGATAGCCTGTCCAGCCCATCCCATGGCCTACTGCTGACATCTTCTGCATTAGAAGGGCCCCCTGCTCAGTGGTGGGCACGCAGCCTTTCACATCAGACTGCAGGCCTGCCGCCTCCTGGCTGTGTGAACTTGGCTACTTAAACTTTCTCGGCCTCAGTTTCCCCGTATGTAGAACGGAGATGACGGCGGTCCACAGAAGGCGTTTAGCTCGACCTCTCAACATCCATGCCGTCCCCGTACATGCGTCCGAACCAGCAAGTCTCAGATGTAGTCACAGGAAGCAAGTTCTAGGAACTTGTCAGAGATGTCAAATGGCAGGCCATCCCAGACCTGCGGCCTTGGACGTGCGGGGGGTAGAGCCCAGAAGTCTGCTCCGACAAGCTGTCCGTGGGGTCCTGACGTAGCCTGTTCGAGGACTGCCAGCCACGCCAGGCCAATGCAAGCTGCACCCCCACCGCAAGATGCTGGTTCCAGGGCAGCCGGAGTGAAAGGCGACAGGACTCAAGGAAAAGGTTGCCGTGGCCTCAAGAAAACTAGCCTCTGGGCTCTTCGGTGCAAGCCGCCGGCCGCTGGCCCCCCTCTTTCCAGGGAACGTAGAGGAAACACGGAGGGAGGAGGCAGCTGGTGCATGGAGTGGGCAGGAAGGTGCACGGAGGAATGAGAAGCCCTCGCTAGCCCTCCGAGCTGCCCAATAGGCTTTCTAGCAAGTTCCCTAGCCTTCGCTATGCTTCTCCGAGCTGCCCAATAGGCTTTCTAGCAAGTTCCCTAGCCTTCGCTATGCTTCTCCGAGCTGCCCAATAGGCTTTCTAGCAAGTTCCTTGTCTGCTGAAAACAGAGTGGGGGGGGAAACCCTGCCGGCAGCCCGCCCTCCTCCCACATACCCAGACAGACAGGCCAGGAAAAGGCCTTGCTTTTCGGCTGACTTCGAGTCCGATTTCTGTGACGTGCAGCCAGAAGAACCCCAACGCTTTGCCTTCTAGGGTTGCTATGCGGGGAGATTACCTAGCACGGTGCCAGATGCCCTGCAACACGTGGGATGTGTCTCTCGTGGTCATCACTGCCGTCATCGGCCCCTCCGGCCCTGAACACACATCCTCATCTGCTTTCCTAAATCTCCCTCCCTCGTTCAAGGCCCACCTCCAATGGGACCTCTTCTGGGCGCCCATCAGAATCCGCCAGGCCTCTCCTATGAAGGTCTCCGCCACCCCCCCACCCCCTCCCCACCGCCCCAGGAGTCCTTGTTGTATCTCTTTGTACCCTCAGTCCCACCCAGTTTGGCACGTGACTGTGATAGCACTGCGTCAACCGGGGCTGTTCATGCAGCTGTGCAGAAACACTACCCGGTCTTTCCTGCCCCGTGGGGTGAGGCTCGTACCGTTTTCTCTTCCCAACTGGAACGAAAGCTGCCTGCGAGCAGAGCCCGTGGTTCTTTCTTTCGCTCCTCTGCCAAGACCTGGCACGGTGCTGAGGCTTGGGCAAAGGAAGGGGACACCAGACCCCACGGGAAGGCCCTACCTGTATTACCACGTTTAACACACACAGTGCTACGAGGTGATTAGGATCTTCTGCCTTCTTCGGGCCACACCAGCGTGGCGGTAAAAACAGCGGCAACAGGAATCTTAAAAGACTATCGTCTCTGGCTTCAACCTTACTGGGGATTCCAGCCCATCTCAGAGACCACCCAGATGGCTCTGAGATCCCCCCAAAGTGCTCACCGGCACTTGGTGGACCATCTTCCCGGGTCAACCCCCGGCACCTGCCGTCCTCCTCTCCCATCTTCCCCAACCTTACCCCGACTTACTCCACGCCGTCCCTGCCACCGCCCCATAGCCAGGCATCAGGCCCGCTGGCGTCCAATGTCCCTGGGCCGCTGCCCCCGCCCCCCAGCCCCAGCCCCGGATACACGTGCTGCGGGCCACCGCGCGCGGCAGCCATGCCTTCCCCACCCTCTGACCTTGACGGAAGTGCTCTGACCTTGACGATGCGCTGTCTTCCTTCTCGTGGCTTCTCATCCCACCGCGCGTCACGAATTCCCTTCCACCTGCCTCTTTGATGATTCCCAAACCAGCAAGGCCCCCGCGGACCCATTTCATCGGCTGAGCGCAGTGAAGAAAAGCCACAAACCTCCGCTGCCTGTGCGTGTTCCCCCTGACGCTCGGCGATTGATTCTTCCATTCATTTCCTGCCGCCTGTTAAACTCTTCCAGCTCGTGCGTGCTCCTCCAGAGACGCCTGGCCCCGCTGAGGAATAACTTCATCTGCCCCAACCTCCCAGTGTCTCCGAATCCTCACCTCCCTCCTTCATGTCCACGTTGCAGACCCTGCCAAAGATGGTGGCTGCTCTTGTTGCCAAAGCTAGTCTCCCCACCCCCCCCTACCCCCAAAGCTAGTCTCCCCCCCTCCCCCCTCCCCCCCCCCCCCCCCCCCCCCGTCCCCTGGAGCCCCCGGCCCCCTCTGGATCCTCGAGCTGTGGACTCTGCTCTCCCCCTTTGGCTTCTCCCCCTCCGAAGTCCGCTCCTTCCGCATGTCTGCACAGGGCGGTGTTTGTTCTCACTGAAATGAAACCCCAAGCCCTTTCCCTGCACCCCTCCCTCCGCAAGCTTCTGCCGTCTTCTCTGCTGTTCACCACTCAGCCTCCAGAAACCACATCGCCTCTGCCATCCCCTCTTCCTTATTGCCCCACGTTCTCCTCGAGCTGGCCTCTCGCCCACTCTTGCCCCGAAACTGCTTCCTCAAAGGTGAGCAATGACCTTCTTAGCACCACCCCCGCCCCCCCCCGCCCCCCGTTTTTGATGGCCCTGAGCCTGCTGAATAGCATCTCTTTTGTGAGAAGCTTCTCCTGCTGCTCTGCCACGACCCCGTGGTATCCTGTGCCCACGGTCACCTCCCTGCCTTCCCAGGAGCACCTCCTGTCTCCACCCCCTGCCTTCTTCCCTTCTCCTCCCGTGCTATCCCCCCCAAACGATCTCCCTCCACCTGCAGTTCCGGCCACCTCTTCTCCCCAACGAGATGGGCCCCCACCCACCTCTCTTGCCTGACCTCCCTCCCGAGCCCCACACCCGCAGACCAGCTCCTTCTGGAGCAACAACCCTGAGGAAGCTGTCTCTTCCTCAAGCTGAGTCGAATCATGTCACCCCCTTGGTCACGGCATTGTATTTTTGGACAGATGATCATCTGGTCTTTGCTTAAATATTTGCAGCGGTGGCAAGCTCCCTATTTCATGTGATGCCTTGCTCCGTGTTTAAATGGTTATTAAGTAGTTGTTGAGTTCATCTACCCGTTGGTCCTATAAGGTAGAGTCCCTTGGCATAACATGCTCGTGTTTCCCTCTTCTCTCTCTCATCTGTCCTACGTGTTAGCCAAATTGGACTACTCACTTGGCCCTAACTCGTCCCCCTCTCCTGCTCCACACTCTTGCTTATGCTGATTCTTGTCAGAAACATCCGGTGCCTCAGCTCAGCGTTTCCGTCCCTCAAGATGGGGCAGATGCCAGCCCCCCCAGGAACTTCTTACCAGCTAAGTGCCCTTTCTCCCCTCCTGAAACCACAAAGACCCTTTGTTTATGCTTCTTATCCGCTCATTTCTCATTCTCCTCATTCACGCATTCATTCTGTGACATTTCTAGAGCTGACACCCCGGCCCAGACTCTGCTGGGCACTGGGGACAAGGTATGGAGCCCCTCCCTGGAAGAAACAGGTCTTCCCCACCCCCCACCCAGGAAAGGCAGGCATTAAAAATTGGTCACCATAAAAATGTGATGTGTTCAAAAAGGAGATTTCGGGATGCTCTGGGAGGGCACGGCAGGAGGAACTAACTGGGTCCAGATACGTCTCTGAAGAAGTTAGCTTCACTGAGCCCCCGAGGCCACAAGTACAGCAGCTAGCCAGAAAGGAGACAGGGTGTTGCTGGGTTGGGGGGCAGAACCACAGGAGCAAAGCCCAGAGATAAGGCAGCCATGCAAGGATCTGAAAGGACTTCTCCATCACTGGTATTCAGAAGATGAGCAGGGAAATCCTAAGAGATTTTAGAGGACTTGGGAAAGCAGGTTCAGAATACTGTTTTCGGGGCACCAGCGTGGCTCAGTCGATTACGTGTCCGACTCTTGATCTCGGTTCAGGTCATGATCTCGCAGTTCGTGAGTTCAAGCCCAGCGCCGGCTTCCCTCTGCCCCTCCCCTGCTCGTTTTCTCTCTCTGTCTCTCTTTCTCCCTCTCTCAAAATAAATAGACAACTTAAAAAAAAAATACTGTTTTCATCTTGAAGGGAATTGGAGGCCCCCACAGGACGTTAGAGAAAAGGGGCATCATCAGTTTATCAGTTTCGCAACACCTCTCTGGCGTTCTGCCTTTGTTATGCTTGTGTTTATGGGTCTTCCTTCTCCCACCATTTGGTTTGAACTTTCTTGCATTCAGATGGATGCCTTTTTTGGCCCCAACGCCTGACCTGATGTGAAGGGCAGAGGGGGCGTGGTAATTCATGAACGCTTACAGAATTGACTGGAAAGGAGCTACCTGTCGTGGTTGTCTTCTGAAAGGCGAAAGCTAATAACTGTGTGACTATAGGCTATAAAACCAAAAAGGGCAACAACCAGTTAAAGGAATGTATCTGTTCATTAAAACACATTTGGAGGCACTCCCTAAAACCTAAAGGGGATAAGGGGCATGTTAGTTAACCCTTTGCCCTAGATGTCTTGGGAGCAGCTTCTATCTGAACTTGAGATTTCAGGGGGCACACAAGTCTGCCCCTCCTCTGGGTAAACAACACCAGACTCTAGACTGGGCAGGGGACCTCTGGGATGGAGGGACAGAAAACGGGCAGGTTTATCCCCTAAATGACTCAGGTCAATGGGGAAACACTGCCCATATCCCTCACGTTAGCTTTGACGAACTGGCCGTGACAATGTAAAATGATAGCAATGGGGAAGGGAAGCTGAGACTGGGAGGGGAGTGTACAGGAACTCTCCTATCTTTGCTTCTGTAAATATAAAAGGAAGCCCCTAAAAAAATATATTTAGAAGCAAGAGGGAGAGCAAATCAGGGACCCCAAAGGAGGGCAGGGCTGCACTAGAGTCCCACATCGATCTTCTGGGCCAGGACCAGCCAAGAAGGGAAGGTGAGAGCCCGGCCCTCACCGGGCGCGAGGAGAGCTTCGAGCTGAGTGAGGATAGCACTGCTGAAGCCTGAGCCCACTCGGGGCAGGTGAGCTGATGTGTTCCCACCCGGAAAAGCACCCTGATTAATGTTCAGGGTTGTTTTTTTTTTAAGTGTTATTTATTTATTTTGAAGGATAGAGAGCATGAGTAAGGGAGGACCAGAGACAGAGAGAGGAAAAGAATCCCAAGCAGGCTTGTGCTGTCAGCGCGGATGAGCCCAATGCCCGGCTCAAACTCACGAACCGTGAGATCAGGACCTGAGCCGAAATCAAGAGATTTACAGAAAAGTTGCTAAGATAGGAGAGAGAGATACCCTTCCCCCAGCTTCTCCTAATGTGAACCTCCCATTGCCATGGTACTTTTTTTTTTAAGTTTCTTTATTTATTTTGAGAGAGAGAGAGAGAGAGAGCAACTAGGGGAGGGGCAGAGAGCACAGAGCCTCATGCGGGGCTTGAACTCATGAACTGTGAGATCGTGACCTGAGCCGAAGTCAGACTCTTAACCAACTCAGCCACCCAGGGACCCCTCAATTAATGTTGAGTGTTGAACAACTTAGCGGATCGGCACCTGTTTACATGTGGACAGAACTGCGCCAGTGTATATGATCGTCAGTCTTTGCATGACTCTGTACTAACAGAAACAAATGAGTGACTAAACACAAAGATGGGGACAAGGGACACATCTTGCTTACAGAAGAAGTCTAAATAACATGTTGATAGCACCCACTCTAGGAGATAGAGCTGGGTTAGGCTGCAGTTAGTGATTGCTTCCGGAGATTAGATTAGGGAAAGGGAAAAATAATAACTTCACAGTGAAGAAACCTGGCAAATAAGTGGTCAGGTTAACACGACCCATGATGTCACATGGCCATCACACACCCCAGACATGCTGTAATGAGAATGGCACGTCATCTCAGTGATGTCCCCATGGCTCCACCTGCCAGGAGGAAAATGTCAGACAAACCCCCATCGGGGAACATTCTAAAAATTGCCTGACCAGCTCTTCTGAAGAATGTCTCCGTAATGAAAAACAAGGAAAGACCGAGATGCTGTCCCAGCCCACAGGAGATGAGGCAGTTGTGACAACCAAATGCAGTGTGGTGCCCTGGACAGAGTACAAATGGAAAAACTGGTGAAATCCAAAGGAAGTCTGGAGTTTGGTTTGAAAAATGGACTGAGGAAGGGCGCCTGGGTGGCTCAATTGGCTAAGAGTCCGACTTTGGCTCAAGTCATGATCTCATAGTTAATGAGTTCAAGCCCCGCATCAGGCTCTGTGCTCTCTGCCCTTCCCCTCCCCCCCTCTTTCTCTCTCTCTCTCCCAAAATAAATAAATAAAATTAAAAAAAAAAAAAGTACCTTGGCAATGGAGGGTCACCTTAGGAGAAGCTGGAGGAGGGGCATCTCTCTACTATCTTAGCAACTCTTCTGTAAATCTAAAATTAATCCAAAATAAGAACTTTATTTTGAAAACAAGATATAGAAGAAGACACAAATAAATAACATGCGACAGTAAGTACTATTTTCAGTTGTGACAATGGCCCATGTTTGTGATTAATGGTCTTTGACATTAGAGGGCACGCTTCTGGAATCCAGGAGAACGGCCCCCCCCCAACCCCCCTCCCCCCCACTGGGCAGTGGAGTGTGAACAGGACTGTCCTGTTTCTGAGTCGGTTTTGTACTTCTGCTGATGATATAAATCCTTGGTGAGATTATACAGTAAGTGAGAACAAACAGCACAAGGGGTTCAGCTGTGGCTACAAAGTGTGGTACGACTGGACACCAACACCCCCCAATGGTTATTTATTTGAGAGAGAGAGAGAGAGAGCACGTGCAAGTTGGGAAGGGGCAGAGAGAGAGGGAGACACAGAATCCAAAACAGGCTCCAGGCTCTGAGCTGTCAGCCCAGAGCCCGACGCGGGGCTCGAACTCACGGACCGCGAGATCATGACCTGAGCCGAAGTCGGACGCGTAACCGACGGAGTCACCCAGGCGCCCCACCTCGTGTGCCTTCTGATTTAAAACTCTCCGTTCTAGAGGTGCCTGGGTGGCTCCGTCAGTCATGCGTCCAACTTCGCCTCAGGTCATGATCTGCACTGACAGGGCAGCGCCTGCTTGAGATCCTCTCTCTCCCTCTTTCTCTACTCCTACCCCACCCCTCAAAGTAAATAAATAAACTTTCAACAAAATACAACCCTCTATTCTACATTTGTGAAATTCACAGCTCAGGGAGGCAAGTGTAACTGACCAAGGGATTTTGAGCTACGATATAAATAAGTGTAGGATGAGCGCCTCCAATGCGTTTCAAAGCTCATTCATAGATGCACAGGGCAGAGGTTTATTGGTGCTGTGCTCAGGCACTGTCCCACAGCGTTTACATTCTGGATGGGGAGTCAGCTGAGAGACAGAAATAAACAAGAAAGATGACTGTCCCCGCTGTCTCTCCCTCTTCAGTCCTGTTGGATTACAGCCCCACCCTGATAGTCTCATTTCACCTTAATTAGAGGCTCTATCTCCAAATACAGTCATGTTGGAGATCAGAGCTTCAACATATAAATGGGGGGGGCACATTAGGTCTATAATATTGGTAGTGACAAATACAATGAAGAAAATAAATCTAAGATGACGAGTTTAGATAGTGTGGCCAAGGAAGGCTTCTCCTCGGAGAGCTGAGGCCTGACTGAATAGACATCTGTTCCCACATGTGCACCACGTACAAGACAGGCTGGCATTAGACATTCATAAAAATTAGACGGGGTGAGAAGATCACACCATTAAGCTGGTCCAAATCCCCCATTTCATAGATGATGGCAGCCCAGGAAAGATAAACGGTAATTCACAAGTGTTTAGCACTTAGAACATCTGTCTCCGTCTTTACATCAGCCTTGTAGTAGAAGAAAGTGTTCTAACCTTTTATTGTGGAACATTTTAAGCAGACCTAAAAGTGGGCGCACTACGGGGCACCCGGGTGGCTCGGTTGGCTGAGCGTCCGACTTCGGCTCCGGTCAGGATCTCACGGTCTGTGAGTTCGAGCCCTGCGTCCGGCTCTGTGCTGACAGCTCAGAGCCTGGAGCCTGCTTTGGATTGTCTCCCTCTCTCTCTGCCCCTCCCCTGCTCATGCTCTGTCTTCCTCTCTATCTCAAAAACAAATAAATAAACATTAAAAAAAAAAAAAAAACAACAACAAGTAGGTGCCCTAGCACACAAGCCCTCCCTCATTCTCAAAACCTTGCTAGCCTCCTCTTCTTTATTCCCATTCCCCCCCCCCCCTGGAATATTTTTAAATGAATTCCACTTCCGGTTCATGAAGTCACCATCCGGTTTTGGTCTGCCTCACCAGCGAATCAAGGAGAGTTTTGCGTTGTCGTTTGTGTTTTTGTCGCTAGTCAGGTGAGTATTATTGTCACCCTCGGTGAGGAAACTGAGACCCCGAGACCTGGCCAATGTCACGCCTCGGGAAGAGCCAGGTCCCCGACCTGCCTTTTCCAACTCCAATCCAGGACGCTTTCTGCTACACAGCTGAAGCAGTAGGAGTCATTGCCGATAATCTGAAAACCATTTCCTTAAGTGTGTAACGTGATCAAGGAGTTTACACACATCTTTTCAGGAACATGTTTAAATACATGAGGGAACATCGGTATTTCTTTTTTGCTGCCTGTTTAAAAAAAAATGAGTATGGAGTGTCAGAGAGAAGGGAATTCTTCTAGTAGAAACTGAACTATCTAGGTGAAGAATCAATAGGGCTTGTGTTCATTTGCCTCCAGGACTTTGGCATGAATACCAAAATCTGTCTCTTTGCCAAGACCGGCGACTATTTGCCTGGACTGGGGCGCCATCTAGTGGGCATGTCCCCGCCGTGTCGGGAGCTGGCAGGCCGAGCGTCGCCCCACACTCAACGCAAGGTGGCCTGCTTGGTCTCTCGAATTTGCTCCAGGGAGCGCCCTTGGGGTAAAACCTTGATTTTAATCGGAGACGCCTATTTTGGTATTTCTTTGCTTTTGGAAGAAGCGTCTGCCTATCCTAGACCACTTGGCACGGCCTTCCTCAACACTTTATGTATGCGTCCTAATTCCTGGGCTTTGTTTTTGTCTGCTTGTTTTTTATGAGTCCCCGTTGTTCCCGACCCCCGGTCTCCAAGCAGGTGCGGGGGGGGGGGGGGGGGGGCAGGGGGCGACAAGGGGCGGTGCGCGCGCAGCGTTACTGGGAGGTTACGGTGCCTGGAATGGCGTGTGCCAACGGGACCACCCAGGACGGCAGTCATTGCACACAGAGCGTGTGGGCTGCAGAGATGTGCTCAGTTCTCTCAAACCGGGCCTGACGCGTACCTGACTTGATCTTTTCCAGAGGCTCGGGCAGCCCCTGCCAGGGCTGGGTCACCGCGGGGACTGCTGTCATAGAGGTGTGTGCCCGCCGAGGGAGGCCTCCCCGCACGGCAGTTAAGACGGCATGCTGCTAAGTCACTCGGAACACACCAGAAGGGGTGGTGTTTCAAGCCGATGGATCAATCTGGCGAATTTTATTAGCACTGATCCTCCATCTGGGGTCCTTTTTGTACCCCTGCTCTTGGAAGCACTTGGGAAAGGAGAGAGAACTTTTTCAAGTTCCTTGAAGGAATCAAGTGAGATTTCTGCTTAAAAAAATTTTTTTTATGTTTGTATTTTATTTTTGAGACAGAGACAGAGTGTGAGTGGGGGAGGGGCAGAGAGAGAGGGAAACATGGAATCTGAAGCAGGCTCCGGGCTCTGAGCTGTCAGCACAGAGCCTGATGACGCAGGGATCGAACTCATAGACTGTGAGATCATGACCTGAGCCAAAGTCGGGCACTTAACGGATGGAGCCCCCGGGTGCCCCGATATTTGTTTTAAAATATCCCCACTGCCTTCCTGAAATCTAGGTCTTAAGGAGCGATTAAGTGAATAAAATAAGGGTTTTTTTGAGAAATTTTATTCTCAGGAGTATATTTTAGTAACGACAATGTTTCTTAATTGGGAGAGGCAGTTCTAGAATCTGAGTTCGATAAAAATTACGTATCCTCTCTACAAAAATATGCTCAAATATGCAACATTTGGATTCACTGCTTCCCAAAGGGGCTGAACGACTCTATCACTAGAGAAAGGGAATCTGTAGCATTGTGGTGACTTCAAGAAATATCTGAGTTTGTAATTTTTCCTCCGTAGAACTCAGTTTTGAAAGAATTTATTTACAAAACTCCAATTATTGATTATTCTCCATTTGTCCTTCCCCGAAATAAGCAATGTTACTGCCATGAAGAATCCAGAGACTCACATAGAAATCTGGTACATAGCAGGTGGACGATAAGCGTTTGCTTTGTTATATTGACTTGAGTTGATAAAATTCTAATTAAAAGTGGGAAAAACCCACAATACTTTAAGTTTTACAATGGATAAAATCTTTTATTTTTCCAAAGGATAAACTGATTTCTGATAGGCCTTTGAAATATTGCAAGTAATCTCTGAATACTGTTCAACCAGGTTGCCAAGAGGTGTGAACTAAAATTGAAGATCTGCTTTGAAGAAGCTCTTTGCCTTTTAAGAATTTTAGTTATTCAGTAAAAGTCACTGAGGTGTTTGGTTAACAAAAGAAAAAGTGCATATGAGTCCTTCTTTCATAACAGAATTCAAAACCAATTCTAGGAGGGTAAAGAGTTAAATGTTTTAAAAGGAAAGAAAGAGGAGGAGAAAGAAAGAGGAGGGGGTGAGGAAGGAAGGTCAGAAGGATGAAAGGATGGAGGGAGGAAGGGAAGGAAGGAGAGAGGGAGGAAGGAAGGAAGGGTCGAAGAAGGAAGGAAGGGAGGAAGGAAGGAAGGGAGGAAGGAAGGGAGGGAGGAAGGAAGGAAGGAAGGGAGGAAGGAAGGAAGGAAGGAAGGAAGGAGGGAGGGAGGGAGGAAGGAAGGAAGGGAGGAAGGAAGGAAAGGGAGGGAGGGAAGGAAGAAGGGAGGAAGGAAGGAAGGAGGAAGGAAAGGAAGGGAAGGAAGGAAAGGAAGGGAGGGAAGGAAGGAAGGAAGGAAGGAAGGAAGGAAGGAAGGAGAAAGGAAAGGAAGGGAGGGAGGGAAGGAAGAAGGAAGGAAGGAGGAAGGAAGGGAAGAAGGAAGGAAGGAAGGAGGAAGGAAAGGAAGGGAAGAAGGAAGGAAGGAAGGAAGGAGGAAGGAAAGGAAGGGAAGAAGGAAGGAAGGAAGGAAGAAGGAAAGGAAGGAAAGGAAGGAAAGGAAGGGAGGGAGGGAGGGAAGGGAGGAAGGAAGGAAGGAAGGAAGAAGGAAAGGAAGGAAAGGAAGGGAGGGAGGGAAGGGAGGAAGGAAGGAAGGAAGAAGGAAAGGAAGGAAAGGAAGGGAGGGAGGGAGGGAAGGGAGGAAGGAAGGAAGGGAAGAAGGAAAGGAAGGAAGGGAGGGAAGGAAGGAGGAAAGAAAGGAAAGAAGGGAAGGAAGGAAGGAAGAAGGAAAGGAAGGAAAGGAAGGGAGGGAGGGAAGGAAAGGAAAGGAAGGAAGGAAGGAAGGAAAAGAAGGAAAGGAAGGGAGGGAGGGAAGGACAGATTGAAGGAAAGAAGGGGAGGGAGGGGAGGACAGATCGAAGGAAGGAAGGAGAAGAGGGAGGGAGAAGGGAGGGAGGGAAGAACAAAGGTGTACATATTTGAACATCTGATTTCTGGGTGGGGCAGGGATTTTCTAAGCATAAAAACAAGTTTAAAAATGCCAATAAAAATTAAACATTGGACTTTTCAAAAACCCTAAAAGGCAAGTAGCAAACTGGGAAGCAAATTCACAACAAATATGGCAAAGGCTGAGTGATATGAATCAAAAAACTCAAAGCATACTGCGTATAGAATAGACAATCAGGCAAAGGGAATGCCCAGTAGGGTAGACACTGAGGCTTCACTCCGCCAGTACAGCTGTCACCTCATGAGCCCATCCTGCACCCGGAGACGACAACCCGACCCCACCCTGCACCCCGAGACTACAAACTGCATTGCCCCGACTCCCTGACGGAAGGTGTTCATCTCAGCAATATGTGTGGGAATATATATGTGAAAAAATATGCAGGCCACCTAAATGCTCACAATTAACGGGAACGTTAAGCAAACTCTAGTGCATCTATAGAGGTTATTACATAGTCATTTCAAAAGATGTTTTAAAACGTTTTTAATAACCTGAGACTAGGGAGATTCCCCAGGAAAATTACCTCCGTGGACATGACCTTTCCCCAACCCTAAGTCCAAAACAAAATCATCTGACCTTCCCTTGAGAATCAAACAAAACTGACATTAACAAGACTGTGAATATTGCCTTTTGTTCTCTGTACTTTTTTTATTGTGTCTCCTTCTTTACTTAAAGGAGTATTCATTGTCAAGAATCCTACTCACCTTGTAATCAGTGATGGGGGAAATACACTTTGTTGCCACTGATGTGACGTGGATGGAAAAGAATAGGAAAACCAGATCCGTCCCTCTAGGGTTTTAGGACTGAGGCTTTGAGGCTCAAACCCTTGGCGGGGGGCGGGGGGGGAGCGGGGAAGGCTGTGAACCAACAACAGTCTAAATTTTAATTCCTTATTCTTTTATTATTATTGTTTGAGAGAGAGAGAGAGAGCATGCCAGCTGAGAAGAGGGGCAGAGGAGAGAGAGAAGATCCCAACCACGCTCCGTGCTCAGTGCAGAGCCCGACACGGGGCTCGATCCCAGGACCCTGACATCATGACCTGAGCTGAAATCAAGAGTCGAAGACTCAACCACCTGAGCCACCCCGGCTTCCCTAATTCCTTGTTCCTAAACCAGACAGTACAAGACCCAGGGCCCTTTCTGGATAGAAAGACAGATCAATGAAAATAAACAGTTGGTAGATAGATATGTAGATAGACACAGATATATAATCAAATATGACAAGATATATGCATACAGTTATATATATAATAAGAGATTAGAAAAAAGTTTTTCTATCAGCACTTCAAATAAGATAAAAAGTTATAATTAGGTTAATTACTAAGCTTCTAATTTTTGCCCTAAGTGAAATTATAAAATATTTCCAGATGTTTCCCCGTCATGCTTGCGAAAGCGGAGATGAAGGTTTGGGGTGAAACCTTTCACTCTGCCCCAGTCACAAAACAAATGGGGCTCTGACACGATTTGAATGAGGGTAGACTACCACTCACGGACGAAGCGCCAGAAGTGGAGGTCGTATCTGGCATGGAAAATAATAGGAATAAAGGTCAAGCCTCCCGGCGCCCAGGAGCTTCCGTGTTATTTAAATCAAAATGCTTTTGTAAATGGTCTTGCTCAGAGAGGAAGCGCGTCTAGTTTAGACCCCAAAACACCGAGTGGAAGTCTTATTCTGTATAGTGCATACGTTGAGTATGAAAACCAGGACACCAAATTCCTATGCATGTTAGGATCTCAACTTTCCAAACTAAGAAAAGCAAGGGTGCATCCCTAATGAGCCAACGAATATAGACATTGAACACCACAGTTGATGTCATCACAAAAAGAGAGCACACCAGCTACTGTCTGACTCCCGATGCACTAAGCAATCTTGCCAAAAATGTCAAAAACTGACTCTCATCACGCTTCTAAACTTGCAGGGAATCAGAAGCCACCGTAAATGACACGATGGAGGTGAAAAGAGCAGACGCCAGGATTCAAAAAAAAAAACAACAACAAAAAAAAAAACGGTTCCTTCAATAAATAAATTTCAGCGTGCGGGGGGCGGGATAAAAGAATGGAGGAGATCTTCCAGATTACAATAGTCCTAGGGGCGCATAAACCAAAGACTTGCACTTTGGACAAAGAGAGAGTAAGGAGGATGGCCTTCCTAGAATAAACAACTATAAAGCTGTCCACTGACCAATATATTCAGAGAAATGAAAGCTAAAATAATTCTTTAAATTAGACACCACGGTCCGGGCGCCTGGGTGGCTTGGTCGGTTAAGCAGCCGACTTCCGCTCAGGCCACTATCTCGCGGTTCGTGGGTTCAGGCCCCGCGTTGGGGTCTGTGCTGACAGCTAGTTCAGAGGCTGGAGCCTGTCTTTGGATTCTGTGTCTCCCTCTCTCTGTCCCTCCCGTGCTCTCTCTCTCTTTCTCTCTCTCTCAAAAATAAATAAAACATAAAAAAATTTTTTTGAAAAAATAAAGACATAAAGAAATTAGACACCGTCTACAATAAATGCCAAATAAAGTTCTTTATGCTTCAAGGAGCTGATTCCAGAGCAGGGATATACAGGAAGGAATGAAGAACACTCAAAATGGTAAATAAGGGCCTGACTGGAAAAGGTTATCTTCTTTCCCTTCTCTTAATTTCTTTAAAAGGCAACTGTTTAAAGCAACACTCGTAGCATAGCTTTGTAAGGTTTATAATATGTGCAGAAATCAAGATACTTGACCATAGTAACAGTAAGGACAAGTGTGGCAGATTGCTTTGTTTTTTGATGTTCACAATTAGTATCACATTTTCCTCCAGACTTTCTATGCTTCTTTCAAAAGTTGGAGTCTAGGGGCGCCTGGGTGGCTCAGTCGGTTGAGCGTCCGACTTTTGATTTCAGCTCAGGTCATGATCTCACAGTTTGGTGAGCTCGAGCCCCGTGTCAGGCTCTGCGCTGGCCGTGTGGAGCCTGTTTGGAATTTTCTCTCTCCCTCTTTCTCTGCCCCTCCCTGGCTTGCGCTCTCTCTGTCTCTCTCTAAATAAACAAATAAACAAACAAAAAAGTTGGGAGTCTAATGACCTTCTCCTTGAACATGCACTGGATTCTATGACTTCTTCAATAACTAGAATGTGGCAAAAAAAAAAAAATGTTATGTTAATCATGGTTTTTATTGCATGATGTTTTGATATCTTGGAGGCCTGGCTGGCTGGGGAGATACTCCTCCCCCTAGGGCTAGCTAATTCCCAAGGTCATACAGCACTCACTCAGAAACATGCCCTTCATATGGAGACCGACTGCTCCTGAGGCCGTATCCCCAAACACCTTTACCTAACTCTCTCGCCTTGCCCAGCGATGATCCCAGCGCCAGGTTCTGGTCAAGGGGAGATCACCCCTGATATTATGCAAACTCTCCCAATCCTAAGCTATTGTCCCTGGCCTACCTTGCCTTCCCTGCAGAAAACACAATAAAAGCCCTCGGCCATGCTTCCCCCTCGCTCTTGCTTCTACCTCTCGGCCAAACCTGGTGCTTCCCCATGTCACCCTGCATGGCGTGGCTCGCTTCCTTCTCTCAGAAACTGTCAGGAATGAACTGTTTTCAATGGCGTTGATCTCTCCGTGCCATCACTCAGTCACCTCCGTAAATTAAAATCCTGTGGATACAATCACTGATCCAGATATGCCGCAAAACCTCCAATGCTAAGTCATAAAGGGCACCTGGTTTTTTTCTCCCCTGGGATGCTCACTCTTGAGACCCTGGGAATCATGTTGTAAAAAAGCCCAGGCCACCTGGAGAGCCAGCCCGAAGTGCTTCAGCTAATAGCCCCAGTTAATGCCCCAGGCAAGAACCAGCAAGGACTGCCAGGCAGATGAATGAATGATCTTTCAGATGTTTCCAGGCCCCAGCTTTCAAGCCCTCTGGCTGAGTTCCCAACATTGAGAAGCAAAGACCAACCATCCCCACTGTGTCCTGTCCAAGTTCCTGACCCGCAGAATTCATGAGCATAATAGGCATTGCTTATGCTTATGCAACCAAATTAACCACAACAGAGAGTGGCATACTTTGTAATATGCAAAATAAACAAACAAATTAAAGCAAAGCACGTGGGAGTGGCTCTGGGACCAGGCAGTGGGTCCCAGCTGGGAGGGACCTTCAGGCGAGTGTCAATGAAAGTGCCAAGGGCCTCGGAAACACTGTGAACAGAAGTCCAATGCCTCTTGAAAACCTCGTCAGTAAGCTTCCGGAGACATGAAGGAAATATTATTGGAAATTGAAGATAAAGGACTTTGCTATATATTGGTGGAAATTGTTGCACCAATGTTGCCTAGGGGAATGTGTAAAATATAAAGTATGCCTAATAATCCGGATGCTCTATTTAAGGAGAATTCCAGGTAGGGATTTGGAAGTGCTTCCTGGATTCTTCTAGCTCCCTGTAGTAAAATGAGGGAGGAGAGAGATGGGCCGAAAAATGTATAATTTCATTTTTAAGTGAAATTTGTAGAAAATGCAAAGGATTCAGAATTTACTAGGTTAAAAATCTATTTCTCATTCCCCACATTTTCAAAGTTCTCAAATTTGCAAAGGGCATCAGAAAAAGGACCAAATCCAGTGTGGGATTCTAGGATTATCTGTTAAGACCCTAGGAAGACCTAGTCACCTCCAGGGACTATTCAGTGAGACCAAAAGCTCTCTGAGGATCCTAGGAGCATACTACAAATATTTGCCTGTGACAGTAAAGTTTCTAAGAATTTTAAGGATGTTGACCCTCTGCAGCCTTACAAAAAATCTCAAAAGAGTTTATCTTGATGAAATTTCAGGGTATGACTTTTGTGTAATGTGACCTCTTCTAAATTCACAGAAAGGTCACAAAGTTTTAAAGACAATTGCAGCAATGAAAACACTACCAGCTTGAATCAAAAGAGACAGAGACAATACGACACAAGAAGCCCGTGGGCCTCCAAATTACTCCCAACAGGAAGCAGCTAAAAACACTACAGCTGCAAACGCTGGGCATTTCTTCTGAAAAAGAATGGATGATGTAGAGGGCAGAACAAAGAGCTGGAGGGTAGAGCAAAGAACCACGGAGAACCATTTCCCAGACAGAAGGCCCAAGACCTGATCAGGAAGCTGGAAACATGTACCTGGCTGGATTTCAGAATTGCCACGGACCAGGTACTCTCGTGCGTCTCCTGTGTCTTCTCTTCTAAATATCAGTGTGTGTGGTACTTATCAGGTCTGTTCCACCACCATTTGTTCGGTGTCGGGGAAGCAGATAACCTGTCCCTTTAGTTCACAGACCTTCAGATGAAGATATGACTGGCTGGACGGGAGGCATCCACTCAAGGCACCCCGTCCACGGCTGGATCTGATGCAGGTGGTGACATCCTAGACATTGAGACTGAGCCCAGTGCCATCAAAGGATGAGACTTTGGGAAGCCATAGGGAAAGAGTGAATATATTTTACATGTGAGAGGGATGAACTGTGGCCAGAGGGCAGACTGGAGTGAAGTGTGTTTTTTTCACAAAAGGCCGACAAATCCTTCTGGTCCCAGAGTTCTACCTTGATGCTCCTTCCGTAAAAGGGTAGAGTCCAATTCCCTTCCCCTTGAATATGGCCTGGGCTTTGAAGCAGCCGCCTTGAGAAGAAGAATGTGCAAAAGATACACGGAGTGACTTCCAAAGCTAGGTCATATAATGGTAGCTAAGCTTCCACCTGACTTTCTTTCAGATGTTCATCCTGTAATTCAGCCCTCATAGGGTCACAAAGCCACGTAGAGAGGCCATGTGTTGTTCCAGCTGAGAGACCCAGACAGCCAGAAGCAACTGCCAGATATACAAATAAATGAGCCTCTGGATAATTCCAGTCCCCGGGATTCAAGTCCTCTAGCTGAGTTTCTGGACATGAAAGAACAGAGACAATTCATCCCGACAGTGCCCGTCCAAATTCCTGACCCACAGAATCCACAAGCATAATAGATGTTTGTTTATGCCACTAAATTTGGGGGTCATTTGTCAGGCAGATGTAATAACTAGAACAAATTCCATAATTCCAGCTAATGGAATTATACTGTTGTAAGATATTTATATTTAATGTGAAATAATGTGATATTAACTCTAAGTAGTCGACAGGTGAATGATGTATATTGTGATCTCTGGAGTAACCACTAAAACAATTTGAATACTCCAAAACGTGTAAGTAAAAAACCTAACAAAGAAATTAAAATGGAATACTACACAAAATTTGGGCTTATTCAAAAGCAGGCTGGAAAGGAGAGGCAGAGGAACAAATAGATAATAGATTCAGCAAATAAAAAACAATAGTGATTTGGTAGACTTCAACCCATACCATGTCAATAACGCCATTAAATGTAAATGGATTAAACAGTTCCATTAAAAAATAGATGTTGTCGGACTGGATTTTAAAATCAAACCAAATACAAACTGTCGGCAAGATAAAAGCGTTCACATATAAACACAGAGATAGGTCATATAATAATGAGGATGCTATTTTTGATGGCTGACTGCTGAAAGATTACAAGCCCCGCCTTCTTCCTTTTGTCCCACATGCAGGCAAGTCTATAAGAAAGCCCGCAGGTCCCCTCCTTGGCACTGCTAAAAGCCAAACCACATAAGCCCCCCCACTCTGGCCTTCCCTCTAACCACAAAAAAACCCAATCTACATGCCAATCGCCCTCCTCCTTCCCTCAAGACAATCAGGACCGGCATGTGTCTACCCTGTTTGCCCCAGAAAGTCCCATAAAGAAAGTCACAAATCTTTTCATACCCTCTTGGTGTATATGGCATCCTCAGTCTTTACATTCAGACCTATTTTGGGTGATTGACTCCCTGGGACAGCCACAAAACAATTTTGGTGGATGTGCAAAATGGAAAAACCACACTGAAAACAGTGTAAGAGTTTTTATAAGCTTAAACATACAGGTTCCCTATGAAAGTGTACACTTTCCCATTATTAGATATTTGCCCAAGGAAAATGGAAAAATGTGTCCATAAAAAGACTTGTATAAAATATTTTATAGCAGCTTTAACCATGTGTAAATATTATGTGCAATTGTAAATTTTTGTGTAAGTGTAAATTTTATCTCAATTTTTTTAGAAAGGCATACCAGGGGCGCCTGGGTGGCTCAGTCGGTTAAGCGGCTGACTTCGGCTCAGGTCACGATCTTGCGGTCCTTGAGTTCGAGCCCCGCGTCGGGCTCTGTGCTGACAGCTCAGAGCCTGGAGCCTGTTTCAGATTCTGTGTCTCCCTCTCTCTGACCCTCCCCTGTTCATGCTCTGTCTCACCCTGTCTCAAAAATAAATAAAAACGTTAAAAAAAAAAACAAAAAAAATCCAAACTATTAAAAAAAAAAAAAGGCATACCAATCTCGTATCATGTCTAAACTTTACATGGATCCAGATTGTCATTAAATTGTCATTTACGTGGATCCATGTTGTCATTGTTGAAGTAATTGGAAATTTGGACATTAACTGATATATGATAATACAATGGAATTCTTGTTTTTTATAGATGTGATAATGGTAATGTATTTATATATTTTTTAAAGAGTACTTATCTTTTGGGGCCCCTGGGGGGCTCAGTTGGTTAAACATCTGACTCTTGATTTTGGCTTAGGTCATGGTCTCGCAGTTCATGGGATCAAGCCCCGCATCAGGATCTGCGCTGACAGCTTGGAGCTTGTTTGGGATTCTCTCCCTCTCTCTCTGTCTGTCCCTCACTCTCCCTCCCTCTCTCTCTCTCTCAAGATAAATAAAAGAAAAAAAACAGCACTTTTAGAGATACCTCCTGAATATTTTTGGATGAAATAAAAAATAAAGTCTATCAGAAAAACCGAAAGAAAGCACCATAGAAAAAAAGACTGGAAAGAGCTATACAATTCTTTGGATGATACGATATTGGGTGGTTTTCATGCTTTCGTGTTCTTTCAAAATCTTCTACAAGAAGCATATGCTGTTTTGCTAACACAACAATAAATAAACAAAACTGAAATTTAAAAAGCAGAGGAATAGACTAGAGTAGAAGTCACTAAACTTTTTCTGTAAGGAACCAGGTAGTAAATATTTTAGGCTTTGTCTGTCACAATACTCAGCTCAGTCGTGCAAAGGCAGCATTGACAATATATAAATGAATGGGCATAGTTGTGTTCCTATAAAACTTTTTGTTTGGGCAAAACCGGACAACTGGGACATTTACATGGATCTAGCTTAAAAATGATTAATTAATTTAGTAGAATTTAATAGAAACGGCAGGGGGGAAATGCCTAAAAGCTGGCGGGAAGATTTAAAAAAAAACAACAAAACAACAACACAGCAAGCTCAGGTGTGACCGGGTGAAGCATTAACGTTAGGAGGGTGGAACACGGCGACAAGAGTTCGGTGGGAATAACAGAGCCACAGTCGGAACAGAGTGGTTGTTCCGGGGGATAATCCCAGAAGCACCGCAAGACCAGCTAGTGACTAAGGCTCTTCGTCCACCTACCACAGAGGAGGGAACTAGCAAGAGCTAGACAAGAAAACGGGACCGGGGGCCAAGTACCTTTGCTTCATACCAAGACCCTTCTTCTTCAGGGAGCTGGGAGCCATAGGCAGAGAAATTGGGAAAACTCTGGAGAATGACCTGAGACAGGATCCCAATAGTACGGATTAGGTCAACGCTGGGAGGATGGAGTCCTGTGCGATGGAGCTTGGTCTGGCGCCCTGGGCTTGCTCCTCACACGGTGGGTTGGATGCCGGGGGTAAGGGGGTGGATACCATTCCTGAGTTGGGCCCAGATCTAAGAGTGGAGATCAGCAGCGGACCTAGTAGCCAGGAGCCGGGAAAGATAAAGCCCAGGGGACTGAGGTAGGGAATGACACCATTTATCATTTGGGTAAATGTGCCAACGATGAGCTTAAGACTAGACCTCAAGAGGAAGAAAAATGTAATTCTGGAAGGAGACACAGCATAAAGGGGAACTGGAAATATCCGTGAGAAGAAAACTTCCCCGGTGAGTGTCGAGTCCTAGAAGAGTGAGTAATGAAGTCACAAGGGACCCAAAAGAGGAATCTGGCAGGAGAATGATCCCAGTAATTTTAGCAGGAGGATAGGAAAGAGAGAGAGAGAAAAAAAATGGAGGATAGACATCAAAAGAGACCAAGAGTTCTCTTCAGCTCTAAAAATCTCCCTCGTCTGAAGCCACAATCGGTTTGCCCACAATTCAACATGGCGTTTTGAAATACTGCAGGGTTTTGATTGGTTGATGTTCCTTCCTTTTTACAGCAATCCCTTTCTGAAGCGTGTATGATTACTACTTGCAAGGAGTATCTCCAAGCCATTGAGTGCAATGCATTTCCCAGGTTTCTGATGAGGAATTCTGGTCAAGCTAAGTATGACAGGAGATGCAGTGGCCTACCAGGATCCTGAAACATGACATCTGCTTGTCCCATTTGCCTGGGTTTGGGCCTAAATTCCCAGTTCCCACGCCTTTCACCTCATTTACCCCCAAGGCCCGTGTCCTGCACTGAACCTAGCCTGCCTGGCTGTGTTCCCAGTGCCTCTGTCTGCTCTCATCATTCCTCTGAGTGTCAAAGCTCACTGCTTACTTCCTGCCTTCCCCAGCCTCTGGAGGGTAATGTCACGAGGGTACATGTATTCCTGTAGCTGAAGCCACACGGTGACCTGATACCTGGAATCTCCAGCTGTCAAACACCGTCACTGGACTGGACATCCAAGTTCTGATGCTTAGAATGAAGCCTAAGCTTGCCATGCATCTGGAACACTACGACTTATACTGCATGTCCAGATTTGGTGGAATGGCCTCCATAAATGGGCCGGTGCTCCTACCCAAATGGTAACCTCTAGCTGAGGAAATGGAGTGTCATCAAAACAGCTCACCCCCACCCCTGCCGTCTTGCCTCCTTCCAGCACGCTTTGTTCTGGGTCTCATTCAAATCAGGTTAACACAAGATTTCACTAAATAAATGGTCTTGTTTAAGACAGTTGAGAAGTCCTGATTGTTCCCAATTTTGTAGTCACTTCTGAGGATAAAGAATGTTTTCAGAATAATGAACAAATGCAACTGAGAGAGCTGTGAGCTATTTTTTCTGATGGGTGGCACTCAATGTCATGTCAGCCCAGGGCGTTGGCAAAAGAGTGCCTCCTAGGGGGAAATAAGCTGTGTATCATAGAGGTGCAGGAAAAAAAAAATGGAGGACCAGGAAAAAAAAATGGAGGACCAGGAAAAAAAAAATGGAGGACAGAATGATACCTTTTACTGATCTTAGAAATGTTTGGAATCTCACGAAGACAAATTAACCTGCTAAAAACAGAAAGTAAGGTGAATCTCTTGAAGATAAAAAATCATTTGGGTGAAACTATCTTGGCACCTTTTTGGAAAGAATATGTGAATATGTTTTCAGGTAGACGCTCAAGTACTTTTTTAAGATATATTATTGAACTTCATACTCCCTATTTTTAGGCAGATGTGCAAATAACAAGTTAGAAACTAATAATAGTTCTTTCCTGAAGGAAATTGGATCCCATATATGTCAGGGAATCAAAACAATCTAGACTCAGTCTCCTACGTTCTATGGCTTCCATACAGCAAATATTCATGCTCATAGGGATGAACCAAAGAAGTTGTTCTCCAGTAGCGCACATTAAGAGTCCCCTTTTTAAACATGAGAATGTATTTTTAAATTCCTGGGCTCGAATTCCAACAACTCAGATTCACTGGTCTGGATTGGGGCCCAGAATTTGCATTTTTTTTTTTTACAAGCACACTGAGTGATTCTAACGCACATGGTCTCTTAACAGGCTTGAAGAGATGATTTAAGACACCGTAAGAGGCCACCAGTCTTCTGAATCATTAAAGAGCAATGAAAGTATGTGCATTCAAATGTATTTGATTGCTTGGGAAGCTAGTAACCCCATGTGAGTCACATGTAATAGCTCTGTGCAATCAGCATACTTGACGATAGAAAACAATTCAATACCTGAGCATGTTGAGTAACAGGTAACTCACTCCTGGCAACCACTTTTCTGATTTCAGTCTCTGGATCCACCTGTTTCGGATCTTCCATATAAATGGAATCATATACATTATGTCGCCTTTTATGCCTGTCATCTTTCACATAGCAGACTGTTTTTGTGGTTGATCCATGTAGCAGGTATCGGTACCTTCAATCCTTGTTATAGCTGAAGAATACTCCAATATATGGATATACCACATTTTGTTTGTGGATTTGTTTGTTTGTTTGTCCATTCACCCGTTGATGGACATTTGAGTTGTTTCCGCTTTTTGGCTATTGTAAATAATGTTGCTATGAACATTCATATACAAATCCTTTTTTTTTTTAAGTTTATTTATTTGTTCTGAGGGAGAGAGAAAGCGAGAGAGCGAGCGGGGGAGGGACAGAGAGAGACAGAATCCCAAGCAGGCTCCAGGCTGTCAGCGCAGAGCCCAGTGTGGGGCTCAATCTCATGAACCACGAGATCATGACCTGAGCTGAAATCAAGAGCCTGACACTTAACCAACTGAGCCACCCAGGCACCCCCATGTACAAATTCTTTCCATAGCAGCTATATCATATTACAGTCCTTCCAATATTTAACTTACTTCACATCCTTACCAAATGTTGTATTTCCAACCCCTCTTTTTTTTTTATTATAGCATTCTAGTGGGTATAAATTGGTTTTCCTTGTGCTTTTGATTTGCATTTCCCTCATGATTAATGTTGGTGAACATCTTTTCATGTTTTTGTTGGCCATTTGTATATCTTTTTTGGAGAAATGTCCATGCAAGTCCTAGGATCATTTTTAAATTGGACAGCTTGTCTTTTTGTTGTCCTGTTGAGCTGTAAGAGTTCCGCATATATTCTGGATATCAGACCCTTACCAGATATATGATGCGCAAATATTTTCTCTCATTCTGTAAGGGGCCTTTTCATTGTCTTGATAGTGTCTTTTGATGCACAATTTTTTTTTTAATTTCGATGAAGGCTGATTTATCTATTTTTTTTTTCTTTCATTGATTTTGCTTTTGGTGTCATACCTAAAAATCCATTGCCAAATCTGAGGTCATGACAATTTACCCCTATGTTTTCTCCTTGGAGTTTTATCATTTTGTTTTTACATTTAGGTCTTTGATCCATTTTGAATTATTTCTTGCATACGTTGGTGGGTAGGCATTGGAATTTTTTAAAGCTTTTGTAATGATTCTAATGACAGCCGAGGTTGAGAATCACTGCTGTAAATAACTGAGGAAGAAGGGCTGGAGGACACCTGCATATGTTTCTTTAAAGAAATTGTGATGAGAGGTGCCTGGGTGGTTCGGTCGGTTAAGCATCTGACTCTTGATCTTGATCTCAGCTCAGGTCTTGATCTCAGGGTCATGAGTTCAAGATCCATGCTGGATTCTGTGCTAGGCGTGAAGCCTACGAAAGAAAGAAGGAAAGAAAGAAAGAAAGAAAGAAAGAAAGAAAGAAAGAAAAAGAAAAGAAAGAGAAAGAAAGAAGGAAAGAAAGAAAGAGAGAGAGACAGAGAAAGAAAGAGAAAGAAAGAAAGAAAAGAAAGAAAGAAAGAGAAAGAAAGAAAAGAAAAAGAAAGAAGGAAAGAGAGAGACAGATAAAGAGAGAAAGAGAAAGAAAGAAAGAAAGAAAGAAAGAAAGAGAAAGAGAAAGAAAGAAAGAAAGAAAGAGAAAGAAAAGAAAGAGAAAGAAAGAAGGAAAGAAAGAAAGAGAGAGACAGAGAAAGAGAGAAAGAGAAAGAAAGAAAGAGAAAGAAAGAAAAGAAAGAAAGAAAGAAAGAAAGAGAAAGAAAGAAAAGAAAAAGAAAGGAAAGAGAGAGAGACAGATAAAGAGAGAAAGAGAAAGAAAGAAAGAGAAAGAAAGAAAAGAAAAAGAAAGAAGGAAAGAAAGAGAGAGAGACAGAGAAAGAGAGAAAGAGAAAGAAAGAAAGAAAGAAAGAAAGAGAAAGAGAAAGAAAGAAAGAAAGAAAAGAGAAAGAAAGAAAGAAAGAAAAGAAAGAGAAAGAAAGAAGGAAAGAAAGAAAGAGAGAGAGAGACAGAGAAAGAGAGAAAGAGAAAGAAAGAAAGAGAAAGAAAGAAAGAAAAGAAAGAGAAAGAAAAAAAGAAAGAGAAAGAAAGAAAGAAAAGAAAGGAAAGAAAGAGAGAGAGAGACAGAGAAAGAGAGAAAGAGAAAGAAAGAAAGAAAGAAAGAGAAAGAGAAAGAAAGAAAGAAAGAAAGGAAAGAGAAAGAAAGAAAGAAAGAAAGAAAGAAAGAAAGAAAGAAAAAGAAAGAGATGGAATTAGGCTGAAAGGCAAAAGCTGGTACTCTCTAATTGGTCAGTTCTATGACCGATCATTCATTGAATAGATGTTTTTAAGTGCTTACTATGTGCCAGACACTGTTCTAAGCCCTTCAGGAAAACTGAACAAGACGACGTTCCAGTTTGCATGCCACTCAGGGCAGAAAGATAAGCACATCAATTTCAAATGACAGCTATGAAGATAGTCAAAGAGGACAAAGGATAGGCCATGTGATAGCATGAGGGGCGGGGATGGGCAGTGTGGCACAGCAATCATATACATTGGCCAGGGGGTAGTGACATCTGAGCTGAGGCCTGGGTCACTAAAAAGCTGGGCAAGTGAACACCTGGGGGAAGAGCATCTCACACTGGGGCAAAGGATGGAGGGCCACACATTCTTTCCCCCTCTTCCCATTGACTATTGGGATCTACAAATCTAGCTGAATCCTCAGTCTATCGGGGCTTCGTGACTGCCTGGACCAATTGAATAGAGCAGGACTGATGCTGGGCCAATTTCCAGACCATAAAAGACGAGTAGCTTCCACTTCTTTTCTCTCGGGACCCTCATTCTGGGACCTCTAAACCACCAAGTGAGCAGTCAGACTCCTGAGAAGGGCCCAGCCTTCTGGAACCTTCTAGAACCTTCCAGCTATCCCTGCCCAGAGACTGACATATGAGTAAATTCATCTTAGACCTGCCAGACCGGACTGGCCACCGGCTGAATACCAGCACGTGACTCACATCAAAACCATGAGGAACAGAACTGCCCAGTTGAGCTCTGCCCCAATTTCTGACCCACAAAATCATGTTAAATAATAAAACGGTGGTCGTTGTAAACTGCTAATTTGCAGGGTAATCTGTTACACAGCAACAAATAACACGAACGCAGTCCAAGGGGATGACAGATGCCAACATTCTGAGGCAGGAACAACTTTTGCAGTGTTCAAGGGACCCAAATAAGGCCAGTATGGTTGAAGCCAAAACAAGGATGGAGGAGAGGGGCGCCTGGGTGGTTCAGTCGGCTGGGCGTCCGACTTCGGCTCGGGTCATGATCTCACGGTTCGTGAGTTCGAGCCCCGCGTTGGGCTCTGTGCTGACAGCTCAGAGCCGGGAGCCTGCTTTGTATTTTGTGTCTCCTTCTCTCTCTGCCCCTCCCCCGCTCATGCTCTGTCTCTGTCTCAAAAAAAAATTAAAACATTTAAAAAATTTTTTAAAAAAAGGATAGAGGAGAGTAGCAGAGGGTGTGAAAGCAAGCATTGAGCGGGGACAGACAGCATGGTGCCAGTGGCCATGCAGTGGGTGGACACTGAAAAGATCTTAGCAGATAAGTGCTATGGCCTGAATTACAAAAGTTCTATTTGGCTGCCAGGTGGCAAATGGACAGTAGTGGGGCAACGGTGGGCAGAGAACAGCCAGTTAGGAAGCTGTTGCAACTGGTGATTTTTTCCTGGTTGGGAATTTGGCCCTGCGTCTAGAAATTTACCTTGCAACACTGTTGCCGACTTCCTGACCTTTGTTCCAGGTTGAGCAACTGGACCTCTGCCTTATTTCTGTAACTTGTCCTTGCAGGACAAGTGGTTCTACCAGTGGTGCCTCTCTCTTGCTCCCCAGTGTCCCATGTTAACAGAAGCGGGAAGGAGGGGACTTTCCACCCTCCTTCTGTGGGTCCTTGTGTGTAGAAGAAGCCCCCCTGGTGTGCCCCTGGGGGAGAGGGTAACTCATTGGGAAATAAACATGTCGAGCATACGAAGCTCAGCTCCTGCAGGAGTCCTGCTCTGCTCTCTTCCATGTGATGAAATCGTCCTGTCCCCTGTAGAAGAGGCCCAGGTGACCCGGGGCCACCAGAAGTGGCCAAGTGTTCCTGTGACCTGGGAATAGGTCTGCCTTATTCCAGGATTCAGCATTCGGACGCTCCCTCCCCTTACGGATATGAGCCATTCTTCAATGTCAACTTCAATCAATAAGAAAGGTGACATTTTGCCTTCTGTCGCCCGATTCCTATTTTTTAATTGTCAAAGGGTGGAGAAAAGGGCCCTATTTACTGGGATCCTAAGTACACCTAAGATCCTCCATCAATAATCTGCCCGGGAGTCAGGACGCTTGATTTGCTCGCTCGTGCGCCCAGGAATTATCTGTCCCAGACTCCTCCGTCTGTCATCGACTGGATGTGTAGCTGGATTTTCACATATTTCCTGTTTCTAGACTTTTCCATTGCCATTCGACAGCCACCTGTCCCCAAGGCTGCCCATATCATGTCTGGTTGGATTTCTCAAACTGTGTGGCCCCCTTCCCAGTCTGTCACAGGCCACCTAACTCTGGAACTGGGCAGGGACTTCCTTCCATTACCATCGGCTGGGCCTGCTCCATTAGGTCTGTCCCTACGTGAACTGCAGTAGCTCTGTTTTAGTCACACTTCTGAGCCCCCCAACCCCCACCCACAAAATCCACGGCCTGTTGACCTAATAGCTCCCGACCTTACAACACGGATAAGAGAAGACAACAGTGTTGAGAGTTCTAGCATTCTACCAGAACCTATCTGTATGTCACTGGACCAGTTTCTTAATCTCTGTTCCTCAGTTTCCTCATCTGTGAAATGGGGGTAGCGATTATAGCATCTACCTATTTCTGTGAGAACTGAAATAATGCCCGCAAATAATTGGAATAATGCCATGCCTCGCACATCATAAGAGCTTGATAAATATTAGCTGATACTGGGCAAGCCATCTCCTCGGGAACTTTCAGAGTTGGTTTCGAATACGAGTGGGAAGAGGTGGTAGGAGAGAAGGAGGTCAAGAGCTACTAAGAACAGAAATTTCCCACTAGGGGGGCGCCTGGGTGGCTCAGTCGGTTGGGCATCCGACTTCGGCTCAGGTCATGATCTCGCGGTCCGTGAGCTCGAGCCCCGCATCGGGCTCTGTGCTGATGGCTCAGAGCCTGGAGCCTGTTTCAGATTCTGTGTCTCCCTCTCTGTCTGCCCCTCCCCCGCTCATGCTCTGTCTCTCTCCCTCTGTCAAAAACAAATAAACGTTAAAAAAAAATTTTTTTTAATAAAGAAAATAAAAATAAAGAAATTTCCCACTAGGATCAGAGGTGAGTTCATAGAGACCGGGGGCTGCGGCTTTTCATTTTTGTATCTCTGACACATAGTGTGGTATTTAGCACACAGCAGGCGCTCAATAAATGGTTGGTGAATAATTCTAACGAGCATACGCCAAATGAGTGGACCTGACTGGGGAAAGTCACTTCACAAAAACTCCAGGGCACATTTGGCCAGACACGTGTGCCTTCAACTCCTCTCTTTCCCTCCCTTTTCCCTTCTGAGATCAGTGAGGGAAGACCCAGAGCTTTCTCCTGCCTCTCCTGGTCATTGCGGTCCCGCATTTCCAGATCTGGGCCAGGCCCAGCCTGTGAGGCCAGCGATCTGCCCAGGACGTCAGCCCCAAGCCGGGCACCTCCTCATGGGGCACCGTAGGCAATGCTCTGTTCCTGCAAGGCTGACGCAGGCATTGTATTGAGGAGAAAACCAGGGAAATAATGAAAATCTGCCAGGTCTTCTAACTTGGGGACTCGGTGCCATTTAGGGGAGCAGCTGTGGCAGGGAGAGATAAGGACTGGAATTTGTCATTTATTGATTGATTGATTGATTTTGTGATTGAGCACACGAGCCAAGGGAGGGGCAGAGAGAAAGAGGGAGAGAACCTGAGGCTGACGGTTCAGAGCCTGATGCGGGGCTTGAACTCACGACCTGTGAGAGCATGGCCTGAGCTGAAACCAAGAGGCAGATGCTTAACCGGCTGAGTCACTCAGGCGCCCCAAGGACTGGAATTTGAATTGCTATCGTGCTGCCCTCTGAAAGCGCACTGGAGTTTTTTCTGTAGAGTCCTTTGTCCTTCGAGGTGGCAATGATTATGGTGAACTCAGAATGGGTGAATAATGAAGCTTGTCCTTTCTCACTGGTCCTTGTTGTACTCGAGCTGCCCTTTCACCAACAATGCCCACTGTTTGATATCAACAGAGGCACGAACGTGTGAATAGAGAACATCGAGGCGAGCGTCTCAGGCTCTGACTTCTCACCTCTACAGCCAGCCCACGGCTGGGGGGCTCTCAACCATCCCCTGCCCTTGCCCCGTGTCTGCCTCGGTTTCCTCCTCTTGGAACCCAGAGTTTGTCATACACCTGCCATTCCCTCTGTCTGGGTGACACTATGAGCGTCTCTGGGGCGGGCAGAGGCAGGAAGCAGTCTGGCCTGGGGTGCAGTGAGGATAAACTGATACTGCCTATTTTGAGTTATGTGCCTGGTCTCCTCACCTAGATTATTTCCTCCCGAGTGCTGTTCCGCCCTGCCTCTACCTCCTTACCGTGTGAGGTCCTGGAAGAGGGCTTACATCCAGATGATAAGATCTGTCTCAACTGGGAAATCTGTACCCTCAATTCAGCAGCCGTTTTGCAGTCCCCAAGCCCTTCGCTGATGCCTCTCCCAGTTCCTGATCTGAGCATGCCTCTTTCTTTCTTTCTTTCTTTCTTTCTTTCTTTCTTTCTTTCTTTCTTTCTTTTCTTTCTTTCTAAAGAGTGCGTGTGTACGAGCAGGAGAAGGGCGGAGAGAGAGAATCCCAAACAGGCTCCGCGCTCAGCACAGAGCCCGACTCGGGGCTCGTTCCCACAAACTGTGAGATCATGACCTGAGCCGAAGCCAAGAGTCGGATGCTTAACCAACCCAACCCACCGGCACCCCTGAGGACGTTTCCTTTCACCAACTTCGTGGAGGTGTAGCTGGTATACAAAAAAAAAACAAAAAAAAAAAACAAAAAAAAACCCTGCCTGTAATCAGTATACACAATTTGGTGAGTTTGAACATAAATAGCGCTCGTGTCACAATCAGGGTAAAAAACGTATCCGTCGCCTCCAGAGGTTTCCTCACGTCCCTTTGCTGTCGCTGTGGGGTTTGTTTTGTTTTCCTTCGGCTTTGGGCTAAGAGCACTTCACGTGAAATTTACCCTCTTCACAGATGCTGAAGTGCACGCACTACCTTACTGTTACCTATCAACCACCGTGTTGTAGAGCAGATTGCTGGAACTCGCTCGTCTTGTAGAACTGTAACTTTATACCCGTTAAACAACTACTCCCTATACCCCCCACCCCCGCCCGTGCCTCAGCAGCCACCATCCACCGTTCTGACCTTTACTGCTACCCGTGTGGCTATCTTAGCTGCTTTGTATAAGTGGAAACTGGAGTACTTGTCTTTCTATGCCTGGCTTACGTCCTTTAGCATCCTGTCTTCTGGGTCCATCCGTGTTGCAGTAGGCAACAGCACTTCTTCCTTTATAAGGCTGAATGATATCCCATTGTGTGTATACACCGCATATTCTTTATGCTTCCATTTGTCAAACCAAGCCTGCCTCTTGCTCTCATGTCTGGAAGTTACCCCTCGTCCCCATCACCTGGTGGGGGCAGAGACAGGAACATAGCTCCTGCCCGGAGCAGGAGCCAAACAGGGACTTTCCTCTCAAATGCTGCCAGACAACAGAGTGGGCTGGAGGTCGCTCTTTGCAGACCACTTTTGGAAGTAGGGGCGCGGCATCAGAGGCGCAGGCCAGGCACGTCATCTGGGGGTCTGCTTCCCTTGGCAAGTTGTGGCCGCAATTAGAGGGTCGGCTCCTCTCCTATGGGTCAAGGTCACAAGCCACAGCCATTGGTGGAAACTCTACAGCTGCCATTAGGACCCAAGTTTGAGGGGGAGGCTTATATTCCCAGGGGGCCCAGACTTTCCTTAGGCAGAATCTGGTTAAATCAGCTTGGATTATGCTAGAAACCCTTGTCCATCTTTATAAAGACTTTCTTCTACGGATACCTGAGCTTCTTCATTACGTTTCTTTCTTAATTTTTGTTTGATTGTAAACATCAAAGAGATACAAAAGGGCAGAAAGAAAGAAAAAAAGCGTCCATCATCTCACCAAAAGGAAATAATTTCTCAGTAGGCCCTTGTTTTTCCCTTCTATTCCTGGGTGCGTTGTTTTATTCAATTAAGATTCTGCAGTGTACAAAATTATACATTTTAAACTTTAAACACCGTTATTTTAACTATAGAAATAATATGCATTTACTCCAAAAAGTTTGAAAAGCTTTTAAAATGCAAAAAGGAGAGTAGCAATCATTTGTTTCTCCCTTAAGGTCTATTTTTTCTGCCTGTTCCAACTTAAAGTCTATTTTTTCTGCCTGTTCCAAATATTGCTGTTTCACATCTCCTAAATATTTGTATATGCGACCACCAGTATGTTTCATGTTTGTTTTTTCTTTTCACCTTTTGATCCCTTTCACTCATTTCTCCCACCCCCACCCTTAAAATCTACGTTAATCGTATCACATACACTTGTTTTTAAGTGGTTAATAAGGAAGATTCCCAAGTCCTAGGATGGGCAATAATAGAAATAGGGGTTAATCGTGTAAGACCATGTGTATTTAAGTCTCTAAACTAAGATCTAAAGAGTGGTTGTCTCCTGCTGGTAGGATTTGGAAGCGGTTCTTTCCTCTTTTCACTTGTCGAGTTTCCAAATCTTCCACAATGAACACTAATTTAATAATAAGGGGGAAAAACACAAATTATTTAAGTCCCAGATAATCGCAATTCACAGGTGTGTTTCGAGGTTTTCTTCTCTTGGTTTAGCCCACCGCTGAAACGCTTCTTTTTCCCTCTTCTAACTCTTTTCTGGAAGCCAGTCTTTGACGAAGATGCTGGCAGCCTCAACGTGTCTAAGGTCTGCAGAAAAGGGAGGTGGGTACTGCCATGAAAACGTCCATTGTCTCAGGGATGGGTCACTCCAAAGAATCGGAAGGGCTTGATGTCCCTCCAGGAACACAGTGGACGTTAGGGTCTGATGCTGCCTCCACACCCAACCCCAGGAAGGGGCTCGGATGCTGGGAGGACAGGAGAGGGATCAACAAGGCCATGGCATGAGAGAACAGAGGGCACAGAAGGAGGGCACCAAGGGAGAGTAAGCATTTAGATGCCTAGGAGGAACGAGCTCTACAGGGGTTAGTGGGTGACGATGGGATAAGTAAATCAGTGTTTTCTACCTCTGGGCTCCAGCAGTCTGCAGTAAAGGAATAGTATGGTCACTAAATTGGTCCACGATATTAAGAAAAAGAGGATCATGGTGACCACCAGGTGGCACATTAGTTTGTCAAAACTAATACAAATACAAATAAATTATATTGGCAAAAGAATAGACGGATCAATGGAACAGAAGAGAGATCCCGGAAATAGACCCGAAGATCAATATCATCAACTGATCTTTGGCAAAGGAGCCAAGACCAGGCAATGAACACAGGCACAAAACTATAAATCTCCTAGAAGATGACATAGGAGAAAATCTCAATGACCCTGCATTTGGCAATGAATGACTTTTTAGATAGCATACCAAAGGCATGATCATGAAAGAAAAACTTGATGAGCTTGACTTCATTAAAGTTAAAATGTTCAAGGGGCACCTGGGTGGCTCAGTCGGTTGAGTGCCTGACTCTTGATTTTGACTCACATCATGGTCTCACAGTTCATGGGATCGAGTCCCATGTCAGGCTCTGTGCTAACAGCTCAGAGCCTGCTTGGGATTCTCTCCCTCTCTGTCTCTGCCCCTCCCCTGCTTACTCCCCCTCTCTGAATAAACATTTTTTTTAAAATGTGAGGGCACCTGGGTGGCTCAGTCGGTTAAGCCTCCGACCTCAGCTCAAGTCATGACCTCACAGTTTGTGGGTTCGAGCCCCACGTCGGGCTCTGTGCTGACAGCTGGGAGCCTGAACCCTGCTTCGGATTCTGTGTGTGTCTCTCTCTCTCTCTGCCCCTCCCCCATTCTCTCTCTCTCTCAAAAACAAAATAAACATTAAATAAATAACAATTTTTAAATGTTAAATTAAAATGTTGTGTTCTGCAAAAAACAATGACAAAAGAATGAAAATACATGCTACTGACTGGGAGAAAATATTGATAAAGGACTGTTACCCAAAATATACAAAGGACTCTTAAAATTCAACAATAAGGAAACAACCCGGTGAAAAAATGGGCCAAAAACCTTGGCAGCCACCTCACCATAGAAGATACACAGAGGGCCAATATGCAGACAGAAAGATGCTGCACATCCTATGTCATTAGGGAAATGCAAATTAAAACAGCAGTGAGATGCCACTAAAGGTCCCATAGAATGGCCGAGATCCAAAACACCGGGAACACCGAGAGCTGGTGAGGAGGTGAGGCCATAGAAACGCTCATTCGTTGCTGGGCGGAATGCAAAATGGCGTGGCCACTTAGGAAGACCGTGTGGCTGTTGCTTACAAAACTAAACCTTCTCTTACCATACAATCCAGCAGTTGTGCTCCTTAGTACTTACCCAAAAGAGGTGAAAGCTTGTGTCCACACAAAAACCTGCACACGGATGTGTATAGCAGCTTTATTCATAATTGACTAAACTTGGAAGCAACTAAGATGTCCCTCAGTAGGTCAATAGATAAACCACGGTACGTCCAACAATGGAATATCAGTCAACGCTAAAAGGAAATGAGTGATCGAGCCATGAAAAAACATGAAGGAACGAACCTTGAATGCACATTCCTAAGCCTGTCTGTGATCCCAACTATATAACGTTCTTGAAAAGGCAGAACCACAGAGACAGTAAACATAGCAGCAGTTTCCAGGGGTTGAAGGAGGGGAGGGACGAACAGGCAGAGCAAAAAGGAATTTTAGGGCAGTGAAAGTCCGCTGTAGGATACTGTGATGGTGGATACGTGTCACACATCCATCCAGACCCATAGAATGTACAACACCAGAGTGAGTCCTAAGGTAAAGTATGCATTTGGGGTGATTATGATGTGTCAGTGTAGGTTCAAAAATTGTTAACAAGGGGGGCCTGGGTGGCTCAGTCAGTTAAGCATCCGACTTTGGCTCAGGTCATAACCTAGCTGTTCATGGGTTCGAGCCTCGCATCGGGCTCTGTGCTGACAGCTCAGAGCCTGGAGCCTGCTTCGGATTCTGTCTCCCTCTCTCTCTGCCCCTCCCCAACTCACGCTCTGTCTCTGTCTCTCAAAAATGAATAAATATCGGGGCGCCTGAGTGGCTCAGTCGATTAAGTGTCCATCTTCAGCTCAGGTCATGATCTCACAGTTTGTGAGTTTGAGCCCCACATCGGGGTCTGTGCTGACAGCTCAGAGCCTGGAACCTGCTTCGGATTCTGTGTCTCCCTCTCTCTCTGCTCTTCCCCTGTTCATGCTTTGTCTCTCTCTCCTTCAAAGATAAATAAACATTAAAAAAAAGTTTTTTAATGAATAAATGTTAAAAAAAATTTTTTTAATTGTTAACAAATGTACCACTCTGGTGGAGGATGTTGATAATGCAGGAGGCTGTGCATGTATAGGGGCAGGGGCCAATGAGAAATCTCTAGATCTGCCTCTCAATTCTGTGAAGCTAACTCTAAGAAAACTAAGCCTTGGGGTGCCTGGGTGGTTCCATTGGTTGAGCATACGACTTTAGCTCAGGTCATGATCTCACGGTCCATGAGTTCGAGCCCCGCGTCGGGCTCTGTGCTGACAGCTCAGAGCCTGGAGCCTGCTTCACATTCTGTGTCTCTCTCTCTCTCTCTCTCTCTCTGCCCCTCCCCCATTCATGCTCTGTCTCTCTCTCTCTCAAAAATAAACATTAAAAAAAAAAACTAAGCCTTAAACTAAAAGTCTTTAAAAATAAAAAATCAAATTAATGAAAATACAAATAAATAACTTCTGGAAGATGAGTTTTTTATGCAGAAAATTATTATCTTGGTCTGTGCAACTCTGCCCAGAGGATATCGGATAGGGGAGTGCTTTTCCCCCCAATTACCTTAGCCCAGAGTTCCAACGTGCAAAATAAAGCCATTTTTAGATAGACTCTACCAGCTTAGGTTATTACTTCTAGTGGTCATAACAATAGTAACAAGACAAAACATGCTAATCGGGGGTAGAAGGACAGGAAGCAAGAAACCCATTTCCTGACCCTGGGGAGGAGTTGAAGCAGAAGGAGAATGGTTTAGGAAAGAACCCACTGGCTGAGTTTCATCCCCAGCCTGGAGTCAGCTGGAGGCATGCAGTCCTTACGGATTCCTGAGTTGTTGTTGTTGCTTTTTAAGTTTATTTATTTTGAGAAAGACAGAGACAGTGCAAGTGGGGGGAGGGGCAGAGAGAGGGAGAGAGAGAGAATCCTAAGCAGGCTCCACACTGTCAGCACAGAGCCCGACATGGGGCTCAAACTCATGAAACTGTGAGACCGTGACCTGAGCCGAAACCAAGAGTTGGATGCTTAACTGACTGAGCCACCCATGCACCCCCATATGGATTCCTGAGTTCGAGCCTAAACCAAGAAAGTTCTTCACCTGGAGGTTCTTCTAGTAGGATAACTTTACCCATGCTTGAATTCTTAATTCTGATTGATCTTTAAGTGGACAGCATGAAGAAATTTTTTTCTCAAGACGACATGGTTATTTTGTGAGCTCTACATACCAAAGAGTATCTTTGCATCTCACCAGAGGCAAACTCAACAACATACAGAATTCTCAGAATGCCACAGCTGCTGATACTTTGTTTCTTCTGACATTCAATGTTGCAAAAGAGAAGTCTGTAGCCAGTCGACTTCCGTTCCCTTTTAGGATATCAGTTTTCAAGTCCAAATTAATACATGAGATATTTTTTCACAATCCTTATCATTCAAAATTTTTTCCTGGAAGTGAGATGCTCTTTTCAAAACTTCACTTTGAGGGGCGCCTGGGTGGCTCAGTCGGTTAAGCGGCCGACTTCGGCTCAGGTCATGATCTCGCGGTCCGTGAGTTCGAGCCCCGCGTCGGGGTCTGTGCTGACAGCTCAGAGCCTGGAGCCTGTTTCAGATTCTATGTCTCTCTCTCTCTGACCCTCCCCCGTTCATGCTCTGTGTCTCTCTGTCTCAAAAATAAATAAACGTTAATAAAAAAAAAATTAAAAAAAAAAACTTCACTTTGAAACACAAGATTCTTTCTTATTTACATCCTTAATGCTCTTCCCCCCACCCCCACCCCAAAAAAAGCTTTCCTCAAATTCATCTTTGATTCTTGCTTTTGAGTCGTTCTCTTTCTTAAGGAGCCGCCATAAACTTTGGGTTGGATCTCCCAACTCTGTCATCCACATCTATTATTTTAATTAGCCCTCACAAAAGTCTTTTTCTTTGCTTCTCAAGAACTTTTCCGATTTGTTTCCCACATTGTTGATTTAGCTCATCTGCTATGTCGGCTCCAACCTTTGCTGCTTCGCGTGGTTTTAACAATGCTCTGATGACCTTCCTGATCTTCAGCTGTCATCAACGGCAATTGACCAAAAATTCTGACTCCATTCAACTTACGCAGTAAGAAAATCTATTCTTTCACATAACAAGGATATTAGGACGATGTTACATAGCTACTAACTCGATCTGCATTATCATCCACTCCGTCTCTGCCGATCTCAAACGAAATCCTCGCCCACATCCACTGCCTATTTCTCGGATTTAATGCTCAGTCGAAATACATAAAAAGATATAATCCTGGAGACCTGCCCCCCCCCCCCCCCAAGGCCTTCCTGACTTTGACTCTGGCCTATGGTATTTCCTTGAGGGAACTTGATTGTTCTTCCCAGGATGCACCAGGATGCAATGCGGTTCTCCCCAGCGTCAACTCATTCTCTCTTTCTCTCTCTCTCTCACACACACACACACTCACACACACACACTTCCTGTCCATCTTTGAGAGCTACCCTCATTGTAGAGATGTGCTCTGAACTGTAGTAATATGAGGCAAGGATTGAGAGAGGAGAATGGCAATGTATCGTGGCTGGCTCAAAGAGCAGCCTTAGAGAGATGGCTTCACCATTCTTTGGTTTGGTTTAACTCTTGAGGGCTTGTTGTTGTTGTTGTTGTCGTTGTTTTAATTTGAATTCCAGTATAGTTAGCCTACAGTGTTATCCGAGCTTCGGGTGTCTGATGCAGTGATTCAACACGTTCCACGCATCACCCGGTGCTCATCACAAGCGCCCTCCTCAATCCCCATCACCTATTTCACCCACCCACCCCCATCCCAAGCCTGGAGGTTTTGGTCCAGAATAAGGACGAAGAGGCAAACATCCTCTTTCCGTGTGGGCAGCGGACTGAGCATGTGTGGTTCATTCATTGACTTTCATTGTGATTCCCTTGGCCTTGTTCTGCGTAGACACCCCATTCCAAATTCAGGCATTAGTCTCGTTGACGGTTCTAGTTTATGATGATTAGCAAGTTTTGGCCTTTTTCTGCGTCCACATAGATATAGATATCTTTATCTGAACTTGCACTATTCAGAAAGCATGCTGCCCTTCCCCCCAAAAAAAAAAATTGAACCCCAAACCCACTTTCCAAATCTAAAATCTACTATAAGAAGTTTGCACAGGGGCAGCTGGGTGGCTCAGTCAGTTGAGCGTCCGACTTCGGCTCAGGTCATGATCTCGCGGTTCGCGAGTTCGAGCCCTGCGTGGGGCTCTGTGCTGACAGCTCGGAGCCGGGAGCCTGCTTCACGTTCTGTGTCTCCCTCTCTCTCTGCTCTTCCCCCTCTCATGCTCTGTCTCTCTCTCTCTCTCCTTCAAAAATAAATAAAAACATTTTTAAAAATTTAAAAAAAAAAAAAAGAAATTTGCACACTGAACCAGTGAGAACATTAAGGAGCCCTGAGCCCGGATGACAGGATATAATGAGCTCCCTCCCTCCTCACCCCCTCCTAGGGAGGGATCCTTCATGGTTTCCATGTTAAATTCCCCAGGGCACCTGGGGGGCACTAACAACCTGGGTCCACTGAAGACAGAAACTTTAATGCTTTGGACATATTATTTCATTATTGACTTACACCACAGTACATGGCCATTGCGTGGTGTAGAGGGAAAACATAATTAGCTCAGTAATGTTACATATGTACCCCTGAGTTCACTAACTGTTATGCAATTGAGGCTTCAAAGCACTTTATGTTATTTATAAATTCTTAACAGGGTTTTGTATAGGTGTTTAAGAGTATCTTAGTGAAGGCTTTTTTGTTCTTTGGTTTTTTGTTGTTGTTTTTTTTTTTTTTAGAAAAAAATACAGGTTTTAGATGACTAGGGAAGCACTATTATTTTTCCCTAAAACAAAAAAAAATTAGGCTCCGACTCTCTAAAAAGTTGTTATTCAGTACATTCTCAAGAATTAGATTTAGATATCAAGGAGTGGCTATATTTCAGTGGGAGTTGGGACATCTGTCAAGTGCTCCTGGCCACTGGCATTTTCCCTCCCTTCTCGACTTGCTCTTTCTTTCTTCTCCCTTCTTCCTTCCAGAACACTGCACATGGATGTGGCCCAATTCCCTCTCTCTCTCTCTCACACACACACACACACACACACACACGTGCGTGTGATTTTCATGCTACAAACAGCACAAGGAATTAAATAGCATTAAAGAAACGAATCGATCTTCCCTCTCTTGAAATCCTCCCCGGCCTGGCAGCTGGTAAAGGTTGCTCTCACGGCCATCATGTGTCAGTGATAACTGAAATGATCTCATTATTCCCTCATCAAAATAGGATTTTCTCACATCACCATTGGCAGAAACTGACTTCTCCAAAAAAAAAAAAAAAAAAAGGAAATTGCACTCATCTGACATCTGATTTATTTTTTCCGTCAAATATCCACGCTTAGACCAAATATATTATTTTTGCGTCCCCTTTCCAACGCCCCTAAAAAAAACTTCTGCCATCTTATTTTTGAAAAATTATGGATATAGAAAAGTGATTTGTTTATGTATAAAGCATGTGACATCATTTGTCAACCCAGGGAATGGCAAACTATAGCCTGCGGGCCAAATCCGGCCCACTGTTTCTGTATAACCTGCAAACTAAAAGTAGTTTTTACACTTTTAAATTGTTGCGGGGGGGGGGGGGGAATCAAAAGAAGAACACTTCATGACATTTCTAAATTATACAAAATTCAAATTTTGGCGTCCATATTATTAATGGGGACTCAGTCATGCCCGGGCATTTCCGTACTGTCTGTGGCTGCTTTTGCAACAACGGCAAAACGGAAGAGTTTTAACAGGAATCAAGTGGTTCATGGTTCATAAAGCTGAAAATATTTCCTATCTGGTCCTTGGCCGGGGGGGGGGGGGGGGGGGGGGGGGAATGCCACCTCCTATGTTAGCCCATTAAAATAAACAAAGAAAATGGGGCACCAGGGTGGCTCAGTCAGTTAAGCATCCGATTCCTGGTTTCCGCTCAGGTCATGATCTCACGGTTTGTGGGTTCGAGCCGCGCGTCGGGCTCCGTGCGGACAGCTTGGATTCCGTGTCTCCCTCTCTCTCTGCCCCTCCTCTGCTCACACTCTGTCTCTCTGTCTCTCTCTCTCTCTCAAAAATAAACATTAAAAAATTAACTAAAAAATAAAGAAAAAAGTCAAAATATTTACTTGCGTATTATTAGGATACGTTACATTATTGGTGAGCAAAGCACTGCATACCACAGCGTGTAAACCACCTTAACGAAACAATCCAAGGAATAATCACCCTCTCTCCTGATGTTATTTACCTACAAAGAAGCTCAGAGACGCCCAGCAAAAGTTGGTCAGTGAAAACCTTACAGAAATCAGAAGAAATCATGCACATAGGGGTTGAAAACTCTGCCCAGTGTATTTCGAGATGCCAGAAAAGTCTACATCTTTGCTCTCTGTAACTGTCACTCCACTCGTCCTTGGAGGAGAAGAGGCTGGAAGTTGGTGAGGAAGCATGTAAATATACCTCAGTCCTGTTTGGGTTTCTTTGATCTCTCCCAGGTAAAATCATCTCACACGATTTCTGCTCCCCACCCCACGTCCGTCCCACCGCCATCTGTCTGTCCTTCAGCTGTTGCAGGGAAAAGTTTACATGAGCTTAGCCACAGGAGGAGAATCTCAGACCAAAGTGTGGATCCTTATGCAAGAGTCGGAGCTTCTCATCCCACCTGGTCATGGGCGCCCTACTCACGCCTTTCCTCCCAACTCTGCCATCTTGGTTCTTTTTTTTCTTTTTTTAATTTTTTTTTTCAACGTTTTTTTTTTTATTTTTGGGACAGAGAGAGAGACAGAGCATGAACGGGGGAGGGGCAGAGAGAGAGGGAGACACAGAATCGGAAACTGGCTCCAGGCTCCGAGCCATCAGCCCAGAGCCTGACGCAGGGCTCGAACTCACGGACCGCGAGATCGTGACCTGGCTGAAGTCGGACGCTTAACCGACTGCGCCACCCAGGCGCCCCTAATTTTTTTTTTTAATGTTTATTTATTTTGGGGACAGAGAGAGACACAGCATGAGCAGAGAAGGGGCAGAGAGAGAGAGGGAGACACAGAATGTGAAGCAGGCTCCAGGCTCTGAGCCGTCAGCACAGAGCCCGACGCGGGGCTCGAACTCACGAACTGTGAGATCGTGACCTGAGCCGAAGTCGGATGCTTAACCGACTGAGCCACCCAGGCGCCCCTCTGCCATCTTGGTTCTATCTGGCTCTCACTGGTGTTGCAAATGCTCTGAATCTTGACAAGCATCCTCCTTCCCTCCCTGGCCTGGCTGTCCACCCATGGCCTCTGCTATAGGGTCCCACCCACCCTGGATGGCCCCATAGCAAGTCTCCTGGCTCTCAATTCAGCTACCTTTTACATCCTCCACCAGGAGCACACAAGACCATCGGGACCCTTTCTGTGCCACATAGGAGCCTAGAAACACTGGCAGGGTGGGACTACCCCTGTCCTTTGTCTGTCTAAATCCTTCATTTAGCCCTTTCTAACTGACCATGGCACCATGTTAGATGTAGCTAGTCTCTGGGACTTGACATTTCCTCAGCCTATAACTGGAAAAACAAGGCAAGCCACTGCCCTGGGATTCCCCCAAACTACCTCGATGTTTCTACCACGGCCTTCCTTCCCGGGAAGGAGCCAGGACGCGGTGTCTGATTACTTTACCTCCCCTCTTACTCCTGTTGTCTGGTTAGCACCTCCCTTATGAAATAACCTGAGCTCTCACTACCTAAGGCTTATATGTCTCACTGCCAGCTTTAACTTTCCGTATATAAAGAGAGCTTTTAAAATTCAGAAAATAAACATTCTTTCCCTCCATAAAGCCTGGCTTTCAAAACTATAATTTCAATATGGCATCAACAAAGTCAGCTTTTGAAAATTAAAGCTCTTCAATGGCCTTTTTATTCCTGCCACTACCCGCCCCCCACCTTCCCTGCAGCTTATGACTTCGTACTCATGGCGGAAGGCCGTGGGGCTACATGATTTACAGGGGTATGAAAAACATGTCAGTTTAGTATTTCCAAATATTATTCCTGTTACCTTTGCTAAATGAAAATTCTTTCTAAACATTTTCATTCTGAAAAAAAATTATATACCTCAGCAGAATTATACCTTGTACCTTATATTATACCTTATATTACATTATGCCTTACACCTTATATTACAGTATATCAGATATTATACCCCGGCTTTGGACTAAGCTGTCGAATTAGTTTTCTCGGGCCGCCATCACAAAATACAACAGACTGGGTCGTGTAAACAGCAGACATTTACTCTTTCTCACAGTTCTGGAGGCTGGAGGTCTAAGAGGCCAGCAGAACTGGTTTCTCCTGAGGCCTCTCTCCTTGGCTCATGGACAGCCATTTTCTTGCTGTCCTCACATGGTCTTTCCTCTGTGTGAGTTTATGTCTGTGTCTTAATCTCTTCTTCTTGTAAGGACGTAAGTCAGTCATGTTGGATTAGGGCCACCCTGGTGACCTCATTTCGACTTACCCACCTCTTAAAAGGCCCTCTCTAAACACAGTCACACTGGGGGTCAGGGTTTCCACATATGAATTCAGAGGGGGACACAATTCCAACCATAATAGTCATCGAAGCCAGTATCAAATGAAGATTTTATGGTTTTCCTGCTGGTACATTTTCTGCAAAAGGAGTACAGGAACACAGACTTTAGTTGACAAACGTGGGTCGATCCCATGAATTTTCGCCCATGTGACAGATTCTGGATAGTGTCTGAGCCCAGGGTCCTCCCAGGTAGCAACAGTGACACAATGTATTTCAGAGCAGTGGTGCTCAGCCCTGTCTGTGCCAGAATCACCTCGAGAGCTTTAAGAACAATGATTTGAAGTGGGGGGGGGGGGGGAAGCCACTATCTTGATGACTATCACCAGAGTTCCTGTTAGGGGAGAGACATCTCTGTCTCTTTGTATGGAAAACATGTTGCCATACAAAGGTTGAGCAGGGGACAGCCTCTGAGGGCCCAGATTAGAAGACTAGGGGCAGGGGCACCTGGGTGGCTCAGTCGGTTAAGCTACCGACTGTTGATTTCGGCTCAGGTCGTGACCTCGCAGTTCGAGAGTTCAAGCCCCGTGTCTGACTCTACCCTAACAGTATGGAGCCTGCTTGGGATTCTCTCTCTCTCTTTCCCTCTCTCTCTGTCCCTCCCCCACTTGTGCTCTCTCTCTCAAAATAAATAAATAAAATAATAAAATAAATAAATAAATAAATAAATAAATAAAATATGTATATATTCGAAAAGAAGACTGGGAGAGAAGCAGTAGCTAACTGCTGTGCGTAAGAAATAGACAGAACCGGGGGACACAAGTGAACAAAAGAGGAGGGAGAGGAGGGCGAACGGCTGGATGACAGGGGAGGAGGGTGGAGCCTGAGAAGGAAGGCACCCGAAGGAGAACCCTAGTGCTAAGTGGATGTTCCTCTGCTGGGGCTGCCATGACGCTGGGTGATTTAAACCAAAGAAGCGTATTTCTCACAGTTCTGGAGGCTAGAGGTATAAGATCAAAGTGTCGGCAAGGCTGGTTCCTTCTGAGAGCCATGAGGGAGAATCTGTTCCAGGCCCCTCTCTCTGCTTGGAGATGGCCGTCTTCATGCTCCCAGGGCGTTCTCCCCGTGCGTACCTGGCTCCAAATGTCCTCTTCTTATACCAGTCATATTAGATTAAGGGTCCACCCTAATGACCTACTTTAACGGATTACTTCACATTCTAAAAAGGCGAGGATTCCAGCATATCTTTTTTGGAGGGACACAACTCAGACCATGTCAGTGGGCCAAAGAATACACAGAGATGTCTAACATTCAAGGCAGAGCTGTTTGTGCTCTAGGAGTAAACCTCTATTTCCTTGCAGTAAAAAAAACCCTGCAGATTTAGAGGCCTGACAGCCAAGAGCGTCCTGCCCATGTCCACCCTCCACTGCCAGCCAGGAGGTGAGGGAGGGTGATCAGAAGCAAAGCGGAGCTTCCCACAGTTTAGCTGAGAGCCGCCCAGAAAGCACCTGTGGCGAGGCCCAAAACTTTTTTCCCAAAAAGATCATCTTGGATAGAAGGGAGATGGCCATCAGACCGTTAACTATAGGCAAGCAGTCAGGCCTCACCAGCCCTACGGAATCAGAATCTGAAGAACCCAAGAGTTTCTAACCAACCCCCCCAAGATGAATCTGATGTCCCGTTTTAGAACCACTGTAGTCACCCATGGCAGAAAGGGTCAGGATCACGCTTGTTCCCTCCAGAATCATTTAGCCCTATCTTGCCTAAATTCTATACCCTTGTTACCTCCCAAGATATAGAAATCTCCCAGGACTGACTAATACTACAGCTGACCCCATTTTCAAAATGGCAGCCAAGGGGCGCCTGGGCGGCTCAGTCGGTTGCAGCATCCAACTTCGGTTCAGGTCATGGTCTCGAGGTCCGGGACTTGGAGCCCCCTGTCAGGTTCTATGCTGACAGCTCAGAGCCTGAAGCCTGCTTCCGATTCTGTGTCTCCTTTTCTCGCGCCCGCCCCCCCACCTCAAAAAGAAATAAACATTAAAAAAAATTTTTTTTTAATGGCAGCCAAAATTATGGCTGAATTATTTGGGGGAGGGAACGTCATGTTTTTTAAAACCTACACCAGCCTCTCTTCTGATTGAATAGTTTCTCATAAAGCCTTGCGAGGGGATTTAGGCAGGTTTTAGAGACGACTCCTACTGCGGATCATTTTTGCAACATATCATATGACGGACAGGGGACCAAGTTCTGCCTGACACTTTGTGCTGCCCTCACTGATTCTGGCTTAAAGAAATGGTGCTTGAAAAGAGGTGGGCAAGCTGAGCAATCTCTATACTGTCAGGATAAACAAAGCTAGACGGAAGAGGTAAGGACAGATTTTCATCAGTAAAATGATATGACTGCAGTAGGGAAAAAAGTGCAGCAGGAACGGAGCTTAAGTGAATCTTTATTTGCACCGAGGTGACTAGGTGTTTTAAAGGGAGAATGAGGGGATCGAGAAGCGGGTAGGGAGGGGCTCGGTAGAGCCAGGGAAATAAAAAGTTACAAAAAGCAGGAAGGAGGTTGGTACCTGGGTTTGCGAACTGGCACTTAGCCCCTCCCACAGATGCTGGGAATTGGAGCCCTATCTTCAGGTATTGACTGGAAGAGTAAGCCGGGGGGGGGGAGGGGGGGGGCAGTCTTGAGTTTTCTCACACTTTAATTTTTCTCAGATTTTAAAGGAGGCTAGGGTCATCCTAAAGGTGTGGCCTTGAGCTGTTAAAAACTACATTAGTGTTTGTTCAAGTCCAGGGCCGAGGTTGAGGCCTGGAGGAGAAAAGGGCTCAGAAGAGTCTGGCTAAGGTTTGGTCAAGGAGAGAGTCTTTGTGAGGCTCTAGCTCCCGAGACTTGTCCAAAGCCTCGCACCTGTGAACATCAGAACAGGCAAGACTCTTTTTTTTAAAGACCAGCAGGGTTGGTAACGGGACTCTGAACCTCTTTGGTGTTTTTAAGTTTACATTTAAAGAGCAAGGCAACGCCAGAGAGATGAATTGGGTGTATGGCTGCAGGCATATCATATGGAATATAAGAGGCAGACTTCTGCTCTGTTAATGGTGTGGGTATATTACTATGAACCAGAAGCAGCCTTAAAAACAACTGAACTTGTTTAAAAAAAAAAAAAAAAGTAGCAGGGCGGTGGGGGTGGGGGTGGGGGGTGCCTGGGTGGCTCAGCAGGTTAAGCAACTCACTCTTGGTTTCGGCTCAGGTCATGATCTCACGGTTCGTGAGTTCGAGCCCCAAGTCAGGCTCTGCACTGACCGTGCAGAGCCTGCTTGGGTTTCTCTCTCCCTCTCTCTGCCTCTCCTGTGCTCTCTGTCTCTCTCAGAATAAATAAATAAACTTTAAAACAACCTGAACGTGCTCCACAAGCCAGAACATTAGCTTGGATATTATAATTACAGTGTGAGACAAATAAACAAACAAAAAACCTCTGCATATGCTACTGTATATAACATCCTCAACATGACAAAATTGTATAGATAGAAGACGTTGCTGGATGCCAAAGGCTAGGGATGGTAAGGAGGGAATGACGACCAAGGAGCAGAAAGGGAGATAACGTGGTTTCTATGTTATTCGTTTATGGTGGTGGTGGAAACGTTCTAGATCTTGATTCTGAGAGTGTTTATAGGAATCAACACATGTAATAAAATGGCCCACAATGATATAAACCCATTGTACCAAAATCAAGTTCCTCATTTTCATATTGTACTATCCCCATATAAGATGTAACCATTGGAGGGCGCCTGGGTGGCTCAGTCGGTTGAGCTTCCGACTTCGGCTCGGGTCATGATCTCACGGTCCGTGAGTTCGAGCCCTGCGTCGGGCTCTGTGCTGGCAGCTCGGAGCCTGGAGCCTGCTTCGGATTCTGTGTCTCCTCTCTCTGACCCTCCCCCATTCATGCTCTGTCTCTCTCTGCCTCAAAAATAAACATTAAAAAGAAAAAAGATATAACCATTGGAGTCACACAAAGACAAATAGCGTATTATTTAACTCACAGGAGGCAACCTAGGGAAGTCAAATTCATAAAATCAGAAAGTAGAATGGTGGTGGCCAGGGGCTGGGGGTAGGGATGTAGGGAAATTGTTTTTTAATGGATACAGAGTTTCAGTTTTGCAAGATGAGAAGAGCTGTGGTGATTGGCTGTACAACTATGGGAATGTACTTAGCCCTACTGAGCTATATACCCTTATATATGGCCAAAATTTATGTTATGAGTATTTGATCTCAAAGAAAAGTTTAAAAAATAATCAACTTCAGGGGCACCTGGCTGGCTCAGTTGGAGGAGTGTGTGACTCTTGACCTCGAGGTCGTGAGTTCAAGCCCCACATGGGGTGTAGAGATTACTTCAATAAATACAACTTTAAAAATAAATAAATAAGGGTGCCCGGGTGGCTCAATCGGTTAAGCATCCCACTTCAGCTCAGGTCATGATCTCGCAGTTCGTGAGTTCAAGCCCCGCATCAGGCTCTGTGCTGACAGCTCGGTGCCTGGAGCCTGCTTCGGATTCTGTGTCTCCCTCTCTGTCTCTCGCACTCTATCTCCCTCTCAAAAATAAATAAACATTAAAAAAAATTTAATAAAAAACACAATAAATAAAAATAATTAACTTAAAAAAATGAAACCAAGGGAGGAAACTGGGTGAAGATACCTCTCCATACTATCTTTGCCACTCACTGTGAATCTATAATTATTTTCAAGGTTTGTTTGTTTGTTTGTTTGTTTTGAAAGAGAGAGAGAAAAAGAGCACATGCACGCACAAGCAGGGGAGGGACAGAGAGAAGGAGAGACAGAATCCCAAGCAGGTCCTGTACTGATGTCACAGAGTCCGATGCGGGGCTCGAACCCTCAAACTGTGAGATCATGACCTCAGCCAAGATCAAGAGTCAGACGTTTAACCGACTGACCCACCCAGGCACCCCTATAATTATTTTTAAATAAAAAGGTAAAAAAAAAAAATCAGGGTGCCTGGGCGGCTCAGTTGTTTAAGCGTCCAAGGTCATGATCTCTGGGTTCGTGAGTCCGAGCCCCACATCAGGCTCTCTGCTATCAGCACAGAGCCAGCTTCGGATCCTCTGTCTCCCTCTCTCTCTGCCCCTCCCTTACTTGCACTCTCTCTCTCTCAGAAATAAACATTTTTTAAAATTATTTTTAAGGAGGTAAAAAGAATCAATGTATCCATATGTACCCACATTCACCAGTGTTTACCTATTACATCAAATATGTCATCTCTCTGTCAACTACAGAGGGGTAGAGCTCATTTCTCGTGGGCACATCACAACTTAGTTCTCCTCTGGGCAGATACTCTTCTGGAGTTTAACCAGGCTGTTTTATGGTTTGAGAGTTCTTTCACTTACTTTATAATATTTTATCATGAAAAATGTAATTTACACGTGTGTATGTACGAGTTGGTTTTATTCTACATCTTAGAGGCAGTGAGTTAACGCTTGAAGCACCCTGAGTCATGAATACACCCTCCAGTTGTGGTCATTTACCAAGTGCAAGAATCAGCAGCCAGTGCACCCGGGCAGCTACAACAACAATTTTTTTTTTAATTTCCCTCTGCACTAGAGGGCTTGTTAACTAGCATAGTGATGTTAGAAATTAATTTTAACTGATGAAGTATGTTGTATTCAAGATTTGTAGATTGGGGGCACCTGGGTGGCTCAGCCGTTAAGCATCTGACTTCAGCTTGGGTCATGATCTCAGGGTTCATGAGTTCGAGTCCCACATCGAGGGACCTCGTGCCCTGCTTTGGCTGAACATGAGCCCTGTTTCAGGTAAACCCTACTTCCCTCTCTCTCTCTCTCTCTCTCTCTCCTCCTCCTCCTCTACCTTCTCCCTCTCTGTCTCTCTTCTTCTGCCCCTCCTGGGATTCTCTCTCCCTCTCTCTCTGCCTCTCCATCACTTGAGCCCTCTCTTGCAAAAAAAAAAAAAAAAAAAAAAAAAAAAAAGAAAGAAAGAAAAAGAAAAAGAAAAAATATACATAGATTGATTATATATACTGGATAGGCACCTTCACCTTTGCATGAACAGGAGGGAAGAATTTGGCTGCCCCGGAAGCCTGTACCCTGTCGAGTATCTCTATCCTCATCCAGCTGGAATATTGATTGAAACATGTCACCCAAATAGCATTCCAATCCATAAACTTCATTAAAGTTCTTGTTGCAATGTAGGAAGGGACAGAGAGCAGCAACTTCGTCAAATTTACAAGCTAAATGGATTCCATGACTCTGCGCTCCTTGCTAATGAACACTGACCTGTGTTGCAGAAAGCAGTCGGATACATGTTTTGCTGGGCACAGACCACCTGACGGCAAGATTAAAGGCAGGACCCCCGTAGCCCTCACTTAGCTTCGACTTTTGAGGCTGCTGATCTCTACCAAAAAGGCCTCACAATTGCAAGCAACCAAATTGGCTTAGATCTATTCACAGTAGGTGCTCAGCCCTTGACATCTCTTGGCCTCAAACTGTCTTTTTCATGTTTCGGGACACAAAGCTTTCGCAGGGATTTCCACTGAGTATTTGTTAAAGAACTGGGTAGATTGACAGGTGTGGGTGTGTTTCTGTGTGTAAATTACCCTATGCTCCCTACACTGAGTAGCCTGCCCAGACCTCCTTTTTTTCAAGTTAGCGTGAGTGCTCCCTCCCTCTTCTGAGGAAACATCCATCACACCGCATCTGTGTTTTGTTTGCCAGTCAGTCTCTCCAGGAAGCCTTCAAACTCCTTGAGGCTAAGGATCTCATTCAGCTGTGTGGCACCAGCTTGAAGCAAAGAGCCAGAAAGCATGTGAGCGAAGGGATACCAGAGTAGGGGGGGAGAGGTAATATCACTCAGGTATCACATTGTATTCTCCTCTCAGCACAACAGCAGGCAAACTCCAAGCCTACACACACACACACACACACACACACACAATTTATATATTCTATAATTGATTATAGCAACATGCTTTCGTCCATTTAAAGTCTTGTGGCATTATGCACCCTCAAGAAAGACTTTGGGGCTGATCTAAGGAAGTGAATATTTTTTTAAAAAAATTTTTAATGTTTATACATTTTTGAGAGAGAGAGACAGAGCGTGAGTGGGGGAGGGGCAGAGAGAGAGCCACAGAATCCGCAGCAGGCTCCCAGCTGTCAGCACAGAGCTTGACGCTGGGCTCAAACTCACAGACCGCAAGATCATGACCTGAGCCAAAGTCAGACGCTCAGCTCAACCGACTGAGCCACCCAGGAACCCCTAAGGAAGTGAATATTAAAGGGGCAGTTGGTTAGGAGACAGTACCTATACTATGTCTGGCCTTTTTATTTTAAAGAAATCCAATATCTGAATATTGGACCTCCTGATGGAGGTCAGCCTGAAACAAGGATGTGAGTATAGCGGGGCCCCAAATTCTCACTCAGGAGAGGCCGGGGACCTACACTGGAGCCGATCATTTTGTTGAATGCAGAAAACACAGCTTTACTTTTAGGGGCCTGCCTAGATATAGTCTGATCGCAATGGCTTTGGATGCCCGTGCCGTGCCCATCATTAAATCTAAAAATCGTGGTGATTGCCACGGCCAACATTGAAGCCAGGAACAAAATTCCCTGCATGGCTGCACTGGCCAGACCACGGGAGTCAGTAGTGGTGACCAAAGAGACAACGGGTTCAGTGAGGACTTCCTGTTTGGGCGTGGACTGGTCACGGGAGGTGGGAGCACTGGGAGTGCCCAGGGTTGCTCCAGGGAACTTGGCTTCCAGAGATACGTTCCCTCACACCTGGTCATCTGCGGTCCAGTGCCTGCGGGACTGAAAGAAATCCCTGATTCTCAGCCCTGCTGGGCCCAATGCCCTTTTTTAATAATAAATATTTTATAATGCCCCCTTTACTAACCTAAACTGAAATTAAGACCTTACTTAAACTACCATTATATAATTCTTTTAAAAAATGGGACACCTGGGTGGCTCATTCTGTTAAGCATCCAACTTCGGCTCAGGTCACGATCTCGAGATTCGTGAGTCTGAGCCCCGCACTGGGCTCTGCGCTGACAGCTCAGAGCCTGGAGCCTGCTTCTGATTCTGTGTCTCCCTCTCTCTCTACCCCTCCCCTGCTCATGCTCTGTCTCTCAAAAATAAATAAATGTTAAAAAAATTTGTTTAAATAATACTTTAACTTGGGAATAAAAAGGAATGTAAAATATAATAAGATAATATGTATTTCAATATGTGAAGATGGGGACATTATTATATTAGGCAACATTAAAGTGACAGATGCTTGCAGCCATGTAGCAGGCTGACACGTGTCCATTTTACTGATGATTCAAATACCACGCATGGCTTTGTCACTGGTGATGGCAATTTTCCAATATGAGGAGCAACTCTTGGTCAAGTTTTTGATGCAGCAAAGGATAGATACCATATGATTCCACTTACATGGGGTACCTACAATAGGCAAATGTAGAGAGACAAAAAGTAGATTTGAGGTTACAAAGGGCTGAGGGAGTTGGGGAGCCCATTGCTTAATGGGTACAAACTTTGGGGTAATGAAAAAGTTTTGGAAATAGATAGGAGTGACAGTGGTAACAACATCGTGAATGTACTTAATGTCATGGAACCGTGGTCTTAAAAATCGTTAAAATGGGGGGGCGCCTGGGTGGCTCAGTCGGTTGAGCGTCCGACTTCAGCTCAGGTCACGATCTCGCGGTCCGTGAGTTCGAGCCCCGCGTCGGGCTCTGGGCTGATGGCTCCGGGCCTGGAGCCTGCTTCGGATTCTGTGTCTCCCTCTCTCTCTGCCCCTCCCCGTTCATGCTCTGTCTCTGTCTCAAAAATAAATAAACGTAAAAAAAAATTAAAAAAAAATCGTTAAAATGGCAAATTTTATGCTGTGCATTCTTACCACAATAATAAAATACCTTTAAAAAGTCTTGCAGGAAGAAGGCTTTGTTTATACACAAAATGGAGTTCGATCGTAGCTCAGATAATTAATAATAAATGACCTTTCACTTACATGAATGTCCTACAAGACATCTGAAAGCCCTGCAAGAGAATTCTCTGTTGCGCAAGACCTGCCCCACGCTTTCCAGGGTGTCTAGAATCACTGGCCAACCCTACTAAAGGCCAGTAGGGCTCGCTAATGTGCCACAGAAATGCCCCCACCGCGTTCCAATGGCCCCCGGGAGGGGACATCCCTGAGATGCAGGAAGTGACAGCCAGGTAGGCAAGTTGTCTAGTTTGGGGCCCAGCGAGTGCCTGCAGTCCTCGCGCTGCGCAAGGAAAACCGGCAGAAATCCAGTTCTTGGATGGATCCAAGCGTAGCATGGGGAGAGAGGGGCGGGCAGGGGGTTGGGGGGGGAGCAGGCCAGAGCTGTGACAGGAAAGCCCCCCACCTCCGGTCCCCATCCCTGGCGCCCAGGCCCCGGGTTTCCCGGGCGGCGAGGCTATTGCAGTCCCCTGCCAGACGGTGGCGCTAGAGAGCCTCGGACACGCCAAGGTCCTGCGGGTTGGCGCAGCGACGGGCAGGGCTGACTCAGCCTTCGCAGATGATACAGCCGCGCGACTGACGGTGACGAGGGCAACAACAGCTACTATTTATTGCATAATTAGCAAGTTCTTTACTGTATTTTTCATGGCGTTTTAACAACCTATTTATTACAGGTGAGAAAACAAGTTCGGGCGGTTGCGAGGAGCTCGGGCACTGGAGTCACTGAAACAAGGCAGGGGCGCTGTCCCAGAGATTCCTGCCCCACAGAGCGACGTCTGCCCGTTCTGGTCTCGGCGGGCCGACTTCCAGGCCCGGCTGCTGCCAGCGCCTTCCCGCCTCCCTGCGGTTCGCGGGGACGTCAGCTGGCAAGGGGGCTGCCCCGCCCGCGCCCTCCCCTCCCGCGGCCCCCCGCCCCCAGTGTCTGGCTGGTGCAGGGGCACCGAGCTCTGCCCCGCGGCGCGCGCGAGGCGTGCGGTCAAGGGCGTAGAGCCGGGAAGCGGTGACTTCTCCCAGGATGCTTCTCCCAGGAGATCCTCCTTCCAGAACGATCGCGGTTGGCTGGCCCCCGCAGGTGGAGCCGGCTTCTTAGACTTCAAGCCTGCGTGTTTGCCTGCAGAGTTCTTCTCCGAGACTCAGGATCTCAGGCACGGGAGCGGCACGGAGGTCCCCACGGTCGGGGTAGGGGCCCACCTGATGTCTGTTCCTCCAGAGAGGGGCTCTTTGATGTCAACCCTTAACTTTAACCCCTTCCCTGCACAAGCCAGCACAGTCATTTTTTTTTTTTTTTTTTTTTTCCTGTGCCTAAGATCTCTGTGGGCAGGGCCGAATCCTCTCTGTCCTTTTAACCCTCGCCCACGCTCCATTGTAATTAATACAATGATTGGGTCCGCAGCACTAATAATTAAGGCAACTGCCTTTTTGAAACACTTTCACGGCACCTCATCTGTGCTCCGAACAACCTTGTCAGGCAGATATTGTTGTTATTCCCATTCTATAGATGAGGAAATGTGAGGCCTGAGTCACATACCTGGAATGAGGCAGAACCAGGTCTGGAGCTCCAGGTCCTCTCCTTCCAAGCCCCTGCCCTCAGCAAGAGATGCATTTCCTCTGCCGCAGTCTCTAGGGAAAAAAAAAAAAATCTTTCTTCTTAGAAGCGCGGTGTCCAAAGTATCTTAGCAGTTCCTTTAAAAAGTAGCAAGATTCTGTACTTGCCAAGTATTTAAACAACTTCACACCCATGAACCAGTGTAAGGCTATAGAATTTCAGTACGACTCACAGAGCAGGTATTGTGTCTCCTGTTTCACCAAGGGGGCAACAGACGGCCTCATCCCTGCCCGTGGATCCCATCAGGATCCCTAGGCCAGGAGGGTGATGGAGAGCCCAGCTGGGGAGGGCCCAGACCTACACTACAGTGCAGTATTTGCAGCCAAGGGGTCATTATAAAAGGTAGGGGATACAGACTTCAGAGGCAGGCACAGAGAGCCAAACAGACAGGGCAAGACAGCTGAGCCAAAAATGCCAAGCCAAGCACAATGAAATGATGGGGAGTCATATATGTATATACAAGGAGTCAGAGGCCACGAGTTCAGGAATTAGGCTCCAGGCGGGCGAGATTGGGTGTTCCCAAAGTCAGGCCAGTGTGGCTCCCACCCTCTCCCCCATGGTCTCGGTGTCTTGGGCCACAGGAACAGAATTACCAGCTTTGCCACAGAAAGCAATGCATAGAGCAGGGGGCACGGGGTGGGGGGGGGGGGGAGGTGGGGAGTCTAGAGTGAGTCAGGAATCCAAAAGAGCAGGCAAACAGAAAACCCAGATGTGACGGCAAACCCAAATGGGGAAACCGATTCACATCCTCACGGGGCGAGGCTGTGGCAACCTGAGTGTGGATTGAAAGGTTCCCCAGCTGATGCAAAAGGAACAGTAAACTCACACAACAAAGAGGTCTCAGCGCCAACAAAAGAGCTCTCATCCCTTCACAGTCCCCCAAACTGCTTTCTCTTCCAGACCCCAAGTTGCAGGGTGACTGAGGCGGTTTTGAAGGAGGCTGTCATCAGAATGCCCATGTTCCGATTGGTCCCCAACACTCCATATTTAGGTGTTACTCTTCTCCAGATTGCGTATTGCCACTACAGACACGAAGGGCCTTTGAACTACCTGTAGACTTTCAGGCTGGAAGTGCTCCCAGTCAAGCCCACCTGTCTGGTAAGTAAGGCCAAGCCCCCTCCCGGAGCTCAGATGCACCTGAAGTTGGGTGCAGAGAAGATCTCAAAGCAGGCTCAGGCATTTTCATACTTTCCTTTTTATATATAACGGCCGTTATTTTTTCTTAAATAAATGACATTATAGAGAAAGGAATGCCAAGCAGAGGGGGGAAATGCACCCACACTATCAACACTCCAGGTTGGACCGGTTTTCATTTGTCCAGGTTTCTTTTCTCCTCATTGAAAGGGCATATGCCATTTTCTAGGCAGCTGAAATCATAGTAGTGTGTCAGGTATGGTTTTTATCCCTTCAAATTAAGTCACAAGCACTTTTTTAGGTTGCGATGGAGACTTTCAAAATGGCAGCTGGCTCCATCTCTCTGACGGGAGGTGATAGCGTATCATTTACCAAGCACCTCTCTACCAAGGCTCTTTCAGGTTGCCTCAGCTTTTCACGATCGCACCTAACGTTATGACGGACAGGCTAGTACAGTCCTCAGAGTGCAGACGCCTGCTGGAAGTTTGAAGAACGGGTGGTGCAATTTTTCAGGCAACTCTCTGTATGACATGACACGCCACGGGGAGTGGGGCTTGTTCAGGCTTCCCGGGGCGGGGGGGGGGGGGGGGGGAGGGGGGAGAAGATGGGGAGACAAAAAGGGAAGAGGTGGTGTTTGTTCCACAGCTGGCCAGAGGCACTGGGCCTGGTCCTTTCCAGAGACGGGGCGAACAGGCAGGAACAGAAAGCGCCCTTTGGGTGAAAGCTTTATGAGACTTGGGGCAAGGCCCCGTCCCTTCCTGGTTCAGGTAGGAAAAACACAGCGGCTGTAAGTCAGGGAGGCGAGGATATCAGCAGAGCTTGGTGTGCCCTGAAAACCGGCCCTGATGGTGCAGCTTTTTCCTGTGGGCGAAGCAGCCGGGGCAGAAGCAGTGTCACCCGCTCATGGCTCACGGGCTGAGAACTTCCGCAAGCCGTCTGGAGGAGAACGGAAGTGGATCTGGTCCTTGGCACGTGTGAGACGCTTGCAGGGGACTCTACGAGCCGAGTGCCGGGCTCTGAGGCCGGGGCTTGTGGTCATCCAGTCATGCATGGGGCCAGGAATCCAAGGACTACAGACATCAACGCTAATGGACTCACGTCCAACCGCAGGCTGGGAGGAGTCAGGGGGTTAGACGTTACTTCTTTTGGATGATTTCGCTAGGAGAGCTTCCTAGAAGCAGGATTCGTGGGTAAAAAAGCAACCAAAGCTTTCTTCCCCCGTGGGAGTCCCAGAGCTCGTTCTCGGGCCCAGCGGCCATGTTGTTTTCCACCCTGCCCCGGATCCAGGGGCCCAACCACTTTGTGCTTTCTCTTTAGGGCCACCCCCCTCTCTGCCCCTAGGTTGACCCCCATCTAAGGGAGCTGAAATCGTAGCGGTGTATAAGGTATTCTTTGTATCCCTTAAAATCAAGTCATAAGCACTTTTTTACATTGTTACGGGGTCTTCAAAATGGTGACTGGCTGCACCTCCTACCGGCCCCCTCCTTTCTCACTGCCTCTGCAGACAGACGCGTGGGTCCATTCCATCCTTAAGCATCGCTTACAAGAACACAGTAACAATTACGGAGACGTGTAAAACAGGGAAAAAAAGTGCAAAAACTTCAGGAGCCTTACCAAGTTTTGTGAGCTATAAATCCTTACTTATAATCCCTGGTTCTCTGTCGAAATAATTACCAGATGCTCACTTAAGACATCAGACCTTCTTCATCTGGGGACCACACTGAACATTCAGGGGTCTAGGCCAGCCAGGGCCTGGTCAGGAAAATAAAACCATGCCAGCTGTTTTCACAGAGAGAATGTAATGTGAGGAACAGATGAATCGGGTATCGGAGGGAGCACGGGTCCCTGCGGACTTGTGGCCCCCCAGAACTGCGAGCGAATGAATCTCTGTGGTTTGAAGCCACTCGGCTGTTGGCGCATTTTTTGGTAGGCAAGAGGAGAGTGTCCGCGGGCGGTATCCCCAAGGGGAGACCCTGAGGCTGATTCTGAGAGTCTGGAAACACCTGGAAGCTGGAACGACCGCTGCTGGAGTCACCTGCTTCTGCTGGGTAGGAACGCTGTTGTTGGATGACGCTGACAGAGACAAGGAGCAAACCCGAACCACATTCTCCCACTTCCGGCCTTCCAGTCTCCCTCTCGTTTGCTCCTTGGCCAATGCCCGTGCAGCAGGGGGGCGGCTGTCAGGGCGAAACATGGTGTGCTGAGCTCCAGCATCACCGACCTCACTCTGGCAGGTGGATGAGGAACTGAGAGACGAGAGCTTAATAACCAGCGTGGGGCATGTAAGCTTGGGCGGAAAACACAGTCACATCTTTATTGTCATTGTTCTCTCTCTGAGATCCAGTATGTCCTTCCCTTATGAACGTGGGCCAGAAATAAATGGATAAAACCAGAGTAGTATGAGCAGTATCTGTAATTCTATCACCAGTGTTTTCATTGCACATTAGAGTTGCTGCAGATATTTCAAAATACCATTTAGGCTTATCATCACTACTTTAAAATTATAGGTGTTAGGCTCACTGCTAGACCTAGTAATTTCGTGTGCTAATAAAGAAGCAAATACATTACCGACATGATTTTGTTTTCTGGGTTGGTTTTTTTTTTTTAATGTTTTTATTTAGTTTTGAAGGGGAGAGAGAGAGAGAGAGACAGAGCATGAGCGGGGGAGGGGCAGAGAGAGAGGGAGACACAGAATTCGAAGCAGGCTCCAGGCTCTAAGCTGCCAGCACAGAGCCCGACGCGGGGCTCGAACCCACAAACTGTGAGATCATGACCTGAGCCGGAGCTGGATGCTCAACCGACTGAGCCACCCAGGCGCCCCTCAAATTCCTCATCGGCCACATTTCCAGAGCAGCCCCACTATTGTTCTGCATCAGGGACTGTCTACCTGGAGCTAAGCTGTCAGGGATGGAGGTTGTGGGAAGCCACCAAGGAAATCCACAGGGCAGTGAGGATTCCTCAGTTGGGTTCTGAGGCTGTGACGTTTTTCTAACACCTGAGCTCGCATGCACCTCGTTTGATCACCCAGAGCCTATTTAGGGGACAGCTAAACTGTCTAGCTAGACTAGCCGGGCGCCCCTAAGTGAGTTTAATTAACCACCCTGTGCTTCAGATGCCTCGTTCATACAATGTAAGTGATGGAGACGCGCACCTCACTGGGGTTGCTGGGAGGATTAAGTGAACAAACCAATGGAGAGCACTTAGACTAGAGCCTGGCGTCAAGCAAGTACTTTCTAAATGGTAGCTTGAAAATATGGCTGTCGTTTACCCACATCTCTCCAGGTGCCCTGGAAAGTACAAGTCGTGGTCTCTGTCTTCTAGGAATATGGTATTAAAATCGTGCTTCTCGGGGCCTTGGAGGTTGCCGTGATGTATATCCGCGATGACTGAGAAGGGTGAGGGGTGGGGGATGGGGAGCAGGTACCCTTTAGCTCCTACCCCACTCAAGAGTCTTTACTTTATCTAATGTATACGTTGAGTTTTCAGGTAAGATTTCATTTGAGGAAAACGTCCTAAGACAGCCTACAAAGAATTGGAAAACCACTGGTGTTGGAAACAAGCAAGACCAAGGAAAGGTACTCAGGAAACTAGTAAGAGTCCTACGTGACTGAATGGGATTAGATTTTGTGTCGGGTCGTGGAAGGAACCAAGTGGCACACACTCAAATTCATTGTTAGACAAGAGCCTCATGAAGGGACTACTGGTATAGGTAGAGTTTGGGGAGCCATTACCACTCCTAGGCCTAGTAGATGCTGCTTTAAGACCAATAGGCTTGAGCAATGGAAACTTGACAAAAGGTCCCACAGTGACCACTGGGCTGAATGCAAACAGGCTCATTAAATGACTCACCTCGAAATAGCCATAGGCCCTAACTAACCAATGGGATACTTACAACCAGGCACAGTTACCATAAAAGGGAAAATTCCGTACTTCCTCACTCCACCCTATAAATATAGCCCCTCACCACCACCCAGTAGCAGACAGTCTCTCCTTTGTTGCCCTGCCCACTACTCCCTTGCACTGGATTCAATACGTTTCTATCTCCTTTGTTCTGCCTTGGGTGAATTCTTTCATCACCCGCACCACCGGCCCCCATCCAGTCAGAGCACAACACAGGCCTGAAGAGGGGAGGGAAAGGAGGGTCTGGTTTCTAGAAAGGATGGACACATAGAGAGTGTGCCTGACAGTAGCTGAAGTGTTTGTAGAGGGAGGCAGCCAATCTGTGGGAACCTGTTAGGGACGGAGCCAGGACAATGGATATTCTGACCATACTCTCCTTCCTGCCCTTCCAACCCTCAGGGCCCTCCTGATGGGCAAACCCAACAGGACGCCAGAGGGCAGTGGGCGTCCTTTGATATACTGACACAGCCCCAGTGCTGTGCTGGTAAATAAATATTTAACAACAAGCCTGAGATAGGTGTGTATATGCCTGTTTGTAGTGTTTGCCGATTTCCAAGGTGTAAATATTCCTATTATGGTCACCAAGCATGGAGTTAGGAAGAGATGTACATAATCAGCTCTTGCAGGCTTCAGCCCACCGCTGATGTAGACCATATGGGTCAGGATCCCAGGACAAGGAGCAGGTTGGGAAAGGATGGAGACTGGATCTGGAAAGGCAAACAAAAGACGGTGGTGTTGCTGTCCACACGGCAACTGCCAATATCAGACCAAGGGTTCTTACGTCTGGAGCAAGGGCCTTGGTGCCTTCCTCTTCACCGTCAACACAACTGCCATATGCAAGGCTAATAAAGAATGGTTAAAGCCAATAAGCATCTAGCAGGTGAGAGAGGGAATGAAACAGAGAATGAAAGAAGAGAGGGAAAGGGAGGTGTTAATTCCATTCTAGACTGGGACGTGTCCTCCTTCCTCACGGATAACAATGTTGCTGATAAAGACAGAAGGAAGCAGAGGTGGGAGTTGCACTTCTCCAACTTCAGTTAACTTCATCTGATAGCTCAACAGCATCCTGTGGCCAGCTAGGCATGTGTCCTGCGGAGGAAGGAAGAGTGACTTACTAGAAACGGGAGTCCCCGGGGTGGGGCCAGGACTTATGTGGCAGGAACTCAACGTCTTAGAGGTCACGGTATCACCCTGTTATCCGCTGGCAGGGGCTTTGCCGCGGAGCCATTACGGACTGTTCTGAGCCTGTGTGGGCCTATCTTGGCTGAGCCATCGCTGAAGGGAGCGACATTCTGTGATGCTTAGGGTCCTAGTATTCTTCTGTATGTGGCGGGCACGGCCCCAATCCTCAGTAACGGTGTGAAACAGGAGCTCCACAACCGCCACCACTTACCCACCAGACCTACCACAAACAGTCTGTCCCACTGCCACGGAAAAGGAGACTGATGAGGCAGGGAAAATGAAAAGCGAAAAATCCAATTAAAAAAATTAAATGCATTAGTATCAGAAAAGAACAGGTGCAAAACTGCAGGAAAACATAATCCAAATATAAAGAGTTTTAAGTTTGCCTAACTCTTCTATCATATAAAAGTTTTTATAATATAAAAGCATGATAATATAAAACTCTACGATAAAATAAAAACTAGCATATATAAGAGCTACACAAGAGAGACCTGCCATACGGGCAATTGTCTTGTCTCTGAAGGAGAATCAGGAACCAAGGAAACAAAAACAAAATTGTAGAAATTATACAGTAAAAGAGCTCTTTCCTTTGAAAAAAACTGCATGGTAGAGTGACTAAAAGCTCAGACTCTATAGTGAAGTAGACTTAAGTTCCTTTCTCAACTCTGTTGCTGATCTTCTATGAACCCTTGAACCTCAATTTCATCATCTGTAAATTGGGAGGGATAATAGCTGTCACCCCTGCTGTTGTCACAGGGTAATACACAGAGAGCACTTAGCCCTGCATCTGGCAGAAGTTTCGTCATTTCAAAGGGACTCACTGAGTACCAAGCAGGGTTAATGACAAGAAACCAACCCATAGATACACGTGATAGTATCTGTAAATATCAAGATTACAGGAAAACAACCTTAAGAGCATTTGGGGGGGAGGGAATGGTAACCTAAAAAGGAAGAAAACCCGCCTAACTTCAATCGTCTCCCATAAAACCATATTAAATGCCAAAAGGAGATATGTCAACTATTAGAGTTTTGAGGGATTAAGGTAGCTAGCTAATCAGGATTACGGACTCAGTCAAGCCCTGTATAAAAACAACAAAGAAGCAGCCTCAGCTGTTCAAAGACTCTGAAGGCATAGCTTCTATGTCTTTCCTAAGACAAGTTCCAGAAGGCTTTTTACAGAAACCAAGACATACAGCAAAAAAAAAAATTCAACAAAGGCTAGTTCATGTTGTAAAAGGATGAGCATCAAGATCTGTTACATGTTGAATGAAGCCTAAATAATTATTGGAAATATGATTACAAGATAGAATGCAAATGTCAAGAAAAATTAATTATAACCTCAGTGTAATTTCAGATTCTACCGACTGAGATAGGAGTAAAAATAAATGGAAGCAAAAACAGGGTAAGATTTTCATCTTACTAAGGAATTTATAAATACTGTTTCATTCTTATCATTGCTGATAATAGAACTGTGGGACAAGGATATTTTTAGAAATATAAAAAGTAGGAACTAGTACAACTTTAAATGTATCTTTTTTTAAAACATTTATTTATTGTCGAGAGACAGAGCGTGAGCAGGGAAGGGGCAGAGAGAGAGGGAGACACAGAATCCGAAGCAGGTTCCAGGCTCTGAGCTGTCAGCACAGAGCCCGACACGGGGCTCGAACTCACGAACCATGAGATCATGACCTGAGCTGAAGTTGGCCGCTTAACCGACTAAGCCACCCAGGCGCCCCAGAAATAGTACACTTTTAAAAGACCATTTGTGGGGGGCCTAGGTGGCTCTGTCGGTTAAGTGGCCAACTCTCCATTTTGGCTCAGGTCATGATCTCAGGTTTTATGAGTTTGAGTCCTGCGTCAGGCTCTACGCTGACATCATGGAGCCTGCTTGGGATTCTCTCTCGCTCCCTTTCTCTCTGTCCTTCCCCTGGTTGCATGTGCATGCTCTTTCTGTCCCTCAAAATAAATAAATAAACTCAAAAAAAGTAAAATAAAACGCCATTTGTATGAAGGTAGGCAAACTGCTAAAGCACAGAGTCCCACAATATCAGTGATGTATCACAGTAAACCTTATTTCTTGCTCACGGCATAATCCACGTGTTAGGGAGAAGGTGGGGAAGAGTTCACAAGGCCCAGCTAGGTGTAAGGAAAGCAAGACATGTTGCTTAGCTATATGCTTATGATGAAGAGGAGGACTTGGATTCTGATGAATACCCGCAGTCCAATCATCCAATATCTGTGCTTCCTTCTTCCCTTAGAGAGAGGCCACACCTCTTCCCGTGTCAAAACTGTATGAGTCAGGCTTCAGCCAAGAAAACAAACACTAGGCTAGTATTTCAAATAAAGAAGACGACGCACAACTGGTGCTCACAGAATTGTTGGGAGGTTTCGGGAAGCAGGGGTCAGGAACATTGCGGTGGGCTTGTCGGGGAATGATGATTTCTTCATGATCTCGGCCCACTGAAGCATCAAAGCAGGCATCATGGAAGATCTCACCATGAAGCTGTTCCAGGCTCCGTGTCACCCAGAATCCAGGATGCCCACGTGACTGTCGGCCGCTGGTGGTGGAGGAAGAGATGTCTTCTCCCTGACTTCTATCTTCCTAATCCCACGTGACTACTTTTCGCCAGTAGAATCTAAACTGGAGCCCTGATGGCAAGTGATTCTGGGGAATAAGCGCTCAGAGCTGATGGCAAACCTTCTAAATCACTGAGGGAAAACCCATAGAAAACAGTTGATTCTCATTATCTGCAGTCTTTATGTATTTTAAGTCATCAAAAAACACTGAAATAGAAACTACCGAGCCATTGCTCCTAGGGAAAATATAGGGTTAGGTTCCTGCGCGCTTCTGCTCACAACATCTCATCGATGGATCAACACAAAACTTTACTTTATTCGTTTCTGTTTAAAGAGACCTTTTAAATATATATTGTTGATTCATGAACATTGAACTCACAGTCACTAGCACCATAACCTGAACAAAGCTTATCTGACACAGTATTTTCTCAGTGAGGCACATCGTACCTTCCTGTACTTAGGAACACCAGAGAGCACTCACTATGCTTGGGGGTCATTCCGACAGTGAAATCTCCACCAAAAGGCCCAACAATGTCAAACCACGACACTATATAGACCACACAAAGACCCTTGTATGTACGTCAGACCACTCAAGTTTTTCACTGTGCTGTGCGTGTCTGCATATGACTGCAAAAATCCCATGCATGTGGACTTGGAGGTTACAAATCAATGTAGTTAGTAGATGAGTTTGCAAATACGAAATGCACAGGTAATGAGGGTCAACTGTACATATAACAAAGCAGAAAGAAAGCAAAGCACTAAAATGGAAAACAAAAAGTAAAATATGCATTTAAAATGATCAATGTTGGGGTTCCTGGGTGGCTCAGCTGGTTGAGCGTCTGACTTCGGCTCAGGTCATGATCTCACAGTTTGTGGTTTCGAGCCCCACGTCGGGCTCTGTGCTGACAGCTCGGAGCCTGGAGCCTGGTTCAGATTCTGTGTCTCCCTCTCTCTGCCCTTCCGCCCGCTCACTCTCCGTCTGTCTGTTTGTCTCTCTCAAAAATAAACATTAATAATAATAATAATAAATAAATAAATAAATAAATAAAATGATCAATGTTATCAAAGACAAATGAAAATCACGAGGCAAACATTCATAGCACACGAGGTAGTGCTGGTCGGCCATGAAATTGTAAGAACAGATTCTAATTCTGGGAAACTATAAATAACTATCAACTTTCTTGAGAGAAATTTGACAGTAAATATTATGGCCTTAAAAATATTCAGACTCTGACCTAGCCTTACAAATCTACAAAATTTAGCTTAATAGGTGTACATGGACACCAAGATTTCATTTACGACAATATTTATCTCAACAAAATTTATAATAGCAAAAGAGAAAGTATAAATAACCTACATGTCTTACGACAGAAGACTGGTTAACTAAATTATAGCACCCCTATAAAACAAAATACTATGCAGCCTTTAATTGTAATGTTCCAGAATGATATTAAATGCATGGAAAGATGCATTTAATATGCTCATCATAAAAAAGGCTATGCCCACAAAAACATTAGAAACTAGTATATAGTGTTTGTTTCCATTTTTGCGTATAAAAAGGAAAAAGGAGAAACATAATTATTTTAAAATTGTGAAAAATATGTAATTTAAAGGTAAATTTCTTAACAAAAATCTTGGCAAATTTGGATGCAAATAAGTATATATATATATTTTTTAACATTTTTATTTATTTTTGAGACAGAGAGAGACAGAGCATGAACAGGGGAGGGGCAGAGAGAGAGGGAGACACAGAATCTGAAATAGGCTCCAGGCTCTGAGCTGTCAGCACAGAGCCCGACGAGGGGCTTGAACTTACGGACCGTGAGATCATGACCTGAGCCGAAGTCGGACGCTTAACCGACCAAGCCACCCAGGCGACCCGGAAATAAGTATATTTAAAGAATTAAATATTCTAAAGCCAATATTATCACTTGACATGAAATTGACTATGTTATAAGGAAAAAGACAAAGATACCACAATTTTTTAATTTTCTTTGTTTTGAGAGAGAGACAGCACGGACCCACATGAATGCATGCACACAGGTAGGGAAGAGCAGAGAGAGGGGGAGAGAGAATCCCGAGCAGGCTCTGCGCTGTCTGCTCATAGTCCAATGTGGGGCTCAAACTCAGGAACCATGAGCTGAAACCAAGAGTCAGACGCCTAACTGACTCAGCCACCCAGGTTTCCCAAAGACACCACTGTTATTTAAGTTCTCAACGATAAACAGAACTAAGACAGAATCCCTAAAAGGAGAAAAATATCAGAGCTTACACGTGATTTATTTATGCACCTAGAAAACCCAGGCAAATCAATGTCTTTTAGAGATAATTGGAGTCGAGTGAGATCTGTAGAAGCAAAACCAATGAGCACATGAAAAGATTCTCAGCATCGTTGGTCATTACAAACTCTGACCACGCTGAGTACTGGCAAAGGATATGGACGAACTGGAACTTCACTGCTGTTCGGAATATAAAACGAATGATCATTTTGAAAAGAGTCTGGAAAACAGTTTGCTAAAAAAAAAAAAAAAAAAAAGTTAAACACATACCTCCTGTATGACCCAGCCACTCCACTTGTAAACATTTACCCAAGAGAAAAGAAATCGTATGTCCACACAAAGACTTCTTGTACACAGATGTTCACAGCAGCTTTATTTATAATTGGTCCAAACTGGAAACAAGCAAAGGTCCATCGGCTGGTAAGGGGATAAATAGATTGCGGTCTATCCAGATGATAGAACGCTACACAGCAATGAGAAGAAACGAATTATTGATACACAAAACAATGTGGATGAATTTCCACATAATTACGTGAGAAGACAAGCAAAAAGGGATGCGTAGTCTATGATTCCATTAATAAGAAATACTCAAAAATGTAAATTAATCTATAGTGCCAGAAAGCAGATGAGCAAGTGGTTGTCTTGGGCCAGGAGCTGGCACCGGGGAGGCATGGCTGACGAAGGGACATAAGGAAGCTTCTGGGTGTGATGATGTTTTTATAAATGAATACATATGTCAAAACTCATCTAAGTATACACTTCAAATATGTGTTTATTGTATGTCAATTATGCCTTAAGAAAGCTGAAAAAACATAATAAGTAAACAGTGGAAGCCATGCGCATTGTTTTTACATACCAGGAATAACCAGCTAGAAAATACTACGGGAAAAGTTCTTCGTCAACATTCCAACACAAAATACAAAATAACCTGTAATAAATTTAACACACAGTGTGGTGGGCACGTAGGAAAAAAAAAAAAGATTTGTAAGTCTTTGTGATGATTTGAATCTTTGAAAATCTTTGGAAAAAAAGATTTGAACACATGAGAAACCACAGTCTCTTCCCATTTTGTTGAGGTGGACACTGTGCTCATGTGCCATCCAGATCTCCCACCTCGGAACCCAGACACTCGTTCTTTTAGCTGCAGAGAGTGTTGGCTGCTGATGACTCCTACCTGCTTGTTCTCCGGGAACCTCCCTTCTCTGAAAACAGCCACCTTCTCTCCCGGGTTGTTCTCAGGTGACGAGTCCGTGGGCGGGGGAGGGAGTTTTACAAAGGCCTGGTCCCCTTGCCTCAACTGGGGACAACTAGGACGTTCCATCCTAGTCCCAGAACTCCCCTGGGGTCAGCTGAGGCCCTGTCCATGACACCATTATGGTTCAACCACTTGTCCTGCCTGCTCCCACCTCCTTCATGCCCATGGAGGTTTTGATCCCAAGGGTACTTCTTAATAAACCTACTACATGCGAATCTTCCTCTTAGAGTCTGTTCCCCAGGGAACTTGACCTACAATAAAAGGTGAGGGTATCAGTTAGACCCAGATTAAAGTATGATTGACCTGGGGCACCTGGGTGGTTCAGTTGGTTGAGTGTCCGACTCTTGATTTCAGCTCAGGTCATGACCTCACAATTTTTGAGTTCAAGCCCGGCATCAGGTTCTGTGCTGACATCCGGGAACCTGCTTGGGATTCTGTCTCCTTCTCTCTGCCCCTCCCCCACTCACTCTCTATCTCTCTCTCAAAATTAAAAAAAAAAAAAATTGTAGGGGCACCTGGGTGGCTCTGTCCGTTGAACGTCCGTCTTCGGCTCAGGTCATGGTCTCACGGCTCCTGAGTTCGAGCCCCGCGTCGGGCTCTGTGCTGACAGCTCGGAGCCTAGAGCCTGCTTTGGATTCTGTGCCTCCCTCTCTCTCTGCCCCAACCCACTTGCATTCTGTCTCTGTCTCTCTCAAAAATAAATAAACATTAAAAAAAATTATTTTTAATTTTTTTTGGAAACTTAAAAAAATAATAAAATAAAGTACAGCTGACCCTTGAACAACTCAGGGGTTAGGGGAGCTGACTCCCCCACACAATCAAAAAGCCCCACATAACTTTTGACTTCTCCAAAATTTAACTACTAGTAGCCTCCTGTTGACTGATGCCTTACTGATAAGATATAAACAGTCAATTAACACGTATTTGTATGTTACATGTTTTATATACCGTATTCTTACAACAAAGGGAGGCAGAGAAAAAGAAAATGTTATTAAGGAAATCATAAGGAAGAGACATTACATTTACAGGACTGCATTGTAAAAAATCCTTATATAGGCAGTGTGCTTGATGGTCCCCCAGATCTGTCTTTTGCTTCAAAAGTGCTTGGACAGAACAGACCCAGGGACACCCCTTCTTTTGGCCTCCAACCACTCTCCAACTTCTTTTCCAGTCACAACCTTTACAGCCATCTTTTCCCCCAACCTCTGCCTCCGGGACCAGCCCACACCACCTTTCGAGCTTAGCTCCTTATTGCCGATCCACCACGAGCTCCCAGGTTCATCAGAATTGCTCCATCGACGTGGAGGTTGCCATCAACCGCCAGGGCAATATGCATCTGCAGGCCTTCGACACCTACCTCTCTCTGGGTTTCTATTTTGACCATGAAGATCTGGCCCTGGAGGGCACGGACCACTTCTTCCCAGAATTGGCTGAGGAGTAATACGAGGACACCCAGTATCTCTGGAAGACGCAAAACCAGCCCAGGGCTGTGCCCGTTTCTAGGACATTCAGAGGTGAGTGGGGTAATGCCTGGATGCCATGGAAGCTGCGTGGTCCCGGAGAAGAATCGGAAGCAGGCCCTTTTGGATCCGTGTGCTCGGATTCTGCCCACTCAGACCCTCATCTCTGCAGCTTCCTGGAGAACCGCTTCCTGGGCGAGGAGGCGAAACTCATCGAGAACATGGCAGCCACCTGGCTAATGCCTCAGGCTGGCCCCCAGGTTGGGCTGGACGAGCATCTCTTCGAAAGGCTCACCCTCCAGCACACTTAGGAGCCTCAGAAGCCCAGCCGTCTTTGAGGGACCTCTCCAGCATCCCCCTGGTGCCAGGGCCACTGCTTGAGCCTCTCCCTGAAGCCACTAGGCAGCTTTTTAACCACCCTGGAGGCCTCTCCCAAGCCATGGATCCAATGGAAACAATAAAGCTTTTCACAAGGAAAAAAAAAAAAAAATCCACATGTAATCCACTCTGTGCCATTCAAACCTATGTTGTTCAAAGGCCCACTATACTCATTTATTGCAGTTTCTGTTGGAGTAACAGTGAAATAATTTGATTAAGTAAAAATAACTAAGAAACTCTGGAGGGAAGAAAAGAACAACAAAGTTGGACTTAAAATGCCAGAAACTAAATTTTATTCTGGAGCCATAATAATCTAAACACTATGTTAATCATACTTAATAGAAAAAGTCAATGAAACAGAAAACACCGTATGCGACATAAGCAGCATCCAGGATGATATTCTCTTTCTATAATGTTCTTTTTCCTTGACTGTTTGAATCTTGTCGCTTTCCTGAGGGTAATATTAATTCCCTTTTTTGTGGAGGCTGCTCGTTTCCTCACAGGGACACCAAAGTCTGTATTTCTTTTTATTATTATTTTTTTTAATGTTTACTTATTTCTGAGACAGAGAGAGACAGAGCATGAGCAGGGGAGGGGCAGAGAAAGAGGGAGACACAGAATCCGAAGCAGGCTCCAGGCTCCGAGCTGTCAGCACAGAGCCCGACGCGGGGCTCAAACTCACAAACTGTGAGATCATGACCTGAGCCGAAGTCGGTCGCTCCACTGACTGAGCCACCCAGGCGCCCCTTGTTTGCATTTCTTCTCCAGGATAGAAGAGGAAATTCTTGCGCCTTTTTTTCTTTTCATTTACCTCCTACTTTTCCATCCACCCTACTCAGAGCGAAAAAGCCGCAAAACAGATTGGTTCTTATCTAAGACATAGACTGAAGCACATTGACTGGTGGCATGAGATTACCATAAACCAAATTCTGTGTCTCCTCCACTCTCTGGCCCTTGCATCTCATTTGTGAAGGTGGTTGGACAGGCGAGTTGACTTGGCCGGCTTTCCTCTTCGATCCCACATCTAGATGTGGATGGTTCCCATACTGAGACTCAGAGGAAGAGGAGATAGGCCCTCATCTACATGCTCCAACCCCAGCACTGGTTCCAATAGGAACAACTTTGTCACTGCGGCTTTCTTGGCAACTGCGGTAGAGAGGCAGAAGAGGGTGATTGCCGAGACCAATTTCTAACACTAGGTACTGGGCTACTAGGATCCTAATTACCCTACCTGACTGTGTAAAAGACAGATGCTGTGAAGAGATATTTCCCCCCTCATCGTGAAGCCCAAACTTGCTTGGCTAGCCCAGAGGAGCCACCACGATCAGGCCACTCCCCTCCTCCCGTCCCCGTGTTCTAGCCACAATTTGAAGGACGAGGTTCTGCCCTCATGAATTTGTATCTAAGCTTCCTCCACCCTCCTCGCCATATCACCTTACTCTTTCCAGACCTACTTCCCCGGGCAACACTAATTACTCCTGCCCGAAAAATCTTTATTGTCCTTACGCATGCCCAAGGCACTTAGTGCCCTCTCAATGTCAGAGTCCCCTACGAGACTGTCAACACCTCCGGGTCAGGCCGATGTGAATGAAGCGTTCATCCTAACATCACCAGGCCCATCACACAGAACGTGACACAAGGCAGATACTGGACAGACAGGAGCGATAGTTACTGTGCAGGATGGTTCTAAGAAACAACAGTGGGGAATAAATAAGGTGGTTACTGACATGTGAAGAGCACTCAATAAAGCTTAATCTCCTTCTTATGTCTTTCCTCCTTACCTCTTGTCCTCGCCCCGCCTCATCCCTTGCTTTTTCTATTCCAGGCTCTCATTTCCTTCCCTTCTCTTCGTGCCTTTGGAAACAGTAACAGGAAGAAAGAGATCCAACTTACAACCTGACCATCTCCGGCTTGGAAGCGCTCCAACCCCCCACCCATGAGTCAGCCAGTGTTCACCTCATTTTTGCTCCACCTTAATTAATAGCTGACCTTTTAGCTCATCTGCCAAGGAAGGGTTGCTAGAAACAAACTGAATGTAGTCATGGGGGTGTGTCCTAGAATCTTCCTAATGAGGAACTGAGAGTCTAAGTGCCTCACTTAGCAAGACTTGGGGGAATTCCTAGAGCCAAACCTAACTCTATCCTCAGTGATGTCCTGACTACTAACGTGGCCCTTGAAATCCACATGCTACTTAACACAGTACCAACAGAACGTATAGGGAGTTTCAAATTATTCTGGTGACTCAGAAAAGAAAATTGGCTGCACACAGAAATCACCAATTCATGAACTTCAGCCAGATGCCCATGTCGGGGTTTCCTTGATGCTCGTGGAAGAATGTAATATTATAGCCGAGCTCTGGAGATTCTATCTTTATAGAGAGACAAGGATGACATTGAAGCCTTAACATAGAAGAAATAGTAGAGACAGTTGCTGTTAGAAGCAAACCAGTAGAGCAGGGTACAAAAGAAATAAAGGACGTAGTAAAGGAGAGAAGATACCTCCTCACCGTCCTACCCAGCTCCCTCCTATTTTCTTTTTTTTTTTTTAATTTTTTTTAACTTTTTTTTTTTAATTTATTTTTGCGACAGAGAGAGACAGAGCATGAACGGGGGAGGGGCAGAGAGAGAGGGAGACACAGAATCGGAAGCAGGCTCCAGGCTCCGAGCCATCAGCCCAGAGCCCGACGCGGGGCTCGAACTCACAGACCGCGAGATCGTGACCTGAGCTGAAGTCAGACGCTTAACCGACTGAGCCACCCAGGCACCCCAACTCCCTCCTATTTTCTAAATTAGAAATCAAAATAATAGCAGCAATATAATTCTCTAAGGAATATACTCGAACTTCCATTCTCTGTGTTAGAAAACGGATGCTCAGAGAGATTAAGTAACATGTCTAAAATCATACAGGCAGACATCAGTCACATCAGGCTTCCAGATCAGGTCCAACTCCAAAGCCCATGTCATTGCTAGTCTTTCAAGCTGTCTCCAATAAAACCTACTACACGCACGTGAAATTAATCCACCAAGGTAAATGAGGGTTTTCGAACTTTGCTGGTCATCTTCCGGCAGAGAAATCTTTTAGAACATCCAAAACTATCCAGAAGTCATCGCTCTGCCCTCACAGGTAAAAAAGTGAGCAAACTAAAAATCAACAAGCCTTCTTAGATCCGTCAGAGATGTGAGGTCACAGGGCAAAGTGCTTCTCCCAAGCAGTTCCAGTGTGGTTCTGGGGTCAGGAGCCACAGTTTCCTTAGCAGGCTAATCTGTGGTGTGGTCTGGGGTGTCATTTCTAGAAGTTCGGCTTCAATCTATTTTCTCCAGAATGTCCCAAAATTCAGTTAAGCCACCTAGATCCTTTAATACATATGGGTTCTTTTTCCCTTTTTTAAATGGTTATTTATTTATTTATCTTGACAGAGAGAGAGAGACAATGCAAGCAGGGGAGAGGCAGAGAGAGAGGGACAGAAAGAATCCCAAGCAGGTTCTGCACTGACAGCACAGAGCCTCATGCAGGTCTCAATCTCACAAACTGTGAGATCATGACCTGAGCTGAAACCAAGAGTCGGACACTTACCGACTGAGCCACCCAGGCACCCCTATATGTGTTTTATTTATTAGCAATAACAAAAGTCACTCTAGTTAGTTTGCTAAGAATCAGGGTCAACACAACTTATATTTCAAAATGTTCTTTAGACTTGGGGAGCCTGGGTTCCAAGCGTCCAACTTCAGCTCAGGTCATGATCTCACAGTCCATGGGTTCGAGCCCCATGTCGGGCCCTGTGCTGACAGCTCGGAGCCTGGAGCCTGCCTCAGATTCTGCGTCTCCCTCTCTCTCTGCCCCTCCCCCACTCACCCTCTGTCTCTGTCTAGCAAAAAAAATGAATAAACGATAAAAAAAATTTAAATGTAGTTTAGACATATGGAGGCAGATATTAGGAACACAATGGCTAACAGCGTTAAAAGTAGTTGCCTCAGAGAAGCCATCAAGATAAGAAGAGACGGAGAAGAGCCGCCATTTTCTATTAAAAATAGAAAGTGTACTGGTCCTACCAGATCACTGGTACTGCCAGATCACTTTTTATTTCATTTATACATTGATTTTTTTTTTAACTTTTTAAAAAATAAAGTCGAAAAGGCTTAAGGGAACCATTAAAACATCATCATCAACAGTAATTACAAAAACTCCTCAGGCTAGTAAATGCAGAGAAAGACGTTTTATGACGCAACACGGCAAATATCCTACATTTCCTGCTTTCTTCACAGCGAAGAAATTCTTTTTAGATTCCACTTGCTCTGGAATGATCCTTCCTTTCCACTCCAGTCATTCGGAACCATGTCTATCACTCCTCATTCACCACAGAGCAGAATGCAGAGATGGGCCCACCTCAGCTGTGGCTGCTGTGGAGACAGAATGAGGAAGCATAGAACAGTCAATGTTCTGAGGACTTCACAATTAGGATTAGAGGCTACGACACCAGGAAGTGCCTGTGAGGGACAAAGGACATGCTCTGTGGGCGATATAGAACCAGGGGCACCGGACAGGGTCTGAGCCAGACCGGGCAGACATTGGTTTCCCTCAGCCGCCTACAGATAAGACACTTCACTGACTCTCCCAGGAGAGGGGGTTGGAAGTTAATAGTAAAATTACATGGTGGAGTACTCTATTTAGAGATGAGGAAACTGAGGTTTAGGAAAGTTAAGCAACCGGTCCAAATCAATCAAACTGCTTAAGAAGAAAACAAACACCCCTCAAATGCCGTTGTCAGCACGGCAATTTGGAACGCCCTTTTGGAAATCGATATTCCTGCTCAGGTTCAACAAACGTGTGTTGAGGACTTACTAGGCACTAAACCCTTCAGCTAAGTGCTTTGCATGTATTCAAGAGCATTCCTGTTCTCCAACCACATACTGGGCGCCATCCAAGAAAATTAATCTAACAGGCTAGGAAAGTCCTATTCATGAGGAGGTTCCTCACAGCATTATCTATATGGGAACAACAGAATAACCAATAAGAGAAGAATGACTGAGTCAATTAAGGCTCATCTTCTTAAGTCATTTTTTTTAATGTTTATTTATTTTGAAAGAGAGAGAGAGAGAGGGAGATTGGGGGAGGGGCAGAGAGAGAAAGAGAGTGAGAATCCCAAGCAACATCCACGCTGTCAGCACAGAGCCCGACGCAGGGCTCGATCCCACAAACTGTGAGATCATGACCTGAGCCAAAACCAAAAGTCAGACACTCAACCAACTGAGTCACCCAGGCACCCCTTCTTAAGGCATTTTCTAAGGCCAATAATAACTTTTCATAAAAGCTATGTAGAAAGATAATAATCTAATTCAATGTTAACCTTAAATATAAAACAACTGGATTACTCTATGATAACTGTGGGGGAAAATAAATATATATATACAAGGTCAAGATTGAAAGTAAACTAAAAGGAGGGGCACCTGGGTGGCTCAGTCAGTTAAGCGTCTGACTTCAGCTCAGGTCATGATCTCACGGTTTGTGAGTTCGAGCCCTGCCTCGGGCTCTGTGCTGACAGCTCAGAGCCTGAACCGCTTAGGATTCTGTGTCCCCATCTCTGCCTCTCCCCCCACTCATGCTCTGCCTGTCTGTCTGTTTCTCTCTCTGTCATAAATAAATAAACACTTAAAAATTTTTAATAAAATGAAAATAATGATTTAAAGTAAGTGAGTGACCTTATCTGTAAAGGACATTATTGGGACAACTCGTAAAACTTGAATGAGAGCTAAGGATTCGATGGTAGTAATGGATCAGTATTAATTTTCTGGTTTTGGTAGTTGCATCGTTGGCTATGTAGAAAAATGCCCCTGTTTGTAGGAAATGTCCACTAAAGTATTATATTTGGTTGCTATGCCTGCCATACCAATGTATCACAGACCAGGCGGCTTAAACAACAGAAATGTATTGTCTCACAGTTCCAGAGACTGGAAGACCAATACGGAGGTGTCGGGAAGGTTGGTTCCTTTAGCGGGCTCTGAGGGAAGGGTCTGTTTTAGCCGTTGACATGTAGATGGCCATCCTCTCCCTGTGTCTCCCCATCATCTTTCCTCTGTATCATGCCTGTGTCCCAATTTTCTCTTCCCATTAGGACACCAGTCACATTGGATTAGAGCCACCCCAACCCCCTCACTTTAACCTAATTGCCTCTGAAAAGACCCCGTCTCTGAATTCAGTCACATTCTAAAGTCCCTAGAGTTAGGGACTCAACAATTTCAAGGGGATACCCTTCAGCCCAGAACAAATAGTAAGGGTAATGATGTGGCATTATGTCACCAATGTACTCTCAAATGGTTTAAGAAACACAAGTTTTTGTGTATTTGTTTTCTGTAATTTTCTTTTCCGTAAATTTGCTTTTGTTGAAAACAAAGAGAAAAATGTACTTGAAGGTTGTTCTTACAGTCTTTCTAGAATATTCTAAAAATAATTAAGGCAAGAGAGCGACTGCGTTTTATAAAGGTTCAAATGGAAAAGTGTTACTTTTATCCCCGACATAATAAACCTCAGTTATTTTGAAAATGCATTTCAGCGGAATACATCGTGCCTTAGAGATAGTGGGTATGTGACATATGGTATAACCAATATGCTTTAACGCCAAATAACACAATCACAATGAACTCATCTGTCTCAGGTCCCTGCTGGATTTCCCTTACACAGTTAAGCTCAGGCATTTTGCAGGATTGGTGTGTTTATTTCCGGAGCAGCATCTTACATCATTTTATGGCTCCTTCAACAGGCTACCAGCTGTGTGCGCCTCCCACAGAACCACGACTCGCAACAGAAGGAAAGGGAAGACAAGGGCAACGTAAAGGAGAGTTTGATTTCATTTTTTCTGGTTTTTGCCAAATTACAACATCATGCCATATGGTGTATGTATGACGGTATTGGATCTGGAAAAAGCGGGTAGAGTTAAAGGAAGAAGAAAGGAACAGATAAAAATGAGAGACTGGCACATAAATGAGCACCCGGAAAGAAAGAAAGCTCATTGGTGAGCTCACTGGGAGGTGCCAACATAGGACATAAAATCAATTCCAATTCAGGCCTTCCGTCTACCGCCTCCCTCCTCTACTGTCCCAGATGCACACCCTGGACGGAGATCCTGTTTCTACAGTGCTCACTTTCCCACCGTGATTAGGTGATTCTGTGCTCCAGCAATGTTCCCTGGGGACAAGTACGTTCCTTACGAGGCTCCTCGCTCAAGGTATAAAATCCCCCTGTAAAAACCGGATTCTATCCGTTCGTGCCATCATTGTGTTATTAAAGTTGTCCCTTTTAGGATGTAGACATACGCAGGAAGCGTCAGGTCATGTTAGTATGAATCCTCGCGAGATACAAGCTCTGGGGGACAGCTGCCTGAAGTCACTCAGGTCTGAGGGAGAGGGGAAGGAAGGGGGACGCCCCCGTCACGAGAGCCGCGACCAGTTTAGGCATCCCCTCTTTGGCATTCTCTCTCTCTCTGTCTCTCTCAGTGTCTATGCCTCTACTCCCCACCACAGCCCAGTGGTCATGGAGACTGGATAGGGTGCCATGTCACCAGGATCTGCGTTTTCCAGGTCCTGACTTACTCTCTTTCTTCCATCCGGATTTCCCATCCTGCCCACAATCTCCAATTCACGTTAAGATTTAATCTGCCCTTTAAGATTCAGCTGAAGGGCGCCTGGGTGGCTCCGTCGGTTAAGCGTCCGACTTCGGCTCAGGTCATGATCTCACAGTCTGTGAGTTCGAGCCCCGCGTCGAGCTCTGAGCTGAGCGCTCGGAGCCTGGAGCCTGCTTCGGATTCTGTGTCACCCTCTTTCTCTGTCCCTCCCCCACTCACGCTCTGTCTCTCTCCCTCTCTCAAAAATAAATAAACGTTAAAAAAAATTTTTTTTTTAAAGAAAAGATTCAGCTGAAATACCGTTTATGCCCTGAAGTCTTCCCCCACCTTCCCGCCTACTTTCCTATCCCTTGTTCACCCTGCTTTTCTAGCACTTTTTTCTGCCACTTATTTGTGGACTTGCCAATTCTATTATCAGGTTGTGAACTACTTTAGTCTATGCCCCATATCCTGCTCCTCTTCCCCGCCCAGCTCCTACTACACTGCCTGGAACACACAAGTGTTTAATAGACGTTTGCTGAATTAAATAGGCGCAGAGTTAATGAGACCTTGGCTTTCCCGGAGCCTCATTTACACATTCTTTTCACACAAACATGTAGGAAGGCATGAAACCAAAAATGCATGAGAACAAGCCTCTTCGTGCAGGAAAATAAGTCTCAAAAACATTCATTAACAAGCATTTCCCACCAAAAGGGAAGAACAGATCCAAGAGAAGTAACTTCATCGTCCCATACCTCGCTGGGGAACACGCATATGCTTTTGTGCCGTGGATCTGAAAGTCATGAACTTGAAAATCAGTCCTTTGTGAGCTCTGAATTGCGTTTCCTTCCCCATTTGCCTAACATCAATGACACCCGAAACAATGCCAGGAAGGGCTCTGGAGGGGCCCATGATGTTATCAGTGGCTGCAGGGGAACCAACTTGGGAGCCTGAACTGGGACCTGGCCAGGAAAGAAAGTACATTTCAAAGGACTGAGTTACCACTCTCATTTGTTATTTGAACCCAGCTCTGAAAGGTTTGATTCTGTACTGAAGCAATTTTTCACACCGAAACACTACAATTTCTGAATCTAAATGACTACTCTCCTCTCTAAAGTCTATACACTTATTCCATCGACGTTATCATCGTTCGCAAGGTATTTGGAATTTCTTCTTGCGATTGCCTCTGATTTGTGTCATCTAAGACTTTCTTTTGAATCCGAAATGACATTCCCAGGTCGGGCCGCTCACCGTCTTTTACCCGATTTCACTCCGGATGACTTGGAACTGATTTCAAAAAAATGAAATCTGGGGCGCCTGGGTGGCGCAGTCGGTTAAGCGTCCGACTCTTGATCTCAGCTCGGGTCACGGTCTCACGGTTCATGAGTTCAAGCCCCGCATCCGGCTCTGTGCTGATGGTGCAGAGCCTGCTTGGGATTCTGTCTCTCAAAATAAATAAACTTTCAAAACTATTTGTAATTGAAAAAAATGAAATCTGCTGTAAAATGACACCGAGTTGTGACCCCTGAGGGTATGTAAGAGAATGTGCCCTGACACTGACATGTTACAGCAAGAGTCACTTCTCCCACAAGCATCGTGCCAAGACGATGCTGTGGGAGAGAGGATATTCATTCAGATAGAATTCACCCCGTACTGTCATGTTTATTTAAAGAGCAGGCTCCTTGCCTTCATCTGTAAAATAGGAATGAAGATTCCATCTCTAAAAGAACAATGATCTACAGGAAGAAAACGAAGGGTACTCTTGTAAGGCGACGGAAGTGATAACTGCTAACCTTACCGTGGAAGTCATTTTGCAATATACACACGTATCAGATCATCAGGTTGTACACCTTAAACCCACAAGACGTTATGTGCCAATCATATCTCAGTAAAGCTGGAAACGACTAAAGAAGTGGAGAGTCATTTTGAGACGACAGATACTGATCCGCAGAGGTTAAATAAGAGGGAGAACGTGAAAAAGAGCAGAGCATCATTTGTTCACTCATTCATTCACTCAGTGCACATGTATTAGGCACGGACTCTAAGCAGGTGCTGCCCCAGGGGGCTGAGGATACGAATGGAGGGGAATCGGTTCTTGTTCTCTCAAAGCGGTCGCGTACTGGATGGGGAGGGAGACACATAGATCATTTCCATGCGATCTGAGTGCTTTCAAGGAAGTGTGCTCAGAGGAACTGTAGGCGCATATAAGAGGGGAGCTGAGCTGCATAGAGCCTGTCGTATGGGGGGAACATGCCCGAAAGAAGCAGGGTGGGAAAGTCCACCATATAAATATGAGCACCAGTCTGCTACAAGGGAAACCATGCTGTAACATCCTCATCCCAGTTTAAGATATCCCAACACCCCCAGAAAGGCTGCGTATAATTTATGCAACGCCTCATAGAGCGCGAAACATGGGAAGCCCTGCAAGTAGCTGTTAATTTATAATGAATAAACCCTAAGTGGCCATTCTATTCCGTGTGTGACATTGTAAAGCATCTCAGGTTTTCACCAGCTTGGAAACAAAGAACACAGATAAAGAATGATTGCCGCGCCCTGTTGGGTTAGACTACTCCCTACCCAACCTCCCTTTCCCCGGTCCAGCTGCTCCAGTTTGTAATGTGGGGGAGAAGTGGAAGGGGGTGTTGTGCCGTCTGAAAGTGAGGCATTGTCTCCACCTTCTAATCATACTTTCTAGTGGGGAGCTACCGACTAGCCCCGGCTGGTTCCCAGCCTCTCCCATCTCCTCCTCCTTCCAAAGCAGCTCCCACGGTGCGGATCCTGGTCTCGAGTCAATCCCACGGCTGGCCCCGGCCCCCGTCCGTGAGATTCCACCTTAGTGGCACGGTTAGTCTGGCCCCCAGCTTGTTCTCGCCCTGGTACCTGAACCTCAGACTTATTCTCTGATCAAACCACCAACGCACCACACATTTAACAGATCACAGCTCCAAGGTACCAGTATTATGCCGCCAATCTTACAAATAAAAGTATCAAGGCTCAGCAGAAATTGAGATATGGCCCAAGGCCCCGTGGTCAGACAGCTCTGATTTGAAGCTTTGGGATTTGAACCCAGGTCTGTCTAACTTCAAATGTCCTGTTTCATCTTGCCGCCCAGTGACTTACTCGGTGACTCCTGAATCACTGGTCCCACGTGCCTGGTCCCTATTTTTCTCATCTGTAAGAGGAGAGGGCCATATCCACGTCTCTAAAATTGTCGTCTCTGGGGACGCTCATGTCCACAAGCATCGGGCAAAAATGTGGCAGAGGATTCCTCAGTCAACTACATCTGAGAGCACGGAATTAAACAGAGACCAAGGTATTTATTGCAGGACTTCTGACAGCCTTTAAGGTAATGACATGCTTTGGGAATCTTTGAGACAGGGGTACAGTCTTCTTTCCCTTATTTAACCACGGAACTCCGTCTTCTCTGGAACACTAGCGCCCCTCGGAACCAGCGTGGGCAACACCGTCCTGGGTGATACACAAGGTGCTTCCAGTTCCTACAACCACCGTCCGGGTCTCCAAAGCCCCTGATCCTCCCTCTGACGCTACCCAGCCTTGAAGACCTCCAGGGAGGATGAATCCATAAGGTTTCTCCGTGGCCTACATTGAAGCCGCAGAGAAATTCTGTCGAGCCAATTAATGAAATCGTTAATTTTTTAGTTAGCCCAAAGCAGGCTACCTTCCCACTTCCTCGGCGACGTCAGGAGCGAAACGGAAACCGCGGCGGCAAAGCGCTCTCATGCTTTCGCAGCTCCGTCTATTCCTGGTCATCTATTTCTCCCAGAGCACTTAGACGCGGACTCGTTTCCATCAACCCAAGGCTGCTATTTTGGGATTTGCTTTTGTAAGCCTAAATTGATTCAGTTCGCAGCGGACCTCGCTTCTTTGCATCCTTCTAAAAGGAGAGCTTCCCGTTTATCTGCATTTAGCCTCAGTGCAGTGCTGTCTGGACCCAAGAGGCTGGGCTTGCAAGGTTGCCGGAGGCCCTTCAAAGCCCAGGATTCTGTGATTCCCTAATTTCTCATCCATATTCTCATATCTTTTCAACTCCTTAGGAGAGCCATTGAACATTTTTAGTTTTATTATTATTTTTTAAATTTTTTAATGTTTATTTTTGAGAGAGAGAGAGAGAGAGGGAGAGAGGGGCAGAGAAAGAGGGAGGCGCAGAATCCGAAGCAGGCTCCAGGCTCTGAGCTGTCAGCACAGAGCTCGACGCGGGGCTCGAACCCATGAACCGTGGGATCATGACCTGAGCTGAAGTCAGATGCTTAACCAACGGAGCCACCCAGGCGCCCCGAAATGTTTTAATTTAAACAAAAGGATAGGAAGGAAGGGGAACAAAAGGGAAGAAGCAAGGAAACAGAAAATCAAGGAAAAAATTCCTATTTCCTTTCTATTGCTTAATGCTTCCTATCCCCTATTTATTAAAAAAATAAATAAATAAATAAAATCTGAGGTTGTTAGAGCCATGGTGGCTCTAGCAGCAAGATGGGAATCTCTGTTTTCCTAGGTAGGAGTGTAGATTCGATTCAAACTTGTCCCCAGTTTTCTACAAACTAATGGCTATGTCACAATAATTGCATCTGTTTCCCCAACTATAAAATGGGATAATAATCTGTCTAGCCTTTTCTTCCATCTTTACATTTCCCCAAAGATAAATTTGGTGCTGTAAAATCGCTTTGGGCACTTCAGTGAAAGGAACTACAGAAACAAAAGACACAATTATAGAGCTGCTTGGTAAAACCCTATTACATTCTGACCACGGTGAACTCAGACCAAAAATTTTATTGGATTTTGTTGCTCTGTTTAACCACCATATAATATATGACACATCCTGTTTCCCACTGAAAGAACCAGGGCTGCGTGGAGAAAGGGCTGATGTCAGACCTGGGGCATCCTGTCGTGACAAGATGGCAAGGAAATTAACAAAGACCATGAGAGTTTTCCCAAAGGACCATGGGATAACCTAAATAAGCACCTGTTGTCCAAAAATGGGACCAGTGGAACTTCAAAAAGAGTAATGCCTAAGATGGTTGAGAATGTCAACATGAGGGGCACCTGGGGGACTCAGTCGGTTGAGCGTCTGACTTCGGCTCAGGTCACGATCTCGCAGTCTGTGAGTTCGAGCCCCGCGTCGGGCTCTGGGCTGACAGCTCAGAGCCTGGAGCCTGCTTCCAATTCTGTGTCTCCCTCTCTCTCTGCTCCTCCCCCGCTCATGCTCTGTCTCCGTCTCTGTCAAAAATAAAAATAAACATTAAAAAAAATTTTTTTTAAAGAAAATGTGAACATGTTTAAATTTATTGGCTTATAAAATACTTTTAAAAATCTAATTAATAAGCAAAATGTTCATTTTCATAATTGTGGTGACAGTTTCATAGATGTACACGTTTATCAAAAGTCATCAAATTATACACCTTAAATATGTATAGTTCATGCCCATTATACCTCACTATTCATATTAATATATAAATAGATTAAATAATCAAATTGTTTGCTATTGTTTGATAATGCTAAAAACAAACTCCTTATTTTGAGTAATTAGTAAAGAGAATCGAGCATTTTTTCTTTCCAACCCAAACTGTACTTAAAATAACCAAATAGTAGATGAGGATTCTCTTTATTGTTATATTCCCATTAATACATAATGAAGGAACTCCTAATAAATTAATGACTGTAGGCATAGATCAACATCTATAAACATCACAGAAAGAAAGGCAATCAGACATTATCTGCTTCCTGATGGGAGAAAACACTACCACCTATGAAGCTGTCTTACCAAAAACAACTTAAAATTCTGATCAAGCCTCTAGGTCCAACCGCCAGGTTGCAGGAAACAAGAGGAAAGAACATGTGTAAATGTTAACACGAATGTATGGTCAGAAAAATCCAGACGGTCAGAACTCTGAAGGACAAAACCTGATTTCTTCACCAAATAAATTACAAAAGAGAGGGAAGAGCTTGCAGGTTTAAAAGAAACATGAAAGATATTAACCAACTCAATATGTGAGCCATATTTAGATCTTGATTCGCGACCAGAAAATTTTAAAATGCATATATAACAACTGGAAACTAAAAACATACTGAATACTTGATATTGGGAATTTATTGCCTATTGTCTGTGATGTGATATTGTTACACGGTTGTGTGTGTGTGTGACAGTTCTTATCTTTTGGAGATACTGAAATATTTATGGACGAAAATGTATGATACCTGACTTTTGCATCTAAGTAACCCAAGAGGGTGGAAATGGGTAAAACAAGATTGGCCATGACCTCATAGCTGAATGGTAGGCACACAGATGCTCATTATACTCTTCTGTGTGTTTAAAATATTCCATAATGAGGGGCGCCTGGGTGGCTCAGTCAGTTAAGCAACCGACTTTGGCTCAGATCGTGATCTCCCCGTTGGTGAGTTTGAGCCCCACATCGGGCCCTGTGCTGATGGCTCAAAGCCTGGAGCCTGCTTCAGGTTCTGTGTCTCCCTCTCTCTCTCTCTCTGCCCCTCCCCTGCGCTCTCTCTCTCTCTCTCTCTCACACAAAAAATAAATAAACATTAAAATGTTCCATAATGAAAAGTGTTTCTGAAAATAATAATCTATGCATTTTCTTGGCAAGTTAGCTAACTCTCCATCAGAGAGTTACCCAGCAGAAAAAAATGGATCCAGTAACATCAAACCCTTGGAGGTATTCCTGTCAATTAATACTTAGAAAATGCTTTGAGGTTTGAAGATGAAAGATACCATGTAATTGTAAGGTGTTATTACTATATTAGAATGGAATAAATTACACAGTACATTTGAAGATCCAAATATGATCACCTCCTAATTCGAGATTTGGGTCATGTGGACCATAAGCTTCCTGAGAAATGCCCAAAAAGGGTCAATGGTCAAAGACTGATTCAAATGGAATTCTTTCCATACAAGACACCCCCTTAAGACACAGCAATGGCAGGGGCGCCTGGGTGGCTCAGTCGGTTAAGCGGCCGACTTCAGCTCAGGTCATGATCTCGCGGTCCCTGAGGGCTGTGAGTTCGAGCCACGCGTCGGGCTCTGTGCTGACAGCTCAGAGCCTGGAGCCTGTTTCAGATTCTGTGTCTCCCTCTCTCTGACCCTCCCCTGTTCATGCTCTGTCTCTCTCTGTCTCAAAAATAAATAAATGTTAAAAAAAAATTTTTTAAATAAATAAATAAATAAATAAATAAATAAAGACAGAGCAATGGCAGAGTAAGGCAAAATTACTAAGAAAATTAAGTTTGCCTCCATTTCCCCCCAAACTTCCTCTTCAAGAACGTCGTCTCTGCCTTTCCTATTCCCTCCTCCGGCTCCTAATTAATTCATGCTAGACCTGAACACCCAAAATTGCCCTCTCAATCAAGACTTGCTCATTCATTCGTTTTACCAAAAAACACCTATCGAGTATCTACTCTGTGCTAGGAATACGGATATAAATAAAGCTCATCCTGGAGGAGTTCATAACATCCATCTGCTGATATTGGGGCAGCATGACATCTAAATAAATCATTACCGTGCACCTACTTGAGGTATGGATAAAGTGGGAGCAGAACAGAAGGAATTACTAACTCTTTGCAGGAGGGTCTGGTGAAGTGTCACCAAGGCAGTGACATTTAACCTGCCTTGTTAAATAAGAGCTCAGAAGCAGGGTCAGGGAGAAAGGCATTCAAGGTGTATTAGTCAGGGTTCTCCAGAGAAAGAGCCAGTAGGATATCTAGAGACCTAGGGAAGAGGAGATTTCCTGTAGAAATTGGCTCACGCAGTTATGGAGGCCAAGAAGTCCCATGATCTGCCATATGCAATCTGGAGGACTATGGAAGCTGGTGGCATCACTAAGTCTGAGCCCAAAGTCCAAGAACCAAGCCAGGAGAAGAGGGAGGTCCCAGGTCAAGCAGAAAGAGTGAATTTGCCCTTGTTCACCTTTTTGTTCTGTTTGATGGGCCCTCAGCAGATTGGATGAGGCCCACCCCCACTGGGGAAAGCTCTCTGGTTGACTCAGTCTACCAATTCCAACGCTAGTCTCTTCCTGAAACACCCTCACAGACACACCCAGAAACCAGCTACCTTGGCATCCCTTAGCCCAGTCAAGTCGACACACAAAATTAACCATCACACAAGGCGAAGAGCATCATGTAATCAAAATCACCAGCGAGCCTAGGGATAACTTACTTGTGGACGGAGGGGACGCGTTTGGAAAGGTGGATGGAGCCAGGTCTTGAAGAGCCCCGTGCACTGCGCTGGGGACCTTGAACTTTATCTGGGGGCCCCAAGATACTTTCTGAGGAAACGATGCCTCATTCAGATCTGCATTAGGACTGCACATCTCCTTGCTGCTCTCTGGACCACGTGAGACTATAAGTTACTGGCCCAGGCTTGTTCTATCTTGTAACCCTTAGTTCCCAGGACAGACTTAGACCTTTTGCAAGGGTCAAACTTAAAGGCAGTAATTTCCTTTCCTTTTTTTTTTTAACGACACAATAGCTATACACAATGCTTTGGAAAGGAGCTTGAGGAGGAAAAAAATAAAAGAGAACTCTATCCCTCAAAATAAGTGTAGCCTGGCAGCGAGTTCACGTGACCTTCATTCTCACTTCAGAACTCTGGGCTATCCCTCCTCGTGAGTGTCCCTTGGGAGAAACTGAAAAGGGACTTACAGGTCAGAGGCCACACCCCGGGCCGAAGTATTATGATTCCGGTGCAAGGGAGAGGAGAAAAATGCAGGCTCCGTGTCCCCTGAAAGGAAGGCAAAAGGAGTCTGCCTTGAAGGAGGAAGAGGCTGGGTCGTTATGGGGGTTGGGCCAGCGGGGGAGGATAACTGGAGTAGCACAGAGCAGTATTTCCCCAGGGAGCTTCCTTCCCAGTTCATGGGAACTTGGTCTAAGTCAGTGAGCAAGGGGGCTGGATGTCTGAAAGATCGAGACTACCTCTGGGAATTTGGAAAGAGCCATAACCTCTCAGAGAGCTCAGGGACCGGAGGAGAGCGGGGACTCAGAGGGATACGGCTTTGCAGCAGGCCTCTGGATAAGAAGCAGTTTCTAGGGGCCAGGTGGCGGACAGAGAGCTGGTGAAGATTCAGCAGAAGTAGCTGGCAGTTCTCCAACCTGGGGACTGGATTTCCTGCCTCTGAACCACAGCCTCCTGGATGGCCCTGGCGCCGGTCCCTGCCTGGACCGTGGATCACATGAATGCCGACTCAGAGCGCATTGGATTATTAACACGTTTTAGTCCTCCGCGAGTGAGGTGGTCTTAACTCACTCTTTCTCCAGCAGACTGTTCTGACTCTGGATTCGTTCCCACTGTCCAACCGCAGCATTTGAAGCTGCTTTAGAGCTAACACAGTCCTAGTAAAGCCATACACGTGGCAAGTTGGGCTTTTCCAGAATCATTGACTGAGGTCTTTTGACATAACCTGATTCCCATTTTCTGCCCTTTTTACCCTCCTTCAATGGCATGTCGAGCGTGTGTGTGACTTTGTTACTTTACTGGTAATTCCCAGCCACGGATAATTCATCCTTTCTATTGTTCCAACAGCAGCCTGTCATCTTACTACCACCGTAGCTCAGTGACCAACTGCTGGCGTAAACACTGCTTGTGTGTGACCAGCTTGGACATTTTCACCGACTAAATCGATTTGTGGTCCAATTAGTCTTAACTCCAATCAGTGATGCACAATGGAGCACGATCATCACTTAGAAGTTAAGGTCATGGCGCCCAAAGTGTACATCTTACATCACAGCCAATAGTTTTTCTTTTTGTTTGTTAATTCTGTTGTTAGGGGTGCCGGGGGTGGCTCAGTCGGTTGAGTGTCTGTCTTGATTTCGGCTCAGGTCATGATCTGATGGTCGTGGGATCAAGGCTCAGTGCTGCGTGTGGAGCCTGCTTGGAATTCTCCCTCTCCCTCTCCATCTGCCTCTCCCTCTCTCTCTCTCTCTCTAACAATAAAAAATAAAAAATAAAAAAATTCTGCTGTTAATATATTGGAGTATTGTATTTGTGTTTTGTAAACGTTTAATAAGATTAAGTCCAAAAAAATGGGATGGGAATTGAACAAAAACCTTATGCTTATAAGCAGATGTTTTTGTTTCTTTCCTGGGTTTGGTCTATGCTAGAAACACATGTGGCTCAAGGATTTGAAATTCAGTTTTTAGGTCGCCTTAGTGCACAGCAACCTTTGAAAGCATCCTTCGAGTAACGCCTGGGCAAAAAGGGACACACGACTCTGTGTACGTGGGGGTGGGGGCAGAGAGTTCAGACAATCCTCCAAAATAAAAGAGTTCTGGCTCAGAGCACCATGTATTAGTTTTCTCTTGATCAATAACAAATTACCCCAACGTTTGATGACTTCAATCGACAATAAGCGTTGCTGTCCTGTGTATCATCTCTCCGTTTCCGTGGGTCACTCAGGAGCACCTTAGGTGGCCGTCTCCGGCTCACCGCTCACGGGTCTCTCCTGAGGTTATAGTCAAGGTGACAGGCAGGCCTGCAGTCATGGAAGGCTCGACCGGCGCTGAAGGATCACACTTCACGGTTGGCAAGTCGGTGCCGGCTGTTGGCAGATGTCAACTCCTTGCCACAGGGACCTCTCCGGAGGGCTGCCGGTGTCCTCTCAACGTGACAACCGGTTCCCCCAGAGGGAATGATCCGAGAAAGAACCACATGGAAGTCACACTGTCTTATTCTTACCTGGCCTCAGGAGTCACATACCATCATTTCTGTGATATCCTTATTGATTCACAGGCTGACTATTCAGTATGGGACAGGCTGGAATACTAGGTGCCACGAATCACTGGGGGCCTTCTCCACCAGGAGAAGTCTGGCCACCGTAGTAACCCAGACAGATGCTGGCCCCTCAATATTTCCAAGTCTTCTACATTGGTCGAGCTTCCTTGCCCTTCAAAACAAAATTAAAAATCCTCTTCGGGGCACCTGGGTGGCTCAGTCCGTTAAGCATCCGACTCTTGATTTCAGCTGGGGTCACAATCTCACGGTTCACGGGATGGAGCCCCGCACTGGGCTCTGTCCTTCAGAGGCTCAAGCGCTGTCATTCTCTCTCTCTGTCCTTCCAACAATAGACAAACTGTATTTTTTAAATCCTCTCAAACATGCATCCCAATTACAGTGGGAAACCTAATGGCTACCCCAACCTCTGCATCTAGTCCCAAAGCCCCGGGGCGCTATGCTGGACACTGAGATGTTCAGCCCAGATGCCCTTTGAGCAAGGACCTGTTGTCACAGCTGCTGTGTGGCCACCTCCAGCCCTCACCTCCTCCAGGCTGTGCCTCGGCTGCGCCTCGCCCAAGGCCACACCTTCTGGGGCAGCCCACGTCCGGTGACCGATGGAAGAGGGCATAGGAAGGTCCAGCCACTCAGCCCAACTGGGAACAACCCTGACAGGCCACCGCAGGCCCAGACTGCCACCAGGTCCCCTAAAGTCCAGGTCAGCTTCTGCCTCCCCTCGTCCTGACCCCACCGGCCTCCATAACACACATCCTGGATTCCACACCTGAGCAGCGGCCTCCTGGAAAACCCAAACTGGAAATATCCTTTCCCCTCAGAGCTCTTCCAGAGCATTCTCCCTCCTCAAACCAAACAGAGTTCTGTTCACGTCTTCGGTGGAGCCGATTAACTGACTCTGATTCATTCCTGGCCCTGGCCACACAGGTTCTATTTTGTCACAACCAGTCCGGTCCATCAAGTTCCTCATTAAATGAACTGTTCTCTCCCTTAGAAATTCCAAGCTCAGATATTAAAGCATTGATTTTTTTTTTTTTTTTGTCCTTCACTCAAGGAAAAGGAAAGGGAAATAGAGGCATGTCTCCACTTAACTCCCAGGCCTCCCCGCCCTGCCTCAAAACCAGCCTGGCTCTAACCTTGGCTCCCACTACTCCCATTACCGACTGCCCCTGCCATCTTGGTCGGGCGGGCCACTTTTCCATCTCGCCCCACGCACCTGTTTGCCAGCCCACCCCCATTCCCACCCTGTCACCCGTTCCTCTCCCTCTGCCTCCTTCCCCCCACGTCCCCGCAGCTGGCTGGCCACTCTCCCTCCCTGCAGACGGAGCCCTGCCCACTCCAGAGCCCATTCCTTCTAGGCCACAAAGGGAAGAAAAACGGAAAACAAAAAAAAGGACTTTAAGGCTGCAGCCCCTGAGCATGAAGAATCCTTCCAATGAAGGGTTTGTGGTATGCACGGCTTAGGAAGGCCCAGCTCACCCCTTCCAGTCTGGTTTTCTCGCTACGCCTGAGTTCTTAGGGTCAAGCGGTGCTCCCCACCTTCATTTCCGGTTCCTGCGTAAGCCCCCGGCCCTATCAGACCGGGGCACGCATGCCTTGCCTCTTCCAGACCCTCAGTCTGGGTGTGGACTCTCGCTGTGCCTCCTGGAGGGAGACAAGCTAGATTCACCTGCACTGCCCGCCTGCTTAATTGTTGGGTGCGGGCTCCTCCCTGGATCCCCCATGGCAGTGACCTATGCAACAGCTTGCTTTGGACCTCCTGGGCCCACTCCTAATCCACACTGCAGACTGCTGTCCCCGGGCCCATGTCTCCAGGCTCCTTAGCCACCCAGCACCCAGCCCTCCAACGGAGGCTTCCAAGAAAGAATCACAAGTGAAGCCTGTTTCCTCCTCTTGTGCGCTGCTGGTGGAAAGCACATAATTATATCCTTCCTTTATTTGCTCCCTGCCTTGTGTGGGTCACGTCTCACCAGCTAATTTGTAAACTCATTAAGCGCAGAGACTGAGTCTCTACAACGCCGTGTTCCCATCAGGCTGACTCATTCATTAATTCATCAGATATTTCAGTGACTACTCTGTCCCAGACATTGGTGTTCAAGACACCAAGGCACGGGATGCAAGGCTGCAAAAGTAAACAGGATCCCCGCTCTCATGGTGGGAAAACAGACAATCAAATAATCACACAAATCGATGTAAAATGACACCAGAGAGCTACCACTGAAATCACTACGGTGGCAGTTCCTAAAAAAGTTGACAACAGAATTGCCATACGATCTAGCAATTGCACGTGTGGGTATATAGTCAGAAGAACTGAAAACAGAGTCTCAAAAAGATATCTGGACACCCACGTTTACAGCATTATTCACAAGAGCCAAAAGACGGAAGCAACCCCAGTGTCCGTCAAAGGATGAACGGGTAAACAACATGGAGTCTATCCATATAATGGAATATTATTCAGCCTTAAAAAGGAAGGAAATTCTGACATGTGCTCAACATGAATGAATGTGGAGGATATTATGTTAAGTGAAATCAGCCCATCGCAAAAGGACAAATACTGCATGATTCCATTTATACGAGGTACTTAAGGGTAATAAACTCATAGAGACAGAAGGTAGAACGGAGGTTACCAGGGTCCCGGGGGTCGGGTGGGTGGTGGGGGGGGGGAAATGGAGAGTTAGTGTTTAATGGGGACAGTTTCAGTTTGGGATAATGAAAATGGTTCTGGAGATGGATGGGGGTGATGATCAGACAACAATGTGAACATATTTAGTGCCACAGAGAAGTATACTTAAAAATGGTTAAGATGATAAACTTTATGTGTATTTTAGCGTAGTTAAAAATAATTTTTAGGGGCGCCTGGGCGGCTCAGTTGGTGAAGCGTCCGACTTCAGCTCAGGTCATGATCCCATGTGTCATGGGTTCGAGCCCTGGGTCGGGCTCTGTGCTGACAGCTCAGAGCCCGGAGCCTGCTTCGGATTCTGTGTCTCCCTCTCTCTCTGCCCCTCCCCTGCTCGTGCTCTGTCTCTCTCTGTCTCAAAAATAAATAAAACATTAAAAAATTTTTTTAATAAATGAAATGAAATAATAAAATAAAATAAAAATAATTTTTAAAATAACAAAGGTGCCTGGGTGGCTCAGTCGGTTGACTGACCTCAGTCGGCTCAGGTCACGGCCCCAGGGTCATGGGACGGAGCCCTGCGTCGGGCTCCGTGCGGAGCGTGGAGCCTGCTTGGGATTCTTTCCTTCCCTCTGGCCCGTCCCCGTGTGGGCACGCCCTCCGTGTGTGTGTGTGTGTGTGTCTCTCTCTCTCTCTCTCAAATAAAATAAATAAATAAATAATGAAAATAAACAAAGAGAACGCAATAACAAACAAAAACGTTACACCCGAGACAAGAGTTGAAAGAGCAAGGCAAGGCTGCCCAGCGGACATGATGGCCAAGTTCTGAAGGGTGGGGGGGGGGGGGGGTATCGGGGTCAGTGGTGCCTCCGCCCTCGCCCACCACTGAGGCTCTCAGACTGCGTAGAACTTCAGGCTTGCTCGGCAACCCTCTTCACGAAGATTTAAGAACGACATACAGAAGTAGGTAGAGGAGCCTTCGACTACAATATCCTATGGTCGTGTCCAATGATACACGGGTTACCCTTCGGGCTTCGTGCTAGTTTGTTTTCCAAGGACTAAACCAGTGACTCTCAGGCGTCAATATATACGAGATTTATCAGAGGGGCTTGTTAAAGGCAGACTCCTACACCCCAACCCCCGCCACATTTGTGGGGGGGCGGTTGGCATAGGGCCCAGTCATGCGTACTTTACATGATTTAAAATACACATAGCCCACCCACCTCAAGTCACTCTAAAGACCCCCTGCAGACCAAGCTTTTGTGAGACACTGGGTCTGTATTCATTTTGTAAGCCTCCGACTCCCGGATGAGACCATCATCACTAGTAATTTGCCAGTCAATGGTTAGGAACTGAAAACAATTTATTTCCGAACGGCCTCACCACCCAAAGAAAATAAACAGTGCAAATAAACCCGCATACTCACGTAGGGCCCATATTTCAAGCTATTGTACCGACTTTACAACTTTCTGGGAAGCAAGGAAACATAGTTCAAGGCCGGTTCTATAAATAGATGAATGGAGGCAGTCAGTGATAGAAAAAGAGGAGAGCTCATCACGACAGGTGGCTCTCAGCCACCTTTCTACGTAGCAGGTGAGGTCCAGCCGGCTAGTTGCGTGGGGCCTAATCCTTAGAAGCAAGTCTGTCAAAACCGCTTACTTAGAGGCATGCGCAGCTAATGTCGACTAGCTCATTAGCAAGCCATTAAAATGTGTCCCCAGCAATGATTATTAGGTCAGAGCTGGGGTATTTAGCACTCCATCAACCTGAAACCAAGATCTTCCAATACTACCGTGCAGTGGGGATCCCTGTCGCCCTGTACGGCTCATAAGAGAGAAATCCTGCTCAGTCACTACGGGGCGACTCCCCTGTTCTATACAGTTATGCCATGAGCTAAACTTTACTGAATCTTATTTCCTTGAAAAGTGGTAACACGTATATAGTGATGAGGTATTAATCAAGAGCGCATTCATTTTATAAACCTCATACGCCATTCTCCCAGCATGGCGGGTTGCGGTCCACTTGTCCCTCTTTGTTACTGAATGACATGATTCATGTCACGGGCTCCAGATGGGGTTGGATACAAGGCGGAAAGGACACTCCTGCAGAGTTTGGGGAAAAAAGTTTCTGTGAATAAGCAGAGGCCGTTTCTTTGTTATATCTAGATCTTTCACCTTTGCAGAATACCTGTTGGCCAGACTTATTTAATTCCTGCTCTCTCTCAAGACTTTCTAAGAAAGCACTCATTGGCTTGACCATCCCATTTTAATACTCCACCTTTCTTCCCATCTCATTGGTTTGCATCTTCTTTCCCTGCTGAGTCGGTAAGTGACCTAAGGAAGAGTCGGGATGAAACTCTAGGCCTCCTGATGCTTTCTGCTGCTTGATTCCACCTGTGAAAGTCTCCTTATCCCTGAGGAGCTTACAACGTTTTGAAAATTTTATAAGACGAGGCAGGAAGGTGGCCTGGAGAACATGTCCAGTAGCTCTTGGGTTTGATAGACATGTGTTTGAATCTCAGTCATACCCGCTGATACGCTTTTATCCACAAATAACAGAAACCCTATCCAGAAGGAGCTGGCGTAGGGTGCATCTGGGTGGCTGATTGATTCAGTGGCTCAAGGTTCTTTCCATCTTTCTGCCCTGCCTCACTCCAGGCATTATACCGGACACAATGGCCAACAGAAAAAGACCATTAATTTCTTTGAACGCGGCCTCTTTATTTTGTAAAATAGTCCTATCCTCTCTACGTACTTTATGGACCGGTAAGAATTAAGCAAGATAAAACATGTCCAAGCCCTAGGCAGAGCACATGGCCTATGTTGGCGCTTATATACCTTAAGACTCAGTGAGGTCTGATCCGAGTCTCCTAAGGAATATAATTTAAGGGAGTGAGGGTGCGGGCCCTGGATTTTAAATCTACACACGTTTAAAAACTGGCACGACTGCTTACTAGCTAAGTGAACTTGGATCCACTGGCAAAATATTCCTAAGCCTGTTTCCTCATCTATAGCATAAGCAATTCTAGTATCTAGCAATAAAGAGAATATGGAGAAAGTTAAATAAAATGATGCACGTGAAACACACAGCATTGAGCCGGGTACCCTAGGGGTGTTCAATAAATACGAACCATTTTTTTATTATGCTGATCAGTGGGGGAGCAAAGAGGACTATAGCTTGGTGAGGTAGGGTGTTCTTGGGTCCCAAACATGCATTTGGGGAAGGGGATCTTACTAGCATACCGAAGGGTGGGGACTCTGTCCCGGGAAGGACACAAGGTTAGCTCGCTAGGGTTGGTAAAGCGAGACCTGCTTTTTACCGGGTCTGGGGTGGCCCGGGGAAAGAGTAAGCTTTTGTCATGGTAATGATGGGGAGGCCTCGGCGGGAATCCCTTTCCACCCCCAGCTCAGGCCAGTCTCCACGGGAGGAAAGGGCCCGGCGGGGAGGTTGACTTGCCTCCCGAGCTCCGTAGGTGGCAGTGTGCGTGCAGCGTTGAAGGCGGGAGGCAGGCGTGGCCATCCCGCAGCCTCGCCCAGACCCCCAGCCCAGGTCCACACCAGGCACCCAGGAAATCGCATCCCCTGCGCCCCCACCCCCACCCCGCCAGGATCCAGAGAGCCCTCCGGCCACCCACCCGCCGGCGTCCCCCTCGCTTCCCAGTCCACCTGCTGGGCTGGAAACAAACCAGGACCGCCCAGAGGCACCTTTGCAATGAAAAATACAGCCTGAGAAAAGCCTCCGCTGAGTCTGCAAACCCCACTACCTACCCTTTGCTTTCAAAATGGATTTTTAAACTCGTTTTTCCTTTAACTGATTCCCTGGTCAGCCTTTGGGGCTGAGAAAACCATTCTACCAGGGAGAGGCTGAAAGGAAGGATTACATGGCTCTAAGAACTCAAAGTCAGGCTCATTCTTGCTCGGCTTGTCATTCACACTGAAGTAAATGCTTTGCTCACCCCACCCCTTCCCCCAACAAGATGATTTTAGGCTTACAGGATGATTTATCCCTCTGGGCGCTCCACAAATTATTTCCTTCTGGCACCCCCCGAAAAGCAGTTGTTGCAGAGGCTAAGGGTACCAGCTGCCTGGAACACATATTAACAAATCCTGTGAAGGAGGAAGACATCAATCCTACAAAACCAAGGCAGGTGGCTACGGTCTTGGGAAAAGACAACAAAGTCCTGGGTTCAAGTTCCCTCTCTTGTCCACCAGAGTGACTTTATGAAGCTCTTTTGAGCCCCAATCTATGAAATCTACCTCGAGAATAGAACAACAAAATTGGCAGTGCTGTGCTCAGCCATTTGGAGTTGAGCCGAAGAAAGAAATCATGAATGTGGATATACTGTATTTAAAACCTTGATGTTTTTCGCATCATTGATTATTTTGCATTAATTTTTATTTTTTAAATACAGTACTGAAATCTTACTTATCTTGGGGTACCTGGGTGGCTCAGTTGGTTGAGCGTCTGACTTCAGGTCATGATCTTGTGGTTCATGAGTTCAAGCCCCACCTTGGGCTCTGAGCTGACAGTGCGGAGCCTGCTGGGGATTCTCTTTCTCCCTCTCTCTCTCTGCGCCTCCCCACCCCCCCCCCCCGATTTCTCTCTAGAGAATTAGAGAGATTCTCTCTACCCCAATTAGATAATCCCACCCCAATTAGATTGGGGGGGAAGCTAATCTTACTTATCTTGATTACTGAGCTGAGTGGGGTGTTTTGGCGGCCTCTCAAATTTTGCACAAAAGGCACCTCACCACCTCACCCTAGTCAAAACCTTGATGGTTAGGTCAAGTAATATATATGAAAAGCAAGCACCCTCTAGACTTTTCATGACGTTTGCTGACCGACTGCATAGAGAATTCTGAGCTGAGTTTGGGGGCTGGAGGCCATGGGAACAAGTTGTCTATGGCGAACCCTGCCTTGAAAATTTCACACAGTGTCTCGTTTAAAACCCACAACTTAGCTGAGCGTTAATGTCTACATCCTCAGACAAAAACCCAAGACTACAAAAGAGAGCATTTGTAGGAAAGTGACGCTCCCCGTTCTCCCTGGCCCAGTAACGATGATGCTTCTGCTCTGAGTCATCCGAATTCTTTCTCCTGCTGCCCCTTTTCTGCACACCCACTTGTGTGTGATATAGCAGGCAGGCAGGCAGGTGGGCAGATCGGGCAGACAGCACAGCATGTTCCTCTGGGCAGGGCCCTGGGGCAGCCAGAGAACCCCAGGAGAGGGTGGGAGGTGGAGAGACGATTCCCAGAGCTCACTGGGCCTCATGCGAGCATCTCTGGGATGCACAGACTTTCAAACTGTGGGCACCTACTGGCCTTGGGGGTAGCTGGGAAGGGTGGGAAGAAGAGACCAGGGAAACACGGATTCTCCGTGTAACGTATGCACTTTGTTTCCTTTCTGGAAAATAAAATACTATTATTAAGGCTCCAGGAGTTTTTTTTTAAAACTCTGGTGTTGGGGCACCCCGGTGGCTCAGTCAGTTGACCGGTTGACTTCGGCGCAGGTCATGATCTCACGGTTTGTGAGTCCGAGCCCTGCGTCGGACTCACTGTTATTAGACTGTTAGTGCAGAGCCTGCTTCAGATCCTCTGTCTCCCTCTCTCTGCCTCTCCGCCGTTTGCGCTCTCCCCAACATAAATAAATACTAAGAAAATAAAAATTAAACAATCAAAACTCTGGCACTGTGGCCCACCTTGAAAAAAAAATACTTAGAGTTCAGGGGTTTAAGAAATATAACCCCTCAATACATCTTATGAAGAAGCTGTGTCTGCCGAAGAGTTGGTCTTAAAGCAGAATGAAACAAAGTGGAATGGATGGCGTGCTTGCTTCCAGAGCTTCCACTGGCTTCAACCCCTGGGTGGGTAAGAACCTACTTAAAGCAATTTCCACGTCAACCCCTCTTGCCTCCTCCTTCCATTCTTGACCCTTTATTCTCTATTCCTCGTCTCAGGGAAAAGGAAACAAATTATCGAGTCCTTGCCCTTTGCTAGGCGGGTCGTTAGGGGTTTCCCATGCATTATCTAATTGAATGTCAAAATGGCGCTGGGAAGTAGACACTCTTATTGACATTTTAAGGACACATGTAGGCGCCACCCAGGTTCACCCAGAATCCAGTGGCTACAACCGGGCTTGGCCTGGCCTTCTGACTCCAACGCTTCCCAACCGCACCCCAACCACCGTCTTGACTTCTTTCTTTTTTTCTTTTTTTAATGTTTATTTGCTTTTGAGAGAGAGACAGAGCGTGAGCCGGGAAGGGTGAGAGAGAGGGAGACGCAGAATCCGAAGCGGGCTCCAGGCTCCCAGCTGTCAGCACAGAGCCCGACGCGGGGCTCGAACTCACGAGCTGTGAGATCATGACCTGAGCCAAAGTCGGACGCTTAAGCAACTGAGCCACCCAGGCGCCCCCACCATCTTGACTTCTGACTTCACTTCTGCCATAGCCAACAATTAGTAGATGATGGGTGTCTTCCAAAATGCTTTTACCCAGAGTTTGCCACATCCAGCTGTTTGTTATTTTATTAATCTTCAGCTCATTACGTGAAAGGTAAGGGGGAGACATGAATGCTCTGTGCTCAGGATGAGAGAACAGAAGTATCTTGGGAGAAGAGGACTTTGTGTAAATAATACGTGCAAAAGGGCGGGTCCAAATCTCAACCGAATTTCATTCTTCACCCAGGAGACACCAGCATGCGGAGTGGTTCCCCGTTCTTAGAGCTGCCTCTCCAGACGGAGAGGAAGTGCTGTGGTTCTGCCTTTGGCACGGAACGTCCCAGGGCCAAGTGCGCAAAGCCCGGTGCCCACTTTCAGGACAGCACCCATTTGCAGGGCAGAGGGCAGTTTTAACCTGAGCTCTGTGCGCATAGGTGGGGAGAGGCTGACACAGAGAGAAGAGGAAACCACATGGGAGAGAAAGAATAGGCGTGTGCACGTGGAAGAATGGTATATCGTTTCTTCTTTCCTTCTGGCCTAGAGTGAAAAACCTCAGCATCACGTCCGGTTCCCCCAATTGCAGATGTTAGGACATTAACGACGGTCTGTGCGGAGGGTGGCAGAAACACAGAAGGGAAGAACAGCTCTGTGTCCTCTCCAGAGTGGAAGAGGTAAGAGAGATTGCAATTTGCCTACCTTACCTCCGGCCTCCTTTTCGTCCTTTGAATTTCTTCCTGGAATGTTCTTCCTTTAGAATTCCAGGTTTGGGCTGAGCACATTACTGCCCACCTAAAAGACTTTATTCTCCAGCCTTTCTTGCAGAAGTCTGGCCCTGTGCCTAATTTCTCACTGAAGAGATGAAAGAAATACTGTGTGGGACTTAAGAAAGGCTTTTTTAAAGGGCAAGAATGCTCTTTTCTTCTCCCCATGTTTCCATCTTGCTGAGTGGAACAGAGATGTGATGGCGGGGGCATTAGCAGCCACTGTGGACCAGGAGACCACCCTAGGGGTGGAACTGGAGGGGACATGGGTCTTTGATGGAAGTCCTGGAATGCCTAACTCTAGTCTTTTACACGAAAAAGAAATGTAAGTTTATCTTATCTAAGACTAAATGGGGAAAGGGAAGATGGGTGGGGAGGACTGTTTCTACGTTATGCAGATTAACCTAATTCTTTTTGGTTTTTAAAATATTTTTTTATGTGTATTTTTATTTTTGAGAGAGAGAGAGAGATGGAGCACAAGTGGGGCAGGGGCAGAGAGAGGGAGACACAGAATCTAAAGCAGACTCCAGGCTCCCAGCTGTCAGCACAGAGCCCGACACAGGGCCCGAGCCCACAAACAGTGAGATCATGACCTGAGCCGAAGTCGGATGCTCAACCGACTGAGCCACCCAGGCGCCCCCAGGTTAACCTAATTCTAATTGATAGAGAATTTTTGTTGAAACAGCATAATCCTAGTTTGCTGGGAACTTTCTTTCCTCCACGTATAGGAAGAGACCACAGCCAGAACAAGGAAAGTTGTATAGTGAATCTCAACTTCCTGCATTGTTAAAATGTCACACGCATTGCAGAGGCCAGAATAATTGACTGAATGTATATTGACTGTGCATTAATAATGTGCCCGGCACAGGGGAGCCTTTGCCCGGGGATGTCCTGCTCCCCTTGTTTTACCATAACTAATGAACCAAATCAGGGTCCCCACAACATTTCAGAAGCCCCCATTGTCTCCCCAGCACTGCAAAAGAGAAGCAAAATAATCGGTCATCACTGGCCCTGGTGGGGAGGGCTAATGACATGACCATATGCCAAGCTTTTATGTGTTGGCCCTCCTTTGAACTTTAGGCCAACCTTTATGTAATAGGTGTTACTGTCCTCAGTTTATACCTGTATCAACTAAAATGCAAAGATAGGCCAACTGGCCCTTGGACAACCAGCCAGGAATCATCTGGGACACTGCTCAATAAATATCTGTTGAATGAAGGACTGAAAGTCCAAGTTTTGTTCACTAGCTTGCAGAGCATAGATTTGGGGGGGGGGGGCGGGGAAGCTATTGTGTGACATCCCCATTCTTAAATGTCTTTGATATAAATGAGTACAAATGGTCATGGTGCTTCCCTAGAGCCAAAATTGGATGAGAACATTTATCTACTTCTGGCCTCCACACAAACATCTTTATCAATCATTCCCCCGGCCCACCTTCTAGGTGGCGTTGCTGCTTCTCAGGCTCTTCCTGTGCTTGCCCGTGAGCCAACCATGGTACCAGGCACCATGAGAAAGCATAAGACACATCCCTTGCCCTCACTGTGGCTAGCAAGAGTGCAGCCTCAGCCAACGGACAGTGGCTTTTCAATACAGTTTCACCGCAAGACGTATGACCGTAAGCAAGCCACTCAACCACTCGGCCTCAAGCACTTTATGTATTTATGTGTTTGTCTGTCTGCTTATTTATTTTTAAGTAGGCACCATGGCCAGCGCCGAGCCCAACACGGGGCTCGAACCGACAACCCCTAGATCGAGACCTGAGCTGAGACCAAGAGTCGGACACTTAATCGACGGAGCCACCCGGGCGCCCCAAGTGCCTAATGTATAAATAAAAATTTAATTCAGTAAGTGCAGGTGCTCAGCATTACGCCAAGGGTGGAGGATGTGGACAGAAAGATATGACACCTGTCCTTAAGGATGTGAGTCGAGTGAGGGAATTTGCAGATAAACATAATGGTATGGTTAATGCCAAACAGGCCGTCCTGCCCCTGAAGTTCCTGGTGTGGGGTGCATGAATGTACTCCAGCCTGGTTCAGAAGTAGGGGGGCGAGCGCTTCTCTCCATCGCCGCCGTCCTGCTGAATTTCCAGTCATCAGGGGGCTTACAAATCTCCTGGCGTTCTAAGGCGGTGTCCTCTCAAAGTGCCCTAAGGCTCATGGCGCTCAGTGGTGCCCTCAGAGTGTCTCTTTTCCTGGCCTCCTGGCACGTCCCAGGCCATGAGAGCTCAAGGACAGAGGTCCAAACACCGGTCAGAGCTAGAGCCCCCTCTCCTGGGACTGTTCCCCCCCAGACCATCATGGGGTCTACCCACAACCCGGTCAGTCCTCACTCCCCAAAGCCCTAATTTTACTTCTTCTTTTTTTTTTCCCCATGGCCTCTAGCAAAAGACATTAGGACAAAATCCAAACCCTCAGCCATACAAAATGGAGAATCCAGATTTTAGAAACAGATGGTCTTCCTTCCCAATAAGGGAGAGAAAATGATTTGACTCAGGTTGGAGTGGTACCAGTGAAGACTTGCCACTATAAGGAACATTCCAACTACGCTTTGAGAATGGTGAGCTATTCTCAGATAATAAGTGACATCTCACATTTTGGAGCGTTTCCAGGACTGTGTGCCAGGCACCGAGCTAAAGGCTTCACAGCGAGGTACGTTAGGCCTCCCTCCAGCAACCCTGCAGCAGAGTCTAATAGTAGTAGCATCGTACGGATGAGAAAAACAGAGGCACCGAATCATGTGACTTTCCCCAGGTCGAGTCCAGCCCTTTGGGTCCAGGGCCCACACCCCTCACCACTCCTCTACATTCGATTATGGCGATTTTATCCATTTCTTTGAGGATCCAACCAAATATTCTCTCCTCCGGCTAGAATGTCTTCCTGCCTCCCCTTATCTCACCAGCCCCTACTTAATCCCGGGCCCCAAATTCCGTTAGTCTGCCGGGTCTAACAAAATACCACACACTGGGTGGATTAAGCGACAGAAGCGTATGTTCTCACAGTCCTGGGGGCTGGAAGCCCCAAGTCAAGGTGTTGGTGGGTCTAGTTCCTTGGTTTGCCTTCTCGCCGTGTCCTCACACGGTCGCCTGCGTCGCGTTCTCACTCGAACATCCCTGCCTCACTGGTTATCTCTCTGCGTGCTCAGATTTCCTCTTGTTATAAGGACACTGGTCAGATTGGATTCGGACTCACGCCAAAGACTCCCTTTCACTTACCCACCTCTTTAACGACCCTATCTCTAAACCCAGTCACATTCTGAGGTTCTGGGGATGAAGGCTTCGGGACCTGTAACGGAGGGAGACAGGTAGAGAATTCAGCCTATAACACAGGTTAAATGTTTAACTAGCTACTTAACTGGCTGTTCGCTCTACATCTATCCTCCCCTTATGTAGACGCCACTGGGGGAGGGATCATGTCTGGCTTATCTGCTCTGTGCCCTTTTTTCCCAGCACGGTGCCTGGTACCTGACGGGTACTGTCTCAGTCCGTTCAGGCTGATGTGACAGAACGCCAGGGACTGAGCGGCTTGAACAACAGACAACCCTCACTGTCCCGGAGGCTGGGAAATGCAAAATCAGAGTTCTTTTGAGGGCCTTCTTCCTGCTTGGCAGATGGCCACCTTCCGACTGTATCCTCCCATGGCAGAGTTAGGAGAGGGAGAGAGAGACAGAGAGGAGAGGGACAGAGAGCAAGAGGAAGCAAGCTGTCCCCCGTCTCTTCTTATAAAGACACTAAGCCTATTCACCAGGCTCCACCCTTGGCGGTTCTCATTAAGCCTAATTGCTTCCAGATCCCATCACACTGGGGATTAGGGATTCAACGTATGAATTTGGGAGGGACCCAGTCAGTCCACGGAGGGCACTCAACAAAGACTTTTTTTTTATTATCCAAAAATGTACTTTTATTTTGCTGTTTTCCCAGGCCCCCATACCATTTTGAGCCTGTTCATAGGCTTTCCTATTAATCTCTGACCAGCTGCTTTGTCAAACATGGAGGTTATTCCTATCCCTGTGACAAATTCTTACCTCTTAATGTGACAAAAATCCATTTCTGCTCTATTCTACCCAAACTCTTTTTTTTTTTCTAGTGGATATCTCTATTTTCTTTTTTTTTTCTTTTTTCTTTTTTAAAATTCACATCCAAATTAGTTAGCATATAATGCAACAATGATCTCAGGAGTAGGTTCCTTAGTGCCCCTTACCCATTTAGCCCATACCCCCCTCCCACAACCCCTCTAATAACCCTCTGTTTGTTGTCCATATTTAAGAGTCTCTTCTTTGTCGCCCTCCCTGTTTTTATATTAGTTTTGTTTCCCTTCCCTTATGTTCATCTGTTTTGTCTCTTAAAGTCCTCATATGAGTGAAGTCATATGATATTTGTCTTTCTCTGACTAATTTCACTTAGCATAATACCCTCCAGTTCCATCCACGTAGTTGCAAATGGCAAGATTCCATTCTTTTTGATTGCCAAGTAATACTCCATTGTGTGTGTGTGTGTGTGTGTGTGTGTGTGTGTGTGTATCACATTTTCTTTATCCATTCATCCATCAATAGACATTTGGGCTCTTTCCATACTTTGACTATTGTCGATAGTGTTGCTATAAACATTGGGGTGCACGTGTCCCTTCGAAACAGCACACCTGTATCCCTTGGATAAATACCTAGTCGTGCAATTGCTGGGTCGTAGGGTAGTTCTATGTTTAGTTTTTTGAGGAACCTCCATACTGTTTTCCAGAGTGGCTGCACCAGCTTGCATTCCCAACAAAGACTTTTGAAATAGTGTGGAAGAAGGTAAAATATTTCTTTTATTTGTAAAGCATCATGAGAGTTCTAGTTACTATTATGATCTTTTTCAAAATGAAAGAATATTAGAGCTAGAATGATCCTGGGAACTGTTTCCTCACAGCAATGAGACAATTGCTAGAAAAAGATCCTTATGAAAATCGACACCCTGGCCCATCATGCCTTGTGTTTTTCTGGTTGGGTAGGGGGGGTTGGTTATGCTTTTGTTTTATTTTAAAGCAGTGCTATATTAAATTTTTTTATGTTTGTTTGCTTTTGAGAAAGAGAGAGAGAGAGAGCATGAGCAGGGGAGGAGCAGAGAGAGAGGGAGACACAGAATCGGAAGCAGGCTCCAGGCTCTGAGCTGTCAGCACAGAGCCCGACGTGGGGCCTCAACCCACGAACCTCAAGATCATGACCTGAGCCGAAGTCGGATGCTCAACCAACTGAGCCACCCAGGCGCCCCAAAGCAGTGCTCTTTTATTTTATTTATTTATTTATTTTTAATTTTTTTTAACGTTTATTTTTGAGACAGAGAGAGACAGAGCATGAATGGGGGGAGGGTCAGAGAGAGAGGGAGACACAGAATCTAAAACAGGCTCCAGGCTCTGAGCTGTCAGCACAGAGCCTGACGCGGGGCTCGAACTCATGGACCGTGAGATCATGACCTGAGCCGAAGTCGGACGCTTAACCGACCGAGCCACCCAAGCGCCCCAGCAGTGCTCTTTTAAAACAGTTTGTACCAGCTCACGAGAGCTGACTTTTAAATCTTCAGGGATTTTTCAATTTAGCTGCTAAGTACAGCCGTTACTTAAACTTCAATTCTATGAACTTATGATTCACTAACTGATACTAGAAACAAAGGAAATACTCACGAGTCAGCACTTCCTAGTTCCTTTAGTACATTTCTTATGGACTGAATCGTGTCCCCAGCACTCATATGTTGACGATCTAAGCGCCGCCACCTCAGAAGGTGACTGTATTTGGAGAGAGGGTCTTTAAAGATGCAGTCAGGTTAAACGGAGGCCGTCAGCGTGGGCCCTTCATCCAATCTGACTGGTGTCCTAGTAAGAGGGGGAAATTTGGACACGCAAAGAGACACCAGGGATTCACACACGCACAGGCACGACAGCCATGTGAAGAGGCAGGCAGCAGGAGGAAGGCCGACTGCAAGCTGAGGAGAGAGACCTCAGAGGGACCCAGCCCTGCTTACACCCGGGGCTCAGACTTCCAGCCCTCAGAGCTGCAAGAAATTGCACGTCTGATGTGTAAGCCACCCGGTCTGCGATACCCAGTTACGGCAGCCGAAGCTGACAAGTACAACACTTCGCGGTTTCCCGCAATCTTCACCTACCGTATCGGTCTGGTGGAAATGCCATGTGGTGGACAGGGCACCCGGGTGGCTCAGTCGGCTAAGCGTTGGATTCTTGATCTTGGCTCGGATCGTGATCCCACGGGTTTGCGAGTTCGAGCCCCGCATCAGGCTCTGTGCTGACAGCACGCTAGCTCTCTATCTTCCTCTCAAAAATCAATCAATAAACATTAAAAAAAAAAAAGCCACATGATGGTGTGCCCCTGGGTGTCTCTCCCCAGCACTGCAAGCGGTGGGTGACACCACGTTCGTAGCTTGAAACCCACCATGGTGGGAATATTTCTAGCGCAGAAACTGGCAAATATCATGAATCAGGGCTTTTCCCCGCAGGGAGCCACGTGTGAAGCATTTATCGGCACATCTCTGCTTTGAAGTGACCACTATTTTAAGTTATTTTAAAATTAAATAGTGACCAATTATTTTAAATTAATTTAAAATAAATTTAAACTTAAAAAAAAAAGACCTGGAAAAACTATAAACCCCCAAAAAATTTAAATGAAGGGTGAGACAGAAGTTGGAATTTGCAATATTAATTTAAAAGAGACCAATTCCTGGGGCGCCTGGGTGGCTCAGTCGGTTGAGCGTCCGACTTCGGCTCAGGTCACGATCTTGCGGTCCGTGAGTTCGAGCCCCACGTCGGGCTCTGGGCTGATGGCTCAGAGCCTGGAGCCTGCTTCCAATTCTGTGTCTCCCTCTCTCTCTGCCCCTCCCCCGTTCATGCTCTATCTCTCTCTGTCTCAAAAATAAATAAACGTTAAAAAAAAAATTAAAAAAAAAAAAAGAGACCAATTCCTTATACCTCTTAATGCACCTATAAAACCAAGGCAAATGCTGTACTTAGGAAGCCCAGCAAAAATACAAAACCGATAATATAAAGGAATGCTATCGATTTTTTTAAAATTATTTTTTAATGTTTGTTCATTTTTGAGGGAGAGAGAGAGAGAGAGAGACAGAGTGCAAGTGGGGGAGGAGTAGAGAGAGAGGGAGACACAGAATCCGAAACAGGCTCCAGGCCCTGAGCTGTCAGCACAGAGCCCGACGTGGGTCTTGAGCTCATGACCTGAGCCAAAGTCGTACCCTTAACCCACTGAACCACCCAGGCACTCCTAAATGAACACCATCAATTTACTATAGGAGATCATGTTTTGTTAAGTTAACTCACACATGTTGTGTTTAAAAATAAGACCCTATGGCCTCAGGTCCATCCCTTTCTTTTAAACTGCTCTGTGCTTTGACTTCCGTTAACAGGGAGGCAGAGAACCTCTATTTGCATGGTATGTTGTACAAAACGGCATTAATAATTTCAAAGCTTTGTTTGCCGGTTCAAGATAATCCGACCCTGTGCTTAACCAAAACTCTGCCAGCGGGTGATCTTCGGTGCCAATTTAATGCATTGTCATTTGATCTCTGCCAAACAGTTTTGCTCATTTGAACGTGAAGTTCACATTGCAGCTTTATTGAAACCTGCACTAACAAAGTATCTAATCCAATTATTACTGGAATTGGTTACAGAAAATTTCTTCATGGCACATTTACGACTACACTTACAGCTAATGAACTGTCGCCAAGCTGGCGGGCTCTGTGATCGGAACATCTGATCGTTCTGCCAATATGAGACTGACGTCGCGGCCCCGGGCTCTTGAGGGCATGTGTGGTGGTTTAAATCGGTCTTGTTTGCTCAATTCGAACTCCTGGGAAACTTTCCGTTACATTGTATACTGTGAAGTTATTTGAAGCAGTGTATCCTCAGTGGTTGAGGTTGTAGCTCCAGGGTGGCGGCGCCTGCGTTCAACCTCAGCTCCACGTTTCACGAGCTCCGTGGTCTGTGGCAAGTTATTAACCTCCCTGTGCCTCGATCTTCTCACCTAAAAGAGGGGCCCCCCCCCAGAGTATCATCTTCGTAAAGTTGCTGTCAGGTTACACGAGCTAATAATACCCGGCTTTGGCAGAGTGCCTGCGTAGCACATAGGACGTGCTCAGTAAACGCTTGCTGCTGCCGTTTTTATTGTCAGCATTCGGCTTTCATTTGACATGAATTCAGTCTTAAAAACAGGTTCAAACAGGGACGCTTCTGGTGATTCAACTCAAGCTCCAGCACCTCCCAGAAAGCCTGCCTTCCACGCTCACTCCTGTACTGCACAGGACTCCTCTGACCCCACCTGGGCCCCCTGCAGCCCTCCAGCACCGAACACGGAAACGGTCATCGCCTTCCTACGTGGTCAGAGATGAATCCTGACCCATCTTTGCAGCCCAGCGTTCCGGCAGGATGTCCCAGGTGCGTTGCCATCGGTAAATGCTGGAAAAGAAGAAGGAGGGGAAGAGGGATGGAGGAGGAGAAGCAGGAGGAGGAGGAAGGAAGGACCTAGAAGGGAAGACGAGGATCTCCCACAACCCAGCGGTCCCAGGGAAATGTAGGTCTTGAAGGGAGTCGAAACCTTATAAATAAGGCGCCGATGGTGGCCTAGTAACTGTGTGTGGCAGGGAAGGGCTAGCAGGGCCTGCCTGCTCACCCTGGCCCCCAAGAGCTGATTATCCTCATTCAGGGGCGGGCAGCTTGACATTGGCAATGGGCGGTGCCAGCATTCTTACCACCAAAACTTTCTCCAATTTCCCAGCGCGCCACTGGCAACAATGTTTCTCCGCGACTGAGAAAGCAGCGAAATTTTACATACCGCGTGACACAAGAGTGTGAGGCGCAGAGGGACCCTCTGCTTTCAAGCAGAGCCACCATCCGCCTGGGCTGAGGCTGGCCCTGGGCGGGTACCAGCCCTCCGGGCACCCAACACCTCCCAGCCCCGGCCACACCTTCAACATCCCCATCCAAGTCATCGTGGAGGCATCCGTGGGGGTTCTCGTCCGGTCGCTGGTGATTGCGTCTCATCTGTTCAAAGTAGGCTAATAATAAAACGCATTATGTTAATGACTTACTGGTCATAAAAGCAAACAATCGAATGTACTATGGGCCTAATATTTTCATGAGAGAATGTGCACGTGACCCTGCAGCCCGGTGCCAGTTACATTTCTATTTACATGGAGACCGGGGACAATCAGGACATTTATCTCCCTTAGTCACTAGTCGCCCCTTCCCCCAGCTCTCTTCCCCCCTCATCCCAAAAGACATGAAAAAACGTTTTCATTATCAACTGCTATCTGTTGCTGAAAGCGGCTATTTTTAAAACATGATGTCACAGCGTCTAGAATGCTACATTGTTCGGTTGCAGAGAACACTCAATGGATTCTTCAGTTCTAGCTGTTTCTACATGTTAAGTGAACACGAAGTAATCTCCCCTTTTCATCTGGTATCTTCTTTTACCCGTTTTCAGAACTGTCACTTGATCCCTCGGGAAATTTCTGTGAGTTTATATTTCTTCCTGACCTTCAATTAATTTGCATTTTCATATATTGTATGTGCGTATAGCTATCTCCTTTATAGGACTTCAAGTTACCACCTTTATAACTCCAGCTCAGAAGAATATTCCTATTACAGAAGCATATATTTGTATATTTAAGCGACATTTCCCTGTTCTACTAAACCTAAGTCCTGAATTATTTTCTATAGGATACCCTCAGGAATGGAAATTATGTTTTGTTTTGTATTTTGCCAAAAGAAATTTAAAAAACCACCTCTTCTTTGGGGCGCCTGGATGGCTCGGTCAGTTAAGCATCCAACTTCAGCTCAGGTCATGATCTCACAGTCTGTGAGTTCGAGCCCCGCGTCGGGCTCTGTGCTGACAGCTCAGAGCCTGGAGCCTGCTTCCGATTCTGTGTCTCCCCCTCTCTCTGCCCCTCCCCCGCTCATGCTCTGTCTCTCTCTGTCTCAAAAATAAATAAAAACATTAAAAAAATTTTTAAACACTACCCCTTCGACCAACAACAACAAAAGACACCGACACGTAGCAACCAATATTTCTTATCTGCTTGTACAGAATTTTTTTTAATTGCCTCTAGGCATCGTTTTCTAGCTATATTCTTTCAAACAGTGTGAAGAATCCATTGCACTTTTCCCAGAACGATATTTTCTATGAGAAGAATAAACGTCTAATTCGATCTTCGCTGAGAAAATAATCTCAGTGTCTTGAATGAGTGTGACCCAAATGCCGCGCCTAACATGCGGGGCCCTCTGTTTGTGAGACTCCAGCATGAACTGCTGGTAAATTGAATTAGTGCTTCTGACAGGGACGGGAGGGGTATCCTGGAAAACTCACAAGCCAGTGGATTAACCTTGCCCAGATCCTCCTCTTTGATGTGCTTCAGCTTTAATTTACCACCACTCTTACTTCCCCAGCCCTACACACACACACACACACACACACACACACACACCCCTTCACTTCCTTTCTTTCCAAACCACTCACTGTGCCAACCAGCAACCCTGCTTCACCATGAACATATTTTCCTACCTTTACGCCCTTAGCCTCTTACCTGAGTGGATTCCCAGCTTTGGGCTTTAAGTAAGACTCAGCCATTTCCAAATTTCTCCTAACCGCAGTCGCTCATCCTGCCACACCTTGAGGACCTGGAATCCAGAGAGAGACCAGGGTCCTTCTCACCAGCTTGTGTTACCTTCAAATCATTATTCCTTCACTGTTGCGTAAAATTCCTGCTTATGCCATCTGCCCCCACTCATTGACATCATGTGCCCACATCCTCATTATCCCTGTTCGTTCAAGACCTAGCCTGCAGCTCCTAAGCTTTTTCTTCAAACTGAGTTCTGCTTTCATTTGGATCATTTTGCTGTGTATTGACATAACCTGGCCCACATCTCAGTTTCTTGAGATTCTCACAACCAGGTCCATCACTTTTAGCCCACGTCAGACAGCCCTTGCTATGGCTTCAGCAACCGTTATGCCCCTAACGGTTTCAGGGGCAACCGTTCAGCCCTGAAATCTGGAATTCCAATATGCTACAATCCTTTCTCGTTCTGCGATTTTTCAGTGCCTGTATTGTTGTCTACTGGGGCAAAGCCAATTACCCCCAAACGTCGCAGCTTAGAACAATAAAACTTTATTCATTCACACAGTTTCTGAGAGTCAGGATTCCAGGAAAAGCTCAGCTGGGCGGTTCTGGCTCAAGGTCTCTTGGCAGGTTGTGGCCAAGATGTCCGGCCTAGCTGGAGGCACCTGCTTCCTTCCTAGATAGCTTGCTCACACACCTGGCAAGTTCATGGGACTCTTGAGTGTCTTCAAGACACGCCCACTAAGTTCCCCAGAGCAAGCCATCCAAGAGAGAGCAAGCAGGAAGCCACAGTGCCTTTAATAACCTAGCACCGTCTGCTTTTTTCCTATATGCTAGTTAGGAAGCATTATGTCCACCCCATGCTCAAGGAGAGGGCAGTTAGGCTCCCCCTTTTGAAGGGAGTGCCAAACAATTGTGTAGATTCCAATTTCTCTGCCCTACTCCATTTTCACTCCCTTTCACTTATACTCAAGGTCCCATCTGGTCCATCAGGTCATCTAGTTTCTTGCCAATATCCTCCTTCCTTTGTCCCGTCATCCTTCTATTGCTTCCACCTAAAGGAAGGGGGACAAAAGTGTGGTCCAAACCGAGCACCCACCTGATGCCATCCCCGGAGAGTTGGGGGGTGCTGGAGGTTATCCCCATACCTGTGCAAACTGGTGCTACTCCATGGCCTCCTGGGTTGAGTAGGCCCTCAACACAATACAGCACTTCTGTTTCCCAGTCACCAGACCAGCTGTTTGCTTCCTCACCCATTCTCCCAAACCTCCCTCATCACCATGACTCAGGTTCATCATCTGATCCCTTCTCCCCAGACCTTACACCGTACTCCCCATCTTCCCCCTCTCCTCCCCTGAAACCTTTACACAGGCCCTCAGTCACAGTGGGGGGGATGAAGAGGGGACTCTGAGACCCAACCCTCTATGGAGTAGACACCGAAGGGATGTGTCTTTAAAACTAGAAGGACCTGAACTCTGGGTCACAAATACCCACAGCTCAGAAACCTCCTTGCTCCTCTGCTTCTGTCCTTGTGTCTTCAGCTTCCCTGTATGGACTCCTTCCCACCAGCGTTTACACAGGCTCAAATCTCCCCCTCGCACGGGGAGAACCTCCCCTTCTAGCCCAGCCCTCCTCAGGTTAACACGTCGTTTCTCTTCATACTTAAAAATGCTCAGAGTGACAGTGTTTTACGCTCACCTTCTCCTTTCCTAACTTTTGGCCACAGCCCCCTGAAAAGGCTGCCCTCCCTCGGTTTCCATCTCTTCACATTTTCCAACCACAGCAGACGGGCTCCATTTCCACGGGCCTGTCAACATTGGGGTTTCTCGGAGTTTGGCTGATGGCCCTTTTCCCTTTTTAACCTGCACAGCGATTCACTTCTGTGGCTTTAAACACCACCTATAGGCTGAGCAATTGCCAAGTCTGTATTCGCAACTCATATTTCTTGCCCGAGCTTCAATTTTGGAACCCCAGTGACCCACTAGACCTATTACCTTGGCTATCCCGTAGTCCCCGAACAGTCACCATGGAAGCAATATGGAGGCCATAAATTGGTCCTAGTGTTAACTATGGCACTCGGTGGCTGTGAGGCTTGGAACAGATCACCCAGTCTCTCTGAACCTCAGTCTCCTCGACTGTAAAATGAAGCATGATTAGAGCTCAACTCATACGGTGACTGAATAAGTCAACTTATGTAAAGTTTTTTGAATGGTGCCTGGTGTATGGTGGTAGGTCTCTGAAATGTGAATGTTCGAGGATTAAATAAGACAATACAGGCACAGCACAGGGCCCATGGTAAGTGTTGAGTGGGCATGATCTGGTATGATTACATCCCAGCCTCAGCAGACCTCCTTGGTCCTCTCTGTCTCCCTCAGTTCTAGCTCTTCTGCCATATGACTTCCTTTCTCATCAGTCCACCTCTTCCATCCCTGCTGCCGTGCCACAAGATGTCCTCCCCAGATTCCCTCAAAGCCTCCCACCGGGTCTCTCTGCCTCTAGTCCTGCCCCTGGCCAATCCATTCTTCACACTGCAGCCAGAGCAATCAGTTCAAGATGCGCATCGAATCTCGTAATTTCCCTGAGGCCTCTGCATTGCACCCCCAGGCTAAAGTCCAATGCTCTTAATTGGATTACAAAGCCAATTATTGTAGGAATTTTGCTTTCCTTTCCAGACCGAACTCCCAAGCTCACCCTGCTTTCGGTGTCTCTGCTTTCTCTAGCCTGTGTCTTTGCAGATTTTTCCAAAACCTCCTCACCTTGCCGACGATCTCGTGCTGGTCCTGTAGCTCTCAACTTGGATGACGTCTCCTCCAGGAAGTGTATCTGCCTGTCCCCAAACCAGGTTAGGTATGGCCCCCAATTTACTCTCCTGGAACCATGTGGACTCTCCGAAATCACGATCATCATACTGTTATAACTAGCTGTTTATTTTCTCCCCAACTTATGTCATAAAGGTCATCACGTGATGGATGAATGCATATACAGACAACAAATGAGCAGCCGTCTTTCATCTTTAATGGCCTGTGACATTGTTGATGACTCTCAGCACATGGGGGGGGGGGGGCCTTTCCAACCTGTCCCTAACAACATAAGCACGATGCACTGGAGGGTCCATGTGGGAAATTGGGAGAGCTGAGTTTAAGTCCCATCTGCCATTTACTAGCTATGAGATCTTGGTAAAGCCGCGTAAGCATCCAAAAACTGGGAACAATAATACCCTTCTTCCAGATTGCTGAGAAGCTCAAATAACGCGTATGAAAGCATTGTATATGGTACCAGTTCCAACCCTTTCCTTTTTGGGGTTTTGGTTTGCTCTCTTTCCTGCCTCAGGCTCACTCTCTCTTTTTTTCCCCCTCTCCTTCTTCTCATTCCTGCTAGAAGCTCCCATAACTTGGCTGACGATGGTTCTCAGAATATCTACGGTCAGGGAGTTACCAACCTTTGAGAGAAAGAATGGAAGACACAGAGTTGGAGCTGAAGCGTGTTGCCTCCTCACTTCTTCACTGGAAGCCTCAGTTTCCCCCACCCTTTAGGTGCTTGAAAAATTGCACATAGAGTTCCCAGAGTGGCATATGGCTTCCCAATGATCTCTAAACACACTATATCATTACCATTCAGAGATCTCTGCACACACTACATCGTTACCATTCAGAGATCTCTACAGGACTCCCTTCTCTGAGTTAAGTTCTTCTCCAACAAGTAATGGAGTATTTAAGATGAAAAAGTTAAAGATTTGGAGATTTCTATTAAGGCAAATTGAACAGCTTGAAGCGAAAGAAACAATGTCCTTTTTTTTTAATGTTTTTTAATGTTTTTATTTATTTTTGAGACAGAGAGAGACAGAGCATGAGGAGGGGAGGGGCAGAGAGAGAGGGAGACACAGAATCGGAAGCAGGCTCCAGGCTCTGAGCTGTCAGCACAGAGCCCGACGCGGGGCTCGAACTCACAGACTGTGAGATCATGACCTGAGCTGAAGTTGGATGCTTAACTGACAGAGCCACCCCGGCGCCCCAAAACAGCGTCCTTTTAAACATTTAATATGGCCAGGAGCATCACATATTTTTATTTCATTTACTTTTGACAACAACTGTGGAGGTACATATTATTTTCCTCGCCTTACAGGTGGGGAAACCACATTTCGGAGAAGTTAAGTAACTTTCCCAGGAAAATACAGTAAGCAAACTGTGAATTCAAATCCAGTTCATACTTCTATCCTGACCTTTCTACAACAGAAAAAGTGTTTCGTTCATTTGATCTTGAGTTTCTCCTTACTAGCAATTCAGAATTGTTTTTCCCCCTTTCCATCGCATGTCCTAAACCAATCCCGACACAAACCTGAATATTCGATAGAAGTAGCCTACTTAAACTGTTGGTTGACCAAGGGCTACATGGAACTCACGCCTAGAAGTTGAAAGCCTAAGAACAGATCCCTAGTTTTCTGGAACAACGGCTACTCCCCATAACTCCATTAGTCTTTGAAATTGTGATGTAGGGGCTAAGAAGCAAGCTGGGTAGCCTCTACAGGGAGGATGGGAGTAGAGAGGGAAAAGGAAGAAGGGGAAGGGTCTTTCAATGTGGCCCAAAACCAAGATGGTGGCCAGCAATCCACGCACGCATTGCCGTATAACTCACAATGCAGCTAGCCAAATGGGGTGTCCAAAACCATAAATACATTAGAGATTCAGAAAAGGGGAGTTCATCTAAGACAGCGTAAGCACAAAAGCCTTCAGCTGGCCAAGCATGAGGGCAGATTTGCCAATTCTCACTCCTGTCTGGAGTGAACTGCCTTGTAATATACATCTTTGCAGCAACTCCCGGCAAGACATGGAATCTCTTTCCCTGCCTCTGAAATCTGAACTTGGCCCGTGACTTGCTTCACCAAAGGAATGAAATGGGAGTGACTTCGTGCCAGTTCTGAGCCCAGACTTCAGGAGACCCACTCTCTTGGAACCCTCTTGCTGCCATGTGCATAAGCCTGTGCTAACCGGCTAGATGGTGAGAAACACATAGTCCAGTTGCCCGCTTTAACCCGGCCAATGGCCAGAACACCCTGCAGCTGACCAAAGGTGCATAAGACAGTCCAGGTGAGACCAGAAGAGCTGTTCATCTGGGCCAAGCTGAAATTGCGGATAAGCAACTGGGGACCTAAATAAGTGTTGTTGTTTTAAGCCTCTCACTTTCAATGTGGTTATCATGTAGATATAAGCACTTTAGAGCATCAGTGTGAGTCTTAGTGTCCTCATCTGTAAAACTGGGATCATAATCTTTTATCCCACAGGCATGTTGAGCCACTAAGCAAATAGGGGGTCTCCAATAAGTGTTGCATCAGAATAAACATCAAAACCTGAAAACAAAAATCATTCGTCCATTGTGCGGGTATCCATCATCTTCCATGCCTTCCCTCTACAGGAAGCACGGCCCCCCTGTGTCAAGCCAGGCGTGCCCTCGGATATTCGGCTGGGGCTGAATTGTGTGAACCCAATTCCTGCCTTCCCGATTACTGAATCTAGTCGGTTCAGCAGCAGGTGAGTGGTGCAGGATTGAACCATTCAGTGCGCAAGCCCAAGCGAGTTTTAAGGATGACAGATCGATCGTTGCTTCCTGAAAACAAATTTAAATTGATGAGACCTTAATGAATTCTTTCTCCCATTCCTGGGGGAGGGGGAGGGTTCAGATAATGCTTTAATCACACTGTGAATGAGAACTGTTTGCCAAGCTCTCTTCTCTCTGAGAAGGCACTGGATTTCCCCTGCTGAAGAATTGTGTGCTTGTTCGGTGAGAGCAGTTTCAGGGGCTGATAAAAACTGTCTGCTTCCACTTTAGCTGTCAAGGACTCGCTCTTCAACTTCTATATAATATATAAGAGCGTGCCATGGAGCAGGTGGAGCATGGGGAGAGAAAATGTAGAGTGAACTGCAAATACCTGTTTTAAATCAGGTACTCGGGGTAGGCAGCTTGCCAGTCAGTGGTAGCCTCTGAGGCGGAGAGAGCAGTTGTGGGTCCAAAAGATGAGGGAGTCCAAGAAAATCTGAAGAAGTACATAATGTATCTCTGATACGCCATTCGTATGCTGAAGTCCACTCGTGCTGGCTCACTAGAACCAATCATCCACACTCCTTCCCAACTCGTTCAGCGTTGAACAACTTGTTCAGCATTGTCATGTGGGGAACTTGAGATCAGTCGTGATGAGAGTATTTACACCATGGAAACCGGCAAACCCTTTTTTGTAAAGAAGTAAGAGCTGTTAAGCATTTCTTTGCATCCCACTGAGTGGACCCTACCTCCTAGGAGATGAGCAGTTGTTTGCTCCTTAATAATAAGCATAAGCTTGCGGGGGGGCGGGGGGGGGTGCAAATTCAGTGTAGCCCTTACAGGGAAGGATCATTATGGCAAAGTTTCAAGGAACAGTTCTTTGGAAGAAGGGCTCTTAAGAGAGGAACCAGGCCAAATTTGCGTAATGGAGAAGAAAGAGAGAAGAAAGAGAGTGAGAGGGGTGATTGCACGGGCAAGGCATGCCCATCGGGCTGACATGATGTTACAGAAAACCTCCAGTGAGTGAACACGAAACTGACACCCAATTCGGTTTCTCAAAGGTGGGATGGGATGCTTTCCAAAATTGAACTAAAATTATCTTGTCTTTCACGCCCCCACCGAAATCATTCCCAGCTCTCTGAAAGCTTTGCAAGCCTTGATGAACATGGTCCACATGTATCTTTAGGAATAGAATGTGGGCTCAGCATCTGTTTTATTGGAGTTCTCTGAATTTTTCTCCATGGAAACACAAGCTGGTAAATAGAAACTAGAAAGCCGAACGTCTGTGTTCTTTTTCCATCGCTGTTAACTGCTTTGCTTGATAACATCAGGCACGTTATCTCAATGCTCAATTTCCCCACTTTAAAATTACTTCACTCATTGGTAGATAAAGATGAACAATATCATCTTTGGGAACTATTCCAAGCTTTTTAAAGAAAGGCATAAACAATTATATGCTTATGAGAAATGGAATCATCTTATTTTTATTCCAAATACGAATATAAACATACTCAAAAAGCTCAAGAGGGAGATAAATCCCTATTAAATATTTCTGTTGTCAGGGAAGCCTTTTTCTCTCCAAGGACTCCTCCTCCAGGCCATGAATTTGCAAAAGGGATTCCCGCACCAGACGGGGGTTCCTCTGGCCTCCCATCACTGGTTCAGAATACCGGGGGGGCCAGCAAAAGAAATATAGGGAGTGGAGGAAATGTCCCATTGGGATGCCATTGTCCTGTTGGGCATGACATTCACCGTCTCAAATCCTCTCACCTCCCCGGCACCGTCCTCCTTCTGTGACACTCCAGCCCCGGACGGGCCCGGCAATTAGCTTTGTTTCAACCCACACCTTTAAATTCTCGGTCACTGACATCAAAAGGATGTTCAGGATCCGCTCGACCAGGTTATGACGCTTTTCTAATGTGAGTTTTATCCCCCCTCCCCACAGAAACTAGTTCATATCTTCTCCACAGCTTCCTTCATCCTCGGTCCTTGACCGTCTGAGCTCAGGCTGCAACAGAAAAAATACCATCATCCGGCTGACTCAAACAACAAACATTTATTTCTACAGTTCTGGAGGCTGGAGGTCTATGGCCAAGACGCTGGTAGATGGGAGTCTGGTGGGAGTCCTTTTTCTGGTTTGTAGACCAACACCTTCTAGCTGTGTCCTCACACAGTGGCGAAAGTCAAAGGAAGCACGCTCTCCCATCTCTTTCTCTGTGGGCACTAATCCCTTTATGAGGGCTCCGCCTTCAAGACCTAATTATCTCCCAAAGGCTCCACCTCCGAAGACTGTCACCTTGGGAGTTAAGCTCCAACTTATGAATTTGGGCTGAGGGGACACACACCATCAGCCCATAGTGCCAGCCTTGCCCTACTCCTAATATGCAACATATAAGTCACCAGACAAAACTTTCCTCATTTTCCCTTCTCCTCCCAAAAACCAACACCTCCAGTTGGTCGTCAATCCCCTCTTCTCTCATTTTTTCAGAGACTCCAAACCATTGTTTATCACATCTCTTTCTTTAATCTTCCATCTCTTGTCTTGACTTGCTTAATTCTGTGAAGATTCTAAGATGTGCTAGTAATAAATATCTGGTAACTTTTTATGTGTGTGAGTGTGTGCGTGTGGGTGTGTGTGTGGAGGGAGGAAGGGAAGACGAGAGAGAGAGAGAGAGAGAGAGAGAAAGCACATGTGGCAAAATATTAAAAGTTGACAAGTCTGTCAAATAAAATGGTCAAGTCACTTACAGGGGAGAGAAATCAGGCTGGCCTCAGAGTTCTCTACAGCTACAGTCAAGGTCAGAAGATTGGGGTGCAGTATTTAAAAGATCTTCAAGGAAAAAAAAAAGCTGTTACCCAAGGATTTTATATCCAGCCAAATTATCTTTCAACTCTAAAGATTGCAGATGGTCCTGAACATAAGAGAATTCAGGAAATATCAATTCTATGAATCTGTTTTTGGGGAAACTACCAAGAGATGCTCAACTAAGAGATAATTGGGAAAATTATGGAAAAAAAAAAAAGATTGGCAACCAAGCTTAAATACATCATTGTAGATTAAAACTCAATTTCTGCACATTGGATCATTGAAAAGGATGTAAAATTGTGTGTTCTGTTGATACGTAAAGTATGCCATTAACAGACATTGGTGAAGGAAAAGAGAAAGTTAAGTGAGAGGTAGCATAAGTTTAGTGGTTTCTACGTCTGTAACAACAGGAAGCCAAAACACATTCCTTGGGGCGCCTGAGTAGCTCAGTCAGAAAAGCATGTGATTCTTGATCTCGGGGTCATAAGTTCAAGCCCCATGTCGGGTGTAGAGATTACTAAAAAAAATAAACTTAAAAAAAGAACATTCCTCAAAGATGACAAACCAGCTAATAAAAGAAACGTTTAAAAAATATACACAAAAGATGTTGTCAAATCTGGGTGAAGAGTATTGAGAGTTTCGTGCCATTCTTTTAACTTTTCTTGAGATTTCAGATTATTTCAAATGCCATTTCTTCAGAAAGGTCTTCTCAAACGATCATATCTAAAGCAGTTACCTAATATTTTCTCTCCTAGCAAGCTGTCGAACCACCCGTATCTCATAATTCTAGAGCTACAGCAGCCATCTCGGCTATGTTTGTTTAACCGATGACACAGACACGGTGACATCCATCTGAAAGGTTGGTGGGAGTGGACCCAGGGCCAAGACTAGGGAAAGGCAAGTGAGGCACTCACCTTGGGTGCATAATTTACAGGAGCAACCAACACCTCAAAAATCAAGATAAATGATGTTTTAATATGGCAAAAAGTCAAACTTCATGCAAAAATCTGTGATGAACAAAATATCATAATTTTTTTTTTAATTTTTTATTTTACTTTTGAGAGAGAGACAGAGCATGAGCAGAGGAGGGGCAGAGAGAGTGGGAGACACGGAATCTGAAGCAGGCTCCAGGTTCTGAGCTGTCAGCCCAGAACTCACGAGCCATGAGATCATGACTGAGCCGAAGTCGGACGCTTAATTGACTGAGCCACCCAGGTGCCCCAAAATATCGTAATTTTAGATGAAGACAAGATCCAGACCTGTGACTTTCATGACTCTGCCTCACTCACCTTACCTTAATCCTGATGTTGGTCCCAACAAATCTTTATTTATAAAACCAGGCAGCTGGCCTATGGGCCATAACTTACCATTATTAAAAATATATATCAATCCCAATTACTAAGCTTTTAGTAACCCCTTAAATTCTGCCTCGTCTTAGTCCCAGCCCTGGGAGACCCCTCTACTGCTAAAAAGCATCCAGGAATTGGGTAGACGTTCACGTATTTGTTCGAAGATCATGGGCTAGCCTTGGAGAGGAGGGACAGTTCTGAACTCAGCACAGATGGTGGCTGTCTGTCTGCCTGTCGCTCAAACTGTTGCTTGTCCTGGTTGATTTAAGGACCCCACGTATACTTTGTGAGCTGCGTATCTTCTGCATATTCATGTATTACGCTTCATTGAAACTATTTGTAGTCTGTGTGCTCCTTGAAGACGATTATGTCTTTTATCTCGAACTCTAGAGCCTGAGCTCTAGTAGATGTAACAGGGTGCCTGGGGATTCAGAATCGAGCATTCTTATGTATGTCTAACGAGGGTGATGATGGCAAGGAAACCCTCAGAGGTGTCACAGGGAGGAGAATCTGAACTGGTGGCCTGGACCTGAATTCCCGGGGGTGAACTTCCTGGAAGGGGCAGCTAATGCGATGAAGTTGACCTCCTTGTCATCAAGGCCCTGCTTTATTAGGAATAATGCCTAAGTACGTAAGTGTTCGTTTAACGAGTTCTTAAGTTGGAGTCCAAAGTTGGGACAAACCAGAGATGCCTCAAGAGGGAGAAGATGTTCTTCCTGATAAGCAGGGCCCATGGGATCTTGCATGATTAACTGGAAAGCAGAAGAGATGTGATCACATGTGCACACCCAAGCTGCTAACCAGGCCACACTGGCTTCAGCAGATACTCGATAAAAGTGTGATCAATGGGGGCGCCTGGGTGGCTCTGTCGGTTGAGCATCCAACTTCGGCTCAGGTCATGATCTCACGGTCCGTGAGTTCGAGCCCCGTGTCGGGCTCTGTGCTATCAGCTCAGAGCCTGGAGCCTGTTTCGGATTCTGTGTCTCCCTCTCTCTCTGCCCCTCCACTGTTCATGCTCTGCCTCTCTCTGTCTCAAAAATAAATACACCTTAAAAAAAATTTTTTTTTTTAAAATGTGATCAATGAAGGGGAGTCGTAATCTCTTCTGCCCCAGTGGCTGGGCCCACCTTTTACCCTACAGGATACCAGTTAATCAGAGAACGGGCTGGATAATGAGAAAGGAAGGAGAAGGTCGCTAGGAACTGTGATAATTACATTTACCAGCTACTCGATTCTTTTAGATAAAAAGTTTCTGTCTTTTTCAGGAGAGACTATATTTGCACACCATCTTCCCTCAAGTCAGCAAATATTTCTCGTGCACTCGTGCACAGTACACCTTTCCTCCAAAACAATTTGCCCATTAAAGCGTTCGGAATTCATCCTCCGTCGGCTTCATTACTATGCAGGATGACTCATAGATCCGCCTCCCTCTGCAGTATCGAGTAAAGAGGCTACAGTAGAATAGACACCACATATTTGAATATCCAGATTTTCTTCCTTATTTAGACGCACAAAGATCCCTTCACACGCAGTAATACTTCTGGAACCATAAATAAGCAAGATCTAAGTAGGGCAGGTCCACGTTTTATGAAGTCATAAGCCCGTACAATTTAGGGGGCCTACTTTCAGAGAAAAAAAAGATAAAATTGGATATGAAAATGAATATTTAATCAAAATGAGAAAATGAATCATAACAAATCGCCATTTTTAAAAGCTGGTACATCTAGAAAAGCTGGCCAAAAAAATAGCCCAGAGAAAGCAAGAGGATGTTTTTGTCAATTTGCTGCCTAATATCCCTCTGTAATACGGTTTTCTTATATTTTCTTACTGCATTATCTTTGATCATTTATTAACCTGGGGATTATTTTGTAATATAATTTATAGAGATAATAGAAAGATAAACCCATTTTTTTTTCTAGCTTGGTTCTTGGAAATTTGGTTTTTTATTATTGATAATTCCAATTTCTAGAGTTGTCATCAAATTTAAAAAGTCCTTTATCAAATTCCTTTCATATGAGCTGTAGAAGTTGGAAGAATTATCTATAGACTGAATTTTGACCCAGCATTTCAAGGCTTGTTTCTCGCCACTCTCCTCCTGCTTCTGGAGCTCGGTGCGGTGGGACACGTCTGTACCGTGAAAAGTCTTCTAACCCCACGCTTTTATGTCCTGATGGCCAGCAGTAACTGAGTAGACATGGAAGTGACTGTGACCAATATAAATCTATCCCATTAAACTCAGATTAAACTCATCCAATCAATTTTCCCTTAATTGGATCCCCAAAATGCCCATGGCCATCCCAACACCATCAACATGAAGTGAATGTGGCGGAGAGCAAGACCAAGGCCATGGATAGCAGCCCTAGTCAACTATGGCTAAAATGTCTTAATTTTGGAAGTTTCCTAACATGTACGTCCACGGGAACACATTGCCAGGTCCCCCAATAGGATCTTGGAAGGGGACTGAGCAAGTGAGAGGGCCCGAGGCTTAAGATTCATTGGCTTGACTGTAAATCTTCCTCTGTCAGCCCGTACCCTTTCCCCAGATCTAGGGGTTCTGTTGTGTTCTTAAGGCTCTCTTGCTGCCAATTGGACCCACATTCAAGATCTCCACCATCCTTGTTTCTCCCATATCCCTGGCCAGTTTCTGCAAAGGAGACTTCTGCTTTGTGCCAGCTCTCTATCTTATTCTTGACAGTCTTGAGTGCTCACCAATAACCCCAGCATGATGGTGGGTCCGCCCTGTTGGTCCAGGATGATCACGACCTCCCTGCTGGACTCTGGGAACCAGAGACTAGAGAACCAGAGAACTAGACTCTCCCCTCAGGTTACACTTGGAATACTTGATTATGACTTGGTTGTCTCTTGTCAGAAATGCTTTAAAATGCTGTTTGAGTCCAAGAGAAGCATGCCCAGGAGCACCTGGGTGGCTCAGTCGGGTAAGCATCTGACTCTTGGTTTTGGTTCAAGCCATGATTTCATGGTTCATGGGTTCAAGCCCTGCACTGGGCTCTGCGCTGACAGCACAGAGTCTGCTTGGGATTCTCCTCTCTCTGTCTCTCTGTCTCTGTCTCTGTCTCTGTCTGTCTCTCTCTCTCTCTGTCTCAGAAATAAATAAATAAAAATTTAAAAAAAGAGAGAGAAGCATGCCCATACTCTTTGTACTCTGGGCTCTGTACCTTGGACTCAGGTCCTTGGAGCTAAATCCTCAGATATCCTCAATCATATATTCTGTTCCTGGCTTAACTTATGAGCCAGTCATAACGATGATGCAGAATTGGTTTTGGTAATCTCAGCCCTACTCCACTTCCCACTGTCCTTAGGAAAGAATTAACTTAAGTCACCTCTCCCTCCTTCTACCCACTTGCAACTTTGCTTCCAACGTACTTTACTTTCCTTTCCAGTAGACCCATTATCTCAAAAGGTCTCTAATTATGATACTGAACATATTAATGACATTCAACTCATATCTGGGGTGGGGCGGGGGGGTGGTGGCTCAGTCGATTGAGTGTCCAACTCTTAATTTTGGCTCAGGTCATGATCCCAGGGTCACGGGATAGAGCCCTGTGTCAGGCTCTGCTCTGAGTGTGGACCCTGCTAAAGAGTCTCTCTCTCTCTCTCTCTCTCTCTCTCTCTCTCTCTCTCTCTTTCTCCCTCTCCCCTGCCCCCCCCCCGCTCTAAAAACAAAACCAGCCAAACAAACAAAACAAAAACCTCATGTCTTCTCAAATTCTTTATAATACACAAACTTTTGACTTCTTGAAACTCTTTCCTGTGGTTTCCACACCACCTGTGTCCTCACCTACCCCTCTTATTTCCCTATCGTCTTCCCTAGTTTCTTTCCCTCACTGTTGCTTGCATTTAGACCTTCTCCATTGATTTGCTTCTTGGTCCTCTTCTTCCAAACCATTTCGCTTTGCTTCAACTACAAACCCTAGAGATGACTTAAACCTGCATCGCTGGCTCCGGTATTTCTTCCAAATTCCAGACTGGTATTTTCCAATGGACTTTTAGACATCTCACATGCGTGTCCTGCCTGGTCTCAAGCTTCACATACCAACACTGATTTCCTAATCTTCACCCATCAAAAGCTCTATCTCCATTAATAGCCTAACCACTCAGTCCGGGCTAGAAATCTCTCGTTCTCTCCCTCCTTCCTTCAACAAACATGTTAGAACAGATCATTGTGGGGTCCGGCTCCACCATAGCTCAAACCCACCCCTGTCCATCCATTCTCTGTGGCCATCTCCCCCAGCCAAGGAGCCTTTTCTGCAGATGGCCACTGTGGTCCCCTACCTGATGTTCCTGTCTCCAAGTGTTCCCCAGTCCGATTTTTCCTGCACACTGCTGACTTTCATTCTTCTGCAACACAGAGTAGTCCGTGTCAGTTTCCTTTCAAAAACACCTTCACGCTCAACAAAGAAAGTTCAGGCTCCTGGGTGTGACCTTGAAGATCTCCGTAATATGCCCTCGATCTAACCTCCCTGCCTATCTCCTACCTAAGTCCCGTGCACTTCAAGCTCCAGCCACCTAATCACACGGGCCCTCCCCAAGCCTTGCGCATGTTGTTCTGTCAGCGCGATGCTCTCCTCTCCTCCAAAATCACCGTCTTTCCCTTTAAGCCTGCCATCTTCTTAACTCGAGAGAATCCTCCTCTCCTCAGGGCCATGGCATTGGTCTGGAATGATGACAGTCAGGAGGGCTGTTGTATGGTTTGCGTCTATGGAGATGGAGACCTGTCTTCCCCGTTGAGCCGTGAGTTTTCCAAAAGCAAGCAGCGAGCCTTCTTCCTACTTGTTTTTCTCCATTCTTGGCACCGCGCCTCTGCTCGGTAAACTGAAGGTTGTTGTGGAGGCTGTGGTATAAATTCCTCAGGGACAGCGTGACTCACTATGGCATGGCCACGCTGCTCCATAGGAAGGACACTGAGTTTGCCATCAAAGAGACCCAGATTCCAAACCCAGTTACATCATTCATTAACAGCACAACTGGGAGCAAATCCCTTGCCTCCTTCTGGCCAGTTCCCTCACCAGTAAAAATGGGATAATCATAACTTTACAAAGCTTAAATGTCACAGGTGCAGGAGTGTTTGGGCCTAGAAGACTCACAAATATTGATTGGACCTCATCCTGAAGTCCCTGCCAATCCCGCCTCGACTTTTTGTTTTCGTTTTCCTTTTCTTTTGTTCTCTTTCCTTCTTTTTCTTTCTTTTTCTTTCTTCTTCCTTCCTTTTCTTTCTTTCTTTCTTTCTTTCCTTCTTTTTCTTTCTTTCTTTTTTTTTCTTTTTCTTTCTTCTTCCTTCCTTTTCTTTCTTTCTTTCTTTCTTTTTCTTTTTCTTTCTTCTTCCTTCCTTCCTTTCTTTCCTTTCTTTCTTTCTTTCTTTCTTCTTCCTTCCTTTTCTTTCTTTCTTTCTTTCTTTCTTTTTCTTTCTTTTTCTTTCTTTTTCTTTCTTCTTCCTTCCTTTCTTTTCTTTCTTTCTTTCTTTCTTTCTTCTTCCTTCCTTCCTTTCTTTCCTTTCTTTCTTTCCTTCCTTTTCTTTCTTTTTCTTTCTTCTTCCTTCCTTTCTTTCTTTTCTTTTCTTTTCTTTCTTTCTTTCTTTCTTCTTTCCTTCCTTTCTTTTCTTTCTTTCTTTCTTTCTTTTTTAGGTTAATGTTTATTTATTTTTGAGAGAGAGAGAAAGCGTGTGTGTGAGCAGGGGAGGGACAGAGAGAGAGGGGGACAGAGGGTCCAAAGCTGGCCCTGTGCTGACAGCAGACAACCCACTGTGGGGCTTGAACTCACGAACCGTGAGGTCGTGACCGGAGCCGAAGTTGGACCCTCAACTGAAGGAGCCACCTAGGAGCCCCTGTTTTTTTCCTTTTTAACCCAGGAGACATATCACGTTCCAAAAATGTGTTTTGGAATGAAAACACTTCAAAAATCTTTTCCTCTTTTTTTTTTTTTTTTTTTTTTTTTTTAATTCACAGGGAGGGAATAAAACTCGTGGCTAACACAGGAAAGTGATGAGGGTCATAAAACCCTTATTGTGGTGCTTACCACATTACATTACAATAATTTATTGGCTGTGTGTCCCCTGTGAGCTCGTCAAGGAAAGGGACTGTGACCTTTTATCCCAGCAACCAGCACAATGCCGAGCGTGGAGAAGGCTTTCGGTTTACATTTATCATCTACTTGGAGAGCAACTTCACAATCTTTCCCAGATACAGCCTCGCATGCCTCTTGACCTAAATATTCCACTCCTAGAGTTTATTTCACACGTAAACTCACACAAGCGTACAAGCGGATGAATCTCCAAACATGAGGGTTGTGGTCTTGTTCATAGTAACAAACCAAGCGAACAAACAAAAAAAATCCCTCAAACGTCCAATGTTAGAGGTCTGGTTAAATAAATAACGCACATGCACATCAAGGAACGCTATGTAACATTAAAAACTATGAAGTAGATCTCTAGGCACTGGTGTGAAAAGGTGTCCAATGTATGTTGTTAAATGAAAAAAGCTTCTGCATAGTGCAAACATATACGCTCACGCCCACAACACGCGCATATACACACGTAGGCCTGTATGCAGAAGAACAGCTTCTTCAAGGTCATACAGGAAACTGTATATAGTGGTAGTCTCTAGGGCTGCCTGGGTGGCTCAGTCGGCTGGGTGTCCGACTGGGCTCAGGTCACGATCTCACAGTTCGTGAGTTCGAGCCCCGCGTCGGGCTCTGTGTTGACAGCTTGGAGCCTGGAGCCTGCTTCAAATTCTGTGTCTTCCTCTCTCTCTGCCCTTCCTCTGCTCGCACTCTGTCTCTCTCTGTCTCTCAAAAATAATGCATAAACATTTTTTAAAAAAATTATAGTGGTAGTCTTTACAGAACAGGACTAAGGAATTAGGAGAAAGAGGAAGACTTTTCAGGCTCACTGTTTACCCTCCGAAACAATGTCAACTTTTCATCAGCAGCAGGAACGAATTAAATGTTTTGATAATAAACAAATAAGTGTCTGTTGAACAATTCTACTTTGACCTTGTCTGGGTAGAATTTGATTATTAATTTTCATCAGCGGGATACAGAAAGTGATACGCATAAACTCCTTTCTTTTCCCTTGACGTGAGTTCAAAGACCGTAGGCGCAATTTCCGGGACATTCGGTTGCAAAGCTGGCGTCTCTGGTGGTTTATCAATGTCACTAAGAGCACCAGATGCATTTATAATCCCACCCCTAAGAGTCAACTGTGGCTTGTTCTCTGTGATCAATTACCAGCCCCTTCTTACTCTCTTAGCGAAAAACACATCCTCCCCAGGACAAAAGGGAGAGTGGAGAAAATCAGCTTGCCGATTGTCTGTGCAGGCTTCACGCTCTTTCCCTGGAAGCCATGTGGCTGCCTTAACAGTTGTCCCAAAGCTGGCACTGCATAAGGGAGAGGCATCTTTAGCAGCAAGTGGTGGTGATTAATGTTAAGCTGTCATGGAAAATGTTTTTGCACTTTAATGTCAGAGAACTGAATTATTATTATAGGTCTGATGTTCCCTCGGCAAAGCTGTGTGTTTGCTCCCCGCCGCCCCCCCCCCCATACAAAATGAACACAGAAAGCTTTCTGGTTGGCTCCCAGGAGCATCTTTTGGAGAAAAGACAAAAGGAATGCCGCCAAGCCAGCCAAGGCCCCTTGGGGCCCTGATGGGAGCATCAGACCCTCCCCCCACCTGCCTGCCCCAGGCTGGAGGAAGCCCTAATAAGCCCCTCTGCCCGCATGGATCCCAGCTTGCCTGCTTGAGCCATTTGGAACCCCAAGAGGGTGGTGGACACCCCGGAGGAGAAAAGGATAGAGAAAGTCCAGATTTGGTACGGGGAAGAGAAGTTGCTGAATGCAGAAACAGGTGGAGGGGAGCATGGGGGCCAAGGTCAAGCCATACGCAGAGGTCTTTCAGATCCACGCCATCTGGATCTGAGTCAGACACAAAGCGTCACCCACTGGCATGCCTACGAACCCCTCCTCACTCCCCCCAAGCAGAGGAGGAGGAAAGGGGCGCAAAAACTGACTGACTTTTGCATTGCAATAAAATATTTATTTCTTGCATAATCTGCCAGCAAATTAGATCAAAGAGCTGTCAGTTTAAAATCATGCAATTCATTAAGGGAACAAACTTAAAATATACTTAGTCTAAAATAACATTTACCAAGAGGCAGGATTGATGTACGTAGCTAGAACAGATCTAGGAACTAGAAGAGAGTACCAAAAAATGGAACGTTGACTTTCTGGCACCGTATCAACTCTTTTCAAAAACGGAAGGTCAGCGTATTAATAATAACAACTACTATTTATTGAGATCCTACCCTGTGCCAGGCCAGGCGCTTTACAAAGTTTTTATCTGTAACCTACCACATGGAAAATGTAGTTATTCTCATTTTTCAGATGAGAGATCGGAGAGTCAGGAACTTGCTGAAAAGCACACAGCAAGTCAATGGTGGATTGCCACGCTGTCTGTCTGCCTGGCTGTCTGTCCACCGAACCAGACTGCTTCCCAATACGTGCTATCAAAAGGGTACACATTGGGGCGCCTGGGTGGCTCAGTCGGTTGGGCGTCTGACTTCGACTCAGGCCATGATCTCGCAGTCTGTGAGTTCAAGCCCCATGTCGGGCTCTACGCTGACAGCTCAGAGCCTGGAGCCTGCTTCAGATTCTGTCTCTATCTCTCTCTGCCCCTCCCCTACTCTCACTGTGTGTCTCTCTCTCTCTCAAAAATAACATAAAAACATTTAAAAATTTTTAAAAAAAAGGGATACACATTATGGCTAAACAGTCTACATTTTAAGCTAATCTTTCATCCAAATATTTGTTTTCATTGCATCTTATTCAACCCTTGACAGAAGGTAGGTCCTAACTTCAGCTTAAAAATATGGTCCTTAGGGTGCCTGGGTGGCTCAGTCAGTTAAGTGTTCAACTCTTGATTTCGGCTCAGGTCATGGTCTCATGGTTCCTGGGTTCAAGCCCCGTGTCGGGCTCTGCACTGACAGTGCTTGGGATTCTCTTTCTCTCCCTCTCTCTCTGCCCTCGCCCAAATAAATAAATAAACTTTTTTAAAAAAATGGTCCTTGAAGCTATTCGAATACTGACCATGATAAAACAATAGGAGAAACTGACCTGGGGCCTTTGACTCAAGAAATATTGCTATATTTCATGTTTGAGTCTGCTGGAAGGGGGCTGCAAGCCAATCTTGCATATATTATATGCTTCAGTATCTATAGCTGTATTCTTGTCCACTGGGTTAATAGCTACCTCGCGAGGTGGTAAGAGAAGAAAATAACGTATCGGGTCAACTCTGGATTCGCTCTCTCCTCTGGGCTCCAGAATAGTATAACCAAAGCCATTTAGATGCCCCATAGGTACCTCCAATTAATTCATCACCTCTGGAAGTGAACACAGCATTTCCCTCCAAACTAACTCTTCCTGGTTTTCCGGTGAAGATCCTTCAGAGGGGGAGCAAACAGTTTGCTCCAGCCACGCGAGGGCCCCAGGGAGTAACTGGGGTGATAACTCCTAACTTCCCATCCCCCACATCAGATACTCACCAGGTCAGGTCACTTTTGTTCCTTAACGTCTCGGATGTGTCCGCTCCCCTCTGTGCGTACGACTGCAGCCTTAGTTCAAGGTACCATATGTCTCTCTCACTACTGCAACCCCCTCCTGACTGGCTCCAATCTTTCCCGCCTTGCCCTATCCCAACGACCTTCCATATTGATTCCAGAGAAAATGTTCTAAAGAGCAAATCTAATAATGACACTTTTCTGCTTAAAATCAAGTGACCTCCCTCTGAGCCCCCAGATTTTTTTAACACCTTCATTGAGATATAATTGACATATCATACAATTTACCCACTTCAACTGTTTAGTTCCATGGTTTTAAGATATTATGAGAGCCGTACGTCCATCAACACGAGCAATCTTAGAATATCTTCATTAAGTAAAAGGAAACTCCATACCCATTCACAGTCACTCTCTATTTCTCTCCACCCTCTCTCATCCCTGGCAATAAATGATCTGCTTTCTGTCTCTCTAAACTTGCTGATACTGACATTTTATATAAATGGGACCATACACTATGTGGTCTTTTAGGACTGACTTCTTTCCCTTAGCGTGATGTTTTCCGGGTTCATCCATGTTGTAACCTATATCAGTACTTTGTTCCTTTTTCATGGCTGAATAATATTCCACTGTATGGATATACCACCTCTGTGTATCTATTCATTCATCAGATCACCACCTTTTGACTATTACGAGTAGTGCTCCTTCGAACATTCACATACAAGTGTTCGTATGGATATACATTTTCGTTTCTCTTGGCTAGACATGAGTGAAAGTGCTGGGTCATAGTTAACTTTTTTTGTATTTAACTTTTTAAGAAACTGCCAGGCTGTTTTCTAAAGTAGCTGTACTACCCTCAGATATTTTTAAATCCAAGTTGTTTAATGGGGTTTGCAAAGCCCTTCCTGATTACCTTCCTGGTTACAGCCTACCTTTCCGTCTTCATCTCCGTCTATACCCCAATGCAGCCCGTCTGCTTCAATTACGCCCACTTAGCAATGCTTGAAAACAAATCCTCTGTGTCATTTGGCTTCCGTAAACATTGTTTCCCCATGCTTGGACCACCCCTCTCCAGGCTAATGCCCACTGGTCCTCAGGCCCCAATTTCTGTGACACTTCTCCCCAGAGCCCCCAACAATCCTGGCATCAACCTTTTGCTCTGTCACGCGGGCCCTGAATTTACTATTCCAGCAGCACTTGTCACACGTACTGTCATTGGTGACCTCATTGGTGACCTTGAGACTTTACTAAACGGTAAGCTCCCTGAGGGTAAGGATTATACTCTTTGTCCTTGGCCAAGAACGGTTCCTGGAGTCTTGGAGGTCCCCAATAAATATTTAGTGAGTGTACAAAGCCGCTGACATATAGTAGGTTATCACTCCTCTTCCCTGACGAATTGAGCTGTGGAGTGATGGTCCCCATCTCCCTTCACCCAAAGGAAATCGTTCACCAATCCTCTCGGAGATGCACAATCTAATTTTTAAAATAAAACACTTGTGGTTCCTTCCTAATTCTGTTTTGCTTGGGCTAAGAATAAAATGAGTTGGCATTTCTTGGGTATATATCAACTGACAGTAGAGGGAGCCAAGCCAAGAATGTGTTAGGTAGCTGGTAGGAATCTGTATGTGATTAAAAATAGGCCATGTGTAATAATGAGACATTGAAAATTACTCAAATGACCAACAATTGGGGAATAACCAAATCGATTCTGGTCGTAGACAGATAGATGAATAATACCGCCATTAAAATTGTAAATACGGAAATGTCTGTTTGAAATGATCCTAACAATAAAACCGGAACACCAACTAGAATATACACGTTGGTCACAAGTAGGCAACATTGTGTGTGCGTGAGATGACAACGAACAGAAAAGATCACGTCATAGAACCATACTAACTGTGGGTGTTGTCTGGTGAAATTTAGAATTTTGCTCTTTCAATGTTTCTTAGCTTTTGCCGTAAAGATCTATAACAAATGATTGCCACGTATTGCTCTGAAAGTGTGTGTCACAAATTAAACCTACTGAAGTTCCCTAAGGTAACTAAGGGAAATGTTGAAACTAAGGGAAACTAGTTGAAAATGTTTTGGATGTATATATGATGCATTGCAGCCTTTAATGTAAAAATCTCTATATATGTACATGTTGCATACATATATTGTATACCTACACACACATGTATACGTGTCTTCCCCAGTGCTCATAAAGAAGGCAAAATATTTTCACTCTGTGATTCCTCCTTGCCCCTAGCACCTTTGGGAGTCAAACAAAGCAAGCACTATGGTATCATCCCCTCTTCATCCATTTAACTTTAGACACAAGCCAAAACTGAGATTTGTGGGGCACCTGGGTGGCTCAGTCGGTTAAAGCGTCTGACTTTGGCTCAGGTCGTGATCTCACATCATGAGTTCGAGCCCCGCATTGGGCTCCGTGCTGACAGCTCAGAGCCTGGAGCCTGCTTCCAATTCTACGTCTAACTCTCTCTCTCTCTCTCTCTCTCTCTCTCTCTGCCCCTCCCCTGCCCACATTCTGTTTCTGTCTCTCAAAAATAAATAAACATTTAAAAATGAAAACAAAACACAAAAACTGAGATTTGTAAGATGGCTTGCTCAAGGTTACACAGCGAGAACCAAGACTGGAACCAAGATTGGAAGATCAAGATTGGATCAAGATTGGAACCAAGATCAGAACCAAGATTGGAATCCAGGTGTCTCCACACAGACACAATTCCTTAACTCTGCCCAGAAACTGGAGCTAAAATGCAAGCAGGAAGGGCCCACAAGTACTCAGGATCTGCAGAGTTCTTTACTGAAGCATCTTTGCCCAATATCCTGCCCCAGGAGACGCTCCGGAAGCGTTTGTTCAAAACATCGATGGATCGATGGGTCCATCAATGGGCATGAGTTCAACAGGTCAACACTGCTCAGCAAAAATTGTTTGGTATTCTATGATGTTATTTTCACCAGACCCTCACTAGGACTTCCAACTTTTCCTCTACAAAAATTCCATCTATTCATTTATTCACTCGGCAATTGGTTATTGCTTATTAATTACCAGGCAACTGCTCTGTGCAAGAGGCTGTGTTAGTAGCTTAAGAAGTGATAGGAATAAGGTATTGTTCTCACTTTGATGTATTTATAATCTACTAGAAGAATGCGATTCATATTTTTAAAAAATCCCTAAATTTCCAGGCAAAATCTGAGGTCAAGAGAAGATGACAAACGCTGTTCAGAGAATCCGGAGGAGAGAGATGTGGTGTCTAATTGACAGGATAGAGGCAAACGCCATGGAAACGTGGCATTTCGGCGGGGCCTTGAATGACAGGTACAATTTCAGAAGATGGGCTGGGGGAGGACATTTCAGGAGAAGCAAAGCATTTTCACAAAGACGCGAGGTAAAAAATTCACAAAGGTGAGGATCTAAGAAACAGTTTCCTCAGGGAAATAAATGCTCTTCTGCTAACGTGGGTTCTCTTTTTCCACAGGTGCCTTTGTCTAAAGGTGAAGTGCACGGGTCCCCGGTCACCTCACGTGCCTCACGCAGATGCTGGGTCCCAGCTATGCAGGAACATGCTGTGAGGACTTGTGTGTTCAGTTCCTGTAGAAAGTAGCGTTAGTCCCGGTGTGCAGTGGAGTGTGAAACAAAGGTGCAGAGAGCCCGGGGCCGTTCTCAAGGTCACAGGATGAGTCAGCCGGGTAGAAACCCTAGAACGAGGGCTGTACCTCTCCAAGGGAGGCTGCATAGACATGTGTGCGGGAAAGCACAGTGTGTTCCCACCCCCTGCCCTCTGCGTCCAAGTGGTGCCTTTCTTCCTAGGAGCTCAGCATGTGCTGTAGACATGATTTGCTTCTCTCTCTCTCATGGTTGAAGGAAGGTGAAGGCATATTTACCTTCTTTTCTCAAAGAGACGAACCAAAGTCCACAAGGAATCCTAAGCAGTTTATCTGATACCATGTAATATGTGCTAGAGTTAAGCAGGCTTCGGGCCCAGGAGTCATGTTCCATGTGGTTCCTGGGTTGAGACTGCGGAGCCAGGGGCCGGGCATTCGAAGACCTGACTCGGGATCCCGGCTCTTTGCCCAATATCCTGCCCCAGGAGATGCTCCGGAAGCGTTTGTTCAAAACATCGATGGATTGCCTCCAATTGCCTACATCGATTGCCTACAGTTCCAGCCTGGACAATTGCCCCTCCCCTTTTAGTCTCTTCCTTCATCTGTCAATGGGAATAACACGATGCTTTTGTGTCTGTCTTCAACACACATTTTTAATGCTAAGAAAACACATCTGAAACCGTACCTGCGAATGCATTAAAATTGGTTACTTTGGGGGGCCGGCGCGGGCGTTCAGTCGGCTAAGCGTCCGATGCTTGGTTTCCGCACAGGTCATGATCTCACAGTTTGTGATTTTGAGCCCCCACGTCAGGCTCTATGCTGACCATGTGAACCTGCTTGGAATTTTCTCTCTGCCCCTTCTCCACTCGTGCTCTTTCTTTCCAAATAAGTAGACATTAAAAAAATATCGGTTACTTTGGGGAGGAAAGTGGAAGCGATTGACTTCTATCTGTTCTTGACGTGCTTCTTTTTCATTCGGGATGGCTGACAGTGACCTAGGCAAACCAAGGGATAAAAATAACAGCAATCTCATAAACTACCACACAGAAAAGATCTAGCCCGGTGATTGCCAAATACTGCCTTCTCCATAAAAGTTGGTTTCATGTTTTTTTAATGTTTGATTTTTGAGAGACAGAGAAACAGATCGCAAGAGGGGGAGGGGCAGAGAGAGAGGGAGACACAGAATCCGAAGCGGGCTCCAGGCTCGGAGCTGCCAGCACAGAGCCCCACGCGGGGCTCAAACTCATGGACCGTGAGATCATGACCTGAACCGAAGTCAGACGCTTAAGTGACTGAGCCACCCAGACGCCCCTCATCTTTTGAAAATGAGTCAGTATGCTTTGTGGTGACGAAGAGGTGGAATGTGAGACAGAAAAAAAACAAAGAACAATAGAAGAGTAACACAAAGTTTCTAATCAAGGGCTAAATTCCTTGAGAGATCATGAATGGAGAGGAAAGAGCACCGGCCTTGGCTTTGAGAAACAGACCCGTTTTCAAGGTCACTGCTGCCACACATCCGTTCTAGGACACGGGAGAAGTCATAACCTCTCTGGGCCTTAGTTTCCTTATCTGTAAATGGAGAGAAAAATCCTCACCGTATAGATTTACTGTAAGGATTCTATGAGACAAACACGTAGGATGCTCCAGAAGGCACTGAATATCACACACAGTACGGGCCACGGAAATAAAAACACCGTGTTTACCTACAAAGTTCCTATTTTACCTGCTTCTGGCACAGACTGTTTCACAGGGCGTCTCTAGGACGGTATCACAGGGGCTCACCTACACTGTTTTAGCCATAAGTTATTCTTTTAAAAATACTTTGTATCGTACGCTTGAAAGTTACTGTGAGGGTAGAGCTTTCAGGTTCTTACCATAACAACAACAAAATTCTAGTTATGCGAGGGTGAAGATAACGAACCTTATTGAGATAAACATGTTGCCACGTGTTCGTATCTCAAGCCACCATCGTATTGTATACGCAACGTCACGTACGCAACGTCACGTGTCAATTGCCTCTCAATAAATCGAGGAAAAAACCGTTTCCACAGATACAAATTGAAGCCCAAAAAAGCACACCAAAGACCCGCCGGAGTGGACCTAACTTTCGATCTTTCTGATCAAGACAGGCTTTTCAAGCTCACATACTTGTGGTCAAGCGTTGACCTCGGTGATCTCCGGGTACTTCCGGGACATGGTATGTTTACTCTCCTGCAGCCTTCCATAGCAGATGTGTTTAAAGAGCAATAAACTCAAGAGAGTTAAAAAAAAAAAAAAAAAAAAAGCCATAAACTCAGCAATGAATGATAGGTAGGGACATGCTTGATTTCTTCTGGACCTCCTTGTTCTGAGTCAAAGAATTTTCCCTGGGTAGGAATTTGGCCCATGTACTCTGTTGGGTGTACCTAGCTGAGGTATACTTTTATTTTCATTTTTTTAAAGTTTATTTATTTTGAGAGAGAGACAGAGAGAGCACGAGCAGGGGAGGGGCAGAGAACGAGAGACAGAAGGAGAGAGAGAATCCCAAGCAGGCTCCACGCTGTCAGCTCAGAGCCAGAGGCGAGGGCTCAAACCCACGAACTGTGAGATCATGGCCTGAGCTGAAACCAAGAGTCAGTTGCTTCACCAACTGAGCCACCCAGGCACCCTGGGATATTTTTATAGGAAGCTGTAAATCAGGGATGATCTTTGTCCCTTTCAACTCAGAGCAGTTGGCTTTCTGGTTTCTTCACCTACGAAATGAAGCCGGCCTGTTGTCGTGACAGCTTGACATCATGGCTTGTGAGATTTAGATGAGACACTGTATGTTTGCACAGTGTTGTGCAAACTGGGAATAATAAACCATCCAGGAGAAAACCCACAAGGGGAGCTGAGGTCCCAAATCCTAGAACCCCGGCCTCAGTTTTCTTGTCCGCGGAGAGACTTAACGGAAACGTTCCCGAAACTCAGTGGAAAAGGAACATTTTGCTGTTGAATTTGATCTATTCTTTTTTTTCCCCTAAAATCTCCCGCTTCGTGTGTTCTTGCTCTCAGTGTAATACTTTGGATCTTGGTTCAGTGTCCTGTGTGTCTGAGCCTTGACTCTCTCTGCCACCTCCCTTCCCCTTCTCTTTGCTATTGTGGGCTCTTCCAGGCAGAGGTAGGGGAGCAGTAGTTCTCAGAGGGAGCATAGGGGCAGGTCGTGGCGTCTCTTGCTAATTCCATCTCTTAATGACGCCACAAAAGGGCAAAAACAATCTTCTGAGAAAGCTTGTCTTCTCTCATTTATTGGGCCCTCCCCGTGTGCCAGGCGCCGCCCTTACGGTCCGCACAACAGTCTATGGGCGAGGACTTTTATCTACGTCGCGGTTAAGGAAAGGAAGAACTTAAGTGGCTTGTTCGCAGTCACACAGCTAATCGATGACAGAGGTGGGCTTAAAATCGAGGTGCATCTGACATCGAAGCTTTTAGCCCCTGGCCTCCACTGGCTCCTGCTCTACTAACACTTGCGTTTGACCTGGAGCAAATCCGACCCCCACCAGCCACCCCACCTTCCCACAGGTGCAGGGTTGTTGTTCATCCAGCTGGGACATCCTCTGCCCTCTCTTGAAAACCCTGGCTAACTCCTGTTTGCCTTTTAAGACTCAGTTCCGGAGATGCCTTGGCTGACATCCTCAACTTGACCTCAAGCCCCCCCCCCCATCCCCCACCCCAGGCTCCCACGGTCCTAACACTATGAATTTTCATGTTTCGATTTTTGGGTTACCTGTGTGTGCTCTCACAGCGAGCAACCTGAGGGCAATTTTTTTGTGCATTCCCAACGCTTAGCCACTGCCTGGCACCGGCCCGAAGTTGGCCCTCTGTACTTGTCCATTGAATGAGTAAATGGATTAATATATAATGAATACGCGAATAGCAACAAAGGCTACAACAGAGAACAGCCCAACCCTGCTCCTTACTTCTTGTACCCTCATTTTTATCGACGCGGCAACCAAGTAGCACTAAATCAATTCAACAAAGATTTATTGCGCCGTAGGGAGGTGTCGCAGAGTGCTGGCACTTTGCTTCAGAGTATCTCAGAAGCAAGGACCCTGGGCACAGATGTCTGGTCTGTAAGAGGAGTGTGATAATCATACCTTTATCACAGGATTGCCATGGGGTCAGGTCGCAGAATAGATACAAAAGCTCTTCTGAAATTGCAAGGTGATATGCACATGTCGGTGGTGGTTATTTTACTGTTATTGCTACACACAAGGCACTCTGTCAGGCCCCGAAGGGGGACTTGAAGATGAGTAAACTACTGCCCACAGGACACTGGCCACAAAATGAAGCACTCAAAGGCCTATGAAATAAGGCAGAAGTTCAACGACCTAGAGGGGCTCGCAGGAGGGAGAAATCAGGAGTCAGGGGTCAGGAAAGCCCATTGTCTAAGGCTGTGGGAACTGTGAGGGAGGTTGAACGGCAAGGTCACACTCCGAAGCCATTTATGGTCATGGACAGCGTCATAAGCAACTGAACTGTGTGGTATTTGAACACAACAGGATCTTCCAGGGTGTGGTCAGTGAAGGCCACAGAGACCTGGGCTGGATCTCAAAGAATGGGTTGGATTCAGGTTCGGGGACAGGTTGGATTCAGGTTGTCCTTGCTGGACAGAGGATACAAATAATGGCAGGCTGGAGCTTAGAGAGTCTGGGAGACTAAGGATCGAGGAGAGCAGAGCCAGGGCTCGTGGTGCTCTATTCAGGCCTCATCCCATGACCCCAGGCGAAGCATCAAAACCGTATGAAGGGCCACCCGGGGTGGATCCATAGTCCATTCAGTACTCTATATTTGGACCGTAACTCCAGGGGATATTTTGGGAGAGCTTCTGGTGATACTCTTTGGATGAGTCTTTAGTGATTGGGAAGCTAAATTGTATAATAACCTACTCTGGAACAATCATTCATGACTTTTTATTAACCCTGTCTTCATCTCTAGGCAAAAACTCACAGACACACAAAAGACTATCTTCAAGGAATGTTCTATGATACAAAGCTGTTTCATAGGCTCTTGAATGGCTGATAGAAAAAAAAATTTTTTATATAAAAAGCAACCCTTAAAAAAAAAAAACAAACCCAAACTGTAGAGAATGAACAGCAGATCAGTTGCCTAGGGCTGGGGCTGGGAATGGGGATTGGATTGATTGTGCAAATTGATCACGTTGGCACAAGGGAACCTTTGGAGGATGGAAGGGTTGGAAATTACAATGGGTGGATTTTATGTTGTGCATATTACAACTCACAAGATTTAAAATAAAAGAACTATATGAATGCTTCCTTCAGTCCTTAACCATAAAACATTATTCTTTTTTTAAGTTTTTTTAGAAGTTTATTTATTTTGAAAGAGCGAGACAGAGATAGAGCACGAACAAGGATGGGCAGAAAGAGAGAGAAAGAGAGAGAATCCCAAGCAGACTACGCGCTGTCAGTGCAAAGAGCCCAATTCAGGGCTCGAACTCACGAAGCCAAGAGATCATGACCTGAGCTGAAATCAAGAGCCAGCTTAACCGACAGTCACCCAGGCACCCCAAAACATTATTCCTTACCCAGAAAGAAATGGCAAGGACAGAGACGAGAATGAGAGGACACCCAAAGTCATGTCACATCAGAAATGTAAAGACTTGGGGATGGTCAAGCTAGAAAGGCGAGGGGAAGGGAAGAGAGGAACCCTGGGGGTACTCCGTGGGGGAAAGGGATGCGAGGTGATCTGTGTAACCCAGGGGAGGTTGAACTCACTGAGATGGATGAATGTCTACTTTGCTCTGAGAAGTCGGGAGCCACCCAGCACTGGGCGTGGGCCCAATGCCCTGCTGTTGATGTTGTAGGTCTTTAAACATCGGATGAGGGTGTGGTGTATAAAGACCTGAAGGCCCTTTCTCTCCCTAAGAGTCTATGATTCTCTAAACTTGGTGAAATGTGGCCTTGCCTCACACATTAGGAGAGAAGGGAGAAAGCAGACCAGATTTGTGTTCTTTTCCTTCCCAAAGCGTCCGACTACAAAACTGGGCAAAAAGATCCCGCAGCCAAGACAAGGAACTTTCTTTACGGTAGCCAGAGCTTGAGAGTCAATTCTGTTGAACTTTGGGGCCTTAAGGTCTTTGAGTTCAATCCTTGGCTTGGCATCTAGAAGCTTCCATCTGTAGAACTCTGAGCTCCCTTCGCAGCCTTTCTTCCATGTTCCCTGCTGCAAACCATCTGTTCCAGGGGAGCTGACCAACACACAGCCCCTCCCCCCCCATGCCTTTCACATTTTCCATTCTGCATCGTTCTTCAGATCACTACCCCTGCATGAAATGCCCTACTCTGATCATCACCCTTGCCTAAGCCTTAACCTACCCACAAGGCCAAAATCCAGTCGCATCCTGCCACTGCCTCACTGGTGACATAGCTGTGGAAGTGTATCCTGGGAGTACCTCACCGGGAGCCGTCTGCCGGCAAAGGTCAAAGCTGATCATTGGGGGACTGAGACTACAATAGGCCCAGGGATGAACTGGGAATCCAAATGGGCCAAAGTCAAGGGGATGTTGACAGGATTAGGGAATCCAAACAGAACGCTGATCTAGTGGGGTTTTGTTTTCTCTCAAAGTTTTAATTTATGTATACTGTATATGTAATATTCAGAAAATCCAGAATGGGATGCCTGGGTGGCTTAGTCGATTAAGCATCAGACTCTTGGTTTCGGCTCAGGTCATGATCTCGCGGTCCGTGGGATCGAGCCCCACGTCAGACTCTGTGCTGATGGCTCAGAGCCTGGAGCCTGCCTCAGATTCTGTGTGTGTCTCTCTCTGTCCCTCCTCCATTCATGCTCTGTCTCTCTCTGAAAATAAATAAATAAAACACTTTTTTTAAAAGTTCCAAAATAAATAAACAAATAAATAAAATGATGCCCCTGCTGAAAATGTAATGGTCATTGAAATGCCATTTCTTATTTTTTGGCAAGCAAGAGAGGAATAGTTGTAATTTCTCTGTCCAAAGGTTTTTAAAAATCAGCTTACTAACTATTCTCCAAAAGGTATCCTCTTGGCCTTTGATGGTCTCTATTTTCAAACTGAATGGGAAAAATTGAAAATGAAGAGACTATATCCTAAGGGGGGGGGGGGTGTCCAAAATTGAAAAATGTTATAGACATTTCAGTTTATATTTTCATAACCAGTAATCGGTGATCTCTCTATAAATATTACCTTATTATTTGAAGATACCACAATATAAAGGCATGTTAGGCACAAAGCTCTTATGTGCAATAAATATGTCATAAGCTGAAGTCAGTTGACACACTATTAGTTACACCATTCCCAACAACCAAACCCACAATCACTTCCCAGCCTTTGGGTGACATGCTTGGACAGCCTGTCGTATTCAAGGTGATTATATCCTAGGAAGAAACAGTTGTATCCTTTGGAATAGGTCCAATTCCCGGAAATGCCTCAGGAATCAAGATGGAGTAACCAAGGTCCCCAAGTTGTCTCCTCTTGTCTCACCTCCCGTGTTGTTTCTGCACAAGGAGGAAGGGCTGGAGTGGAAGGAAGGAAGTGGATGTGCTCTTGGCATTGTTTGGCTGTGGTTCTAAACCACTGATTAACCAGTACTTGTCATCTTTAAAAAGAAAAACTTGACTCCTGGTTCCAATTTCATAAGTGGCTTTATAGCTCAGGAAACTTCCACCAAAGGGCCCATCCTTAAAGAAAAAAATTTTTCCTCCAACTGCAGTGATAGGATCAACATTGAAATGGGGGCCACAGGTGGTTGGTCGCCTAGTGTAAGGATGCTTTTCTGAGTCTCCTTACAAAGACTGGACGTCACAGATGTCATCCGTAGAGAGGAGAAAATCTGTTAAAGTCAACGTAACTGTAGAGGGAGAACATGAGAGCCTTTGGATCTTTGGAATGGCCAAGCTCTTGAACAACAGCAGTAAACAAGTTTATGCCTTTGGTGTGTTTAACCTAGATTTCAGCCCCACCGAAATGCAAGGCTTCTTGAATGCCAGCTCGGGCTCCATAAGCTTGATGGGTCCACCTCGGCCATCAAAGGATTGGAGCCCCTCGTGTGAGCTCCTTGTGTGAAATGTATCCTAACGTCGGCCTCACGGGGGCTAATCTGTCTGAATTGCAGGGGGTCACGTCACTCCATACTTGAAAAGCCTCCTGGATGGCATAGTCCATATCTTTCCACACCACGTCAGGAATGTAATTCTTGATTCCGTAGGTTACGTATGTTCTGCCCAGACAGGCTTCCCCATCATTGTGCCGGACCAGTGAACATGGGGTCCTCCGCAGTGAGGTGTTTACATCATTGCCAGAAGAGATGCACCCGGTTGCCCCGTCACATTAAGCCCCAAGAACTGCTGCGTGTCCTGGGTTATGTCCACCAGCAAGTCGCTAATGACTCATTTTGAGCACGGGAGTTCTTTCCATCTCCATCTGGGGGCCATAAAAGGTGCCCAGGTGCCTTTATACCACATCATCTTCTTCTAGACTTGTACCATCAGGCAGAGGAACAGCTCCAGAGGCAGGAGCTTGAAGAACCAGACTTAAGAGTAGAAACTTCTAACTTTCTCTTGAATAGTTTAACCCAACTTACTTTGTTCCTTTTCAATCTCCAGCTGGCTTTTATTCCTGCCTTTTATAGATGCAGATATTTCCACCCCCAACATCCCTCCGTGTCTCTGACACCAGATCTCAGGGAGCACTCCCACCTCTAAATTCCTTATTATCTGTACTTCCTCTTTGATAACACTTTGTATTATCACTTAGCTTTTCCTCAAAATGATCGGATTTACCAACTGTGTTGTAAGACCCTCGATGGCACACAGGCCAACCTGAGTTTCCAGTTTTCTTATTACTTTTTTTGTTTATTTGTTATTTTTTTATTTTTGAGGTTGACATCTCCCTCTACTTCCCACTCTCTCCTTTGACCCTGAATCTTCAAATTTAGACCAAAAGAGTTTTCACAGGTGCATTCAAATGAAAGTGAGGTGAGGAATTTGGAACTGCCCTCTGGCCAGAGGGAAAGGAAGCCCCAGCATTCAGGATCAATGTCCTCAAATGATGGCATCGTAAGCACCTCAGATCAAGCCTGATTTTTGTTTTGAGAGGAGGGGGGCACCTGGTGGCTCAGTCATGATCACGCGGTTCGTGGGTTCAAGCCCCGCATCAGGCTCTGTGCTGATGGCATGGAGCCTGCTTTAGATTCTCTCTCCCTCCCTCCCCTGCTTGAACTCTCTCTCAAGAAAGAAAGAAAGAAAGAAAGAAAGAAAGAAAGAAAGAGGGGGAGGGACAGAGAGAGAGAGAGAGAGAGAGAGAATCCTAAGCAGGCTCCATGCTCAACATGGAGCCCAACACTGGGCTCGATCCCACGACCCTGGGATCGTGACCTGAGCCGAAATCAAGAGTCAGACACCCAACCAACTGAGCCACCAGGGGCCCCAAGGCTGATATTTAAAATTAGGACTCTCAGGGCGCCTGGGTAGCTCAGTCGGTTGAGCGCCTGACTTTGGCTCAGGTCATGATCTCACAGCTCTGTGGGTTCGAGCCCCACATTGGGCTCGGAGCCTGGAGCCTGCTTCGGATTCTGTGTCTCCCTCTCTCTGCCCCTAACCCACTTGCATTCCGTCTCTGTCTCTCTCAAAAATAAATAAAAACATTAAAAAATAATAAAATAAAATAAAATAAAATAAAATAAAATAAAATAAAATAAAATAAGGACTCTATATCTACACATCCACGTCGGAAGTTTTAGGCTCGTCTGAGCCTTTGGTTGTTGTGGTTAAAGGAAACAAATGCTGTTGCGGGGGGGATCCAGCCTGCATGTAAATGATTCCCTCAGAATGAAAGGGCTTAATGTAAAACATTTTTCTGCAAGTCATTCCACATTCATTAAGTACTATCGCTTTTATTTGTCTTTTAAACCCCTTTTACGAGTGGGAGGACCCCAGAGAGTTTACAAATAACGCCAGTGCCAATGCAGGTGGTTAGTACGACCTAACACACATCCATCTACTGGGGAAGTCCTGGGAGGGGAGACTGCTTTACCATTTATTCCAGTTACTCACTCTTGTTTCGGCCATCGAGTCGTGTTTAAAGGGGCCCTTCGAGGTTATTTGGCTCAAACTCCCAGCAAATTCTGGGATTTGCTTTCATATCTGACCACTCCGATATCCTTCATATCTGACCACTCATATTCGACCACTCCGAGCGTTGGCAGATCACCCCTGTGTGAGGCAGTCCCACCCCCCATGCCTAGCTATGGCGCTCAAGAAATTTCCCGCGGGGGGAGGGTGGGAATCTTCTTGATATTTGTCTGCACTTGCCCCCCGTCTGCTCCCTTCACTGAATGGAACGTCTTGACCTAGTAAGTCTTGTCCCACCCACCAGGGCACGGACACCCATGTGGGTTTTGTAAGCCTGAATATCAGAGACGGTGTCGGAATATGCATGGAGTGGGTAGCCCCTTTCTCGTTTCTTCCTTCTGTTACTTCAGATAAGTTCAGTTTAGAGAGTTATATAATTCTCAAATTTATAAGGGGCCTCAAAGTTCATCTAGGACGTAAATTCCCAACATGAGCAAAAAAACCCACCTGACTCTTTTATGCACAGAGTGCAGATGCGCATACAGCACGTAAACATACACACGGCATATCACATATCAGGTGGTGGTACATTTTTATGGCAGAGGGTAACGAGGAAAATCCATCTTTAAAAAGGATCTTAGGGGAGAAATAACGAAAACACAAAGTTGAGAAACACTGATGGGCCAGTGTCTTGAGGCCAATTAACTCAGAATCCATCAGGAGTGGGATCCAAACAGCACTTTTTTTTTTTTAATGTTTTTTATTTATTTTTTGAGAGAGAGAGCATGAGCTGGGGAGGGGCAGAGAGAGAGGGGGGCAGAGGATTCGACGTGGGCTGTGCGCTGACAGCAGCAAGCCGGATATGGGGCTCGAACTCGCAAACCGTGAGATCGTGACCTGAGCCAGCCTACGTCGGACGCTCAACCGACTAAGCCACCCAAGTGCCCCAAAACAGCACAATTTTTCAAAACTAGTTTTTGACTATACAGCTGAGATTGAGCACCAGTGACCTAGACGAACCCTCCTCTTATCCCATGGGGCATTTGGGGACCGAGAAAGAGAAATAACCTGTTGTGATGAGCAAACTAGACAGGAGTAGAGTCCCTCTTGACGGCTATTTGAACCTTTTTTTTCACCGTGCCATGATGTTTTTTTCAACTTTTTTCTGTACCATTTTGTTATGCTTTTATAACATGTTAGCCTGTGGACAATTTGGCCCATGTGTTTATACCACACTTTATCCTGACAGCTTGAGTAATGAGGTACCGCCCTTTGTGAAAGTGGAAAATGTGCTATCTGCACATGGCTTTTAAATTTTTCAAATATAAAACGTCTATTATAAAACCGAAGTTTCTATTTCTCAACCCCGACTCCAGTATCCCAGTCACTGACTTCCTCCCCCAGGCGTGGGCTCTGTGCCAAGCGTCTTGACTATCTTTCCGACAAAATTGTGTGCCTCCTTCGGTGGCTCTTAAATAATGAAATCGCTTGATAATTAAACAGAAAACGATAGTGTTCAAATCAGGGCTCCCAAGTGGCTTTACTCCCGGCTTCATTATATCTTCCTCAGGGTCTGGTAAGAAGTACACACTCTTCACCAGGAGTGAAAATAGCATCACTTTGAGCAACGCCACTCTTACACTTTAATTTTATACCGAACCTGCCCGTACTGAAAATATCCCTGTAAACTACGACCACAACAGGCTGTCTCATTGTCCCATTACATGGCAGCCGGATGGTAAGTTACCCAGCATTTCACAGAACAATCTAGAAAACTTTGCCTATCACAGACTTCCTCTTTTTTTTCTTCCTTTGAAAGCAAATTGCTTTAAGCACACATCAAAGTCCTGAATAGCTGATATATTTAATAAACTGTAAAAAGTCATGGTGTTTTTCCAAATGCATATAATCATATGTCATGCTTGTTGGATAATCTGGATTACTTGGATAGTTGGACTATTGATTCCTCTCATTCATGATGAGAGTTTTAAATTAGAACCTTTCAAAGGAAAAAGAGAACATCCATCTTTTTTTTTTTTTCCAGAGAGAGAGAGAGAGAGCAAGAGAGAGCGTGCGCAGGAGAGGGGCAGAGGGAGAGGGAGAGATCATCTTAAGCAGGCTCCATGCTCGTTGCAGAGCCCGATGCCAGGCTTGAGCCCATGACCCTGGGATCATGACTTGAGCCAAAATCAAGAGTCAGAGGCTCACCCAACTGAGCCACACAGGGCCTCCTAAGTGTCTTTCTTAACACAATATTCTCGATGTCCCAAAAGATGACCTCTGGCAGTGACAAGCAATCATCTAGGGACTCAGGCTAGGTTGATAACTAGTGTCCAAACTTCTGCTCCTCTTCCCCACCCAAGTCTCAACTCTGAGGTGCTACCCTAAGGAGAAAACCAATGTTATTTCCCTGGGAAGAGAAATTTTTAAAACCGTTCTCTTGGAATTTATCCCTACCCTGAACATGCTGACATAGAAGTGATAACAGTGAAATTTGGAAAGTTCTTCCTCAAATAAGAGAATACTCACACTGAGAGGAAAAACAGAACGCATTCCACCCCGTCATTTCATTTGACAGAAAGAAAACTGAAGACGAGGGAGGTTATCTGATTTGTCCAAGGTCACGTGGGAAAATTCACTCTTACTATGTAGTTGTTGGGGGTCTACTGTGTGCCCAGCATGTCCCAGGCACGGGGGTACAGCCCCCAGTGGGTTTCCATCAGGGGCACGAGCGGCAGCCCCAGGGCCAGGATTTAGTTCTGTCCTCTCCCACCATTCTCCATTACAGTCCCCTCTGGGGGACCGCTGGCCTTGCCTCCTCAGAGGATCAGCATTCAGAATGATAAAAATAAAACAATTTCCAGGAAGATGGAGCCTCATTTCTCTCAGTCCCTTCTGGCAGAAATTGAAGGATATTTGGGAGAAAGCCAGGGACACGAATGTGTCCTTATTTGTGGAGATGATGCCACTGTCCCAAAGCCCACAGGACATGGCCTTGACTAATTTTATAGGTAGCTCTCCTATGGTTATGCGTCCCCTTGTGAATCAAGAGGGTCGTGGGGGCTAGATGGGTGCTGTCACCCTAGAACACACACGCCACCAGAAAGCTGACCCACTCGGAGATTACAACCAAGACTTATCTCCCTAGAACGGTACTACAGCCATTTGGGCCATAAACAGAACAGCCCTCGAGTCTGACTTTCAACCAACGACTTACTGTTCCTGAAATGTCTATTTATTTTGGCTTCATGACTTAACAGAAATAGTGTGAGGTAAAATGACATGAATCACTTAAAGCCTTTCAGATGGTGAAGTACCAGTCTTGGCTGGAAATATAAAACAAGCCAATACAGGCACAAGGCACGCGCACACACACACACACACACACACACGCACACACAGAAGTTAAGACTTATCCCTACAAAAATAAAATCTGACAATAGGCAGCTTTTTGGAAGTGTCACTCTGGTACGTCTCTGTGAATGGATATCCGTTTTGTTTAAAAAATTCAAATAGATGGCTGAACCTTGAGAACATTACGCAAAGTGAAAGAAACCACTCACAAAAAAAAAAAGGCAAAATCTATAGGATTCCACTTATGTGAGGTATCCAGAGTAGTCAAATTCATGAACACAGAAAGCGGAACGGGAGATCCCAGAGGCTGGGGGGGAGGGGAGGATGGGAGGTTGTTGTTTAATGGATACAGAGTTTCAGTTTTGCAAGATGAAAATGCTCTGGAGATTGGTTGCACAACAATGTGAATATACTTAATAATACTGCCTTACACTCTTAAAATTGATTGTGACGGTAACTTTTACGTTATATGCATTTTACCTTAATTTAAGAAAATTTTGAAATAGAAATGAAGTAATACATGTTCTCCATCAAGAATTTTCTATCATGTATCAGTGATACAGGTGTCACAGAGGAAAAACTCTTCCTCTACCCTCTTATGGGTAGTGCAAGGGGCCTGTGAATTAAATTGCCAAAAGCCAGATTGGCAGGAGAAAAGATGATGTTTCTTTACATAGGTATTTGAGAGCTCACAAAGAAACCAAACTAAACTAAGGGTTTCTGTACCTGACTTAACAAGGGGAAAGGAATGGGTCGAAGAAAGCTCCTAGGGGAAGAACGAATGGTTTCTTTAGGAAAAACAAATGGGCTCTTAGTAGAAAAATAAAAGGGAGATAAGATAGTCTGCGATAATGTTTATTTATGCAAGTGCGAGCGGTCTTCTTTATCTTCTTTGGGGCCTGAATCTTCCCTGGAGAGGGGATTTATGATCATTTCATTCTAGATATCCTTCCTGGGAGTCAAACTGCCCAGAAGAGGGGAATTATGACAATCTCATTCCCAGGAGTTTCTGCTTTTAGTCAGATACATGTGTGAAGGTGGGAGGGCGGGCAGTCAGACAAAGCTTCTTTCTGGATCTGTTGATTGTCAGATGTCTTCAGCTCAAAGTAATTATTATGCCACTGCCGTCCGATTTAGACTACTTCCTAAGCGTTATTCCAAATATTAAAAAAGGTGCAGTTCATAATATTTCCCAAAACGTTAGTTACCATGTCTGCCAAACGAACCTCTTCTCTCCTTGCAAGGGGCCAAAAATTATAAACCTCACGTTGTAGTTCAGTTTCAGTCCACAAAAAGCTGAGAGTAAAAGCTCAAAAGATCTTCTGAGATCAATCGTCATCAGCAAAGGGCAGCGAAGTGATAAAATGGGGGGCTGTCATTCAGTACAAAACCATGATTTTACCCCTGGGAGGCACCCGCTGGGTGGCACAGAGGATTTTAATTTTGCTCCAGATTCTAGAGCCCAGAAGAAATGAAATCATAACATGCCCTCTTTGAGGGGATGTTCATTGGTGCTCGGGACCAAAGAGATACAGGTCTGAGTTGCTTTTTTTTAGAAGGCATGTTTGCCTGTCTATGTATGGGTATTTTTCAATATTGCTTTCATTCTTAAAATTCTATATGCTTTACTGCTTTGCAGCAAGTGCTGGAAATAAACCTAAGGACTTTTCTAGGCAGAGTAGAAACCTACAGAGTATGATCCTGGAACAGCAGCATGTGGGAGCCAGTTAGAATGCAGAATCTTGGGTCCCACCCCAGATGTACTGACTAGAATCTGCATCTCTAAAGAATCTCTTTAGGGGATTCTTGTGCCCTTAAAAGGCTGGTTAGAAACATGGAGTTCCAGGTAGGCTTGGGTGGCTCAGTTGGTTAAGCCTCTGACGTAGGCTCACGTCATGATCTCGTGGTTTGTGGAGTTCGAGCCCTGTACCAGGTTGTACAGGCAGGGAGCCTGCTCGGGTCCTTTGTCCCCACCCCCCCCCACCCCCCCCCCGCCGCTCCTCCCCTGGTGGCGCATGCTCTCTCTTTCTCGAAATAAAATTTTAAAAGGAAAAGAGAAACCTGGAGTTCTGCGTTCCACCTCAGTGAATCTTTTCTAAAGTCTGAGACTCCTTGGCCTAGGAGGCCGTGGAATTTCATATCCATAGAATTCCTGTGACAACAGTGAATTGCTTGTGGAGGAGAGTACTGGGAGAGGGACCCTTTCAATGTCATACCCTTTGTATGGCTTGAATTATTTTTTATGTGTCTATATTCTCTTTTTTACGTTTATTTATTTAAGAGAGAGAGTGCAAGCATGAGTGGAGGAGGGGAAGAGAGGGAGAGAGAATCCTAAGCAGTCTCCATGGCTTGAACCCACCAACTGTGGGATCGTGACCTGAGCCGAAATCAACCGACTGAGCCGCCCAGGTGCCCCTTAGGTGTCTATATTTTCTTTATTATGATTAAGTAATCATGAGCTGTCTCTAACCACCACATTTCAGTAGGACATTATAATTTACAAAGGACTTTCGTGATTGCACAGATATTCCAAACACCCATGAACCAAGAAGTGACACATTCGGATATCCCTAGACTACAAAGGAAGATTCTGAAGTACAGAAATAAAGAGCATAAGGAAACATTGAAAATTAGAGCCAAACATGGGATCCAAGTGTTTAAAATGTTTTTATTTTAAAAAATTCAGACATTTATAAAGTAAATAGAATATCATAATGGACTCCCATGTTCTATCATTCCCACCCCCTATTCCATTATTTATATGTATACTTTTTTAAGTAAAATGTACATACATTGAAATGCACAAATCTTACCCAAGTCCCTTTTTTCCCTTAATTCCAATCTTGTGTGGCAGAAATCTGGCTCTACCACCTCCCAAATGTAAATGCTATTGACGGATTTCCGGCTGTTTCCTACACTGAGTTGAATCATCCTTCCCTCGATTTAGGTTTGGCCAGAAACGGAATGCCTTTGTTCTCAGTCAGAAAGCATATGGGATTCTAAGTCGGACTGCTGCATTGTTACCCACTCCGCAAGTGAAGTCGGGGCCTGCCCCCTTCAAACTGCCCTCCTGGCCAATAGCCTCCCTCCAAGACCGAAGCTCAGAGCCCCTTGGCTGTGCTCCACCCCCACCCAGCCTTGCACCCCATCCGCACCGCTCTGCGTGGGCTCTCGGGCCATCAGAAATACACTCGCCGCTCATGTAGTCTTATGTGCCAGGCGTTGCTGGCGCCTCATCTCATCTCCAAGAGACCTGACCTTGCAAGACTCCCATTTCCCTTTAAAAGCTGGAAAAGAAACTCTAAGCTTGCCTTCCATCTCATTGCAGGAGATGAGTCAGCAGAACAGGAAATTCTCCCCGCACAAGCCCTTCTGATCCCGTGGGTTGGGCGTGTGTGGCATCGAGAGCGAGGGCTGGGAAGGGAACCGGCTTCTCCCCTGGAACCACTTTGAAAGGCGAACAGTGTTAAGTTGGCCGGTGAGTTTAGAAGTGTTGACACACACCTTGCCAATTAGGACTGTCCCGACATGTTTTGGGGAAAGCTCAGCTGTTTCCAAATAAGGAACAAGGCAAATAGGGAAGCCGGTGGTTGCGAAAGTCTAGGTGGCTTTAGAGCCGGAGAGGTGAGTGGAGTTGCTGCCCGTGACACTCGCCGTGCATCTGAGCGGCAAGGTCAGCTTTCTGGGATGTTTGAGGAAAGAAGTGAGTTAAGGGGAGGGGGTCCCCGAGAAGGTCCTTAAATGCCACGGAAGCCCTAGTGGTGCAATTATGCACACGTGGTGGATTACAAAACAGCAGCGAAGAGCTGCGGGCACTGGAGCCACCTCTGGCCCCATCTGCATGACACTGCCCTGTCCACCGAGGGCGCTCAGGTCACGGCCTGGGTTCTGCGCCTAACCAGCTGTGGGGCACTTGGAGTAAGTCTTCCAACTGTGTGGGGGCCCAGTTTTCTCAGCTGCTGAAAGGAAGTGCTTCAGAGCACAATAAGCTCTTCCATTTCTAAATCGCAAATCTTTCTCGACCTGGGATGCAGTTACGTCCCGGGGAAACCCCATCGTAAGTTGAAAACATCGCGAGGTCGAAATGCATTTAACGCTCCCAACCTACCGACCGGCACCGCCCAGCCGAGCTGACCTGACACGTGCTCAGAACACGGACACGAGCCTACAGCCGGGCAAAAGCGGCTCACGCCAAGCCCGTTTGGTAACACGCTGTTGATCGGCTCGTGGGATGGATTGAATACCGTACCGGAAGTGAACAACAGAACGGCTCTATGGGTGCAGAAGGGTCCCGAGTACCCGGGTTGTTGGCCCTCGCGATGGCGAGGCCGACTGCGAGCTGGGGCTCGCTGCCACGGCGCCGCATCACGAGACGCGATCGTGTGGCACGTTGCTAGCCCGGGAAAAGATCCAAATTCAAAATTCGAAGTATGGTTTCTACGTGTGGAATACGTACAGTGGGAAGATGTGAAGTCGAACCATGGCAAGTCGGGGACGGGCTGTACTGCTGCTCCCTCACCAACTCAGACTGGTGTAGCATTAACCCCACACTCTCCTTCCTTTCATGACTTTTCCAATGGGACAGGGAGAGAGAAGTGGCTGAGTGCGGCCGTGAGCGAAGCCAGGACTCTTTAAAATAAGTCGCCTGAAAAAAAAATAATAAAATAAAATAAGTCGCCTGTGGGAATCAGGCGCTAGGTGCGGTGTGTGTGTGTGTGTGTGTGTGTGTGTACATTTCTATTGTGTGTGTACATTTCTATTGGGTGGGGCTCTGTAGAGGGGAAGAGCATTCAGCCTGCTCTAAATGTTTCAGCTTTGCAGGAAAATAGATGCAGCAAAGATTGAGGAGTGAGATTTTGCATATGAGGAGGTGGGGGAGGAGCAAATGCGCTGAGATTCCAGCACTGAATTAAAAAAAGAATGAGGACACAGAAGGGTAGGCTGAAAATGAGCCAAGAAGTAAAAATATGCTGGGGCTTTTAAATAGGGTGTAGCCAGAGCCGGTTAAATCCTACCCTTCCACTCCGACTGGCCTTCCCCTCACCCTGCCCGGACCCATTCTAAATTCTTTCAAGGCGCGGGTCCCTCCCCCCCTCCTCCCCCGCGGAGAAATGATATAGGAGCCAGGAGGAAGTGACACATTTTCCTGCTTGAATGGAGCAGGCCCCTGCTGCAGCCTCGCAGCCATCGTCAGCAATCTTATCTCCCCCCGGCCATCCATCCATCGTGGGCGCCTGGTTCCTCAAACAATGCTTTCCTCTGGCTGAATGAACCCTGGGTGATGACCAGAACACCCAGGCGAGCTCCGTGCTGAGAGGTTCGGGACAACCGTGCATGGTTCGTGTTCCTTTCCAGGGCACCACCCCACGAATAATCAAGTGCAGAGGGTAGCACTTAGCGTTTGCAAAAACGGGTCTGAGTCTGGACCCTGCACCGGGCGAAGTGCAGGGCCCTTGGGCGGTGAAGTGGGAGAATCCTAAGGTTGGTATTGAGGACTGAATTTGAGTGCCAGCTGTGTGACCTTGGGCAAGTTATGCGGCCTCTCTGAACCTCTGTATCTTCCTCTATAAAAGGAGGAGGAGCTGGTAATAATAACTGCCTTGAAGGTTCTTGTGAGGATTTAATAAGGTAGCAGGTGTGAAGGGCTTGGAGTGTTGTAAATATGTAAAGTTCATTTCCCTACCCCGCCCATCTTAGACACCCCCCCCCCTCACCGGCCCAACCCACAGTACTATTTGCTTACCCTTTAATAGCACTTTTTATCAGTACCTTACCAGCATAGCACTTAATTTTATGCAGTTATAGTGTAGTGTAATCATGTAGGCCTCATTTTGTCAGTCACACCGAAAACATAAATCAGCATTCCAGGCGAACATCTTATTAGCGGCTCCCAAATGACTAACTAAATGCTGTACTAACTAAACAATAAAACTACATAAGAATAGAGAGTGCATCACAGGCAAAAATAACCTCTAGACCTCCCTGTTCCCATACTGTTTTGTCCTGCCTGGTATGTATCTCCACTTTGTAGGATTTTCCTTTTTTTTCTTTTTTTAATTTTTTTAATGTTTATTTTATTTTATTTTATTTTATTTTATTTTATTTTTGAGAGAGAGAGAGACAGAGACAGAGAGACAGAGCACAAGCAGGGGAGGGGCAGAGAGAGAGAGGGAGACACAGAATCCGAAGCAGGCTCCAGGCTCTGAGCTGTCAGCACAGAGCCCGATGCAGGGCTTGAACTCACAAACTGTGAGATCATGACCTGAGCCGAAGTGGGACGCCTAACCGACTGAGCCACCCAGGCGCCCCTAGGTTTGTTCTTATTATGTTATAATCACCTGGCTCCATACTTGTCTCTCAAGAGTCTATAAGCTCCTTGAAGGCAGGGACAATGTTCTTTTATCTTTGTATTTCCAGAACATAGCTTAACAAACTACGTTGTGGGTACATAATAACTTTAATCAATTACTTTGAATAAGCCATTAAACTAGTAGATTTTTTTTCCTGTTCTGTTCACTGATGTAGCCTCTGCACGTGGAATCGTGCCTGGCACATAGCAGGCTCTCCTAAACGTGTGTTGAGTGATTGCCCTGGGACCTTCCTGGGTTGCACTTTCTTCATCTGTATGAGGCTGGTTCAAGGCGGGGGGGGGGGGGGGGGGGGGGGGGGGGGGGGGGGGGGGGGGTCAGTGGACTAAATTAGCAGTTCTCAAATCCTGGTTCTCCAATGGGCCACAGCAGAATTGCACTGGGATTTTAAAAGACATAGATGCCTGGACTCCCTGCTGAACGATTCAGTAGGTCTGAGATAGGATCTATACATTTGTAGCTTTAAAAAAAAAAAAAAAAAAAAAAAGGAAGAAGAAATCTTTCCAGATGATTCTGGACAAAACCCAGGCCTCACTATGTTAGATATTTCTAACAGTTCTCATGTAGTATGATTTGGTACATCATTTTGACTGTTTCAAAAGACTGCATGCAGATCATCAGAGGAGTTTGCTGGGCTGATATAAGGAGAATATATAGAGCTTGATTTAAACAAAAGGTGCCTCAGGCAAACTGGTAATCATGCACTCTTTAAGCCAATGTACTTTTTTTTAAATCATGTGTTCAGAGGAGTTAGAGAGGAACGCTTTTGGGTTTTTTTTTTGATGTTTATTTTTGACAAAGAGAGAGAGAGAGCGCGCACACGCAAGCAAGTGGGGGAGGGGTAGAGAGTGAGGGAGACACAGAATCCAAAGCAGGCTCCAGGCTCTGAGCTGTCAGCACAGAGCCCAATGCAGGGCTCGAACCCACCAACTGTGAGATCATGACCTGAGCCGGAGTTGGACGCTTAACCCACTGAGCCACCCAGGTGCCCTGAGACACATTTTTTTTTTTAAAGAAATAAATACATATTGCATACATCTTTCTGTTTAAAATAAGCAATTTATGACATGTATTTTTTTTTTCTGATTTTCTGAACCAGACAACTTCTTCGGAGGCAGAGAGCATAGTTTCAAACTTCAGATAAGTTGTTTCAGGTAAACGTCCATTATTCAGACCACCATCAGCTGGCTGCTTTCGGGGTTCAGACAGGACTTGAGTCAAGTTGCCCCTGGACCTTTGCATGTGCCACAAAATCCTCAAGTTACCAGGGGTACAGAAACCAGGAAGGGTTTTGCATTTCTTCAAGGACACACTCTACTTTGGTGGTGGCAGAACCCATTTAATATTTCACCGAGTTGGCATTGTCACCTGGCTGGGGTCGTTCAACTCTAGTACTGTACTATACTCCGGCGATGGTTGACGGCACCTTTTAGATTGATGTTGACCGGCTGGCCCAATAGTCCTCTTAACATTTGGGACATGCTAATCAAATGACAAAGGTCACTTCTGTACCCCCACAAGTATTTTTTCTCTCTCTCCCAAGTCAAAGAGTGTCCTCATCTGTTATATAACGGTACAAATTGGGGATGAGGAGGCTGGGGCGAAGGAGGGAAGTAGGTCTATTTTAACTGGATCAAGTTCCCTCCCACTCAGTAGTCAGGGCATCCACGAAGAAGCCATGTACTGGAGGGAAGAGTCCAAGGGAGACCTGCAGAGATTAGCATCTCTTAGCAGCCAAATAAGGATGGGTCCATGAAGGCACGGCAGTCATCTGTTGAACTACACCAGTTATTCATTGTTTTTCTTTCCTATGTTGATGAAAAATTTTGTGGCTTTGACACTCTCCCTGAAAAAAAAAAAAAAAAAACCACCTGTGACATTTCACAACATTTAGGCCATTCAGTCAACTTTTCTGACACAGAAACATGTTCAACCCCTCCGGGATGGTAAGGGTGTCACATGTCTGCCTTTCTGTTCCCCTGTGCTTTGTTTATATCACTATGTGACTTCTGGTACCAACACAGCCAGACAAGATCAGTGACCTGGTTGCACAGTCCCCCAGGACGTTCTGTGTGGTGACAGAGGAAGGGATATCCCTCAACACCACTGCCCACAGGGGTGCTAGGGAGAGGGCTTCTAATGAGTCACTGGCAAAACGAGTGCTTGCCATTGAGCTGCACGAGAAAGCTCAGGATTTAACAGGGAAATGCCAAACTGCAAGGTTCTGGCTGACGAAAAAAATTGAAAGAGACCGTGCACAAATCCCATAGCACTTTTCAGGAATTTTTAGGAGCTGGAGTGACAAAACGGAAGTCATAGACATTTTGGATTTGGCCACAGAGCTGATTTCTCTGGAAGGACCAGAAGCTCACGCTGCAGGACATCCAAGCCCTTCCTTCTTTGAGATCCAAGGCTGCGAAACACACCTCCAAGCACGACCTGGAAGATGTGGCTCCTTTGGTAACCGGCAGGTTATTGAGCGTATTGAGCTCAATTGCGTGCATATTGAGCACGCAATCATTCAAGAAGTGCCAGCTGATGGGGGTGGCATAAAATGGCATGTGCTTCATGACTGTACTCTCAGACTTTCTGCAGAGGGATGAAGAAAACCGGGGGTGACTCTTTCACGCGAAACAAAAGTAGCCTGTGTGTCATTTGCAAGGTCTGGAGTAACCATTACCCTTTCTTCAAAAATATGTCTCCTGTGAGCAGTTGGGAGAAGCAGTCGTGTTCTCAGCAGCAGCTTTTAAGTGACTGGAAACTCTCTGTAAATAAATGGAAATAGATCACATTCTATGGCATCATACTCCAGTTCCCTCAACTATAGTACGGTCATCCTAATGTATCCGATTGTATTATTGTGACCTTGCATCCGTAGGGCTGTAATCATGAGAATGAGGGTGACAAGCAGCACTTGCTTTGCAGCAGTGATATCTTTTCAAAACATGTGTTGCTAGTTGTGGGACGGAACAGGTGGTATTCACCCCATTTCATCAGGGTGTCAGGTCTAATAAAAATACAACACTTGATTGGGAGTGATACCTTTTTTAACCAGGAGCGCTGATTCATGGGAAATAATCTTAAAGGGCCTAGATTCTACTAATATAAGGATATTTACTATTTGCTTTGAAGCATCTCATATGACCTCCCCCCATCAATAAAGCAGTGGTTCTTAATATTTTAGGCCACAGACCCCTTTAAAAACCTGAGGAAAACTGTGGGCCCTCCACTTGGAAGAGTGCACATTCACATATGCATAGAATATTTTTCAGGCTGTATCACGGGGCTCATTCACCCCAAGTTAGAATTCCCCTGCTATAGACATAGGATAGATAGAAAAAGAAAGATCTGGAATGGATCCTCTTTCCACAATTCTTTGGGGCCCATCTCCATGGTGACTGTTCGAGAGTCCAAGTTCTAGGGCCACACCTTTATAAGGTGAAACTTGAGATCCAGCTATTTTTGCCATTATTTTTAACTTCTCTTCTTGCAACGGTTCTCTGCCTTGGCCATATGTTGGAATCATATGTAGAATTTTTAAGAATCGCAGTGTGTGCCCAAAGCCATACCCCAGATCAATCAAATCAGAATTTCTGGAGGGTAGGAGCAAGGCAACAATACTATTTAAAGCTCCCAGATAATTTGGATGCTAAACCGAAGTTGAGAAATCCTGCTTTTCTGCCCCTCCGTACTTGAGAGAATAATTCTGTCAATCTGGGTATTCCAGCCGCTTGCAACCCCCTATATCTTCTGTGTCTTTCTGTGACACTTCCAGTGTCTTTTCTGTGTGGGGTATAACAATTTCCTCTTTAAGCTAATAATTGCCTTTCACCTCGTTATCTAGAATGTCACTAAGAAATGTATTGTTCAGCTACCACTTAAGAAAGATTTCGTTTGACTCAGAGGTTACGATGGGGGAGAACAAGAAGCAGAAGAAAACAAAAGCTACCCCGAATCGTTAAACTCCATCCAACCTCATGGGTATGCTTTACTGAAAGAACAGAAGACAGAGAGGAGGTGGTGGCCCAAAAAAATTCCTCAAGCTGATTTTGAAGAGGTAGATGACTCAGTTAAATCTGCAAGAGTGAAGAGGTCCAGAGAAAAGGCAGAAACATCTCAAAAGTGATGCTCCTTTCATCGGCAGAGGTGAGGAATAAGGTGAATAAGGAGGTGGGATTGAGTAGGCCAAAAAAAAAGTTCCTACAAAGTCATGATTTTAGAGCTAGAAGAGATCACTGAGATACTCAGAATTATTTCTTTCATTTTATAGGTAAGAAAGCAACCCAGGTTGGTGATGTCTCTGCCTGAAGTCTCTCAGCTGGTTGTGGTGGGGTAGGCATGGGCCCAGGCCTCCTGAATGCCCAGGCCTCTCTCATCTTCAATGGCTAGAGCTCATTAATACGGTGACCGCCCACTTTGTCATCTAAACCTAGACACTTTTGAGAGTAAAAGAGGACAACAGCCAAACCTAAATTTTTTTTTTCCTCTCTAAAACTCATTTGTTGGGGCTCCCGGGTGGCCCAGTCGGTTAAGCGTCTGACTCTTGATTTTGGCTCAGGTCATGATCTCATGGTTTGTGGGTTCAAGCCCCGCATCGGGCTCTGTGTTGACAGCATGGAGCCTGACCTCTTGGGGTTCTCTCTCTCCCTCGCTCTCTGCCCCTCGCATTCCGACCCCCTACCCCCATTCACGCTCATTCTCTCTCTCTCTCTCAAAAATAAATAAACATTTCAAAAAGAGAAAAGTTTGCTGGTTCTGAATCCTGTTCCTTATATCTTTCCATCCTTTCATCTGGATTCTAGCATCCCTGGAGGGTAACACATGGACGCTTGAGAGAACACTCCTACAAAGGTAATAAGGCCCCAGATGTGTGTCCTATGCCTCACTCTCCACCTCTTTCCTTATAGAGTTTCTTTGTATGAAAACTGGCCTTTGTAGGGGAGCCTCTGAGTTGACTTCTCCCCTAGAGATATAGTGTTGTCCCTCAGGTGAGCGCTATTTCTCCTTCCGCCAGTGGTTTTCCTTTTTGAGAAAGCAATGCTCTGATTTCTGTGACTTTTTGCTTGTTGAAAGACAGGCCGGCCCTCTTTCCCGATTAGGCCCTGTTTACTTAGGGCTGGGTTTAAATATCTGCCACAAATTGGTCAGTGATGACAACGGCATTTCTAGTGAGTTTTCTGTAAGTGCTGCTTTTCTATTAGCCTGTTAAAAATTTACTGTTGGGACCTTCCAAGAACAGAGTACATTTCCTTATGTGACAGTAATGCGGTTTCCAAATGGCCAACTACGAATGTCTTCTGTACCTTCTGCTTTTTATTTTTTTCTAAAAGTGTCCAAGGTAGTTACCAGACTCTGAGATACTTGGTAAACTCCTTTGTAATGGCTCTGGACTGATATAGAGTGATTTCCTGTTATAAAATGACATTGGCTAAATTTTAGGACTCCATTTCTAATCAACATTGGGACCAATAAGGAGCAGGACTCAATCAAGTTAATACAATCCCTATAAAATACATAGATTTCAGTGATCGATACTCCAATGTCCACTCAGCTGAGGTAGCCTCATTTTCCGATTTCTTAACATAGCAGCTGATTAATTCAATTATCTTATTATCATTATTTTAATTTGAGAGAGGGATATAGCACAAGCAGGAGAAAGGAGCAGAGAGAGAGAGAGGGAAAGAGAATCTCAAGCAGGCTCCACGCTCAGTGTGGACCTGGGCTGGATCTGGGCTCGATCCTGCCACCCTGGGATCATGATCTGAGCTGAAATCAAGAGTCAGATGCTCAACTGAGTCACCAAGGTGCCCACAATGATCTTAATTCTTAGTGGCTTGCCAACCACTGGTACCCCTCAGTTTGCTGTTACTGTAGACTTTTGCTATGTGGATGCATCTTAAGCCCATTTATTCCTGGATATAACAGGATTTTAGCTGAGGACCTGTCTCCCAACTTTGATGGCATTGTCACTACCTGCTCATGTTGTCTTGATTTTTAGGAGCCTCCTTCTTCAAACACAAGCTGTATTTTCCCTCAGATGATTTGCTTGGGACCATGAAGCCTCCAGTGATTAGACAGGCTTATTTGTGGAGGTAGATACCTGTGTTGGAGAGAAGTCTTCTTAGGTTGGAAAGGACTCTGGCAGGGAACATAGGCGGGACACTGAATAGCGTTCTCACGTGACCTTCAAAAGAATCACACATTTTTCCTTCTGCACCTTGACAGAGACGGCTGAGGTGGAGGAGGTTAAATCACGGAGGGGCTCCTGGGTGGCTCAGTCAGTTGAGCGTCCGACTTCACTCAGGCCGTGATCTTACGGTCTGTGAGTTCGAGCCCCACGATGGGCTCTGTGCTGACAGCTCAGAGCCTGGAGCCTGTTTCAGATTGTGTCTCCCTCTCTCTCTCTGACCCTCCCCCATTCATGCTCTGTCTCTCTCTGTCTCAAAAATAAATAAACATTAAAAAAATTTTTTTTTTAAAAATCATGGAGGTGGGTGACTCAAATAGCATTTGCCGAGTGGCGTCTTATCTCGTTTCCCTCGCTGAAAGCAATTTTGAAGTTTAACTTCTGTTGTAGCTTTATTGCCTTCCAAATTAAGAAGTTATTAAATTTAAATTTTTATTGCAAAGCTACCAACATACCATGTCAGAGAGGTTTTTGCAGGTCTATTAAGTATGAGCTGGATTTGATTCATTAAGCTTTCAATTTTCTCCAAAGCTGTCTTCGTGTTTGCGGAAGCATAGGTAACCTTTTGGAGGGTAGGAGTCTGTCTAAGGAGGAGCGATACAGTCATACCGGGCCACATTTAGGGGGCTTCATAGATGGGTTTCTATGTTTCATCCCCAAGGAATTTTTACCCAGCCAGCTGTGGTTTGATTGTTTTTATTTTTTATTTTTATTTTATTTTATTTTATTTTTAACGTTTATTTATTTTTGAGACAGAGAGAGACAGAGCATGAACGGGGGAGGGTCAGAGAGACACAGAATCTGAAACAGGCTCCAGGCTCTGAGCAGTCAGCACAGAGCCCGACGCGGGGCTCGAACTCACGGACCACGAGATCGTGACCTGAGCCGAAGTCGGACGCTCAACCGACTGAGCCACCCAGGTGCCCCGGTTTGATTGTTTTTAAAATGTGTGTGTTTGAGGGGGCGCCTGGGTGGCTCAGTCGGTTAAGCATCCGACTTCGGCCCAGGTCATGATCTCACGGTTTGTGAGTTCGAGCCCTGCATCAGGCTCTGTGCTGATAGCTTAGAGCCTGGAGCCTGCTTCGGAGTCTGTGTTTCCCTCTCTCTCTCTGCCCCTCCCCAGCTCATGCTCACTCTCTGTCCCTGTTAAAAATAAATAAACTTAAAAAAAATTTTTTTTTAAATGTGTGTGTTTGAGGACTTATCTCCTCTAAGTGCTCTGGATCAAGGTACGTGACCAAGATAAACAGTAGTTTCCTGGGAAAATGGAAGGAGTACTATACTGAGTGGATTGAGAGCCAGAAACTAGTTTCTAGCTCCCAGACTCTCCACTAACTAGCCCGGGTGACCTCAAGGAAGCTACCGGCATTTAATAACGAACACCTTAACCTCTTGGAAGCCCAGTGTCCTCATTTATGTCGTAAAGGTCTTTGAGATAACGTACATGACGTTATAAATAAAGCTAACGTACTGTCCAAATGCAGAAATCTATTGTTGATCTCATTGTCATGAATAATAACATGAGGTATGAAGCCTGAATGATGGTAAAAACTGAAACGAGCAGACCTTTGGCTCACTCAAAAATTTGGGAGGTGAACACAGGAAGACCCGCATACACTTTCCCCCATACTCTTCAGGGACTTCCAGGGTTCCCAGGCAGACTCAATGTTGGACCAGGCTTCGAATTCAGAAGTGCATTAAGGTAAGACATTGCGAGGTGTGTGTCAATATCGAAGGCTATTTTCTGAATGGCTGAGTGACAAACTCTTTCCTGTTCGGAGGGGCCTGGAAACAACATGGACCAGACTTGGATACAGCAGAGCAGGGTCCAGTCATCAATATGAGAGGAATCCTAGGTTCTTGAATATACTCAGACCCAATAGTTTATCTGAATAGCTAACGCAAAACTGATGAATAGAAGGTCTGGTGGAGGCACATCAAAGGATTTGATATTTCAGGTCGAATGCTCCAGGCTAAGAATGTATGTGAAGGAGGAAAGGTGTGTGATAAGGACTCATGGAGTACTGTTTCATCACTGTTGTCGATGAGTCCAGGGGAATAATGAAGGACAGTGCAGGATGTCCAGCCAGGAGGCCTGGAAGAAGTATTCGCACGGAAGGGGTTCTCATGACTTGGTGCAGAATGCCTTGAGCTAGAAATGAGCAGGCAGTGGGTGATGGCAAGATACAATACACCTCATATACTGGACGTATGAGGTTAAAGCACAGAAACAACGGCTTAAGCCCGAAAGTGTATTACCAAACATCGGGGCAGAGTTGCGCGCTGACTTCTGGAAAGAAATACAGGAGCGATCCCTAACTGACAGTGTGGTGAGAAATGAATATGGAACAGCTTCTAGCATATCCAGATCGATCTTTATCGCAACTCAAAAACAGCCTTTATGTGTGAGCATAGATTTCTTTTGCTGCTGGTTGGCCATCAGTCATGACTACACTTACCCTAACATCATTGTTTTGCCATCTCAACAACAGAAAAAGACATTTACTTATGTGGAAGTCACTGAATCTATGAGTGGTGATGTGCTAATAAACATCTCATCACCGGCCTTCTGGCGGGGGGGAAGGGGTTTAAGGAGTATGGGGAGGTGAGCTACTTTCTAGCATTTGCTGCTTTCTGAGGTATAAATAGTTTCATCATGACCAATTTCTATCCCACAGGTACAATAGATGTAAATAACCTCCAAAGCATAGAAAATAGTAAAATGACAAGATGATTAGGAAGTGATGAGTGTTCTATTATCTTTGTTTATAATATGAATAATTTGATTGTCAGTGTACAATTTTTCCTTCTTAATAATGTCTGGTTTTTAACAACCGGCTCACAAAATTCCTAAAAATTTAACAACTAGCTCTTGAGAGACAGTATGAGAGGCTCCAACACACCACTGCCAATGAGTGAAAGAACATCAGAGCATCTTTAGGGAAAGATAAAAAGAGAAAGGAAGAGCAGTGAAATTTTTCTTTTATTTATGAAAAAAAATATGGAGAGATGTGGGTTTAGGTCCTTCTCCATTAAAGTGAATACTTAACTGTAGAATGATAATGCTGGTTTGTGGATCAATGATTTTTGTCCCATAAGCTTGGGGAATGTTTCATGTTAGATCTCATTTGCTGCGTATTCACAATGTACATTTAAACATTACATAGTAAAGAACCCTTTTATACCTAGTGTTCCCCAACTTTTTTGACTGGTAGAATCATTTTTTCCCCACAGAGTACTTAATATTTCATGGAAAATAGATTGAAAAACACTGCCTTGTGGGTATGCTTAAGTATCCCGTCTCTCAACATGTGTTATTGATGACTTCAATCGGACAATTTATGGCATGTCAGTCCAATCTGTGGATATACTAAATCAGTGATTCTCAAATTTGACTACCTATCAGATTCACCTGGAAGCTTGTTTGCCTATTTTATTTAAAATTTAAAATATGACCCCCTTTGGGAAAAAAATGGAAAACATGACTATATGAATAGTCTAGGATATTGAATAGGATATTGAATGAGATAATGTATTGATACATAGATCAAAGCTGGGTCAAGGAAGGAAGCTTTAAGGAAGCTAGAGTGATTATTGTAGAGAAGAGAACATTTGGGAGACATAGTTATATTCCAATATCCAGATGACCTTCATATTCATGTTAAAGATGTCCCAGATGGGAGAACCTGGGTCTATAGAACAAAGTTGCCATGAAGTGCATTTCTATACAATATAGGGGTGAATTACTTAGTGGGTATAGCTGTCTAAAATAAAAATAGATCTTAGTTCTTGATTAATTGGACATTTTTAAGCAAAGGCTGAACGAACACTGGAGGGCCTGTTGAATAGGGAGTTCATCCATTGTGAGGATTGAACTAGTTAATCCCTAAAGTTCCTTCCCGTGTTGGGTCCATATGTTTCTGTTATTTGGGCATAAAACACATACTAGTGTCATAGCTAAACTCAAATGCCACCTAAAAAGTCGGCAGCACAGAAGTAGACTTATACTTCAAACAAATAGGCCATTTGGATAATAGTTTGTCAACATTGCAGAGCATTTATGATCATCTGATAAGCGATACTGAAAATAGATTTCAGAGATAATGTTTAATTTCACAGAGTTTGCATCTCATATCGAAGAGATATTCAGCTATATATCTATAGACTGTATCTCCAACAAAAGCATAAAACAACATTTTTGGTTGCAATTTACAAACTCAAGGTTACTGACATGAGTTTACTCATGAAGATCTTTTTTTCATCTTTAAATATTCACACTATTAAGAGACGAAAAGAAACTATTTCTCTGTTTTATGGTTGAACCATGAATTAAATCATATCTGTGAACACAGCTATAATGGACTACAACTTTTACTTTAATGTGGAAAACCTGTAACATAGATTTTATCATCAGGCTCTTATACCAGCAGTAGAGTGGACTTTTAAAGGACTTTTTAAATTCAGTTTATTCTTTCCCTTAATATATACTGATTATAGACGATTTGGAGAAACATGAATGTCGAAGAAGAAAAAAAAAATTTGCCAGTTTGCTGCTGCCTCGAGACATTTCTGGTGAACACCTTAGTACATTTCCTTCCTGTCTTTTTCAGCTCTATGTATTTTGTGTATGTTTGTTGTACAAATGTGATCATATTGTATCTGGATTTTGTATCCTGTTCCTAAAGCATAAGCAACTTCCTCTGGTTTTCCAAACATTTGGCTACATAATAATCCTCCTGGTGGCTTCACTATTGTTATTTTTGAACACCTGCTAGTGTAGGATATTTTCATGATTTGATAGTGCATACTATACCTTGAACATTGTGGCGGGAATTGTCAATACAGTCTAGACTATGCAGGGTTTTGGAAAACTGCCTTGTAGGCCAAATTTGTAGATATTAAGGAAGTATGTAAAAAGCTGACATCTGCTTATAATTTTCCCTATAAAGCCTTTGAGCATATTCCATGTTAGAAAGCATGGCTGTAAGTAGTTTGTCAAAATTTTAAATTGTATCACTCTCCTTTTACCCTTGAGTTCATGGTCCTTCCTAGATACCTCTAATTTTTTTTTTTTTTTTTTTTTGAGAGAAAGAGAAACGGGGAGGGGCAGAGAGGTAATCTTCTTTTTTAAATTTTTTTTAAGTTATTTACTTTTAGAGTGAGAGAGCATTCCAGGTCATGCCAGCAGGGGAGGGGCAGAGACAGAGGGAGAAAGAGAATCCCAAGCAGGCTCTGCACACTGTTAGCGTGGAGCCCAGTGTGGGGCTCAAACCCACAAACTGTGAGACCATGACCTGACTCAAAATCCAGAGCCGGATGCTTAACCAACTGAGCCACCCAGGTGTCCCTAGACACCCCTAATTCTAACTGCCTAGAGGAGAGAAGCATCTGAACTTCTCATTTAGTGTGGAGGAGAGTTTGTATTCATCTTAACTCCAAGGAAACACACAACTTTCAAGTGATTCTCCCCTCATTCTATAAAATTCTTTAAAAAGCCAGCTTGCAAGATCCCATTAGCTCCATTCTTTGTTGAGATTGTGGGTGTCCTTAGTACCTCTCAGCTTAGATTTGAAACAAAACACCTCCGAGACTCATAGATTCTCCGGGACCTTACCAGGAAGAGTTTTCCTCTGGGTGTTCCCAGGCTGAACTCAGTTTTGCAGGGAACTATTATTTTGTGCATCTTACACACGGCTAGGTGTTGAAGTTCTGGCGAGGGGCTTACATGAAAAAATGTTTACGTGAATGTGTGTGGATCATGTGGATGAGGGAATGATGTCCTATGGGATTCTCTTGGATGATATGTATTCAGGGACAAAGGACCAGTTCGAAGTAGTTGGGATGAATCTATCTATAAATAACTTACATATTTAACCAACCATGCTTAACAGATATAGATCCGAATGACCAAGATAATGTGTAAAATGCCTTTTTTTCCTGGGTCAGGAAGGGTGAGTGAAAACATTCACGACATAGTAAGCTTTAAGGAGGTGACACTTCAGTGGTTTCCTTCCCAAGCCAGGGAGATTTATTCATTCATTGGTCAATCCAATAAATTAGGTGGTTGGCGATATGGAGATGAATAAGACATATTTCCTACCTCAAAGAACTCAGTCTAGTAACAGACACATATTTAGATAATTTTAACATGATCTAGTAAGAGAGAAGTACATTCGATTTTATGAAACTATTTCAGAAGGTAGGGAGTGAGGGAACATATCAGAGAAAGCTTTCTGAAGGCAGTTACATCTGAATTGGTTTTTAAAGAATCAGAAAAAGTTTTGCTGGCTGAGGAAGGAAAGAGAGATGGGTAAGTGGGACTGTTGAGGCAGGGGTGTGGTGAGTAGATGGTGACATTCCAGGGGAAAACTAGCATCATCCTAGATATGAAGAAGACATGGAATCAAGACTTATGTTCTGCCAGTGCTTATTTGAAGTGCTTATTAGACATCTGTAGAAATGTCAAGCAGGCAGGGAGAAGTGTGTGTCTGCAGTTTCAGGGTGAGGACAGCGCTGGAGATCTAGATTTGGCAGGGACTGGTATATACGTGGTATTTACACCTATAAATACTCGATGAAGTTGCCTGGGACAGAGAAGCATATGCAGGGCAGAGACCAGGAAGACATATCGTCCTAACATTTAGAGGGTGGTCTGGGAGAAGGAGATAGCACCCTGAAAGGGGTGTATAGAGAGACTGGAGGTAAACCAATCCTGTAACACGCAAAAAAGGGTCTCAAAAAAGCATGGGATGGTTAGTGGTTTCAAATGCTGCTGGGAAGCAGAGAAAGAGAAAACCAAAGTGAACCATTGGAAGATCATTAGTGACCTTGGTGCCTTTTCATGAAATGGTAGGGACAGAGCCCTAGTACAGCAGCAACCCTTGTCTTTGGGCTAATAGGTATTTGGGCCTCTCTTCCCAAGAGCCATTCAGAAGAAAGGGAGGCAGCTTGTGGCTGAAATTACTGCTTAGGGTCACTGATCCTTGATTACTGGACCCATCTCAGCTTGTCCCAAGATTCCATACAATGTTCTTAGAACAGTACCCAGCACATAGTGCTGTATGAGCTTGTTGTAATTATTTCCGTTTCTAGGCAAGCCTTACTGGGTTCCCAGAAGAACAGATCATTTATGTAGACCAAATCATTTTTCAGGAAGTGTGAATATACCAATCTTACACGTGACAAAAACTGAAGAAAATGGCTTATGTATAGGGGTTCCAATCCTCTGGTTTATTGGTCTAGTCCCTCCTTCTCTCTTTGTCTCTCCCTCTTAGTTCTGATTGAGGTTCACTGGAGAGCCTAGGATTGAATTATTAAACAAGGGCAGAGAACGTAAAAAGGAAAACAAGTAATAAAAGGCAGATGCAGAGAAATGCATTTACAAAATCAGCCAAAATAGAAGTACATACAGCACAGTGCATTAAAGTTTTGTACCTGTTTGTACAGGTAGCTGAAAGATGAAAATACAGGGTGGATTTTTAGTTTGGGTTTGTTCTTTGGTTAAGTGAGAAATACTAACATAGCAATGGAGGAATAATAATACAATGGTACAGCTTTTTTGAGTGGAGACATTTTGAGACTTATTTTACAACTGAACTGTTCTGGAAATCAAGAACAAGGTAGAAAGTGGAGATAATGGAGAGAAGGTGTAAATAATTATAAACTTCCCCTTGGTCTCTCAATGCCTGACCAGTCCTTTCAGCCTTAAGGTCAAATTCTGGATATTTTTACAGATATTTTTCACGTGCAAAGTAGAAATCTGTCTCCTAGGAGCATCGTGGGGATTAAGGGAGATCTGCAAAGTGTCCAGTTTATAGTGAGTGCATCATTAATGCATCTTTCAATGACGTACATATACATCTTTTGGCTGATGACAAGTGTTTCCTGGTTGTTTTCCTTATACCTCTTAACTATTGAAGATGCTTTCAATACAAATCTAATAATAACAGCAGCAAACATTTATCTCGTATTCTAAATCATTTAATCTTAGAAACAATCCTATGAGGTAGGATTGTTACCCGCATCTCATCACGGCCTCACCATTTGGCAGCCTGGCTTCGGGGCCCAGTTCTTTCCTCAACCACCGCTTCCACTTTTTCAGCAGGACAGACCTGGGCCGCTTTTTCGGCCATGTTCTGCTACTAGCAAACTCAGTTTTCTGTTCAGAAAACACTGAACCGCTTTCAGTCGCCAAGGGCTCTTGCCTCAGTTGCCGGGACCCATCAGAAGGTAATTTATTTCACCCAGATGGAACCAGCCCAGCTGCGTCTTTCTCAGACCCAAGAACTGTTCCCCTGGCCGAGCCGCAAGTCTGCACACACACACCCTCCCTCCCCCCCCCCCCCCCCCCGGTCTTTTATTTCATCGGCCATAGTGTCACTATTTTGAGTAGAAACACAGTATTCCCAAAGACACAGGATCCCGCGAATCCACCGCGAGCGAGCACGGTAACCGCACGGCTGAGCCCGCCCGGGAATCCATGCACATGACGCGAGGGTTTGGGACACTGATGTGCGCGGGACCGCGGACTGGGCCAGGGACAGAGGGCAGGACGAGCGCGGCAAGACACCAGACCAGCAGCTCGCGCACCAGGGCGCGGCGAAGGCCAGGCCGCCCCGGCGCAGCGCGGGGCGGAGAAGGAAGGGGCGGGAGCCAGGAGCCGGGCCGGCCGCTCCCCGCCCCGCCCCCTCTGGTCTCCGCCCCGGCCCTCGCCCGCCCCGCCCCGCCCCTCGGGCCCGGCCCGGCCGCTCCGCCCCTGGGTGACGTCACTGGCCAGGCCAGCCGGCGCCATTTTGAAAGTAGAGTCGCCTGCCCCTGCCGCCGCCGCCGCCGTCCCTGTCGTAGCTGCCGCCGCCACTGCCGGAGAAGGAGAGAGAGCGGGGAAGCCCCAGAGTGAAATCCACCATCCTCCTGACTGGTCTGCCCGCCCCTCCTTCCTTCTTCCCCCGACCCCCGCCCTCTCCCCCCACAGGTGCCATCCGCCGCCATCCGCCCTCCCTACCCCCCCATCCCCAGGTGAGGGGGGTGAGTTCAGGAAGCGGCGACCCCGAGGAACCCAGCAGGGTCACCATTTGCAGCGCAACATGGCAGGTAAAGGAGAAATCACCCTCGTCCACTGACAAGGCACCGCTTCCTTCCTCCTCCCTCCATCACCCCCTAGCGACCGTCTGTGCGTCGCGTAGAGCCACGGGGCGCCCCTTGGATTTCAGGGAATTGGTCAAGTGGGGTGGGGTGGGGGTGGGGAGGGTTTGTTGAGGCGAGGGGCGGCAGTGATACCTAAATGGCTTTTTAAATGAGGGCTGGAACCTTGGCATGGGTGGGGGTGGGGTGTGTGCTGGCGAGCCGAGGGGTAAGGCGTGGGTGGGGCGGGGTGGGGGCGAGTGCAGATTTGTTCCTACTCCTTTGGACCCGGTGTAACCTCTGCTCCCCCCACCGTCTCCTCCCCGTCCTTCCCCCCCCCCCCCCCCGCCCCGAGCTTTTTATATGGATCTTTCTCCATATAATTCCAATTTTTTTTTTCCTGCTGCAAGCCTTCTTGGGTGTTTATACTAACCGTATTTTGTACTGAGAGGGAAGAGTGCCTTACAAGTTAAAATACAATGGGGACCTATGTGTATGTTTTCCCCACTGTGGATACATGTATTTTTGAGACCATGAACCTTTATTTTTTGTCTTGAACCAGCTCCCTTTCGTTTCTTACCCTTCGTGTCCAAAGAGTGCAAGGCCTTGTTAATCCACCAAGTTGCATGAAAAATGTGATTTAAACTTTCTGTTTTGTATGTTAGTTTTTGTGCAGATGTCCTTTTCCCAAAAGGGTTTCGTGGAGTTAGTTAAAATAGTTGTGGAGTTCAGCGATATAAATAGCCAAGGGGATTGATTTAGGTAAAAGCTTGGGAGGGGGGGGCGGGAAGGATGCATGGAGAAAACCGGCTTGGAATATTTAGCAAGGAATGATGGTGAAGGAAGGAAAAGGTGATTGCTTTGAGGATTATCTTTATACATTTTGATGTTGCTGAGTATCTTCCTGCTTCTAGTAGAACCAATTCTAGTTCTTGATTCAATTTCTTCCTTCATAGCGCCAGGGCATTTCCTTCTTAGTGCTTGGAAGTGAAATAGAAACATTGAGGAACTAAACCAATTCTCCATGCGTTTTCTAATATTTAGATAATCTTTAAATAATCAAACCTTTAAAAAAGTTAACATGTTGGATTGACTTAGGGTTTGCTGTAAACAAGTTGCTCCTTTGGCCTTGTCGAGTAAGCGAAATTAAAATTGTTTTGCACAAGATGATGACAAATGAGCAAAATTGTTTGCAAGGTCCTTTGGACTCTGAGGGATAAGGTGGAGGGAGGCAAAACAAGCTTCCTCTGACAGGCTCTTGAGCATTTATTTCGGTTTCTTTTCCTGTCTGGAGGCCGTGATGTGCTGGTAATGAAATGCAAAGAAATGGGTGGTGAGTGTTGTGTTTGCTGTGTGTGTGCTCTGGTGATTGGGTTCACACGAATCATTACTCCTCACCCGGGCAGTAATGTTTCTGAAGTTTTCTCTCCGTTCCGTGTTTTATGGTAGCTTAACCTTATTAACCCTTCTGTAGGCTTAAAGGAAAACTGTCTAATTGGTGGTATTTACTTTTCTCTGGTAGGTCTTGCGTGACCGTAAGGCTTTTACTGTCTTTGAGGGGAAGGGAAAATGGAAGTTCTGAACACATGTGCCATGTTAATGGTAGTACATGGCCTTTAGATTATCTCATACCTGGGATCTCTCTCTCTCCTTGAATCCAGTGCCAACTGTTGGAGACTAACCTTCCGAATTAATGCTCTGGGCTGGTGGTTGTATGTGTGGGCAGTACTAGGCTATTAGCATCATGCCAACCCTGGATACCATCTCTGTGTTTACGAGAGTAAACATGAACAGAACTGGGTTTTAATTGGTATGTTTTCTTTTTCCAGGAGCTGGAGGAGGGAATGATATTCAGTGGTGTTTTTCTCAGGTGAAAGGAGCAGTAGATGATGACGTAGCAGAAGGTAAGAAAGCATTTAATAATGCAAAGTTTGAATATGGAATCTTCAAAATCTTGATACTGAAGGATTTCTTTGCAGCTGAGTCTGTTCCAGGTTAAGAACATACTGTGTTTATTGCATAAGCAATGGAGGAACAGTTTTAAAGTCATCTTTCTGGAAAATGGTCTTCAGTTTTTTTTTTTTATTAATACCTTGTATCATTATTTTTTATTTCGATTAAATGAAAGGAGCACTGGATGATGATGTATTTAAAACCGTCACAAGAAAAATCTAAGGCTTGTATCATAAAGGTTTCCTGGCTGTATAAATTTCTCGTACAAATAAACGGTGATGCATTTTCATGTTTGTAAATCATTTTTAGATAATTGTGTTGAAATACATATCAGCATTTAGCTCGGAAACATTTTTCAAAAATGAGTATCTTTTTTGAAGGAAGATTTTTAGTTTTGTTTTTTTTTGTGTGTGTGTACTTTGAGAGGGTGATGTTGGTTGACATTCTGTGAAGAAATGCTGACTCAAATGATACATTTTATTGTCTTGTAAGGATTAATTTAGGTGGATAAGAAAACAACAGTGTTGTGGATATATAGCATGGCTTCCTGGGAGCTTATTCTGGTGCAGTTAGAAGCTGGGTTTGATCGGTTGAAGTATTTAAGTCTTCTCCCAAATTTCTTAGTGTATTTCAAAAGCTTAACATTTTGAAACGTTAGGGTTTTGCACTCATTTGAGGTGGTCTTAGGTGCTGGAGGCATTATTTCCCATAAAGTATTTGTATTATTTCATTGTTCAGAAATATTATTTAAAGTTTGAATTTTAATGGTATCCTGTCTTGAATTACAGTAGGAATTTTTGAACAAAATTCAAACGAATTAAAATGTACTTTTAATTAAAAAAAAAATGTCTAGGGGCACCTGGGTGGCTCATTTAAGCGTCCGACTCTTGGTTTTGGCTCAGGTTGTGATCTCACAGTTTGTGCGATGGAGCCCTGTGTTGGGGCTCTGCGCTGAGAGCATGGAGCCTGCTTGGGATCCCCCCCCCCCCCCCCCCCCCCCCCCCCCGCCCCGGCCCCTTTCATGCTCACACTCTCACTCTCAAAATAAACTTAAAAGAATTTGTCTAGTGAAAGTTTATAAATCATCTTTCTCTAAACAGTATTGTCCTATTAAGATTCTGTTTCTCACCTAGTGCCTACAGTGCAGTTTGTTTTCAGGATTTCTTTGATGATAGGTTGATGACTTTGTATTGAGCCAGTGAAGGGTTTGGATTTGCCTGTGCCCGTGTCTTTCTCAAAGAAGTGTCTGATCAGTTTGGCGGGTCCTTTGGGGAGCCAACTGGTATCCATTATATTTGTGATACTTTACAGAGCCCTGTCACATTTCTGATGAGTCCTCATCTGTTTTTCAGATGAGAAATTAGACGCTTTAGTTAAGAGAGTTACTGATGGTCACACAAATGGTACAAATCAAGGTTTTCTGGTGAAGCCTATGGTGTTTGACTTGAGAGATCCTAAGTTCAAGGGAGGAGCCATATGTGACTCATTTTGTGATTCCATTACCTGTTGAATAGTAGGCACTCGGATATTGGACCATGCATTCTGTGCTGTTGTGTAGTATGCACCAAGTTATGAGAGTGGTGTATACTAGAAAACTTCTTTTGTTGATTGCCATTGATTTTTGTATGAAAGATCTGTTGGGGGGCTTCCTAAATGTTGAGCACTGGGGCTGCGAGGTGTCTGAACATAAACCCTGCCCTGAAGGAGCTTGCAGTTTACTTGTTAAATGGTAGGCAGAAAGACCACGTGAGTTTTATTTAATTAGAAGAAATTGATGGTTCCAAACTTAACCTAACTGAATCAAATGATAGTTTGTGGTATGTATCATGGGATCAGTTGTCATTCTCTTCTTCTAATGCTTAGGAGCTGTATTTTGCTATTGATTCATCAAATAATTTTCTTTTGAGGTTGTTAAATAATACTTTAACATACAACCCCATCATCTTACCATGTTGAGGCTTAGTATGTACATTTTAACGACTTAACTCTAGCACGTATGTGTATGCTAGTGTATTAAGCATAACAAGCACCCAGTTTTCAAATGATACTCTGTCAATTTGGGGATTTTTGCATATGGCAGCTTACTTGTCATAGTGTATTATGTTTATGTTACTAAGGGAAGGTTTGCTTTTCCAAAATAAGATTAATACGTTTTCTCCTTTGGTTTAGACTGTAATCTGTAAACAGGTTACATCTAGCTCAATCTTTAGTTCAGCTTGCCTGTTTTCTGTTAATGATGCATTGGAAGTTCTTCACCATCAAAAGCTCCAAATTGTCTTTCCTCCTACATGCAGTTAGCTGTCATGGCATACCATTTTTACTTCTGTAATGCTTTAATCTTCTTTCCGTACCCACTTTCAGCTTAGTTCAGGTTCTCAGTATCTTTCTTTTCAGGTTGCAGTAACTTCCTAAATTTCCTAAACTTCCTAAAATTTCCTGCTTCTCGTCCTTTATTTTGCTTCTCAGTTGATCTTAAATGCTATCCCAGTTTTATGTTCCTGAGAAATCTTCAGTGGTCACTGCATCTGCAGGGTTACATTCAAATATTTCAGCCTAGAGTGCCAGACCTGTCACCAGTATGACCCCTGTTTCTCTCAGTTCATTGCTGATATGGTTCATGATCCAGCTCAGTGGATGCTGTTCTTCAAAAAAATTTTGTGCGCTCTTACTCGAGGGTCTTTGTTTTTGCTCTTCCCACCTTGGAATGCCTGACACTCCTCCCATACTTCATCGCTTATCAGAATCCTTCAAGTCACATTTGTAACTCTTTTACTTCTCTTCCTTTTTTGGAAATATTTTTTACAGTCTTTCTTCAGAGCACTTCGTATTTATAATTTACCCTAAACCTCTGCGGTTATACTGTAAGCTTAGCGCAGGACTAATGCATCTTTGTGCTCTGTCCAGAACGTCCTATACAAACTTCTGTGCTTAGAACGATGCCTGGCACACAGTAGGTGTTGAGTATTTGTTGAATGAGGGAATGTGAGTGTTAGGAGGCTTTGAAGGGGAAAGAGATGGGGTGAAAAGATGATTGAGACATACTTCTGGAAATCGTAGAGGTATTTACTCAGCAGGCTTTGTAACTGGATTGATGTTCTACAGCTGTGTAATGGAAAGAAGTCAGGAGACCTTGGGCTTTTATCCTGGTGACAAACTAGTGTATGTCACTTGGGATAAGTGCTTCTCTGGGTTCCAGTAAGCTTAGCCTTAAGGTGACAGGACTGGATTAGATGATTTCTGTTGTTCTTTATACTGTAGTCTAGTTAATTCTGAAAGATGTTTTAGAAAAGAAGCAGCTCAACATTATTACTGTGAAGTTAAATTGTGTGAGATGTTGGGCTCTTTGGGGGCCTTAATTTAGAAAGAAGTCTCTACTTAATCAAGGCTTAGAATTCTTCATTATGTACATTGCAGAACTAAGAATTTTAATGTTTGACCAGATACTCTTATAGACCTTTGGCTCACGTAGACACTTTTTGGGATACTTCTTCTGTGCATAGGTCTTTTTGGGCACTTTAAGTGGTTTACCTTTGGTGTAGCTTCTTGTCAGAGAGAAGGGTGAGGTACTAAAATCTCTATCATTCAGATGGTCTCCTGTCCTGCAGTTTTCATTTTAATCTTTGTGGTAGTAGTAGTAACATTTTATCATCTGGACTTGAAAATTTTCCTTCACTGACAACTTTCTCTCATGAGACTATAGGTAACATAGACACCAGTTCTAGGCTACATAGTTCGAATCCTGCTCAGTCCTTTACTAGCTGTGTAATCTTGGGCAAGGTAACTCACTTCTTTGTGCCTGTTTTCCTCTCTCTAAAATGAAGATAACAGTAAAATCTATCTGAGGCTGTTGTTTTGTTGATTAAATGAGTTAATATCCAAAAAACAGAAACCTGGCCCACAGTAAGCGTGTTATAAAGGATTTAGCTGTTATTATTTGAACACTTACAGTAAGTAAGGAAGAGTTGGGAGAATGTGAAAACTGGGGAATTGTCTTTAAAGGTTACTAAGAATTTCTCCTCAGCCAAAGTGAAGAGATTTATACATATTCTTTGGTTCCACTAATATAAAGCTCAAAAAACATTCAGCACTAAACCATAGCCTTAGAGACACATATTAAACTGGTAAAACTTTGAAGAATAGCTACAAAATAATTGCTGTAAAAGCCAGTATGTGGTGGTTACCTTTAAGTGATGGAAGGGAGTCGTTCTTGAAAGGGTCTGGGGGGACCTCATGGAGACAGTGTCTTGACCTGGGTGGTGATTGTACTGACTGATTATCCTGGTCATTTTTCTGTTGATTTGTGATTTGTGTGTGTTTGTTAGATTTCACCCAAAAAGGTGTATGTTTGTGTGTGTGTGTGTGTGTGTGTGTTTAAATCAATACTGTACTCTAAAAAGGGTTTAGAGTGAACACTGGCCATCCCCACCTTCACCCACTCTCTAATCCTCCCTCGTCCTTCTGAAGGCGATTAAATTGAACTCCTCTAGTTGTATTCCTTAGTGCCTAATTTTTGTGAATAAAATGATATTTCTATTTCTCATCAGTTTTAGACATTTCCAGTTGACTTTCTAGTAGATGAAGATTAAGCTGTTGTCATTATCACCCCCATACCCCAACGTTATAGCACATATTATGGGTTAAGAAGTCAGTGCCCCCAGGGGCACCTGGGTGGCTCAGTCGGTTGAGAGTCCAACTTCAGCCCAGGTCATGATTTTGCGGCTCCTGGGTTCCAGCCCCACGTCTGGCTCTGTGCTGACAGCTTGGAACCTGGAGCCTGCTTGGGATTCTGTGCCTGCCTGCCTCTCTCTGCCCCTCTTCTGCTCATGCTCTGCCTGTCTCACTCTCAAAAGTAAACATTTAAAAAAAAAAAGAAGTCAGTGCTCACATCGTTATGACCATTCAGATATGTATTGAACCCCCATCACCTGGCATCATCAACCCATGGCTCGTGCTGTCCTATGTATACATCACTTGATCCATTCCTAGTCCTCTGTATTTAGTAATAGAAACACTGATTGTATTTTTAAAATCTGGTTAAACAAATTAGAAAAACCAAGATCATCATTTAAAGTGAAACAGTAAGGAATTTTTCCTAATTTTTTTTTGCAGTAGCAATACCTGGTAATCTGTTATTTGCTTAAATTTTACTTGTGGAAATATTAAACATTCAAATACATGTGGATAATCTGAAGTCTGTAATTTTTGGTTAAAAATATGGAACTATTGTTAACCATTCAAGATGGTTATTTTAATTTAATGTAAATTTTCATTATTTAATAGTTAATATTGTTAACTATTAAATAGTAATTTTAAATATACATCATTTTAATGCGAGTATAATTTTCCTCATTTCCGTATTTGACATTCTTAATTTTTTATAGGAAATTGTTTTAGGATATGAGTTTATTACACGATGCCTGTTTTTATGAAACTTGGATCCACAGGCATAACATCTTTTCAACGCTTGGCTTCCTGTTTGCTTTTGGTAGGACTTAGACTTACAGACTGGTTCTTGGGGGAAAAAATTCAATAGTAGAGCCTAAATATTCCCCAAATAAAGATATAACTAAAATTGTGAAAAACAATTTTTGAGATACCACATGAAATTTAATGTTTTTAAATCCATTCCATATATCTAATGCTACATACAGTGTAAACAATTTAAGATCATTTGTGTTCTGTGTTTCTTAGAGTAGTATGCATGTTAGATTTAGGCACTAAGGCCATTAGTAGGAAAAAATAGTAGAACCCTGATATGTGTGGATTTCAAAATAGTGGCACATTAGCTATATTCCAAAACCTAATGACCCATAGGAAAGGCCTTATTTAACATTCTTGTATCACATGTGACACTCCTCCTTGCCCTTAACACACATTACTACTGATAGAAGTCTTGTGCTCATGCAGTAAATCACTTAGTGTAAATATGCCCATTAAATAATGCGAATGATTGTATTTATCTAGCATTAGGCAGTATCCTTGTTTTTTGTTTTGTTTTGTTTTTAATTTTTGGGGGGTGGGGTGGTGGCGGGCAGAGAAAGAGGTAGACAGAGGATCTGAAGCAGGCTCTGAGCTGACAGCAGAGAGCCCAGTGTGGGGCTGGAACTTGTAAACTGTGAGATCATGACCTGAGCTGAACTTTAGGTATGTTCTGATACTCTTAGTGAACTAAATTTTAAAATTCTAGAAAATCGTGGAATAAGCAGCATGATGAGAGGTTGTTTGAAGCAAAGAATTTGTTATTAAGTCAGTAAAAAGATTCCCATATATTATGTATTTGCACATCCGTATTTTCTTAGTTGAGTTGCAAGAGGAAAGATAAGCTATATTTTAAGTTTCTTTTGTCGTTAATAGGAAAATTGAATGGTTGGACATAGATGTTTTATTTATTTTTTATTTTGTTATTTTTTTGCAAAAGTTTATTAGAATGTAAGATTAGAAAGGAAGAATAGTAGGAAAGCTCTCTTTACAGAGAGGGGACATTTGGAAGTGAGTGCCCTGGACATAGATGTTTTAGCTAATCTCCTCAACTGTAGTCTCTTTACCTTAGGTGATAATGGAAAATACAATTTAGTAACCAAGGGTCCACAAGTGGCTTTTTAGTAGTAGTAGAGAGAAAGTCTTGGTGATACTTAAATTACATTTCTTATAAATAATTGAATTTGATTATTATCACTACATAATCAGCATGAGGAAGAGATGGCCTGGTCATCTTAATCACAGCGGTCAGCATTTATTGGGTGCTTAACTATGTGCCAAGTACTATGTTAGCTGCTTTATATATTTCATTAATCTTCACCAAAACTGAAATAAGTAGATGTTGTTTTTCCATATTATAGATGAGGAAACTAGGCTAGGAAGATTAATTGTGTATCCTTGAGCAGGTGATGGAACTGGGATTCTTAACTTCAAATTTAATTTCCCTTCTAATGTCCATAATGTAATTTTTTAATTTAAAAGCTTGCTATTTCTCTTCTTAGTTTAAATGAGGGTGTTTTGAGGTTGTTGGAATGTGACTTGTTTAACAGTTGTTTGTAATGTCCAGTAGACGTTGTTTTGAAGTAATTAAATCCAATTTGGAGATTTTCTGGATTTTCTAATGGAATTTTTAAGCTAGGATGTTCTATAAGTGGGCTATAAGGGTTTTTTAAATCTTCTGAGGTCGTATGTCACATATTGTGTATACTTGTACATATGTGCATTTTTCTGATCAGAGAGGTCCACACCATTGTCAAAGCAGCTATTTTAGAGTGTGGTCTGATGACTTCTCAACTCTTTCAGAAGGTCTATGAAGTGGAAACTATTTTCATAATAATATGATGCTTGCCTTTTTGACTGTGTTGACATTTGCAGCAGTGGTACAAAAGCAATGTGGGTAAATATGCCGGTGCCTTGGCGTAATCAAGGCCGTGACACCAAATGGTACCAGTAGTCATGGTGATCTTCACCATATTCCAGTAGTTTAAAAATGCCAATTTTACATATGAATGTCTTTGATGATGCAGTAAAAACTAATTTTATTAAATCTGACTCTTGAGTACATGTCTGTTAAACATTCTTTGTGACAAAGTGAAAGGTACACCAAAGCACTTCTACTACAGACCAGAGCACAGCGGTTGTCTGGAGGAAAAGCATTGGTGCAGTCACTTGGGTTTTAAGGTGAACTAGCTGCTGCTTTCATGGACCATTATTTTTGTTAGAAATAACTATGGACAAATAAGTGATGATTATTCAGACTTGGATATTTGGCAGAAATTTTCTCAAATGGACAGTGAATTTGTTGCCTCAGTGGACAGTATCTGTTGCCCATGGTAAAATTTGAGCTTTCAAGCACAAATGAGAATATTGGAAAACATGTATCTGCCATCCTGAGTTGGATAACTTCCCAATACTCAAAGAATTTTCAGATAAGATCAGTAGTAATATTAGTGACTGCAGTTTTTTGATGTTATGTAATGAAAGGTGTCAACATTTGGAAGCTCTGTATAACTCTGAATCAGTGTTTTGCAAATATCCAATGCTTGTGAGGTTAAAAAATGATGCATGAGTAAAAATGCAAGACACAGCATTGGATTTTAATGGAACAGACAGCTGATATGGTTTCAGATTCCACAAACCTTTAAGAAACTACTGCTTGTCCAGTTTTGGTGTAGTATCAAAGGGATAACCATAATTACCTGAAAAGCCTATTAAAATACTCCTTTTTCAACTACGTACTTGAATGAACGTGGATTTACTTCATACATCTAACACAACACACTGTGGTGTGTTGAATGCAGAAACAATCAAGAGACAACAGGCATCTTCTGTTAAGCCAGATTTGCAGCAGTGTAAAAACAGTGGCATTCTTCTCACTAATTTTTTGGGGAGCAGGGGAAGTAAAATCTCTTTCTTTTTTTTTTTTTTTGTTAACGTGCAGGGCTTATCATTAATATTTTTAAATTGATAAATATTTTAAAATTTGAAAGGCCTTTGGGGACCCTCAGATTTTAATTGTAAGGAAATCCTGCCACCCAGAAATACCTGACAGTTGTTGGTTTAGTCTGTGAGTAGATTTCACTGTATTGATGCTTTAAGAGAGTCTCACAGACCACTGGGTAAGTAATCAGAGTAATATGCTGCTTTTGTGCATGAATGTCCAAAGCTTTCCCATAAAAGCTTTCCTGTGACTTGATATTGTTTCAGCCTACTCCCTTGCTGTTCTTTAGATACCAAATTAGATCTGCTTAAGCTCTTTCAATCTGGTGATCTTGGTGAAGGAAGGATACCTTTAGGACTTTAAAATTATCTATTTTTAAACTTAACCTCCCTTACAAAGATTACATACTAGTGCATATTTGCCAAAATACTTCAGCTTTAAAAGTTTTTGAGGTCTTTTCCCACTATCTGTTCAGGTCCTGTTAACATTAATACTTAATGAAGGATTACTGAGTTCCTCAGAACCTGGCATGGTGCCATTTCTGGGTTGCTGCCTGGTTATTAGAAATGAGTTGGTGCCCTTGGCATTGTGTTTTATTCTCAGCCCAACATGTAGGAGTTTGATGTATTGTTTTTTCTTGGAAGAAAGGCATAAAATTGCCTTGTTAACTTTCTACTTACCAACTCTATTACTAAAGAGAGGGCATGGTGTTTTCTTTAAATTTTACTTGAAAGCACAACATAAGTCTATTTTAAAATAGATGCTGAATTTGCCATTCTAAGAATTCAGTATCAACTCTTGATTGCTTAGTATTTTCAGTACTTTTGTAGTTCTTTTTCTACCCTTTAAAGAACATTTGTCAAAGAACTTTAGGACTTTTAAAACTAGCTATACCAGTTTCTCTTCCATGTTCCAATGCTGGGTTTATTAAAAAGGAAAACTAATTTTTTATAATATATTTTTTAGTTAATATTAGCAGTAGTTGATGGAAATGTCATCTAGGTCTTTGCCAATGTCCTATGTAGAATCCTTGGCAAATCATGATTGAATGGTTTTCTATAAGCCACTATGCCAGGAGTTGTAGTTTTGGAATTTTAGTTTCTCTTGGTTGACTTCCTCTGAGAAAACTGGGATTTTCTCTTCTGAAATCTTTGAATAATATCTTTTATACAGTTCGGGGGTGGGGGTTCATGGACCAATGACTGTGTTTAAGAACCTTTGCTTTAATTCAAGTTTTGCCTATGGTTATATGCCTACTGAAATTGGGAGGAGTTGAGGATATTTTATATGGAAATGATAACTTTTAGACTGTTAAGAGGGTATTCTTTCTTAGGAATCCTTTCAGTGCTTACTGTTTCTTCTATGATATTAGAGGGATGAATCTTCTCTAAGGTACTGGACTTGACAACTTTAGTGTGTTTCCATCTTAATTTTTTTTTTTTTTTAATCAAAAACTTGTCTCTATAACCATGGGTAAAACTGTTAGAGGACTATATTGAGTTTTGAACCAGCTGCTTGTTCTATACTTCATTCAGAAGGAATCTAAATTCTTCATTAGCCTGTATTAAGAGAGATACCAAAGTAGATAACAGGGATTGGTAAGAAATAATTTTTAAATTTTCTAAAGATATGGAAAAATTTTAACTTATAGAACCTGACATTGTAGAGCTTTAGGTCTCCTTTGTGTGAAAGTGGAACCTTTTTGTCTCCTTTTTTCCAGCTTACCACAAAGTAAGAGTTCTGTGGGTCTGGAATAGATGTGTTTCTAAGATAACATAAGGGGAATAGTTAGTACATTTTTATTGACTCGTTGATTGGGAAGGCTCTATTTCAAGAGAGAAAGGCTATTGTAGGCAATAAATAATTCCTCATCTAGGGATGCAACATGCAAAAATGGTTATTGTAGGAACTGGTAGGCTTTTCCCCCTTAACATAAAAGGAGAATTAATTTTTTTCTAGCAGCAGAACCAATTCTTCAAACGGAATATGTTTTAGCCTATAAAATAAAAAGCTACTTTTAATTTTAATGCATTTTTATTGTTAAAAATACATAACAAAAACCACATAACAAAGCTTACCTTACTAACGATTTTTAAACATACACTTGAGTAGTGTTAACTATTCACATCATTGTGAAACTCTCTCTAGATCTTTTTCATCTTGCAAAACTGAAACTGGACCTGTTAACACTTCCCTATTCTCCTGTCTGCCCCTGGTATCCACCATCTTACTTTCTGTTTCTATGAATTTGACTACCTTAGATAACCTACAAATGAATCCTAAGACAAAAAAGTATTTGTCTTTTTGTCACTGGCTTAACTTCATGTCCTCAGAGTTCATCCATGTTGTAGCACATGACAAGATTTCCTTCCTTTCTAAGGTTTAATAATACTCCATTGTATGTAAATACCACATTTTGTTTATCCATTCATACCTTGATGGACATTTAGGTTGCTTCCACCTCTTAGCTAGTGTGTGCTTTTTTAATATATGTCTTTTTATACATGGCTCGGGTTCTATGGGAAGGAACAACAGAAATACTTTCTTTAAAATTGTTCTTTATGTTTGTTTCTGAGACAGAGCATGAGTGGGGGAGGGGTAGAGAAGAGAGGGAGACAGAGAATCCGAAACAGACTCCAGGCTCTGAGCTGTCAGCACAGAGCCCTAGGCAGGGCTCGGACTCACAAACCTTGAGATCATGGCCTGAGCCGAAGTCGGTCGCTCAACTGACCGAGCCACCCAGACGCTCCAGAAATACTTTCTTTAAATGATTGGAGGTTGGGGTTGTAGACAAGGAATGATCAAGATTGTATTTTTTACAACAACCTTTGAGGTAGACACTGCCATTTTGTACACAAGGACACTGAAGCTCAGAGTTGAGCGTCGTTAATCTAAGATTGAGTCAGTAAAACTGTTCTGCTTTTTAGGCTTCCATGTTTCTTCTGTGTGGTTCAGTTTTTAAAAATAACTATTTGATTACAAATTTAAATCTTTTGTTCTCATAGGGAAAGGGTAGAGAGCTAAGGTGAGACCTTAGTTAGTATCCACAAGTGAACAAGAATATGTAATATTGAGTGCCCAGTGCTGTAGAGAATGTGTAGGAAATAGAACAGATCCTTCACTTCAGGTGTATTAGGAGGGTCAAAATTATTAAAATAAGCCTTTTCCATAACTTTGTGGCTTTTGGTATTATTAACCTGTTGACATTACTGGGAGATCTTTGCAAATCCTATGTAAAAAATTTACAGGTAATGTTGGGATGTAAGAAATTATTTTCCCTTTTCTAAGTTGGCATTGTTTTTAAAGTTTATTTTTGAGAGAGAGACAGCACGTGAGCGCACATGCAGGCCAGCAGGGGAGGGGCAGGGGGAGGGCGGGAGAAGCAGAAATCTGAAGCAGGCTTCAGGCTCCAACCTTGTTAGCACAGAGGCCAACGCAGGGCTTGGACTCAAAAACCGTGAGATCATGACCTGAGTTGAGTCGGACACTGAGCCACCCAGGCACCCGTCAGTTGACGTGCTTTTTGATGTTGAGATGGTGATGTAGTACAAATACTTAGTTGTTCTTGGAATTAAATGAAAGAATCATCTTTATCTCAAGTCTAAGACATAAATGTCTTTCAGTGATTTCAAATAGCTGTGAATCGAATTTACTCATGAGTATCTTTGAAGATCTCTCCCAAGTTAAATGCCCATGGTAGTGTATAAGCCTTTTCTTTCTTCCGTCTTTCCTGTGTGTTTCAAGACCTTCATTTTAACAGTTTGGCCATTCCTTAAAAAGTTAAACATAGATTTAACCATAGAACCCAGTAATTCTGTTCCTAGGTATATACTTAAGAGAATTGAAAACATGTGTGCACAAAAACTTTTACATCAATGTTTATAGCAACGTTAGTCATAATAGCAGAAAAGTGGAAACAAACCAAATGTCTATCTACTACTGACTATGCATAAAGAAAAGGTGGTGTATCTATACAATGGAGTATTATGCAGCCATAGAAAGGAACGAAATGCTGTTAGGTGCTGCAGCTTGGATGAACTTTGAAAACATTATGCTAAGATGAAGAAGGTGGTCACAAAAGACTACATATTATATGATTCTATTTGTATGAAATATCCAGAAGAGGCAAATCTATAGAGACAGAAAGTAGATGAGTGGTTGGTAGGGCTGGTGGATGATGTGACTGCCAGTGGGTACAGCATTTCTCTAAGGGGGTAATGAAAATGTTCTGAAATTAGATAGTGACGACGGTTGCACAGTTTTGTAAATAGAGTAAAAAAGCTGAATTGTGCACTGAATCTGACAAATGAATAATAGTAAATAAACTTATTAGTTTACACATACAAATGGTAAATCCAAACAGTGCAAGAGATACAGAGTGAAAGTATGTCTCCCTCTTAACCCCCTTCTCCCAGGTTCTGTGTCCCTAGAGATACTGTCACAATTTTTTATGTGTTTCAGAAGTGTTTCGCAGTTGCAAATTGTTACCTTTAACAGAGCATGTTCATCATTTTAGATTTGAAAGTGGGAAAATACGTTCCAGAAATCCATGATATGCAAGGTTTATAGGCCCTGTCTTAGGATCAAAAAAATTGCCATAGGATCAAAAAAATTGCCAGGTAGCTACCATTTTCTTTTAACTGTCCTATGAGGTTTCTGTAGCTTCGGACTGAAGAGTTGCTGAGAAGATTGTACATATTTGGGATGTGCATCTAGATGTGCAATTAGTAGATTCTAAAGCTGAGTAAAATTTGTGAAATAACAATGTCTAATACCAAAGTACTAATGTCTCACATATCCAGATCTTTAAAAATAACAATGAGGGGGGGCACCTGGGTGGCTTAGTCGGTTGAGCGGCCGACTTCGGCTCAGGTCATGATCTCGCGGTCCGTGAGTTCGAGGCCCGCGTCAGGCTCTGTGCTGACAGCTCAGAGCCTGGAGCCTGCCTCAGATTCTGTCTCCCTCTCTGTCTCTGCCCCTCTGCTTCTCATACTGTCTCTCTCTCTCTCTCTCTCTCTCTCTCTCAAAAATAAGATAAACACTAAAAAAAATTTTTTTTAAATAACAATTTGGGTTCATTGATACCTGAAGTCTGTGTCTTATCCCTCATTAAATTAGACCTTGAGTATTTTTCCATCTAGATCTTACCGTTCCTAATGATGTCTGTAGTGACTAGGTCCTTTTTTGGTGATTATTTAATTAGGACTAAACTGGACACTAGTAGGCTAGATCCTAAAGACCAAATGTGTCTTTTTTCCCCCCTCCTTATGTGTCTTTTTGACTATTTGGTAAATACATAGCTCCTTGTTATGTCTTCTATCTCTAATTCTCAACCAAATTTCTTGGAAATTTTGTTAACATTGTACAAATGCCAAAATGTGACGGTTTTTACACTGCTCAGTTTGGTGAGAATACAGTTTCATTAAATTCTTGTTATGTGGTAATTTATTAACATTAATAAGGATTTTTATTTAAGGAAAAAGAATTCTCTGAATGCGAACATAAACTGTCTGATGTATTTTACATAAGCGCTCGAGAAACTTAGCTAACTGCCTATCACTATTGTTTTGCATGCATTATCATTTAATCTTCTCAGCCAGCCTCTGAGGATAGGTATTTTTATTTTATAGATGAGGAAATCAAGGATTAGACAAAGTAACTTGATCAAGGCCACAGTGGTAAGTGGGGAAGCCAGTGGTTGAGCCTTGGTTCTTCTCACTTTAGAACTACCATAAAGTGGGGCGCCTGGGTGGCGCAGTCGGTTAAGCGTCCGACTTCAGCCAGGTCACGATCTCGCGGTCCGTGAGTTCGAGCCCCGCGTCAGGCTCTGGGCTGATGGCTCGGAGCCTGGAGCCTGTTTCCGATTCTGTGTCTCCCTCTCTCTCTGCCCCTCCCCCGTTCATGCTCTGTCTCCCTGTCTCAAAAATAAATAAACATTAAAAAAAAAATTAAAAACTTGTTTTACATGTGTAGTTTTGTATAATGCTTTTTTTCTATTTAACATCTAGAAAGATAAATGGCTCTTGTACTTAATTTGGGCATTTTAGTTTTCTACAGTTTTTGCTGTTGTAAATTTATGATGAACATCTTTGTGAGAATCTTAATACTTTAGGGTATGTTTCTAGAAATGGAGCTGCCGGTCAAAAGATACGATCTTTTGATGGCTTATGTAATGTATTACCAAATTGCCTTAGAAAGTTGGTGTTGGTTTTCTCTTCCTCCAGCAGTGAATAGGAGTACCCATTTCCTAACCTGTTGACAACGTCTAGCACAATAATACCATTCAATAAAATCTTTTCCGCTTATTTGTTTGAGCATGTTTAACTATGTAGGTTCTGTTCATGTCCTTTATTGTTCTTTGGGGGTACTTTTCGTATTCATTTGTAAAAGGTAAACTTTCCCCCCACCCTGCCCCCACCTTCCATCATCATAGCTAGTGAAAGTTGTATGGAAGCTCAAAGAAGTCATTTGGGTCTAGAGTAGATGGGAAAGTCTTTTCTAAATGAAGTGGTTTTTTGTTTGTTCTTGCCAGGCAATGGAAGGCAGAGGGTAAGAAAAAAACATTTGAGAACTATTACTTGTTAGTTTTCTTATCTGCAAATGGGGCTGATTAGTAGTACTGGCTTTGTTATTCAGAGGATTAAACGTATAGGAGTGCTTAGTTTTGGCATATCCTTACTGCTTGGAAAATTTAGTTGATGCAGTTATTTATTGCATGATTAACAGAAATAACACATTAAAAATTAATGGAGTAAATGCCTATTCAAGCCCACAAATCAAGATAAACTAGTTGTTTTTGAGATTTGGGGCAGGTTATACAGGCACTTTCAGTAAGTATATGTTGCATTAATGAATACAGCTTTAGCTTGGTTGAGTTAGGAGTTTGGGGAATCCAAAGACAGAAGTAGGAAGATTAGTTTTATCGGAATTTGGGTTAGGCAGGGGTCTGGCACTTTGAGAAATTTAAAATAGAAGTTCAAGCTCATTCTTTAGGGGGTTTTTTTTGTTCCATTTTCCTGTTGTTCTCAAGTCTCTCCATTGTTTTTTTTTTTTTTCTTTCTTTCCTGTGATTGGATACTCTACTTGAGGGGTGGGGCTTTGAACGCACTAGAGCCAAAGCAGCCTTCGCTGCTGGTTTCATTTTCCTCTAGCAGGTAAGAAATGGGAGTTTGGGAGCATCTGAAAGTGTGATCTCAGGAAAATCCCATTAAAAGTGTTGACCCTTAACTGCTGAGGCTCTTAAAAAAAAAGCCCTTTCTTCCCCCTCTCTTTGGCGATGTTCTCTATTTCTATCGCGTTATATGATGATCTGAATCCCTTACCAGACCTTGAGCAGACTGATGAGTAGGTGTAGAGCCCATTAAAAATTTTACAGGAGTCTGGAGAGAAAGCACATTTTATTGTACTGGTGAACACCCTTATTTCTCTCTTTGATTCCTTATTCAGAAGTTGTGCTGTGTTTTATTTTGTCAAAAGAATTCTATTAGCGGATACTAGTACTTCTCAAGCTTTCTGTGCTTATGGAGATTATGCAGATTATGATTCTGCGTGTACATCTGGGGTGGAGCCTGTGATTTTTCATCTCTCACCCACTCCAGTGAGGGCCGTGTTGCTGCTGTTGCTGGTGTGTTGGTGTACTATCTACACTTCCAGGGGAAAGGCAGCTGGTTTATAGCTTTTGTAGGGGAAGGGAGAACAGGTACGGTAGTATCTTAATTATTTTACTCAGCATTTCTGACAGACTGAATAGATTCATTGTGCTGTTCTCACATCATTTAACATTTGCTCAATAAATGAATAAACACCTCCTGGGGAGCTTTGTACTAGCTGTTAAAAGAGCAGCTTGCAGCACAGTGTACTGCACGTTAGCCATCCCTAATTGTCAGATTGAATTTGTGTTTGTATTTCAAGTTTAGCTCAGGCCAGTATCTTAGCATACATAAAGGTTTGCTTTTGCTAGTAATTTGCTTTTTTAAATAGATTGGCCCCCTAGTGCTGTGAAAAAGATGAATTTAGGAAATAAAATTTTAACGCCTTAATTGGTTATTTTATAACTGCTAACAGATTTCTAATAAGTATAAATTCTGGTAAGTATAAATGATTAAGTTTTGAATTCTTTATGATTTTCTGTTTGCTTTGTTAACACTGGAGGTACCTTTTCAGTCTCGTATCAGGATTTCTCTCTTCCTAACCACCCAATCTTAGTTTTATTTTAAGTTGATTTTTATTTTATCTGTGTAGCTCAGGTACATAGTTGAACAAGCTGGTAAATTCAAAATGCTTATGAGGAAAAGTAACCAGTTTCCTGCCCCTTTAACCTGTAATCACCTTGAGTCCCCTTCCCCACACTTTTCAACTGGTTTATTTTCCTATTTCTAAGTACATAGCAGCTGTTTATCCATTTTAGATGTCCTCAGAAGTAAATGGTAGTTAAGAGTTTCGTTCTGTTCTGCCTCTCTTACTGCTCCTGTTTTCTCAGTATTGCTATACCATTATTATTGTTGTTTAAACCAGTGTTCAGTGTTGTGGTAGGCTGAGTAATGCTCTCCCCTGCCCCTCAAAGAAAGCCACATCCTAATCCCCAGAACAAGTGAATTTACTTCACCGGAGAGGGAGCAGAGATGGGATTAAATTAATGATTTTGATCTAAGGAGGTTATTTGAGATTATCCTGGCCCTAAATGTAATCACAAGGACCCTTGCAAGGACAAGAGGGAGATAAGATCTAAGGAGGAAGTAGTAGATGTGATACCAGAAGCAAGAGGTTGGAGATACAGGGGAAGGGTCTTAAGCCGAGGAATGCAGGTGGTCTCCAGAGTTTGAAAAGCAGAGAAACCAAATTCTTCCTTGAGTCTCTAGAAAGAAGCCTAGCCAGGCTCGTACCTTGAATCCAATGCAACTGAGTTTTGGGCTTCTGGCTTCCAGAACTTCAGTGTGCTGTTAAGCCACCAAATTTGTGGTAATTTGTTACAGTAGCCATAGGAACCTCATGTAAGAGTGGACATACTTGTGTCCATATACCCTGTACTGCTATGCTGTTTTCTCCAGAGTTAATAATTACCTTGATTTTAGCTTGTTGTTGTTTTTAGTCTGTCGCTGCTATTTTCTTTCTGCACCTTTCAATATGATTTTCTTCATTGTCAAAAGAATCAGATAACGTACATACACACCCCACCTTCTGGTGTTTTCTCCATTTTGTTGTTTCAGTCTAGAGTGATTTGCTTTGTTTTCTGTGAATCTATCACTAAACCACCTTAGCTTTTCTGACAGGTGACTAAATCTCCTGTCAGTATATTGAAGTACATCAGATGTTCTATCAGTTTTACTTTTGCCTTGAGCTCTATCCTTCGATATGGCCTGGCTTTTTTCTAAGTTTATTGCATAGCTGTTGTCCTTGTCCTTTCCTTCGTTCTTATATTTACTTCACCATCATGGGAATTCCTTTTGCTTCTTCTGTGTTGGATCTCCTTATTTTCCTGGATTCCATAACTTCCTCTTTTGGTTTGCTCCCTCATTTTAGTGGTGCGTACCATCCAGTATTTCACAAGAAAGATTTCATGGGTGGTACAGGCTTTGAGATTTTGCTTGCCTGGAGAAGTTGTCTTTACATTACTTTCCCACTTCAAAGTTGGGCTGGTTATTGGAAATAATTTTTCCTCAGAATTTGGAAGGAGTTTTTTCTTCTTTTTTTTAACGTATCTTGAGAGTGTGTTGTGCGCACGAGCGGAAGAGAGGGAGAGAGAATCCCAAGCTTATAGCACGGAGCCTAATGTGGAGCTTGAACTCATGACCTGAACTGAAATCAAGAGTCAGATGCTTAACCGACTGAGCCACCCAGACACCCTGAAAGGCATTTCTTTTGTCTGCTAGTGTCTGTCACTGCATTTGAGAAGCCCGATGCCATGCTGTTTACTCTTCTTTTTTCCTGTTTGGATGATGTGCCTTGATACTGGGCTAGTCGTCCTTGGGCCGTTTCACCTTGTGGATTCTTTTCCTTTAGGTTTTTCCTTCTCTATTTTATTTGTTCTTTCTGTAACTCCTATTATATGGATCTTGGGCTTTTTACACCGATCCTCCAACTTTTTTCTTCTCTTTATGTTTTGTTCTGTGTTCCAGAAATTCTCAGTTTTGCTTTCAACTCTTTCACAGATGTTTTACATTTCCAGTTATGTTTTAAGAGCTCCTTTGTTCCTTTTTCAGCAACCTTTCTTTTTGAGAAGATTGATTTTTTTTAGTGGTCGTTTATTTTTAAGAGAGGGAGAGTGAGCACACGAGCAGGGGAGGGACAGAGAGAGAGGGAGTCACAATCCGAAACTGACTACAGGCTTCGAGATGTCAGCACAGAGCCCGATGTGGGGCTCGAACTCACAAAACATGAGATTGGGACCTGAGCCGAAGTCAGAGGCCCAACTGACTGAGCCACTGAGGCGCTCTGAGAAGACTAATGTTTTAAATTTTTTCTAATCTTGGCATTCCATTTCTTTCACGTTCCTTTTTTCTTATTTATGTCAGCAGACTGCACTATCTGGTAATCCTTGGTTGTCCATAGCATTTAAGAATGAGGAGCTGAGAAATAGATTGGAAATGCTGTGAGCACTGACAGATCTAGTCAGCCTTGAGCTTCACAGTAAGGTGTTAAACCTGGGACTCTCACGGTTTCAGTGAGAGGGAACTTCCAGTGTCCTGTCTCAGAAGGAAGCTTGTATGGGGTTGGGTGTGTGTGTGGGGGGGGGGGGTACTTATATTCAAGCCTGGCTGCGGATATTTTGGGAGCCAAGAACACGACTGAGCAGCTCGTTGTTTTAGTACGTGCCCTCTAACTTAATCTTGTTTTCAGTGTGGTACTTCACCATCAGCCTTAGCTCCCAACTACTGTCTTCTCTGATCCAGCCAGTTCAGAAAGCTAAAGTGGTTCTTTGAGAATGGGGCTTCTCGCATCTTAAACAGATGTTTTAACTGGTAGTCCTGTTTGGAGCCTTATTCCTCACTGTCGTCCTTTCTTGACCCTTTGCAGGGTCTGCAGGGTGAATCTGCTTGCCTCTCTTGGCAACTCCTTCCATACGTTCTTAGGTTTCAGTTTATTTTATTCTGTGAGTTACCTGCTTTCCATTTCCCATCACATTTGTTGTTGTCTTCCTTCGGCTGTTTCCCTGAATGTTCCTTTGTTCTTACTGTCTTAAACTGTTTTTATTCATTTATTGTCATTTTAGTGGGATCTAGAGGGGAGAGAGAAATGAGTTTTGAATTTCTGTGTTTAACAAGTGTATCAATAAAATGTTTATAGTACGATTTTCCTTCATGTCCCAGAACACTTGGTAATCACTTCGTCTACCATGAAACAGTAGAATTCACAGAATTTGTATTTGGTTTTTTTCTATATAAAAGTAGACGATTTTTTCTTAGATCTAAATTCTAAGGTTGTGTACTATTTGTTTTTAATATAATAAACTTTAAAATACTGTGTAATTCTTTCCCTCAAGTACAGCAAAGGATGACAAGTTAAAAGACACTAACTTGCACTTTCAAACCTAAGTTTTAGGCATTAAGGAATCAGCCAAAAGCAGTGAGATTTTTAAAAATTTATTACTATCATTTTTAAACTTTGACATATATTCTGTTAAGCTGTGTAAAGGGTGGATCTTTATTTACTGTTAATAAAGCACTTGCCACCACGTGTGGCATACATAGTAGGTGCTCATGAAATATTTGTTGAGTGAGTGCATATGTGAAATTTACTCATGTATTTAAAATATCAGAGGTGTTAGCTTTATTAGATGCAAATGAGTTTAAGTTTTATTTCTACTCCTAAAATTGGTTTTAATTAATTAAAATGTTTATGAGTAAAGACATTTATAAGTAGAATGTAAGATTATAGTCACTTACTGATTGCAGGGCAGCTAAGATCGTAATTTTCTGTTGGGAATTATCATTGTTCCTGAAGCCACGACATAGAGGGAGTAATAATTTTTCTCTGTTTTTCAGGGGGAGCTCTCATCCCCTGATATTAGTAATAAAACAGTTTTATACTTTTTCTGTTTTATAGATTTTATTTTTAAGTGATCGCTACACCCATTGTGGTTTCAACTTAACGACCCTGAGATCTAGTCGAACGCTGGCCCAGCCCCACTGGGCTAGATCTAGTCAAATGCTGGCCCAGTACCATGCTGCCTCTGCCTGCCTTAGATGTTTTCTTTCTTTCCTTGCTCACTAGTAGCTCCAGTCACCTGGGCTTTCTTGGTGGTCCATGAACAAACACCGTCTTGTTCTTGCTGAGGGCTTCAGACTTGCCCTTTTAAATCTGGAATAAACTTTACCTAGACTTTTGTGTGGCCCTGTGTAAATTAACTGATTCCCCTCCTAACCCTAGATAACTCTGTGTTCTCTGCTTTTTTTTTCTTTTTCAAATACTCTTGCCATTATTTGGAATAATCTTGTTTGTTTATTGTTGACTTGCATATTGTAGGCTTCCTCTCATATTTTCAGTTTCATGCACAAGGGAATAAACTTTTGTTTTATCACTTTATTCTTAGCATTTTGAATAGTTGCAGGCACATAACAGTATTTGGCACTTAGTGGGAATTTTGTAATTATATTTTGAATGGGCAGGTAAATTGAACAAGGTGTTTTCACATGTCATTCCATTTTTAAATATTTGAGACTTTAATTTTACTAAATGTACATACTTTTATTTAAAATAGAAAATACTGTATGCTGAAGAATTTATAGCGCTCATAATCATTCTCTCCAGTTTTGTAAACCAGTAAAATGAGGCCCAGAGAAGTACCCAGAGTCCTACAAGCTATTATTTATTATAGGCCAAGCTGCTATAAAAGACCCATACAGTGGTTCCCCAAATTAGCTAATTTCTCTCTCCTGTAATCCTACAGTGGTAGAGAGTAGTCCAGAGTGGATAAGCTGCCTTTGCCAGTGATTTTCCAGGATCCCAGGTTTCTTCTGTCTTGGTGTTGTAGTATGCTCTTGTCTGCATGGTCAGAATTAGGAAATTTTCTAATTTTTTAAAATAAGGAATATTCTAATTTTCTTTAACCTCTCATTTTCTTTAAAACACTATGTGGTTTTGCTGAGGGACAGGGGTACCTGGAGACCCTTTCTTTTTTTTACTAAAAGGAGAAAAGGGGGCATGGCCAGTTGCAGGGATAGTCTCTGTTATAGCTAGTAATTGTTAGAACTTTTACTCAGGCCTGTTTACTCCTTAGTGCATTGCTCTTTCCTTCCTACTTCATCTGTACATAATAATAGACATTTTCTTCAGGAAGTTCAAGAATAAAAATGTTACTGCACCTTTCATTGTCAGATAAAATGTTGGTTAATCTATAATGACATAGGTTCTAGAGTAGTAACAGAATGATAACAACTAATGTCTTCAAATTTAGTTTGCTTGTGTCTTGTTTGATGTGGGACCGGATAGGCCTACATCTCCTTTTTAGGAGGCAAGAATCCTCCTCCCCCATTTTGAGTGCCATTATATAGCCTGTTATATATGTTGCCATTTGCAACAACATGGGTAGAGCTGGGAAGTATAATGCTAAGTGAAATAAGTCAGTTTGAGAAAGACAAATACATTATGATTTCACTCATATGTGGGATTTAGGAAACAAAACAAATGAGCACATCAAAACAGAGGGAAAGAGAAAGCAAGAAACTCATAACTGTAGAGAACAAAATGGGAGAACAATAGGGAAGATGATCTGTCTCAGTGATGGTTTGGCAGGAACTTGCCAGCTTAGATCTTGGTTATCATGCTGCCTGGGTGGGAGAAGTCCAGTCTGACATTTTTTGTCAATGTAGGTGGATTCATGGTTTTATAGCTAAGCTAAATATGAAATGAGGTCAGACAGATAATATTAGATCTATACAATGATATAGGAAGAGCTCTTTGCTGGGGGTAGGAGCGGGGGGGGGGGGGTGTGTGGAGGGGTGGTAGGGTTCTTTGAAAGGCTTCGCAGCCCTTTAAAAAGAAACCCAAGGAAGAGAGAGCTGGTGCTTTTTTCTTTCTTTCTTTCTTTCTTTCTTTCTTTCTTTCTTTCTTTCTCTCTCTCTCTCTCTCTTTCTTTCTTTCTTTCTTTCTTTCTTTCTTTTTCTTTTTTTGCTGTAATGTATGAGAATATATCTAGAGCTGCTATAGTCTGTCTCTCCCTTGTCCCAACTTTTTATTTTGAAAAAAAAATTTTATAATTTTTTTTAACATTTGTTTATTTTTGAGAGACAGAGAGAGATAGAGCACAAGCAGGGGAGGGGCAGAGAGTGAAGGAGACACAGAATCTGAAGCAGACAGGCTCTGAGCTGTCAGCACAGAGCCTGACACAGGGCTTAAACTCACAAACCATGAGATCATGACCTGAGCCGAAGCCAGACGCTTGATCGACTGAGCCACCTAGGCCACCTCTATTCTGAAAATTTTTAAGCCCGCAAAGAAGTTGAAAAATACTACTATAACTATTATTTAATCATATTCACCAATTACAAGCATGTTGGCACGTTTGCTTTATCTCTTCTCTCATACTTACACCTGCATTCTTGTCCCCAAATCTTTTGAAAACATGTTGGAAGCAGCATATGCTTTACCCTTAAATAACTTAGCATTAATCTCTTAAGAAGACTTTCTCTTAATAACATTATCATACCCAAGAAATTTAACATAAATGCTCTCTGTTATATAGTCCATATTTAAACCTCCGCAAGTGGCTCAAAAACTGTCCTTAAAATTTTTTTTTTTTTTTTTAAGTCCAGGATCCAGTCAAAGCATCCTGTTAATTTTGAAGAGTCAAAGCTTGTTTTCTAACATACCATACTTTCTGGATTTTGCTGTTTCCTCGTATAAAATCCAGGTTAAACATTCTTGGCAGAACATCAAATCATGTAAATTTGTCCCATTATTGACGATTGTTAATTTGATCACTTGATCATGTAGTGGTTGCCATATCTCTCAAAAAAACAAAGCAAAAACTTTTTTTTTTTGTAATTAATAAGTATTCATTGATGGTCCTTGCCTGAGGTAGGTAGTATTTACATTGGTGCCTCAGAATTTCCTAATACCCATCTCTCTCCCTTTTTTAGTACCATTGTGGACTTACAGGTTCTTTTGTTATTCTGTGTATTAATCTGTTAATGTCCCCTAATCTGTTAGTGCCACTGTTCCTTTTGATGCTTAAATGGTCCTAAATTTGGTCTGTAAGAGAGACCTATTAAGTCCCTCCTGTGTCCCCCATTGCATGCCCAAGTTAGTCTTTGATCACTCCCTATTTTTCTGACACAAGATGTTTCAAGAGTGTAACTTTTCTGCCTCAGACTTAGAATCAATATTTTTCCAAGAAGTTTTGGGTTCTTTTAATAGGGAATGGTATTTAGAAGCCATTTTAAGTGCTAAGTGTTTTCTTTATTACTGGAATGTCATTTTTTTCTAGACAGCTAGGAAATTAAAAGGATTTTGCAGTTTTTAATTTTTGAGTTTGTACAGGATGAACTATAATACCTTGTTTTTTCAAAAGGGACTTACAAAATATATCAGTCAATTGTAGTTTGTAAAACTTACTGTGTTGTAATTCAGACAGCTAAAAAAGTTTTAAAAAATTATCTTCCATACGAATTAGAAATTTGAACATATACAGTATCGTGGATATTTGATATTAAGGAAGTACTGTTTGCCTTTTTTCCCCCAGGTATGATCGTGTTTGGTTATATTAAAAATGGTGCCTTTATCTTTTAGAGATACCTTTGAAATATGGATGAAATAATTAGGTATCTGGAATATGCACAAAATAATACGGGATGGCTTTATGGATAAAACAAAAGTGACCCTGAGTTTTCTACCTCTACTGTTGCAGATGACTAAAATAGTTTGTGATGGAATTAGGAAAATATTAATTTCTACAGATCTGCCAATTTAGATTGAATACCGGAGAGTTCTTTTTTACCTCCCCCAGCCTATATTTGTATCTTTTTCCTCTTACAGTGAGAACCTCAGTTCCCAAATCTGTAGCTATCTTTTGTCAGAATATGAAGATGATAAGAATTTGGATCTTTGATGAGATAAACCAGTGGATTAACCCTGCATTTAATTGCTCTATACTGGGATTTCTTGTGAGGGATAACAAATAATTTTTTTATTGTGATAAAATATACATTAGACTTACTGTTTTTTAATCATTTTCAGTGTACAGTTTATTGGCATTAAGTATGTGCACATTGTGCAACCATCACCTTCGTCCATCTCCAGAACTTTTTTTAAGATTCTATTGTCAAGTAATCCCTACACCCAACATGGGGCTCGAATTTAGAACTGCGAGATCAAGAGTTGCATGCTTCTCCAACTGAGCCAGCCAGGTGCCTGAGAATTTTTTTTATCTTACCAAACTGAAACTTCATTCCCATTAAACAGTAACTTCCATTCTCCCGTTTCCCAATTCCTGGCAACTCCCATTCTACTTCGGTCTCTGTGAATTTGATTGCTCTAGGTACCTCATAAAAGTGCAATTATACAGTGTTTGTCTTCAATATACCAGTGTTTGACTGGTTTATTTCACATAGCATAATGTCCTTGCCTTAATCTGTTCCGTCTGCCATAACAAACTACCATAGACTGGGTCGCTTAAACAATTTATTTCTCACAGTTGTGGAAAGTCCAAAATCAGGGTGCCAGCTGATTCTGTATCTGATCAGGGCTGGCTTTCTTGGTTCACAGATGGCTGTCCTCTCACTGTGTCCTCATATGGCAGAAGGGGTGAGAGAGCTTTTTGGGATGTCTTATGTAATGACACTAATCCCATTCATGAGGGCTCTACCCTTATGACCTAATCACCTCCCAAAGGCCCCACATCCTCATATCACTGAGGATTAGGATTTCAACATGAATTTTGGGCTTATTTCATCAAAGATCCAGGTTGTTTTCACCTTCATATTCTGACAAAAGATAGCTACAGATTAGGGAACTAGGGTTCTCACTGCAGGAGAAAAAAGATACAAATATAGAATGGAGGAGGTAAAAAAACTCAGCATTCAGTCCATAACAGCGCTCAGAGCTTATCCATGTTAGAGACTGTGTCAGTTTCCTTCCTCCATTGTATTTAATACCACTTTGTTTATCCAATCATCTGTTGATACATATTTGGATTGTTCCCACTTTTTGGCTATCATGAATAATGCTGCTATTCAACATTGGTGTTCCAATATCTATTCAAGTCCCTTAGAGTATTTGGGTCTGTAGCCAGAAGTGCAATTGCTGAATCATAAGCTAATTCTGTGTTTAACTTTTTGAGAAGCACCATACTGTTCCACAGTGGCTGTTCTGTTTTACATTTTCACCAGCAGTGTACATGGGTTTTAATTTCTCCACATTCTCCCCAACACTATTTTTGGTTTTTGGTTTTGATAATAGCCATTCTAACGGATATGAAGTGGTGTCTCGATGTGGTTTTGATTTATATTTTCCTGATGACTGGCTATGTTGCACATCTTTTTATGTGTTTTTGTCTGTTTGTATATCTCCTTTAAGAGAAATGTTTTTCCAATTCCCTTGCCTATTTTTAATTTTTTTTTTTAATTGATGAGTTTCAGGAGTTCTATGTATATTCTGGATATAATTCCTTGTCAGGTATATGATTTGCACATATTTTCTCTCATTCCATGGGTTGCCTTTTCACTTTTGTGTCCTTTGATGCACGAAAAGTTTTTATTTTGACGATGTTCAATTTATCCTTTTTTCAGCATCATAGTCAAGAAATCATTGCCAAATCCAATGTCCTGAGGCCTTTTTCCCTGTTTTCTTAAAATTTTATGTCTAATGTTTAGGTCTTTGATCCATTTTAAGTTAATTTTTGTAAATGGTGTAAGATAAGAGGTCAACCTTCATTCTTTTGCACATGGATATCTAGTTTTCCTAGCACCAGGTGTCGAAAAGACGTTGTCAATAAGCATTTGACCTTATGTGGGGGCCCATGTGACCATAGGCAGAATAGAATAGTGATTATCTCTGGATGCTGTTTCATTGGTCTGTGTGTCTGCGTTTATGTCAGCATCACACTGTTTTGATTATGGTAGCTTTGTAGTGTTTTTTGAAATAAGGAAGAGTGAAACCTCCAACTCCCCCCTCCCCCTGCCCAAGATTGTTTTGGCTATTCAGGTCCCTTCAGATTCCAATGTTAGGATTGATTTTCCTATTTCTGCAATAAATGGACCTAGACATTGATAGGGATTGCATTAAATCTGTGGATCACTTTGGGTAGTATTGATATCTTGACAGTAGTAAATCTTCTAGTTCGTGAACAAGGGATGTCTTTCCATTTTTTTTTAAATTTTCTTTTAGCAATGTTTTATAATTTTCAGTATATGTCTTTCACCTTATTGAGTAAATTTATTCATAAATGTTTTATTCTTTTTGATGCTATCATAAAGTGATTTGTTTACATGATTTCCTTTTGGGGTTGTTCATTGTTAGTGTTTAGAAGCACAGTTGAGTTGTGTGTGTTGATTTTGTGTTCTGCAACTTTGCTGAGATTATAAGGAATTGTATTCCTTAAGTAGAGTGCTAAGATGTTTGAAAATCCCTTTTCTTTGACTAAGAACGTATCACCTAGAAATCTGATGAGAGCTCAGATACAGGGTTTACCCCTCAGACACTCTGCCCTACCTGTCTGTACAGGTTGGCTGCTTGTGTAGGTTAGGTCTCGTGCAGTAGTATGTTATTTGTGCTTAATGTCATTGTGTTAAGTCCCTTCTTAATTCTGTTTCTTGCATATTCATCAGCACAGGACAAGAAACCTGAAGTCTGATTATCCTGGAGAGTGTACACCCTATACCAGTGTGTCATCGGATGAGAAAATTTGTTGCCATCTGATTTAGTTTTTGTTGGTTCTCCTAACCTGTTTATTAGGATTCTAAGAAAATAGGGCAAATAAATTATTTCCAGGGGAATGTGGATGGGGTAAAGGAGTAACGTGGTAGGGAAACTTTTTACATTGTTAAATAAAAAATGGATATTTTGGTTTGTGAGTTAGAATGCTGTTGGTGTCCTGACTTAAGGTTTGTGTTTGATTAATGTTAGGTTCTTTTCGCAGTGCAAGGTATCTACTGCTGGCATGTAGTTGTAGGGGCTTCTTTACAACCATGTGTGATGTGGTGGTTTGTGCTGCTGAGCAGCTGTGTGTCTGATTCCTTTTAAGATTATATGGGTATATTGTTAAAGTGTTTCTGTGCTAGGCTTGGTGACATTGCATTTTTTGGAAATCATCAAAATTTAGTTAAATTACCATAGTAGGATGTTTCCTGGGGATTGATGATGTAGATTAAAACATCTTTGTTTTATCCAACAATAGAACTGAATTACATGGGTAGGAAAACCAACAGGCATTTCCTGTCCTGTTTATCAAAACAGAGTCTTTTAAAGAATGTGTAAAGTGCTTTACTTAAACAAATCCGCTGTGTTGACTTCCGGTGGAAGATGATGATCTAAGTCCATGTGTTAAAACAGACAAACACACACCGAAATGACCCAACAAGATAATGGGAGAGTTCAGTCTCCTTGGAAACCCTGGAAGCATGCCATAACTAAACTAAAAAGAATTTTGGCAGGAAAAGGTACAAATGAGAAAGAAATATAGTGAGGGAAGTTCTTTCTGGTTAGCTTGGTGTTCATTTATGTGGTTGAGAAGCCATCCTGGGGTATGAGGAAAGACCTATTTTGAGCTAGAATTTAAGGGTGGTCCATAGGGTAGTTGATTGGTATGAGATTTTGTACTTTGAAGCAAGGATTGAAAACTAAGTGACTCAATGCTTCTCACCAAGGAGAATATCTGCAAAGAGGGGCTAGCTCCACATGGTTGTAGGAGAGAGACTAGCCGTGAAGCATAGAGTTGAAAACTTCCTGCTCTGAAGCTACCTTATTTGGCCTGCAGGGCTGTGACTTGACCACTTACTGCTGAATCTATATGGTGACCAAGGAAGTGTGGCAGGCGGCCTCTAAGATTGCCCCCAGTGATCCTTGCCTCCTGGTATTCATGTCTTTTATCTAATCCCCTGACCTTGAGTGTGGCTGGACCTGGTGGTTTCTCCAAGTATGACAAAAGTGAATGGATTAACTTGATGGCAAAACTTTTGAGGTTAGGTTACAAAAAGGCTTTGGCTTTCATGTGGGGCTGTCCTCTTTCATTTGCTCTGAGGGAAACAATCTACCATTTTGTAAGCTTCTCTGTGGAGCTTATGAGGCAAGGAGCTGGTGTTTCTGGCCAACAGTCAGTGAAGACCTGATGACTGCCAGCAGTCACGTGTTTGAACTTGAGCTGCAAGCAGATCCTTCCACCATCAAGTTTGAAGATGATAGAGGCCCTGGCTGACACATTGACTGCAGACTTGTGAAAGATCCTGAGCTGGATGCCCCCAGCTAAGCCACACTCAGATTCCTGATCCACAGAAACAGAGGGAGTAGAGTACATGTTTGTTGTTTTAAGCTGCTAAATTTGGGGTAATTTGTTAGGCAGCAGTTGAGAAACTAATACAGGAAGTAACCATGTGAACACACACACCCCCACCCTAGAGGATTGAACTTGGTTCTAAATGTTTTCTGATTAACCTAAGACAATGCCCAAATGTTACATAAACATACACCTTTCTCTATAAAGATGAACATATGAAAAGGTGGACACATACAGGCTCAGTCTAAAAGAAGGTGACCAGTGTGAGCAGGTGATTTCCTGTGATAGGGACTTATTTCAAAAAACAAGAGAAAATGTTGCAATTTAAAAAACAACTAATTACTGTTCTCAAGGAGACTCCTGAACACTTGAACAACAGCAACAACAAAAAAAATCAGAGAGCAGGTAAGAGTTCTTAAGTGAAATTTGTGCTTCTTAACTGTTAACTTTTTGGAGTGGTAGCAGAGGGTTTTAGAAATAGTCCCACAGTTCAGAGGAGAAAATGAGATGAAAATTACATAGGCATAAGTATAAGAAACACAAAGAGTAGATCCAATGTATAATAAAGGTTCAGAGTGAGAGATCAGAGCAAACATATAAAAGATAAAGTCAGAGAAACAGTAAAAATTTTCCTAGAGAGAACAGGTCAAAAGGGCTCAGGGAATATATAGCTAACATTTATTGAACACTTATTATGTACCAAGTATTTTTCACATTGAAACTCATTTGAAATTCTCTACAACCCCCATGAGATAGGGTCTTTTAATATTCTTCTACAAATAATTAAAGTGCATACCAAGCAAAATAAATGAGATCCATACCTAGGAATAGCCTAATGGATTTCAAAGATTTCAAAACTTTAAGGTATAGAAATAAATAGTACAAGTATCCTGACAAGAAGCAAGTTACCTGCAAAGGAAGGTGTATCAGATGAGCATTTCATTTGTCTTCTGTATGTTAGCACTACGTGTGGCTGTTAAATCCGTTAGGTAAAATACAATAAATTCATTTCCTCAGTTTAAGTGCTCAATAGCTATGCGTGGCTAGTGGCTACCGTGTTGGACAGTGCAAAATAGAACATTTCTGTTACAGTAGAAAGTTTTGTTGGACAGCACGGTGCTAAAAGATAGTGGAGTGGCATTTAGAAAACCCTGAGGAGAAAGCTGTTACAACCTAAGAATCTTAAATTGCTAAAACTTCACATAGGCAGGATAACAGAATGGCAATTTTCAGGCTTGTAATGATTGAAAGTGTGTCACTCGAGTACTTTTCTTGAAAAAATTCTACTCTTAGTATATCCGGGCAGCTGGGAAGTCAGCAACTCAGAAGCATGATGAATCAGCTTCAGAGTCCTGTTTGTTTAACCCTCTGTTTCTCAGAATAACCCAAGATACACAAAAGGGAAAATCTCCGTTCATGGCAGATCTGAAGAGAATGTCCTTCATAAGCTAAATTTCAGAGTGTCAGAGCAATGATTACAGCCTCCTACAGCTCAACTCCAGAGCTAGCCACAGAAAACAGCTTTTATTTTAAGGACAATTAATCCACTGAAACCGCTTTTGTTGAAATCGCACAGAGAATCTTCATGCCACCAAATCCAAGCTTCTCAGCCCTCACTTTACTTGATCTGGACACTTTTTGGACACAGTTCATCCCTGCCTCCTTTTAGAAACACTTTGCCTGGCTTCCGCAAAAGCTCTTCCTACCTTACTGGTAGTTCCCTGTGCAGTGTCCTTTACTAGCTAGCTTAGTGCTAGGTGCGGGAGAGCTCAAGGCCCAGTCCTCAGGCCACACCTCTTGTTTTCTGTAATCATTCACCAGGAAATCATATCTAGTCTTTAAATGCCTTCTGTTAGCCGATGATGCCTTAATTTATGTCTCTCCTTCCTTCCCTAAACTGCTCTCAAATCTATCTAGCTGCCCATGTGACATTTCTACTGCATGTGTGGTTGAAATCCATACTAAAGTTATAAAAATGAAATTCTTGGCTCCTTTCTTAACCAGAACCTGCTATTTGCTGGTGTGTCTCTTGCCAGTAAATGACACTGCTTTTCCTCCATTGGGCTGGGTTCCTAGACCTTGGAATCATCCTTTGATAACCTCCATCCATCCGTTAATTCTGGCAGTGCTGTCTTCAGAATGTGTTCTGAATCTGTCCATCTTTGTGGCCACCACCTTAGCTCAGACCATCATCATCTTTGCTTATGCTACTGCAGTAATTTAGGAACCGTTCTCCTTCCCCACCCCCACCCCCCATTTTGTGCTGCAGTCGCACAACAGATAATCCCTTTAAAACAAGATAGAAATTCTGCAAGGACTTCTTCTCATTCTTAAAACAAAGCCACAGTCCTTCTACCATGGCCTACGAGGCTGTATGTATATCTGGCCTCGGCCAAATGCTCCGTCTCCTCTACCACCTTATTATGCAATTAGTCTTGTCAAATATAGCAACATTTCTACTTAGGCTGCCTGCTTGAAATACTTTCCTTTACAGGTTTGGATGACTAATTCCCTGTTTGGTCTCTGCCTAAGTTACCTCCTCAGAGAGGCTTTCTCTGACCACTCTACCTGAAATAATGCCCCACCCTCATTACTTTTATTCTCTTGTTGGTCTTTGTATTTTTCTATTTTTATTTCTGTTCTATTTATACTGCCCTTATACATTTTATATTTATTTGTTTATGTCTCCATCGCTAGCATGTATGTTCCATGAAGGCAGGGATATTTATTTACTCTTGTACCCCCAGCAGCTAGAAATGCTAGCTTGACCTAGAGTCCCTAGCATGTGGTAGGTGCTCACTCAAATATTGTGGAAGGAATGACCGTCCTAAAAATGAGCAAAACAACAAGTGCACAAGATTTATAAAAAACACCAGTTTCCAGAATTAGAGGAATAAATCTTTAGTTCAAGTAAATGGAGAAAAACCTTTAATGTAGAACTTTATTTTTCAATGAGATTCATGAAAGAAATTGCATCTTTGAGAATGGAATCATGTGAAAATCTCAAATCATTGGAAAAGCATGATTACAATTATTTTAAAAAGTTTAGTAGAGACCATGAATTGCAGTGCAAATATAATTTGCACTGGTCAGGAGTATCACTTTGAACAAACTAACCTGCCTCAGCTGAGAGAAAAAGGATGAAAAAGGGAAAAGATGGGGAAAAAGAATTTTCTGGACTAAATGTCTTTTTTTTTGTAGTAGTATGTGATGTATTCCTTTTGGTTGAGAATTTTGGTGAAATCATTCATGACCAATGGAAGTTAACTTCTTTCTTTAAACCTGCCATTTACACGCTATTAAAGAATACTTGATATAAGGCAAACATCAGTCTATTAATGTTCCTAAGTACATTCAACCACCATGAGAACCTGGACATTATTCTTCTTGCTTTCATCTTTAGCTCTCCACACCTTATCAGTGATCAAGCCTTGAGAAGCCTTGCATCGTATACTTCATCAATGTATTTTAAAATCTGTACACTTCTGTCCCCTCTTTGTGTCTCCATGGTTTAGTTAATGGAACAGGTGATATTAATAAAACCAACTTTATAGGTTTGTTGCGAGGGTTAAATACCTAACATACAATAAGTGCGTTTTAGATGTTTGCTACTTATGATAATACTGTTACTGCACTGTCCTGGCTCAGATCACTGTCATTGCTTACCCCGATTTCTGGAGTGACTCCAGATTGGTCTCCAGACTTCCCTCTGCTTATCCTCCCAGTTCCCACTTCTCTTCACTTCAGTCCGAGTAATCTAAAGGCACGTCTAATTGGATTACTCGTATTTAAAACGGCACAGTGAGCTCCCTTTAATCATTGGGGTAAAGTCTGTAAAATTTTCTGTAACATACCTTAATGATCTCTAACTTCTTTCTGTAAATAGGCTTCCCCTTTGTACCGGGTTTGTAGGTGAGCAGGAGGAATCCTGTCAAAACAAAGTGGAGTTGGGTGTGACTCTGCCAAGACAGATGGACAGTGAAGGGCTTTCTGGTTCTTCTAGCATGGCCATAATAATCCTAGTTTGTAAATATTTTAGGCAGATACTAATAACCAGGTGCCCATTCTAGTTAAAAAATATCTTAAGGCATGCATACATAGATGCACAAGCTTTGTGCAGTACTGCTCTGTATAATCTCCATGGAAACTATTTGGATTATATTTTGATAAGGCAACTTTAATGAGGTGATTTGCTTTGTGGTTTGAATTATGAGCCACTTAAAAGTTAGTGAACATCTAATAAAGATGGTCACTTTAGGTTTAGAATGGTCAGTTTCAAGTTCTTCATTCTAACATTATATATAACATAAATACACCAAGGCTTGTTTGTTACGATCACACCTGTAGAGTAAATGTGTTAGCAACTGTTTATCTTTCTGTTCTTTGTTGCAGGAGGGTATGGTTCCATTCCATTTTATCCAAACATGATATCAGATTATCCAGGAACAAGTTAAAAAGAAGGGAGACTGGTTCCAGAACACATCTCTGGAAATTACCCTATGGACCCTGACTCTCATGGCAACATTACAATGTAGGTTCTGTATGAGCATCAATAGCCAGTGGTCTTTTTTGAGCCTATCACGTAACATGTTCCTGTTCACTGAGTCAGAGGTTGAAAAAAGGTGTTTAAAAAGGCTGTTAGCACTTACTTTATTGTTGAAAATCATAATGTAATCAAAGTGATATTTTAGTCCAGAGACCTAGGAGTACAGAATCTTAACCTGCAGCCTGAGGCTTCTTGAGTGTACAGACGGTCGCTGACTTAATGATGGTTTGACCTACGATTTTTCAGCTTTATGATGGTACGAAGGCAACATGCATTCCTAGAAACTGAACGTTGAATTTTGATCTTTTCATGGGCTAGCAATAGATGGTAGGGTATTTGCTCCCAGTTGGCCATGTGATCACAAGGGTAAACAGCGAATATGCTTAACAGTGATTCCGTATCTATCATATAATCATTTTGTTTTTCACTTTCAGTATAGTTATTCAATAACTTAATGAGCTATTTAACACATTATCAAAACAGACTTTGAATTAGATAATTTTCCCAATTATAGGCTAATGTAAATGGTCTGAGCACATTTAAGGTAAGCTAGGCTGAGCTACGATGTTTGGTAAGTTAGGTGCATTTACGTGCACTTCAGCTTATGATGGGTTTATTGGGCTGTAACCCCGTCTTAGGTCGAGAGTATCTGTATATGCAAAGAAGCAGCAAAGCAGGGCAGTTATGACACTTTACTACTTTGGGCTTCAGCCTCAGTCTCCAGGGAGCTTTGCTGGACCATTTGGAGAACTTTACCTAAGCTAGATTGGCCTCAATAGCCTAGAAACAGGTAAGGTTACAATGCTTGCTTCTGCTTTGTGCAGCAAAGCCCAAAGCCCAGCCAACATCTCCTGCCTATCACGTGCCTGATTCAAGGTTCATTTCTTTACATGTATTGCTTGTTTAGCCCTCAAAGCTACTCTGTGAGATAGGTATTTAAAGATGAGGAAACTGAATCTTTAAGAGCCTTAGTTACTTCCTCAGGGTCTTAACAGGCAGGTGAAGTGAAGAAATGTCCAGTCTGACTTCTCATCATTTCCTGCACAGGTTTCTTATAGATACGGCCCCAAGAATGTATTACAGGTATGCTAAGACAGTGATCCCTCAGTTCCTGTGGGGTGCATGCTGAGCTGGATGGGGGGTGCTTCGCTGACTAGAGTTCCTGAGCAGACATGAACAGCCTAATCTTATCTTTACACTAGCGTGCCTTACAAACAGTGTATTCTGTGTGTGCCCTGACATGAGAAAGATCGACACACTGGCCTGCTCCACTGAAAGTAACAAGTCAGCAAGGGGGAACATTAGGCGCCAGTTCTTATAGCCATCCTCCTTTCAGCCTCTCAGGTTACGGTAATAACCCCCCAGTCAGTGCCAAGTAGGCAAGAAAACTTCAGGATGGTCTGGAAGGGAGAGAGGAAGAAATGGTTGGGGCCCACTTCCCCAAGAGCAGGTGAGTAGGTCAAGCCTTACTTACTTCATAGGAGCAAGAGATTCCTAAAAGGATGGCACATACTTCACTTGCTTTTTAGGCCGAAATAAAATGTTCTTAAATCTTGAACAGAGCACTTTAGTGGAAGGGGTGGACCTGACCTTTCAGAAAAGGTAACAAAAACTTTGAGCTCCCTCTAGAGGTCAACAGTGATAAAGGAGCATCATAATGGGAAGTAACCTAAAGCTAGTCTACCCCTTCAGCAAGAAACTAGCATTTTATAGATGTATTATCCAGGAAAATACTTTCTTACATTGGGGAGTAGTTAGTTGCCTTTGAGAAGAAATTTGGGTTAATCATATTTTAATAGCTATGTGGGGTCATTCCTAAAAATCAGTGTTTGCTGTGTTATGGTATATTGAACTAATAAAGGAGAAAAGATCATGATAATAGATTGTGTCCAGACATAATAGCATGCTTTTAATTTACTTTTTTTTTTTTTTTTTTTTGAGAGAGGGTACGTGTGCAGGGATGGGGGTAGGCGCAGAGACAGAGGGAGAGAGAGAATCTTAAGCAGGCTCTATATCCAGGGCAGAGCCCAGTGCACGGCTGGATCTCACAACTGTGAGATCATGACCTGAGCCAAAATCAAGAGTTGGATGCTTAACCAACGGAGCCACGCAGGTACCCTCAAATTAGCATGCTTGGAGCTCTGAGTGTTGAAGCAGATCAGATCAAAATGAGAATTAATTTCTGTGCTATTGTGTGCCAGAACATTTTGACTTTAGCAGAGATAAAGGTGATGAGTATACCCACTGTGTTCTCATCCCTACCTCTCCAACATCTGAAAAGAAAAGAACAGTGAATACCAGGAGATTAATATTCTGAGGTTCAAGTTGCCAGGCATATGTTAAAACTTCTAAGAAAGCTAACATAACAATTTAAGTTTTAGAACCTCAGTTGATCAAATGAGAAATCTGTTTCAGCACAGATATCTTCCTCTGGATCAGATACTTCATGGATAAGAATTAGTTATGGTGCTGACCTTTACTGTGTTTACTCCTTTTGTTCCCAGTATTGTTTATTCTTCTCTTCAGAACTCACCGAGAAAGTTCAGTTCTTAAACTTTAGTGTGTAACTATAGAATGAAGAAGTTAGAAGTCATGTTTAATTTGTGGTAATATTCAGAATATATGAAAGTTACATTTTTTTAAAGTTCCTGAAGTGCTTAAAAAAAAAACCCAGAAGGATGGGAACATCCCACAAAGGGACCCAGGAGCCAACCTGAATGCTCTCAATGGCCAAATCTGGAATAATTTGAACAATACAGTAAACTTCATAGTATGATTATAACCCAAAATATGAAATAAATAAGTATGAGTTCATACTGATAACTAAATAAAGAAGTGGGAGAGAAAAGACAAATTTCCCCTAGAGAAGAATTCTGAATATGTAGATATTCCTCCTCAAGGCAGTAGTGCTTAATATCTCCATCCCTTAAATGTAGGCTGCGCTTAATAACTTCCTACCAGAGTACCTTACTGGGGGACGGGTACTTTATAGTGGAGAAACCTGGCAGACAGCATCATGGCCAGATAATCTAGGTTATCATCAATAAGTCCATATTGATAAGATGTAACTTCGCATGATGTAGTAAGAATGACATTTCGTCTCTGTGATCTTCCTGCCAATAAGCCATAATGGCAGTGTGGCCAGGAGAAAAACAATATCAAATTTAGGGACATGCTGTAAAGCACCTGGCCATTACTCTTCAAAACTGTCAAGGTCACCACCGAAGAGAAAGTGTCACAGACCGGAGGAAGCTAGAGACAAGATGACTAAATACAATATGGAATCCTACATGGGATCCTGGAACTGAAAAAAAGGTACTAGGGAAAGATGACTGAAATCTGAATAAAGTGTGGAGTTCAGTTAATATTCCAGTGTTGGTTCTTCATTTGTGACAGGTAAACCATAGCAATGTAAGGTGAAGGTGTATGGGAACTCTCCGTACCGTCTTTGCAACTCTTAATGTAAATCTAAAATTAGGCTAAAATTAATTTGTGGAAAATAAAGATCCAGCTCAGTTAATTCTTATGCTGTGTAGCTTTTGTTCAGTGATGTTTGAAAACTCCCCAGGTGTTTTGAAAAATGGAGAACTTCTCTGCTATGTGTATATGTATCATCACTTGCAGTTAAGTAGTTTGTGACTTTTATGTATAAAAGTGAGAAAGACCCTATCTCATAGAAGTGTAGTGAGTAGTTTCCAACGATACGAGCATATCCAGCACCATAGTTTCCTGCTGTAGCAGCGGCGGGAGTTGAGCAGAGCAGAATCATGCTTCATTGCTTCAGTCCCATTCTGTTTTCACATTGATTGGCTTATAACTTACAGAAAGTAACTTTCATTAAGTCACTATTGTTGTGAATTCCAGGTTACAAAGAAATAAATCTGAGATCAATTTTTGTCAGAGTGAGGTCCCTGACAGAGATCCATGGTCATGGGTGGAGTTAACGCAGTTTTTGCAGACGTGTTGTCTTACAGGTCTTTAATTTTCCATATTTGAAGTTTCCTGATAAAAGCACGTTATTTTTCTCCAGCCATCATTCTGTTTTCTTCCTCCCCTAAATGTATGAAGTGTCTGAATACATGTTATATGCTCTGTGAAAGATAAATTCTCTGAAGAGAGAAATCATCTTTCAGTGTTTCTTGGCAAATGAAATTTCATTGCCAGTTTTGAAGTTCACAATTAACTTATGGTCGAATTATTTTTTTTAAGTTTATTTATTTATTTTGAGTGAATGAGTGAGTGAGAGGAGGTGCAGGGGAGGAGCAGAGAGAGACAACCCCAAGCAGGCTCCGGGCTGTCAGTGCAGAACCTGATGTGGGGCTCGCTCTCACAAACCTTGAGATCATAACCTGAGCCAAAAATCAAGAGTTGGACACTTAACTGACTGAGCCACTCGGGTGCCCCACTCGAGGTCGAATTATTAATAGCAGAGCTGAGACTACATCTCCAGGTGTCTTACTGTTTTTACCTAGTAGTTAATGAAGGGCCAAGGGAAAGTGTGAAAAGGGAGGAGGATTTAAAGAAAAATTAGAGCAAAATGTGAAAAGATATTGGCAAAATAAGAACATCTGATGTTTCCCTTGTATTCTTATTCTTCTATTCTTTAATGGTCTAGACATCAGTGAGCATCTTTATACTTTTTTTTTTTTTTTAATGTTTGGATTATTGGGGCGCCTGGGTGGCTCAAGTCGGTTCAGTGTCTGACTTCAGCTCAGGTCATGATCTCACATCACAGTCCATGAGTTTGAGCCCTGTGTCGGGCTCTGTGCTGACAGCTCAGAGCCTGGAACTTGCTTTGGATTCTGTGTCTCCCTCTTTCTCTGCCCCTCCCCAGCTCGCTCTCTCTTCCTCTCTCTCTCTCAGAAGTAAATAGACATTTAAAACATTTAAAGTAAAATAAAATTTTTGGATTATTATAGTAGGATGATTTCTGGAACTGACATGAAGTTCCAAGAGAATGAATGCTTTGTGGCTGTTGGTATAAATTATGAAATAGTTTTCCAAAATAACAAGATATACTTCTCTACAGTGCAGGTAGAGCAATTTATATTTTTCCTCTAGATTAAGAGATAGAAAATGGTGTGTTATTTAAAAATTAATTTGAGGGGCACCTGGGTGTCTCAGTTGGTTAAGCATGACTTTGGCTCAAGTCATGATCTAGTGGTTTGTGGGTTCAAGCCCCACATCGGGCTCTGTGCTGACAGCTCAGAGCCTGGAGCCTGCTTCAGATTCTGTCTCCCCATCTCTCTCTGCCCCTCCCCTGCTCATATTCATTCATATTCATATTTTCTCTCCCTCTCTCTCAAAAATAAATAAAAAAATTAATTTGAGTGGATATTTTATTATATTTTACGAGTATTGCTCTTCTGTGAATGGTCTTCCCCATGTTGTATGAGCTGTTTTTGGAAATACAGGTATTTTTCTTAGCCACTTGTCTTTAGTTATTGTGTAAAAGTCACATTTTTCTTTCATTATCTATATATATATGCTTCTTCTGATGTATTTATACCCCTCTAGAGATCTAATATACATTTTTCCCCCCAATGGACTACATACAGAAGGGGTAAAGGATTGGGGAGAGGAAAGGTGATATTTATTTATCAGGCATTGTCATCTTTTTTTTTTTTTTAATTTTAGTCATTCAACGTTTATTTATTTTTGAGACAGAGAGAGACAGAGCATGAACGGGGGAGGGGCAGAGAGAGAGGGAGACACAGAATCAGAAGCAGGCTCCAAGCTCCGAGCCATCAGCCCAGAGCCCGACGCGGGGCTCGAACTCAGGGACCGCGAGATCGTGACCTGAGCTGAAGTCGGATGCCCAACCGACTGAGCCACCCAGGCGCCCCTAATTTTAGTCATTCAAATAGTGTGTAGTGATAACTCATGACTTAGAGATTCATCTGTTGTCAGGGTTTTCATGTTACTCTTACGGTAATGGTTATAGGCATGTTAACCTGGTCTCCCTCCCTGTCTTGAGCTTTGGAAACAAATTCCATAATGCTCTGATTGTTTTCATTTATGTTGTGTACAAATCAGATCAAACATGCTTTATATCTTTTTTTTTTTATCTCCATGATATAATGTAAGCAGCATTCTTTCTCAGTACAAATAGATTTTATTTTTTTGTGCTGAGAATGTAAGGTACACATAGACACACTTTGGAAGGATGTATACTAAAATCATAGTCTGTCAGTAATGGGGTTAAGAGTGATGATTGTCTTTTTTTTTACAGAGCAGTTTGTGTGATTAAAAGAGTTAAATCCCATTGCAGATCTTACACAAATCATAGTATACATAAATACATCTCTACCTGTTTTACAGTTTGCACATGTTTGTTGAAAGACTGTTTAGTTACTATCTACGGTTATCTCTTAGTGATGGGATTTCAGGTTTTTTATTCTTTAAGTTGGTTAAAATGATCACTATATTATTTTTTTAACAAAAACAAAAAACAAATATTTTCATACTTAGGTTCCTGTAAATCTTTTTAAGTATTTTTATTGCAATACTGGTTTTTATCTTTTGCCTTAGAGTTGTAAGATTATCAAGTGGTTAGTTAGAATCAGTGGTTCTTAATCTTGAGCTAATTTTATTGTGGTTAGAGAATGTGGTCTTTAAATTTGAAATTAGAATTCTTTAAGGGACTGTCTGTGGCTCAGTGTATGAGTTTTTTAATTGCATAGCTCTTTGGAAGATACATGCTCTTCTGTATTGGTATAAAGTTCTCTGTATGTGTGTATCAGTTTGATCTTTCAAGTGTGTATACTTCCTCCTCCCCTCCCCCTTCTTCCCTTCTCCCTTTTTTGATCTGTCAGGCATGGAGAGGGATGTCAGTCTTCTGCTGTAGTTACAATTTTTGTCAATTCCTTTATTTCTAAAACCCTAAAATATATATAGTAAAAATATGTGGAAAGATTCATGGCTGTTAACGTCTTTAGCTTACTTTTTATCATTATATACATATTATAAACTCTGTCATACTGAATTTCTTTTTACTTAATTTAACCAGTGGTTGGAAGCATTAGTGGCATTTACTAGGCATGGGCCAAGTGTGCTAGCTCTTTGGCAGTTTGCGGGACAATCTTGAACAAAAAAAAATCGTCCATGGTCTGCATGACTTAGAATATTCTGCCAAATGCTTTTGGTGCTGGAAAAAACTTACTAATATTTTCTAAGCCTAAAATCTGTTTTATTTATCACATAGTATTTTGCATGGGTTTAATATATATACTGATGTGTGCTATGTAAATCAAGGGAACATTGTACTTTGAAATACTAGAATTTTACAAAGAATTCTTCATGATTTTCCAGTCACATCACCAGTGCAAGGCTGTTGATGTTTTTTGAGTTACCACTATTGTATACCTGTATAAGTCTGCATTTATAACTGATCTATTGTGATTATTCTACATAGAGTGTCGTCATGCTCACATTTACATATTGGTGGAGGGCTTTTTTATTTTGTTTTTCAGTATTTTCCACCTTTTTTTTTCTGGGACTGCAGTGATCCACATGGTAGAACACTTGACATTATCTTACAAGTCAGGTCTTTGTTCTTTTTTCCTGCTTTGCTCTTGCTTTTTTTTTTTTCCTCCCCCCTATAATAGCCCTTTGAGTTCTTGATCTTTCCTACTGCAGTATCTAGTTGGTTAATGCCACCCAGTGTATCTTCATTTCAGGTAGTGTATTTTTCATTTCTAGATGTTCCTTGTCTTTTCTCTTACATTTCTCAACATGTTTATACTTCATTCTGTGTTCTGGAGCATATTTACAATAGTTGTTTTAAGGTTCTTGTCTGATAGGACCTTAATTCCATCATTTTTGTCATTTCGGGTCCTTCTGGTTATGGGTCACGTATTGCTGCTGCTTTACATAACTGGTGATTTTGGATTAGATGCCAAACGTTGTGAATTTACATTGTTGAGTATTGGATTTTATTCTAGCACATAGTTAAGTTGTTTGAGATACATTTGATTCTTTCAAAGTCTGTTTTTAGCTTTGTTAGGACAAATTCAGTCTTTTGTGTTGATGTAGTTCCACTTACTGAGGTGATGCTCTTCTGAAGACTTTACTTGGTGCTTCATTAATTATGAGGTTTCTCTACTCCAGCTGGTAGGGATCCCCTAATAGTTCTGAGCCCTCAAAAGCTTTCTAGTGGTTCTTTTCTAGGCCTTGTGCAGTGTCCCCACAAATGCTCAGATTCAATTAAAGAACCCAAGTGTCCTCTCTCTTTCTGTGCTCTGCTTCAAATTCCCCCTGATTTCTGTTTTCCATAACCCCCAGTTTCTGTCTCCACAACTAAGTGAGATTGCTGCTCTGTCTGTCTGACTGCCCTGTCCAGAAAGTAAAGGGCGTTAAATATGACTCACTTCTTTCTCTTGTCTAAGGGTTCACAGTCCGACAACATTTTTGTTCCGTTTTCTGGTCCTTCCCAGCAAGAGGATGCATCCAGATTGTCTTAGTCTCTCCCTCATGGCCAGAAGCAGAAACTAACCCCTAACCCTCATTCTCACCCTCACCCACATGTCAGAGCTAATAATTATTTGCTCACCTAATACATAGTAATTTTTGTTAATTACTACTATTGATATATACCATCTGCTAGTTTTCTGGCTGTACCCTGTTCTGTTTATTATACCACTTAGGAAATAGGGAAGACAGGTAACAAGAAATGTTGTGCCTGGTGAAATAAAAACAGACCAGTAATACTACTGTTGTCACTCGTACTGCCACCAACCACCACTCTGCCCCCAGAAGAAAGCAGTGATTTCAGCTTCCGAGAATGAAACCTGGCTGCCAGTGGTTTACAAAGAAAGGAAAGGGTTGGAAGAAATGAGAATTCCATTTTATAGAATACATTTTAATCCTTGATTTTATAAGATTTAATGAGTCAAAAACATTGTGTATATTAAGTTTTCTTACTAAAAATTTGTGCCTTTTAAGTGCTGTTGCCTGGAATTCGATCTATGCCTAAAATTGCTTTGTGTTGACTTCGGGCATAGTAGGGCAAACTGACTGATGTTCTTATAAAAAGATTAACATGGACAGTTTTTTCATTGTGAAATAACATTTTATTGGCCATAGGAAATAATCTTTTTTTTTTTCCTTAAAAGAGGAAGTTTTTGTTCTTTGATTTTTGTTGTTTGTTGCTTTACACTGTTCAGCTAAGCAGTGGCTTGGTTGGCTGTTTCTCAGATTTTCTCTTAATTCATTGGCTTTTAGCAAGATGAAAAATAACAGACACCAATGTATTAAGAATATCTATAAATGGGGGCACCTGGGTGGCTCACTCTGTTAAGTGACCGACTTCGGCTCAGGTCATGATCTCACGGTTTGTGAGTTCGAGCCCCGCTTTGGGCTCTGTGCTGACAGCTCGGAGCCTGGAGCCTGCTTTGGATTCTGTGGCTCCCTCTCTCTCTGCCCCTCCCCCACTCATGCTCTGTCTCTGTCTTAGAAATAAATAAACATTAAAAAAAATTTTTTTTAAAGAATATCTATAAATTGAGGGGTGCTTGGGTGCCTCAGTCGATACAGCGTCTGACCTCGGCTCAGGTCACGATCTCACAGTTCATGAGTTCGAGCCCCGCATTGGGCTCTGTGCTCACAGTTCAGAGCCTGGAGCCTGCTTCAGATTCTGTGTCTCCCCCTTTCTTGGCCCCTCCCTCACTTGTACTCTGTCTCTCTCAAAAATAAACGCTAAAAAATAATAATAATAAAGTGTGTATAAATAGAGAAAGTTGTATGCCTTTCACCCAATATTTTCCTTCCTCAATGATTTACCTCAGTGATTTAGAGTGGGTTGACTTCTGTGGTATATAGTATCTTTGGTTCTTGGCCCCTTTTTTTTTTGATAGGCTGGTGGTTAGTTTTGTTTCTAGGATTCCTCGGCCTGTCTCAAGTGTGCCTGTTAAAATTTTGTACCCTTGCTGTGAAGCTGCTTCAGTATTAAGCATTTATGACATCACTTTCTTTGGAGTTCTAGTTGTAAAATAGCCATTCCTGGGATAAGTGACCATTGTAAGAACAGATGTCGCCTTATTCCTGTTACAGTTGGCGCTAAAACACTAGTCTGTTTCTCTTCTTCCCTCCCCTTCTCTTTTCCTCCTCCCTTCTCTCTCTTACATGCACACAGACACACTTCTCTTTTCTTCCCCACCCTGTCACAGATTCAGTGACTGCATTATAACCAGCTATAACCAGTACTATCTTTAGCACCTTGGGGTATTATAATAAAGCCTACTGTTTTATTACTTGATTCTTGTTCTGTCTTCTGAGGATAACATAGATACAGAATCCTATCACCACCATTCCTATCCCACATCTCTTCAGTACTATTATAATGACCTCCCTGTTGACTTAATCATCTCTAGATTTTTCTCCTGTCCAGGTCACTTTAGAAGGATAAGATTTCTCCCCCATTGGAAATTAAGCACATCTTTCAGCAAGTCCCTCTTGCTTTCCAGTGCTCAGCAGGAAGGCTAGTCAGGCTAATTATACTGATCATTGACTTATCCTTTATTAAGTTACAGCCATAACAGCTCATCTAACTAACAAGAGTTGTAATTTCTTTAATTTAGGTGAACGCAACAATTTGGGAAAAAGATGAAGTAATTTAAATACTGAGCCAACTCTGCCTGTTATTCCATTGTGTGAACAGGAAAGTGAATCTGGTGTTGGTGTTAGGTGTGAGCATTTCACCAAGTTGAGAGTCAAAGAGAAGTATTTTTGGTGCAGCATGACTTTGTATGCAAATTAACTAGTTCATCTGGTGCATTAGCTAAAGAAACCATAAGCTAGCAATGCACTGGGGGAAGTTGGCTGAGCTGGACTGACAAGAGAAAGAATTTGCGTCTCCAAAGTGATGCTTGTCTGAGTGGTTTGAATTTAAAGGTAATTTTTATGATGTATGGTTTTTAACCTTATTCCCTGATTTTAAAAAGAACCTGACCTTCAGGTAAGAAGTGACTCCATATATTGTGTCTGCTATTGTTAGCTTCTATTTATTTTCTCTCTCGAAGTGTACCCTAATGTACTTTAAGTGCAGGTCTCTTGTATGGTTTTAAACCTTCACTACAGAATACAGAGCACCCAATGAATGGCTTTTATGTGTGATTTCTTATTTGGCTCATTGCTTGTGCAACAGTATGTTGTTTAATATTTACATATTAAATATTTAATAATTACATTGTAGCTTTTCCAGCTTTGTTTTATTGCTGATATTTAGTTTTGTGCCGTTGTGATTGGGAAATGTACTTGGTATGATTCAAGGGTTCTTAAATTTGTCATATTCGTTAGGTCTCTTTTTTATGTGATTTAACTGGGGGATTCCCCTGTGTGTACTTGAAGAAAATGTGTATTCTGTTTTTCTTGGATGGAATGTTTTATATATATACACACACGTATATATGTATATATGTGTATATATTTATATATATGTACATATTTATATATGAATATATGTATTAGAAAAATATATACATATATTTTAAAGTATATATTTATATATTTTAGAACCCTGTATTCTTAAGTATGCTTCAAGTAAAAAATGTTGTTGAAAAAGAAAAAAAATAACTGAGGATACTCACTTAAAGCATGTCAGAGGGGAGGTGGGTGGGGGAATGGATGAAATAGGTGAAGGGGATTAAGAGTACACTTAATCTTGATGAGCAAAATAGAATGGCTTTTTAAATAATTATGTTTGTCTTTACAGATTAGTCTGATATATTCAGTTTCACACTTTTATGTTACATATACGAACACTAAATTTATTTTTTCCTCCTGATACCGCTGACCACGGTGGGCTTCTGAGATGAGGTGGTTTTTTTTGTTTTTTGTTTTTAATTTTTTTTAACATTGATTTATTATTGAGAGACAAGAGAGACACAGAGCGTGAGCATGGGAGGGGTAGGGAGAGGGAGAGACAGAATCTGAAGTAGGCTCCAGGCTCTGAGCCGTCAGCACAGACCCCGACGTGGGGCTCGAACTCACAAACTGTGAGATCATGACCTGAGCCGAAGTCGGTCGCCCAACCAACTGAGCCACCCAGGCACCCCTGGGATAAGGTTTTTAATCTGGAAGTGGGGTGCTGTCCACACCTTCTGAAATTACATGCACATTTTTGTGTACACTTAAGCATGCAGTTTTTTGGCACGACACGTGTAACTTTCAGTAGGCTCTCAGAGTATTCCAAAAAGGTAAAGTGCCTTGGACCTAGACAATGAAGGAAGCAAAGAAAGCTTTCCAAAATCAAGCTGTTCTTGGAAAAATCACTAAAAAGAAAACTATAAAATGGAGTGTTGGACAGGTTATTAGTAAAGATACGTTGATCAGTAATTTTTAAAATTGAAGATGTATAGTGTTCTTTATTATAGCAAATCAACATTCTTAAATTGTGATAGTGAGCTAATATAGGTCAGAAAATGGCCTTTCTCTTGTAAAAAAAAAAGTTTATTTAAATTGCACATGATGAAATCTTTCCTAATTTGGCATAATGCCTTCTAGTGAAGAACTTGTTAGTAACAGTGGTGAATTTTTCCAGTGTAGTTGCTTTATCTTAATACCTAATTCTGTAACTTAGATTTTTTCCCTTAGAAAAATGACTCTGGTGTCAGTAAGCAAGTGAAATACCCTATAATTTTATTTGAATTTACTGTGAAATTAGCACTGACTTTGGGTGTAAAAGGACTGCTTCTAGTAGCCTGTGTGGTGTTTGGGAGCCACAAGAAGAGCTGTCCATATTGACGGCGCATAGCACAAAGTGTTCCTGATGTGTGTGGGTTCTGTTTGCAGACTTTTGTTTGAGAGGCCATAATTTGAATATTGATTTATGACTGTTAAAATTTCATCTAAAGTTACTTTTACATTTAAAAATTTCCCCCATTTTAGTTATATCTGCCTTAGTTCCAGAGGCCACCTTTGGGTTCGCATAAAGAAGCTTATCAAAAGTATATAAGAAGGAAAATTATCAAGATAATTATTATAATGGTTAATGGTCCTATTATAAAATGTTTCACAAATTGTTGATTACACTCATGATTTTAGTGAAATACCAGTAAACCACTAGTATTTAAGTATAATTTGTATTCCTGTTACAATAGATTCATACTGATTTATTCTAGAGAGAATGTGTTTTTGGAGAACTAAAATATTCATGAAAGAACCTTAGATTTACTTATTTCTGATGGTAGGTTCATCTGTAGGCCTGGAATGTGTTAGGGAAAACATGCTAAGTTCTGTGTAAGTTGGGAAAGAAAAACTAAAATCATTTCTTCTTTGTTTTTGTTTCAATTATACAGCAGATATAATTTCTACAGTAGAATTTAATCATTCTGGAGAATTACTAGCAACAGGAGATAAAGGTGGTAGAGTCGTCATCTTTCAGCAGGAGCAGGAGGTAAGTGTTGAAAGTTTAATATATCTAAATTTCAGTTTGCTTTTGGGGCTAGAACTTGTATTGCACTCGAGTATTTCATCAGAGGATTTTGACTTTTTTTTTTTTTTTCCTTAATGTTTATCAAGCAGAATATCCCAATGGATAGATGGCTCTGCTTCTCTTAGCTTTGTGTGTGTGTGTGTGTGTGTGTGTGTGTGTGTGTGTGTGTGTGTGTGTCTGTGTGTGTGTGTGTGTTGTTTTGACTATAAAAACACAGCGCTTTGTTAGATTTGGTTAGAGAAAGGAGTGGGAAGTGGTGTTAATTCAAGATTTTAACTGGTTTTGAAGCCTTGGCCCTCATTTTTTTTCTCTTAAAACTCCATAAAGCAAAATTGCTTTGATCTCTTCTCAATGCTTAGTTTGCTTTGCGTAATTGGGGGTGGGAGGCTAGTTTAAAGAAAAAGCTGTTGAGTTATTTTGACATCAGTTCATACTAATACTGTTACTGTGGTTTAAATAAAACTGTTTTAAATGACAATTGCATGTATACCCATGTAATGTAATTTATAAGCTCAGTACCCCTTTTCAAGCTTAGTTGATTTGAAAATTGTTTTCCTTTTCTCTTTGAAGAAAGGAATTTCTCATTGCAGACTCTTGAGATTAAAGTGGGTTTTGTTTTGTTTTGGGTACAGCATAGGCACACTTCTAAATCCGATTGACAAGATTTCTCACTAAAATTTTATGTTAAAATTTGTCACACTAGATTTTCCTTTACTCTCTCTGTCCATTCGTAGATCAAAGTTAGACATTATTTAAAATCGTCTGTTTTGAAACATCCTATCCCTGTTTATATATCCAAAAAGAGTTAAAAGTAATGTGCATAAATGGCAGGGTTTTACAAATAGATGTCTCAATCATAACAGAGAGTTAGGTTTTAAAGGATTGTGAAGTTCCTTAAATAAGCAAAGAATCTAGTAATAATACTACTACTTTGCACTTCTATAGCGCCTTTGACCTGAGGATCTCAAAGTGCTTTACAAACACTAATGAATTAATCCTCACAACACCCCAGTGAGGTAGGTAATTTAATTTTAAAAGAAATGATTAATAGTGTCTGATTAGAAGATGCACAAACACTAAATATGTCTCCTTTTATTTATTTATTTATTTTTGGTTGGAAGACAATATGAAAAGACTCCAGCTTTTCTTGACAAAGACTGTTCTTATGGGAAGGGGGGAAGCAAAATCAGTTTTCTGTTCCTATTTTCAAGCAACTAAAATCTTGACCATAGGAATCTTGAACTACTTGGAGTTGAAATGGAACCTTAGATCATTACAGTTTCCCTTTCTATTTACAAATGAGAAAGTTAGGATATTAACAGACCACTTGATTAGTGTGGCAGAACTAACAGCTAGGACTCAAAACTTCTGACGCACCATCTTTTAATATTCTTCGGTGCCTTTCACCTTAGATAACCAAAATATGAATGGTAATTTTGTTATTCAGAAGTTAGAGCTGGCATTCTCTGCCCTTGAGTGGTTTTTTTGTTTGTTTGGTTTTGGTTTTTTACTGGATGTTAATGACTGTCTACAACTTAGCTTTTGTTTTAAAGAAAGGTGTTTGGAGCTTTCGATAAATCTAGTAGGGGTTTGATAAGTGTCCTCAAAGTAATAGTTGAAGGCCGTCAGTAATACGATAAATTGGAATAAAAGATCTAACACAGAGTTACTGCAACTGCTCGAACGTTTTACTTGTATTGGCAAACAAGGCCCCAGATTTGAAGGATAGGTTTCCTTTGATTCTTTTCTGAAATTCCATTGAAGATTCTAAAGTGCTAAAATTTAAGATACATACCCTTATAACAAGGAATGAGCAAAATGACTTTTTGAGAAGGATCATTGGTACCAAAAAAGGACTTCCTTTTTCATGTATCTGACCTTCTTAACTGCATTTAAGAATTCAGATAGATGCATTATCTAGAACCTCAGGTTAGTAGTGTATCTTGAGAATTACTTAGTACAAGTATCAGTATGTTTTAAGCGATGGATTAAATAATGATGAGGTAATAATTTACTTCTTCCTTCAAAACTTTATCTTGTTAATCTTAATTTGGTGCCTGTTACCTAATTTATTTTCCACATTTTTAAGCCCTGTCTTATATGGAGCGTGTAGTATAGGGCTGTCTTCAGGACACTCACTGCCTACGTCACTGATAATGTCTGTGCCTTACATCTAGAGGCACCTTTGTATCAGTACCTAATATATTTAGATTAGATTTTTATGAATCCACATCTGTTACATCTGTAAAATAGTGTTCTAGTTTGGAAAGTGGGAGAGAACTTAAAGATGATCTTTTTCTAGTTTTTAGATAATCCCAGAAAAGGTTTCTATCAAAAGGTTGTATTGCTTAGTTTAATAGCAGAGCTCTAGAATTAGAACTTAGATCTCCGAATTTCAGTCCAGCTTCTTCTAACAGTTACAGCTATTAAACATACATTCCAGGGAGCACTGGTGCCTGTCCAGTGAGCCTTTCTTAGTGTCTGATAATGATGCTAGCTCCGTGTACAAAACAGTGGCATTTGCATTCTCGTGGCTTTATCTTCTCACTGGGTGGCTGGCAGGGTTCCTTTCTAAACTTCACTTGACTGGCACGGCAGACTGACACCTTTAACTCACCGTTCTGTCTCCCTTCTTTTACCCTTCAAGTGTGGCTGATCCCCTTCCTGTCATCCTGTCGGTTACCTCTTGCTGCCTGTCCATCTGTTCCACAGTCAAAGAAACTGGGTAGTCATTTAGACGGCTGTGATTCAGTTCGAGTATATTTCACCCTGGTGATGCTAAAACATGTTTTGCTGTCATTTAATACTATTTTTATAACTAATACGTTCCTATAGTTTTCTGTTTGACAGAATCTCTGTGATAGAAGCAGGTCGGGTAGGGAAATTAAGGCCCAAGAGTAAGGTGATTTCCATGAGGCATTCCACTTGTCCTGTGGTCAGTAAGTGTTGATACCCAGTCCGGTGTTTATAGCATGTCCTAAAATAGGTGAACACTCTTACTGTTTTCATAACTTTTATGTAATAGCTTTTGACAACCAAGTAGATGGCAGGATATATTCTTGTTGATAATGAAAATATTAATAGTTTTTCTTGGGAGATTCCAAGTAACTGTTAGACTAGGTGGTGTTGGTGTTCTGTATTTTGTAGAGGATCTTTCGTTTTATGGGTATTCAAATTAGGTGGGCGGCAGTTGTTGAAATTGCTGATTTTTCTTTTGACTTTGGATTGCTCAGACCTTCACTTTTCTCTGAGGCTTTCTGATTGATATAGGTTAAAGTGTGTGTAGGGGGGAGATTTTTTTTTTAAGGGACAATTAAGGAGAAAGGTGAGAAGGGAGATGTTCCTTTTTTACATTTCTTCCTAGATTATTATATAGAGCCTTTGTTTTCTGTGTTCTAGGAGTGCTAGTAACTTTCTAGGCTTTTTCTCATTTTTTGGTTGTTCTTAATGTGACATTCCCAAAACTCCTTAACAAGATATAGAAGAAATCTTAGAAATCATGTTTATCACAAAAGATGTGTAGGGGGTTAGGGCATCTGGGTGATTCAGTTGTTAAGCTTGATGTCGGCTCAAGGACATGATGTCACAGTTGTGAGATCAAGCCCCCTGTGTCAGGCTCCATGCCAAGCATGGAGCCTGCTCTTTAAATTCTCTCCCTCTCCCCGTCCCCTTTTTGTGTGAGTGCACTCTCACTCTCCCTCTCTCTCCCTCTCCAATAAAAGAAAAAAAAAATGGGTAGGGGTTTAATATGTATTTTCTTTGTAAATTATTTGGAAAGACTAGAATGGAGCTCAAAATCACCAAGATGTTGTTAAGGGCGCCCAAGTGGCTCAGTCATTGGAGCGTCCAACTCCTGAATTCGGCCAGGTCATGAGGTTCATCAGTTTGAGCCCCACGTGGGGCTCCGTGCTGACAGTATAGAACCTGCTTGGGATTGTCTCTCTCTCTCTGCCCCTCCCCCACTTGCTCTTTCTCTCTCTCAAAATAAATAAACTTAAAAAAAAAAACAAGATTTGTTTTTAACAGATTCAGTATCATCCATACAAAGGGGTTGTTGATTTACTTTGATGCTTAAGTGAAGAGAGAACCCACTTTTCTAGGGTGATGTGGCAGCATTCGCTTTACATAGTATTTACTGAGCAGCAATCAGAACAGCAAATTTAGCAGTGTTGGTGAGAAATGATCGAAGGAACCAAGTCTGTATAGCCAGGAGAAGAGACTGTGTAGAGTCTTGATATTTAGGGATTTATGTGGGAAGAATTGATTAGTTTCTTTTGTATATGGAAATAAATACACAAGATCTGGATGCCCATCTGTCAGGAATATTATAGAAAGAATACATGAGAAGTTCAAGAAAATCCAGTGTGGTTTATTCTAAATCAAAGTATCTATAAAATAAGGTTTCTTCTCTTAGCTACTGGGCTTAACTGTCTTCATTTTTCATTCACTCTTTGATCTAAGTTTTGTGTTTTTCAAAGAATAAAATGTTAGAATCGCCTGGGAACATGCATTTCAAATGCAGATTACTGGACTGTGTCTCATACCCACTAAATCAGAATGTCTGGAGGCCCGAGATCCCACTTTTACTTTTTTTAAAAGTCCTTTGGGGACCTCATTTGATAGAAAATGTCGAATTGAAATTCTCTGCATTCCAGTACCAGGATAAGGATAAAAGCTCCATAATACAGCTTCAAGTTTATATCTAAAAATACATTTAAACAGATAGATCTTAAATGTATTTAAGATACATTAAATGTAAATACCTTTAAGATAGATCACATGATACATGCAGAAAAATGCACAGAATCACAAGTGTACAGTTCTATAAATTTTCACAAAACAAACACACTTGTGTAATTCTTCCCTGGATCAAGAAATGGGATATTACTGGCACTTTAGAGGCCTTCTTTGTCCTTCCTGTTACCACTACCCTCCTCTACCAGAGATAACTGTGAAATTTGTTTTGCCCATATTGAGCTTTATTTGTATATGGTGCATTCACAGAAATTAAGTGCTAAAATTTATAAGCTTTTGCAGGGGTTCTCAACCTTTGGTGTCATGGATTTCGTCAGTAGCCTGGTCAGTTCTGTGGACTTCTCAGAATGTTTTAATTGTATATAATAACATAGGATTAGGAAGGAAACTATATTGAAAAATACGTTTCAAAGTGTTTTTAAAAACACTTATTACTGAGTAATAAGTGTTTTTTGTGGGGTGCCTGGGTGGCTCAATCAATTGTCTGACTTCGGCTCAAGTCATGATCTCACGGTTTGTGAGTTCGAGCCCCGCGTTGGGCTCTGTGCTGACAGCTCAGAGCCTGGAGTCTGCTTCGGATTCTGTGTCTCCCTCTCTCTCTGCCCCTCCCCCACTCACGCTCTGTCTCTCAAAAATAAACAAACATAAAAATATTTTAAAAATTGAAAAAGTAAATAAAATTAAAAACAAAAGTTTTTGTGGATAACAACTGGGGTGTGATTTAAAAACATGTCATGTCTATAGTGACAAAGTGATGGAGGCTGCTAATATGGTGTTTTATCACCTGTATCCATAAATGAAAGAAATGCTGAATTTCAGCTAGACATTAGTAGGAAAAAATATTTAAATTTCCACCACATCCAGGTTCACAAAATCCCTGGGTTTCATCCATGGATAGGTAGTATATGGGCCCCAAATTTACAGCCCCTGGTAAAGCAGTCTCTTTTTACCAATAAAAAGACTGGGGTCCCAGACAGTAGGTTTAATCATCCAAAGTCATACACTTTAATAAAGAGATGAACCCTTAATTCTAGAATCCACATGTCTTGTTTCTCTGCCACAGTCGCAAAATCTTATTTAATCTTCACAGCAAAATAATGAAGATGTGTGCACACCTCCTGTGTTTCAATTTATTACCAATTTATGGATGAGTTGAGATTAGAGAAGATAACTTTTCTAAGATCACATAGCTAGTGAAGTCGGTAATAGTTAATTTCTGCATAAATTGGAATGAATATCCACAACGCTGCATATTGTTTAACATATGAAAAAAAATCTGACTTCTCTAAGTAATGAGCCTAAGTGATACAAGTCACACAGGAAAATCAGTTTCATTACTTTATCGTAATGGGGAAAATACTTGATCTTGACTTTTTAATAGTAGCCATTAACGAATGATGTCTTCTCTGTGGTAGGCTTAAGGAGGGAAAAGTTAGAGTTTGGATTGAGAGTTTAAATACCTCATTTCTATTTGTTCATGAATTCATCCAGCCACCTCTCTTGTTCAGCCGTCTATTGTCCACATTTCTATCCAACCAGCTGTCAAACACATGTCACCTACCTACTAATCTTTTGAGGTTCCAGCTCAAAGAATTCAAAATTCAAAAGAATTATATTTTCCAGAAGTGAAGTATCAGTTTAAAGTACCATTTCTGATTGCTAAGCGTTATCAGTATGAATGTCACTAAACAACTGTTAGACAAAGTAGGATTCTTCTAAATGTTATTTTTCATAACACTGGATGAGATCTTGAAAGGATGTTTTTGACATATTAAAGTAATTTTTTCACTTTACCTGTTGCCCAGAAATTTGAATTGTCCATATTTCTTATATTGTCCCCCCAGAATCCAAACAACAAAAAACAAATCCAAATCTGTGAAACTAATAATACCCAGTAATTTTAGAATTTACTTTTTCTTCTCTCTGCCATCTTCTCAACCTCACACATACAACACTTCTTAATTGTATTTTTCTCACAAGTAATTTCTCCCTCTTAATTAAAAACATCATATTCACTGTAGATAATTTAGGAGACATGGACAGGGGGCAAGAAAGTACCTATAACTCCACCAAACAAAACCCAACACTTTTGGTGTGTATTAAAGATTTGTCTTTCTAAAATGAGATTATATTTAGGGTGGTATGTTATTTTTCCTCACATACTGTATGTAAAGACCTTTCATGTTGTTAAAGATTCTAAATCCTCATCTTTAATGATTACATGATACTCCATTACAGACATGTACTGAAGTTTATTTAATGTAATCTCTATTGTTAGATATTACCTAGATTGTTTATTTCTTGCTTTCTGATCTTTTTTTTTCTTTTTCTGTTATGAATAACACTATAAAAACATTCTTGTAGTTGAAACTTTGAAGCACCTATGACTTCTTTAGAACCTTCTAGAAGTTAAGTAGCTGGATCTAAGGTTGTGAGCATTTTTAAGTTATATTGGCCAATTCTCTTCCAGTAAACTTTATGAATTTATACTTGAACCAAAAATTTCTAAATACAGAGAAGAAATAAAATCGACAAATTGGTGATTAAAAAAGGTATTTTTACTGGATTTTAGTTTTACCTAAACTTTTGATACTTCCAGTAATTAAAATTGTTTCCAGGTACATAAAAATATGTCCTGTTTTTCTGATGGTGTATTTAATAAGTTGATTTGTTATAGGCCATGTATTGCGAGGAGAGTAAGTTCTTTCAGGAGGCTGTGTTTCTCAGTTTTGTAGATTGGCTGCCTTTAAGTTTCGTTTACTTTTTCTGTTTGTGTTTGCTGGTTTCCTGCCTCTAAATTATTTAGACATTTACCCATATTTCATATTTTCCCATTTCAATTCAATATCTGATTGAAATTTATTACTCTGCTTTATGTAATTTAGAGATCTTCCCCTCCTCTACCTTCCCTACCCACCCCCAAACTGACAGGCAGGTTATTCCAACATACATACTGATAATCTTTTTACAATGACTATTTTAAATGCATCTGTATCAGACAGAACATTATTTTATAGAGTTATATCTAGTCTTTACTGTATTTTACTTTTTCAGTACCTTAAGTGTGTTGAACTAATCTTTTTTATTTTTTCCATATTGTAATTGAGCTGTATATACAGGTTTCAGAATTTATTGAAGTTGGTTTCTTTCTCAAATAACTCCTTTTGCTCTTTTCAAAATAAATAACTTGGTCAGAATACAGGGTGTTGCAGGTTTCCTAATTTGAGAAACTAACATTCGGCTTTTTGGATTGCAGGCCATTGTATGTTTAGCCATATCATGTTGTGTCTAAATAATGTGGATCGATTGGACATTAAAGATGTGGGGTCCATCTGCTGTTGGTTAAGCAGTCCAACTCTTGATTTCGGCTGAGGTCATGATCTCACGGTTTGTGAGATTGAGCTGAGCCTCGTGTCATCACAGAGCCTACTTGGGATTCATTTTCTCTCTCTCTCTCTCTCTCAAAATAAACAAACATTCAGAATCATTTCATCTCATGAATAAAGACCAATCTGTGTGTTAATCTTGTTTAGAGAGGAAACCAACTCCATAAGAGTCTAAGTTATCTAAAGTGTGTGTTGCTTAGTATAGTATATAATAGGCATTCAGCGAAGGGGCACAACTATTTAATAAGAGCTGAAAAATCTTGAAATATTCCACCACCATCATTGTGATCAGAAAATGATAGAAATTTCTTTTTTTGTTGTTGTTTTCTGTTTACATCGATTGTGTTTTATCTTGCTTTATTCTAGAAAGTTCCATATATTTGCATTGATAGTGGTTTGTTAATCAGATATGAATTGATTTTGTTTTCTACCATTTCTGTCATTTCACAAGACTCAAACTTTTTTTTTCTTTTAGTTTTTTTAATGTTTACTTTTTTAAGAGAGAGGGAGAACACAAGAGTCAGCATGAACAGGGGAGGGGCAGAGAGAGAGAGAGGAAGAGACAGAATCAGAAACAGGCTCCAGGTTCTGAGCTGTCCGCACAGAGCCCCACGTAGGGCTTAAACCTGCAAACGGTGAGATCATGACCTGAACCGAAGTCGGACTCTTAACCGACGAGTCACCTAGCCACCCTACAAGAGTCAAACTCTTTTAAACCACTTTGAAATAAAAAGCAAATGTTTGCTTGTTACAAATATATTACAAGATTAAAGAATCATTAATAAACACTAAATTTTATTAGTGTTCTATTTAGCAGCTTAAAAAATATCCATTGTCACTTATATGAGTTACAGTAAAATACATTTTTAATTTTTTCTAAAGTGTGTTATGTTTTGTTCAAGGAACAAAGTAAGTCCTACCTTTTCATAAAGTTTCTTTTAAAAGAAGGAAGTTATTAGTAAAAGCACAGTGCAGTTATTTATATTTAGAATTAGCTGTTACAGAATGTCAAATGATGTTCTTTCAGAGATTGTTTTTAATTCTTGATTATTCTTAATAGGTTTATCATGAAAAGTATGAAAACTATCATTTTCACAAAGAAAAAGATAAAAATCCAAAATCATCCCATCTCAGGGGCACCTGGGTGGCTCAGTCTGATAAGCATCCGACTCTTGATTTCAGCTCAGGTCATGATCTCATGGTTTGTGAGATGGAACTGAGCCCCTTGTCAACACAAAGACTACTTGGGAGCCGCCCCGCCCCCCCCCCCCCCCCCCCAAACATTCAGAATCGTCTCATCTCATCTCATGAATAAAGACCAATCTGTGTCTGTGTGCATTCTGGGTATTTTTGTTTTGCAGAATTAGAATCATGTTGCACATGCGACTCCATAAGTTTTTGTATCTGTTGATGTTGATCAGGTTAATTTCAGTCAAGGAGGTGAAGAAACTGGGCAATAATTGAGTGGAAAGGAGTGCATGTGTAGTGTGGAAGAACATGTCCAGTCTGCTTTTATAACTTAAGTGACAAAAGTTAAATGAACATGGAGCTTGTGGGAGCTATAGAAGACGAGTAGCAGGAAGCATTGTGCTTGATTAAGTTAATATGGTTGAGACACACTGATCTGCTGTTGAATGTAATTGGCTCTATAGTATTTCATAATTTACTTGATTTGATGGATATTGAGGTTGTTTATGCATTAAGTTGTTCATACATCTTTGCAGGCATGGTTTTCCATGAGATTATACTTTTGAAGTGGAATTGTTGAATATCTACATTTTTTAAGGCTTTCAATAAGTATTGACAAATTATCCTCCAGAGAAGCTGTGTAAATATTTATACTTCTTCTGGTAGTATATGACTTGAACCATATTCTCATCATTAAAACGATGGTCATTATCACATTTTTTATTCGTCTAAGGACCAAACATTATTCTTCAATTTTGATTACTAACAATAATGAGCAGTTCTACATATATTTACTGACCATGTGTTATATAAATTGCCAACTTTTGACCTTTGTCATCTTTCAAGGAAAGGTATTGATATTCTTTTCTAGTGATTTTTTTTTTATTTAAAAATTTTTTTTGTTTTTTACATTTAGAGACAGAGCACAAGTGGGGGAGGGGCAGAGAGAGAAGGAGACACAGAATCCCAAACAGGCTCCAGTCTCTGAGCAAGTGGTCAGCACAGAGCCCGATGCGGAGCTTGAACCCACAAACCACGAGATCGTGACCTGAGCAGAAATCGGATGCTCAACCAACAGAGCCACCCAGGCTCCCCTTTCGTAGTGATTTTTAAGGACCTTTTATAATACATCTTATATAATACATAATTTTCTGGCCTATACTAGCCATCTTGTTAGCTGTCAGTCTTTCTCTGCTATTTACTTTTGTCTTTATAGTAAAAAGTTCTTTTTCACTTTAAAATATATAGAAATTCACCATTGTACTTACCTTTTGTTGCTTTTGTTTATTTTTGAGCATTTAATTGCTCCGTCTGGAGTTTACTTGTGTATAAGAAACAAAGTTCCAGTCTTCTTTCCAAATGGTTGGTTGGTTCTAACACCATTGAATATTACGGTTTTATATTTTGTTTTGGTTTGTTTAAACCTCAGGGTCATACTTGAGTTCATGAGCTCCAAACCTGTGCACATAGGCATGCAGGTGCACATACACTGCTTCTCACACGCTTTCATGTACCTTTCCCTGTAGGTAACAATAGAGGTAGATTCATCCGTCCCTATAGGTAACGATTTAAATGTGTTCTTATAATATATATTTTGTTTTTGTGTGCTGTATTATTAATTAACTGTGGTAAAATATCATATAAGGTGGAACTTCTCAACCGTTTTCCAAGTCTGCAATACAGCATTACCAACCATATATACAATGTTGTATAACAGATTGCTAGACAACCCCCCCATACAGCCCCTCCCCCCACCAGTCCTGCATAACTGAAACAGTATACCCACTGAACAACAACTTCCTACCCTCTTCCTCCTCCTAGCCCCTGGCAACCACCATTCTAACTTGCTGTTTCTATGAAGTTGGCTACTTTAGATACCTCATGTAAGTGGAATCATGGAGTATTTCTCATTTTCTGACTGGCTTGTTTGACTTAGCTTAATCTCTACATGGTTCATCCATATAGTGGCATAAGATAGGCTTTTTTTAAGACTAATATTCGTGTGTGTTTGTATGTCACATTTGTCTTTATTCATGTATCCGTCACTGGACATTTAGTTTGCTTCTACTATTAGTTTGCTATTCACATAGCTATTGTGAATAATCTCTTTGAGATCCTGTTTTAATTCTTTCGAATATATCCTGAAAAGTGCAATTGCTGAATCACAGGGTAGTTCTATTTTGAGGAACCCACATACTGTTTTCAAAGTGGCTGCACCTTTTGTGTGCCACATTTTTTTACACTGTATTGAAATAATACACAAAAGCATACAAAGCATTAGTACATTATCACATAGCAGACATCTAGGTCAAGAAATAGAACTTTCCACCCTTCCACATAACCCTTCTCATTCCCCTTCCAAGTCATTAATTTCTCCTTTCTCCCCTTAAAGAAAAGTCTATTTATAAGCCTGATTTCTAACACTGAGTTTGATCTGTACTTTTAGAACCTTCCATAAATGGAATCATAATAAGGGTGTATCTGGCCTTTTTGCTCAATACTATGTTTGTGTGTATATAATTTGCTCATGTTCATTGCTATGTAATGAATGTTCTTTTGTGTTGCTTTACTACAATTTATCTGTTATGTTGTAGGTGCAAACATTTTGGTTGTTTCAGTTTGTGACTATTAAGAATAATGCATCTATGAGCGTTATTTTTTGTTGTTGTTTGGTTTTTTTGTTTTTTGTTTTTCATGTTTTCTTTATTGAAAATACATAAACACACTAAAAAGAACCTCAAATCCATATATATATATTTGAACTTATCAGTCTGATATTTTTTCTTCATAATTATATGCAATCAAGGCAGAATTTGTTAAAAAATTTTTGGAGACACCTTTATATAAAGAACAAATTTGTTCTATAGAAAATAATGTAGAAGATGTTTACAACTCAGAGAGTCTGAAAATAGACATTTCAATAAAACTGGCTATTTTATTCAGTCACAGGAATGACATTGGAAATATAGCAAAGATCACATTGAAAATTACGAGGGAATTAGACACTAATAAAAATGCTCCAAAAGATAATTGTTTTAAGACGTTGGTGATATAAGGAAGGGGTGGGAAGGAAAAGGTGGACTTGAATAAGTTAGTTAAGCAGAGTGATTAGTAGTTACATAATAACTCAACTCAGGGATACATTAGAAACTAAAACGTTACTAGAAATACAAGTTTTTAAAAGCAGTGTGTTACTAAAAATATGAAAATGTGCACGGTGGATGCCTAAAACTCACCCAATTAACATTTTAAAGTATAATTTAAGGCCATTTTTATTTTTATTTTGAGAGTGAAAGCTGTTGAATAGTTAGGTGGGCAGAACAATTTCATCACTACTGGAGATTGATTTTCACTTCAGTAATCAAGAGAAAGGAATTTAAATTTTGCTGTCCTTAATTGATGTAGTATTTAGAATTATAAGCAGTACAAAGAGAAGGCTTGTTTTTCACAAACAGCTTGATTGGTAGAAGATTTCTTTCTTTTTTTTTAAAGCAGTGCTATTTTACCAGTTGGATAAATTGTCTCTATCCAACTATTGACTACAACCTCCCACATTGACCAGGATGTCCTTTATAATTTTGATTGATTCCCGGAATAGGAAAGACCATATTCCTCATACTAATTTGCGACTTTCTCTTCTGTTCTCCATACTATACAATGTGACTAATGATAACAAATGAGCTTTTATATGATAAATAAGTTATATTCACTTATGTTGGTATCTAAAATTTTTTAAAAATATTAATTTGGATGGATTTTTACTATTTTGACAAGCACTATTTTTATTTTTTGGTATTTTCATTTAATTTATTTTTTTTTAATTTACATCCAAGTTAGTTAGCATATAGTGCAACAGTGGTTTCAGGAGTGATTCCTTAATGCCCCTTACTCATTTAGCCCTTCCACCCTCCTACAACCTCTCCTGTAACCCTCTTTGTTCTCCGTATTTAAGAGTCTCTTATGTTTTGTCCCCCTCCCTGTTTTTATGTTATGTTTGCTTCCTGTCCCTTATATCCATCTGTTTTGTATCTTAAAAGTCCTCATATGAGTGAAGTCTTATATTTGTCTTCTCTAATTTCGCTTAGCATAATAATACCCTCCAGTTCCAACCATGTAGTTGCAAATGGCAAGATTTCATTCTTTTTGATTGCCGAGTAATACTCCGTGTGTGTGTGTGTGTGTGTGTGTGTGTGTGTGTGTGTGTGTGTGTACACACACACACACACACACACACCACATCTTTATCCATTCATCCATCAGTGGACATTTGGGCTCTTTCCATACTTTGGCTGTTGTTGATAGTGCTGCTATAAACATGGGGGTGCATGTGCCCCTTTGAAACAGCACACCTGTATCCCTTGGATAAATACCTCGTAGTGCAATTGCTGGGTTGTAGGGTAGTTCTATTTTTAATTTTTTGAGGAACTTCCATACTGTTTTCCAGAGTGGCTCTGTCAGTTTGCATTCCCACCAATAGTGCAAAAGGGTTTCTCTTTCTCCACATCCTTGCCAACATCTGTTGTTGCCTGAGTTGTTAATGTTAGCCATTCTGACTGGTGTGAGGTGGTACCTCATTGTGGTTTTGATTTGTATTTCCCTGATGATGAGTAACGTTGAGCATTTTTTCATGTGTCGGTTGACCATCTGGATGTCTTCTTTGGAGAAGTGTCTGTTCATGACGTCTTTTGCCCATTTCTTCACTGGATTATTTGTGGTTTTTTGGGTGTTGAGTTTGATGAGTTCTTTATAGATTTTGGATACTAAGCCTTTATCTGATGTTTGCAAATATCTTCTCCCATTCTATCGCCTTTTAGTTTTGCTGAACATTCTTGATCATGTTTTTTGGTCCACACAGTCATGCATGAAATTACTATGTCATGAGGTGGACAGCACAATAAAAAGTGGTTTGCCGATTTTATTCTCCTGAACAGTATATGAAAATTTTGGTTGTTCACGTCTTTGCCAATACTTTATTATCGGTCTTTTTTTTAAATTTTCAAATATTTTGGAGATTTTGTGTATGTCATATTATACTTTCTTTTTTTTAACACTGATTGACCATCTTTTAATGCGTTTATTGGTCATTTGGATATTATCTTTTGTGAAGTGCATGTTTGCTACTTGGGTAGGAGCCGAAATCAAGAGTCCCCTTTACTCTTTAAATTTTTAAATTTAAAATTCTTTAATTTTTAAAACGACATTCTTTGATGCATTCTTGTTCAAGTGTCACAGTGTTGAGGACAGGGGGATTATGTTTCCTTTTCTTTATATTTGCTCAAAGTACTTAGTTCGTACTTGCTCACAGTCGTGATCATTATAATAATGTAAACATCCCTCCCCAAGTTTTAGGGGAAATCTCACTGCTCACTAAAGATTCAGCTCTCTGGAATCCACTAAGTCAGTTTCTGTGCATGCATCTGTTTTATGGCCTCTTCTGTTTGTCACTGCTGCTGTCATCTCTGCTGTTATTCTTTGTTCTTGTTGATTTGTCTTTAAAAATTCTTCTGTGTAGGGACCTGGGTGGCTCAGTACGTTAAGCATCAGACATTCAGTTTCAGCTCAGGTCATGATCTTGGCGGTTCGTGAGTTCAAGTCCTGTCTCCCTCTCTTTCTGCCCCTCCACTGCTTGCGTGTGCATGCCCACATAGTCTTTCGCTCCCTCTTTCTCTTTCTCTTTCTCTTTCTCTTTCTCTTTCTCTTTCTCTCTCTCTCTCTCTCTCTCTCTCTCTCACACACACACACACACACACACACAAAATAAATAATTAAAAAAATTATTTTACTGTAATTTTAGTGGAGTTTCAGGAATATGGTTGTTAATACGTGAGCCCAGCCTGCCATGTTTAACATTGTAGACATAACTTTCTTCTTGTGTGATGTAGTTTTTATCTGCCTGTTGTAAAGAAAAAATGCTTCTTGAAATCCATTAAGACTGCCAGTCATCTCCATGATTTTGTTTTTGTATCATGTAATCATGTTTAGATCCATGTAATAATTACTGAGTCTTTAGGATGATGGGGTTTTTTTTTCCTGTTTTAGAAGATATGTTTATGTTTGTGCTTTTCTTATCATTTTATATATTGTGACCCATAGAGACCCAGTTTTTGCATATAGAAGTGTATGTGTTTGCCCTTGGTTCTCTATATTGCTTACCTGAATTAAATGGACCTTATTTCTGCTTTTTAAAAAAATTATTTTTTTTATAACTCTTTTTAATGTTTATTTTTGAGAGAGAGAGAGAGCGAGCACGCACACACACACACAAGTTGGGGAGGGGCAGAGAGAGGGGGAGACAGAATCCAAAGCAGATTCCTGCTTTGATTGGGGCTCAGGCTCAAGAACCGCGAGATCATGACCTGTGCCGAAGTCGGACATGACTGATTGACCCAGGTGCCCTAATTTCTATTTTTGACTAAAGTTTCACATACACAAGTTACTTGAAGGTAGAGAATCTGTGTTATTAAATCTCTCTATTGTAGGTAGTAGGAAACATGTGCACTTCACTTGCTCAAGTTCAAAACACATTCATATTAAAAATTGAATTGCTATGGGGCGCCTGGGTGGCTCGGTCAGTTAAGCATCTGACTTCAGCTCAGGTCTTGATCTCCTGGTCCGTGAGTTTGAGCCCCATATCAGGCTCTGTGCTGACAGCTCAGAGCCTGGAGCCTGCTTCAGATTCTGCATCTCCCTCTCTCTGCCCCTCCTCTGCTCACACGCTCTGTCTCTCTTGTCTCTCTCTCTCTCTCTCTCTGTCTCAAAAATAAAAATAAAACATTTAAAAAAAAATTGAATTGCTAAGATAATTTTTTTGGAGAGTAACGTGACAAACCTTTTGAAACAGTAATTTTAGATAGAAGATGTTTTTTTCTGAAGTGATATTAGCATATATTTATTTAATGGATTGGGTTATCTGATTTGGTGTAAGGTTATGGTAATGAGATCAAGGTTCTAATCCCCATGTGGATTATATTTTGTCATATGCCCTGCATTCTTAATATTGGCAAACTCAGTAATAATTAATACTGCTACTGGAGGGCACAAAGACAACTGTAACCATGAATGATCGATCCAGGTAATCAAGCTACCAGAAAAAAACAACCCAAAACAGGCTTTTAAGATGTTGATTCAAGAGGTGCCTGGGTGGCTCAGTCACTTAAACCTCCGACTTCAGCTCAGGTCATGATCCTTGTGGTTTGTGAGTTTGAGCCCTGCGTTGCTGTGCTGACAGCTCAGAGCCTGGAGGCTGCTTAAGGTTCTGTGTCTCCCTCTCTCTCTCCCTCTCTCTCTGCCTCTCTCTCTCTCTCTCTCTCTCTCTTTCTCTCTCTCAAAAATAAACATTAAAAAAAATTTTTTTTTAAAGAAGACCTATGTCCTAATTTTAAAAAAAAGATTCAATAAGGTTTTCTTTCTGTATGGAGAATAATAACCAATGAGCCATTCTTAGATAATCTTAAACATTTCACTTGATAATTCAGTTTTACCTTAAAATAGTTGACTATCAGTAATATCGTTCCTGTAAACTATTTTCCTATAGGTTCTTCTTTGAACTAAACTTTCAGTGTTTTTGATGGAAAGATTTTTAATCATGTGATAATAGGTTAAAAGATAAAATTCTGAACATGGTTATAACTCTGACTTTTTCTAAGGTGTTAGTGTTGACTAAAGAAGTTCACCAGCAGTCTCTTTACCCAGTAGCTTAAACCATATTCACTCACTGATACTAAATGAAATAAATCATCGGTGTGTGCTAGGCTTATAATATAAGAAGGCTAATTTAAGGAGCGTAAACAATTGTTGATGGGTTTGTGGGGAGTGGTTTGCTGGTTAATGCTGAATGCGGACTTAGTGAGTAACAGAGCTATGTGACAGTGGTCTTGGGGTGGGTGTTGTGGTGGCCATGACATTGATGAGAGCTCTTAATGAGTTTTTTAGTGGTGAAATGACCTAAAGGCAGGCATGAGAAAGGAAGAGGAGGAGGAAAATAATGCATCATATTAAATAACTGAGGATTGACCCTAAAGTGGGCAGTGAAAGAAAGTGTGCCTCAGCCAGCTGATTCTGATAAGCTTTTACTTACTTTTCCCATTTTGGATGAGCTCCCTCATTAAGGATACTTAGATTTTTTTTTCTTTTTTTTTTTTTTTAACCAGTAGTCCTTTATTATTTACTAAATAACGGTAAATTAGTAATCAGATTGATCCGTACCCTTTTCCAATTATATTGGGCTTAATTATTAGTCTTTAGCTTTTCCTTTTTGGTGAATCTGTTTTATTTATTCCTTGAAGACCTTAAACATAAAAAGCAATTGTATTTAAGATGCAGATAATTAACCAGAATTTTGCAAGGTCTGTTGGAATTGATTACATGTTTGATTATTTTTTGAAATATTTCTCAACAATCGTCCAAATATTTTTGTTTCCATTTTAGAACAAAATCCAGTCTCATAGCAGAGGAGAATATAATGTTTACAGCACCTTTCAGAGCCATGAACCAGAGTTTGACTACTTGAAAAGTTTAGAAATAGAAGAAAAGATCAACAAAATTAGGTGGTTACCCCAGAAAAATGCTGCTCAGTTTTTATTGTCTACCAATGGTAAGTGTTAAAATTTTTTCCTTTTATATGCCCACTGTGTACACCTATTCTGTAGGCTACTTTGACCTTTACAAAGTAGAATAATTCAGAGATTTCTGCAAATAGACACTTGGAAATGTGTCTTTCCCACATGGAATGTGTAAATTCTTTTTTGTCTTCCCTTTTGTATTCTCTTTTAGTTTCTCTAAATTCCGTGAAAGAGATCCTTTAGGTGTCAGTTTTCTTTTAGTACCCACACAGTCTGTAGGGAAGAAAAAAAAAGACTTTACTATTAGATTTAGAGCAGGTACCGTTTGTGCCACTTCTTGGCTTAGTAGCCTTGAGCAGATCATAATAGTTGAGTCAGATTTTCCTCATGGCCAAACTGGAGATAGGAGTATCTATGTTACAGTATCATTATGAGTAGTAAATGTGATAACTCTTAGTGTGCATAGTGAGTGCTCGTTAAAGTGTGCCTAAGCTCTCCAAAGAGTATTTCAGTGTAAATACACACTATCTGTCAAAGGATGGTCTCCATTCCAGGATACTTTTTGGGAGAGCACTCTTTCTACTTGATACTTGTTCTTTAAGGACACAAACTGGAATCGACATACTGCCTTCTTCCCAGCAAGCCTCATGGATGGAAGAAGATTCTTCTTACACCATTTTGTTTGCTCGAGAAAAGTTATTAACTAAGAATTAGAATCATGTAATGACTACCAGAATTTAAGAATATCTCTTTTTGTTCTTCTAAATTTTTTTAATATAAGTTGTTGTGACTTGGTTTATCCATGGGGGTTTGGGTCTGAAGAGAATCGTTAAGAGTGATTGAGGGGGGTACATCCAGGTTCTAGTTAGCCATTGTCTGTAAAAATTTAAATTAAAACTTTCTTGAGGCTGTATAAGGCACTATTAATGAAATTAGATTTTAGTACCTAGACCTTACTGTCCTTTCCCATTTGCAGATGATAAAGTCAAGAGACTTCTGGGGTGACATGGTGGAGATTACTGAGTGACCCTTTCATCCAATTTAGGCTTTATCACCCACTGTATCAAGTTCTTAGAAATACATTCCATAAAATGATGCCATTAGCTGACACCATTGCTGCTTCTTAGGTGACCACTTTTCGGATCATCAAAGCTCTCCCCAACCAGCATGTTGAAACCCTCTACCCCATCTCTTCTCACATAAACTGCATTTGCCTCTCTTCTCCTTATTAAAGGAAAAATAAATAGAAATAAAAATGATTTAAAGCTTATAACTTAGGGCACTATAGATGAAGGAAATGTGTTTATTCATGTTGTATGTTGGCTTCTAATCTTGGTTCACTTTAAATTTAGATGTAAACTAAGTTGTTTCAACAACACTTCGGATACTGCTGTTTCACATCAAAATAATACTTGATCATATCATTTATATGGTTTCTACTTTTGGAAGTAAATGCCCCAAGTAAGTGTGCTGGGGCATACATACCTCATATATTGGGATATTTGTTCTTAATAATTTTGGCAGTTCACTTCTTGCGGGATAAATTACTATTCTTTTATAAAGGGAGATTTTTAAAGTAAAAGTTGAAATAGAATAATGGAGCCTGCATACCCATCACCCAGCTTCAGCAGTTCTCAGTTCATAGCCAGTTGTTTTTTCAGGTGCTTCTGCTTCTCCTCCTCCTCAGTATTGTTCAGAAGCAAATCCCATTTCAGTTCATTTATGGAATAAATCTCAAATATCTTTCAGTTCTCACTTGATATCCACATGTGTCTTCCATGCGCTCTCTGTGATTTGAAATAAGCAAAGCAGTGTATAATCAGATGAGCCTTCCTAGACAGAAAACTTCACAGAGGCTCAGTGGAGGGGGAGACCACTGGGGATTCCAGTGTTTGGGTCTTAGGTATATGACTCTATGTAGTATTTTTCTGTAGAATCAAGTGTCTCCCAAATAGGTTTACTGCGTAAATTTTAAAGTCATTATTTTCAAGGGCACTGCACAGTGCATTGTAGGTATCTTTTGTCGTTATTATTAAAGAGTACTAATAGTTATTTGGGGATGCATTATTTTTTTGTACTAAAAAGTAGAGCTCACTGTGGAAGGATAAAACAGGTATGGGAATTTTACGCACTGCTCTGTCTGGGTGTGGTGGGATGGGAAAAGGATGGAAGGAGCAGAATTTAAACTATATCTGAAAAGCTTTATTCTTTTTAAAAGAAAGTACTCATGGGAGAACATCAACATCTCAACTCTGAGTAATAACTTTATATAATTTGGTATTGTTGTCTGTGTGAGATTAAGCATAATGATACCTCCTCCTCCTCCACTTGTAATGGGCCTTTACTCTCCTAAAAGATGAGAAACTACTGTGGGAGAATGGTAGGGAATAGAACTAAATATCGCAGCTTTGATTGACCCAAAGTAATCTTATTTTCATCTTTGCATTGCTTTGCCATGGTCCCATCATACACTGTCCAGTGTTCCCCAGATTGTTCTTTCTTAAGTCACTTCGTAATGCCCTCCTTATAACTTGAGTTCATTTTAATGTTTCTTTAAGTGACTTTATTCTTTTTCTCTTTCATCTCCTTTCGCTTTCTCTGAATGCTCCTCGATTCTTCCATGTTGCAGAAATGTCCATCTCTAACCTGTTGGTCATGAGTCTTGAGTATATGAGTAGTACAGAGTTCACTAGTAAATAACAGTGTTTTAACAGCTTGTTAATAAGAAGCTTTTGAATAATAAAGCTGCATTCCCACAAAGGAAACTTGGTAGCATGGTCTTCCCTCTCCCAACCCTCTTTTTATGGTGAGAGGGGCACTGGGACTTGGGGATTTCTGGAACACCCTTTACTAATTAGTATTGACAATGTAGGGAACCACCAAAGAGCAGTGGTTCTTAACCTTTTAGAAAAGACAGATTTCTTTGAGGAATAATTTTGCATGCACCTCTATGGAGTTTGATTATTGTTTCATACCTCCAGTAGGCCAAAAACTGCAGCTAAAAAAGTCACTACTGTAGAGCTTAGGAATTTCGTTTTTGTTTTTTTTTTTTTAATTGTTATACTTATTAAAGTATTTCATTTCTTGGGGCTTCTGGGTGGTTTAGTCAGTTAAGCGTATGACTCGTGATTTCTGCTCAGGTGCGTGTATACTTTCTCTCTCAAAAATGAACAAGCTTTTAAAAATATTTAAAATATTTATTTCTTGGGGCGCCTGGGTGGCTCAGTCGGTTAAACGTCCAACTTTGGCTCAGGTCATGATCTCACAGTTCGTGAGTTTGAGCCCTGCATCGGGCTCTGTGCTGACAGCTTAGAGCCTGGAGCCTGCTTCGAATTCTGTGTCTCCCTCTCTCTCTGTTCCTCCCCCACTCATGCTCTGTCTCTCTCCTTCAAAAATAAATAAAAACATTAAAAAAAATGTTTTTAGTATTTATTTTTCTTTTTTAAAAAAGGTTTATATTTTGAGAAAGAGAGAGTGAGCAGCAGAGGGGCAGAGAGTGGGAAAGAGAGAATCCCAAGCAGGCTCCCCGTTGTTAACACAGAGTCCAGTGCAGGGCTTAAACTCATGACCCACGAGATCATGACCTGAACCAAAATCAAGAGTTGGACATTTCAACCAACTGAGCCACCCAGGTGCTCCTAAAATACTTTATTTCTGACCTGCCTTGTTCCCATGAACTGCACTCAAATTGTACAGGGAGAGAAAGAACCTTAAGCAGGCTCCTGAGCGGAAATCGAGAGTTGCTTAACTGGCCGAGCCACCCTGGTACCCATGTGGAGTCTTTGATAAATCTCCTGGGAAGTATGGGAGGAAGGGAGATAGTCCTTTATCATTTTTATTCTAAATTAATTAAAAACTTTTTTAACCTCTTAAGTGACAAATTTATATCACTTAAAAAATGTTGAAATTTAATATGTTTTAAAAATCTGTTTACCCAGTTTTTCGTGATTTTTTAAAATATAATTTTCTTCCTAAAACACTACTAGGAACCACAGACTAATTACATTTTATTTGAAAAATTTGATACATATATTGTGATTTCTTTATATCTTTAGTAAGGATGGTGAATTTGAACAGGCCGTACGATAGTTATGAATTGGTGAGGGGAAGCTTTTCATTCTTATAAAATGAAGAGTTTAGGGGCGCCTGGGTGGCTCAGTCGGTTGGGCGTCCGACTTCGGCTCAGGTCATGATCTCATAGTCCGTGAGTTCGAGCCCCGCATCGGGCTCCGTGCTGGCAGCTCAGAGCCTGGAGCCTGTTTCAGATTCTGTGTCTCCCTCTCTGTCTGACCCTTCCTCGTTCATGCTCTGTCTCTCTCTGTCTCAAAAATAAATAAACGTAAAAAAATAAATAAATAAAATTTAAAAAAATGAAGAGTTTAGGCTTGACTTATTTATATCATGCATTTGGGGACAAGTAAAATATCCTAAAATATATACATCTTTACATAAGATTTATATACAGTATATATTACATGTTATATACAGTATATATATATTTTACACATAGCACATAGAGAACTTTTAACTGCAAGATAACTCTAAACATTACTAGGGTTTAGATGAAATATTAGATTACAAGTTAGCAAAATTAGCGATTTTTTTTCTGTTTACACTTCATCTTCGCAAAGGGCATCCACAGGGGTAACTGACACACTCTTCCCTACCAGGCAGAGAGAGGTGGTAAGGCTAGAAGAGTCCCTGCTATGCCTGTATGTGACAGAATTTTATAAAGTGCCCCCATACACTATTTTTTTTAAGTTGTTTTACCCATTTGTTTATGAAAGGACCATTAAGAATGTGACACATTTATATGAATGCAGTTTTAGGATTATAACATGAAGTATTAAATAAACCTGCTTGAGTCCATAATGATTTAAATAAATGATTGGTCAAATAAATAAGCAGGGAGAGGGGATACTTCTTACAGGAGAATTTCAAATATATGGATGGATGCTCCTCCCTACAGGAACTGTAACTTGATTCTCTAAGTGTGGACCAGACTTAGAGACTCATTGCCAAAGAATAGAGTATGACAAGGGGGCAAGGAGTAACTGCAGTGGAGAAACCTGGCAGATCCTGCCTTAGCCAAGTGAGTGAAGCTAACATCACCAGTGGAAAAGTCATGTTGATATCATGTATACATGTGTATCTTACTTCACCTCTGGTACCTGCCTAAAAACCAGTGATCCCAGTCTGATGAGAAAAGAAAACAGACGTACCCAGCTGAGGGACATTCTACAGTACCTCACTACTACTTCTCAGAATGGTCGGGAAGATGAAAAATCAGGAAAGTCTGAGAAACTGTTAAAGTCAGAGAGACCAAGGAAAGTTGACAACTAAATACAGTGTTGTTTGGATCCTGGAGTAGAAAGGGCTGTTAGTAGAAAACCTGGGGAAATCTGAGTAAAGTCTGGAGTTTAAGCTAATAGTAATGTACAATGTTAATTTCTTAATTGTAACAAATGGTAAAATAGGATGTTGCATAAATACCATGGTTGCATAAGTTGTTGACATTAGAAGAAACTGGGTGAAGGGTATAATGGAAACACTCTGTGCTACCTTTGCAACTTTACTGTAACTCTGAACTTAAAATAAGCATTTATTTAAAAAATACTATTTCCTATATTCTTGATAACCTAGGAATTTTGTCTTGAAGAACTTGGGGACATAGTTTTAATTGGTGGTGGTTTTTTTTTTTTTTTTTTTTTTTTTTTTTTTTTTTTTTTTCCCAGTCCTGTTAACAACTTGACTTAAATCCCTAGTACAGCAGGGAGAAGATAGATTTAAACAAAAGCATCCGGGGCGCCTGGGTGGCTCAGTCAGTTAAGCATCCGACTTCGGCTCAGGTCATGATCTCGCGGTCTGTGAGTTCGAGCCCCGCGTCGGGCTCTGTGCTGAATGCTCAGAACCTGGAGCCTGTTTCAGATTCTGTGTCTCCCTCTCTCTCTGACCCTCCCCCATTCATGCTCTGTCTCTCTGTCTCAAAAATAAGTAAACGTTAAAAAAAATAAATAAACAAAGGCATCCAGTCTGTGAAGGAATTTGTGGAGTCTTTTTCTCTTTTTTTTTTTTTTTTTTTTTTTTTTTTTTTGAGAGAGAGAGTGCACGCACACACACGTGAACAGGAGAGAGGCAGAGGGAGAGAGAGAATCCTAAGCAGACTCCTGAGCGGAAATCAAGAGTCAGGGGCTTAACTGGCTGAGCCACCCTGGCACCCATGGGAAGTCTTTGATAGATCTGCTAGGAAGTATGGGACAAAGGAAGATAGATATTCCTTTATCATTTTTATTCTAAATAATCTTTCTTAAGTCTGTTCTCTATTAAAAATTAAATATTAAGTAAATATATATGTATGTGTTTGTATATATATGTACAGACATATATGTGTTTACATGCACAGATACATATATGTATAATTTTTCCCCTCTAGCTTTAATTACTTTTTTAAGTATTTTTTTAATGTTTATTTATTTTGAGAGAGAGAGAGAGTGTGTGTGTGTGGATAGGGGAGGGGCAGAGAGAGGGAGACACAGAATCCAAAGCAGGCTCCAGGCTCTGAGCTGTGAGCACAGAGCCCGATGCCGGGCTTGAACCCATGAACTGTGAGATCATGACCTGAGCTGAAGTTGGGTGCTTAACTGACTGAGCCACCCGGGCGCCCCATAGCTTTAATAATTTTTAAAAGATAAAGGACCTGGCTGTGACTTGATTTTAATATCAAATGGTACTTTATGAGTACCATTAACATAAATTTGTGATTTCTGTATTGTATTTCTATGAATATGTGTTTTTATTCATCAGGTAATAGGAAATTTGTTTTTAATGTTTATTTATTTATTTTGAAAGAGAGAGAGAAAGGGCCTGAGTGGGCGGAGGGGCAGAGAAAGAGGAATAGAGAATCCCACGCAGGCTCCACGCTGTCAGTGCAGAGCCCGACCTGAGCCGAAACCAAGATTCAGACACTCAACCACCTGAGCCACTCAGGTGCCCCGAAATAGCATGTTTTAATGTACCTATATATATTTCTTCCATTAGTATTACTCTTTTTTTGAGGACTTTTTCATTTTTCTCTCCAGATAAAACAATAAAATTATGGAAAATCAGTGAAAGGGACAAAAGACCAGAAGGGTATAACTTGAAAGAGGAGGATGGAAGGTATAGAGATCCTACTACAGTCACTACACTACGAGTAAGTACTACTTACGAAAAAATGATGGTATGACAAATAGTGTTCTGTATTCATATTATATATGCTAGATCCTGAGCAGAACTTGAATAGGATTAACTGTAATCTGCCCCCTCCCAATAATTCTGTAACCAGGTAGGACATTAAAAACTCCCATTTTGAACAACCATGTCCCACATAGAGGTCTCTCTGTGTCAGGGGCTGACCCAAGACCTAACGCAAGACTGTTTTATAGTCTCTGTTAGCTAACACAACCTTAAGTTTCAAGATTAATTTTCTTTGGAGGTCAAAAAAGCAGAAATGGACCAGATATTCTGGTTTCTGCTGAAAAATACCAAGAATTAGGTGCTCTGGGCCAATTTCCTTTTTAGCCATTTCAAACTGGGAAAATGTTTAGCTTTGTAAATCTCAAGCAAAAGATTGGAACTAGAACGCACATCAAATTCTAATAGTGTAAAAGAAGATAAATTGACCAAATTATTTTTCTTCTCATTTCAACACTTTAAGGATCAATATCAGTTGCTGTATAAAACTAAATCTGTGTGCTATTTGTAGTGTTCCCTCAAAAACTGGAGTAAAGAACTGAACCTTAAGTGCCATTGTAAATAAATGAGCATTTTGTAATGACTGTTTTTCATGTATTGACAGGTGCCAGTCTTTAGGCCCATGGATCTAATGGTTGAGGCCAGCCCACGAAGAATATTTGCCAATGCTCATACATATCACATCAACTCAATTTCTATTAATAGTGATTATGAAACCTATTTATCTGCAGATGATTTACGGATTAATCTTTGGCATCTGGAGATTACAGACAGGAGTTTTAGTATCCATTTGGTTTCTTTTTTTGGTGTTCGGTAAAGAAGGCATGTTGTGCCCACTAGTTATTTATTCATCTCTCTTCTATGTATTTTTATTTTTTCTGCTTATAGGAGCTTCTTACTATACCACTTTTTTTTTTTTTTTTAAGTTTATTTAGTTATTTTGAGAGAGATACAGGAGGAGAGAATCCTAAGCAGGCTCCGCACTGTCAGCACAGAGCCTGACATGGGGCTTAAACTCATGAACTGTGAAATCATGACCTGAGCCGAAGTCAAGAGTTGGTCACTCAACCAACTGAGCCACCCAGGCGTCCCTATAGCATTTCTTCTTTGTGCTTAAGTGATTAAACACTGGGGGAAGTTCTTTGATAAAGGGCATAATGTATTGATATAAAAATAGCATTGTTGGGGGCGCCTGGGTGGCTCAGTCAGTTAACAGCTCCGGTCATGATCTCGCAGTTCGAGAGTTCAAGCCCCGCGTCGGACTCTGTGCTGACAGCTCAGAGCCTGGAGCCTGCTTCGGATTCTGTGTCTCCCTCTCTCTCTGCCCCTCCCCCACTCACACTCTGTCTCTCTCTTTCTCTCAAAAATAAATATTAAAAAAATTTTAAATAGGATTCTTAGAATTTTAAGTACTATTACGTATAGTAAGTTCAGTAATTAGCGCTAAGTGCTTTGCTATATAATACTGTGTATATTAAATATTGCTGCAGTCCCTGTGAAAATTAATGTTTTTAATAGTTGAGTTTTTTGTAAAAAACAAATTTGTGGAGTAATATTCTTTAAAAATGTAATTATAAAAATATGCTCACTAGAGTTGGAAAAAAATTCATACAAGTCATGATGCAATAGTGGTATAAAGTCAATAGAAATACCTTTCCCAACGCCATTCTCATTGTTCATATTATCCTTCTGAGATTTTTCTGTACAAGTGTATGATACTATACATACCTGGCATACACCGCATACTATGTGCATACAAATCTAGGGTTGTATATAAATATATTTAAGTTTGTCTTCCTTTTATTTTTTAAGGTTTTGTAAATGTTAGCAGTTATTACCGCGAGTGTCATTGTATGTATTTTTAAATAGACCTCATTTGAAAAATTAACACCTTATTGGAATTTATACTCTACCCATATTGTATAAAAGAGCCTTTTTCCTCCAGTCTGGTCCCTTTAACAGTCTCATTAGTGAAAAGTCCTGTTTATCAACCATTTATGTTTCTTTTTCTTCTTTTCTAGTTTTTACGTTAGGTACATCAGCTCCATTTTTGTGGTGCAGTAGGTTCCCCTTGAAGTTTTTTACTTTTGTTTGGAATGTACACTAACTCCTGTCAATATTTAGGAAGATAACTTATCAATCGGTTCCTTGTGGCTTCTGGGATTTGTGTCACACTCAGGAAAAAAAGGCCCTGCTACATTCTAACAGGATATAGAATTCACCCATGGTTTCTTCGAAGATTTTTCCCCAAGCGTTAGAATCCCTCTGGGATTTATACTCCTTTAAGGAGTAGAATGCAATTCAGGATTAATACTTGTGCTTAATTAAGTTTATGAATGAATTTTAGATTTGAGAACTGCAAGATTATATTTGCTCTTTTTTCTAAGTGGAAATTCCTTAATAAAATGCTATTCAGATATTGTGGATATCAAGCCTGCCAATATGGAAGAGCTAACAGAGGTGATCACAGCAGCAGAATTCCATCCGAACAGCTGCAACACGTTTGTATACAGCAGCAGTAAAGGAACTATTCGGTTATGTGACATGAGGGCCTCTGCCCTCTGTGATAGGCATTCTAAACGTAAGTTTACTGTGTCTTTTTTTCAAATGATAACATTTTCTGGTTTTTTGAAACTAGTGTCAGATGTGGTGACTGCATTTACGTAGGTTTATAAGTCTGGGAATCTGTGTGCCCAGGGTCTCCCGTGCCCTTTGCCAAGCTGCCTGACTCTACACGAGGCTCTGGAGCTTACTCCACTGGAACAACATGAAGGCCCTCCTGGGAGCATGTCTGTCGATGTCCCAGTGGATATATTTTTAAATGGAATATGATTTTTTGGGAACCTGGGGTTAGGCTCTCCAACTCTGTATTCAAGTGTAATCGGGTTTTTTTTCTCCTTCCCTTCCCCCCCTCCCTTCTCTCTTTTCCCCCTGCCCTCCCTTTGTCACTTTCTATTTTGAGTTTTCTCGGAAGACCTTTCTGAGAAGAGCTTTCCTTGGTTTCAAAAAAAATGAAAAAGCGCCAGGTTAAAAAATTAAGGGTTTACATTATTATTGTCTTCATGTTACTGTAGACGTGAAATTCATTTGGTACGTGCCTGTTATCAAAACGGTTTCACCTGGCCACTAAAACAGTAGACTCTGGAATGAATTTGGACGGTGTGTTTCCTTGCGGTGGCAGTACAGGCAGTCGTGGAGGATGCGGAACCCGCAGACCTGGTGCACTCTGAAGCCCGAAGCCCTGGGGGGAGCTTAGCTCCCTTAAACCAGCCGTAGGGCTCTGGGTGTGCGCTATGTACTTGGGCGTCTTCGACGTCGGCACTAAATCACTCCTAAGAAACCTCCAGGGAGGTTATGTTCGTGTAGCCAGAGAGGTTTTTCAGTTCTATATACTAGCCTGTCATCTCTGACTCACTTGTAGGAAGTTTGTGAATGGTTGTCTCAGCAAGTGCTTTGTCCGAGCCAGAATATTATACAATTTGCCCTTTTTTGCTTGTTTTTAGTGTTTGAAGAACCTGAAGATCCCAGTAACAGGTCTTTTTTTTCTGAAATCATCTCCTCTATTTCTGATGTAAAATTCAGCCATAGTGGTCGATATATGATGACTAGAGACTATTTGTCAGTCAAAATTTGGGACTTAAATATGGAAAACAGGCCTGTGGAAACATACCAGGTATTTGCAGTTTTTTCTTTCAATGAGCATATACCTTGTTTACTTCTAAGTTTTTATAGTGGATTTTGTACTACATGTTAATCCCAGTACAGCATGGTCAGCCCATAGGCTTTTTCCTTCAGACATCCATTGAGTATGTTGCTTCGCCTAATGTTAATTTTATGTATACTTTTGTAGGTTGTGTTGTCTATTCAGTTAAAGTGTGATTTTGCTACCAGTTTGGTTCAGTAGTAACAACTCTTCTTCCCCACCCCTGTCTACATTTACAGTGAGGAGGGGAGAGCAAGCTCTCTATTAATGTCTAGGTGGGGAAGAGGATTGGGGAGAATGGCCAGTCCTACTGGAGATGTCCTGGTTGGAGTGTGCACAGTAGTAGTTTAAAACTGAAGCTGAACTCGGGCGTGCCCAGTCAGGTGGACCGGCGTTCTGCCTTTTGGCTGATAACTGTTGTCTTAAGCTAAAGGAGAAGGGCTTGAAAGCCCAGCAGACGGCTCTAGGTGTTGCCTATCTGTTGTAGGATGTTAGGTCTGGATTCTCTTCTCGTCAGCCAGCCACTACCATTGATCCCCTATCTCTTCTAGAGAAGAGAATGAAGGTGTGCACAGCTGGGAACAGGGTGGAGGGCAAGCAGAAACCTGGGGTGAAGCCCTAGGCTACAGTGTAGAAAACACTTAACACTGTCGTATGAATAGAGAACTTATAAACGGTACCTTCTTTATGTTATATGTCTTCCATAAAATTAGAACAACGTTTCTCTAACTTTTTAATCCTCTTTGACAAACGTAAACTACTTAAGACTCTTCTTAATGGTATTTGAAATTTTAAAATAAATGCTGTGTTGAAACAAAAGCAAATATATACTGCTTTGTTTTCACGTTACATTTGTGTGACCTGCAAGATTGTAATCTATTTCCTGGGGTTCCTCACCACCACCACCCCATTGCCATTGAGAGTAATTGATTTGAACCTTAACTTCATACACTTAAAATTGTTTGGTGAGAAACCCTTATATGTGCATTCTAAAACTTTGTTGGATTGTTAGGATTTACCTCTTTTTACCAGATTTGCAGGTTTTCTGCTTATGCTGAATTAGTGATTCAGAGTAGAGTCCCATTATACTCAAATGTAATGTATGCAGATTCAACTCTTAACTGAATTTATATAATCCTCTTTCTGAGCTGTGTGACTAAAGGGTATTTTGAGCTTACTAATTTTTTGCCTTCTAACTCTACATGAGTTACAGTTCTTCTGTGTTAACAAATTTGTGCTTAATGTCACATAGACATGGCTGAATCATTCCACTATACTTAATTGAAATGGACACTTAAAATGACTTAAGGTTGTTTCGTAAAGAATAGAGAATTCTGAGCATTTAGAAGGTACCTGCTCTTTTCTGTCATTATTTATTTTATAAGGCTCTCTAAGTAGTCAGTAAGATAGAGACCCCTTTTTCCCTCCCTCTGGTCACAACAAAAGCTTTGGAATGTCCTTTGTAATTTAACAGTGTTGATATTGAGAAAAATGCATCATTTCTCAGAATACTTTTTAAATACCAGATTTAATGATTTTTCTGGCTTATCCCCTTGTGAGATACTAGTGAGTAAAATACAGAATTATACTTCAGAAAACCAGTACCTCTTCATTAGTTTTTGATACTCCATAAGGAATATCAAGTAATAACCAATTTTTTTAGTGATGCATACCTCGAGTAACTATATGAAGTTGATCCTTGAACAACATGGTTTGAACTCCGTGGGTCCGCTTACACGTGGACTGTTTTTCTGTAAAAACAGTATAGTGCCATAAATGTATTTTCTCTTCCTTATGATTTTCTTAATAACATTTTCTTTTCTCTAGCCTACTTTATTATAAGAATACACTGTATAATACATATTACATATAACATTAAAAAAAATACATGTTAACTTTATATTATCAGTAAGGCTTCCCCAGCCAAGAGTAGGCTATTAGTAGTTAAATTTGGGGGAGTCAAAAGTTCTATATGGATTTTGACTGCAGTGGGTTTAGCACCCCTAATCCTCATGGTGTTCAAGGGTCAGTTGTAATTTATCACCAAACCAGGGGCGCATGGTCATGCTGCGCATAGTATGGGTATGTAATGATAATATAGGGCTTCAGTTATTTATGCCCAGGAAGTAGTTATTTAAAAAGGAAGTAAAACATAATAATTATGTAATTTATGGATTGAAAACCAAGTGTTAACATATTCAACTACAGATATAATAATAATAGTCTTTAATTATCATTCTCTTATCTGTACCGTTTTCAAATGTTCTCTAGCCTGAATAATTAGTCAGGCCTATAAAGTGTTCATTTGCCATGCCCCAAAGGGTATTTTTCTCTGTCCTACAATGGGAAAATGTGTGTTCTTGGAAAGGGGCTCATTTGTTTGTAAAAGAATAAAATTATTGCCTTTATTGTTACCAAGAGAATTGAATTTTAATAAGATTAAATAAAGTGTGTATGTATCTCTGTATATTTCTTTTTTAAAAAAACAAGTAAGGATTTAGTTAAATTGTTTTCCTAGTATCAATCAGCAGATATTAAGATGTAAATAAATATATCTGTAATAATGCATTTGTACTTAAAACTCAGGTTCATGAATACCTCAGAAGTAAACTTTGTTCACTGTATGAAAATGACTGCATATTTGACAAATTTGAATGTTGTTGGAACGGATCTGACAGGTAATTTATTTTAATTTGAACTTCTCATTCAATTGTGCATTTCATTAGAGGAAAGAAATTTGCTATTTCGCTTCTATGGTTGCCACGTTCACTAAAAATACAACTTCTTTTAGATTGACACAAATTATAAATCCTGACTTCATTTTCTTTCAGTTTCCTTGAAATAAATTCAGTAACCTTATAGCAGTAACAGCAGAAAAAAATTAAACCTGTTTCACTAATAAATATGAAAATGCACAAAGAAGTCTCAGGATCTTAAATTATGACTTAAATGTCTTTAAATATTTCCCTTGGTGAACCAGATCAATGACATTTTTGACATGCCAGTAGTTAAAATGGTGAAATTTCAGTTTGTTTGTTCATCAATTATGAAACTGTTTTTAGAAATATTTAGTCAGTGAATATTTCGTTTGGAATGCTACACACCAGTTTTTCCAGACACTACATTAATATCTCATGGAAGTGGTAATTATCATCTGTAATTTTAACCATATTACCATGAGTAATTAGGATTTTTATAATCCACAACTTTGCCATGGTATGCTTCATTTTTACCATGTCATGAACATGTGTACCATTATTTCCAAGGATAAATAAGTCTTAATCTTTCAGGTTTTAGTTTCAGTAGAACAGAACATGGTACAACAAAACATAATTTGGGGATTACCTAAACTTGCCTTCAAGGTAATTAGAGGTACTTTTAGTTTAATCGGTGATGAGTCTCGTGGTATTATGTGTTAAAGAGGATGATAGAACTTAGATCGTTTATCTTTGGCATGACTTTTAAAAGTACTTTTATCTGATTCTAACATGACACCCAGTAATAGGCTGACCAGAGCGCACCTAGACTAGGAACAAGCAAGCTTTGCCTTTGAATGCACTAACCCTGAGGCATCGAGAAGTTTCGAAAAAAGAAAAGAGGAAAGGAGAAATTAGCAAGTAGGAAGAGAAAGAAGACACTGATAGAATAGAATACGGCACACTGCTGCAACTAGTTAGTTCTTCCTCACACGGTTGAAACTGTTGATTTCCCTTAACCTTAAAATAATTTTTTGGAAATGATTTCAAACTCACGGAAAACTTGTAAGGGTTACACGTCTTATTTAGCCCTTACTCAGGTTCTCCTGGTACTGTTTGCTGGGTCATTCTCTTTTGCTGGGTCTTTTTCTCTCTCTCTATAAAGACATGCAGGTAGGGGCTCCTGGGTTGCTCAGTTGGTTGAGCGTCTGACGCTGAATTTCAGCTCCGTTCACAATCCCCCGGTTTGTGAGTTCGAGTGCCGCGTCGGGCTCTGTGCCGACAGTGCGGAGCCTGCTTGGGATCTCTCTCTCTCTCAAAAGAAATAAATAAACATAAACTAAAAAAAAAAAACAAAAAAAACATTTAAACAGACGCACATACTTTATTTGTGAACCAATTGAGAGTAAATTCCAAACATGCCCCATTGCCCTTAAATTTAATTTAATGAGTATTTAAATTTAATAAGTATTTCCTAAAACATAATAGTTTCTCCCATATGATGGCAAGGCAGTCCTCTAAAGCAGAGAAACTCGCGTTGGTGCAGTCCTCCTGTCTGATCCACAGAGCCCATTAAAATTTCCCCAGCCTCGGGACGCCTGGGTGGTTCAGTCAGCTGAGCCTCTGACTGCAGCTCATGATCTCACAGTTCTTGGGTTCGAGCCCTGCGTCGGGCTCTGTGCTGACAGCTTAGAGCCTGGAGCCTGCTTTGAGTTTTGTGGCTCCCTCTCTCTCTGCCCCTCCCCTGCTCGCTCTTGCACTCTCTCTCTCAAAAATAAACTTCAAAAAAATTAACCCCCCCCCCCCAGCCTTCCTCAGTCACGTCCTTCCTAGCAGAGGGAAAAAATCTGATCAAATAGCCAATCCAAAGGTATATGTAACATTTAGTTGTCCTATCTCCTTAGTCTTCTTTAATTTGGAGCAGTGGTTCTTCGTGTTTTCCTTGTCTTCTGCAACTGTGGCATTTTTGAAAAACAGGCCAGTGATTTTATAGGATGTTTCTCAGTTGGAGTGTTGTCTAATGTTTCCTCGGGACTTGATTCAGGTGACACATTTTTGGCAGGTATACCACAGAAATGCTGGCCTAACGAAACCTTTTAAATAGACCTACGTGTCCTAATCCATTCAAACCTCACAGATTCAAATAATACAAGGATGCCGGTCTAAATTACATAAATCCTTTTAAAAGAAATACAGTTTTAGTACCTTCAGGTATATGCACCTATTTAAGTTTGATTAAAATGTTGTCAAGTGTCCTTTGGGGGAATTGACAGTACTGTGTAACGTACGATATGTGCAAATACTCAGAGTTGTTTTCAAGTGGTGAACAGTTCCTTGATAACCTGTGATCTTATTTACAATAATAATTTAAACCATGTGGGAAGAATGGGGGAAGTAATAATAGCACCAGACCCTTTCCAAATGAACGGTTTCAAACTTAGGTTTTTTTGCTTACTGGGATACTTAAAACTTAGTAAGTGTTGAGCGGTGATGGATGGAAGGTGAAACTGACAAAGAGCTACCCTGGGTAGGATTAAAATTTGGCAGTCCTTTAAACGGTTACTATTAAAAATATTTGTCAAAAAAAGTGCTTCAGATTCATTTAATGTTATAGGTAAAACGACTTTCTGTTCGTAAAAACTTCATATGCTACTCAGTATTCTCAGAAGCGGATTTCTTAAACCATTCATAAGCTAGGATGATCCCAGCCAGACAGCATCCTGGGAACAAGTTCTCTAGTTTATCATTTAAATCACAAAACAAAGCAAAGCGTTGGGTTTCTTATGAGCAGTTTTATACCGTGCAATTTGGGGGTTTCAGAACCTGTGGTCCCACGGTTGGTACTTCAGAAAGCTACAGGTTTGGTCAGTCACGTAACAGCCTGTAGTGACAAAAATGTTCGACAAAGGTGACGTCACTACTAGTAATCAGAAGCTGCCCTTGAGAATGCTTCCCGCGTTGGTGATGGTTTGGGTAGTCATGAAAAGGAGTCGTTGACAGAAAACCAAGCTCCCTAGCCCTAGCCCCAGACTAGGACCAGTTTGTTTGGATGGTCTCGGGGCTGGTGTCAGCAGCCCTCTTCCTAAATCCAAATGTGCTCGAAGTCGCTATTTCCTGTGGAGCACACTGGACTGGGCTTCATCCCTGAACCGTTGTACTGAAAATGAACTCTTTTCACTTATTTGACTGCACACTTGTTTGCTTTTGCAGTGTTGTCATGACCGGATCTTACAATAACTTCTTCAGAATGTTTGACAGGAACACGAAGCGAGACATAACCCTAGAAGCGTCGCGGGAAAACAATAAACCTCGCACGGTTCTGAAGCCACGCAAAGTCTGTGCAAGTGGCAAGCGAAAGAAAGACGAAATAAGCGTTGACAGCCTAGACTTCAACAAGAAAATACTTCATACGGCCTGGCACCCCAAGGAAAATATCATCGCTGTAGCTACTACAAACAATCTGTATATATTTCAAGACAAAGTGAATTAGGGTTGGCATTCCCAGCCGAAGAGCCCACTTCCTGCTTAGTTGAGATAGTTGAATCTAGCATTCGTACCTAAAAACGAGAGAGGTCCATTGTGGCGCCCCTTTCCAGTGTTTGACAGTGTGCCATTCGACAACACATCTTTTATAGCTACATGGAGAAATCTCTGTGGATTCTCACCGCGGTGTTCTCCATGTCTGCTAGCCATGTAGGTAAGGGTAGGGCACTTTTAATTTAAATGACTTCTTGCACCATCTTGCCTAATGGACTAGATTGGACTGTGTCAACATTGATTTCCTCCACTTTTTATGCCTTCCATTGTGATGACGTCAAACACAGTGAAAGCCTTCAGTCATGCTTATGGGATTTAATTGTGTATCCTCATTACTGTATCATTTGTGGGGTACACCCCTCCCCCTTTTTTAAATTAAACACAGCTCATTCTTACTGTGGCTTGTAGCATTCCTCCTCTTCTGGCCTCCTGGACTCTTCCCCTCCGTCTCTCTCACCCCTGCCCCTCCACCCAGTCTTGGTGGTGGTATATTAAAAAAAGAAAGAACGAAAGCACACAAAATGAGTCAGTTTGGGGTCAGTGGTAAAGGGGGTATATGTTGCGAACAAATGTTTTAAATAACAGTTGGCTGTAATCACTCCTTGCCGTGTCTGGCACCGAAAATAAGGAAAAAAAAATACTACTACTGAATAAAAGTGACAAAGAATGGAGAATCTGGTTTTCTTTTTCTTTTTTAATCTACCTCTCTAAGCCAATATTTTGTGTCATACTTTTGGGCGCAGTGAAATGAAATGAGTTTCCATTGTTTAATCGGTATTTTTGTTAACTATTTTTAACAAGTGTTCTTTTACATGGAGAAGAAGGGGTCTTGGTTCTGTATGAACATGTTTTGAATATATATTGGTATTACTAAGGATTTCACAATCTATAAATTGCTATTAGAGATTTTTTTTTTACTGTGGTTATAAGTATTGGATACATTGTATCTACACTTAACTCATCTGTTAATGAAATTGTTGTAAATGGGAACCAAATTTGTAGAACTTCATTTTTAAAGACTTTTTACAGTGCTTAATTTCATTTTTGCCTTACTAAAGTTAAAGGTTTAAAAAACTTTCTTAACAGGTTAAAACTTTTTTTGTCATTCACTCATAAGACATGACATAAAACTATCCTCCAGTGATTTACATAGATAAAATTGACACTGCACTAAATATTTTTTTTGTATTTTACTGCTATCAGATCTGAATGAAATGTACTTTGCCATAGATATGTTTTCCTCTATTTTTGGTTTTCCAAAGTATTAATATTAAAGACAAACTTTAAAGGTTCAGTGTTCAGAAAGTGCTTGATGGACTCCCAATAGCTGCCTCAAATAAAAATTTAGTAATCTGTAAATGATTACATTTTCCTTAAGTGGTGATACCTTTTCCAAAGATGAAGAGTACTCCTATTTTTTAATGGGTAGAATGTACCTTTGTCAGTCTTGCAGAAGCTTTAATGGAGAAGAAAATGGACTTTATTTTTAAAACTATAAATTGAGTAGGCATGTATATTATTAGAGAATGGTTAGGATGTTTTGGATGAGCAGTAATAGACAACCTAGAATTTTAGAGGACTCTGAGTGCTTCGTGTGTATATATATATATATATATATATATATATATATATATACATATATACATATATATATGTCCACTACCTATGGTTCTATTCTCATCAATGAAAGATGATGAAGCAATTCGACCGTAATTCCCTCTATACTTATACGAATATTATGTCTTGTAAGTCAACATTTTTAGCACACAGGAGAAATTTTATGTAATAAAATTACTGTATCTTTTGGACTTAACAAATTGGAATTTGTATTTAAACACGTTCTATGTCTGGAAATTCTTCAAGTAATGGCACTTTTACTAACTTATTTGGGGATCTTGGGTGCATTCCTAATTTGTTATTTATTCTTCACACTTGACTCGGAGTGGGATGTTCTCCTGCCACAGTATCAAACACTGATGCTCGTCTCTGATCAGGCAGCTTTCCAGATCTACGTGGAAGATCGTTTCCCTAAAGTTTGGGTGTAGATCTTGAGATTAATACCACCAAACAGCTCTTGGAAATTCTCTTTGGATTCAGCAATAGCTATAATGATTCTCACTCATGACACTAAGGGTTAGTTTTTTATGTTTAAGAGAAACATGACTACAGTTAAAATGCCTCCATAAAGGAATGCTCTTACAAATTGTAATGATATTCTCAAGTATCCATTTCTACTTATTTGATGTAGCAAATTAGAAGCCCAGCCACTCATCTCATATGGTCATGGTTAATCTTTTTATTAATAAAAATTTTGCTTAGAATAAACTTAGTCTTGTCAAGTTGCTTGTATTCTATTGACACCTACAAACATTCATATTCTATCCCATCTGTCTTAACCTGTTTTTAAAATTACAGTAGGAAAAGGAACTTGCATTCTGTTAATCTCCTTTGATCTCTTTAGTGGCTGGGCAGTAGTCCTCTTATAAATCTCTGTATTTAGGTGAACAGCTGTTCATGTAACAACTAACTACTGGACATTAAACTGTCTTCTGTGAAGCCCTTAGTCCTTTGGAATAAATGACTCCATGCTGGGCACCTGGGTGGCTCAGTCGATGAAGCATTCAACTCTTGATCTCGGCTCAAGTCTTGATCTCAGCGGGGTGCGTTCAAGCCCCGCGTTGGGTTCCACGCGGGGCATGGAGCCTATTTAAAAAACCAAAAAGACATCCATGCACTTTTTTCTCATTTCAAATTGAAGTTTTGTTTTTTTGTTTGTTCGGGTTTTTTTTTTCTTTGTTTTTTTTTGGGGGGGGGTTGGTTTTTTTTTTTTAGTGAGGATCTTTATAAACCTTAAATGTGAGGATTCTGGCTACAGATACTCCTAAAGAAAATGAGAAGTATGAGAACAGGTTCTTGCAGTGTGTAATTATTTCAAGTAATATCTTTTTGGTCTTGGAAAATTTATATGTGAAACCTAAACACTACTGATCAGTGTTTTCAGTGAAATACAAATCATTACCTTCTTGGAGAACACTGCTTCAGCATTTTTTTTTTTTAATCACACTTAAATTCAAGTGGCGATAATCTACACTTCTGGAAGAACAAAACCAAGCCTAGAAAAGAGAAAAGGTGAATGCTAGGTAATCAAGAATCAAGTCAACTTACTTTAGCATTTGAGAACATTACTATTTTTGGGTCTTATTTATTCAGTTGGTTGATAAGGTGTGGTGTGTGTGTGTGTGTGTCCGTGACTAAAAGTTTTTCACACACCTTTTCCCCAAACCTTAGAACCTGACCCTGCTTCATTTTGTAGAACTGCATATGAGGTCAAAACATCCTCACTCACTGTTTAGTATTATCAAATGCTTGGTGAGCTTACAAAGCCTTGGGGGTGTTCTCAAATGCCGAAGGTAATTTTTTAAGCGGGTGATAACTTTAGCTTTGTCGCCTTGCCATTTTATTGCATAGTGGTATCAGACTTTTTAATCTATCTCTATGTAAGAATTAAGACACGCCCACCAAAACTTCCTCTTTGGCACAGTAACTGTCAAACTGAAGGCACTACAAAGATGCCTCCAAAAGGAGAAATTTAGCAAAGAACTAAACTTGTTTCTTTTAAAGTTCTATGCTTCTGCTCAGTGGTATGTGAATAGCAACAAGTTATTTGAGGGCTTTCCCACTAGGGGGCAATGGTTAAGTCCTGAACAGCGTTTACCAGGTATTTTTAAGAATGCATTAACAGGAGAATTCTATTCCTATACTGTAAGAGCTTAATTATCAAACACTAAATTGGGAACCAAATAAAGGGGAAGCCCAAGGTATACTTATGTCCAAATAAAACCAGTATTCAACATGACCTAGTAGTACTTATTAACAGGCCCAATGATAGAGGATGGATCCCACATGTCACTTATGAGGTCTTTTGTGATCCTTTCTTACTGAGGAAGCAGCAAAAGTGAAATTACCCAAGAGTCGAGCGCTCCTTTGTTTCAATCCTAGCCTACACAGTCTGGCTACCCCTTTGCAAAATCAGATCCTTAAGTGCCATGTTCGCTTTCTTATTTACAAGGAGACCAGGAATTTTATGTTGATTTAACTCTGGGCCACCATTTCTTTAAAAAAACAAAAACCTTCTAGACCCTGAATGCATGTTTTTCAGAAAGTACAGAAGGAAAAAATACCCCACCAGTAATCTTACCATGCAGGGAAAACATAGTTGCCTTTTTTTTTTTTTTTCTTTCCATGGAGAATGGAATCCTGTGTACAGTTTAATGTCCTATTTCTCTACTCAACATTGTGCCGAGCAGTGTTCCAGATCAGATACGAGATTTCCCTGTCTGCAAACCTCACGCTTGTGGATCATCCACTATTTATTTCACTGGTCCCTGTTGTGAGGACTGAATTTTGTTTTTATTTTTGCAAATAGAAGTATTGATGGGTACGATTTTTAGGATACATTCCTAGAAACACAGTTACTGTGTTAAAGGCTATGGATATGTTTAAGATACGATACATGTTGTCAGATTTACCTTCCAAAAATGGAAGTTCCATCACTAGTATGTGGGATTACCCATATCTTCACACTTACAAAATCTCATGTTTCAGTTTTATTAATTTGAAAAAGTCAGAAATGGTACACCAATTTGTGTTTCCCTATTTCTAGCCAGGTAACTCATTTCTATAACACAAGACACGTATGTACTCTGTAAATATTTTCTCCCACTCTGAGCCAGTCTTTTCTTCATTCTCTTAACAGAGCTTTTTGAACATCAGCAGTTCTTAATTTTCACAAAGTCCACTTTAGCAACTTTAATGGATTATGCTTGTGGTGTCATCCAAGAAACCCGCCCAACTTAAGGTGATAAAGATTTTTTTTTTCTTTAGAACTCTAATGGCTTTAAGTTTTTACATTTAGGTCTGTGATGCCTTTGAGTTACTTTTTACATATGGTACGTATAAAACCTATACACCACAGATAGATCAAGTGTTTTCTTTACACTTTTGCTGACAATCAGCCACAGTGTTAGCCTGTTTCTAAACTGTTCCATTAGTGTATCTGCTTTCATCCACACTGCCTTGCCTTGATTCGTGTCGCTTTCCGTAAGTCAGAAAATCAACTTTGTTCTGTTTCAAAAACGTGTTGCAATTTGAATTCCTTTGCCTTTCCGTTACACGTTTTAGAGCCAGCCTGTTGCGAACAAAAACACCCTCTCGGATTTGGATGATAACGGCACTGCACACACAGACCAGTTCAGGGAGAGTGGATGTTTTAGGATTTGTCCTCCAATCTGAGTGAACACAGCATATTGTCCCATTTTCTGTAGGTTGCAGAGTTCTTTTATCGCTGTTTTTAGTTTTTAGCGTACAGATGTTGCACAATAGTATTGTTACCAGTTCATGGGTTTTTTTGTATGTATGCTGGGAAATTGGTACTTATAAAATTTTCAATTTCTAATTGTTCATTGTTCACCTCTAGAAATAGAATGGATTTTTATATATAGACCCTGTATCCCGACATCTTACCAAATTCACTTACGGAGATTTTTAGAAGTTTTCTATTGAGCCATGTTGTCTGCAGATTATTTATAACAAATGTTTTCTTTCTCCACAGTCTTTCTAATTTTCCTTTCAGATGCCTTTTCTTTCTCTTCCTTGTCCTGCTGCCCTGGTTAGACCTTCCAGTTGATGGTCAAAGGAGTGGTGAGGTCAGTTCAGACACATCCTTGCCTTGTCACCAATGTTAGGGGGCAAGCATTCATTTACCATTACCATTAAGTGTGTTATTTACCATTAAGTAGGTTAGTTGTAGGGGTTTTGCAAATGGCCTTTTTCAGGCTGAGGAAATTCCGTGTTATTCCTGGTTTTCTGAGACCTGTTAATCATGAATGGATTTTGGATTTTGTCAGATATTTTTTTGCATCTACTGAAATGATGTCTTTTGTTGAAGGACCGGCCTTGCATTTCCAGAATATTGTTAGATTCTTTTGCTAGTATTTTGTTATTTTTGCCTCAGTGTTCATAAGGGATATTTATCTGTAGTTTGCTTACCTTTTAATGTCATTTTGGTCAGTGTAATGTTGCTCTCATAAAATAAGTTTCCCTCCTCCCCCATATTATGGAAGAATGTGGGTAGAATTCATATATAGTTTCTTCCCTACGTGTTGGGTAGTATTCACCGCTGATGCCATTTGGGCCTCTTATTGGAAGATTTTTATCTGAATTCAAGTTTTTAAATAGAATTATACAGATTATTTCTTCAGTTTTAGCATTTTGGCTTTCAAGGAGATTGTCCATTTCATCTAAGTTACCGGATTTATGAGCATAGTTTTTCATAACATTCTGTTTATCTTATTTCTGCTCAGGCTGCTATAACAAAATACCACGCACTGTGGTTTTTCTTATTTTTTCTTTTATTCCTCCTTCCCCTGTCCCTGTCCTCCCTTCTCCCACCCTCCCTTTCCCCTCCTCTTCTCCTCCTCCTCCTCCCTTTTTTGGTCGTCAAACCAAAGAGTTTATTTCATTTATGGTTAGAAAGTCCTTCCCTTCATTTAGGGTTAGAAAATGAGAAAAAGTTCTTTTATGTTCACTTTTACACTTAAAAATGCTTTTTATTATGAATCATTTTACTTCTTCATTGCATTTTCTTTTTTTTAATTTTTTTTTTTTTCAACGTTTATTTATTTTTGGGACAGAGAGAGACAGAGCATGAACGGGGGAAGGGCAGAGAGAGAGGGAGACACAGAATCGGAAACAGGCTCCAGGCTCTGAGCCATCAGCCCAGAGCCCGACGCGGGGCTCGAACTCACGGACCGCGAGATCGTGACCTGGCTGAAGTCGGACGCTTAACCGACTGCGCCACCCAGGCGCCCCTCTTCATTGCATTTTCATTTCTACTAATGATGACATATGAGAGCTACTGATTTCACTATATTTTACATGTAGCCATTAACTACAGCATTAAGTAACTCTACTTTGTATGTCACTTGACTCTGGTGTTTTGTGTAATTCTATTGTGTCCATATAATTTCACTTGTTTTCCAATATCGACACCTTTTATTTTCAAATCTCTTTCTCTTCTGCTTTAATTGCGGAAACTTCCAAAACAATGGTAAATAAAAGATACGAAGTTGTTTGTTTGCTTCGGGACTGCATGGCGATACCTTTGGTGTTTGTTATTAAGTATAATGTGGGCTGTTGATGGAGATACTCTTTACCATGCTAAGAAAATCTCCCTGGTCCTATTTTTATTAATTTTTTTAATGTAATAATATCAAATACTGTGGCTGTCTATTGAGTTTATTTTTATTCCCTTTGACCCTACTAAAGCGATGAATAGTATTTTTGGAATTTCACTTCTGTATACCAGAGGACATGGATCTTTTGTTCTTGCATGTGGCTGATTTTGTCAGGACTAGGCCAGCTTCGTAAAATTAAACGAGATGGTCTCATCTCTCTCAGTGTTTTACCTTGGTTTTGCTTCTTTTACTCAAGAGTACTGTTGCTAATTCCAGTGGAGTGGGGGTGGGGCGGCAAGAGGTAAGGTGATATTTCTATGGTGGTCACTCCTTCTCCAAAAGGTCCTTCTTATCTTAATTCTGAACTCCATCGAGGTTATAGTAGTTAAAATTATTATAGGTAAAGAATTGGCTCCAAATTACCAAATAATATGCCCTATGAGCGTAATCTTGATTTACACATCAATTAGGAAGTACTTTATTGCTTAAAGGGACCTCAGACCTCATTAAGCCAACCTCCTCATTTGAAAAATGGCCAGATATAAAGTTGTTCTGTCAAGAGTCACACGGCTGTGAGTCACTCTACAAAGACAACTGTAATATATGTCCCTTGTGGGGGAGTTGAAATGTATTCCTACTTTGTTCTCTGAATCGCCCAGCAGTCGGCAGAATGGAGCACCGTAATTTGAACTTTGGCTGGTGACGTTTTGCTTCTTGGCCCTAATCTAGATCAAACTCTTTGCCCAGCAATTCACTTAGTAATGCCTGAAAAGATCTACTGATGAGATTATAGAATTGTGATCGTAAGCAGCAAAGAACAGGTAGTTAGGACGTGATGGGATGCCACACTAGGGACCCTGCCAGACTACAAAAATATTCTTATAAAGTGTTTTCCTCCTCTTACCCTTTCTTCACTCCCTCAACTGGTGGCCAAGTGCTGACCTGTCTTGCGGATAAGTTTATGTGGTCATCAGACGAGAATGGCATCCAACACGCACTCTTTCATTCATTCCACTAACGTCTAGTTACTTCCCTTCCTTCTGTAATTCTTTGAGTTTGCACCTCACCTGCGTTAGAATTAGGGCAAAATTACTTGTAATTGCGTGTGATACTAAGTCAACACTCAATATAATAATAAAATACTTTGCAGGGTATATCGTGGCTTCTTTAGTCCTCTTAAAAATTCTCACTTGATCCCAACTACGTTTCTGAAATGGCGAAAGAGTATTACTCTCCCCATTTGGCCCTTGAAATCAGGCTCAGAGGATGTGACTTGCACAAAATCTCACCACTGGTCAGCTTGGGCTCAGACCCAGTTTTTCTTACTCCTGGTCCCCTGTGTTTTTTGTTTTGTTTTGTTTTGTTTTGTTTTGTTTTGTTTTGTTTTGTTTTGTTTGTGTAATATACACACTGCCTCTTTGATAGGCTCCACACTGTCCCCACAGAGCCTGAAGCGGGGCTTGAGCTCACCCAATGCAGGGCTTGAATTCACAAGCCATGAGATCATGACCTGAGCTGAAGTCAGATGCTTTTTTTTTTTTTTTTTTTTTTAATTTTTTTTTCAACGTTTTTTATTTATTTTTGGGACAGAGAGAGACAGAGCATGAACGGGGGAGGGTCAGAGAGAGAGGGAGACACAGAATCGGAAACAGGCTCCAGGCTCCGAGCCATCAGCCCAGAGCCTGACGCGGGGCTCGAACTCACGGACCGCGAGATCGTGACCTGGCTGAAGTCGGACGCTTAACCGACTGCGCCACCCAGGCGCCCCATGAAGTCAGATGCTTAACCAACTGAGCCACCCAGGCGCCCCGTGCTAAAGATGTTACATAAATTAACTCATCCAATTTTCGTAAAGTAACTTGCCTGGGGCCACACAATTAAACGAGGGCCACTACTTTAAACTGCCAGAAAAGTTGTAGACAAATCTTTGTCAGAAAGTAAACAAGCTTGGGGCACCTGGGTGGCTCAGTCGGTTAAGCATCCGACTTCAGCTCAGGTCATGATCTCACAGTTCGTGGGTTCGAGCCCCACGTCGGGCTCTGTGCTGACAGCTCAGAGCCTGGAGCCTGCTTCACATTCTGTGTCTCCCTCTCTCTCTGCCCCTTCCCTGCTCATGCTGTGTCTCTCTGTCTCAAAAATAAACATTAAAAAAAAAAATTAAAAAAAAAAAAAAAAGAAAGTAAACAAGCTTAAGGTCCTAATTTAGATATCGGTGTTCAGGTGCCAAAGCAGTTCCCAAAATTTTGGATCAAAATGTCCATTTCGTTTCCAATTTATATTAAGTTTGGCCATTATTTTTTCCGTGGGCAGTAAAAGTACAAGGTTCTAGAACTGGATGAAATTTCAGAGATCAAGGTAAAATGTTTTCTGAGTGATATAATTGTGGCTCTTACCTTTCTTTTGACAGGAGAAATTTGAGAGAGCATTCCTTGGATGACCACACAAACAGCCATCACTTTTTTTTTTTTTTTTTTGAGCACTTGAAAGGAAACCTTTTTTCCTACAAGAGAAACGTTAAATAATTGAACCTCATAGATTGCACTTGGCATAAGCCCCAAAATAAAGTGGTAAGTCTGATAATGAGAGATTCTGAAGGAAGTGAACATGGCGGCACAAATGGTATAGGAGAACTCAACTTGGGTCCAGGTGGGATCTCTGTGAATCTGGGTAAAGAAGAGTGTGGCCCAATCAGAGCCATTTTTCTAGACAGTGCCTTGGAAGCAGAGAAACTAGACTAGGAGTCGAACGCACGAGTCATTTATCCACGTTTGTGTTAAAATGCAAGGGGAGCCCAGGAGCTGTGGGTCTGTGTGTTGCAGTCAAGTGGTCTGGATTCACGTCCATATCTGTCACTGCCATCTTGTGTGCAGTACTCTGCACGTGTATCAGTTTTCTTCCCTATAAAATAATAGAGACACCTAACTCATGAGATAATTACATAGAACATCAACTGTATGAAGTACTTACAAAGTCTGGCGTATATTAAGGGCACAGGGACTTCAGCCGCTATTATAAATGTCTGACCCCCCCTCTTCTACCTGATTTATTATCTCATTCGTTTTGAATAAAGGCACTGGGGGAAATAACATGTAATGTAGTACGTACGAACTCTCTAACATCCACACCCAGTTTAACTCAATACGTAAATCGCAAATTTCCCCTCAGGAGAACATACTTTACAGACTCCGGTTCAGGCCTTCCTCCAAAGTGGAGCCAGCCAGACCACGTGTTTTGCCCCTCACTAGGATCTCACCTGCATGTGGCTTATGTCATTAGTATAAACCTGGGAGGGGCGCCTGGGTGGCTCAGTCAGTTAAGCGTCCAACTTCGGCTCGGGTCATGATCTCGTAGTTCGTGAGTTCGAGCCCCGCATCGGTCTCTGTGCTGACAGCTCGGAGCCTGGAGCCTGATTCGGATTCTGTGTCTCCCTCTCTCTCTGGCCCTTCCCTCTCGAGCTCTGCCTCTCTCTCTCTCTCTCTCTCTAAAAAATAAATAAACATTTAAAAAAAAAAAAAGGATAAACCTGGGAAAGGGACATTTACCAAGTCTGTTCGGAGAAAGCCAGGCTGTGCCCGGTAATTCAGTTGGCCTTCACCGAAATCTGCTTCTCTCCACCAAGGAAAGCCTGCTGTTGTTTACAGACCCCTAAATGGGAGGTCATTGTCTCCTGCTCCTTTTTCATCCTTCTCAACTCTTCCCTTGGGCCCTCTGTCCCTGTCCGTGGGCCTGCCAAGGTTCTCTTGCCACAAGAATAAAAGGCGTTACACAAGGACATGCTTCCTGCATGTCTTAGTTCAGTGTCTGCTTCTCGAGCTTTCTCCAGACTAACCCCTAGTTGGTTCCCCCTCGGTGAGCCTTGGTCACCAATCCCCAGGCCTCCGCTTTTCTCCATGGCACTGGTTACTCTCTGAAATTGCCATTCCCTTGATCTTTCTCTGTCTCGCTGACAGTTGTGACAATTGTGCAATAGGACTTTAAGCGATGTCTGAAAATTATTGTTCTGTATATTTGATCCAGTTTATTAGTTGTGTATTGTCAGAAGATAGGTCTAGTCCCTGCTACTCTGTGATAGCTGGGAGGGGAAGTCCTTGATTCATAAAATTTTTTTAAATTTTATATCCTGTCCTAGTGACTACTCCAAAATATAACAGATTTAATTAATTGAATAAGCCAAATGAATTTGTGTGTCTGCCACTGTTGCACAGAATGATGAAATTATACAGTTGTGTAATTTTGGCAACTTATTCTCAAATAGTTCTACCCATGTTCTTACTTTGTCTAGAAGTTTTTTATACACCCCTTCAGTCAGTGATGCAGTTTCTACTTGCGTCTTTCATAGTTACACAACTTTTGCTGTATAATTCTTTTATATTTAGATACTTAAATACAAAGTCTTATTCATAAAGAAAATCAAGGGGATGACCACATATTTTAGTGGAAATTCTGAATAACAATAAAATTTGTAATATGTTACCACTAGCATATAAAGGAAAAGATATATAGTAAGAGGGATTAGTTCAAAAGTTTCAAATTCATTCATTTCTTATTTTAATGTATCAGTTTTGATCTCTTCATTTTTAAATAAATTGTATTAAGGCATGATGTAGAATAAATTCTTTTTCTATTGCTTCCAAGCACATCACCACAATCTTAGGGGGTTAAAACAACACAAACTTATCATCTCACAGTGGCGCAGGTCAGAAATCCACGTGGCGTTGGCTAATTTCTCTGCTCCAAATCTCACAAGGATGAAATCATAGTGTTGGCTGGCTGGGGTCTTCTCAGGAGGTTCTCAGAAGAATCTTTGAAATACACTGAGATTACTGGGAGAATCCAGGTCCTTGTTTGCTTGTGCAACTTAGGCCTTCCTAAGCTCCTCGAGGACTCTCCCCATATGGATGCCTAGATCTTAGCACCAAAAATAGCAAGTTGAATCCTGAAATGTTTGGAATCTCTCTAACTTACTTTTTTGATTCATCCCTTTTTAGAGACATAATTCTCTACTCTTGAGTGCTCATGTGATCAGATTGAGCCCACCCAGCTCAGCTCATCCAGGATAATATCCCTGTTTGTGCATCTAGAGACTTAATTACATTCACAAAGTCCCTTTTGCCATGTAATATAACACAGGCACAGGTTCGAGCGATTAGGACATGGACATCTTTGGGGCGGGGGGAGGGTTCTGCCTGTAATATAAAATATTCAGAGGAAAAGAAGTATAATGTTTAGAAAGAAAAAGAGCAAAATGATCAGAAAATGATAGATATTAAAGACAGGCATCACAGAGAAAGATCATGAAGATGTATAGGAATGCAAAAATATCTAGCACTAACTATGGCAAAAATCAGTGTCTGAAATCCAGTCAAAGAAGACCAGGAATGCAAAGTTGAAAAAACACAATCCATAATGAGGAGAAAAACCAACCAATGTCAACAAAGAACAGTCACAGGAGATAAAAGTGCATTAAAATAATTTTTAAACCTGTATTTTATTCATTTTTTAAGTAATTTTTATACCCAATGTGGAGCTCAAACTCATGATGCCGAGATCAAGAGTCACACGTTCTTTTCACTGAACCAGCCAGGCACCCGTGAATCTGTATTTTATATGTTAAAAAGAGGGGCACCTGGGTGGCTCAGCTGGTTAAGTGTCCAACTTTGGCTCAGGTCATGATCTTTGTGGGTTCGAGCCCCACATCGGGCTCTGTGCTGACAGCTCAGAGCCTGGAGCCTGCTTCTGATTCTGTGTCTCCCTCTCTCTCTGCCCCTCCCCTGCTTATGCTGTGACTCTCTCTCTCAAAAATAAACATTAAAAACAATTTTTTTTAATTAAGGGAAGATATAACACAGATTCAAATCATATTTCTAGGGATTAGAAACTACAAGGTCTGAAATGAAAATACACCAGATGAGATTAATGGTAGATTAAATATTGCAAAAGAAAAGTTTAGTGAACTTGAAATGATACCAATAGAAATTATTCTAAAGGAAAGATAAAAAAATAATGAAAAGACACCCGTGAGCTATAAGACAACATTAATATATGGATATTGGACATATATGGACAACCTAATATATAGATAAATAGCATCCACAAGGGGATCCTGAGAAACTTAACAGAAACCCATGGGGGAGGGGAAGGAAAAAAAAAAAGAGGTTAGAGTGGGAGAGAGCCAAAGCATAAGAGACTCTTAAAACTGAGAACAAACTGAGGGTTGATGGGGGGTGGGAGGGAGGGGAGGATGGGTGATGGGTATTGAGGAGGGCACCTTTTGGGATGAGCACTGGGTGTTGTATGGAAACCAATTTGACAATAAATTTCATATATTGAAAAAAAAAGTAGCATCCACAAGGAAAGGAGAGAGAGCAGGAGACCAAAAAAAGATTTTTTAAGGAAATCATGGCTGAAATTTTTCCAAATTTGATGAAAATTATAAATACAGAGTTCCAAAATGTTTAATAAGCCCCACACATATGAAATATAAAGGAAATATAAAGGAAGCTAAATCAAAGTGCCTCGTAATCAAATGGCTGAAAATCAGTAATAAAGAGAAAATATTAAAGGCAGTGAAAAAAAAAAAGACAACATTATACAGAGAAACAAAGGAAAGGATGATATCAGATTTCTGATTGGAAATAATGCAAACAAGAAGACACCAGAGCAACATTTTAAAAATACTGAAACGAAAGGGGGGAAAAAAACCTGTAAACCTTGAATTCTATACCCAGCAAAAATAGCTTTCAGAAACAATGGAAAACCAACTAAAAACTGTCAGAATCAAAATTTTCAGGACTCTGGATAATAATAAATATTCAGCATTCAAAGGAATACCAAATTAGAAAAAGGCAACCAAAACATGGCAGTAAAGCTTTGTGGCATTTCTACTCACCCTGGCCCCATGCATCCCTGGCACGGAAGTGATCTTGTTGATGGCAGAGCCTGCATTCCCACTGTGAGAGCCTGGTCCTTGGTTTCAGAGAGAGAGAAGCACACAGTATTTTCGAAGAAGTATGTTTGTCTGTTTTAACCTGTGTGGGGGTTACCTGAAAGTGCCTTTGTTTCCCCTGACTTGGAAATCATTCAGGGCAGAAAGATGGCTATATAGAGGGAATTAACTTATAATCGTTGCAAGGCAAATGAACTGCTGCTGCCTGGACAAAAGATTACAGCTGCAGCAAGCAACAGATGTGCCAAAAGTGGGAAGATGGCTTTTTTTTTTTTTAATTGGGGCATTCAAAAGTGACTACATATACTGAGGAACTAAAAAAGTCATGCATATGCCCAAGGCAGGATGTGTGCCTAGAAAAGACATGAAGGGGTGCCTGGGTGGCTCAGTTGGTTGGGCGTCCGACTTCGGCTCAGGTCATGATCTCACAGCTCGTGAGTTCCAGCCCCACGTTGGGCTCTGTGCTGCCAGCTCAGAGCCTGGAGCCTACTTCGGATTCTGTGTCTCCCTCTCCCTAACTCTCCCCACTCGCACTCTGTCTCTATCTCAGAAATAAACATTTAAAGAAATTTTTTTAAATAAAAGAATGAGAATGACTCTCCACTTTTAGAAAAGACTTAGAAAGACACTACACTGTCACCCCTGGCTAATCTCTAGGCCCAGCAGAAGCAAGAAGTAGGGGCTCAGAGTTGTAAATGGGCTGTCAAAGCACTGAAGGAGTGCCCCAACACATACTGAGAATGTTCTTCCCATTTCTTTTCTTTTTTTCTTTTTCGTTGGTTCTAGACATTCAAAGAAATCGCTGTCAAAACACCAACTGATCTCAAGCTAAAGGAACAGAGGCTTCAGAAATTTCACATGACAGAGAATATGGACTTGACAGAAATAGTTTTTAAAGGCCACTAAAAAACTAAACAGCTATAGTCCACAACTAACAACAAAACAAACCCTAAAATGGGAGGGAAATCTGACTTCCAGAGTTTCCATATTATATTCAAAATGTTCAGTTTTCAACAAAAGTTAGGAAGCATATAAAGAAATGAAAATGTATGGCCCATTCACAGAAGAAATTAACAAAAACTGAGGAAGCACAGACATCGAATTTATTAGATGAAGATTTTAAATAAACTGTTTTACATATGCTCAGAGAGCTAAAGAAAACCATAGATGAAGAGCTAAAGGGAACAAGGGGAATATCTCAACGAATAGCAAATATCAATAAAGACACAAATTAGGACCCCCTGGGTGGCTCAGTATCTGACTTCGGCTCAGGTCAAGATCTCGCAGTTCTTGAGTTCGAGCCCCTTGTCAGGCTATCTGCTGTCAGGGCAAAGCCTGCTTGGGATCCTCTGCCTCCCTCTTTCTCTGCGCCTCTACCATTTACACACGCTCTCCCTCTCTCAGAAATTGATAGACATTAAAATAATAATAATCATAAAGAGGCACAAATTATAAAAAGGAACAAAACAAAAGTCCTGGAACTAGAGAGTACAATACGTGAAATGAAAGAATCATCAGATTTGAGCAGGTGGAAGAAATAATCAGCACACTTGAAAATAGGTCAACTGAAATCCAACCTGAGGAACAGAAAGAAAAAACAATTTAAAAAAACCCACAGCTTATGGTTTGTGGTCAGTACATAAGAACCTTGGAAGCTATCACTCCATACGTATCATAAAGCCAAAGCTGAACAAATTGAAAAATCAACAATTCTTATATCCACAAGAGAAGTGACGACACTGAGCAAACCACTGCCCCCCAAATTGGAGAGACTGGCAGGCAAATACAGAGAATAATAGTCTTCTGGAGTAGAAACTGATGAGCTAAAACTTTCCCAGGAACCAATGCTGGGGGTAGGAAAACCTGACCATAATTGATGAAATGCTGAAGGCTCAGTGTGGACCAGTCTGAGAGTTTGAACCCCAGGGAAACCAATCACTAGGAGGTCCTCACACATGTGAGTTTTACCGCCTGGATTTCTACCGTGTTCTCACAGTGAATATGGGAGAAAAATCCACTTGTGCTTACCTAGCAAGGGGGTTGGGGCAGGAGGAACCATTTTAGAATATGCCTGACCATTCTGTTCTTAACAAGGTCTGCCTTCTGGAGAAACTATTTAACCAAACATATATCTGTCTTTTTTTTTTTTTTTTAAATCAGAGCCTAATTGACCTCAGGGAAGGAAATTACCCAATCCTGGGTGACTCTAGTCTTCTACATGGAGGCTAGAGGGAAGGGACGGGGGGATGGGAACCACTCAAGCCCCTTCTGGACTTACACATGGGAGAAGGAAAATACCCAATTTCAGCCCACTCTAGCTATCCTCTCTCACCTATGGGGAGTGGGGATTGAAAATCACGTGTGAAGCTTACAGTCTAGAAGCACAGCCTCACTGAGACTGAGACCTAATCATAGGACTATAGAATATTTCCCCTTGCCTACACTTTACCAGCACATTACTAAAGGCTTATTTACAGCAAATCCTTTTGCTGAGTGCATCATGCTCAGTTAAAAAAAGAAAAATTACAAGACATACTAAAAGGCAAAAAACATGGTTTGAAGACTAATGCAAACATCAGAACCAATCTCAGATATGGCAGGGATATTGGAAATTTCAGGCTGGGAATTTAAAACAATTATGATGAATATGCTAAAGGCTCTAATAGATAAAGTAGACAGCACGCAAGCAATATAAGCAGAGAGATGGAAATGCTCATAAAGAACCAAAAAGAAATGCTTGAGACCAAAAACACTGTAACAGGAATGGAGAATGCCTTCAATGGCTTTATTAATAGACTGGATGTAGCTGAGGGAAAAAACCTCTGAGCTTGAGAAGATCTTAATAGAAACCACCAAAACTGCAAAGCCAACAGACAAAAGACTGAAAAAAGCAGAACACAATATCCAAGAACTGTGGGGACAACTATAAAAAGTGTAAAACATACAGCTTATAACAAGATTATAACAGAATAAGAAGGAAGAGAAAAAGGAATAAAAGAAATATTTGAAACAATAATGACTGAGAGTTTCTCCAAATTAATGCTAAACACCAAACCACTGATACAAGAAGTTCAGAGAACACCAAGTATGATAAATACCAAAGAACTATACCTGAGTATGGGGAGCCTGTGTGGCTCAGTCAGTTAAGCATTGGACTTCAGCTCAGGTCGTGATTTCACGGTTTATGAGTTCAAGCCCCGCGACCGGCTCTGTGCTTGACAGCCCGGAGCCCAGAGCCCACTTTGGATTCTGTGTCTCCCTCGCTCTCTGCCCCTCCCCCACTTGTGCTCGCTCTCTCTCTCTCTCTCTCTCTCAAATAATAAAAAAATAATTTTTAAAAAACTGTACCTGGGTACATCATTTTCAAAAAACAGTAAATAAAAGAAAATCCTGAAGAAAGCTGGAGGAGGGGGGGACCTTACATATAGAGGAACAAAGATACATCTAAACACAAAACTTCTCCTCAGAAACCATGCAAGCATGAGAGTGATGTGAAATATTTCAAAGATTCAAAGAAAAACCCCAGCAACCTAGAATTCTGTATCCTGTGAAACTATCCTTCAAAAGTGAAAAGGAGGGGCGCCTGGGTGGCTCAGTCGGTTAAGCGTCCTACTTCAGCTCAGGTCATGATCTCATGGTCCGTGAGTTCGAGCCCCACGTCAGGCTCTGTGCTGACAGCTCAGAGCCTGGAGCCCGTTTCAGATTCTGTGTCTCCCTCTCTCTCTGCCCCTCCCCTGTTCATGCTCTGTCTCTCTCTGTCTCAAAAATAAATAAACGTTAAAAAAAAAAAAGTGAAAAGGAAATAAAAACTTTCTCAAGCAAAAATTGAGGGCATTTGTTCCCGGTAGACCTGCCTTGCAAGAAATATGTCTCTTGAGAGAAAAGGAAGATGCTGTGAGTCAAAAATTCAGATCTACTAAAAGACAAAAAGAGCATTGGAAAAGGAATAATTGAAGGTAAAATAAAAAGTTACTGTTTTTACGTTTAATTGATCTAACAGATAAGGGTTTGTTCGAAATAATAATAAAAGCAACGATGCATATATATATGCTTCTATATAATGAAAATGAATTATAACAATGATATTAGGGAAGAGATGAAGGAATTAGCCTTATTTTGGTATTGTAAGGTGCTTACACTACCTGGGAAATAGCATAGTGTTACCTGAAAGTAGGCTCAAGTTAGTTGTATGTGTACATTGCAAACTCTAGGGCAATCACTGAATAAAGGGGAGAAAAGTATAAGTGATATGCTAAAAAAAGGAGAGAAAATGGAATGACATTAAATGCATAATTAAAATGGCATAAAGCAGAGGGGAGCCTAGGTGGCTCAGTCAGTTAAGTGTCTGACTCTTGATTTCGGCTCAGGTCGTGGTCTCACAGTTCATGAGTTCAAGCCGCGTGTCAGGCTCTGTGCTGACAGTGCAGAGCCTCTTGAGATTCTCTCTCTCCATCTCCTTCTGCCTCTCTCCTGCTCTCTCTCTCTCTCTCTCAAAATAAATAAATAAACAAAAAAATGTTAACGACATAAGGCAGAAAAAGATTGGAAGAAAAAATAAGAACAAAGACAACAAATAGAAAACCAATTCACCAGATATGGTAAATATTTATCCAACTATATTAATAAGCACTTTGATGTGTATTTATTTTTGAGAGAGAGAGACAGAATGCAAGTGGGGGAGACACAGAACCTGAAGCAGGCTCTGGGCTCTGAGCTGTCAGCACAGAGCCCAATGCGGGGCTTGAACTCATGAACCACAAGATCATGGCCTGAGTTGAAGTCAGAAACTTAACCAACTGAGCCACCCAGGCACCCTCAATAATCACTTTTTTTTTTTTTTAACGTTTATTTATTTTTGAGACAGAGAGAGACAGAGCATGAACGGCGGAGGGTCAGAGAAAGGGAGACACAGAATCTGAAACAGGCTCCAGGCTCTGAGCTGTCAGCACAGAGCCCGACGTGGGGCTTGAACTCACGGACCACGAGATCATGACCTGAGCTGAAGTCGGATGCTTAACCGACCGAGCCACCCAGGCGCCCCTCAATAATCACTTTGAATATAAATGGTCTAAATGTGCCAACTGTCAGAGTGGATTAAAAAACAAGACCCAACTATATGTTGTCTAAAAAAATAAAAACCTTATTTTAGGAGCATGTAGGTGGCTCAGTCAGTTAAGAGACTGACTCTTGATCTCAGTCAGGTCATGATCTCACAGTTTGTGAGTTTGAATCGCACATCGGACTCTGCACTGATGGCGTGGAGCCTGCTTGGGATTCTGTCTCTCCTTCTCTCTGCCCCTCACCTGCTTGTGCTCTCTCTCTCTCTCAAAATAAATAAATAAACTTTTTTAAAAAAAGGATTTTTAAAACCTTATTTTAAATATAAAAACAAAGATAGATTAGAAATAAAGGGATGGAGAAAAATATACCATGCTAACTCTAAATCAAAGTAAGTGGGAATAGTCACATTAATTTCAGACAGAGAAGACTTCATAAAAAGGGAGGTTTTAAGAGATAAAGAGGGACATTACACAGTAAGTATTAAAGGAATTGATTCTCTAAGAAGACATAACAATCTTTAACATATATGCACCAAACAACATCAGACAAAAACAGAGCTTCAGGGAGAAACAGATATATCCATTATTATAGTTGAAGACTTCAACACACCTGTGTCAGAAATGGACAGATCCAGGTGGGAGAAAACCATTGAATACATAGTAGAAATCAACAGCACCATTGATCAACTGGCTATAATGGACATCTATAGATTACTTCATCCAACAATAGAATACACATTATTCTCAAATTCCTATGGAACATTTACCAAGATAGGTCACATTCTAGGCCATAAAACATACTTTAACAAATTTCAAAGAATAGAAATTATATAATGACTGCTCTTGGACCATAGTGGAATTAAACTAGAATTTAATAACAAAGATAGCTGAAATATCCTAAAACACTTGAAGGTTAAACAACACACTTCTAAATGACGCATGGGTCAAAGAGGAAATCTCGAGAGAAACTTAAAAATATTTGACCTAAATTAAAATGAAAATACAAGTTCTCAAAATCTGTGGTATATGGTGAAAGCAGAGCTTGGAGGGAAATTTATAGTATTGAGTGCACATATTAGAAAAGAAGAAAGATTAAAAATAATCTAAGTTTCTACCCTTGGAAACTAGAAAAAGAAGCACAAATTAAACCCAAATTATACCAAAAGAATAATAATAAAAATTAGAAATCAATGAAATTGAAAACAGGAAATTAAGAGAAAATCAATGAAACAAATAGCTGGTTCTTTGAAAAAAAATCAATAAAATCAATAAGCCTCTAGCCAGATAATTAAGGAAAAAAAGAGAGGACACAAATTACTAATATCAAAAATGAAAGAGAGTACATTAACACGGCCCATGGACATCAAATGGACAATATGAACAATTCTCTGCTCACATTTGAGAATCTAGATGAAATGGATGAATTTCTTGAATGATGCAATCTGCCAAAACTCACACAAGAAAAGATAAAGCATCTGAATAGGCCTATGTCTATTAAAGAAATTGAATCTAGGGGCGCTTGGGTGGCTCAGTCGGTTAAGCGGCCGACTTTGGCTCAGGTCATGATCTCACGGTCCGTGAGTTCGAGCCCCGCGTCGGGCTCTGTGCTGACAGCTCAGAGCCTGGAGCCTGTTTCAGATTCTGTGTCTCCCTCTCTCTGACCCTCCCCCGTTCATGCTCTGTCTCTATCTGTCTCTCTCTGTCTCAAAAATAAATAAACGTTAAAAAAAAAAATTTTTTTTAAATAAAAAAAAAAAAAAAAGAAATTGAATCTAAAATTAATAGCCTTCCCTTCAACAAATGATATTGGGAAAACTGGACAGCAAAATACAGAAGAATGAACCTGGACCACTTTATTACACCATACACAAAAGTAAATTCAAAATGGATGAAAGACCTAAATGTGAGGCAGGAAACCACCAAACTCCTAGAGAACGCAGGCAGCTACCTCTTTGACCTCAGCTGCAGCAACTTCTTACTAGATATGTAAGTGGAGGCAAGGGAAACAAAAGCAAAAATGAACTATTGGGACTTCATCAAGATAAAAAGCTTCTGCACAGCAAAGGAAACAACAAAACTAAAAGGCAGCCTACAAAATGGGAGATAATATTTGCAAATAACATACCTGATAAAGGGTTAGTATCCAAAATCTATAAAGAACTTCTCAAACTCAACACCCAAAAAAACAAATAACCCAGTTAAGAAATAGGCAAAAGACGTGAATAGACATTTTTCCAAAGAAGACATCCAGATGGCTACAAGACACATGAAAAGATGTCTAACATCACTCATCACCAGGGAAACACAAATCGAAATCATGATGAGATAACACCTCATACCTGTCAGAATGGCTGAAATTAACAACACAAGAAACAAGAAGTGTTAGCAAGGATGCAGAGAAAGCAGAACACTCTTGCACTGCTGATGGGAAGGCAAACTGGTGCAACATTTTGGAAAACAGTATGGAGTTTCCTCAAAAAGTTAAAAGTAGAACTACCCTATGATCCAGCAATTGCACTACTAGGTATTTGCCCACAGGATACAAAAAATACAGATTTGAAGGGGTACATGTACCCGATGTATATAGCAGCATTATCAACAGTAGCCAAGTTATGGAAAGAGCCCAAATGTCCATCAACTGATGAATAGATAAAGAAGAGGTGGCGTGTGTGTGTGTGTGTGTGCGTGCGCGTACACACGCGCGCAATGGAATACTACTCATCCATCAAAAGGAATGAAATCTTGCCATTTGCAACAATGTTGATGGAGCTAGAGTGGATTATGCTAAGCTGAAATAAGTCAGTCAGAGAAAGACAAAAACCGTATGATTTCACTCATTTGTGGAATTTAAGAAACGAAATAGATGGACATATGGTAAAGGGAAAAAGAGAGAGAGAGGGAAACAAACCATATGAGACTCTTTATTATACAGAACAACCTGAGGGTTGATGGAGGAAGGGAGGTGTTGAGCACTGGCTGTTATAGGTAAGTGATGAATCACTAAATTCTACTCCTGAAAAAAAAAATAAGTAAATAAATAAACTGTAAATAAAAAATAAAACAAAACAAAACAAAATTAAATTAAACTAAATTAAGCCTTCCAAAGGAGAAAGTCCAGGCCAAGATGGGTTCACTCGTAAACTATATGAAGCATTTAAAACATATCAATTCTCTAGAATCTCTATAAGAACATAAAAGCAGAGAGAATTCTTCCTAACTCATTCCATGAGCCAGCATGACTTAAAACCAAACGCCAAATACCAAAACTGGACAAAAACATTAGAAAAAATTGCAAACCAATAATTCTTATGAACACAGACACAAGAGTCTTAAAAAAAAAATTAGCAAAGCAAAGCCAACAATGTATAAAAAGGGTTATATACCATAAACCAGTGGGATTTATTCCAGGAATGCAAGGCTGTTCACATTACAAAATCAATTAATGTAATCCATAAGATCAACAAGCTAAAGAAGAAAAATAACATGCTCATATCAATAAATGTAGGAAAAGCATTTGACCAAATCTAACACCGATGCGTGATAAAAACTCAGTAAACTAAGAAAAGAGGGAAACATCCTCAACTCCATAAAGAATATCTGCACAAACCCTACAACTAATATCATACTTAATGGTGAGAAACTTGCAGCTTTTCTTCTGAGATCAGGTATAAGGCAATATTGTACTGAAAGTTCTAGCTAATGACATCAGGCAAGAAAAGGAAATAAGAGGTATATAAACTGGGAAGGAAAAAATAAAATTGTCTTTGTTCATAGATGGTATAACCATCTACGCAGATAATCCAAAATAACCACACAAAAAATTCCTGGAACTAAGAAGCAGTTATAGCAAGATTGTGAGATACAAGGTTAATATACAAAAGGCCATCACTTTCTATATACCAGCAGTGAGCAAGAAGAATTTGAAATTTAAAACCACAACACCCTTTCTTAGCACCTCAAAATAATGAAACATTTAGGTATCAATCTAGCAAAATATGTGCAAGATCTATATGAAGAAAACTGCAAAACTCTGATGAAAGAAACTAAAGAAGAACAAATTAAATGAAGAGATATGCGATGTTGACGGATGGGAAGGCAGTATTGTCAAGAATACAGTGCTTCCCAACTTGATCTATACATTCAATATGTAGAATAAATATAATCCTAATCAAAATCCCAGCAAGTTATTTTGTGAATATCGACAAACTCATTTTAATATTTATATGGAGCCATAAAAACCCCAGAATAGCCAACACAACATTGAGCATGAGACCAAAACTGGAAGACTGTCACCGGCCAACTTCAAGATTACTGAAAATCAAAAATAATCAAGACCAATGTGGAATTGGTGAGAGAATAGATAGATCAATGGAACAGAACAGTAAGCCTAGAAATAGACACATATAAATATGGTTAACTAACCTTTGACAAGGAACAAAGGCAATCCAATGGAGAAAAGATAGTCCTTCCAACAAATGGTTCCAGAACAACTGGATGTCCACGTAGAAAAAACTGATTCTAGACACAGACTTTATATCCTCCACAAGAGTTAACTCAAAATGGATCACGGACCTAAATCTAAAACACAACATTGTAAAACTAGAAAATGACATAGGAAAAAATATAAATGCCTTGGATTTGGCAATGACTTTTTACTACAACACCAAAGGCTCAACCCATGAAAGAATTAACTGCTAAGCTGGACTTCATTAAAAAAAAAAAAAAAAAAATCCTGTTCTTTGAAGTACATTGTCAAGGAAATGAAAAGACAATCCACAGACTGGGAAAAAGATATTTCAAAAGGCATATCTAATAAAGGGCAGTTTGGCCAAATATAAAAAAGAACTTTTTAAAACTCAAGTAAGAAAATAAGCAATTTGATTTAAAAAAAAAAATCTTTTTTTAACCTTTATTTTTTTGAGACAGAGAAAGACAGAGCATGAACGGGGAGGGTCAGAGAAAGGGAGACACAGAATCTGAAACAGACTCCAGGCTCTGAGCTCTCAGCACAGAGCCCGACGCGGGGCTCGAACTCACAGACCGTGAGATCATGACCCGAGCCAAAGTCGGACGTTCAATCGACTGAGCCACCCAGGAACCCCTTTCTTGTTTTTTTTAATTAAAAAAAAAATTTTTTTAACCTTGCAATCTGATTTTTTAAAAATTAGCTAACGACCTTAACAGATACCTCACCAAAAAAGATACATAGATGGCAAAGAAGCATAGGAAAAGATGTGCCATATCACATGTCATCAGGGAAATGCAAATTAAAACAACAATGAGATACCACCACATACGTATTAGAATGGCCAAAATCTCAAACGCTGACAAATGGTAGCAATGATGTGGAACTCATCAACAGGAAATGTCCATGCAAATGGTACAGCCCCTTTGCACAGGAAGTTTGGCAGTTTCTCAGAAAACTAAATACTTTTGGCATATGATCTAGCAATTGCACTTCTTGGCGTTTAATCAAAGGAGTTGAAAACTTATGCCCACACAAAATCCACACAGATGTTTATAGCAGCTTTATTCATAACTGCCAAAACTTGGAAGCAACTAAGAGGTCCTTTGGTAGGTGAACTGATAAATAAACTGTAGTGCATCCACACAATGAAATATTATTCAGTGATTTAAAAAAAAAAGAGTTTTGAAGCCATGAAATGACGTGGAGGAACCCTCCATATTACTAAGTCCATATTACTAAGTGAAAAAAAAAAACAATCTGAAGGGCTACATACTGTTTGATTCCAATTATATGACATTTCAGGAAAGGCAAAACTATAGAAACAGAAAAAAAAATCAGTGGTGATGTCAGGGGTTAGGGGTGAGCAGGCTGAATAAGAAGAACGCAGAGGATTTTTAGGACAGTAAAAATACTCCATATGATAACATAATGATGGATACATGTCATTTTACTTTTGCCAAAACCCATAGAATGTACACAAAGACTCATTCCTAATGTAAGCTATAGGCTTTGGTGCTAATGATGTGTCAGTATAGGTTCCTCAATTGTAGCAAAGGTACCACTCTGGTGGGGAAGGCTGATAATGGGCAAGGCTATGCATCTGTGAGCACAGGGTTACATGGAAAATCTCTGTCCCTGCTAGATATTGCTGTGAACCCAAATCTGGTATAAAGTCTATTAAAAAAAGAATAAGAAAAATGAACAGGGCGTACAATACCATCTTGTGCATAATGGGAGTCCTAGAGAATATTTGAAGAAATAATGGCCAAAAACTTTCCAAATTTGATAAAAGGAACAAATGTACCCGCCAAAGAAGTCAATGAACTCCAAAAGGATAAAGCCAAAGAAATCCACATTGCAACACCTTATATTCAAATTGTCAAAAGCCAAACACAAAGAGAATATAAATCTAGACAAAAGTTGATTTCTGATCAAAAACCATGGAGACAAGAGGACAGTAGGATAACATTTTTATGGGATGCAGCAAAAGCAGTGCTCAGGGGAAAATTTACTACTCTAAATCTCTACATTAAAAAAGAAGAAAGGGTCCCCTGGGTGGCTCAGTTGGTTAGACGTCTGACTTTGGGTCAGGTCATGATCTCACAGTCTAGGAGTTCAAGCCCCGTGTAGGGCTCTGTGCTGACAGCTAAGAGCCTGAAGCCTGCTTCAGATTCTGTGTCTCCCTCTCTCTCTGCCCCTACCCTGCTCACTCTCTGTCTCAAAAATAAATAAACATTAAAAAAATTTTTTTAAGAAGAAAGACTGCAAGCCCATAGCTTAACTTTATGACTTAAGGAATTGGAAAAAGAAGACCAAACTAAACCAAAAGCTAGCAGAAGAGAAAAATAATAATGATTAGAGAGAAATGTGATAGACAACTAGTAAAATCACAGAGAGAATGAATGAAACCAAAAGTTGGTTCTTTGAAAAGATCAACAGAATTGAGAAACCTTTAGCTAAATAAACTAAGGGGAAAAAAGCAAATAACTAAAATCAGAAATAAAAGTAGGGATATTACTACTGGCTTTACAGAAATCAAAAGAATAGTAAAAGAATACTAAGAACAATTATATGCCAACAGCTTATAAGACCTACATGAAAATGGACACATTCCCAGAAAGACACAAATTACCAAAACTCACCCAAGAAGAAATAGAAAATCCAGGTAGGCCTATAGCAAGTACAGAGAATCGTAAACTTCTAGGCATGAAAAACCCAGGACCAGAAGCCTCACTGGTGAATTCTTTCAAACATTTATTGATTTTTTTTTTTAATTTTCATTTATTTTTCAGAGAAAGAGAGAGCGGTGGGGCGGGGGGTGGGGGGGTGGAAGAGCGATGGGAACAGAGGATCTGAAGCGGGCTCTGTGCTGACAGCCAAGAGCCTGATGCATGGCTCAAACTCACAAACCGTGAGCTCATGACCTGAGCTGAAGTCGGACGCTTAATCGACTGAGCCACCCAGGTACCCAATTCTCCCAAACATTTAAATTTTTTTTTTTTAACGTTTATTTATTTTTGAGACAGAGAGAGACACAGCATGAACGGGGGAGGGGCAGAGAGAGAGGGAGACACAGAATCGGAAGCAGGCTCCAGGCTCTGAGCCATCAGCCCAGAGCCGGACGCGGGGCTCGAACTCGCGGACCGCGAGATCGTGACCTGAGCCGAAGTCGGACGCTTAACCGACTGAGCCACCCAGGCGCCCCTCTCCCAAACGTTTAAAGAGAAATTAACAATAATCCTTCTCAAACTCTTCCAAAAAGTAGAAGAAGGAAGACTTCCTACCTCATTCTATGGAGCAAGTATTACCCCAACACCAAAGGCTGACAAAGACACCACAAAAAAACTATAGACCAGTATCCTTTATGAATGTAGATACAAAAATTCTTAACATTAAGATCAGTCACAAAACAAGGAGTCCTACTTCCACCAAAGCTATTCAACATTGTACTGGAGGTTCTGACTAGAGCAATTAGGCAAGAAAAAAAGGAAAGGCATTCACTTAGAAAGGAAGGCATAAAACTATCTCACTGTCACATGATATGATTTTATACACAGGAAATCTCAAAGAATTAAAGGAATATTACTAGAGCTAATAAATGAATTCAGTCAAGTTTGCAGGGTACAAGACCAACATACAAAAATCCACTGTCTTATTATATATAAACAATTAATAACCTGAAAAGAAAATTTACAAAATAATTCATCTACAATTGCACACAAAAGAATAAAATAGGTACAAATTTAATCAAGGAGGTGAGAAATCTGTACACTGAAAAATATAAAACATTGCTGAAAGCGACGAAAGGATATTTTTTTTTTCAACGTTTTTTATTTATTTTTGGGACAGAGAGAGACAGAGCATGAACGGGGGAGGGGCAGAGAGAGAGGGAGACACAGAATCAGAAACAGGCTCCAGGCTCCGAGCCATCAGCCCAGAGCCCGACGCGGGGCTCGAACTCACGGACCGCGAGATCGTGACCTGGCTGAAGTCGGACGCCTAACCGACTGCGCCACCCAGGCGCCCCACGACGAAAGGATATTTAAATAAATGAAAAGACAACCCATGTTCATGATTGGAAGACTACTGTTAAAATGCTAATACTACCCAAGGCATTCTACATGTTCACTGCAATTGTATCAAAATCCTAGAAGAAAACATACTAGAAAATCTTTGTTACCTTGAATTGGGAGATATGACATCAAAAGCACAATACATAAAAGAACAAATTGGTTAACTAGATGTTATCAAAACTGAAAACTTCTGTTCCTCAAAAGACAGTGTTGGGGTGCCTGGGTGGTTCAGTCAGTTAAGTGTATGACTTTGGCTCAGGTCATGATCTCATGGTTCTTGGGTTAAAGTCCCGCATCGGACTCTGTGCTGACATCTCACAGCCTGGAGCCTGCTTCGGATTCTGTGTCTCCCTCTCTCTCTGCCCCTCCCCTGCTCGCACTCTGTCTGTCTGTCTCTCTCAAAAATAAATAAACATTTAAAAATTAAAAAAAAAAAAAAGACACTGTTAAGAGAAACACCAGACAAGTGTATGTAATGGGGGCGGGGGGAGGGGGAGCGGGAATCTTTACAAATCATAGGCCTGAAAAAATATTTGTATTGTGAACATATAAAGAACTCTCATAACTCAAAAATAAGAAAACAACTCAATTTTAAAAGTGGGCAAATGATTTGAACAGACACTTCATCAAATAAGATATATGGATAACAAGCATATGAAAAGTTGTTCAATGGCTTTATCATTAGAGAAATGCAAATTAAATCCACCATGAAACATTACGCCCTTATGAGAATAACTAAAGTTAAATTAAAATTAACACAATACCAGGTGTTAACAAGGTTATTGAGCAAACAGAACTGTCAAATACTGCTTGCAGAATTATAAAACTACTCTTGAAAATATTTTAGTTTCTCAAGATATTAAACATACTCCTGCCATATGATCCATTCATTTACCTCCTAGGTATTTCCCCAAGAGAAAAGGAACTATATGTCCGTACGAGGAATTGTACATAAATGTTCATAGTGGCCATATTTGTAATAGCCCCAAATTGGAAACAACCTAAATGTGCCTACAATGCATGAATGGAGAAACAAATTACGTATATCCATTCAAAGGAATGCTATTTAGCAATAAAAAGCAACAAACCATTAATATACACAACTACATAAATGAATCTCAAGATAAGTATATTGAAAGAAGCCAGCCAAAAAAGTTCATCATATATGATTTCATTTATATAAAAACTCTGGACAATGAAAATTATAGTGACAGAAAGCAGATCATTGATCACTTGGGAGTGAAAGGACGGGAAGGGCAGGAGGCACAGATTAAAAGGGGCACTAGAGGGGTGCCTGGGTGGCTCAGTCAGTTTAGTGTCCAACTTCGGCTAAGGTCATGATCTCGCGGTCTGTGAGTTCGAGCCCCGCGTGGGGCTCTGTGCTGACAGGTTGGAGCCTGGAGCCTGCTTCAGATTCTGTGTCTCCCTCTCTCTCTGTGTGCCTTCCCCGCTCACACTCTGTCTCTCGAAAATGAATAAATGTTAAAAAAATTTTTTTTTAATAAAAATAAATTTTTAAAAAAGGGGAGCACTAGGAAAAGTGTTGAGGATGATGGATATAGCCACTCTCTTGACTGTGGTGATGGTTTCACAGTGTAAACATAAGTCCAAAGATATCAAATTGTGTACTTACAAACATGTGCTTCGTTGTGTTTCAACCGTTGTGCAAAAAAAAAGTTGTTTCAAGAAAAAAAATTCACGGACAACAGGCTAACCTTTTAGAATATGCATTCTTAGGGGACACTATTCTCAGGGAGAAAACTTCAGCAAGCCAGAGATAACTGCATAAATTGTGGCAATAGGATCTATAATGAGCAATGAAACTGTAACTATAGAATTGAGACTAAAATAAATATGGGAATTATGCTAACATATTTTTGTAGTCTCCTAGAATCCATTCCCTTCCCAGTGTGACTTTGCAGCTGGTTCTCTGACTTGCTTTGACCAATGGAATGTGCAAGGAATGATAGTTTGGAGTTGCTTCTGCTCATTATTCTTGAATTTCTTCTGTCATCATGAGGGGAATATGATCTGGCCAACTCATGGTCCAAGGAAGATTACAGAGCAGGACCAACTTTCACCTTGAAACCAAATCCACCTAAACTGAGTCTATATTAATTATCCTTCAAATACATGACAGAGGATAAATGTTTCTTCTGTAAGCCAGTGAGTTTGGGGTGGTTCATTATGCAATATGATTACAGTAATAGCTATTGGATACATACAAATATATACTACGAAGTATTAACTCTATATTGAAATGAGTGATTAACATATGTTTGTTGTGGTGGAGAAAAGGGAGAAAAGTAAAAGATAGGGAAGGTATGCAACCTTATTTTTACTCATCAAAATTTATCAGATTAAGTTGACAAATCAAGTGATAGATGTTCAACTATATCTAAAACTACAAAGATAAATATGAAGAGAATATGACTGGGGCTCCTGGGTGGCTCAGTCGGTTAAGCGTCTGGCTTCAGCTCAGGTCAATTTTCACAGTTCGTGAGTTTGAGCCCCGCATCGGGCTCTGTGCTGACAGCTCAGAGCATGAAGCCTGCTCCGGATTCTGTGTCTCCCTCTTTAGAAGAAACTGAAGAAAGAAGAAATGGAGGACTAAAGAAATTATACAAACGTATAGTTATAAGAGTAACTAACTGAACAAAAATAAAATTCCTAAATTATAAAATGAAATATATTATAAAACAAAGAGCACTATGGTGAAAGATTTGTTGAGATATCAAACAGAAAGCATGATATATAATAACAATACTAAATCCAAATACATATATATTATTAATGGATATAAATGTGTTAAACAGGGTGCCGGGGTGGTTCAGTCATCTAAGCCACTGGTTTGGGCTCAGATCGTGATCTCACAATTCATGGGATTGAGTCCTGCGTTGGGCTCTATGCTGACAGCATGGCGCCCACTTAGGATTCTCTCTCTCTCCATCTCTCTCTGCCCCCTACCGCCTCTCTCTCAAAATAAATAAATAAACTTTAAAAAATAAATGTGTTAAACTATTGTAGTAAAAGAAAAAAAAATCTGATTATATCCTAAAGCAAAGACAGGTTTTTGCTGTAATCCTATGACACACCTAATGGAATGTAATTCAGAGAGGTGGAAAATTAAAAGGGTAAGTAAAGGTACATTATGATGTTACAACTAAACAAAAACCACTATCACAACAAAAATCAGGATCGTGATGTCAGTATCAGGATAATTTGAACTGAGGACAAAGTGATGACCACTTCATTATGATAAAGAGACAACCATGGATATCTGTGAATCAAATAATGAAGTATCAACTATAAAAGGAGATAGAAGAAATAAAATCATAGTTAGGGGTGGGAAATGTTAACTGACCTTGAAACCCATGACACATAAAGAGGGGGGAAATAGAAAAACTTAAGTGACATTACTATTTTTAAAAAATTTTTTAAAGCATTTATTTATTATTGAGAGACAGAGAGAGACAAAGCATGAGCAGGGGAGGGGCCGAGAGACAGGGAGACACAGAATCTGAAGCAGGCTCCGGAAGCAGGCTCCGGGCTCTGAGCTGTCAGCACAGAGCCCGATGCGGGGCTCGAACTCACAAACCACGAGATCATGACCTGAGCCGAAGTTGGACGCTCAACGGATGGAGCCACCCAGGCGCCCCATTAAATGACATTACTACTAAGGTGGTTCCAATAGATCCATTAACCCTGATATTATGAACACAGAAACTATACCTCCTTTTTAAATACTCGTGGAACATTCTCTAAAGGAAACCATATAGATTTCAAAGAAAACCTAAAAAATAATCTCCAAACGAGAAACAATGCAAAAACATACTCTGATCTGGAAAAAGTCTTAAATACCCAAGTTCAGAAAAAAGAATAAAATAAGTATCAAACGTAACAAGTTAGGAAAAGATGAAGAGGGGCGGCTAATGAGTATAGGATGACAAAAGTCCAAAATTAGATTGTGGTAATGGTTACATGACCCCGTGAATATAATAAAAACACTGAATTGTGAACTTTAAAGGGATTAATTGTAGAGTATGTGAATTATATCTCAATTAAGCCGTTAAAAGAAGGATTTAAGAATAATACAATTGGGTAGGAAGAAATGAGATTTAAAAGTCAATAAAATAGATAAACTATTAGGTAATATAATCAAGAAAAAATTGAGGACATTTAACACAAAATAAGATATAAAGGGAACATCCTATGGCAACAAAGCTAACCTCCCTAAAAACACTGGATGTTTCTTCCCTTAGTGGAATTGTACTAATCCCTTAAAGAAAGGTAATTTCAGTTTTATCTACTTAAGACCATAGAAAAGGAAACTTTCTTTTTTTTTTTTTTGAAAAAGAAACTTTCTAATTAATTTTGTATAAAGTGATTATGCCCAAACTCAGAAAAGACTAAGAAATGTTCAAGACTTTTTTGAAGAAGCACTTTTACAAGATAATAATAATAATAATAATAATAATAAATAGAATAAGGAGGGATATCATAGTGTGAAACTGAATAAAGAAAACCTAATTCAAAGTGGAGTCACGAAGCAATGAAGGAAGGGTTCTCATGTCTGTGCCACTGGTCATAGCTGACTTTACATACACCAGAAGATTTTCTCCTCACCCAGCAACAACCCAGCCAATGAGAAATCGGCACAACCCTGAACTCTTGCTCTCCTCTGATATATTTTTGTTCAAAGCAACCCCTCCAAACTTTCTCCTTTCCTCTATAAAAGGATGATCTCCTCCCTTGTTCTTTGGACTTGCCTAGGGATCCCCAAGATTTGCTCCTCCTCAATTCTTCAGCTATTCCCAAACAAGGTTGATTTTGTTGGTTCAACTGCTCACCTTCTTCTTTTAATGGATGACATTTCTTGGTGTTACCAATGGGATCCAAAGGAGATAAACCCTTGAGAACTACCCACAGGACCCACCTGAGCCCCTTGTGTTCTTCACAAGGTGCAGTCTTCTTCCCTTTGGGTTTGGTTAAGTCTCCTCTTGGATTCAAGCTCTCTCCTTTTGGTCAAGCTTTTGGACTTTATTTGGGACCTCTTTTCATGAAAGTACCACCCTTCCTGCTGATTTTATTTTTGTTTTCTAAATTTCTGTCTTCCTCCTCCTCCTCCTCCTCTTCTTCTTCTTCTTCTTCTTCTTCTTCTTCTTCTTCTTCTTCTTCTTCGGTTTATTTGTTTATCTTGAGGGGTGAGAGAAGAGGCAGGGAGCGAGGGAGAGAGAATCCCAAGCAGGCTCTGTGCTGTCAGCATGGAGCCTGATGAGGGGATTTGATCTCAAGAACTGTGATATCATGACCTGAGCTGAAACCGAGAATTGGATGCATAACCAACTGAGCCACCCAGGTACCTCTGTTTTTGTTGTTGTTGTTCTGGTTGCGTTCTGAGCTCTCCAAGTTTACTGTGCATACTTGGTCTCTATTTCTGTTTATTCCCTTCTGTTTCTGTTTCTATTTGTTGGAGTTTCTTAGCAAGTCACCCATCCTATTCAAAAGGGGTGGGAAAACACATAATTCCTGGTGTTGTAAAACAGCTGTTGGAAAACAGGGCCCCTTGTGGTATATTTTAGAGAATCCAAAGGCAAGATAGGCTCCACCTAATCCTTGGACCAGGTTCTTGTGCCTTTCTGAAAAATGGGTAAAGTTTTGGATACTTTGGAATTTTATTTTATTTTATTATTATTATTTTTAATGTTTTATTTATTTTTGAGACAGAAAGAGACAGAGCATGAGCAGGGGAGGGGACAGAGATAGAGGGGAGACACAGAACCAGAAGCACACTCCAGGCTCTGAGCTGTCAGCACAGAGCCCAATGCAGGGCTTGAACTCACGAACCGTGAGATCAGGACCTGAGCCGAAGTTGGATGCTCAACCGGGTGAGCCACCCAGGCGCCCCACTTTGGAATTTTAATGGCCGTTCTGGGGAAACTTTCTTTTAGATAAATCCACCATTTAAGGTGATCCATGAAAAGAGAAGATCCTACATATTTCGGCAACAATGAAATGCATTCCTAGATCGGTAGAAGGTCTAAAAGACAAAATGACTCCAAAAACAGCTCTAACAGGAACCTTGTAGCATAAAAATGCAAAATCTTTAGTAAAAAACATTGGCCATCTAAGGAGGTAAACTTAACTTAGGCCATCTGCCAGAAACATAATTTGGATCCAACTATTCTTTTGAGTTTTGTACCTGAGATATAACCAAAAATTTTAAAACAAAAGTTATAAGATTTCCGTGTCTGCCTATATATTATGCATGTCTATGTATGTATATTATAGATATGTGATATTTTCCTACCTCTGGATGGTATTGCCAAAATTAATTTGTTAATGACTCCTTTTTATTGGCTTCAAAACAATAAGTACTTATATAAATGAAGTAGACTAACCCAAATGTTTTTTGAGTTCACATGGTCTGAGATAAACTAAAAGCTGGTTTAAGTTTGTCGGTTTCGTAAAAACAAGCATGTCTTCTACCCTATGACCCAGCAATAGCACTGCTAGGAATTTACCCAATGGATACAGGAGTGCTGATGCATAGGGTCACATGTACCCCAATGTTTATAGCAGCACTTTCAACAGTAGCCAAATTATGGAAAGAGCCTAAATGTCCGTCAACTGATGGATGGATAAAGAAGTTGTGGTTTATATATACAATGGAATACCACTTGGCAATGAGAAAGAATGAAATCTGGCCATTTGCAGCAACGTGGATGGACCTGGAGGGTATTATGCTAAGTGAAGTAAGTCAGGCAGAGAAAGACAGATACCATATGTTTTCACTCTTATGTGGATCCAGAGAAACTTAACAGAAGACCATGGGGGAGGGGAAGGGGGGAAAAAAAGTTAGAGATGGAGAGAGCCAAACCATAAGAGACTCTTAAAAACTGAGACTAAACTGAGTGTTGATGGGGGTGGGAGGGAGGAGAGGGTGGGTGATAGGCATTGAGGAGGATACCTGTTGGGATGAGCACTGGGTGTTGTATGGAAACCAATTTGACAATAAATTTCATATTAAAAAAAACAATTTGATATTTTTCTACCTCTGGATGGTATTGCCAAAATTAACTCTTCAGAGTCATCAACATTAAATATAATGCAAATAAATAACTGTAATTCTACTTGGGTTTATTAAGTCAAATAAGTTCATCTTACCTCAATTGCAAAGTTTGTCAGCAGGAAAATTCCCTGGAAATGATGGCTGATCTTGTCTAATGTCTCATTAAGCTTTTGTGAGTAATCTAAACATAATTTGGGGGAACAAAGGATTTAGATAGATGAAATGTAATAAGAATTTTTTTTAAGTTGCAATAATTGTTTTATGGTATGCGTGCTTAAAAAATACCTTCCCCAAATATTTTTGGTAACTTGAAACTTTTAGAACTTTGCTAAGTTAAATTAAATGATGGAACTTCATTGAGTATCTGGATCATTTTCCAAACAAGATAAAATTCTAAAGCATTAATTACTGAACATAGGTTTCTCTACTATTGATTTTCTATTTCAGAGAAACTAAAGGTAAATTTGGGTTTGTAAGTAATGATGTCTTGTGACACATTGAAAGAGTATACTAGTTAAAAGAGCATATGCTTCCAGAACTGTATTAATAAATGAAATACATGAAATGTATAAATACATGAAATGTATTTATAAATTTGTCAGTCCATTATTGCTTACTTCTTAGTTTTCAGAAAGAAATTTTTTGCATGGTTAAGACTGAAATGGATTTATTTAAGTTTAAAAAAAGAGAAAGAATTTTAGTATCAAAAGTATACTGGTACAGAATTAAAATTTGTCTTTTCTATTAAAAGGACAAAGTTTTCTTAGATTATTTTTTTGCTATTAATAAGAAATTATAAACAAAGTTCCTGTACCTTCAATGTAATCTCCCTAGGAAACAAAGAATCTGTGTTTTATCTTTATCAGGTCTTTGATTACCTAGGGAAAGAGTCTTTTCTATTAAAAGGAGCTAAGGCTTTTTGCAACTAGGTAACCTTCTGTGTTTGCCTTTAAAATGTTTTTGTCACTTTGGTTAAATGGATAATTATGTCTTGTTTCATAATTTTCTGTGGTCCTATTTGGTCAAGTGTTAAAGTCTTTTTATATTTTTGACAAACTTCCCAAAATTCTGGTTGAAATCTTTTTGACCTTGAACTATCTTGTGTGTTTCCAGAGGGTTCCTAGAACATCTCAAAGGATTTGTTCTCTCTCCCTACAAAAAAGGGAAATGTTAAACTGATTAGGCTTATTTAATATGTTAAATTACATGAGAAGCTTGTCAAATAAGAAGTAATACCAAACCTTATTTACCTTATATTTGTATATGTAATTATGTGCTCCAAAATTTATATGAAATCCTTAAAATTCTGATATGTCCTGACATCTTATCAGTCATAATTTAAAAATATATGTCACAGAAATAAGCAAGTTTTCTTGTCAATTCCATTGTAATGAACTGTTCATCAGATCTTTAATAATGGGCATTTTTAAGTCTTTTGTCATTTATACCCAGTTATTGTTTTACTCTGATGCTTTTGCAAATGTATTTCATCTAAGGAGAAATTCATGAAAAGGACTCTGACAAGTACTGTAGAATACAGGTCTCTGAAAGCTTTAGGATCATATAACTAGGTTGAAGAAAATGTTTTCTCTTAAGCGATCTATGACTTACAACAATTATGTAAAATCTTTGTGAACAAAGATGAAATGATTTTTTTTCTTCCTAACTGAGCCCTCCAGAATTCAGACACTTGAGTACTTTTTCTCATGGCAATATAGTTATTTGCAGAAGTTCAGTAAGAATCTGTTCTTCTTGTAAACAGGCCACTGCTACCTCCGTGGCTAAGATCCTGTTAGAAAGGATCATTCCTACTAGGGGAACCCCTCTTCCCCCCACCTTTGAACTTCCTAGTGATCGGGGAACCCACTTTACCAGTCAGGTGCTTCAACAAATTTGCGCTGTTTGGCCAGTTTTACAACACGTTCACGGTGCCTACCACCCTCAATTTTCAAAACTAGTTGAATTACTAATTCATCATTAAGACTCAATTAGCAAAATTTGTAGAAACCCTTCAAATTCCCTGGACAAAAGCACTGTCATTGGTTTTTCTGAATCTCAGATCCGCCCCTTTTGAAACTGGTAAACTCCCTTTTTTGAGATAATCACAGGATGCCCAATGCACTTAACTAGTTCCTGCTTTTTTTGATCCACAGCTGATAAAAGGGGATATACTTCAGTTTTGCAAAGGTCCAATAAAATCCTTAAAGAATGATCATACTTAGTAGAACAATCTTTCCACAGTGAGCTCCCAGGAGACAAAGCCATTAGACCTCATAATCTGCAGGCTGGAGATTTCATCTCCTAGGAAAGAAGCCTTCAGAAAGATTCCCTCCAATCAGGCTGCCTGGAAGGGACTTTACCAGGAATTTAAGCAAATGGCAGCTGAGCCAGACAGCTTTCCCAAAATGATAGGACTAGGCCTGTTTACTTTTTCTTGCTATTCTCACCTTACTTTCCTTCTCTCCTCCTTGGAAAGGCAATGCTCTTATCCACATTTCCCAATCTATTTCAAAAGGGGCAAATCTTTCTGACTGTTGGATCTGTCACCAGAAACTCCAATCTATTCACGATGTCAGAGACCCCTTGCTTTTACAAGTAACTGATTTCTCCTTAGTCTCAAATGTCATTCCTGAGTACACCCACAAGCCTTTGGATGTTACCTATGGGGTTAGGATACTACGGCCAGGTGTTCCCCTACTTTATTTCAACCTTTCCCCAGTAATAACCACATTAGCTCAAATAGACACCTCCACCTTTGCCAATCATACAACCTTTGCTTCCTCCCAACCCGTGTCTTTTCCTTGCTTAAATATGATCTATTCCCTGTATCCAAAGGAAATACAGATGGACTAACTCCTCTTTGCAAGGCTTCTAGAAAACACCACTTTAGAATGGGATGGTACCTCACAGAATGTCATCCTAATTCCCCTGACCCCTGGCTTGAAAAGTTCAATCAGGAAATTCCAGCTAATGAATCTATCAACAACCAGGTCTTAGCTGAAGTCCTCTGTGCTCCATCTGGTTTCATTTTTGTCTGCAGTGGATAGCATTTTCATGGGTATATGAATGTTTAGATAGCTGGTGAACCGGACGCCAATGCTTATTGGGACATTTAACCATCCTTGTTGACATGCATAACAAACCAAAAGCCTTCCATTGGTTCAGCCATTGAACCACCATGGCTGCCTTGAATGGGAACTTCAAGAGGCATTCATGACTCCACAGGGAAAGCTTTTCTTCTTTGGGTTGCGGTAAATACCAATGAGCACCTGATCAGAAATCTCTCCCTAACATTAGAAGAGCTAGCCAATTCCACACCAAAGCAGTAGCAGGCCAACAATGATCATTTGACTCATTGGCTAATTGCTTCTCCCTTGATTACCTGCTGAACAAGGAGGCATTTGCGCAATGGCAAACACCGTCTGTTGCACCTTATAAATGCCTCTAGAGAGGTAGAAACTCAATTACACAAGATTAGGGAACAACTGCACTGGTTACAACAAATTTCACCTGACTTCCCTGGTCCTTTGGTTTGTTCAGTTGGCTACCTTCAAATTTGGGTCATGGTTTAGAACCATTATACAAATTGGATTTGTCATGCTACTTTTAATTCTGTTTTGCATAATTATTTTTAAACTTGTTGTTTGTCAAATCTCTCCAGAGGTGATGCATCAAATGGAATGATGTTAGCTCAACATTTTGAGATGATTTCAAAGCTTAAAATCTAGACAAGGTACGACCTTAAGAGGGGGAAATGCCTGACAGCCCCTCCTTCTACCTTCTTTCTTGTTCAAATGTGGTTTCTATGGTTTTTATCACCACCTGCTCTCCCTGCAACATGGGACACGACTCCAAGGAAAAGTCCTTCCTGGCACTGACACTGATAGACAAAAATGTTTAATTAAGTAAATAAGTAACCAAATGCTTGAGCAGCAATTGTCTCAAGGAAAGATCTTGGTCAAAAGAGGGAGATGTGAAAATGAATAAAGGAAACCTAATTCAAAATGGAGAAGGGAATCAATGAAGAGGGTGTTCGCAGGTACCACTCTTGGCAGCCTACCTTACATCCTTCAGCAGGACGAAGCTCACTTCACATACCCCAGCAGGAAGGAAGATTTTCCTCTTGCTTGGCAACTACTCAGCCAATGAGAAGTTGCCACAACCTCAAACTCTTGCTCTCCTTAATGAACTTTGGCTCAAGACAACCTCTTCCAACCTCTTCCTTTCCTCTTAAAGGACACTTTCTTCTTTCTTCTTCAGACCTGCCTGTGGTTCACCATCGTTTGCAACTCCTCTGCTATTCCTGAATAAACTCAATTTTTCTGGCTATTCGCTTGCCTTTTTCTTTTAACGATTGACAATAGTCCTGAATGGGAAGGCAGTTTTGTAAATATGTCAACTATCTTCCCAATTAATCTTTTAATTGAATACATTTATGACCAAAATCTTAAAAGAATTTGCAATGCAATTTGACAAATCCTTAAAAAACATTTTTAGTGTGGAATTTGTCAAATATATTGAAAACTGGAATAATAGTTTAATGTATCCATCACCTAGCTTCAATAACTACTAATACATGGTCGATCCTGGATAGTCAACTTTTAAGTTCATCTAAAGAGTTATTAAACAGTCATGAAGTTTTGAAAAGACCACAGAGGGGACAAACTTCTCTTATTTTTAGCTAATGGAGCTATTGTAGAGAGGCCTTGAACAGATTCATGTTTTTGAGGAAATTTAGAACATGAGAAAGGTACGGTTTCACAGACTGGGTTGCTCAGTCCGTTGGGCATTCAACTCTTGATTTCTGCTCAGGTTATGATCCCAGGGTCGTGGGATAGAGCCCTGCGTGAGGCTCAGTGCTGAGCATGGAGCCTTCTTAAGATTCTCTCTCTCTGTCTCTGTCTCTGTCTCTTTTCTATCTCCCTCTGCCTCTCTCCCCTGCTCAATCACCCTTCCTTCCTCCCCCCCCTCAGATGGTAATAATAAAAAAGGTACAGTTTCAAATCAGTGTGGAAAGGAGGACTTAAAAATTAATAAATATCATTGACTCAATTGACTACTCAGTTGGAAAGAACTGAAGTTAATTAATGTACAACAAATCAAAAATAAATTTCATATAGATTAAGGGTCTCAATATAAAAAAGTAAGGCTATAAGAAAATTAGAAACAATTATAAGGAATGGATTTAAAATCTTGGTGTCAAATATGGCACCCAAACCATATGAAAGTAATAGATTTGATTGCATGAAAATTTTGAACATTTGCAGAGTGACACAAAGTTAAAAGATGACAGACTGAGAGAAATATATGCCACACAGACCAAGGAAAGGCAAAGACATGGATATGAAATAGGTGGAGTGTTTAGGAATATAAAGAAGTTTAGCGCCACCCAAGCAGAAGGAACATGGTTTCCCATGTCCAGTCCCAGAAATAGGTTCAGTGATGGAATCTGGGTGGTTATTTTCTTCGGTATGTCTTCCTGGAATTTTCCACTTTTTACAATGATGGAATAGTACATTTGAAATTTAAATTTTTAAAAAGTCTGTAACAACTAAAATTCTGGCGTGCCTTACATTGTTCCCTATTTAGAGTGTTAATATATCGCCAACTTTGTTTTAGGTTTTAAGACAGGGAGGCACCTGGGTTTTTGCTTCCTTTGTGTCACCATGATACCTATTACAGAAGTGAGCCTTTATACTGAAATGTTCGGGGGACTGGCTAAAACAATGTTGATCCTGTAGGTGTGGGAGATCTGGGTGCCAGCACATGAGCACCTCACACTTCCTCATTACACATTTCTCTCTAACCTCTATCTCGGTTCCAGCCGCATCAGTCACTCCATCAGGCCAGTACAAATGACACGCAAGAATTCATTCCAGGGGCGCGAGTCAGCGTGACTCCCGCGTCTCCAGATCCGGAGCTCGCCTAGGAACGCCCCCTCCCCGCCCCTTCGCTTGTTGTGTTGTCATCACGTGGCCCTAGCGGACCCTGACGTCAGGGGCGGGGGAGGGGCTGCGCAGGCGCAGAAAAGGGGGCGGGGGACTCGGCTTGTTGTGTTGCTGCCCGAGAACCAGAGACGGTCCTGCTTCGGCCGCGGGTCTTCCAGCCGCCCGACAATGTCGTCTCATTTAGTAGAACAGCCGCCGCCCCCCCACAACAACAACAACAACTGCGAGGAGGGTGAACAGCCGTTGGCCCCGACAGCCGGCCTCAACAGTGAGTGCTGGGCCGGCGGGCTCGGTGAAGAGGATGGGGGAGGAGGAGCTGCTCTGGCCGCGGCCGCCAGCTCCGCGCGGAGGGCGGGAGGAGAAGGCAGCCCATTGGCCCCGGCTGAGGATGTGCGGGTGACTGACAGCTCCCGTCACCTGTCAGGGCGAGTTGCTCCTGTCTTCCTCTAGCCCTGTCTCCCCTCCCTCCTGGGGTCTTGGGTGGGGAGCTGCTTGGGTTCGCATTCGGGGAGGGCCGATGGGTGGGAGGAGAAGGGGGGCGAGCCGATCCCACCTGTGGTGGGCCCCCGAGCGGAGCCAATCGGGGCGCGGGGGGCGGGCCTTGGGGCGCGGTGAGGGCGGGGTGGGCGGAGCGGGCGGCGGAGGGGACGTGGGCAGGGATGGGGACGTGCAGCGGGGACGCCGGGGGATGGACGCGGGCGGCGGGCCGAGGGGAGGGGGCGGCCGGCAGACGCGTGGGAGGTCAGGTGTGCAGCGGGGCTCGGGCCTGGCCCGGCGGACCTCCCCTCTCTGGGTCGGCCTTCCCCCAAGGCTTGGAATGTGAGCCCCTTGGTTCCCTTCCTTTGTTACCACAGGCTGGCCAGGAAAATTATTTGGCAATTTAGTGGTTACTTGTATCGCGCGTGGTGGGGAGTGAGGGGTGTGAGGAGGCTATGCTTTTTTTTTTTTTTCTGAGATTTTTTTTTTTTTTCTTTTAGAGTTGGCCCAAGTGAGTTTTTTGTTTTGTTTTTGAAACGATGGAGTTGTGTGCCCTGAAAACCTCTTGTGACCGGCCTCTTTAAACCCGAGATTGCATAAATCTTGGAGTCTGGGGCAATAAATGTTCAGAAACGGGCTTAAAACCACACTGATGCAGTCGGGCGCTTGGAAGTCCATGTGCAGTATTGAGTTATGAGCAACTACAGTTGCTTATCCAGACATTGCGGTGCTCAGACATCTTGTCCTAAGATTGTTCCTAGCTGTCTTTAAAGCTCAGAGTCTTGGAAAGGTTCTTGCCTAACCTTTCTTTCCACAATTGATCTCATAAAAGAGGTAGTTGGGACAGTTAGCATATGGCCTGATGAAATCATTTAAAAATCATTTGGATGCTTAAATGACACTTCAAGGCATTGCAATCTCTTTCATAAGAGGGAGGTGTTCCAACATGGCCTGAAAATTATTTTAGGGAAAAGAATTCCTGTCCCCGCAAGATGGGGATAGAATTTTCTTATTTTAAGATGTTTTCATTGCTTATTGCTCCTGTTCCATCTTTTGATGGATGGATTTCTGAAAGGTGGAGTTTTTAAAACTTATAAGTGTCTTATGTTCTGGACTGTAAGATTATATATTATTTCCCACAGTAAGGATTAATTTATGTGTCTTTAAACGTTATTCGTTTCATGTGTTAATGTGCATTTTAAACACTACTTAACTTGTTTTTAGCACTCTCTTAGAAGCATGGGATTTCAGAATAGGAAGACTTTAGAGGTAACTGCCTCTGTTTACTGGTAAAGGAGCAGGGTGAGAGTAAAAGTGTGTTGTCCAAGTTCACAGCAGGCTAGGACTTAGAGCTGAGATTTCTACTTTCAAATGATCTAGTGCTCCTTTCAGGACACGTCAGTGGCCCAGAATGCCCTGGTTATGTGTGTTTACTATTCTCTCAGTATGTTATCCTGCCTTATGAGCAGAAGTGACCTGCCTAGCCAGCTAGCTCTTTTTGGTGTACTCTTTCTTCATTGTACTCCCTCTTATCCTGCAGCGCTTAGACTTGGCCAGTTGGTTAGTATGCATGCATGATTTCACAGAAAAAAAGACATTTTAGTTTTCCTTTGACCAGCTAGCAAAAACAACAAAGGGGGTTGAGTTGTATGTGATGGTTTACCTCTGTGTCTGGAAGACCCTATGCGGTATTTGATGTTTTGGGACAGTCCGTTGCTGCTGCGTTCGTGTTAGCTCTTAACAGAAGTAGAACTTTCAGTCTGTGTGTGATATCCAAATGGTGCTTTGGGAAATCTGCTAGATAGCAAGTATTTTATTTGGGGTAGGGTGAGCTTTGAAAAGTTACTGAAAAGCTTTTAGGCAGTGCCATATTTAATGACTCCCCTCTTGCCTTTTATTCTGTTTGTTTTTTCAGTTCATTATACAACAGTGGTTCATACCAAACAAGAAGCCTTCCTGATTCCTTCAAATGATTTTTGGGCACTGGGCAAAACAACTTATTCAGACATCTAATACCACCCAAATTGTTGATAAGTTGAAGTTCTTTGTTGAGTAAAGTTGCACCACTGTCAAACACAGAAGATGAACTCGTTGTACAGATTATCTGTGGCTTGTGATTTTTATCTTAAGTTCAGGAATCAAAACAGAGTTTTAACAGCAAATTATTGAAATATTTGAAGTAATGAAAGCTTTCTCTGACTTTTTTTTTTTTTTTTTTTTTTAGTTTACCATTGTAGGGGAACAGTTCACCTTCCTTACAAATTAATGGACAAATATACAGAATACTGGCAAAGTTAAAATGATGTTTTTCCAGTTTCCAGTCTCAGTTCTAGTCTTAAGAATACTGTCAAGTTACTTAATATTTGTATAGGACATTTATGTTATATAATAATTCTTGTTGTTTAATGTAGGAAGTACAGCCTTTTTTTTTTTTTTTTTTCTTTTTAAACATCTTCAACCATGATGCACTTGTTTCCCCAGTATGGCCAGAGAGCTTTTGAGTCTATGGCATGTGAAACTTCACTGCTTCACGATACTATTCTTGAATATATTAGTAACTGGTGTGTAAGTACTCCTTCGTGCAAAATGATTTTTTTTTTTTTTTTAGAAGAAGATCAGTGACTGTTCTTGGTCTGCATTCCAGCATCAAGTGCTTGAAATAAAATAAAGGCTTGGAGGAAAGAACATAAGACATGATGAAATGTATCTCTGCTGGTTAGGATGAAAGTTACACATGGGACCTTGGAAAGTTGGGGGGAAAAATGAGAAATACTCTTCCTCCTTCTCTCCCTTCCTGTGCCCTGCAGCTCTCCCACTCCCCTTCTTGCAAGAGGATTGAACTAGTAATTATAAAACTAGAAAGAGTATATACAGCATACAGTCATGAATATAATCACAATTACTGAACCAGCCTTCATGATGTACTAGATTAGAAAATATAGAAGCATGAATCTCTTAGCAGTTCTGAATCTCTTAGCAATTCTCAAAGATTTGAGAAAATATCTCATGTATGGTGTATATGTACAGTCTGGCATAAGAACACTTTTCAGTTTGTAAGTAGACTTAATATAACAGAGAGAGCCTGCCAGTTTTTTTTTGTTTTTTTTGTTTTTTTTTTTTTTTTAAAGCTTGATTTTTAGGAAGAGAATTCACTGAGATTTTTTTCTACTTTGTATTGCTTGGACAGCACAATCCTCATATCTTGTTTCCTTTCCAAGTAGAAAGGGACTTTATGAGGATTGGTAGAGTTAGAACATCAAGAAATTCTGAAGCTGTAAATCAAGAATGAACGAGGTAACGAAAAGCATGTGTAGTCCATCTATTGAGAAAGACGGGTTTACTTTTTTCCCATTTTACTCAAAAAATAAAGCTGATAGGTAGCCTTTTAATATCTGTGTGCATAGGTGTTTCTGCAGTACAGTTTATTTCCATAGATGATATATCTGGAGAATTGTTGAGTTAGGGAAAGTCTACCTTTTTAGGTGTCTTAATGCATATTGTCAAATTACACTCTATTGAAGACCTGATTGTAATAACATCATATTAGAAACAATTTCGGTTATCATTAACCATCGACATTGGATAATGGCTGAAGTATGGTATATCTTTATGAGATGCAAAGCAGTTGTTTAAAAGAATGAGGTAAGGTAATATGCATTGATGGTGAAAGATATCTACAAACTGTTAGGTAAAAAACACTTTTTACAGAAAAATATGTATAGTATGATTCAATTTTTTTGTAAAGACAAAAGCAAAAAGCACAACTATCGAAAAAGCTCTGGAAGTTTACATTATGAACTTTTTAAAAGTGGTTTTATTTGGGAGTAGAAATAGGAGATTGGGAAGAAAGGTATTTTTACTTTATGTATGTTTATTTTCAAGAAACACATTTTTGCATTAAGAAGTGTTTCTTAAAAGATACAGAGTATAATTACAATATTAGCTAACACATACCATGTACTAATGATTTTCCTTATTTTTCTCAGTACTTTATTCATGTTGTCTTCGTGCACCCCTCTGAGGTAGATATAATTTTTATCCCCATTTTACAGGTGAGAAAACTAGTAAGGGATTAAGTAACCTGTTTGGGGTGTAACAGCTGTTAAGTGTTAGAAAGGGAGTCTGGCTTCATTCTGTGCTCTTAACCACGGATATTAATATATGCCCCAAATTTTTGTCTGCCTTAAGTGGAAATGCCTTCAGTTATGCTGGGTGTGAAGCCAGTTACAGAAATCACTTTTACCAAGCTTTTCCAGGTGTGTCTTCTCAAGTTCGTAGATTATGATTGCTTACCTATTTTTAATGCTGGAAGTAGAACCTAGACATTGGTTTGGAAGTCCTTCAAAAAGGTGAGGTGTGGAAAACCTGATATTGTTACAGCTGGTTTTCTCTTTGATCAGCTACTTGAAGTGAACATTAATTGTATTTTAGGGAAGACTGGCTTCCACAGAGATCCATCGGGAACTCCTGGTTCCTTACTTCTTCTACCAGAGCAGCTCAGGTCTTTTGTTTGTGTTGTTTATACATTAGGCTTCAGTACAAGAAGAACTGATTCTGTTGGTTTAAAGTAAGTTTGAAATTGTAGAAAACAATAGGAGTAGGAAAAAAACTTATCATATACCTCTTTCTTTTTCTGTCTCTCCAGTTAAAATACTTTGCAGAGCTCTAAATTTAGGGATGCTTTTGGCATGTTTCTTCTACACTCCAGAGGCACTCCAAGGATTTAGTTAAATTACCTTTAGTGTTCAGTCTGTCTTAGCTTTGTTAGTCGAATTTGTTAATCCATTTTGAACTCTACCTAGTCTGTCCATTTTTGTTTCTGTATAGAATGAGGTCGCGGGGACGTCCTGCAACCGTGTTGTTTGGCAGTAGAGTCCCAAAGATTTGGTTGTGGTTATTGGGCTGTGACCCCCACTGGGACTGCTGTGGAGGGAAAGGGAGGAAAGGGTAACTTCATTTTTATTCAGCAAACACGGTTCTAAGTACTGGACAAGGACAAACTCGTTTATCTAGCGGATAGCTGAATATCTCCCACTTACTAGGCACTTCACCCGTGTTCCTCTAGTTAATCCTCAGAGCAGCTCTGAGGTAGGGTCTGTGCTTTTATATCTGTTTTGCAAATGAGAATACTGAAGCTGAGAAATACGGGCAGAGAGCAGGCGGTGGAGTCTGATTTCCAGGCAGGTCACCTTTGAGCTGTTCCTTCATAGAAGGATGATGTGTTCACTTTGGATCTAGAATAGTCCTCACTTCATTAATAGTCCATTTGAGGGTTTGAGCCTGTTTTGGTGATTACTTGTGATTTACTGATGGAAGACTGTTCAGCCACAGAACGCTTAACACTTATGCTGGGAGTTTAGAGAGATGGCCCTACCAGCCTGCTTCATTATATTTTCTAAAACAAAATATGCGGGGCACCTGGGTGGCTCAGTCGGTTAAGCGTCCGACTTCGGCTCAGGTCACGATCTAGCGGTTCGTGAGTTCGAGCCCCACGCCGGGCTCTGTGCTGACAGCTCAGAGCCTGGAGCCTGTTTCGGATTCTGTGTCTCCCTCTCTCTGCTCCTCCCCCGTTCATGCTCTGTCTCTCTCTGTCTCAAAAGTAAGTAAAATAAATTTTAAAAATAAAAAATAAATAAAATAAATAAAAAAATATGCAAAGTATGAAGCAAATCCATCACTATCTCTTTTTGTTGTGAAGTTGGCCTGTTGGCTACTGCTGCCAATTCTTATTAAAATTAAAGCATCTTAATGTGTCCGCAAACTCATGGAGCCAGTAAATATTTTCAAGAGCTGTCCAGATTACCGAGGCCACATCCCCTTTCCCGTGGCTCCACCCCCTTTGACTGTTTGCCTGAGAAAACCTCAGTGTCTCCTGTGCAGATGCACAGTAGTTTCTTCCCTAAAACCAACAAGGCTTAATGAAACCCTAGAAAGTAGGAGCTCGTGGGAGAGAAGAAAAGTCAAGTCCACAAGGTACGGTTAGTACATAGAGAAAGGGAATAGAAAGGGGTGAGGTACAGAGGAAAGGAAGAAACTAATCGGTGGCATGGAGACGAGCTTTTTCAGAATTCTTAGTGTTACCACCTGATTTAATTAAGAGCTGGATGCGTTCGTTCATTTTGCACATGTGTACACAAATTGAAACTTACGATTGGAGTTAAGTTCTCTGGGAGCTTCTCAATTGTTTATACTAATTAAGACAGTTGTTGACTTATTTAGATGACTTTCATGAAGTTTCTAAGCCATGTGTTTATTTTATCTGTGGGGAGGGCACAACTAAATAGCTGAAGTAGACTTTGGGGAAAAATATGTGTTACATTAAATACATCTATAACTAAAATATTGAAGATAAGTAGGCTGTCTTGTAATAAAGTAGCCATTTATTTTTTGGAAAGCAATCTCAGAGTTTTCAGAGGAGTGCTTATTGTATATAAACTAAGCTTTAACTAGAGAGAAAATTGGCCGAAAAACACATTTTCTAAGATACTAGTGGTTAGAGTTCCAGCTTCTTCTAAATTGGTTGATTGCATGAGCTACTTCAGGAACAAGAACTATACACATTTTTAGACTTCTGTTGCTCCTTATTTATTGTCTTCAGAGTACTTCTACGTTTGCTTTAAGGCAAGACCGAATTCTTATCGGAATTCACCACATTCGCATCTGTGGGCACATGACAGAGTTTGGTTCTGCTGTGGTTAACTTAAGCTATCTGACTCGTCCAACAGGTTCCTGGGTGGAGCTCCCTATGAACAGCAGCAATGGCAATGATAATGGCAACGGGAAAAATGGGGGGCTAGAACACGTACCTTCCTCATCCTCTATCCACAATGGAGACATGGAAAAGATTCTTTTGGACGCACAACACGAATCAGGACAGAGTAGTTCAAGAGCCAGTTCTCACTGTGACAGGTAAGTGAGATCCATGATTTGGTAGAATTCGGAAAACAGACGGGTTACAAGGTTAATTCCCATTAGAAGAAATAAATTTGCTTTCGTCTTTATTTGACAAAATATGACTCCTGATTTATTGCAGCATGTGAATTTAAATCACAGAGCTAATTGACAAATAGTTGAGTCCCTAGTGTTTTCCCCTAGATTAAATCAGTTTCTTTACTCAGAGTGTATCATTTTTTGATATTTATCGGTTTAAAAGTCAAGGGCATAAATGTTTACTTGTAGAATGAATCCAACTTTTTCCCATTTTCCTTTGTGTCCCTGTTTCAGAGATCACATTCTGCCAGTCACCTCTTCTATGTCTGTCCCCCCTTCTAGCTTGTGAGTCTCCGAAGAGCAGGGGTCATGTTTCATCTCCGTGGTACCCTTGATAGTCATGGTGCTGGTGTGTAGTAACACTCCGTAAATGTTTCTGAGTCCTAGGAACTGCAGCTGATGCAAGTTACGGCAGAATTTGCAGGGTGGAAACACTGACCACCGGCTATCAAGATAGTTAATTTGGGAGGCCATTCTGTTTCTTCAGAGGAACTTTTATTTTAGACCTCATATTTCTATATTTAACTCGGGAAAAGTAATTCCACTGATGAAGAACTGCTTATGGTGAAAGAGTAAGGGCACGGTGATTGAGTTGAATGAAACCAAGTTGTTTGTTTGCTTTTCAGTGTAAGCGTCATTTTTTTTTCCCCCGGGGTACGCGGTATTAAATGACATGGTGATCTACCTAACACCTCCTGGTCTGTGACGGCCATACGTTAGCATTACGGGATACTGGATGATGTGGTTAACTAAGAGTTAACTGATATTATCCATGGAGAAAATGCAAACGCACGAGGAAAAGGCTAAGGAAACACTTAAAAATGGGTACTAAAAATAAAAGTGATTATCTCTAAGGGATGGAATTATGGATATTTTTCTTCTTCTGAACATTTTTGTACTTTGTGTAAAATGTATATATAGCACATTTTATATATCAGAAAAAGTTTAAAAGGAGAAACAGGAGTTCAGTCACGTTTGAAGTTCCTGCCTGTCTTATGATCCACCGATGTCACCAAGGTAGCAGAGGACTGGGTTGCTGGCTCTGGCCCACCGCGCACCCCCGCCTCTGCCTCTGTCCCTGTACTTCCCAGGAGCCTCGTTAGAAGCAGAGCAGATGGCTCTTTGCTGAGCAGCTTGCCACTGATCCCAGTAGCAACAGCATTCGTCTGTCTTTCAGAATGAAGTTTCTATTACGCTGCATTTATATTACGGGACTCGTTATGCGTTTCTGAAGTTTTCTGCTTGTTCTAGGCTTGTTTCTAAGGCTTTTCTGCATTCAAGTACATGACCATTGATGATTGGCATCAATGTGTCCCTTAACCTGTTCACTTGCTGTGGTCATTGAGCAGAGAAGAAGTCCCTTGCTTGCTTTTCTGGTCAACTTCTTTCACTTGTGGTTGTAGTTATACTTGTGATTGGACATGAATTTACTTTCTCACGATCATGTTCAAGTTAGGTCTTTAAACATGTGAAGTGAGGCGTGGCGCATGCCTTCGAGCACTTTCCTGTCCCTCAGCTTGTGTGCCTTTACGCGCTGGGTTCCTGGTCATCTTTCAGAGAAGGCCTACAGCTCGAGCTCAGTAATACTCTCCCCTGCTATATAACACATTTTAACATTCAGAAATGTCTTCAAAATTCAGGTCATTTGAATTGCCATGCATCCCTATATTTGAAGTCATTGAGAAGTGTTTCTTATAGATGGAGAAATTCTAGGATTCTTGGATATTAGTCTCAAAGCTAATTTATGTATACAGTGACCCTTCAACAACGTGAGTCTGAACTGCATGGTCGTGTGAATGCTTTTCGATACAGTCCAATACTGTAAATGTGTTTTTTTTTCCTTGTGATTATCTTTAACATGTTTTTCCTCTAGCTTACTTTATTGTAAAAATACACTAGACAATACATATAACATACAGGATATGTGTCAGTTGACTATGTTATCCGTAAGGCTTCTGGTCAAAAGTAGGTTATTAGCGATTAAGTTTTGGGGGAGTCAAAAGTTATACACAGGTTTTTAACTTTGTGGGGTGGCCTCAGCACCCTGTATTGTTCAAGGACCAACCGAACTTGGAATTTAAAAATTATCCCACAGATACATTTTTGTCACTGTGGCGGTTGTAAGAAGATAACCCCCCTGTGTTTTATATCACATTTCACCCTATTGCGGGTATTGCGGGAGTTCTCAGCCTACACACCAGACATGCCTAGGGAGCTTTTAAAAATACCAGTGCACAGACCCCATCCCTAGAGATTCTCATTCCGTTGTGAGGGGTGGGGTAGAGACAGGATATTTTAAAAGCTCCCCGGCTAATTCTATCATGAGCCAGAATTGAAGCTCTAATGCATTTCACATTGTTAGGAGGAGTAAACCATTGACCAGTGAAACATTGAGTATTTTCCTAAGTGGGATTGGTTCCAACGATAAAGAAGAGTGTAGAAGGAGAGAAGTGCTCCTGTAGGGTTCTTGACTGTGTCATTCTACTGTGTTGACCTGCTTATGGCTACGGAAGGCTCGCCCTTAACTGGATCTCTGGCTGTGAACTCAATGTGTTGGAGCATAAGGACAGTAAACTGAGGACAAGAGTGCCTCCTACCTGGTTCCTGTGCTGTAGCCTGAGATTCCTAGTTTAAGACCAAAATTTTCTAAATACACTAAAATGTGCAGTACAGAATCAGCTTTTCTCTCTTGCCGTCCCTATTTAGGACTCTCTTGTGTCAATGATAATAGTCTGAGGCTCCTAGGCCGAATCAGTCTGACAGATTTCAGGTGAACTTATTTTTGAGTGTGTCTCACCATCATTTCTATATGTTAACATTCTACACGTGCTCTTGGTATCTTGAACAGTTAATATCTAGTCCTTTGAACAAGTCAGGCCTGAGCGTTTTCATCCATACTTCAGTTTAGATTTGGGAGGTGGGGGCGGGGTGTATACTGGAAAATCTAGTGACCTGTTGTGTTATACTTGATCTTAGCCGAAAGGCCGAGAAGCAACAACCTGCCGTGGTTACACAAGGAATCGCTGACAAAACTAAGAATAGAACTTAGCATGTTGTGTTCATCTATTGTATCAAGATAGTTTGCAGTCACGTGTTTTGTCGAAAAGTTTATCTGTAAATTTCTGTTTTGGGGAATATTATACTTTTCATTAAAGTTCCATATTCATGTATGAGCTTCAGTAATTCACTCTGAGATATCTCACAGCAAATATTTCTGAAACAAGTAGAATAGTGGTTCTGAAACTCTTTGGTCCCAGTACTCCTTTACAGCCCTAAAAATTATTAGGATCCCCAAAAGTCCTTGGATTATGTGGGTTATATATTTCAACATTTAACTGTATTAGAAATTAAAACAAAGTTTCAAAATACGCACTCATTCAACAATAATAAACCCTTTGCATTTCAATATAAGTAGCTTTTTAAAATGAAAAGCAACTTTTTCATAACCAAAAAAATTAGTAAGAATTAGTAGCATTGTTTTACATTTTTGCAAATCTCTTTAATATCTGGCTTTAATAGAAAACAGCTGGATTCTCCTCTGCTTTTGCATTGGGTCTGTTGTCATAAAACACATCATGTAGCCTTTGGAAAGTTTCACGATACACGGAGTAAGAATGACAGACATGACAGAATAAGAATGACAAAGGCAAATAAATCGTAATAGTATCGCGAGCACAATTTTAAACTTGAAGACCCTTTGAAAGAGTGCCAGAGGAGGTGTTCGAGAAGACGTGACCGCAGATTGACCCTGAAGCTGGACTTGGGCAACTGGAGGCTCCCCAGCCCCTCTCCTGACCTTGGAATGTGCCTACCTTCCCAGCTCTCAGAAGCTGCCTGAGGAATACAGCTTTGAGACAGAAATGTGGTATTGAGACTGTTTGAACGGCATATGTGACTAGACCCAGTTAAGGCCTCTGTATGAACTTTTAAGATGTGGCAGGCTGATGGCAATCTGATGTGCTCGACTTACTGTCACCCCAAGACAAACCTCATCTGTAAGTTCCCTCTCTCTTCAAAGCCGTCACCTACCGATGTGGGGTGGCCTGCCTCTTTTGCTCTCCTCGCCCTCCCATTTGGGGGCCGGTTTCAGATTATACCCAGGAAGCTCCTCAGGAGGCTGGGAACCAACTAGGCTCTGAAAACTGCTTTCACATGTTGAGACTTGCTGGTGATGAATTATTTAATGAGGAAAGAGTTTTGAGCAAAAGAATCCCAAACCACCTTTCTGAATTTGTAGATCATCGTACCTTTATTGGAAAAAGAGAAAAATAAGGAAATTTATCATTGCAAAGAAATTCATCACCACCACACAAAATTCCAGAACATTTTGGAAACAAGAGTGCTTGATTTCAGAAAAGATAATACTTTTTGATTTGCGGCTTTTTCAAAACCAATTCTACTGTAACTTTCAGTTTTCTAATTTCCAGTGGAGGTTAATTTACTTGGCAAAATGAGAACTAAAATTAATGGCTAAATTCTTTCTCTTCTAGCCCTTCCCCACAAGAAGATGGGCAGATTATGTTTGATGTGGAGATGCACACCAGCAGGGACCATAGCTCTCAGGTGTGTGTGCATGTGTTCGTTGTTCTGATGTACAGTAAACAATTAGGAAAAATGTGAACCTCTAGATAAGTGTGTTTTGCTAAAATATATTGAAGAATAGAAGACTTTAAAAAGTACTTGGAAGCTGTTTTAAGTTATTCAGTTTCTGGTTGTATAATTTGGTTAGGATGATACAGCCCTTGTACTTCTCTACAGCTGAGAATTTGGGGTCCTATCACCCTAAAAGAATTGGAAAATTCTTTTTTTAAAATTTTTTTTAAGTGTCTATTTTTGAAGGAGAGAGAGAGAGAGAGACAGAGTGTGAGTGGGGGAGGGGCAGAGAGAGAGGGAGACACAGAATCCGAAGCAGGCTCCAGGCCCTGAGCTGTCAGCACAGAGCTCGACACGGGGCTCAAACTCACGGACCGTGAGATCATGACCCGAGCCGAAGTCGGACGCTCAACTGACTGAGCCAGCCAGGTACCCCCAGAATTGGAAAATTCTTATCTATGATGTATCATTCTGTATTCTGGGCTAGTTTCTTGAGTTTATAAATGGAAAACTGAGGAGTTTTATGTAAGGTCACAAAATGAATGAAAAGGAAAGCTGTAGAGCCAGGTATGAAAACTTTTTCTGCATCTGAAATCAAAGCAGTGACTTTTGAAGTGAATACAACAGCTAGAGAGAGAATTCATCTAAATTTTGCAGAGTTCATTAAATTAAAGAAGATAAGAATAGTTCACTAGGAATTGATGTTTTAGTAAAATCAACGGATATAGTATTGAAAGCTTACAAGGGTTTATATTATAAAACTTACGATGAGTAAATACTTGTTGTTCGTGATGTAGAATGTTCATAGCCAGCCCTTAACTTTCACCGAAAAGGGTCAGTGCAAATTCGTGAGGACAGGAACCGTTGTCTTGCTCTCCTGTGTTAGGTGCTTGCAGAGTGTTTGATGGAGGTTTGTTTAAATGGATTCTGACAGAAACTTTGTTTTGTGGGGTTATCACTTTACAATGTCCTAAACCCCTTTGCACTAGAAACATTTTACATGGTATGTTGGATGCACCCAGTATTTTCTGTTTCCGAAGGCTGCACAATTTCTCCCTGCTTTGCCTATATTCTATTTGTGCTGTCCTGAAACCTCGCAGATCTGTGGATTGAATACAAATTTATATTATGATGAGCTTTATCTTATAGAGAAGGTTATAGTAGCAAGGCTCTCACGTAGGAAGTTGTTCTGACTGTAGTTGTTGAATTGCTGGCTTACGTATGTCCAGTTTGCCATGTGGATGTGCTATAACTAATGAAGAAGAAAATATATAGTTTCCATGGCAAAGTGGACTAAGGAATCCCAAGACAGAGAAGTGAAATTAATTCTTTGTTGTAGTCTTTCCTGAGGAAGATATCCTCAATCCATATTGTCTTTCGTACGGACAGATTGAAAATCTAGATTAGCCTTTTCCAGAATGTGTTTCGAGAAACAGTTGCTCAATGGGAAGCTCCATAAAATAATCCTGAAGGCAAGTTAAGTGGAGATAATACAGCCCCTGTGCTCCCTCCCCCTCCCATCCCAGTATTTACAGCACATAGTAGTACCTTAAAGGCTCTGACAACTCCTGCAGTAAAAGAATCTGTTTATTTAAACCAAGTGTTTTCCAAGTTAATTTGATCTTAGACCTCCCTCCCCCTTCACACATACTTCCCCCCACCCCCCCACCCCCGAATAAGCTCCCTAACCACCTAATGAAACACTTTGATAGGTGCTCTCCTGGTTCATGGAGTGGCAGTGTACAATTAGCCTTCACTGATAATTGAATTCAAATGGAATTCTAGAGCTGACTGCATCCATCCTAGAATTCCAAAGGAATTTGTGAAATTTAGGAAAGATAATGAAAATCTTTTGGCTTCTGTGTCGGATTATGGTCGTATTGCTAGTGTGGTTCCTATTCAGAAACAGGTACCTAAAGGAACATTGAAGTAAGACTTTTAATAAGACATCAGTAGGTATGATTTACTTAAGCTTTCAAAAAGCCTTTTTCATTGCTTTTTTAAAATTGAAGAAACGATCGTTTAAAAATGAGTAACTTTAGGGCTTGGGAGGACACATTTTATATTTGTGAATGAGAAGCAAGTTTAGGGTTAGCAAACAGAAGCAGTTACCACAGGACTGTTATGGTACTTGATTTTATTGAACATTTTTATATATGTCTATACGAGGAATGTATGACATTTTCAGCCTTTTCTAGGAGAAAGGAAAGACACTGATAGATATATTCTTGGTGCTAAATTTATTCCTAAAAAAAGTTTTTCCCACTTTCGATGTTCTCAGTCCAGTGAAAGAGGTGATGTTAGCCCTGAGAACAAATGGGGAAAGTGAGACTTTGTCTTCGAGAAGTTACTTATCTAAGATCACAAAGCCAATACACAATAGAGCCAGGATTGAAACCAGGGCTGTCTGGGCCTGCTCCTTCTACTGTAATAAGTCCTTGCAGGGGATTGATTTCAGGAGAGCTCATAAGGTCATGAGAATGAACGAAAACATGCCTGCTAAGTTATGCTGTGAAGAAGCCTAAGGGGTAATGCATTTAAGAAAAGGATCATTCAGACTATACTTTTATGACCATAGTCCTCAAGAGTCTTGTTTTATAGTAGAAAATTGACTGTAAATGGTCTCTTGAAGTCATGATGCAGACTGAAGATGTCCTCCCTTCTCCCTCTTGTAAAACTGTGGTTTATCTGCCCAGGGACCCCACTGTATGCAGTTTAATAGTCACATGTAGAGAACTTGAGTGGCCCAAGGAAGGAAAATGTAAGTGATTTGAAGGTGAGGGGCTTCCGCACGAGAACAGGCTAAAATGATGAGAATTTTTTTAGATGTGGGTGTAGAGAGAGGATAATTCAGTTTAAAAGCACAAATCGTATTAATTAGATTAAGTACATTTTTACCATATTCCGGAATTCCAAGGATTAGAAGGTAATTTAAAACCTGAAACTGGCAAATTTAACATGAATAAAAGGGAAGCACACGGTGGTAGTAAACGAGGATAGCATGAGATTCTTGGTTCTTAAGGTAAGCAGTCTAAACTGATTTGGGCAATTTGTATTTTGTTGTTGTTTATTTGTTTTTTACTAGTAGTCTAAAAACTTTGCTTCACTCAACTGAGAGAAAATGACATCAGCTTCGAAAAAATTAGAGCGTAAAATCTTACCACATTTTCATTCTCTTGGAAAGTAGGAAATACTGATCTGTTCACAAATTTAAATGTAAATCTTCGAGCAGTTTTAAGGAGAGACATGTGAGACCAGAGTCGGAAACTGGAAGCAGAATGTTGTGCAGTGTTGCATATAGCCAGATACTGTGGGTACACAAACTGGTCTCTAAGTAAATTGTAACAGTTTATTGTTTTTGATTTAGGATGTTTTCAGATTTATTTCACAAAGAGCCAACTCATGATTCTGAGTAATCTCAACACCCAGTGGAAAAAGCTTAATCCTAAAGGCTACATTGTGTCATTCAGCGGAATTTGCTAAATCCAGCAGAACTAAATAAGAATGGTACTACCAGAGTAGCAGAAATCCACAGGGATTTTACTTCCGGTTCGATCGTCTCTAGATGCAGGTAGCCCATTTTATTCTGAAACCACCTTACTGGGGCACCTGTTTCAAAAAGAACTAGCCTGTCAGAGAGAATCATGTTGATCTATTAAGTTCTGCATTTCATTGCTGTCTGCGGAAAGAATGAAAGCTTTGGCCAAAGAATGAATCCTATTCAAGCAAAGTAACAAATCAAAATAGTTTGCTCTGAGACCCTTTGGTTTGAGGTCCTAGCATCCATTCTGTAAAGCTGAGTGAACATTGCTGTTCATTTTTAGGAATATCTCCTAAAAATTCCTGTGGCTTCTTTTGCATGTTCTTGGCCTGAAACTATAGCCTATAGTTAGCAAGAGCAAAGACTTCTTTCTCATTTATCTGATGGAAAAATGTCGAATTCTAAGTCAGTAGCAAATAAATGAGTCCAAGAAACTTTTGGTGTAAGTACTTTTGAATAAACCTTGGGAAATGTTTAGTGATTTGTCTAAAAAATAAAACCTAATGCTTATGAGTGGGGGCTGTAGAAGACCGTTTGCCCAGGTTGAAATACTGGCCCCGCCTTTTACTGATTACGGAACCTTAGGCAGTTACTGACTTTATGTCTTCATTTCCTCATCTGTAAAATGGAATGTCAGTAATTCCTGTTTTTGTAGGGTTGTTGCAAGGTAAAGATTAATGCATGTGAAGTGCTTAGAATGATGCTGGTATTTTGATGAATGATTAATAAATATTATTATTTACTTCTTCATCACTTCTCCCACTGATTTCTTCCCTCATCACTTTAATTGGTTTGTATATACATTTGGATATGTTGTCTTTTAGTTTTAATAATGAAAAATTTTAAGTGCGTACAAAAGTGAAGAGAATGTTGCAGTGGGCCTGTGAAGAAACATTGCCCAGATTCAACAGTTATTAATGGTTTCTGCACTGTACCTAGCATGATAGCCCCAAGTGCGCTTTTTTGAGGTTCACATCCTCTGCTTAGATAGAACCGCAGTGAGGCCCGCTCAGGTTCTTTTTAAGATCTCGAATGCTGTGATCTCAGATCATTTTGTCAGCCTGTTTAGAAAGCTGTCATGTTTCTTCCATGAAAATTGCCCAGGCACAACCTTAGGATCTTCATATATTTGCTGTCTAGATTTGTCTTTTGTGGTAGGAAGAATCGGTCTTCCTTTGTTTTTCTTTTTAAAGTTGTAATTCTTCTTTACAGTCAGAAGAAGAGGTTGCAGAAGGAGAGAAAGAAGTTGATGCTTTGAAGAAAAGTGTAGACTGGGTGTCTGACTGGTCCAGTAGACCCGAAAACATTCCACCTAAGTGAGTTCTTGCCCGTGTCTCCTCTGGACACGGGGGAGGTGTGAACTACCAGCGTGCGGTGGACCTACTCATTTCCAAGGTGTTCTCAGCAAGTGCATTTCTGACCCCTTCCTCTGCCTTTCTTTCCCCAGGGAGTTCCACTTCAGACACCCCAAACGCTCCGTTTCCTTAAGCATGAGGAAAAGCGGGGCCATGAAGAAAGGGGGTATCTTCTCCGCAGAATTTCTTAAAGTGTTCATTCCATCTCTCTTCCTCTCTCATGTTTTGGCTTTGGGGCTAGGGTAAGTACTGGTGAACTCCCAGCGTGTTTTCCATTTATTTTACCCTCCTATTTTATTTCCAGATGTAAGAAACATGGCTGAGACCGTTTGTATTGTTCCCCTTTTAATGTTTGAGTGCAGATAGGGTGAGCTTAAAAGAACTGTTGAAGCCGATACGTTATTGGTACATTGGTAAGCATTTTTAATAGCGGAGTTTTGTTTTTCTTATTTGAAAGTAAGTAGTTCGTGTTAGTCCTGTAGTGATCATTTTTAAGTGGGCTCTTCTGTGTCTGATTTTTCCTTTTGGGTTTTGTCGTTTATAAATTATTCAAGATTAGCTAAGCTTTAAAGTAAACTAACCTTTAGTGTATAAATTTGGGGCTGATGTGAACATTTTTTTTCCCCCAGATGGGAAAATACACTCCTTTTATCGTCTCCTTTTAGTTTTATTGAATAGTCTTTGAGTGAAACTGGTAGGTTGGTGGGGGTCCTGTATTTTTCTTCCTGTAGCATTTTCATTGACTCTTCTAAAATTGACCCCACGTTTACCTGTAGCTGATTGATTTTTCAGTCTTTTAAATTCTTTTTTTCTTTTTTTTTTGATCGAACAGTTGAGGAAATCTATTTTTTTGGAGAATTTTAGGAGTTAAACACTAGCTGTTAGTTTCTTTCTTTTTTTAAGGTCTGTTATTCTCTTTAAGCATGTACAAGGAGTCATTTTCTCTATATAATATGCAAAAGAGATATCCCTTATTTTCCCTTTAAGGAGCTCAGCATATGAGAGAGTATTTACAGTCACAAACATGGAAACATATACGTGACTTTCCCATAGACTCCTTTTGTCTTTCTGGGTGCTTGATCTGTTTTTGTGATGGCAAAGACCGTGATGGCAGACAGCGGAATGGAAGGTGTTTGTGCGGAAGGAAGTGTGTGAGTGTCGTTTGGGGTTGCTGTGAGGGCAGACTGGGTAGGACTTTAAATTTCCTTTCAGTATAGGGGCGCGTGGGTGGCCCAGTCTGTTAAGCTTCCGACATCAGCTTGGGTCATGATTTCGCGGTTTGTGAGTTCGAGTCCTGCATCGGGCTCTGTGCTGACAGCTCAGAGCCTGGAACCCACTTTGGATTCTGTGTCTCCATTTCTCTCTGCTCCCCTGCTCACACTCTGCCTCTCTCTCTCTCTTTCAAAAATATAAACATTCAAAAAAAATTTTTTTTTAATTCCCTTTTAGTATTGACTGCAGAGTAGTTCATTTGCCCTCAGGGAGTTGGTTTTTGTACCTTGTGCGGGCTCTTTCTTTCATGAGTCTTCAGATTCTCTCTCTTGCTGGAATAAGTGTGTTATTATCGATGAATGTAGAAAAAAGGATTTGAGAAAGTTGGTTGGTTTTGTTACACTGGGAGGGGTGGGACTAAATTCCTATTTTCCTTAACTTCCTTTCCGCTTACGTTACTTAATGGTAAAATGCTTGCTTGGCATGGGAAAGCAGTGTTAGGCCTGATCCTGAAGAGTTAAATGGTTCGTAAGAGCCCACTGTAAGGCACTGGCAGCTTTGTGATTTGGCTCATTACCGTATGTCGTATCTCAAATATCAATAGACCTCTGTCCGCTGTAAGGGAACATCTCAAAGGAAGTTTGTGCTTTGTTCTTTGGGGAATCTGTTCTCTCTGGTTTTACTTTTGTCTGATCGCTGCCCCTGTGCTGTCCAGTCCTGCCTAATGAGTAAACATAATTATATAAAACCAGTTTGGCTGGCTGCTGACTAGTTTTAAGTAAGTCAGCAGTGATTTCAGGATGATAGGGAACTGTGCACTGACACCTTTTAGCCTTCTACGAGAATTGAAACATTTAGTTTTTAAGTACAGTTCAGCCTGTGGAAAGCTGGTATACACCTGTTGAAGCCGATGAAACGTGACACACTCTGTTTCCTTTCAGCATCTATATTGGAAAGCGACTGAGCACACCTTCTGCCAGCACCTACTGAAGGAAAGAAAAGCCCCTGGACAAGCGTGTGACCTGTGAAGTGGTGTATTGTCACAATAGTTTATTTGAACTTGAGACCATTGTAAGCATGACCCAACCTACCACCCTATTTTTACATATCCAAGTTCCAGTAACTCTCAAATCCAGTATTTTATTCAAACTCTGTTGAGGCATTTTACTAACCTCATTCCCTTTTTGGCCTGTAAGACACTTTAGAATTTCCTAACAGAGTTTACTGTTATTTAGAAATTTGCAAGGGCTTCTTTTCCGCAAATGCCACCAGCAGATTATAATTTTGTCAACAATGCTATCGTCTCCTTTTAGTGCTACCAGACTTAGACCTGCATCATTCGTGGTATAAATTTTGCTCTTGCAAGATAACTACCATCTCTCTCTTCAAATGAGATCAGGTTAGCAAATGATATGACAGCTTTGTTGTTTTGTTTTTTTCAAGACAAAGGCAAGCTTCCCTAAGCTTGAATTTATAGTTATTAAAAAAGAAAACAAACAAACAAAAAAAACCAAGACACACAAAAAAAAATATCCTGGGCAATAAAAAATTATTTTAAACAAGCTTTGGAGCCACTTTTTGTCTAAACAGCCTCCTTAATGGCGCCTTTTAATTTGTAGGAGGCCAGCTACATAAACGATGGGTATGACGTAGAATCAGAACTAAAGCACATGAGCGTATTTTAATACTAGGATGTCGTAATGCTGTCTTTTCTATGGTGTAGAATCTCTATTACTCATAAGGAACGTCTCAGGCCTACCTAGAAATAGATGAAATTGCTTTGGGGATTTGTGTGTGTTTGGTATTTTTATGTTTATTAGCTTTAGCTGCATGTGAATTTTTCATGACTTTTAAGTTCTTCTGTTGTTGTTGTTTTTTTCCTAAGAGGAGGCTTTGGAACGAGTTCCAATTTGTGGTACAAATACGGGCTTCTTGTTTTAGGAAGCACCACTTACACTCTGAAGCCTTTAAACTGTGAAGGTAATTGTTTCGGAGTGATTCCAAGCACTCGCACAGCTTTGAAAACCAGACGTGGGTTGTGGGGACAGTTGACAAAGTTCTAAAAAGATGGTGTTTGTTTTCTTCGGATCTTTCCCTCTCACCTGTCCAGCCTTCCCACGGTGGTCCCTGCGATTGGGCAGGCGCTGACGGTTTTCTCCTCCCGTAGCCATCTTCAGTTGTGAACTCCTGAAGTTCCAGGGCACTCGGCAACAGTGATCGGCTTGTGTGTGTTTGTGCATTTGGGTTTGTTTGTTTCTAAAATGTGAAGCTTTAGGACCAAATTGTTAGAAAGCATCAGGACCCCCAGTTATTGCAAGTAGATTTCTTGGATTTTTGGAACACCTGGCATGACTCTGAAGGATACTATTATATGTTTTATATATAAATTGCTGTTTATGATGTAGACATGACTATTGACTATTTAGAGGACCATTGGTAATCTTAAAACTGGCGATCTCTTCATTAAATCAAGTGCATCAGATCGCCTGGGATAAGAGCAGTGACAATAATAGATTTGCCAGTCTGCAGAAACTATCTAACTCTGTTCTCTTTCACATCAGATTTTGTAAACTGGATGTGTTGTAGTGGAAAATAACCTACAGATTAAACAAAACAATAATAATTTCTGGCTATCTTCAAGAATATAGCAGGTTATCTTTGAGAAAGATGATATATCCAAAATAGTTTTCTGAATTATTTTATGTTTTCTTTCGAGCGGTTGATGTCTGAATAATTTTGGGTATCTTTTTATTATACTTTGTTTCTAGCTTATTCTTAAACCTGGTAACACTTGATTTGCCTTCTATAACCTATTTATTTCAAGTGTTCATATTTGAATTTGTTTTGGAAAGTGAATCTGACGGCCCACTGATTTTGAAAAGCCTGCCTAAAACTGGAAAGGCCGATCAAGTTGCAAGAACTAAAGAGTTGGACCGCTGTAATATACAGCTTGTATTACAATCCGTATCATGGGAGGGAAAAGTAAAATTATACAAAAAGTAAGAGCAACTTTTTTATAGGCAACACATTGCCCTCTTTTGAAACTCAGTAGCAATTCTATCAGTAGTGTGGTTGAACTTGGGTATGTTTATGATTTTCTTCAACATCAGACATAAATTTAGTTCTTTTTTCTTAAAATATCTGTGAAATTTTGGACTATTACTTAAAACATGAATACATGATCACAGTAGAACTTATCATAAGATACAGTCATGCAGTATTTATTGACAGCCCTAACATATGGAATACATGTTGATGCTCCCACCCAGATTTATGTCAAACAGAAACAGATTGCGTGATTAGAAAGGAGACTTCAACATGTAACAGTTGACGTTTTAAGAATAATGTTTTAAAAGCTTTACGCCTGTTTACAGTTTGGGGGACTAAAAGGCAGGCTTCATCTTTCTTGATTGATGAAAGCTGGCTAAAAATATTCGTAGATGGAATCACGAGCAAAACTGCACAAACTTGCACATTAAAAAGTGCAACAAGTTACTTTGCAGCAAAAGTATTTACTGTTGTAAAAAGTGAAAACTGAACACTTAGCCAGTGGGATGAATTTTTAAGTGAACCAGTTGTTGAAATTATTGGAATTAACTGAGCCAAAGTGATTATGCATTCTTCATCTATTTAGTTAGCACTTTGTATCATTATATACAGTTTACAATACATGTATAACTTGTAGCTATAAACATTTCGTGCCATTAAAGCTCTCACAAAACTTCTTCTGTCAGCATATCGTTTTATGTCATGTGTGTTGCCTGGGAGTTCAGAGAGGAGGCCTTCTGTGTGCACAGAAGTTTTCCGCCATTGAGCTCCTTGAATACTAGGGTGCCGAGTTCACAGGGACGAATGCTCTTCCTGCCCTCCTGAGTTCCCTCCTCTTGGGGGGACCGTCACCACACAGATGAAATTATTTATCAGAGGTGTGTATAAGAAGTAGAAGGGGACCAAAGCAATTTAGAACTTTTGTTCTGCCAGAGAGCATCAGGATATTATTCACAGAAGAGGTGATATATTGAAAGATGAGTGAATGTTCAGTGCAAAAGAGAATCAAAAGCATGCCTATAAAGGAATGGCAGAAACTGACGTGTGAAAATCTATCCTAGGGACACCTGGGTGGCTCAGTCGGTTAAGTGTCCAGCTCTTGGCTTTGGTTCAGGTCATGATCTCACAGTTTCAGGAGTTCAAGCCCCACATCAGACCCTGCATTGACCATGTGGGGCCTGCTTGGGATTCTTTCTCTCCATCTCTTTCTGCCCCTCCCTTGCTTGCTATCTCTTGCTCAAAATAAATAAAAACAAACTTAAAAAAAATCGGTTCTGGAAATAACAGGAAGCTCGTTGTGGCTGGAAAACGGGGTGGGTAGAGAGGAAATTCAAAGTATAGTTTAGTGCTGAACCAAACAGATTTATATGCTCTTCTGGGAGTTGAACTCATGTGTATAGTCGATGGGGTACCTTTGAAGGGTTAAATGCAGGGAAATGATTGAAGACTGAAGTTTCGGATGGTCATGAAAACATGAGGAGAGGAGTACCAGAGGCCAGAAGATCAGTTGATTGTCTAGGTAAGGAATAGGGCCTGCCCTGGGTAACCCCCAGGATGGGAAGGGTGGGCCAGGGTGCGTACGAAGATCTGAGAGAAACCTGAAGTCCATGGTGAGAAGATTTAGAGAGGAAGAAGGCATATGTGTCTCCCCTTCCCTACCATTTTTTTGTTTTTTCTTTTGTTGTTGTTGTTGTTTGTTTTTTGCTCTGAATACCTGTTGGTGCCATTAACTGAGAAAGTGAGGACAGGCAGAGGAATTGGGGGCGGGGGGTAGGGGAGAAAGAGGACTCAGTTTTGAATACATTGAACCTGGTTGGAACCTAACCTAGCACTAGAACTCAGGGGAAAGGTCTGGAATGGAAACGAAATGCACTGAGACACACACCTATGTGTGTTATGTACTTACCACTTGCAGATTTGACCATGAGGGAAGGAGAAAGCAGTGAAGTCCAACATTTGAAGATTGAGCAGAAGAGAAGCTCAAAAAGGTGACTGATGTAAATAGTAGGGTAGGAGAAGGCCTGCAGAAGGGGAGGAGGGAGCCAATCCTGTCAAGAGTTCATGGTTAAGGAAGCGATGAGAATCTTTTGATTTTGGCAGTTGAACCACTGCTGGGCCTTCCAAGAGCATTTTCTGTAGGAGCAAAAGAGAGGTCTCAGATGAGATCGCATGGGGTCAGTGAAAGCCTAGCAAGCAAGGAAGTGGTGCTGGCTTTTCTCGGTAAGTCTGGAGATGAAGAAAGGGGAAGATTTCTAAGAGGAGACGAGCTGATAGGATTGTCTCTGTAGGTCAGGTATAGAGGTGGGAGTAGGTTTGTAGGCTAAGGAAAGAACACAAAGTGCAATATTAAAGACACAGGGGAGAGAGAAATACTGGAGCAAGACCCCGAAGGCAGTAAGTGGGATTACATTAAGGACTCAGAGGGGAGATTAACCTTGGAAAGGGGGAGAAGGACTTTTGGAGCCATTGACAGTTTGCAAACCCGAACATCCATGATAGGAAGTGGAGAGGCAGGTGAGAAAGGGTCAGGAGAGGTCTGTTAGGAGCAAAAGAGTGACAAGTTGGGGAAATCCACGTCTGATGGACTCTGTTCTCTCCATAAAGACAAACATGGTGTAGATGCTGAGCAGGGGTGGGGCTGTTCTCCATCAGTATCTCCTGATCTGAAAGGAGAGCAGAACTGAATCTGGGATTCTTGAACCCCTATAGTTGACCCTGCCATTATTCTCCGGCATAACCAAACGCATCAGTCCCATCGACCCAGACTAGGCTTCCCCCTTTTCAGCCTAGTCGATGCTTTTGAGCTTCAGCAGTCTTAGATTGGACTAAATGATCCCTTGGGACCTTTTAATTCTCTCATTGCTATTAGTAAGTGACAGTTCGTTCTAAAAAGCAGGGTTGAGAATGGCCGAATTAGGTATAGACACGGAATCTTAGAACTGATACTACTTTATATTTGGTAGTGGAACAAGAATGTGTTTGCTTATTCTAAATATCTCTTTTATGCCTCTTGGTAAATGGACCAAGATAACCACAATTCAGGGGGGAAAAAAGCTATGAATTCTAGGTTTAGGTGATGAAGATTCCAAATCACAAGTGTTTAATCTTCAATAAAGTAGTAAGCCCCGTTTGTGACATTTTAACTTCCATGTGTTTTAGCCCTGGAATGATTTATTGTACCTCTGCCTCACAAGGGGTCGAAGTTCAAAGTATTAACCACTTTTTTAGACCATGTATAAAATTTAGTGAAATCTTTATTCAGAGTGTAGAGAACAGTTTGTAAAGATTGCCATGTCCTCTGCTTCATTTATTATTTCTTCAGAATGGTAGAAATACAAATATAAAGGTCATGAAATTAGCCCGTGTATGAATTTAAATCAAGGGAAAGCAGTTTTCAAAAAGGTTTTATTTCTGCAGCCGAGAAGACAGAGCTCATCAGAAGTTAATAGAGGATAGCCAGTTTTATGAGTAACTGAAAAGAGCATTTGGGTGTGTTTCAGGGGGTTTTGAATAAGTGCTAATGGGTGGTTAAGCTGCGGATCAATTCTTAGACTTTGAAGTGCAAATCTGAAGTTTGCCCAAGTGGAATGGGGTTGGAAACTTAGGGTGAAGGAAGGACTACAAATCATATTGAAATTATTTGGTTAGCACTTAGTAAAAGATATGCCTCCTCTGCAGTTTGTATCATTTTTTGAAATGCTCAGGAAAGGAGAACTGAAAGCTTTATTTCCTCAACCTCCGTGAATCCCCCCCCGCCCCCCGCCATTGAAGCAATGTCCTGCCTTCTACATCCCGCTCCCAGGGCGAGGACTGAAAAATTGTGGATATATGTAATCAAAAGAAACAAATGATTTTTTTTTTTTTAAAGTGTTCCAAAAGTGAGTCTGCTGCACAGCCAAGGGTGTCCATCACTGACCCACAAGTATGTGGCAGTGGTGCCCGCAGTTACAATGCAGCCAGGTATGTGCTGGGCTCCAGACCCTTCTGTCCGACTTACCCGTTCCACACGGCCATTTCGAGTTTCCCGTGTCCCGAACTGGTCTTCCCCTCCTTCCTTCCATGCACCCCTCTTCTCGTGTCGTCTGTCTGTGAATAGCACAAGTATCCCTTCAGGTGCCCAAAGCAGACACTTGCCCCAGCCCACCCCCAACTCATGCATCCCGTCAGCAGGCCTGTTCATTCCACCTTCGAAACATCTCCCCTCCACCTGCTTCCTCCCACCTTCCGCTGCCTTAATCCCAGCCACTGCCTACCTTTGTTGGGTCACTCCGGGAGCTTCCCAGCTGGTCTCTAGGTCTCTACCGCTCTGTACTTTCAGCAGCCACAGTAACTGTTCTAAACTTCGAATCTGATCGTATCACTGTCACTTGAAACCATTAAATGCTTCCCCGTCGTCCTGAGGACAAAGTTCCTAAAGCTGCTGCCAGGCCCTCCCTCATCGGGCCCTGCTCTTCTCCGCCCCCCGCCCCCCTCCCCACGGTTGTCCTCCTCACGCCCTCCCCCACTCATGAACCTGTCTTCACCCTCATCTAGCACGTGGCCTCTGTAAGTGCTGTTCGGGCTCTGCCAGGGCTGTCCCTTCCCCCACCCCTCATCCTCCACTTCTCAGGGCTTGGCTCCCAGCTCCCAGTTCACTTCCTCTGGGAAACCTTTTTGACAACCATCGCACACGCCCCCACACCCAGCTGGCTTAGGTGCCTCTCCTGTAATCGCCCAGAGCATCTGGCATTTGCCCTGAATCCTGAGTCGTTTCCACTTGCCTGTCTTCCTCATAGACTGTGAGGTCCCTCTCCCACTGTCCCAGAAATGACCCACTGCTTACCATATGATGCCTGCTCACGATATTGAAAATTACGGAATTTTATTTGCAACACACACACACACACGCAACCAAACAAACTAGTTTGGGGCTGGTTTTTTTTTTTTTCTTTTTTCTTTTTTTTCTTTTAATTTACCTGAAGTGGAATAGCAAGATAGAGCATTTTGAAATAACCCAGGATGTCAGGAAGGATTGCACTCTTAGGTTGTGTAGAATGGCACCAGATTTTTGAAGGTTCATTTTTGAGACAGAAGAGGAAAATGTTTAAGAAGCACTGAAGGAAAGGGGGCCCACTGGGTGGCTCAGCTGGTTAAGCGTCTGACTCCGCATTTTGGCTCCCGTCATGATCTCACGGTTGTTGGTTGTGGGATTGAGCCCTGCTTGGGATTCTTTCTCTCTCTCCCTCTGCCCCTCTCTACCCCACCCCCTCAAAAACAAATAGACATTAAAAAAAAGAAACAAAGAAAGAAACACTTCAGGAAAAGAATGGAGTGCTTGGAAACCTGACATCTCTTCAAGTGACACAGATCATACTGATTGGCTCCTTAAGATTCTGGTTAAACCGAGAATCTTCCTTCACCCTAGCTCGGTGTCCCGTGTGTTTTGTACTAGAATTGTCACATACGAAAGCAGCTCTGGGTGGCCATTTGTTTTAATAATGGGATTAGGGGCATTGCAGGCTTTGCGTGACATTAAACATGGAACTGACTAATTCATTCTTGCCATGTAACCTTGTTTATGGGGTGGGATTGGATTAAATGGCTTGAAATGAGATGGCTGGACATTAGAGGTGTTTGGACTAAAATTCAGCCTACAGAGAAATGTGGGGCGAGTTTCGTACAAGTTATCTCCGCTGCCTGTGAGAAAAACTCCATCTGTTAAGGATTTTCTGTTTGTTTGTTTTTGCTGAGCATCGCGGTGGCTGTTGGTTAATAGAGTCCCGTAGGTAATTTTATTGCGGAAGGAACCAGGGTTCAGAGGTGTTAAATAATTAGCCCGTATCCCACCATGAATGAATGACCGAGCCAGGATGCCATTTCAAAGAAAAATCACTTTCCAGGGCCCCAGGCTCTCTTTAGATCAAGCATCTGGGATGACTTAGTTTTCTCAAAATAATTCTGAAATACCAATTTATATCCTGAAAAATCACAGCTTCTAACCAAAACATTAGACTTCTGCAAAAATTAATACACTTGAAAGAAACTTGTCAACGGTCGTACCAGCAGATGTGGGAACAGGATGGGATCAGGCACCGGGCAGTGCTGTCCCCACGACACATTTTGTTGACGTTTGGCAGCACCAGCGGCCCTTGTGCAGAGGAGGATTCTGAGCTTCAGGCTCCCCATCTGGGCGTCACTAGGTTCAGCATCAGGAGTAAACCCGAAAAAGGAAATTCCTACACAATTTAACCGTTTCTGAAAGCTCATCTCCTTTCACCTGCGCTCTTATAAATGCTATCATGTTCCTGCCAAAGAATCCATGTTTGGGGGTATGTAACTCAGGGTGAGAATAGCACGACAGACCGTCAGTATCACTGGTTTCTCAAATGCTGCTGTGCTTGCTGTATGATTTAATAAACCAGATCGATGTTTGGGGGGAAGGAAGGGGAGGGAGGGAGGGAGGAGAAGAAGAAGAGGAAGGAAATACGGAAACGCCAAGGGAGTGCTAAGCGCCAGACGGGGGCTTCAGAGCCCTTAACATTCTCTCATTTGAACCTCACAACAATCCATTCGTGGTAGTTGCTCTTTCGGTGTTACAGAAGAGAAAACCTAGGTTCAGTGAATGAACCAGGTCTCTGCCCTGCATTCTTTGTCAAAGAACGGCTCCTGAATCCCTTTGGGTTTTGGTCTATAGCTAGGTGACACTTGCCTCCGAGTGAACTGTCCCTCACATAATGCATGCTCCCTGGTTACTGGGCCAAGTCTATTCTTTGGTGGATGTGACCTTTTTCCCCCGGGAAAAGAAATCATACAGTATGCCGTGGTGGGTGCCGTCTTTAAGGAACTTTCAATATCAACCGATGCAGTGTTTTCCAAACTGGTTTAATATTTGTTATCTTTGCCATTTAAATGTAAGGAGGATGGGAGTTTTAAAAATTAATCTGTTTCGGGGTCCCTCCGTGGCTCAGTCGGTTAAGCGTCCAACTCTTGGTTTCAGCTCAGGTCATGATCTCATGGTTTGTGAGGTCGAGCCCTGTGTCGTACTCTGTGCCTGTTTGGGAGTATCTCTGTCCCTCTCTCTCTGCTTCTCCTCTCTCTCCCTCTCTCTGTCTTTCTCAAAATAAATTAATTTTGAAAAATATGAAAGCCTCTGAGGACAGGACTTAAAAAAAATTATTCTGTGTAAGAATAAGGGATCCTTAGTCCACAGAGGCACATATGACCCTTCTGTTTCAGGCATTCTTTAAAACCAGTAAACATTCATTGTCTACTTGCGACATGCCAGAGACTCTTCTGGAACACCAGATTTATAGCTGTTGTATTAGCTCCGACTAGTAGATTCTGGTGTAGTCTCAGTCTGGGGCACATGGTGTTGATTGCAAGTGACAGAAGCGTTGAGAAGACTGGAGAGCCACCCCCACAGAACTGGTGGTAACCGCTGAGCACAAGGGGCAGTGTTTTTAAGTTCTAGTCCCATGATCTCATTCGGTAGCCACTGCTGCTGCCATCACAAAAGCCGCTTCTGCCCCAGAAGCCACCACACCACTGCTTCCGTCTGAAGGAGAGAAGTGAGTTCCCCTTTCCGTCTACATTGTCAGTTCCTGGGCCAAAATCCTCTAAGGATGTGCCCACTGGGGGAGTGTTTGTGTCCAACCCCCAGGAGGGGCTGGGAAACTGAGCGAGTGGTGCGGTGGATGGTCTTGTGCGCGCCTGTCCCCTTCCACCGAGATTCATAAAGTGGTTGATTGTTCCAACATAGAAAGATCAGGTGCAGCGTCCCAAGGAAAGACAAATGTCATCTATCTACAACTGAACAGAACAGACCTCACAGATGTGGAACTTTCTGTCTAGCAGGAAGAGTGAACGGGTAAAAAATTGCACAATTTAAAAAAAAATTTTTTTTAACATTTATTTTTGAGAGACAGAGCATGAGCAGGGGAGGGGCAGAGAGAGAGAAGGAGACACAGAATCTGAAACAGGCTGCAGGCTCTGAGCAAGCTGTCAGCACAGAGCCTGATGCGGGGCTCGAACCCACAAACTGTGAGATCATGACCTGAGCCGAAGTCGGATGCTCAACCGACTGAGCCACCCAGGCGCCCCTGGAATTGCACAAATTATCATGATAAGTGTTGAGAAGTAAAGAACACTTTGAAAACCTGTCACCTGGGGACTTGGACAAATGGGACTTGGAGCAGAGGGGGAAGCCTTAGAACACGCTCTGGATGCCGAGCTGCAGCCACTGGGGGAAATGGCAGAGAAGGACAGTTCTGGGCAGAGGAAGCAACATACGCTATTAAGGTAAAAGAACACGTGTGAGTAACTGGCAGAAGGTCAGTGATGAGACAGGTCAGGCAGAGATGCGGACAGCAAACAGTAGGCGGGACCTCGGAGGCCAAGCTTCTGACAGTGGCTGTCATTCCAAGAGCCTGGGGAAGAGACGGATTTCAAGCAGAGGACCAACAAGGCATAGATTTGCATTATTAAAAGACCACCCTTTCAAGCTTAGAGAATGAATCTGAGAAGAACAGGAATGGATGTGGGATGACTGGTTAGGATGAAGAGGTTATCATGGTTTAAAACTAAATTTGTTGTCGTGGAGTGTGGGGAAGAAATTTAGGAATTTCCTGAGCTTGCACCAATGGGTTAACAAGACTTAGAGCAGAAAGTGGCCAAAGGGCGAAAAGCGTCCCCAGTGTGCAACGAAGCGTAGATTGGGAAGCCACAGGACCAAAGCCTCCTAGAATAGGTAAACAGGTAAACAGGACCAAAGACCACTGGAGCAGGGTGAAATTGCCCGGAGCTAATTACCAAAAAAAAGTGCCTTGTTGATCCTGAGGTAGCATGCTCTGTCTTATCCCCTAGGCAAGTTAAGATAAACAGACACAGCCCCTGGTGCCTGCCGCAAACAGCCATCTGCTCAGTGCCGGATTTTGTATTGCATTGACCCAAACCCCTAACCCCGAAAATCTTTGAAACCACTTTTCTCTCACACACATGAGTTAATGATCACGGTTTCATTGTCTCTTTTGGCACGTCCATCACGTTTGTAAGTCTTCTGATCCTAATAAATACAGAGCAAGGACCCTTACTCAGGGCCCTGGTCCCCTGGACATTAGCCTCTCCTGTATTCAATTCTGCGGCTTCTTTTTGCTGGACAAGAGAGAATTCCAGACTCAAAGTCTGTGACAGTGGAGATGGGGCAAAAAAATAGATTTGAGAAATATCCAGGAAGTAAGATCAGTAGGATGATTGGTGAAAAGGTTATTTCAACGCTGCTACTGGATGATGGCTCCGTGTCCGCAAGGACAACCAGCCCAGTGGTCCTGAGGGATCAAGGGTTCATCAGAGAGCCTAGTACGGGAGTGTCGTCTATCACTGGAACCCCAAGGAAGGAGCTGGACTGCAGATGCAGATTTTGGTCTTAATCAGCACAATGGTAGTCAAAGAAGGCATAGCATGGATGATAGAGTCCAGGGGAGAGAGTGAGGAGAAGAAAGAAGTCTAGGAGGAGTTCCAAGGGCCTGCAGCACCGACAGATTTGGATAGAGGGGAAGCTAAGAGGAGGTTAAAGAGGCAGATTAAGAAACTGGAAGGAAAACCGGGCCATGGGACTGGGGAGAAGAGCGGTTTTATACAGCCGCCACGCCAACTGCTTCAGGATTGGTTTAAAGGAGGGGCTGGACAGCAGTTGCTGGCTTCGTCATTGATGCAAACCACAGACTGGAAGATTGCCGGGGACACGGCTAGACCAGAGTGCTTTGCCAAGTGAGAAGAGGAAGAAAGAGCCCTTTCTGGAACATGTGCCACGAAGGACAAGAAAGTGATAGGATGGTAACAGGGGCTAAGGCTTGGGGGAGGATTTTTCTTTTCTTAAGATGGAACAAATTTGAACATATTTACATACTTATGGAAAGGATCTGGTAGAAAGAGAAGTTGGAGATGAGGACGAGGGATGAAAGGGGGCAGGATTTTGTTCTGTTTTCTTTTTGAAAGAAAGAAAGTTTTATGACAAAGCCCCCTCAAGATTTCTCGCTCATACGTCAGTCTCCAAGACCCTGATTGCTCCAAAAATAAGGCCAATGAATAGTGCCTGCTGGGGCGCAGGTGTTCTGAGCATACATAGTACATGGAATGTGTGCGGCCCTGGGTGACTTTGGAGAAAAATGATGAAGGGGAGGTGTGGAGGTGAGGGACCTGATATAGGCAAAGGTGAGGGAGAGGGGAGTGCAGGCGCCCCAGACAGCTTCATGGACAGGATGCCATTTATGTCAACTTACGTACATATGCATGTCTATTTTTTAAAAAGAGGAAAAGAAAGTTTGCCACCAATGGGCTTTGACTTATATATATATTTTTTTAATTTTTTTTTTAACATTTTATGAGACATTGAGACAGGGAGAGACAGAGCATGAACAGGGGAGGGTCAGAGAGAGGGAGACACAGAATCTGAAACAGGCTCCAGGCTCTGAGCTGTCAGCACAGAGCCCGACGCGGGGCTTGAACTCATCGCAAGATCATGACCTGAGCCGAAGTCGGCCGCTTAACCGACTGAGCCACCCAGGCACCCCTTGACTTATTATATTGAATGCCTTTACTGCATCTGCTGAGAAAAGATTTTTTTCTTTCAATTTTTGTAAATGTTTATTTTGAAGAGTGAGAGAGAGAGGGAAGGAGAAAATCCTAAGGAGGCTCCACACTGTTAGTGCAGAGCCCAATTTGGGGCTCAAACCCACAAACCATGAGATCCTGGCCTGCGCTGAACCGACTGAGCCACCCAGGGCCCCCATATTTTTTTCTTTCATAGGTTAATGTGGTGACTTACATTAAGTGGTTTAAAGCAAATTCATTCTTGCTTTGCTGAAATAAACACAATTTGGCCATATACGAAGCTGGATTCAGTTGAACTTGAGTGGGGTTCAGGTGTCTGCCTCTCCACAAACTCACTAGCCTCTCCCCCTCCGGGCTCAGGGAATCCACTCTCCCTGGAGTTGGGCCACTTCCCGCTTCCCACCAAAGGCTGGCCTCTGCACCTCACGGACAGTCCGCTGGAATCGCTGAGGGGGGGGCCTCTGCCTTTGAAGCACAAAAGTCCTACAGTGGCTTCCAGAGCAACTTGCTTACCTGCCAGATTCTCTCATCCTGAAACGTGCACCCATACACGTGTGTATGTGTGCACACGCGCATGCACACACACAGTAGCAAAGAGAGCTTTAGGAGTTGCAATTACAAATATTCATCTCATGTCCCTCATGAGAGCCTTCCAAAATTATAGGAAAGGAACTTAGGTATAAATCGATCCTTATAAAGAGAATGGGGGTATCAGCAGGCAGATTTCAGCACAGTTGTGGAAACAGAATGCCAAGGGAACTAGGAATTTGCGGTCTCCTTACACTAACAGCGGTGACTCTATACTCCCACGGACCCAAGCCCCAGCAGTGTCCAGCTGACCCACTCCTGATTCTGCCTCTGCTTCAAGCTGTTTCAGTGCACTTGCTGAGATCCGTAAGTCCCAAGATGAAGTCTCCTTGTGGTCTGGTCTCCCTATGTCTGCAAGGAGTTTCACGGAATTCAGCTCGGTGTGAGGAGTGTGCATCAGCGATGCGGCGGGTCAAGGAGGACAGGGGAGGGCAGAGAAAGACGCTTCTCCTACACGGTGGGGACTGGCGGGAGATGCACAGGACAAATTAACGGAGCTTCACGTCCTAGACAAACTGATAATGCTACTGAATAAAGTCCTTTTCAGCTTTTGGAATTAGCATATAATTAATCAGGATGTTTTTACTGCACTATGTGGTTTTCTTGATATTAATTACATTTGAAAACACAAATTTATATTTTTTAATTTTCTTAATGTTTATTTTGAAGGAGAGCGAGCATGGGTGCATGCAAGCAGGGGAGGGGCAGAGAGAGAGAGAGAGAGACAGAGTGAGGATCCCAAGCAAGCTTCGTGCTGTCAGTTTGGAGCCCAGCTCAGGGCTCAAACCCACGAACGATCCGTAAGATCCTGACCTGAGCTGAAATCAAGAGTCAGATGCTTAACCGGCTGAACCACCCACGCACCCCTTTAATTAATGTTTTAAAAGTAAACTCAGCCCCCAACATGGGGCTCAAACGCGCAACCCCGAGATTAAGAGTAGCACGGTGGACTTAGCCAGCCAGGCACCTCAGCAAACATAAATGTATCTTTTCTCATGAGGGTCAAATTTTCAGTGTCTCAAAGTGATGTGGTTTGATTAGTCCCTTAGAGACCAAAGGAGTGTTGTGCTTTAATTGTAGCAAAACATATAACATAAAATTTACCATCTTAACCACTTTTTCAATTATTTTTTTAAGTATATTTTTTAGCAGTTTCAGGCTGACGGCAAAACTGAGTAGAAGGTACAGCACTCCCATATACCCCCTGCCTACCTATGCATTACTTCCCCCACTATCAGCATCCCCCTTCAGAGGGGTTCATTTGTTACAACTGATAAACCTGTCCTGACACGTCGTTATCATCCAGTGTTGTACCTTCTGTGGGTTTGGACAAATGTATACAGACGTGTAACCATCATTACAGTATCATAGAGAGCAGCTTCCTTGCCTTAAAATCCTCTGTGCTCCTCCCACTCACCGCTGCCTCTCCCAACCCCTGGCACCCACCCACCTTTTTACCATCCCCCTAGTTTTGCCTTTTCCGGAATGTGATCTGGTTGGACTCATATAGTATGTAGCCTTTTCGGATGGGTTTCTTTCACTGAGTAATGCGCATTCAAGTTTCCTTCACTTCTTTTCGTGACTTCCTAATTCATTTTTAAAGTCGCTGAATAATATTCCATTGCCCGAATGTACCACAGTTTCTCTCTTCATCTACTGAAGGACATCTTGGTTGCTTCCACGTTTTGGCATTTACGAACAAAATCGCAGAGACATCTGTGTGCAGGTTTTTGGGTGGGTGTAAGTTTCCAGCTCCTTTGGATAAACACTGAGCATTGTGACTGCTGGATCATATGGAAAGAATATGTTTCGTTTGGTGCGAAACTGACAAACTGCCCCCCAGGTGGCTGCGCCATTGTGCATTCCCACCAGCAGTGAGTGAGGGTTTCTGCGGCTCCACATTGTTCTCAGCATTTGGCAGGGTTGTGGATTTCAGCCATTTTCATAATTGTGTAGAAGTACTTCCTGTTCTTTAAATGTGTATTTCTCTGACGACATATGATGCGGATCACCTTTGCATATACTTACTTGCCGTCTGTGCATCTTCTTTGCTGAGTGAGGTGTTTGTTAAGGCCTCTGGCCCATTTTTTAAATGGAGTTGTTTTCTTGTGGTTGAGTTTCAAGAGTTCTTTGTGTGTTTTAGATAACCGTCCTTTATCAGATGTGTCTTTTGCAAATTTTTTTTTTCAGGTCTGTGGCTCGTCTTTTCATTCTGTTGCCATTATCTTTCAGGGAGCAGAAAATTTTAATTTTAATGAGGTCCAGCTTATTCCTTTCTTGCAAGGATCATGCCCTTGGTGTCATATCTAAAAAGTCATCACCAAACCCAAAGTCATCTAGATATTCTCTTATGTTATCTTCTGTGAGTTTTATAGTTTTGCATTTTAGGTCTGTGATCCATTTTGAGTCCTCTTACCTTTTCTAAGTGTGTGGCTCAGTGGCCTTAACTACATGCACATAGTTGTGCAACGGATCTCCGGAGCTCTGCCATCTTGCAAAACTGAAACTCTACACCCATTGAACAAGGTCTCTCCATCTCCCCCCACCCCCAGTTCCTACAACTGCTATTGTATTTTCTCTATGTGTTGTATCGTCTCTATGAATTTGACTAGTCTAGAGACTTCATAATAGTGGAATCATATAGGAATTATCTTTTTGTGACTGGCTTATTTCCTTGAATGTAATGTTCTCAAGGTTCATCCATGTTGTAGCATATGACAGTTTCCCTTTTTTTTTTTTTAAGACTGAATAATAGTCCATTTTGTGTGTGTATATACGCCATGTCTTCTTTATCCACACAGCACGTTTTCTTTTTCCATTCAAATGGTTATGGACACTTAGCTTGTTACCACCTCTTGGCTATATTGTGATTAGTGCTGAAATGAACATAGGTGTACAAATTTCTTTGAGAACTTGCCGTCAGTTCTTTTGGGTATATATCCAGAAGTGGGATTGCTGGATCATGCAGTAATTCTATTTTGAATTTTTTGAGGAACTTCCATATCATTTTCCATTGCAGCTGTACCAATCTACATTCCCACCAATGGTGCAGACGTATTCCAATTTCTACACACCCTTACCAATACCTGTTATTTTCTGTTTTCCCCCTCCTTTTTTGGGGTTTGTTTTTGGGGTTTTGTTTTTGTTTTTGCAGTAGCCATCATAATGGGCGTGAGGAGACCAGGATTTATATTTTTAATTTTGACCTGGAAATGATGTATCCCAAGTAAGCTATACATCGCATCATAGTTAAAAGTTGTGTCTGTGTGCATGTGTGAGAGACATAGACCACTACATAGGTATACATTGTATATTTCTGCTAAATAGCAGTGAGACTAGAATCAGAATGATTTGGAAGAGAAGGATACACTGTGATGTGGTGGCAAAAGCCTAGGGAGCGGAGACGGGAATTCTCTGCTTTGGTCCTGACACTTCGGGTTGGTGAGTGATCAGGTAAACTCAGCATCTGTCTGAGATGGATGGAAAGGAACGTGTGTAAGAGAGCAGGCTGACACGGTCGGACACTTCACAACACAGCCAGCTAGGGTAAACAAGCAGAAAATACCAAGGAGGCTCGAGTTCTGCACGGAATTGAGTTCTTCCGGAATTGATGTTGCCCTATGAAATACAGATAAAAGTCACTTTACACAGCAGGCGTGTTGAAGAGATACTGAGCCTGTGGGGAAACTTTTTAAATAAGGCAAATGAAAATGTAACTGTTTTCAGGGAATTGTCCATGAAGGAACCCCATGGTGAAGTTAAATGTAATTTGCTAACGTAAATGATGAATGTGATGGCTGAGTGCATGTATTGGGAGAATTAGCTCCTTACCTCTTTGTGTGTGTATGTGCATGTGTGCCTTTCTCTTTTGCCCCCATTCTTATCTTTCCCACCCCTTTCAATAGGGATTTGATATGCCATATTAAAGACAAGTGTAAAATTAAAAGATAAATTGGAGGAAGGCAAATAAAAAAAATAAAAGAAAACTTTAAAGCAGAGCAAATGTGAATTCTCCAAACTCATGCTTTGGAAAGATGTACTTTTTGTTAAAGGAAGCATCAAAAAAAATTGGATCTGAGCATCCTAGTATCCAGTTCAGTGGGAGAAACGTAATCCAATGCAACATTCACATGGTCCAAAAACTTAAACCAACTGCACAGTTCTGATGAGTGATGCCTGAAAGATTTTTTTCCTGGGAGGTATTTAAAAAAGGACACAGTGTCCTAGAAATACCTGCATCCTCCACAGTTAACTCTAGAATAAATACAATACTGAATTTTTAAATTCAATGGGGCAGTGAACCATAGCCTGGCTTGTGTAGAAACTGAGTTCTTTGCCTAAGATACTGCCGGTTGTATCTTACCCTTGTGAGTTCTCATTTTGTTTTTCTGTTGTTTTGTTTTGTTTTTTAGTAATCTTAAGAATTGACTCATAAAGAACTAACAAAAAGGGGATTTTATTGACTACCTGGAGCCCCAGGCTTAACCTCAAAAATCCTATTGAAAATACTTGATGACTTGGGGCGCCTGGGTGGCTCAGTCGGTTAAGCGTCCGCCTTCAGCTTGGGTCACGATCTCGCAGTCCGCGAGTTCGAGCCCCGCGTCGGGCTCTGGGCTGATGGCTCAGAGCCTGGAGCCTGCTTCCGATTCTGTGTCTCCCTCTCTCTCTGCCCCTCCCCCGTTCATGCTGTGTCTCTCTCTGTCTCAAAAATAAATAAACGTTAAAAAAAAAAAAGAAAATACCTGATGACTTATTTTTGGTTACTGAAAGAATTTATACTTATGTATGAAACATACCATAAACAGTGGAGAAAAGGGAACCCTCGTGCCCTGTTGGTGGGAACTAAATTGATGCAGCCACTGTGGAAGATGGTATGGAGATCCCTCAAATAGTTAAAAATAGAACCACCATATGATCCAGTAATTCCATTCCTGAGTATTTATCCAAAGAAAGTGAAAACACTACTTCGAAAAGATGGATGCACCCCCATGTTCATTGCTGCATTGTTTGCAATGGCCAAGATAGGGAAGCAACCTAAGTGTCCATAGATGGATGAACGGACAAAGGAAAGGTGGTATATATGTAATGGAGTATTATTCAACCATTAAGAAGAATGAAATTTTGCCATTTGTGACAGCATGGATGGATCATGAAGGCATCGTGCTGAGGGAAATAAGTGAGACAGACAAAGACAAATACCATAGAATCTCATTTATATGTGGAATTAAACAACAACAACAAAAAACACAAGCTCATAGGTAAAGAGAACAGATTGGTGGTGGTCAGAGTTGTATGGTGGGGCGGGGGTTAAATGGGTGAAAAGAATTGTAAGGCACAAAGTTCCAATTAAAAAATAAGTAAGTCATGGGGACATAACGTACCGCATGGCGACCACAGTTATAACACTGCATCGTATATTCAAAAGTTGCTGAGAGTCGATCTTAAGCATTCTCCTCATAAGAGAAAAGAGTTCTGTAACTATGTGTGGTGACGGCTGTTAACTAGATTTCTTGCGTGATCATTTTGCAATATATACAAATATCAAATCATTATGTTGTACACCTGAACCTAGTAAAATGTGATCTGTCCATTATACTGCCACAACAAACAACAACAGCAAACCATTCACAAAGTGAAAAGAGAAACAACGAGCTGAGAAAAGGTTTCTCAACACATACGACAAAGAAAAAAATTGCCTCTTCTTTCAGGCACCACCCCCACCCCCTCCAATTTGGATGTAAGTGGTTACCGTTTGGGGAAGGGAAGATGCGGGGGGTCTTAACCCTTTATAAAAGATACTGTATTATAATTCTGGGACTTCATAAAATCTTTGTGAAATCTTTCAGAATCAGCCTTATGTAGGGACAGTGCTCCCTTCCATGGTGTTGGCATCTGTAACATCTCCTGTGTCCTGGCAGGCCACATGAGACCGGCCTTGATTTGTGCTGTTTAGGACCCTAGTGGTTGAGGCTGGGTAAACAGGTCCCAGGTAGCCTTAACACCCTGTTTGGGGAGTTTCATCCCAGCTATATTTTGGTTTCCAGTTTTGGCCTATGTAGATAATATCTATATATGTGTTGCCTCCTGCGACTTCTCCATGAGGATGTCTCATAGTACTTTTAACTCAATGTGTTTAAGATGGAAATTGACCTCTTCCCCTCAGATGCTTCCTCCTTGATCTCCCTTGGAATGTATTACAACCATTCAACTCCTCCAGCCAAAAACTAGGTGGCACCCATACTTTGTTCTCTGCCCCTGCTCCCAAGGTCAAATGTATTGTAAGTCTATTGACGCTGACTCTGATATTTTTCCAGTGTCCATCTACTTCTTTCTCTCTCCCTACTCTTCCTCCGCTGGTTTGGTCACTATAATCTTTGGTCGGGTTATGAAGCAGCCTCCTGATGGCCTCCCTGCCTCCACTCATCAGAAGATTTTGCACACAGCGGGCAGGGGGATCTTTCTAAAATGCAAATCTGGGGCGCCTAGGTGGCTCAGTCATTAAGCATCTGACTTTGGCTCAGGTCATGATCTCATGGTTCGTGAATTCGAGTCCCACATTGGGTGAGCTTGAGCCCCGCTTCAGGTAAACCACGAGCCCTGCTTTGGATGAGCCCCATTTCTCTCTCTCTCCCCACCCCCCACCTCTGTCTCTCACAAAAAATAGTAATAAAATGCAAATCTGATCATATCACCTGCTCAAATCCATTCAGTGGCTTACAACTGCCATTGGTAAAAAGACCTACTCTTTTTCTTGTTGAGTGGAGGAAGAAACAAATATATGGACGGATAATTTAAATAAATTGCATAAATAAAGGCCATTCAGATAATGATAAGTTGCAATCAAAATCAAACACGGTGATGCACTAGAGGTGAATGTAGATGTTGAGGCAGGTGGGATTTGGGGAGGAAAATGACATTCATGTTGACCTTGGTCTCAGAGGGGCATCATGATGGGGCCCCACCCCTCCTTACTCTCCCACCGCTTTGAAGGCACTATGCTTCCTGGCTTCCAAGCCTTCACACAAACTGTTATCTCTGCCTTATTTTCTCCTCTCTCCTCCTTCACTTGACTTAAGACCTACCCTTCAGGTCACTTCTTTAAGGTTGTGTGCTCACCTGCTGGAATGCTGTACTTTGAAAAGTGATGCTGAGCTGCCTTGCCCGTGGCATGTTCCAATACACTCTCCCCAGAAAGGTAGCAAAGGGCTGGTTTCCCCATGTCTGTCCTCCTATGAGTGGCTCTTGTCCATTCTTTTTCATTTTGGCCATTTTGATGAGCACAATGGTAGTATCTCAGTGTCGTCTTAATTTGTACTTCTTTGATTCCAGTGAGACTGACATTTTTATGGGTTTACTGTCCATTTGGAGTTTTCCTTTTGTGATTTTCCAGTTTATTTCCTTCATTTATTTTCCTCTTGATATGCTCGTAGCTTTCTCATTTGTCCAACAGCATGCTCGTTGTGTGCCTACTGTATATTATGCAGTTGCTATGGGCTGAAGTATGTTTTCCCAAAATTCATATTGAATTGAACATGGTTAGGGTTGAAGCCCTAACCCCAGCACCTCAGAAAGTGACTGAATGTGGAGATAGACGCTTTATTTTTTTTTAATTTTTTTTAATGTTTATTTATTTTTGAGATAGGGAGAGACAGCATGAATGGGGGAGGGTCAGAGAGAGAGGGAGACACAGAATCTGAAACAGGCTCCAGGCTCCGAGCTGTCAGCACAGAGCCCGACGCGGGCCTCGAACTCACGGACCGCGAGATCATGACCTGAGCCGAAGTCGGACGCTTAACCGACTGAGCCACCCAGGCGCCCCTAGATAGACCCTTTAAAGAGGTGATGAAGATAAAATGAGGCCAGTGGGGTGCTATCCAATATGACTGATGTCCTTATAAGAAGAGGAGGTCAGGATGCAGACACACACAGAGGGGAGACGATGTGAAGACACAGGAGAGGAAAGCCATCTACAAGCAAGGGGAAAGGAAGAAGAAACCAACCTTGCTGACACCTTGATCATGGACTTCCAGCCCCCAGACTGTGAGAAAAATAAATTTCTCTTCTTTACGTCACCCAGTCTGTGCTTTTTCTTTTTTTTTTTTTTTCCCCCGTGGCAACCCTATCAAACTAATACAGCAGTGTCCTGGGCACTGGGGTGATACATAAATACATTTATTTTATGTTGTATCTTCTTATATTTTGGTCTTACTGTAAATAAGATGGTGAAGTTCCAACCGGAGTACAGAAGACCAATGTACCGGCTTGAAAATAGGCAGAGACAGTAAATTCTCCCTTCTTCCTGTACTCAGGCCTCCAACAGATTGGACGAAGCGCACCCACACTGGGGAGGGCAATCTGCTTTACTCAGTCTACCGAGTCACGTGTTAATCTCATCCGGGAGCACCCATGCAGACATACCCAGAATCACATTTAACCAAATATCGGGGCACCCTGTGGCCCAGTCAAGTTGACAAATAACATTGTCAGCATGGCAAGTCTCATGGATAAACGAGGAAAACATCCTGGTTAAAATGACAGTTCAGGACGTGGAACTGAGTTCAAAGTTGACATCAGGAGTTCCTGGACTCATAGAATTTTAGGTCCAGAAAGGACTTCAGAGGGCATCCTACCAAACCTTGTGTTTAAGAGTTCAAGCGCTTAAATGTTTTTGCTCAGATACATAGAGTGACTTAGCGGAGGAGACCCAAGTGCCCTCAAATGAGTGAGCAATGACTTATTACGACAACAGTGAGTTAACACGTATCAAACGTCACCATGCGCCAGACAACTGTTCTCAGCTGCATTCAGTAACACATGAGCCCCTGAGCTGACAGATGCGGACCCTGAGGCATGGCCACATTGCCACCAAGGGGCAGAGCCAGGAATCAAACTCAGGCGTGTTGGTTCCAGAGGCTGTGCTGTTAACAAGCACCATGCTAGAAAATCTGAAGGATGTGCCTGAGAGCAGGGCAGGGGCCCAGGAGAGATTTTCACCAGGTCACCTCAGTTGGAACATGAGTGGCCACTGTGGGCACCCCACAGTGAGGCAGTTTGGCTAGTTTGGGCCTCTGTGGCCTTTTTGAATTGGACTCTTGACAGATCAGTCTGGGTTCTAAAAGGAAAAGCACCAGATTCACTATTGCAGTTTCATTAAAGGGGGCTCCTGCCTCTTGTACTATGGCCTTGAAGAGAGGTACGTTCGAAAGAGGATATAGTTACTGGCGTGAGTCAGGTAAGTCACTGATGGGTGCTGTTCAAGCAAGGGGAACGATCCTGACCTTGCAAACTCTCAGCTGCCCCGTGATGCCTTGGAAAAGAATCAGGCAAAATGGGGTTTCCATCCCAGGAAACTCCTCCATTTACTGCCTTCCAAGGGCAAACAGGAAACTGGTCTTTGCTCCCTTCCCCCGCAGACTCATTGCAGATTTTTCTTTTTTTCTTTTCTTTTTGAAAAGTGTTTATTTTGAGAGAGAGAACACATGCAAATGGAAGAGGGACAGAGAAGAAGGGGAGAGAGAATCCCAAGCAGACCCCGTGCTGTCGACACAGAGCCTGACTTGGGGCTCGATCCCACGAACCATGATGAGATCATGACCTGAGCCAAAATCTAGAGTCAGAAGCTTGACCAAATGAGCCACCCAGGTACCCCTCTTGTTTCCTTTTTAGTTATTTATTTTTATTTTTTTTTAATGTTTATTTTATTATTTTTTTTTTTTTTTGAAAGAGAGAGACAGAGAGCAAGCAGGGGAGGGGCAGAGAGAGAGGGAGACACAGAATCAGAAGCAGGCTCCAGGCTCCGAGCTGTCAGCACAGAGCCCAACGTGGGGCTCAAACTCGTGAACCGCAAGATCATGACCTGAGCCGAAGTCGGCCACTTAACAACTGAGACACCCAGGCGCACCTCTTGTTTCTTTTTAAAAAGTGAATCTGGGAGTTGATTTCCCATACTGTCATACGTGTTTTGCCATGTTTTACTCATCAATGGCATTTTACTTTTATTTATTAAAAACACATGGTCTTGGATCAAGTCCCTAGAAAGCAGGACCTGAGACAGCTACTCTTGGGAAAGTGATCTATTAAAAGCCACGCTCGGGAGGAAGGCCCTGTAAGGGACAGAGGGGCAAGGGTGGGGCCCAGCAAGGATCTAGTCTCAAGTAGAGTTGAGGTTTGAAATACACACACAAAAGGAGAAACAGACCCGGAAACTTAGAGAACCAACTGGTGGTTGCCAGAGGGAAAGGGAGGAAGGGGGATGGGCAAAATGGCGAAGGGGAGGGGGAGATACAGGCTTCCAGTTATGGAACGAATAAGTCACCTGGGTGCAAGGTCCCGCAGGGAACAGAGTCAATGGTCCTGTGACAGCGTTGCGTGGTGACAGGCGGTGGTGGCTCCACTGTGGCCAGCACAGCACAGCCTTGTGGAATCTCTCAGGGGCACACCTGAAGCATGGAACATTGTCTGTCAACGCTCCTTCAATTAAAAAAATAAAGTTTAGGTTCGGCTTGATCCACGAGGGGAAGATTCCAGAACATCAACTGCACTGTAGAGCTGACCCACCTTGAGGCAAGGGGGGCGGCCTTGTAAACCACATCAATCAGTCTGTGGCTGCGGGGCGGCTGTCGTCAGTGCGGGGCGGGGGGGGGGGGGGTCGCGGAGGCGAGGGGAACCGCAGGCCGGTGCCCCCGCCCCCCGCCCCTCTGCACAGTGGCCTGGCAGGGGTTCTGGGCAGGCACCCGGCCTCTACTTCACAAAAGCAGCTGGATCGCTCAGTGTCGACACCGTTTCCCAACAACTGCCCTCCCCTTCCTCCTCCTGTGCGTTGCACAGCACAGCGACCACAGCAGCTCGGAGAAGGACTGGGCGAGATGGCAGGAGTGGCAGCCCGTAGCGAACAAACCCCAAGTGGCCATCCGTGTTGCTTTTGTCCTGACTCCCCACTCGCCTGGCCTGGCATTCGCACACCGATGGGAAGACTCAGAGCGCAAGAACGGGAAGGGAGCCTGGAAAACAGCTCGCCTGCGTGTGGGCGAAATGCCAGCCCTTGTGTGTCCCGTGCTCCAGGGCACGCGGTCAATCAGTGACGACATCGGGACTGGAACTCAGATCTTGCGAGTCGAGGCCAGGGCTCTTTCCCTAGCAGTAGGCGTGTTTCCTCCGCGTGGCGTCTGCCCCCCCCCCGGAGCTGCAGGAGGACCCTGGAGAGAGCACATTAGCGCAGGGGCAGCAAGGTGGGGATCCACAAGGGGCAGGCAGACACCTGCCGGTCCTGTAGCCGTGAAGTGCAGCGAAAGGGTATTGGTCACATCATGTCGCTTTCAGAGAGGAGAAAGGAGGCCAGAAATTTGTGTTTTCGTGTCACTGGCTTGGAACCCACACTGAGTCTTGAAAGCAAACCAACAACTGCTGCTTTGTTTTGTTTTGTTTTGTTTTGTTTTGTTTTGTTTTGTTTTCTCACGGGCGCCCTGGCACTGGACATCTTTAGCGCCTAAAGATGCCGGATACAGCACGGGTTTCATTGCAGCCTCTGCTCAGGGGGGTTGTATTGCATCCCCGCTGCCACGAGCCCAAGGCCCGGGTGCAGCTCGGACGCCCATATGCCCTCAGAGCTACAACTTAGCCCTGATGCCAGCTCTGGTGGCCCCGTCATTCCACTGGGGACGTGGCCCCATGTTCTGTTCTGGACCTGATACCCTGTTGAGCTCTTGAACCGTTCCCCGTGGCCAGGACCCTCCTGCCCAACGAAGCAGCTGGGAATTGTGGTTCCATTTTCCACCTGGTTCTTCAACATGGCTGCCACCTGGGGACTCCCATGGTGGGGCCCTCCCAACCTTCCCACGTTTGGACTTCCCTGGCGACTGGCCTAAATCAATGCCTGGTGTTTCATCACAGCCCTTGGAATGTTCTGTGTCGTACAGTTTTCCACGCACACCTGAGGCCAGCTCGATGGCCAGTTGTTTCTTGCAGCTCTAACTGGGTCTGGCCTTCTCTTCCATTTTCCCACCATCCCCTGTTTCTGAGATCCCAGCATGCCTTGCAGCTGAGCCTACCGGAGTCATGGGGACTTGACCTTACCTTGTGGCTGGTTTCTTCTTCCCTTCCTTCCTTCGTTCCTTCCTTCGTTCTTTCCTTCCTCTTCCTTCCTTTCTTCCTTCCTTCCTTCCTTCCTTCCTTCCTTCCTTCCTTCCTTCTTTCCTTCCTTCCCCTTCCTTCCTTCCTTCCTTCCTTCCTTCCTTCCTTCCTTCCTTCCTTCCTCTTCCTTTCTTCCTTCCTTCCTTCCTTCCTTCCTTCCTTTCTTCTTTCCTTCCTTCTTCCTTCCTTCCTTCCTTCCTTCCTTCTTTCCTTCCTCTTCCTTTCTTCCTTCCTTCGTTCCTTTCTTCCTTCTTTCCTTCCTCCTTCCTTCCTTCCTTCCTTCCTTCCTTCTTTCCTTCCTCTTCCTTTCTTCCTTCCTTCCTTCCTTCCTTCCTTCCTTCCTTCCTTCCTTCCTTCCTTCCTGTTAGCCTTTCTTAAAAACCTGAAAGCTGCCAGACCCTAGACTCTGCCATGATAGGCAGTAGGGAGGTAAGGATGAAAGAAACACGAGGGCTGATAACAAGGAACTCCAAAGAAACCTGGGTTTCTATTCAAAACATCGCTGAGGTCTGAACATGTCTGGACTGGGCAAGATCTGCCAGTGGAAGCTGTGGGAGGGAGGCTTAACCTGGGAGCACCTCAGGTCCACAGGCAACCTCACTGGTGAGTGTGTCAGCTTGAGCGCAATTATCTGAACAGACCGTATCATTGTTTAATAATCAGTATAACCTGTATTCCTCCTTCATACAGAGTTTCTTCTTAAATTTCTCTCTCTCTTTTTTTTTTTAAGTTTAAACTTTTGAGAGACAGACAGTGAGAGAGCACGAGCAGGGGAGGGGCAAAGAGAGGGAGAGAGCGGATCCCAAGCAGGCGCAATATTATCAGTGTGGAGCCCTACATGGGTCTAGAACTCACGAACCATGAGATCGTGACCCGAGTACAGATCAAGAGTCAGACACTTAACCAACTGAACCATCCAGACGCCCCTTAAATTTCTCTTTGATCGTGGTACTTTCTTAGCACAAAAATCACCATCATTTGGGGCACCTGGGTGGCTCAATCAGTTAAGTGTTCAACTCTTGGTCTCGGCTCAGGTCATGATCTCACGGTTCGTGGGTTCGAGGCCTGCATCAGGCTCAGCAGTGAGCATGGAGTCTGCTTGGGTTTCTCTCTCTCTCTCTCTCTTTCAAAAATAAAATAAATTAAAAAAAAAAAAGTAAAAGTCACCATCAAAGTGGTGATCCTTGCCTTCAGAATAGTCTAAACTTTTTGGTCTGGCATTCAAGGCCCTTCCGAGACAGACCCACTCATGTTTCTAGTTTCATCTCCCAGTACTGACCAGTTAGAACTCTCTTTCGCAACTACTCTGATTGGCTGATAGCAAGAGTGACATTTCATTCCTTCCTCACTCCTCAGATACCCCTGCTCCATGCTGTCCAACTTGCCCCTATATTTCAAGGATTAGCCCGGAGATGACGGCCTCCCAGATGCCTTCCCAGTCGACATCTCTCCTTTTATAATTTTTTAAATGTTTATTTATTTATTTTGAGAGAGAAAGAGACGATGTGCATAAGCAAGGTAGAGGCAGAGAGAGAGAGAGGGAGAGAGAGAATCCCAAGCAGGCTCCACACCACCAGTGCAGAGCCCGGTTCGGGGCTCGATCCCACGAACCGTGAGACCATGACCTGAACAGAAACCCAGAGTCCGGTGCTTAACTGACTGAGCCCCCCAGATTCCCCAGACCTCTCCCTCTTTTAAATCAGTGGCTCTCAACCCTGACTGGTTATTAGAACAACCTAGGGAGCTTTAGAAAATTAGATAAGGTGGGGCGCCTGGGTGGCTTAGTCGGTTGGGCGTCCGACTTCCACTTGGGCCATGAGCTCACAGTTCGTGGGTTCGAGCCCCATGTCGGGCCCTGTGGTGGCAGCTTGGAGCCTGGAGCCTGCTTTGGATTCTGTGTCTCCCCTTCTCTCTACCCCTCCCCCCCTCATGCTCGCTGTCTCTAATCAGGCTCTCCAGGGAGAGTGCCTGTTTTCAAAGCTCCCAGCTCATTCTTTTTTTTTTTTTTTTTTTTTAGCATTTACTTACTTTTGAGACAGAGAGAGACAGAGCATGAATGGGGGAGGGTCAGAGAGAGAGAGGGAGACACAGAATCTGAAACAGGCTCCAGACTCTGAGCTGTCAGCACAGAGCCCGACGTGGGGCTCGAACTCACGAACCGTGAGATCATGACCTGAGCCGAAGTCGGACGCTCAACCGACTGAGCCACCCAGGCACCCCAACTCCCAGCTCATTCTAACACGCAGCCAGGGATGAGACCGGCTGTTGTGAACAAATATGTATTCCTTCCACCCCCTGCCCCCCTGCCCGGCTACATTGTTATTTAGGACACATTCGAGAGAAACATTAACTCCCTTATTAAGGTGTCCCTTAAAGCACAAGACTCGGCCTTCCTTTCTTTTTCTCCAGTGCAGAGCATAGAGCAGCATCTTGTACGTGAAAACACACAAGTATTTGCTGGAGGGACTGACTTACAGAGCACATCTGCCCAGACAGAACGTGGACGTGAGCCAGTGAGGTGGGTCAGCTCTCAAAGGATGAGAAACCTGGCCAGTGGCTACGATACAGGGAGGAGCTCCTGTGAACAAAAGCCTCCACTTGTCCTGCCTGTTTGGAGCCCCTACTCCGTACAGGCCACGCTGCTGGGTGCCGGCCTGCCTTGGGCAGATACATGTAAGCCTAGGATGAGAACTCATAGTCCGCCACAGGAAGGTGGCGACTCGTCCCAACCCGGGGTGTACTGCAACTCAGACAAGGGCCCGATGTCATGGGTGCTTGAAGGAGGAAGTCATAGTCTGATCAGGAAGTCTGGGACTACTTCTCCTAAAATAAGCAACAGTTTAACTAGAAAGACCTAGAAAGTTGAACGGCTTACCAATGTATCGGTGAGAAGTGTCCTCAGCTGCAAGCAACAGAATGCTTAACTCACGGTGGTTTAAAAATAATAATAATAATATTATATATATACACATATGTGTATATATATGTATATGTATATGTGTGTATCTATATGTGGGTGTATATATGTATATATATATGTGTGTGTGTATATATATACACACACATATATATATATATACATATATATGTATGTATGTATATGTATATATATATATGTGTATATATATATATGAGACCTACATTATATATTTATAACAAGTAAGTCCAGAGTTCGGCACTCAAGATGACACATTAGCTCAACAATGTCAGGGCCGAAGTTTCTGGAATTCTCTTGTCCCTTTAGTCATAGTCACAGGTTGGCTACAGCAGCCCAGGCATTGTGTCCACATGCATGGGAGAAAGATGAAAATAAGAGTGACAGCTGTGTTTGCCCCTTTTCTTGGGAAAGCAAAAACTCCCGGAAACCTCCCCGTGGATTTCCCCTTACGTCTCGTTGGCCAGAACCGGGTCACATGACTCTCTGTAGGCAAGTCTGGGAAAGAGAGGATTTGCCTTTTCCAGCTTCTAGATAGCAAGCCAGGTCGCAGAAGGGGGTAGGAACTGGCTCCTGAGTGAGCCCACGAACAGACAGATCATTTTAGACAGAGCTGCGTTTCCCAAAACAGGGAGCAGGTTGAAAGTAGGTGGGACAGTCTAAAAACGTGGCAGACAATGCGGAGAGACGTTGAAGTGAGATTCCTTGAATTGTTGAATGACACGCTGGAGGGCTTGGAATTTCTTCTATAGAGCCTACGTCACCAGTGATGAAATCAGTAGGTTTGGGGGGAAAGTGGCAGGATGGTGGAGGAACCAAGAAAGAAAAAGATGCCAGACTATTAACAATCCAGGCAAGCAATGATTAGGGTCTACACTAAAATTTCTTTTTTTTTTTACATTTTTATTTATTTTTGAGACAGAGTGAGACAGAGCATGAACGGGGGAGGGGCAGAGAGAAGGAGACACAGAATCGGAATCAGGCTCCAGGCTCCGAGCCGTCAGCCCAGAGCCCGACGAGGGGCTCGAACTCATGGACCGCGAGATCGTGACCTGAGCTGAAGTCGGACGCTTAACCGACTGAGCCACCCAGGCGCCCCTAAAAATTTTTTTTTTAACATTTATTTACTTATTTTGAGAAGAAAGAGACAAAACATGAGCAGAGGAGGAGAGAGAAAGAGGGAGACACAGAATCTGAAACAGGCTCCAGGCTCCGAGCTGTCAGCACAGAGCCCGACGCGGGGCTCGAACGCACGGACCGTGAGATCATGACCTGAGCCGAAGTCGGGCCACTTAACCGACTGAGCCACTCAGGCGCCCCTACACTAAAATTTCTTTTAGCTTAGCTGCTGGGGGAAGAGTTGGCAGGTTGGCCGACCGGCCAGGGATCTGATGAAAACATCTGCCCAAACTTTATCGTTAGGTGAAACGTGGCATACGACGGATGCCACTTCGTGAAAGTCTCTTGCGTGTGTTTCCTGGAAGGAAGAGGTAGGAGCGCTGCTCTGGTGGAAAGTGTCAGACAAGTCTGGCTTGAGGGGAAGACAGGGAATTTGTCTACTGGCACAATCTGAAGCACAAGGGAACAGATATGCTGTCCTTAATGTTGCTTCATTCTCAGGAAGGATCCCTCCACAGGATGGCTAAGATTACCCTCCATCCACCCTCATTGCATCCAGGTTGACAAAGGCAATCTCAGAACAAGGTCTCCCGCGAGTTCTGTGGTAACCCCACCATGGGAACCACAGGCTACGTGCCTATCCTTTGAGGCGTGGAGGCAACTTGCCCAAATCATAACAACTGAACAGGATCATCACGGAACGTGGCGGACGATTCCCCAAAGTGCAGCCACGCACTATTCTTTCTCTGCTGCATCCAAATGAGGGCATGAGGGCAAGGAGAGAAAGCCCCAGCCGGAAACACCAGCTTCTTCCTGGCAATCTTGATCTTGCAGGCAACTTACACAATGGTTGGGCACTGCATCTGTTGTCTTATGGTTCATGTGGTTTTGGTGGACACATACCTGGCGAGCCCTTTATTCTGCTCGGGAACCTGGCACTTCCCCCTCGTGTCCCCATCTGCCCACGGGAGATAAGAGCCAGCGAAAAAGGTTGCCCAAATGAGCAAGCCGGACCCGCCACCCAGAATTTCTTTACCGTTCTGTGACTCTGGGGCCATGACGCTGAGGACGGCTGGCCATTACGCCCTGCTCCTCGCACTGTGACCTTTGGGACTCCCTGTACATGTCAGGCTCCCCCCGCTTCACAGGCTCCTCGAGGTGCAGAGAATCCCTGTCTGCCTGGTGCTCCAAACAGGCCAACCTCTGCCAGCACAGGCAAGCAAGAAGCTAGAAACATCCTGAGGTCCACACCTGGATCGGGACTCCCTAAATATCCCACCACTGCCACCATCCGCAGTCTCGACACCCAAGCGGGAAAACTGCCACTTTCCTCCAGCTGGCTTCCCTTCGCTGTTGTTCAGCCTCAGATCTGACCAGAGGCTGGCACAGCTAGGAAAACCCCTGGGGACAACGAGTTCAGGTCCTTCCCGCTATAGATGGTGCGAGCTTCATGTTCACCCTCCTCCACCTGCAGGGAGACAGTGGAGGAGGAGGGAGCACATATTTGACCTTGACTAAGCCCTGGGCCTCCTGGACTGGTTGGACCTGCTGCTCGGCTGGATGCCCTTCTTCCCTTTGTCACAGGTGGACGGGTACTCCCCCCACCGCCCCATCCCTCCCCCAGGCCCCGGGCTTGGTACTTGGATTTCTACCCACATATTCCTCTTGAGGACCTCTCGCAGGGTGAAATGAGATGTTAATATTCTCGTTAACAATTTCATTATCAACAATGCGTCATAACAGCCACTCCCATGTACACGTCCCATATGGCCGAGAGGAACATCCGTCCAAGTTCACAGACCTAGTGAGTTGTCAGAAGTGAACTCCGAGGGGTGGCCTCAGGCTGTGACAGGCAGCAGGGGAAGCCAGGGTTTTTTGATTCCCCTTCTCTCTTCTGACACCACACGCACAGCTCCTCGGATTCCTGGCCGTCGGCTGTATCCAGTTTTCTTAATTGGAAAACACTCTATTTTTTGTTTGTTCACAAGTATTTTTTTTTTTATTTTCTAAATAATCGACCTTTGCTTTTTCCTTAGTTTCTTCCTTTTGATTTCCTTAAGTTTATGTTTTGTAGCTAAGTGTTCTCAGTGTTCTTTCCTTAACGATCTATCATTTCAGTGTTGACTTTCTCTCTGACCCAAGAGTTAAAGAGAGGGTTCTAACCTTTCCAGGTGGTTAGCCTTTTGTCATTAAGTACTAGCGTTCTGTTTGTTTGTTTTCGTTTGGGATGGTGGGTTGAGGTGTGGGTGGGCAGGCTATTTGCCTTTGGGAATGTTTAGGAGAAACTTGTTTATTTGACCCGAATTGACGGACACCAGCTGTGTGCGGGTATTATGTTCAACTGCATAGGAAACAGAGGTAGGTCAGAATCAAGTCCACGCTACTTGCTTTACCTTCTAGTGCTTTTGGTTTTCTTTTCATTGTTGTTTTTTAAACTGCGATATAATTGACATGAAACACTGTATTACTTTTAGGTATAAACACGATGAGTGGATATATGTATATATTACAAAATGATCACCACAATAGTTTAGTTAATACCCATCATGTACACATTTTCTTCCTTGTGATGAGGACTTTTAAGATCTACTCTCTTCACAATGCTCACATATATAATTACTAGAACATTAATGACTAGTTTTTACTGCATTGCAGCTAGATATTATGGCCTGTATCATTTCTACTTTTGAACTGTATGGAGATTAAAACATTTTTTTTAATGTTTTTATTTTTGAGACAGAGAGAGACAGAGCATGAGCAGGGGAGGGGCAGAGAGAGAGGGAGACACGGAATCCAAAGTGGGCTCTGGGCGCTGAGCTGTCAGCACAGAGCCTGACGCGGGGCTCGAACTCATGGACTGTGAGATCATGACCTGAGCCGAAGTCGGATGCTCAACCAACTGAGCCGCCCAGGCACCCTGAACTGTATGGAGATTTTAAAAAGAATATATACTCTCTGTAAAAGTCAATCGAGAGCTCTTAAAACTATAAAACTCTTGAGAAGAAAACGGGAGAAAAGCTTCCTGACATGGGATTTGCCAACGATTTCTTGGAGATGACACCAAAAGCATGGGCAATGAAAGAAAAAAGAAACTGGACTTGTTCAACATTAAAAACTTCTGTGTTTCAAAGGGTACATACCAACAGAATGAAAGGCAACCTACAGAATGGGAGAAAATATTTGTAAAGCATACATCTGATACGGGATTAATATCTGGAATATGTAACAACTCTTGTAACTCAACAACCAAACCCAAACAATCCAACTCAAAAATGGGCAAAGAACTTGAATCGACATTTCTCCACAGAAGCTACACAAATGGCCAATAAGCCCACGAAAAGATGCTCAGCACCACTAACCAGGGAAATGCAAATCAAAACCACGAAGAGACACCACTTCACATCCAATAGGATGGCGATTATAAAAAAAATATAGAAAATAACAAGTGTAGATGCGGATATACACAAACTGGAGTCCTTGCGCATTGCTGGTGGGGATACGAAATGGTACAACGCTGTGGACGACAGTATGGTATGGTGGTTCCTGAAAAAATTAAATATGGAATGGTCCATATAATCCAGCCATCCCACCTCTGGGTGTCTACCCAGAACTGAACGCAGGGATTTGAAAATATATTCGTACACCATGTTCATAGCAGCGTTATTCACAGTAGCCCAAAGGAAGAAACAACCCAAGTGTCCATCAAAGAATGAGCAGATAAACAAAATGTGGTATGTACCTAAAATGGAATATTATTTAGCCTTTAAAAGGAAGGAAGCTCTGACATAAGCCACAATATGGATGAGCTTTGGGAACGCTGCGGAAGTGAGATAAGTCAGTTATAAAAGGAAAGATACTGTATGATCCACTTATACGAGGTACCATGAGTAGTCAAATTCAGAGACAGAAATTAGGATGGGGGTTGCCTGGGGCCAGGAGGAGGGGGAATGGGGAAGTAGTGTTTAATGGACGCAGAGTTTTAGTTTTGGAGGATGAAAAGTTCTGGAGATGGATGGTGCTGATGGTTCCAAAACAGTGTGAACATGCTTAATGTCACTGAACCCTACATTTAAAAATGGCTAAAACGCTAAAGTTTACGTTATGTGTATTTTACCACAATCAAAAAGTAAATATAGAGCTCTTGGGGCGCCCAGGGGGGGGCGGTGCTCAGTCGGTTGAGCATCCGACTTCAGCTCAGGTCATGATCTCACAGTTCTTGAGTTCGAGCCCCGCCTCGGGCTCTGTGCTGACGGCTCAGAGCCTGGAGCCTGCTTCGGATTCTGTGTCTCCCTTTCTCTCTGCCCCTCCCCGGTCACACTATAGAGCTCTTAAAGCAACTTAATTTCTTCTTTAAAGTTTATTTATTTATTTTGAGAGAGACGGACAGAGAGAATCCCAAGCAGGCTCTGCATAGTTAGCGCAGAGCCGGACATGGGGTACCTCTCAAGTTAATTTCTTTATAATTTTCCACGTCACCTTTTTTTTTTTTTTTTTTTAACATTTATTTATTTTTGAGAGAGAGAGAGAGCACGAGCGGGGGAGAGGGAGTCACAAAATACGAAGCAGGCTCCAGGCTCTGAGCTGTCGGCACAGAGCCCAAGGCGGGGCTCCAACTCATGAGCCATGAGATCATGACCTGAGACGAAGTTGGACGCTTAACCAACTGAGCCACCCAGGCGCCCCCATCTAGGTCACCTTTTGCCTATGAGATATGACCAAGAGAGAGGGAGTTAAAGTTCCTAAAATTAATGTGATATTTACAATTTTTCCTGTTCTTTCGACAGTTTTTACTTCAAGTAAGTTGACATCACGCTATTCAAGACCTCAGGTTTTGTGGCTGTTATTTCTTCCTGTTTTTAAAAAATGTTATTTATTTGTGACAGAGAGACAGAGAGAGTGCACGTGTGCGAGAGGGGACAGAGGATCTCTGCACTGACCCCAGAGAGCCCCGTGAGGGGCTCACACCCACTAACAGTGAGGTCATGTCCTGAGCCAAAGTGGAGGCTTAACCAACTGAGCCACCCAGACGCCCCTCTTCCTTTTTTAAATAAATGCAAAATAAACCTTGTGTCCATTTAAACCTTGTGTCCATTTAGGCTTTTCACCGTGAATGCTACTTTGTACGCCAGATTTATCCCCCTGTTTTCTTTTTTGGCTTGTATTTCATTCATTCCTTCTTTGGGAACCACTGCCCCTACTGTGTACCAGATACCCCTTCTAGGTGCCGAGGGCATAGTGGGGAACAAACTAGACCAAATCGTTTACCCTTCTGAATTTACGTTCTAGTGCAGGGGAAAACGGAGTAAAAAAAAAAAAAAAAAAAAAAGATCAGTATGAAAATACAGTCTAAGTGTGTTTGATCTTTTCTTTTTAAAATGTCCTCCACATGCCCAGGCGGACGGGCAGCAGCAACATAAGGTGGGAACCTCTTAGAAACTTGGGGACCCGTCCTGAGCCCGCTGAATGTGCATTTGGGTTGCAGCAAGATGCCCAGGTGATTCAACATTCAGGTTTGAGAAGCACTGCGTAGACCCTACCGAGGGCTAGGGTTTTAGGGACATTAGGCAGCGAGGGGGTCCGGGAGGCCTCGCTGGGAACGAGTCCTTTGCGGCAGAGGACGTGAGCTCTGCAGACATTGGCAGGAAGAAGCTGCAAGGAATGCGAGGGCCCGCGGGCACCCGAGCTGCTGAAGGAGCATCCGGTCACAGCCGAGGCACCCTCGAGGTCTTTATTCCGGGCCCCTTGTTTTGGGTGTGTCCTCGGGCGCGGGTTCTGGCGCTGCAATTGAAGCGGGCTGCCCCCCGCCCCCCTCCCCATCAGACTGGCCCGGGCGCCCCCCTCCCCCCATCAGCCCGGCCCCGGGATTCAAGAAGCACCCAGCTCTGTGCTTCCTCGGGGGCACTCGCGAGTGAAGAGTGATCTGCCACTCCACCCAAAGCTCCCGGGGCTTTCCTTTGCGAATGCAGATTCTCCCCTGCCAGCAACCAGGCTTGTAGCAGAAGAAATCGCACAGCAACCCTTTGAACTGACTCCTTTCCCTTGGTTTCCTCACCCTCAACGTCCCTGCTTAAACTCCGCCTCTCACCCCAGCATCTCCCCCGTTTTCCCATGCCCTACCATCGAAACGCTTAGAAGAATAGACCACGCAAGTGGATCTGAAACCGAGATCGGGGCTGATGGAGACAATCACCCGTGCTTCAACGTGTGCTCGGCTTTCCGAACAAGAGGACGGTGGAGCGCGGCCCGGATCTGGTCTGACCCGACCAGGCTCCGCCGCCCAGTCTGGGACCTTGGGCGAATTCCTTTACCTCTCCAAGCTTTAATTTCCTCCCCTGTGAAAGGAGATAATAACACCATCTTCCCCGGGTTGTTCCGCGGCCCAAGTGAGAGCATTCCTAGGAAAGCGTTTTGTAAGTCATAAAGTGCTCAAACGCACGTGACCAACCGCAGCCCCCCGGTTACGGCTCCAGGACTCCTGTCGCGCCCCCACCCCGGTTACGGCTCCAGGACTCCTGTCGCGCCCCCACTCCGCCCCGCCCCGCCCTTCGGTTTCTGCAGCGCGGGACTTGCCCTAGAGCACGGTTACTGCACACACTGTCCTGGATTCCGCGTCTGGGGCCACAGGTTTCCCGGGGGAGGAACGGCCGGATGCGGAGGAGAGGACTGATTGGCTGCGGGGGAGGTGGGCCGAGCGGTGACGCGCGGCGCCAGGAGACTGCGCCGCGGGGTGCGCGGGGGGCCGGGGCCGGGGCCGGGGCGGGGCGGGAAGGGCGCGGCGGCACCGGGGGCGGGGTGGGAGAAGGGGGGCCGGGCGGCAGGGGGAGGAGCAGGGGAGGAAAGGGGAGGGGGCGGGGGGAAGAGGGGGAGGGGGAAGAGGGAGGAGGGTGGGACAGGGGACAGGGGTGGGGTGGGGAGGGGAGAGGGGCGGAGGCCTGGTCTCAGCCGGCGTGGCTGCGTCCCTCTTCCCGTGGAAGACGGTGGCTCTGGAGAACCATTACTGGCCCATCAGGGGACGGGACGGGGCGGCGCGGGAGGGGGCCGTCCTGGGCCGTCTAGGGCCCTCGGGGCCAGGCGTACCGGCGCCCGCTCAGCCTTGGCTCTGGCACCGTCGCCGCGCCCGGGAGGTTTCCGGTCACAGCACGTTTCTGGGCTTTTCGCTGCTTCCCAGGCCGTTCTCCAGCCGCCGCCCTTCCCTCCCTTAGCTGCTGGAACCTGCGCCCGAGGGGAGGGACGTCGGGGTCGTGTCCCTGGTGCTTGCTGGAGGGGTGGGGGGCACCCAGCGACCCACACACCTACTGTGCGCTCTGTGCGGTGCGGGTGAGTGGGATGGAGAGTGGAATACAGGCAACCAGGAGGACCCGGAGAGAGGGGCGGCTATGGGGAGTCGTTGAGGGGGCCTGAGCATGGAGGTGTGAGCTCCAGGGCGGAGGAGGCGTGGGCCCTGGGGGCGATCTAGCCTCTGGCGGTGGAGACGTGGGCGCCCCAGGCAGAAGGAGTGATGAGATGGAGGCAGGGACACGGGCTTGCTGGGGTCAAGGACTGGAGGAGTGGGAGGGCGCCCGGAGGTTCCAGGCTAGTCCACCCTGCGGAGTCCGCCCGGTGCAAGGCGACGCTCCCATGCCGGGCAACGTCACCGGGCCAAGGTAGCCTTTCTGAGCCGTGGGGTCTTCGTGAGTAGGCGGGACAATAGCTCACTGTTGTAAGGGTTTGTGATCTATGTGAATGGCACTGTTGTGGTTTTCCCAGCATCCCACTGCTTAACACACTTAGTCTTTTTCCCTTCTGGAAGGAGATGGAAGTTGATTTGTGGGGCTTCTCTGGATACTGGGAACACAGATAAGAGCCGAATAGAGTCCGACAGAATGGCTAAGCGGCCTCGGAATAGGTGCCCGACCTAGGTGGCCATCTGTTTCTGGGATGCACAGCCCCCTGCAGCCTCCCTCTACGTCAAGGTCAGGGTCTCAACTTGTTTATTCTTTTTAGAAGATTCTGAAACATCACAACAGAGGGAACTTACTGATACCGACTGCATCAGCACGGACACACGCACAAAGACACTCATTGGAGGGCATTATCTCTCTCATAGGTACACAGACCCGCCCAGGTTGTCCCCAGCCAGAATTCCTTGATTTGCAACTCCATGTTGGGTCTGGGGTTCTCGCTTGAATGGTGGAAACCTAACAGGGTCTGGGAGGTGGGACCCCAGAAATGCCCCAGTAGAGCCCTAGGCAAAACTTCTGGTTCCAGCTAGGTCCCTTGTCTGTGATGCAGCACAGAGCAGAGATACGTGCTCCGAGCCACACAGCCTGTGGTTTGGACTGTGTGGGATCTTGGCCCTGATGAGTCACTGAAACGTTGAGAGTACCCTGGTAAATCATTTCCATGACTCAGTTTTTCCACCTATAAATTAGGAGTAAGGATACTGGCCGTATTGCTTCCCTTAAGGGAGGTGCAGTCTTAAATGGCGCCTCCCACGCTAAGGCAGTTGTTGGATGGGACTCCCATCTTTATGGGATGCAGTGGGTGCCGCCTTCCAGTGAGATCAGTGCCCTGGCATGGCTGAGGCAACACGGAGGGGAGCCTGGAGAAGCCTGGCAGGGAGGGTGGTACCTCCCTGAAGAGAAGGGAGGAGGAAGGCTGGAGAGGTGTGGCCGATTTGGGGGGGAGAGGCATTGTGACACTGGGGTTCCCCCAGTGCCCTCTTCCCTGGGGCAGAGCAAGGCTGTGTGAGTGCCCGGATGCTGGCCAGGACAGGTGACGCTTCTCTTTGCAATACCCGTGGACCCTGATTTAGGAAGTAGTTTGACTGATGGCACGGTGTGGGGCCGAGCCATGTTCTGGGCACGTAGGTGTATGCCTTCCTTCCTGAGTGCAGCGGTCAGCCAAACCCTCCTGAGCCTGGCCCCTGCCTCCTTTCCTTCTCCAGGTAGGCCCTGCTTTGACGAAAGGCTCAATCTTTCTGTGGTTGTGCTTGTTTATTTATGTATTTTTGCGAGGGGGGGATGGGCAGACAGAGAAAGATAATCCCCAGCAGACTCCACACGGTCAGCACGGATCCCGATGCAGGGCTTGAACTCACAAACCGTGAGACCACGACTTCAGCCCAAATCAAGAGTCAGACGCTCAGTGACTGAGCCACCCAGGCGCCCCGAAAGGCTCGTTCTGGGAGGTCTTCCATAGCGTTTTACAAAATGTCAGGCCGGTTGGGTTTTGCTGATGTCAGCTTTTCACTGCCGCTGAAGCATCCCAGTGAACCCTTTGTCCTCTCAGCGCGATGCTGCCCCGCTCCTCAGCAAAGCTCATTTATTTGTTTTCACCCCTGCTATCCGCGCCTAGAATGTTCTCCCCGCTCTCCGACGGTCCTCTTGCAGGCCTCGCGCACGCCTCACCATTTTCAGTGCCTCCCCGACAGCTGCAGCCTTGTTCAGAGCGTTCAGAGCCCCTCCACACACGTCTGTGTGCTCGGGAGTGGCCTGCCCTTGTTTTATGTCAATGAATTTTAATTTTTCCTCCCCGGTGGAGATGCCACCAGATACGTCTTTGCCTTCCTACGGTACCCGGAGCGAGCCGAACGTGTCTTGGGCTCTCACTAGTCACTTGCGGGTGCCACCGGTAGATTGCACATCTGTCCTCCCCTTCTGCGTCTTTCCAGGGTAACAACTTCCTACCCCCCAAAACCTAGTGACTTCAAGCCGGCCGTTTGTGCGTGAACGGGCCATCTGCGTGGGGCTCAGAGAGGGGCAGTTTTGCCGCCTGGGGTCGCTTGTGAGGTGGCGGTCAGATGGGAGCCTATCGGGGAGGGTCCGCGGTGGCCTCACTCGCGTGGCTCGGTGGGTGCCGGCTCTCAGCTGGAGCCCCTCGGTTCTCCACGGAGCCCTCCACGTTTCCGTGGGCCAGGCCGGCTCTTAGCCGCACGGCTCCTTGGTTCTGAGTGGCCTTTCTCGCCAAGGCCCAGGAGGCACTTCTGCATTCTGCGGACTAAAAAAGTCACGGGGCCTCTGGAGGGTCATGGGCACCGTCTTTTGATAAGAGTGGCGAAAGTCACACTGCAAAAAAGGCACGCGGGATGCGAGGGATTGTTGTGGCTGTTTCACTAGCTCATCCAGAGAGGTAGGTCTTTTATTTATTTATTTTTAAATGTTTTTATTTTTAGAGACAGAGAGAGGGAGAGCAGGGGAGGGGCAGAGAGAGAGAGGGAGAGAGAGAAAATCCCAACAGGCTCTGGGCTGTCAGCACAGAGCCTGATGCAGGGCTCGAACCCATGCCTGTGAGATCATGACCTGAGCCGAAATCAAGAGCTGGTGACTGAGCCATCCAGGCATCCCCAAGGGAGACATGTCTTTTGGGAATGTCATTGCGCCATAGCCCGAGAGGGCCCACTTCCCTTTACGTGACACGCCCCCCCCCATACTCCCACCCTCTTAGCTCCCCAGACCCGCCTCCCCTCCAGCACCACGGCCTGGGGACCAGGTGGACCGGATGCGAAGCCTGAGCCAGAGGTTTGTGATTCTGCCAGGATTCTGTGGGGAGCGCACAGGGGTGGAGAGAGGGAGGCCCCCCAGGAGATGAGGGGAAGAAGAGAGAGCCCAGAGGGGCCACTGACACCCACCTGGAGAGGGTCGGTGCCGACCGACGTGGTCCAGAAAAAAAGTTAGCGACCGTGGGGTGCCATCCTGTGGTCTCTGTGTCAGACTAGGACTGCTTTCTTTCTGGCCGTGGAGTTTACCTTCCGGCTTTCCATCCACTAGGGGCACAGGTGCAACAGATATCGCCGTAGATGTTAAAAAATTTCACTCTAATAGAAAATCCAGAAGGGCTGTGTGTTTACATGGTGACTTGAGACTTTTCAGGTAGAAAAAAACCCACGGTCTCTCATCCCGATACTTCCCTGAGAATCAGAGAGTGAAACTGGTAGGTGCCGCTGGGTGATTCCAAGCCCCCTCTGCTAGTGGAAAGGGTGCTTCCGGGCGAGGGCAGCCCCTCAGCGTCACTGCAGGGTCCCCAGCACGTTTAGTCCTTCGCTGCTTCTGCGGCGTTCTGGGCCTGAGCCCCTCCGGCCTCAGCCCTCATGTGGGAAGGGGCCAGACCCCTCTAGGGGGCCAGACTCAGCTCAGCTATCCCTGGAGGCAGATCTGGAGCAGCCCAGGAAGCTGCGATAGCACAGAGGGCTGGGAACTTTGCTTTCCTTGGCACAGTGCCCTCAGTTTCGGTGACTGAGCGGCACGTGAACTCCAGAGGATGAACCGGTTGAAAACATTTGTGCAAAACATGTGTCCACCTCGGCCGGAAGGAACCCGCGCTCCTAGGGCAAACGGCTGGAGCGAGGAGAGGACAAGAGGAGCCTACAATATTCTGTTGTTATGAAGACGTGCTCAAAGATCGATGGGGACATTTCTAAAGACATAGAGGCTAGCTTAAGGGGGCTCCCACCCCCAGCCCGCCTCCCCAGGCCAGAATGAACTGTCGTCCTACAGAAGAGTGAACTAACAACTCCGAGTAGATGTGGAGAGCTTGGTTTCTAGACCTGGGTTTGAATCTTGCCTCTAACTAGTTAGGTGACCTTGGATATGGTCATTCATCTTAAAAAAAAAAAAAAAAGTCAATGGGGCACCTGGGTGGCTCAGTCGGTTGAGTGTCCGACTTCAGCTCAGGTCATGATCTCACGGTTCGTGGGTTCAGGCCCCGTGTCCGGCTCTTTGCTGACAGCTCGGAGCCTGGAGTCTGCTTTGGATTCTACTCCTCCCCCCTCTCTCTCTCTCTGCCCCTCCCCTGCTCATGCTCTGTCTCTGTCTCTGTCTCTGTCTCTCTCTCTCTCTCTCTCAAAAATAAAATAAAAACATAAAAAAAAATTTTTAAATGTCAAAGACCTACAGAAAAGTTGCAAGTAAAACAAAAAAAATTCCTTTGTTCCCCCTGCTGAGCCCTCAAGAGTAAGTTGCTGGCCTGGCTACATCGTGCCCCAGTGCCTTAGCATGTATTTCCCACCAATAAGAACCTTCTACTTGTGTAGGACGCAGCCATCAAAATCAGGACGTGGACATTAATACCGCCATACCTGGAGAGCTATCATTCGTTCCAATAACGTTCTTTATAGCAGAGGATCTCACCGAGGGTCACACGTTGCATTTGGCTCGACGTGAACTTGTTCTTCAGCCTTGACCTGCGTAACCCTGCTTCACGCTGCTGTGCATTACACGTCAGTTGTTTTGTGGACTGTCCTCAGTTTGGGCTTGTCTAAGGTTTCCTCTTGATTGGATTCGGTCTATGAGTCTTTGGCAGGAACATCACAGAAGTGACTGCGTTGTGTTCACGCACACAACGTGCGCCTGTCGGGCCTGTCGGGCCCGTTCCCCGATTCCACTTGGAACCATTACTGGAATGATTGCTCTTGCCATTTGATGAAGCCCATGTCTGCCAAGCTCTGTCCACTGTAAAGTCACTTTTTTCCATTGCAATTATTGCACGTTTTGTGGGGAAGTCCTTTGAAACCTGTTTTTCGGGGCGCCTGGGTGGCTCAGTCGGTTAAGCGTCCGACTTCAGCTCAGGTCATGATCTCGCAGTCTGTGAGTTCGAGCCCCTCGTCGGGCTCTGGGCTGATGGCTCAGAGCCTGGAGCCTGTTTCCGATTCTGTGTCTCCCTCTCTTTCTGCCCCTCCCCCGTTCATGCTCTGTCTCTCTCTGTCCCAAAAATAAATAAACGTTAAAAAAAAAAAAAAAGAAACCTGTTTTTCATGCACCTTTAGTTCACTTGTCTATTTATTTACAGGGGTGTGGCATCACGGATCCCTGTGCTGTTCCGTGGGTTGTCATCCATGTTTGTCGTGTTTTATTTTGACACTCAAATTGTCCTCCGTCAGGCCTCTTGGAGCTGGCTGCTGCGTCCTTTTGGAACGTCCCCGTCAATCTTTGAGCACTTTCCTGCACGAAGAGTATGCGAATATTCTAGGTGGTTTGTATCTTCTCTCGGCCATTTGTCCCCATAGCTGCTGGTTCTTTTTAGCAGAGAATGAATTCAGAAACCGAGATTTGGGGGGTAGGTATGCTTGTTACGGGTGGGGCGTTGTGGCCCCCAGGCCCTCTCAGCGGACAGAGCTAAGGATGTACATCAAGATATGTTCGTACGTCTACATCTATACATATACATCATCTATTTCTGTGTCTGCCTGTAGTGTTGCAAACAGTGACCTCATACCAAGACCCCAGTGGCGATCTAGACCCACAGGATCCGTCCTAGTGCCCTCCCTTTACTTTTTTGACTCTTTTGCCCAACAGAGGGACATCTGGCTTGCATGGTCTGTAATACGAGTACTTAACCTCCGCTTCTGGTAACGAGTCTCCCACCACCGCTGGATCCCTCCTCTGTAGGGAAGCCGTCCTCACCTGGCTTGGGCTCCAGCACCCCACAGCCCCTTCCGCACCCTGCTCAGGATCTCATACCCCATGCTGTCCCCCCACAACTTCTGCATGGGCTCCCTCCTCGATCTGCTCTGGTTCTGACATCTCGCGCTGGGGCACCCCGTTCAGGGCCTAATACCCCACACCGAGTCACCCCCTGACCCAAGAAGCCCTTCTACCCTCCTGCAGATAGGCTTTGCATCTGCTCGGGGTGAAGAAGGGGCTCCGGCACCCCAGTCTAGACCCCTTGCCACCCTCTGTGTGGACACCTACCTTTCTAGGCCTCGGCCGGTGGTGTTCGGACTGAGTTATTCAGGAAGGAAAGGGAAGAGACAGAGCCACGTGTTAAATCTTAGGCCTCGGATTGCTCATGAGTAAAATGAGCGTAATAATGGTTCCCATGGAATATGGGCGGGGGAGAGAGAACCACATGAGATCACATATGTGAGGTGCTTCCTCGGCCCGATGCCTGGCACAGGGTGGATGTTCACTGTCAATGCCATCATTCTTACCGCACGCTAACGTTCCCGATTTTACTGTATCACTTGGTGGGCACGTGGTAGAGACCTACTGGAGAGAAGGCAGGAGGAGTGGGTGCAAACGGCACGTGTGCCAAGAGAGGACCCATGCCTCTTTTTTTTTTGTTTTTAATTAGGCTTCGTGCCCAGTGCAGAGCCCAACACGGGGCTTGAACTCACAACCCCGAGATTAAAACCTGAGTTGACCGTTGTTGCACTATCTGCTAACTAACTTCGGTGTAAATTTATTAAACATGCTTATTTATTTCTGAGACAGAGAGAGACAGCGCATGAGTGGAGGAGGGGCAGACAGAGAAGGAGACACAGAATCCAAAGCAGGCTCCAGGCTCTGAGCTAATAGCACAGAGCCCGACGCGGGGCTCCACCTCAAAGACCGTGAGATCGTGACCTGAGCCGAGGTCGGACACTCAACCGACTGAGCCACCCAGGCACCCCAACTTGGATGTAAATAAAAAAAAAACAAAAAACAAACACCCAAGTTGAGATCAAGAGTTGGACCCTTAACTGACTAAATCAACCAGGCACCCTGCCCTCCCCACCTCCCTTTGCCTCTTTCTTAATAGAATAAAGACACTCATTATATCATCTAACTTAAAATACAGGAGTAGGGGGAAAAACTGGGAGGAAACATTTTAATATGTTAAGTGATTATCTTTTTTGGTGGGATTACGTGACTTAATATTGGCGTGTGCGTTGGTCAAAACGCATTCAATAAATATTATTCAAACTTAGAAAAACTATTCAGAAGGATCCTGGTTAACTTCAGCATAATTTATTGAAAAGTGCTCTCAGCCCGAGTGGTTGGTTGTGGGTTTTTTTGTTTTGTTTTGTTTTTGTTTTTCTTCTGCCTGGTAGGTTCTAGAGATTCAGATCCTGGTGCTTCCATTTCCCAGCTAGATGACCATGGGTAAGTTAGTTAACTTCTCTTTGCCTTTGCTTTTTTTGTTTTGCAGAGCAAGGAATCTTACAGTGCCTAATTCAGGGGTATTTATCAGTTAAATGAGATATTGCTTACAGAGCACCTGCCACGGAGTAAGCCCACAAATATGTTAGCTATTGATGTTGTTATTATTTCATGGGAAGGAATGCGGTGAGTGGTTCCCCAGAGGAGAGAATTCTTCTGTGACTCGTCTCAGCTATGCCTCCCCTTGAGTTCGTGGCTTGTGACTAACCCAGAGACTTCAGGCAGCTGGGCCTCCCGTGGGGCAACAAGTGGTGGCAAGGGTGACAAAGCCAGTCTGGGGAAGTGTTTGCTTCACTTCCTGGAAGGGATCCAAAGAGATCAGTTCCTTCACAGACTCAGCAGCCTGGTGGTAAGACACCGTGAGTGCCACCTACAGGACAACGATGTAGCTCCGTCTGAGTTGGTGTCCAGTGTGGTGGGAATCACTCATTCATTCATTCATTCATTTGGCTGTTAGTTCTATATATATATGTATATATATATATTTTTTTTGAAGTAGGCTGTTTGTTTTTTGAAGCAGGCTTCACACCCAGCACTGAGCCCAAGATGAGGCTTGAATTCACAACCCTGAGATCAAGACCGGAGCTGAGACCAAGAGTCAGATGCTTAACCGACGGAGCCACCCGGGTGCCCCATCGCATATGTTAATTAAATGCTTGCTATGTGTCAGGCTCTGTTATAGGCAATGGGATACAGCCATTAAAACGCAGCTGCTTAAAAAAATTTATTGCAAAATTAAAAATGCAATTAATAAGGGACAGAAATATCTGTACACTCATGTTTGTGACCACGTTGTTCACAATAACCCAAAAGGTGGGAGCAACCCAGGTGTCTGCTGATGGACGAATGGATGACCAGAATGTATGTACATGCAAAAGAATATGATTCCGCCTTAAAAACGAAGGGAATTCTGGCATATGCTACAATATGGACAAGCCTGGAAGACATTGTACTAAGTGACATAAGCCAGTCACAAAAGGACAAATACCGCGTGATTCATTTGAGACACCCTAGAGTAGCCACTTTCAGAGACAGCAGAATGGTGGTTGCCAGAGGCTGAGGGATGCGGGGAGTGGTGGAGGGTTAGTGTTTACTGCGGACCGAGTTTCAATTCGGAATGATGAAAAAAGCTCTGAAGATGGACGGTGGGGATGGCCGCACAACAAAGAGACGGCGCGCTTAGTGCCACTGAACTGGACAGGTAAAAATGGTGACAATGCAAGCCTTATGTTGTATATATTTTACCACGGTTTTTTCAAATGTGACAAAATAACGACAACACCTGTAGATAGTGGAATAAAGCACAGAAATCAAGTTCATGACAGCATTTACCTAACAGGTTTAGCTTTCACAAATTGTTTTCTTTTAAAACGTTTTGAACACGGGGCTCCTGGGGTGGCTCAGTTGGTTGAGCGTCTGACTCTCGGTTTTGGCTTAGGTTGGGGCCTCACAGTTTGTGGGATCGAGCCCTGCATCAGGCTCTGTGCTGACAGTGAAGGGTCTGCTTAGGATATTCTCTCTCTCTCTCTCAAGATAAGTAAATAAATTAAAATAAATAAAACTAAAAAATAAAACTTTTTGAGCAAGCACTTCACTGCACAAGATGTATGGATAATAAATAAGATGTGAGAAGATGCTCAACATCATCAGTCATTAGAAAAATGTAACATAAAACCATAATAAGACATGATTACATAACTAAATGGCTAAAATTAGGGGCGCCTGCATGGCTCAGTCAATTGAGCAGCCAACCTTGACTCAGGTCATGATCTCGAGGTCCATGGGTTCGAGCCCTGCATTGGGATCTGTGCTGATGGCTCAGAGCCTGGAGCCTGCTTCGGATTCTGTGTCTCCCTCTCTCTGCCCTTCCCCTGCTCATGCTCTGTCTTTCTGTCTCAAAAATAAACATAAAAAAAAATAAAATTAAAATAAAATTAAAAAAATAATAAAATTAAAGAGGTTGACCATACCCAGTGTTGATGAGGATGGAACTCTCATACACTCCCGGTGAGAATGTTAAAATGGCACAACCACTTTGGAAACCAGTTTGGCACTTTGTTTAAAAAGTTAGACATATACTGCTATCTGATGCAGCCAGATTTACCTGGGAGAAATGAAAGCATATGTTCATACAAACAGGAAAAAATACAAATGTCCATCAACAATAAAAGGATAAAGGCTCCTGGGTGGCTCACTCGGTTTAATGTCCGACTTGCTCAGGTCATGATCTTATGATCCGTGAGTTTGAGCCCCGCATCGGTCTCTGTGCTGATGGCTCAGAGCCTGGAGCCTGCTTCCGATTCTGTGTCTCCCTCTCTGCCCCTCCCCTGCTCACGCTCTGTCTCTCTCTCTCTCAAAAATAAATAAACATTAAAAATATATTAAAACAAGGGGTGCCTGGGTGGCTCAGTCAGTTAAGCATCCGACTTTGGCTCAGGTCATGATTTCGTGGTTTGTGAGTTTGAGCCCCACGTTGGGCTCTGTGCTGACAGCTCAGAGCCTGGAGCCTGCTTCGGATTCTGTGTCTCCCTCTCTCTCTGCCCCTCCCCTGCTCATGCTCTGTCTCTCTCTGTCTCAAAAATAAATAAAACATTAAAAAAGTTTTAAAAATATATATTAAAACAATAAATGGATACACAAACTGATACGCTGACAGTAGAATACTACTCAACAATAAAAGAAAAAGGATGAACGATTGCTACTACATGGATGAATCTCAAAATAATTAGGCTGGGGGGAAAAAAAGGCAGGCAAAAAAGAGTATATACTGTATGATTACATTTATATAAAATTCTAGAAAATGTTAACTAATATATGATGACAGAGAACCAATCAGTGGTTGCCTTCAAATGAGAGACAAGTCAGGGAAGGCCGGAAGAAGACACACAAGGGGACACAGGGAAATTTGGGGGGGGAGAGACAAATCCTTTTTCTTAATTGTGGTGATTCTTTTATGGGTGTGTACACTTACATATGCACAGCCTATGACATGTCGATTGTACATTAGTAAAGCTGTTAAAGCCAAAATTGAAACAAAGGCAATGCACAGAAACAATCCAGTAAGCAAAGGGCAGGAAAACCATAGGGGTCCCCAGGGACACAAGGTGGGGCTGTGCGTGCTGGTGGTGGCGGTCAGGTGGGGCTTCAGAGAAGCTAGCTGAGAATGAATATGTGTTGTCAGGCAAAATGCGGGAGAGGGGAGGGTCTTTCCTATGGTGGACGAAATGTGTGGGAAGACTCACAGGCCCCAAAGAGCCGGGGGCTGGAACTCTGTGTGGCTGGAACTCAGGGCACGGGGCGGTAGAGAGAGGGCCAGAGAGAGCAGCCGAGACCAGCTATGGATGTGGATTTTCTCCCGAGGTCAGTGGAGACGGACTACAGGCAACCAGGGGGTTATCGTGTGCGCGGTCTAGAAAGACGTTCTGGCTGCAACCTGAGAGGTGAGCTGGAGGGGAGTGGAGGGCAGGCAGGAGTCTGGGAGTTGGGTGAGGACATTTAACTGGTGGGGGGAGTGGCCCAAGACAAGAGCAGTTGGGATATACTACTTCGTGGCACATTTTCAGGACCCTGGAGAGTTAGGACCTTTGATGTCAGCTTTACAGAAGAGCAAACGGCGACTTGAAGGACCGAGCCTCCGAGTGGCTGGTGATGCTGTGAGATGCAGAGAGGCCCAAGATTTGGCCCTGATGTTTAGCTGTCTGTGAAGCAGCTGAGAGAATGCGGCAGCTGGGAGAGAGGCCAGTGGGGAGAACCCCATTGATCTGGTGGTGAAATCCTGCCCACCAGGCATCTGCCTTACAGTGGTTGCCGCGGAAACATTAGATGTAGACCCAGAAGCATCTAGTCGGCCCCTCTTGTTAAAGATGATGACAAGGACAAGACGGGGAAGTGATTTGCTGACTTTCCTACTGGCAGCAGGGTAAAATACAGAACACGAAATGGACTACTTTAGCCATTTTCAGTGTAAGGTTCCGGGACCATATCTACATTCATAATATTGTGCAGAAGCCATCACCCCGCATCTCCAGGAAGTCCTCATCATTCTGAACTGAAACTCTGTACCCACCACAGTAACCCCCTTCCCTCCCCAGACCCTGGTAATTACTATTCTACTTTGTCTCTATGAATTTAATTAGATACGTGGGATCATGCATACATACATAGTGGAATCATGCAATATTTGCCTTTTTGTGACTGGCTTATGTCACTCAGCGCGATGTCTTCAAGGCTCATCCGTGTTGCGGCATGTGACAACATTGCCTTCCTTTTTCAAGCCGAACAATACTCCATGGTCTGTACCTTCCACATTTTGTGTCTCCATCCATCTGTTGGTGGACATTGGGTTGCTTCTACCTTGTCGTTACTGTAAATAATGCCGCTGTAAATGCAGGTATACTGGAAACCTTTGTAGATATGGATTATTGGTATTTAGTGAAGAAGACAGACTTTGGCTGGTGAGTTTCAGGTAAAAGGGAAGGAAAAAGGGGGGAGAGAAATATTTTCCCTGGAAGTCAACTATAAGTACTCTTTGTGCCTAAATACTTTTGGACTTATTCTAGGCAATGTTCCCCTTGGCTGTCATCCTGAATATGGTCCGTTAAGCCTGCAAGTGTGTCCAGCTCTAGTTAGAAGAACAGGTGTAGGAGAACGCCTTTCATCAGGGCACAGATTTGCCTTGGGACACTTCTCCCGGGGGGGTTCTCTGGTCTTCTAGGAAAACCACCAAAAGGCCAGCTGGCCTGTTCCACCAGGCTCCGTGATGGCAGGATCATGTCTGTTCTGTCTGTTTTATTAACTAGTGAATCTCCAGCACCTCGAACACTGCCTGGCACTCAAAACTTTGTCAAATGAATGTGTCTTCCGCTGATCAGACCTGCTGTGCGCTCCTGGGGAAGTCGTATCTCAGGAAAAGAAGAGGTCGCTGGACTAGAGGCAGACTCAGGAGCTTACCCAGGCTCCGATGCTGCCTGACATGTGATGTGGCCTTGGCTTGTCCTTTGTACTTCCCGGCTTCTCATCGCTCGGCTGGTGGAAACGACAACCTGCTTGGGCTGAGCTCACCAGGTGTCATGAGCAGTGAGGGGCTCATGTGAATGAAAGCGTTGTGCAAATGAATGCCATGATTGTGTCAAATCCTGGCCCCTCTTCTGTCCTGCATTGACAACTAACCTTCACCTGTGGGCACCTCTCACGTCTCGTCACCTCCCCACAAGCAGCACCCACTCCCAGCCTCCTTTTCTCATTGTATCTCTATTTTCTTGGTCTTTTGTGCCTGCAAATCGAGTCATGTCTAGCTCCTCCCTCTCTCTGGCACCCCCTTCTCCTGCCCCGAGTCTCGGAGTCTCGAGTCGAGTCTCGACTCTCGAGTCGCTACTTCTTTTCCCTCCTGGCCCTGGTTTCCACTGCCGCCCTCCTCCTCAGGAGTCCCTCCCTCCAGTCTGACCACTGCCAAAGCTTTGACCGTCTTCTGCCTCTTGACTTTTCTGCTGCCGGCAAGAACCTCCAACATGCAGCTCTGATTTCATCGTGCCTCTGCTCAAAAACACCTAATGATGCTGAGACGCACAAGGATGCCCCCTATCAAAAGCACAGAGGGGCGCCTGGGTGATTTTGGCTCAGGTCGTGATCTCACAGTTCATGAGTTCGAGCCCCGTACCAGGCTCTGTGCTGAGAGCGCAGAGCCTGCTTGGGATTCTCACTCTGCCCATTCTCTCTGCCCCTCCCCTGCTTGCACGCTCTCTCTCTCTCTCTCTCCAAATAAATAACCAAAAAGTTTTTTTTTTAAAGGACACAGAAAATAACAAGTGCTGGCGAGGCTGTGGAGAAATCGGAACCCTCATGCACTTACAAATGTAAAATGCCACTATAGAAAGCAGTATGGTGGTTCCTCAAAAATTAAAAATGGAGTTACCATACGATGCAGCAATCCTGCTTCTGGGTGTGTCCCCAAAAGGACTGAAAGCAGGGACTCAAAGAGATATTGGCACACCCATGTTCATAGCAGCACTATTCCCAATACTCAAGAGGCAGAAGGAACGCAAGTGTTTATCAACAGGTGAATAGATCAACAAGAGGTGATGAATACTTATCATGGAATGTGATTCAGCCTTGAGAAGGAAGGATATCCTGTCACATGTTACAACACGGATGAATCTTAAAGACCTTATGTTGGGGCGCCTGGGTGGCTCAGTGGGTTAGGCGTCGGACGTTGGCTCAGATCGTGATCTCACGGTTCATGGGTTCGAGCCCCACATCGGGCTCTGTGCTGACAGCTCAGAGCCTGGAGTCTGCTTCGGATTCTGTGTCTCCCTCTCTCTCTGCCCTCCCCCCCACTCATGTTTTCTCTCTCTCTGTCTCTCAAAAATAAATAAATATTACAGAAGCAATATCATGTTAAGTGAAGTAAGCCAGTCCCCCACCCCCCAAAATAAAAACAAATACTGTAGGATTCCACTTAAATGAGGTGCCTGGAACAGTCAGAGATTTACAGAGACAGGAGGTAGAATGGGAGTTACCTGGCACACGGGGGAGGGAGGAGAGAGGGTTTGTTGTTTACCGGGTTCAGAGTTTCCCATTTGCAAGGTGAAACACTTCTGGAGATCTGCTTCACAGCAAAGTGAACATACTTAACACTCCTGAACGGTCCACTTAAAAACGGTTCAGAGGCTCAATTTGACATCCTGTGCTTTTCACCACAATGTTTAAAAATGACTGCAGGGTGAATGGGCTAATTCTGTCTTCGGCACCCTGGCCCTTCCGGGCCGTCCCCACGTCTGTTCTCTCGCTTCCCTAACCTGGGCAGGCCCTAAACATCCTGGCCTCTCTGTCTCTGTGAGCCCCGCTCCCTCTGGCTGGAACATTGAATTTCACTCCTCCCCACTCTGGTGAAATCCTGTGCTTCAACCACCCACTTCAAGTGCTCCACTGTGCTATTTCTGCGGTTCGTCCACACTGCCGCCACTGGCCACGCGGCTCTGGGCGTGGAGGGGTTTCCATTCCTTCCTTTGCGCCCCGCACGAGACTGAATTCCCCAGGGCGGCGAGGATGCACATGCTGCGGCTCCCAGCGCCATCCCGTCCAGCCAGCCGTAGGGGGCAGCTGGTTTGGGGAGGGGTGCGCTCCTGGCTTCCCCATGCGGCCCTTTCTGGACGCTCCTTCCCTGTCTGTCTGGGTCTTGTGTGCTGCCCTCATCCCCTTTCTGGGGCCCGAGCTGGCGGAGGGCGAAGCCTGGATTCTCTTCTTTGCCCGGCCCAAGGCGCCTCGCGCAGGGCCCGGCTGGGAGGGGCTGCACGAACGTTCGATGGTTACAAAACCGGGCGAGAATCCACCGCCCCTGGATCTGTTGCCTCGCTCCCTGACGGGAGGCTGAAAAGAAATGGACGGGGCTCCTCTTTCTCCCGCCCTCTGTGGATTGTAGGCTCCCGGGTCACAGCCGCTTCAGCATTTCTTTGTGTCGCCGCCGCAAGTGCGGCTGCCAAGGCTGCCGAGAAAACAGGACGGAGGAGGTGCCTCGAGCATCTCAGAGGCTTGTACTTGTTGCCTCCAGCGCGACCAGCCAGAGGCCTTTTCATTAGACCAGACGTGTTGGCTCCGGGCTGGCCGGGCTTCCTGTCACTGATGGAGTCTGTTTAACATCTCAGCTGGATCTGGCTGAGCTGGAGATCCCGGGGAACGGGGCCGGTCCGCCGTGGCGGATCTGCACATGAGCATCTTGGATGTGGCCTGGCAGCTTCTCTCGGAGTCTGCCTTCTCCTCGGAAGCTCATCGGCGGGGCGTGGGGGTGGGGTTGTTGGTTCTTCCCATCACCGAAGAGAAACCAGACCTCCCCTCCACAGAGGAACGGGCTGAGTTAGGTCTGGGTTTTTCTGGAATCGTGCGGACGATCATTGTTTTCTTCACTGGAGTGGAGATTAAGTGCTCCATGCAGCAGTGAAACACGATGTAAGTTTTATATCTTTGTCAAGCCTTTTAAAGGGAAATTCACTAATCTTGAAACTCCTCTGGGCAGCCCCTTGCTCTTATCTTTGTGCTACATGAGCTGCGGGGAAACGGAGAGGCAAGATGTTCCAGCTGGGAACACAGTCTTCTATTTCTGAGCAACATCAGTCACTGACTTTAGGCAGAAGCCACCTGTGTGGGCAGCGTCTGGAAACCTCCCCGAGGTCCTCTGTGGCGGGGAGCGGATCTCCACATAACCATTTCTTATCTTCCAGTCTGCTGGCACTTTGGCCTTGTTGCTGGTTCCTGATCGTCAGTTCCCACTTTGAACTGAGACTTTCGTATTAATCACGCTTTTTTATTTTCTGACGCTTTGCTATCTGAGGCCTTGCTGATGCTGGAGGGACTGCTCCTCCCAGGGCTGGTCAGTTTCCAGAGCCAGCGCTTTTCATGTGCAGCCCCACCAATCCAGTGAGTCCACACCCCAACCATTTCCTGAATCAGGCTCTCACATTCCCCATCACTAGCTACCTGCCCTAATCGCCCCGGGGCCAGGTACCGGACAACTGGGGACAGTTCCTATGACCCAGAGCGCACCCCAAATTTTCAGCCTAGCCACTCCTGAACTTGCCCCTGTGCTTTGCTTTTCCGGCAAAAGCCACAGGAATGGCTCTTGCTCATGTTTTCTCCTTGCTTCCTCTGTCTCCTGAGCCACCCTGGTGCTTCTCCATGTGTTCCTGCATAGCCATGCCCTGTCCCCTAGTTTTAGGTGTGTGTGAGTGTGAAAAACCTCTTCCTTCATGGCAGTCCCTACACCTGAGTAAAACAATCCCAGGTACAACTTACTACAACTTTCAGCCTCTCTTTGGCTCAGATATTAGTAATTCCTGGTGACACTCCAAATAGGACTTGGTTCCTTGTCCCTGGCCTTGACTCTTTAGCCAAAGATTAGGCTTGTCATCTGACTTTTCACGCTGCCTGCTGTCCTTTCTCTCTAGCCAATGTCAAACTAGACGCAACAAGCAGAGCTGAACTTACACTTGGAAGAGAAGTTTACCTTCACGGTGTAATTGGAGTTGCCCTAGAAAGGCCCCCAAATAAACCCACTCTGATGCCTAAAGTTTTCCCATCACCAAATCGTCCCTTTTCCTTGACCATCATCCTCTGCTTTCTCTCTCTCTCTCCGTCTCTCTGTTTTGAAATATGCGTTCTCAATTGCTTTCCCCTTATAATAAAAGAATAGAGATTGGATAAAAGTGATATGTGAATCTATGCCTTCTCTTATCCCAAATCCAATGAAATCACAAAAAAACCATGTTTTTAAGAGGGAGGGCCTCCAGGTCCAAATACACGAGTTCCCCTCTACGTGTGCCGAGAGCATCTAGAAGAATGATGCATTTCTCATTAGCACTAGATTTTGATAGGAAAAAAAAAAATGAGTTTTAGGTTAAAGGATATCATCAAAACATAGAACTGTCATGTAGAATTTCCAAACCGTAGAAGAAAAATACAATCTAATAAGAGCCAGAAAAGAAATAAAATAAAGAATGAGAAAGTATGGCAAGTGTAAAACTCAAACGATAATCAGGAACGAATCTAAGTCCATCAGTAATCCCAACAAATTAAAGTGGGTTACAAAAGTCTAAGAAAGTGTCGGGATGCTTGGGTAGCTCAGTCGGTTGGGCATCCGACTTCGGCTCAGGTCATGATCTCATGGTCCATGAGTTTGAGCCCTGCACGGGGCTCTGTGCTGACAGCTCAGAGCCTGGAGCCTGTTTGGGGTTCTGTGTCTTCCCCTCTCTCTGCACCCCCACCCCCCACACTCTGTCTCTGTCTCTCTCAAAAATAAATAAACGTTAAAAATTTTTTAATTAAAAAAAATTCTAATAGAGTGTCTCAGATTGGGTTAAGGAAAAAAAAAGCCTCAAATCCAGGAATATACACTTTAAAGGAAAACTTCTTAAAATAAAACATCTTTAGGACAGTTGAAAACAAAACATGAAGAAAGGTGTTTTAAGCAAATGTTAATGAAAAGAATGTATCAGACAAATAGAATTCAAAGTGAAAATTATTATGAGAGAAGTTTTATTTTGTATTTATAAAAGTTATAATTCATCAAGGAGTTATACTAGTTATAAATCCTTATGCACCCAAACATCTAACTTTAAAACATAGTCAGCATAAACTGACAGAAATATAAAAAGAAATAAATGAATTAATAATCATAGTGGTCATAATAAATGAATTAATAATCATAGTGGTCATAGTCATTGATAGTTTTCAATCATAGATTGAAAACACTCCTCTTTCATATATTGGCAAATAAAGTAAGCAAAAATTAAGTGAGGATACAGAGGGTTTGAATAAATGAACACATTTTACAAATAACTATATGTAGAATTTTATATGCAATGAAGAGAGCCTACGTTATTTTCACACACTTAAGGTAACTGAATAAAAATTAGCTACCAGGTCACAAAGAAAATCTCAATTCCAAAAAGGCCGGATGGCCACAACAATAAAAATGATTGTTAAAGAAAACAAAACATGAATACATTCATATGCTAATTTAAGAAAGAATAGAAACCTGTGGGTAGTGACTATCTCCTGGGAAGAGTTGGAGGTTGGTCTGGAAAGTTTTACATATAGCCTCATGAAGGAAGTATTTGCTTGAGTTTTTTTTTTTTATTATTAAGTGTGTAAAGTATTTTGAAGAGTCTAAAGTGATAATTATATAAAATAACAAATGAGGGCCACTGGTTGGCTCAGTCGGAGAAGAGTGCGACTCTTGATCTCAGGGATGTGAGTTCAAGCCCCACTTTGGGTATAGAGAGTACTTAAATAAATAAAACTTAAAAAATAAGTAACAAGTGGATAAGATATATAAGGAAGAAAATATCGCTATTTTTCAAAACCTGTGGATGAAGACAAAGCAGTAACCAGAGGGAATGTGTAGCCTCAAGTACACCTATTGGAGAATAATAAACATAGAGCATAAGGGCACTAAACTAAAGGGTTCAACCAAAAAAGGCTTTTTTAAGCCTCTTCAAAACTAAAAGAAAGGCTAATCCGAATAAAAGTTTCAAATGTTGAAGTCATAAGACTGTTATTTGCAGTTACTATAATTATCTACTGTAAACATCCTAGAGAATCAGCCAAAACACCCAGTAATCCAATACAGAAGAATCAAATAATGTGATGTTTTTGCTCCTTATTTGGATAAACTCTAGAATTTCCACTGGTGGGTGCCTGGGTGGCTCAGTCAGTTAAATGTCAGACTCTTGATTTCAGCTCAGGTCATGATCTCACAGTGCGTGAGTTTGAGTCCTGCATCTGGCTCTGTGCTGACGATGTGGAGCCTGCTTGGAATTCTCTCTCCCTCCCTCTCTGCCCCTCCCTGCTGATACACTATCTCTCTTTCAAAATAAATAAATGAGCTTAAAAAAAAAAAAGGATTTCCTCTGTTTGTAGGGAGGTGGGGAATAGGCACTCACACACAGTACTGGGGGGCATGTAAATTGGCCCGTCTTTGAGGGCAATTCAGCAGAATCCATCAACTTTTTTTTTTTTTAATTTTTTTCAACGTTTTTTATTTGTTTTTGGGACAGAGAGAGACAGAGCATGAACGGGGGAGGGGCAGAGAGAGAGAGAGAGGCAGACACAGAATCGGAAACAGGCTCCAGGCTCCGAGCCATCAGCCCAGAGCCTGACGCGGGGCTCGAACTCACGGACCGCGAGATCGTGACCTGGCTGAAGTCGGACGCTTAACCGACTGCGCCACCCAGGCGCCCCTCCATCAACGTTTTAAAAGCACTTATCCTTGGACAATTGCCCTTGTAGCAATCCTAGAATGATACCATCACGTGTTCCCCCAGGAAACTTGTACAAGGAGTTCACTGCAGCGTTGTTTGAAATGGGGAGATTTAAGAGCAGTCTTGATGTTTCTCAACAGAAACAAAAATCATCATGTACGTATCCTGTGGAATATCATGCAGAATTAGAAAGAGCGATATAAACGCACTTACAGAAAATCTCCAAGACGTATTGTGAATTAAAAACATACACAAATAGAGGAAGAGGAGGAGAAAAAAACCATACACAAGTAAAAAAAAAAAAATAGCTGTTTTGTCAGATACAGCCGTTAGCAGTTAGCAGACCCCAAAGCAATTGCCACACTGCCTCCTTGATACTCACTCCCCTCGTGGTTGGAATGCTTGCCTTTCAGTCTTCTGCTGCATCCAGAGGTGGCCACGTGCCATATTTGGCAAATGAAACGTATATGGAATTCTGTTGGTAGGTTTCTGGAAAATCTTTGCTTTTCTGATCAAAAGGTCAGATACAGCAGTCCTTCCGTCTTCTTCTAGCCTGAATACAGACAGGTGGACGGCCAGAGGGGGGAGAGTCCTCTTGCAGCCACGAGGTCACAAACGTGGGCGAAAGTTCCGGAGAATCATCAAGACAGTGGCGCTGTCTAAGGTCACTGAGCCACTGAGCTACCTCGAGGACCTACTTGTGTCCAGAATTCCTGGATTGTGAGTCAAATAAAATCCCCATTTGTTTAAATTGCTTTTTGTAAACCTCTCTAGATGAATACGTTTCTAACTGATAGACCCACGTGTTGGCGTTTGTACCTCCAGAGAAGACACACAGAGAATATCCAGAAGGCTTCTCACCAATTTGTTGACGGTTACCCCTCTGGAATGGAGTGGGATTGACTTTTTCCCCTAAATCGTTTTGCCGCGTTTCAAATATTTTCAATAAAGAAGTATTTATGTATGAATCATGTATTTATGTACGAATCATGTAACAGTTTTTAGATACATAGGAATGAAACCTGCCCACGTTGAGGTTTTAAGATTACAGCCACCTACAAAAGAAAAAAGATGTCACAGTTTCATCACACAGAGATAAACGCGGTCTATTTGCTCTCTCTTCTCTAACAGATTGTATGTTTTAGAAGTTTTAGGTTTGCAGAAAAATGGAGCAGACGGTGCGGAAAGTTCCTATATACTACCCCTGTCCCCCAGTTTGCTCTGTTATTAACATCTTGCAGTAGTGTGGTATATCCCTGGCCGTGAATGGACAAGTATTGATACACTATTATTAACTAAAGCCCATAATTTACATCAGGTTTCACTCTGTGTTGTACAAAGGATGCTGTAGGTTTGGGCAAGTGTATAACGACATGTATCCACTACGTGCATCGTACAGATGAGTTTCACTGCCCTAACATTGCCTGTGCTTCACATATTCATCCCCCCTCCCCCTTCCCCCTCCACCCAAACCCTGGCCGCCCCTGATCTTTTTACCATCTCCGTAGTTTTGCCTTTTCTGGAATGCCATATAGTTGGAATCGTGCGGTATGTAGCCTTTTCAGATTGTCTTCTTTGACTTCAGTAATATGCATTTAAGCTTCCTTCAGGTCTTTTCATTAGTTTGAGCACCGAATAATACTCCAGTGTCTGGGTGCACGGTTTATTTCTCTCTCCCCTTACCAGGGGACATCTTGGCAGTCTCCAATTCTGAGTAGAGCTGCTCTAAATACCCGTGTGCAGGTGTTTGTGTGGAACATGTGTTTTCAACGCATCTGAGTATAAATACCGAGAAGCATGATTGCTGGATGGTATGGCTAGAGTGGGTGTGATTTTGTAAGGAACTGCCAAACTGTCTTCCAAAGTGGCTATACCATCGTGCATTCCCACCAGCGATGGATGACAGTTCCTGTGGCCCTGTCAGCATTTGGTATTGTCGCATTCCTGGATGTCGGCCATTCTAAAAGGTTTGCAGCGATAGTTCCTTGTAGCTCTAACTTGCAGTGGCCTGATGACATACGATGCTGGGCACCTGCTCATATGCTTACTTGCCATCTGTTATTCCCCTTTCATAAAATATGTAACCGGGTGACAGCTGGGGCTTCTGGTCCCTTGCAGTCAGATGAGATTTATTAACCCCCTTATTCTAAGTTCTTTGACAGTGCTAATCCCTCTTTGGAAGAAACGTAGACTAGATTAGACAAGGACAGAATGATAGAAGTGAAGGAATTTCCAACGCTCAGCACCCAATCCTGGCCCTCGTCTGGCAGGGGCTGTCCCTGTGCATGTCGCCATCCACTTGGGTAAAAGCCAGAGCCCTTGGGGCCACCCTCATCGCCCTCTCCTTCGTACTCCTATTCGGGTTCTGTCGATTGTATGTCCAGAACATCTCTCAAATCCACTCATCTCCACTGCAGTCATGACCAAAACCAATAACCACATGTTCAGGCTATATATTTTTCTCACCTGAATTACAGTGACCTCTTCACCATGCAAATGTCTTCACGTCACCCTCCTGTATCCAGAACAGGTAAAACCCCTACCATATTTCCTGCTCCGCAACCACCACTCCCCACTCCACTCTCATTGGCCTGATTTAGTCCCTCCTCTCCGTGCCCCTCAGACCTCAGGCCCTTTGCACATGCAGTTTCCTCCAGTTAGAATCCTTCTTCCTCGCCTCGGTTCCTGAGAACACCTACACAGGACTCATAACTCAAGCAAGCATCACTTGGCTAGTGAGCTGACTCCCCGAGGGGACAAAACTCCGTCTTCAGGCTCAGGCTTCCTCTCTTGTGAACTTCCATCATGGCTGCAATTTTGTAAAGCTTGTGTGCTTGGGGTAGTACGCGTTTCACCATTAGACTGTGAACTCCACGGGATTAAGGATTTTGCCTGCTTTTGCTCACTGTTTCATCCCCAGGACTTAACACACTGCCATATTCATAGTAGGCACTCAGTAAACACTTGTTGAATGAATGAGTGACTAAATGAATCACTTCCCTCTAGAATTCTAGATACAGGACTAAGTCTCTTGCCTGCCCTCTTCTAAGGCTGGCATAATAATGCAGATAGAACACCACCCCCAAAGCTTGATGGACTCTAAAACAGATAAATCCTTGGGGCACCTGGGTGGCTCAGTTGGTTGGGCGTCCAACCTCGGCTCAGGTCACGATCTCGCGGTCCGTGGGTTCGAGCCCCGCGTCGGGCTCTGTGCTGACAGCTCAGAGCCTGGAGCCTGTTTCCGATTCTGTGTCTCCCTCTTCCTCTGACCCTCCCCCATTCATGCTCTGTCTCTCTCTGTCTCAAAAATAAAATTAAAAAAAAAATTATAAAACAGATAAATCCTAATAAACTCCACAATGGAGAATGGCTTTTGACTTCCTGTGAAAGGATCCAGTATAACCAAACACTGTTTCTGTCTCCCAGCATATAGCTGTGCCTGGAATCCATGCTCGTATTTTATATCTTCACGATTTCTTTAGAGCTTGAGTGAATCTCTCAGTACTCCAGATGCCAACATTTGGACACATTTGTAAGATTGGAATTTCTGCCCCTGCCTTATGACCAGCAGGAGGGAAGTTCCTGGGTTTGGCTCTGTCTGCCTCCTCATGCATATGGATGATGTGTGGACATATGATGGGCACAGATGGGGACCTCACTCCTTCCAGGAACTTTGCAGCTTGTCTCGTCCAGGACAGGGCGTGTGTTAGGAGGAAGTCTGGACCGGAATTTCCCGCTGAGTCATCTGCGCAAAGATTTAGGAACAGATCCACTAAGGCAGGGGTGGGGGTGGGGCTTTGAAGAAGAAAGCATACTTTGGGTGTGTGCTCATTTCGTGCTCCTTCTCTGTGAATTCCCCCCGGGGAAGGGGAAGGTCTGACCCTAGGCACTGTCTGTGGCCACAAGTGAATGGACCGTAGCGGGGCATCTGACTGAATGCGGGTAAATGAGATGATCTTCGTGGAATTGAGGGCCGGCACAGAGAGACTTCCAGTTCCCATGGAACAGACAAGTCGGAAGGCCGTGTGGAGTCAGGGCTGGCATGACTGTTTCTTCCACGTGCACAGAGAGGCGGGGCAAGTGGACAAGCAGAGAGAAACAGGTGTGCTGCAGCACAATAAGACGAGGGACCATTTGGTCCAAGTTCCTCGTTCCGAGCCTTTAGGAAGTCTGGCTGTGTTTCCTATCTCAATATTCCACAAGCTACTCCTGCATCCTTCAGTAGATTCTAATTTGCACTTGAGCACTTCCCTGGCAGATGCCTGTTCCGTAGAAACAGATACAGAGAAGGATGGGAAGGAGGGGCATGCTGAGACACACTGCAAAGGAAGAAATGCCAGAGTGGAAGTCAGTTTGCAGGTGGAAAGGGGAGAGGACACGAACACTGGCTGAATGCTGATCATGCCCCCATTCCCGTGCTGGGAACCTCCTGTATATGAACTCGTTTTTGAATTTCAAGAAGCTTAGGCAGCAGATCTTATTATCCTCATGTGACGGACAAGAAAACAGAGGCTCAGAGAAGTCACGCGATGTCCCGAGGTCATACAACCAGCAGGCGGCATGGAACCAGATATGGAGCTGGCATTAGAAACAAAGATGTCAAGACCGATGGCTGCGTGGCCATTGTCTCCCTGTCCGGGAAAGCAGCAGCATGTCTTTTCTTGCCCTGGTTACGCCTGACCGTCATCCGTCCACACTGCAGAATGCATCAGACACTGCCCTGTGCAGGATTCCTGCTCCGCCCCTCAGCCCCGTCTGTTTCCTCCTCTGACATGACAGGGTGCAATTAACATTCTAGCCTTCCTAAGCAGATGTCTGTCTGACCCGTCACTCAGTCCAGGGAAGGTCTGTGCTCAGTGTCATGCAGGGGCTGGCATTTCCCACTGGGGCGTTGGGGAAAGGGGGGCGAGACGAGGGAGTAGGAAAGGGTACATTCTGGTTGTGGAGCAGCAATCTTTTTGCTTTTCCCTCCTCATGGCTTGTCCGCAGTTCTCCCCACCTCAGGCACTACATTCTCTCAGGAGCCAGAGCCGATCATGCTAGAAGTTGCCCTTCTGTGTATGCACAGCACCAGCATGGTTTCCATGGGAACAACTCAGAAGGAGGATGCTCGCATTCTGGGCTCTTTGTGGCCTTGGATAAACAATGGATTGGATGCTTCTGAGAAGCCCAGAGCCTTCTCTCTCTGTCTTCTCTAACACTGTTTACAGCCCCTCCCATCACACATATGAAAAGCAAGTGAAATGAAAACTTAAGTCAATTCAGCCTGAAGGGTGTAGAAAAAAATCCCAAACCTGTGTTTATTTTTGTAAACCCAGTATGTGTGGGTTTTTAAAACCCCTACCATCAAACCCACATAAGAGTACAAAGATTCCTAGGAGAGAATTGTAACGAGGGCCACCAACGTTTCTCCAAGGGTTTTGGGGGAAACGGGCTTCTCTTTGACACCTCGTCCGCCTAGTCCCTGCCTGATCTAGCAATCTCTGTGGTGCCGTTCATCAACTAAGGACTCGTTTATTCATTCATTCCATCATCATTTATGGAGGACCCACCCAGGACGGGGTACCGCACCACAACGAACGCTTAAGGAACTCATGGCTTAATCAGAAAGACCTATAGTGGGAAAATATAAATTACAGGTGAATCGAGACATGAGGCAAGACGAATTCAAGCAGCTTCAGTCCCACATGTGATAACTCAACCATCAAGGTGTTTGGTCAGTGGTCTGTCCTTTGCTTCCTGCCCTGGTGACTCTTGAGTACTTTGGTCTCATAGAGGAGAATGGCCTTTTTCTAGACCTCCTCGTGAGGATTGGAACCTGCCAGGTTGCCAGTCCCTGCGTTTAACTAACTTCTCAGAATATTTAGCATTGTGGGGAAAGAGTTTGGGCTCTGAGTCAAGGATCGGGTTCGAATCTCATCCCTGTCGGAGTCTTGGTTTCCTCATCTGTAAAATGGGACTCTCTCATAAAGATTTCCATGAGGGTAAATGAAATAATATCTGTAAAGTTGCTGGCCCAGGGTTTGGCATATGGAAAGAGTTAAGTATTAGTCCCTTCCTTTCTTTATTATTTTGTTAAATATTTATTTATTTGTTTGTTTTTGAGAGAGAGAGACCGAGCATGAGCGGGGGAGGGGCAGAGAAAGAGGGAGACACAGAATCCGAGGCAGGCTCCAGGCCCCGAGCTGTCAGCACAGAGCCCGACGCGGGCCTTGAACTCACAAACTGCGAGATCGTGACCTGACCCCTGAAGTCGGACACTTAACCGATCGAGCCACCCAGGCGCCCCTAGTCCCTTCCTTTCTACCTAGACCGCCCCACCTCCCCAACTTCTACTTATTGCCAACTGTTTGCCTGGCCTGCCTCCCGGATCGGTTGTCACCTGAGATCCAGTGTTACCACCAGACTGCACTTTCCTTCCACTGGCCCCCAGCGCAGAGTGGTATCCCCGAGCCCCTGGCCGTTCCCACGGATAGACTGCTTTCTGCCTCTTAGAACTCACCCGCCATCTTGTCTCTGTTCCTCTCTGCTCTGTTTTGTGGTGAGAAGGTGGGCACCCATGAGGTTCCTGTGGGGAAACCTGATGAAACAACACCGCGCGATAAAGTGTGCTGAGAAGACAGATCCGCCCAGCCCAAGTAAGTTGAGGTGCTCCTCCCTTGTGAGTTTAATTGTGTTGATAATTTAGGTTTCTGCAATTCCCTAGATAAGCTCAGTGTCCCTCTTTCCTCTGTATCGGGTCTCAGTCTGTTGGAAGGCCTTCAACTCAACATGTACCAAGTCACTAATTTTGAGAGAAAGCAAAAGCCGCATTGAAGTCACTTCTGGTCACCGAGAGGGCTTGGTGTCGGGATCGGGGCTGCTGTCTGACAAGGCAACCCAGGCGGCCTCCGGCCAGCTGTGATTTGGGCCACACCCCCAAGTGTCTCCCACCAGCTGTCGTAGTGTCTGACGTCTCAAAATGAGGCGACAGCTCTTCTGCTGCCCTTGTTAAAATGTCTCAACTCCTGGCAAATGCATCCATGACGCTGGCCTGGGGCGGCCAGTAGGGCCAACCTGGGGCCTCTGGGAACACGTGGCAGCTGAGACTGGTTTGCCGACTTGTCCTTCTCTGTGGTGCTGTTCTTTTTTTTGAAAATTTTTTAATGTTTATTTATTTTGAGGGAGAGAGAGAGAGAGACAGAATGCAATCAGGGGAGGGGCAGAGAGAGAGGGGGAATCTGAAGCAGGCTCCAGGCTCTGAGCTGTCGGCTGTCGAGCCTGACCCGGGGCTCGAACTCCTGAACCGCGAGGTCGTGACCTGAGCCAAAGTCGGACGCTTAACCGGCTGAGCCGCCCAGGCGCCCCTCTGTGGTGCTGTTCTATGCTGTTGGCCAGCTGGGAGCCGGGGCCTAAGGAAGCGCTGGACTCCGCAAGAGAGGAGGAAGATGCTGATACGCGACAGACTCATTTCCGAGGTGAGGAAAACGTTTAGAGACTGTGTTCCTGTTTGACCATTCGGGACAGAGGCCAGGGGAGGGGACCCGAACTCTGTGAGATGGTTTATGACTGTCTTGCGGCCAGGAAGCCAAGTGTGAGAAAAAAGAAAGTTCACGTGGGAGCCCTGAGCCAGGATGGAGGGGACCAAGTCAAGTGCTACGCCAAGGGCCCAACATCTAGGTGAGCCTGAGGTGGGAAGGCTTAGCAAAGCCGAAAGCCAAGGACAATCTCCTGCTGTATCACTGGCCTTCCGGAACTTGAGCACAGGATGGCCAATAGGGCCGAAGAGGTTTCGGGGTGGTGGTGGGGTTTGTGGGGTTGGGAGCTGACGGGCAAGAAAGAATTCTTGAAGACGTTTTTGGGGCAAAAAGGTGGTTTTATTAAAGCACAGGGACAGGACCCGTGGGCAGGAAGAGCTGCCCCGGGACCATAAGGAGAGACTGGGTATTTACTATGGAGTGGGGGAAGCTAAAGTCAAAAGGAAGTTCCCGAAGAGATTTCCATATGCTGAAGACTCCAGGATACTGGAGGCCTAACTATTGTCAGCTAAGGTTGTTTTTCCTTCTAGCAAAACATTAGCATTAACACAGTAAGGAGTTCCTGCAGAAAATCTGCCTGCCTCAAGTGTTTGTCAGTGGGCTGCAGGTTAGAAGGAAATTTAATTTTGTCTGCCATTTCCTTCTGCCTTTGCTCCCCACATCACTATGGAGGGGGGATGTTGGGGCTCCAGGAAACTGAGTCTGTAGGTTTCTGGAGATTGGGCTATTGATGAGATTGCCTTTGTCTTGTAATTTACTAAGATACTTGTAAACTGATGGAGACTGTATCAATTAACCATTTGTTTTCTGTCCTTTCCTTTGTCTTTGGGCAGCCGGGAGTGCCTGGGGAATGTCACACATATCCCACCCAGGGGTGGGGGGTGCTGTTAGCCTGTACTTTGCCCTCAGCTTGCCCCATGCTCCCTCATCAAGGCCGTAATAAGGAGTAGCTTAAACAACAGACATGTATTGTCTCCCAGTTCTGGAGGCTGGAAGGCAGAGAGCAAGGGGTCTGCAGGGTTGGCGCCTTCTGAGGGCCATGAGGAAGAATCTGCTCCCTGCCTCTCCCCCGGCTTCTGGTGGTTCCCCACAATCCTTCATGGCGTGTGGCTTCTAGACGCGTCTTTCCAATTTCTGCCTCTGTCTCTGCCCCTACGTCTGTCTGTGCTTCTCTTCTTATGAGGACCCCAGTCAAACTGGATGAAGGGCCCACCATGCTCCAAAGATGACCTCTTATTAACTACTTAATTAACTATTTTTTTCTGCAATGGTCCTATTTCCAAATTAGGTCACTCCCTGAGGTACTGGGGGCTAGGACTTCAACACATGAATTTTGGGGAGGACTCAACTCAACCATAAGAACTGTGATGCCCAGAATTCATGATCCCCAAAGACCACCAGGGAGCCGAGTCCGATGCAAAAGCAAAAGAGCCTTTATTCGAGCTAGCTCAAGCTCAATCCCCTACCTGCACCAACGCAGCAGTGAGATACCGGGGAGAGAGCGAGTTTCAAAAGGACAAAGGTTTTATTGGGGCCTAGGGGCAGTTGGTGAGGTAATGGCTGTGGCCTCAGCCGATTGGCTGGGGAAGGGTTGGAGTCCTGTTACGCAGGTCGCCCGGCGTGTTTTGATCCGGAAATTTGAACGGGTGAGCGTGAGCGGGAGGTTACTCAAGGGGAGGAGGCGTGGTCAAGGTGAAGGACACAGAACAAGATGGAGTCGGCCGGCGTAGGCCCGCCCTTTCACAACCACCTTTACTCATCCTTGTTCTTTGGGGGTTCTAAATGAAGCAAGCATATACCCAGCAGTCAGAAGGAAGTGCAGGTGGGGATTCAGGTTCAGTGAGTTGGGGATGCCAGCAGCTGAGGAGAACCATGTGAACATCTCTGATCATTCAAATATGCCCTTTTTCAAAGGCTCAAAGGGACTGGCCTTGAACATTTGAATTATTAGACTTCTCTTTTTAAAAATTTTTTTAAATGTTTATTTATTTTTGACAGAGAGAGAGAGAGAGAGAGAGACAGAGCATGAGCGGGGGAGGGGCAGAGAGAGAGGGAGACACAGAATCCGAAGCAGGCTTCAGGCTCCGAGCTGTCAGCACAGAGCCTGACGCGGGGCTCGAACTCACAAACTGTGAGATCATGACCCGAGCCGAAGTTGGACGCTTAACCAACTTAGCCACCCAGGCGCCCTTGAATTATTAGACTTCTTTGTAATGAATATCAGCCCTGTATGAGATTAATAATGTTGCACTTTAGGGGCACCTGGCTGGCTCAGGCGGTAGAGCACGTGACTCTTGATCTCCAGGTCATGAGTTCGAGCCCCACATCGGGTTTAGAATTTACTTAATAAAAAATTAAAATAAAAATAAATAATGCTGCGCTTCAGCCCTTCTCTTTGGGACTTGCCTCACCTCCAGTGGCTTTTCAGATGCAAAGTTTCCTGCCACCTCATGAGAGAAAGTCACTTCCTGTAATCCCTTAGTTCAGACTTATTAAGGTTCTTAGACAGAAGACATCTCTGGATAGTTTAAGAAGAAAGAGACAGACGGAAGCATTTCCTCCACTGGCCCTGAAACTGTCTGTGTCCTTGTGTGCTGGATTCTGAGGTGTCCCTGAGCCCCAAAAGGTGAGCCGTCTCAGGCTGCAGATTGATACAACCAGAATTTCCAGGCTCAGTGGAGGACATGCCTACTGTCCAGTGCAGAGAGGCCTCATGCGGTGCCCGAGTCCAGGGGCAAGGCGAAGGTGGGTCCTTTAGTGCTCCCGGTGTGGTTCCCCTTCCCCAGGGGGACCCACCCTGAGCTCCCCAAAGCGACAGACTGTCTCGGCATCTCTGATAGAGCCTGGCCCCAGGGCTGAGTGCAGAATAAGAGCCCTGGGAACACTTTCTGATCCCTCTAAGGTGGCTTCTGGCTGCTTCCTCTCCCCACCTCCAGCTCCTCCCCAGCCTCACCCTTTAAGCACCGCAGGCTGAAGGCTCCATGAGAGCAGGCCTACCTTAAGCCCCTGGGCTCTCTTTCAGGGTGAATTTCTGACAGCCGAGCCCTTTCTTCCCCACCCCCCTCTCCAATCTTTCATTGTTCTTGTTGCAAATGCGGGAGAAAAGCAGGCCGGGCCCTACTCTCCAACACCTCCCTCGCAGAAAAGCATTTGACAACCGGTTCCCATGGCAACAGCTTTCTTTGAAATAATTTCTTGTGCGGCGTGCCAGACCCCCGCCTCTCTCTTCTGGAGAGTAATGGCCAGCATCGAAAATGAGATCGGAGGAGACAAGGAGAGAGCATAGGGACCAGCGGAGCCCGTGGGCCGACAAGAGGGCTCTCCAGGGCCCCGGAGGGCGCGTCTCCGCGTGTGTCCTCGGGGCCACGCTGGTGCCCAGCAAGGGGTTAACAGATGAGGTCTCAGGAAAGCTGACAGTGGCATCAACAGGCGCTATTTAGAGCAGCATGGGAGCGGCAGAGCTCTCTAATTTTGGAAAAGGGCCATGTTCGCACTTTTCCGAGCAGCAGCGTCTGCCCTGGAAGCTGCTGGCTCTCCCCCCCCCCCCTTTTTTTTTTGGTTTCTTTGTCAGTCTTGGCACATGGGTAGTGCTTTCCGCTCAGGGGAGAGCCGCCCCTGGCCTCTGCCCCTCGCCTTTGTCCCCACTGAACTAAGCAGTGGGAGACGCCAGACTTGGCTTCTGTCACAGGTGGATGTGCCCCTCACCCCCAATCTTACGTGGAAGCCCTAACTCCCAGGACCTCGGAATGGGACTTTGGGAGGTAGGGCCTTTAAGGAAGTGGTAAAGTTAAAACCAGGCTATTAGGGTGGGTCCTGATCCAATCTGATGATGTGCTTTTAAGAATAGAAAGTTTGGTGGCGCCTGGGTGGCTCGGGCAGCTGATTGTCTGATTTTTAGTTTCAGCTCAGGTCATGATCTCACAGTTTGTGAGTTCGAGCCGGGGACTGGGCTCTGCGCTGACAGTGCAGAATCGGCTTGGGATTCTCTCTCTCTGTCCCCTCCCCCCCACCTCAAAATTAATAAATAAAATTAAAAAAATAAAAGAGTAGGAAATTTGAACACACAGAAGAGACACCAGAGATGTGCAAACACAGAGCAAGGGTTGAACGAGGACACGGTAAGACAGCCATCAGCAAGCCAAGGAGAGAGGCTGCAGGAGAAACCAGCTTGCCGGCACCTTGATCTTGGACTTCCAGCCTCCAGAACCGTGAGAAGCTAATAATGTCTGTTGTTAAAGACGCCTGGTGGGTGGTACTTTGTTATGGTGGCCGAAGCAAACTAATGGGCTGCTGGGGCTCCGAAGCGATCCCCTCTGGGCTGCTGGGGCTCCATTGGTCAGGCTCGGGAAAGTCAGCCTAAAATCATTCTGCTCTACCGTCCCCTTGAGAGAGGGATGGGGCGCGCCAGGTGCCCCAGCAAGCTCACTGCCCTCCCTGTGTGACCTGATACACTTGTGTCCTGACGAGTCTGAAGGTCTTTTCTCTCCCTGACTGCAGCATCCTGCGAAGTTGCTGTTGGAGGCCCAGCCATCCACCGTTCAGAGCGACAGGAGGCAAAGGCAGGTCTGAGCGATTCAGCCTCCGGAGGCCGGGGCCACATAAGTGGTTGCGTCCTTGCTTCTTCCCCTCACCCACCTTCAGCATATATTTAATGTATGAGATCCCATAATGGGATTCCTTGACGTTCTTTCCCTGTGTATCCCGGCCGCTGGGACTGTGCTTAGCATGGAGACACTGCGTAAGTGTTTCTGAATACATTACTGGATCTTATTCTGGCCAAGAGAAAGGACGTTCTTGCTCTTTTGTTCCTAATGTGTTTTTCTTGGTTTTTGTTCTGTTTTAGAGAAGACGAGCAAGTGGCTTGCCTGAGGGCCAGAGAGAGGCAAAACCAGCACTAAACCCAAGGTCTCCCGGATCTCCGCTCAGGAATTTTTCTGCTCTGCCATTCAGTAAACTTAACACACAGCTAACTGTGTGGTACGCCCGCGAGAGAAAGGACAACACCTATATTTTCAGTCAAGCATTTTGTCTCAGGGGCAGCAGCCAAGTGTGAATGTATTTGTTATGTTTCAAAGGGCAGGATATTATTTTGTGTACTTACCAGTAGTTACCTCTTCCAGCTCTCCATTCCCTTCATTCTAACTTTCAATAGCTCCCTAGGTCCATAGTTCTGAGCAAAGAGATTGCACACAGGAAGCACTCAATACAATTTAAAAAATGAGTTAATGGATAGGGGCTCAGTCGTTAAGCATCTGACTTGGGCTCAAGTCGTGATTTCACGGTTCGTGAGTTGGAGCCCCACTTCTCTCTCTCCCTCTCTTTCTCTCTCTGCGTCTCGCTCACTTGCGCTCCCCCTTTAAAATAAAATAAAATAAAATAAAATAAAATAAAATAAAATAAAATATAAAATAAGATAAATAAGATAAAATGAATTAATGGATAAATGAAAACAGAAACAATTCTCTTTTTAAAACATTTTTTAACATTTGTTCATTTTTGAGAGACAGAGAGACAGAGTGCAAGGGGGGAGGGGAGAGAAAGAGGAGACACAGAATCCGCAGCAGGCTCCAGGCTCTGAGCTGTCAGCACAGAGCCCGATGCAGGCCTTGAACCCATGAGATCATGAGCTGAGCTGAATTCGGATACTTAACCGACTAAGCCACCCAGGTGCCCCAAAAGCAGAAATAATTCTTAATTCTTCCCCTTGGCATCACATGTTCTCCATAACCTGGTCCCTAATTTCCAGTCTTCACAGACATGACCCTTTGCTCAAGCTGGCTCCGTTTCCTCTCTGGTTCCAGAAAAATGCATCCATTGCAACTCTGCTCTGGTTGCCCCCCCAGACTCGGGTCATCCTTCTCTCCCTTATTTGTCCATCCTGACGTTGCTCGCATCTTCCAGCTTAACTGCAGCTTCCCCCCCCCCCCCCCCCCGCTGCCTCCCCCTCTGGCCTGCTGCACGAATAAGAATAATGGGATTTGGGGTCTGGGAGGCATGGATGGAGGAAAAAGAACCTGCAGAGCATCCTGAAATAGGAGTACAGGTCCTTGAATTACGTCTTCTTTAGGAAGAAAATCTGGAGAGACAGAAGCAGAGGTATGGCCAAAAAGGTAGACTTACATTTTTGTCCATGATGCAATGCCTACTATGACAGCAGACTTACCTTCTTGCTGTAAACACCAATCAGCTGGATAAAATGTATGAAAAAGTGTTTTCAGACATTAGATACTAGGCGGTGCAGGATCATGGTTCCTGATAGGAGACAAATGAGATGAGCCCTAGGATTGCCCTGGGTTTCTACATGGAGACACTTTCTTGGTCATGGGTGCAAGGAAGGGGTACTCAAGCAGAGATAGTCATCTCTTAAGTTGAAGGGAGGCCAGAATATTGGAATTTTCCAGGCAGAGTATCAGAAAGAAGGGAGTTCGTGTCCCAGATAGTGTCCCTCGAGTCTTTAATTAAATACTTAGTCATATGCTTCTATAGGAAAACACTCCCCATCATCAGGCCAAGAAAACTACAAATCCTAAAACCGAACAATTTCCAGAGCTCACACAGGGCTTGGGATTGCTTGAGTTATGACTGACTGAAAGAGAGAAACCTCTTTGAGCACCTGGATGGTTCACCGGGCTCCAGGAGGATCATGCATTACCTAGTAGGTCTAAATTACTCCTAGTTGACTTCTTCTAGTAAAGTTTAAAAACAAGCCTCGAAAGATTAATAGCTGTTTACCTCTCTGCCAAAAGTAACTTCAACACCCTTTAAAGGAAGAGAACAAAATTCGGACATTCGACAACCTAATATTCACAATGACTAGGGTACTGTCAGGGTTGAGTAGTCAGAGTTCAACCAGAGAAGAATGAATAGGGGACTATCATCTCTCTATTATCTATCTATCCACATATCAATCTATCTATCCATCCTTCTTCCATCTATCTATCTATCTATCTATCATCTATCTAGTTGACCCTTGAACAATATGGGTTTGAACTGCATGGGTCCACTTCTACCCAGATTTTTTTTTATAAGTACAGTACATGATTATAAATGTAGATTCTCTTCCTTATGATTTCCTTAATAACGCTTTCTTTAGCTTACTTTATTGTAAGAAAATTGTATATAACATATACAAAATATGTGTTCATCGGCTGTTTATATTATCGGTAAGGCTTCCAGTCAACAGTGGGCTATTAGTAGTTAAGTTTTGGGGGAATCAAAAGTTTTATACAGACTTTTGACCCACAGGGAGTTGACGCCTCTAACACCTGTGTTGTTCAAGGCTCATTGTATAAGAAATATATATGTGTGCTTTTCAGCTGGAACCGCCATCTTCCAATAATTTGCCAAAATGAGCAACATAAAGGGAAAGAGGAAAGGTACTTGCTCTCTGGACCTTTTAGAAAACATGGAATTGTTCCTTCTGCCACATACATGCAAATCTACAAAAAGATGATATTGTAGACATTGACCGAATGGGCGCTGTTCAAAAAGGAATGTTCCACAAATGTTACCACGGCAAAACTGGAAGGATCTACAGAGTTACCCAGCATGCTGTTGACATTGTTGAAAGCAAACAAATTAAGGGCAAGATTCTTGCCAAGAGAATTAATGTACGAACTGAGCATATTAAGCACTCATAAAGCCGAGATTGCTTCCTGAAGTGTGTGAAGGAAAATTCTCAGAAAAAGAAGGCTGCCAAAGAGAAAGATACTTGGGTTTAACTGAGGGGCCAGCCTGCTCCACCCAGAGAAGCACACTTTGTGAGAACCAAAGGAAAGGAGCCTGAGTTGCTGGAACCCATTCCCTATGAATTCATGGCATGATCAATGTAAAAAAACAAACAAACCAAACCAAACCAAACAAAACAAAAAACCCCTCAAGACAGTAAAAAAAAAAAAAAAAGAAAGAAAAAGAAAAAGAAAAACAAGAAATGTGTGTGTGTGTGTGGATTTATTAGAAGAGGGCTTACACAATTATGGGAGTTGGTTCAACAAACTTGAAGTCTGGAGTGCAGTCAAGAAGGAGAGATCATGGCAGGCTGAAAGCAAGAGGAGGAAGAAAACAGCAGAGCACTTTCAGACCCAGTTGTTTGGAGTCTCTGAGTTCAGGGAGGTCTGAGCCCTCTTTTTTTTTTTTTTTTTTTTTTTTTTAATTCTTTATAGAGCATGAGCAGGGGAGGAACAGAAACAGAAGGAGACACAGAATCCAAAGCAGGCTCCAGGCTCTGAGATGTCAGCACAGAGCTGGACATGGGGCTCGAACCCACGAACCGAGAGATCATGACCCGAGCGGAAGTCGGACACTTAACCTACTGAGCCACCCAGGCGCCACCCCCCCTTTTTTTAAATGTTTATTTTTGAAGGAGAGAGAGACAGAGCTTGAGCGGGGAAGGGGCAGAGAGAGAGGGAGACATAGAATCCGAAATGGGATCCAGGCTCTGAGCTGTCAGCACAAAGCCTTATGCTGGGCTCGAACTCACGAACTTTGAGGTCATGACCTGAGCCGAAGTTGGACGCTTAACCGACTGACCCACCCAAGCGCCCCCTTCTGGGTCCTCTTTTAAAGGCTTCCAAATGATAAAGTCAGGCCCATTTATCTCCATTTTATTAACTTAAAGACAACTGAATATGGACTTGAATCGCATCTGCAAAATTCCTTCAAAACAACACCTAGATGTGTATTTGAATAATTTGGAGAAGGTGTGTGTATGTCTTACATAATCATTGCTGCTTCCCTTTTATTCTCCATCTTCCAGGAGAGAATATGCCTTGTACCTTAGCCTAATTGGAAACACACGAGAAAAATAATTCTGGAGACTATAGCTCAGCTTAGCCAACTTGACATATCATAAAGCCATCTTCAGCATCCATTAAAAAAAAAAATACTAGACATTCAATGAAGCAGGAAAATGGGACCCATAACCAGGAGAGAAATATAAATAAATCTAGATATTACAGAAATTATGGAATTAATAGAAAAGGACTTTTAAAACTCCATAATAATCATACTTAAGATTTTTAAGGGATACTTGGCTGGCTCAGTTGGTAGAGCATGTGATTCTTGATCTCAGGGGTCAGGAGTTCAAGTCCCACATTGGGAGCAGAGATTACTTAAAAAGTAAATAAATAAATAAAACCACATTATTAGAAAAAATAATTTAAAGGAAAAACTGAAGTTAATGAGATAAAAAAAAGCCATTAAAGGAACCAAATGGGACATCTAGAGCAGAAAATTAAATATCCAACATGAAAAATTTACCACATGGGCCTAAATATAGATTGGAGACTGCAGAAGAAAAAAACAAAAAACTTGCAGACGTAGTAGTAGAAACTTCAAAGTTGAACTTCAACTTCAAAGTTGAAGCACGGAGAGGAAAAAAAAGGCTGAAAAAAGGAACAGAGTCTCAATCACTGTTAGGACAATATCCAGCAGCCTAACACGGGCAGCTGGAGTTCTGAAAAGACAGTAGAATCAGAAAAATGGTTTGAAAAAACAGTGAAAAAATTTCCAAACTTCAAAGAAGCTCAACAAACACCAAGCAGAATAAATGCCACATTAAAGCACATCATAATCTAAATGATGAAAACCAGGAAGAAAAAGAAAATCTTAAAGAAACCAGAGGGAAAAAATGCATTAGATACAGGAGAACAAAAATGAGATCTATCACAGTATTTTTGTCAATAAAACTGCAAACCAGAAGATAAAGGAATGACTTTAGTGGGCTACAATAAAACAGACAAAAAAACAAACAAACAAAAAAAACCTTAAATTCTATATTGAGTCAAAATATTCTAAAAAAGTATGGATAAAATCAAGACATTTTCATATAAACAAGCTAAGATAATTCATTGCCAATAGACTAGCACTAAAGAAATCGTTTCCTCAGGCTGAAAGAAAATGATATTAGATGGAAACTCAGCTATATGCACAAAAAAATGAAGAGTGCTAAAAATATTAAATGAGTGAGTAAATCTAAGATGTTTGTCCTAGTTTTTAAATCTGCTTAAAAGAAAATTGAACCCAGAAGACTTTTGTTTTCAACCAAGATGGAATAATAGGGATTGGAGTTACATTTTTTTTTTTTTTTTTGGTCAGAAACAACTGGAAGCAAAAAAAAAAAAGAAAAAAAACCCCACTTCATAGGATATTGACACTCAGGCATCAAAGGCTAGTGTTCCCTGAGAATCAGGAAACAAATGAAGTGATGCCCATAGATGTTGTCACTTAATTGCCTGAGGAAAATTTGATTGTAGAGCAGGGAGAGGGAACCCAAGTAAAGCTTGGTGAACTCCTGAGTTACATATATGGAGCTGGGAACACAAGGAGAATTCATAGAATTCATAAGCCAGAGTATTGGAGAGAAGAGAGCTTTTGCACAGTGAGAATTCCAGAGATCTGCAGAAGGTTCCCCTAAAAGATCCAGCTAAGTATTGATTAGCTCATCTGTGTGAAGAAACTATCTAATGCTGAGAAAAGAATCACTTAAAAGAATTAGTCAGAACAGTCCTTGGTATTCATACCAGGCCCAGGAATCGTGCCTGTTCCCACAAGCTGGAATAGAAAGTCTCTTAATTCATGGGGTCTTAAGTAGAGTACTTTGAGGTTTTGCCTCAGTACTGGAATAAAATTAGACTCAGATTAAATTCTATTCCAGTGTTGCCTAACAACGCTTAAAAGCAAAAGTCAAAAGGATAAAGCTATTACCAAGTAACTTGCCCATATCCCAGAACAAAGCTCAAGAATATTTATAAGATTAAAAAAAAATTATCCAGCAGGCAAAATTCATAATGTCTGGCAAAACTTGCCAGACATGCACAGAAACAGAAGTATGTGACTCATAATGAAAAGAAAATAAATTGAAAGTGACCCAGAAATGACTCAGAAGATAGAATTAGTAGAAGAGATCATTAAAACAATTATTAGGACTGTATTCCATATGTTTAAGAAGCTAGAAGAAAGATTAAGCATGATAAGTAGACCTATACAAAAAAGGCCCACATTAAAATTGTACAGTTGGAAAACTAGAAATAAACTGAAATAAACAATATACTGAAAGAGATCAGTAAAAGATTAGCAATTGCAGAAGAAAAGATTAAGAACTAGAAGACATAGCAAGAAGAAACCAAAAACAAAAAGTCCAAAAAAATAAAAAAGAGCCACAGTGAGTTGGGGCACAATTTTATGTGGCCTAAAACACATGAGATTGGAGTTACCAAAGGGAGGAGGAAACCCACAAAATAGCTGAAGAAATAATGGTCAAAGTCTTTCCAAATGTGATGAAAGCTATATACTCATAGCTAGATCAAGGACATCTAATGAACTCCAAGTAGAAGAAATATGAAGAAACTACACCAAGGCACATAATAATAAAATTGCTTAATACCAGAGATAAAGATAAAAATCTTAAAAGTAGCCATAGATAAAGGACACATTATATATAAAAGAACAAAGATAAGGATGCCAACAGCTTTCCCATTGGAAACCAAAAGCTAGAATTTAGAAGAGCAACATCTTTAAAGTGCTGGAAAAAAAAAAAAACTCAGCCTAGAATTTGTCACTCAGCATAAATATCTTTCAAAAAAGAATGTGAAATAAAGACACTTTTAGATATTCAGACATACAAAAGCTGAAAGAACTCATCCAGTCAACTGGCACAGTGAGAAATGTTAAAGGAAGTCCTTCGAGCAGAAGTAAAATGATACAAGATGAAAACTTGGATCTATACCAAGGAATGAAGAACACTGGTTGTGGCAACTACATAAATACATATGTTACATGTTTTAATTGTTTAAATTGCTTTACCAATAATTTAATGTTTAAACCAAAAATAATAATGTATTTTGGGCTTATAACACGTGTAGTAGTAAAATGAATGACAATAGCACAAAGCCAAGGGAGGGGGGAATGGCAGTGCACTAATGTAAGATATTTATACTGTATGTGAAATGATACAACATCACTTGAAGTTAGGCTGTGGTAAACATAACCACTAAAAGAATGCAACAAATAGTTATATTTAATAAGCCAACAAAAGAAATAAAATGAATCGTTAAAAAATACTCAATCCAAAAGAGGACAGAAAAAGAGGGAAAAAAGAACAGAAAACATATGGTCAAATAAACATCATACAGCAATACTAAGAATCACACTAAATGTCAACGGTTTAAACAGCTAATTAAAAGGCCGAGATTGTTAGCTTAAGATCCAACTACCTGCTATCTACAAGTAACATACATTAAATTAAAAAGATGTAATAGACCATAAGTGAAAGGATAGGAAAAATAATACTACGCTAACACGAATCAAAGAAGGCTGGAGACAAAGCAGATTTCACAGCAAAGAATACTTCCTGAAATAAAGACAGTAATTTCAAAATGATAAAGGGGTCAAGTAATCAAGAAGACAACATTCCTATGTTTTTATGAACCTACTAACAGAGCCACAAAATACACGGAGCAAAATTGATAGAACCACAAAGAGAAATAAACAGATTCACAACTCCAGTCAAAGATTGAAAACTTTTTCAAAAAATTCATTTAAAAAGTAGATTTAAATTCAGTAAGGCTAGAGAAGACTTGAACAATACAGACTTACCTGACTTAATTGACATTTAGAGAACACTCCACTCAGTGAGTGCTGAATTCACATTATTTTTAGGTACATATGAAACATTTATACATTATGGGACGTATAACTAATCTCAATAAACCTGAAAAGATTCTACCATTATTTGTATTTATTTTATTTTTTAAGTAATCTCTATGGCCAACACAGGGCACAAATTCATGATCCTGAGATCAAGAGTCAAGTGCTCTACTGATGGAGCCAGCCAAGTACCCCTGAAAAGATTCTAAATAACCATAAAGGAATTAAATTATGAACCCAAACCAGAAAATATCTCAAAAGATGCATAAATATTTGTAAATGAAATAACACACTTCTAAGTAGGCCATGGGTCCAAGCAAAAGTCAAAAAGGAAACTAGAAAATTATTTTGAACTGAATGACATTCAAAATACGACATATCAAAATTTGTGAGTGAGCAGAAAAGAAAGAAAAGAAGTTAGTAAAATCAGAGCGGAAATAAGTGGAAAAGGAAGTGGAAAAACATTAGAGAAAATAAATATGACTAAAAGCTGGTTTTTTGAGAACAGCAATAAAATTGATAAATCTCTTGCTAGATTGGTCAGGAAGAGGGAAGACACAATCAATGAGAGAGAAGAAAAAGAGGTGATTTCACAGATACTAAAAGGACAATAAGGAGTATTATGAAAAATTTGTGACAGTAAATTGACAACTTCTATAAAACCCCAAAATTCCACAAGAAGACAGAGATAACCTATGTAGCCTTACATATATTAAAGGAATTGAATTTGTAGTTAAAACCTTTCTTACATGTTTTCATAAAGAAAACTCCAGTCCCAGAAGGATTAACTGGTGAATTCTAACTTAAGGAAGAAATAATGCCAATTCCAACCAACTTCTTCCAGAAAACTCAAAAGGAGGGAATAGTTGTCAATTCCTGCTATAAGGTCAGCATTGCTGTTGTTTCAAAACCAGACAAAGAAAGTACAAAAGGCAAAACTAATGACCAGTATTCCTCATACACATAGGTGAGGAAATTCTTAAAATTTAGCTTGAAAATCCAATTCAAAAATGTGTAAGATTTATAAAAAGTCCAGTGTGCCACAACCAAATGAGATTTATTCCAGGAATGCAAGGTTGGTTTAAAACTTGCAAATCATTTAAAGCAACTCCCCCCATAAATAGACTGAAAAAGAATACCATACGCTTATCTCAATAGATACAAATGACAAAATCCAACATTCCTTAGTGTTACAAACTTCCTCAAAGTGATAGTGTATGGAACTAGTTTTCTGTTGATGTGTAGCAAATTAGCACAAACTCAGAGACTTAAAATGCCACCATTTATTACCCAACACTCTGTAGATCAGAAGTCAGAGGGGCCCCTGGGTGGGTCGGTCAGTTAAGCATCCACCTTTGCCTCAGGTCGTGATCTCGCATTCGTGAGTTCGAGCCCCACATTGGGCGCACTGCTGTCCGCACAGAGCCCACTTCAGACCTTCTGTCCTCTCTCTCTGCCCCTCTCTTGCCCTCTCACTCACTCTCTTTCTCTCTCTCTCAAAAATAAACATTAAAAAAAAAAAAAAAAAGAAGTCAGAGCGGGCTGGCATAGATTCTCTGCTCAGAATCTCACATTCACAGTATTGGCTGGGCAGGGGTCTCATCTGGAGGCCCTGAGGAAGAATCTACTCACTTTCAAGCTCATTCAGGTTGTTGGCAGAACCCAGTTTTAAGTTTTAGGTTATAGGTATGAGATTTATGTTTCTGGTAGCCTGGGTCTGCCATCAACTTCCCAGGGCCCACATTTCTTCTCAATGGCCCCTTCCATCTTCAAAGCAGCAATCACGTGTCAAGTTCTCACTCATACTTTGGATCTGTCTGACTTCCCTTTCTATCAACCACAGAAAGGTATCTGACTTTTTAAAAAGATTTTTTTTTTTTTAGAGCAGCTTTAGGTTCACAGCAAAATTGAAGGGAGGATACAGAGATTTCCCATCTATCCCCTGCCCCACACATGCACAGCATCTCCCGTTTTCAACATCTCCTACCAGAGCATCTCCTATCAACAGCCCCTACCATTATCTACATTCCCTACATTTGTTACAATTGATGAATCTGTATTGGCACATCATTAGTCCATTGTTTACCTTATACTCACTCTTGGTGTTGTATATTCCATGGGTGTGAACAAATGTGTAATGATATGTATCCATCATTATAATATCATACAGAATATTTTCACTGCCCCCAAAAAGTTCTCTGTTCTCTGCTGATTTATCCCTCCCCTTCACCCTAACCCCAGGCAAATACCGTTGTCTTTTTTTAAATGGTTTCCGTAGTTATGTATCTAAGAATGTCACATTGTTGGAATCATACAATAAGTAGCCTTTCCAAATTGGCTTCTTTCACTTAGTAATATGCATTCAAAACTTACTCCATGTCTTTTTCAAGGTTTGGAGAGCTTGTTTCTTTTTAGCACTGAATAATATTCCATTGTCTGGATGTACTACGGTTTATTTACACCTTCACCTACGGAAGGATATCTTGGTAGTCTCTAAGTTTGAGCAATTATGGATAAAGCTGTTATAAACATCTGTGGGCAGGTTTTTGTGTGGACGTAAGTTGTCAACTCCTTTGGGTAAATACCAAAGAGTGCAATTGCTGGATCGTATGTTAAGAGTATGTTTAGTTTTGGAAGAAACTGCTAAACTGTCTTCCAAGGAGACTGCACCATTTTGCATTGCCCTCAACAATAAATGTGAGTTTCTGTTGTTCCATATCCTTCTGAGCATTTATTATTAGTGTTCCTAATAATAGGATTTAGGCCATTCTAATGGATGCGTAATGGAATCTCGTCATTTTAATTTTCATTTCCCTGATGACATGATGTGCAACATTTTTTTTAACATGCTTGTCATCTGTATATCTTCTATGATGAAGTGTCTGTTAAGGTCTTTGACCCATAGACGTGTCTAATTTTAAGGGCTCCTGTGATTATTAGATAAGCCCACAGATAATCTCCCTCTTAAGGTCAACTGTGCCATAGAACATAACAACACACAACAACACATAACAACACATAACAAACATAGCAACATGTAACAACACATAACAACACATAACAACACATAACATAACATAACATAACATAACATAACAACATAACATAACATAACATAACATAACATAACATAACTGTGGGAGGGATATCTTACCCTATTCACAGGTTCCAGGGCATGGGAGTAAATGAAGACTATCCAAATGAGAACAAACAAAAGCTACTTCTTTGGCACTTTCAAGGGAGGCAGACACTATCATTTGCATTTAGCAAACACTCGAAGTCAGGCTGGGGAGGTGGAAGGCTTTGCAGTGGAAAAAGAGAAGGCTTAGGGTATGTCCTGGTTGGACAAACTGTAGGAAAACTGGAGGTGGGCTAAATAGAAGCAGGACATGTTAGGGGAGCACATTTGGCTTTCTGTTATTGGTTTTTTTTTTTTTAAGTTTATTTATTTATTTTGAGAGAAAGAGAGTGGGCGAGGGGCAGAGAGTGAGCATCCCAGCACCGTGCCCTGTGTGGAGTTTGAACTCACAAACTGTGAAGTCATGACCTGAGCGGAGACCAAGAGTCAGATGTTTAACCAACTGAGCCACCCAGGTGTCCCTCTTTTATTGTTCTTAAGCTGGAAGTGAGAAATAATTAGGGAAGCTGGCAGTTATTGGCCAAGGGCTGACTGTTTGGGGTTAGTTGCTGCAGAAGTTGTGGGTCAGAGTTCTACTTTTATACATGGTCTGACCATTGTCAGTTTGTATATTCAATTTTTGAAAGGATTAGGAGGACTATCTATCTTTGGGGAGCCATTTTTAGACATTCTACCTACTGTCGGTATCTATGAAAAACCAACAACTAATATCAAGCTTAATGGTAAAAGATTGAACGCTTTCCCCTTAATATCAGGAACAAGACAAGAATGTTTGTTCTCTCCACCACTATTCAGTAGGATACTGTAGGTTCTAGCCTGTGCCATAAGGCAAGAAAAAGAAATAAATGATATCCAGATTGGAAAGAAAGAAGTGAAACAATCTTTAATCTAAGATGACATGATCTTTTCTGTAAAAAAATCCCATGAAATCTTTAAGAATGCTACTACAGCTGATAAGTGAGTTCAGCAAGGTTGCAGGACACAGATCAATATATAAAAATTAATTGTGTTTCTATATACTAGCAACAAACAAATTAAAAGACAATATGAATTACAATAGCATTAAAAACTGAAATACTTAGGAATATATTTGACAAACTCTACATAAGACATCTCAAAACTACAAAACATTGCTATAAAAATTAAATATGACTTAGTAAATGAAGAGCTTTACCATATTAATTGATCAGAAGGTTAACTATTGAATTTAGAGATGGCGGCTTAGGAGGACGCTGGGCTCACCGCGCGTCCTGCTGATCACTTAGATTCCACCTACACCTGCCTAAAGAACCCAGAAAACCGCCAGAGGATTAGCAGAACGGAGTCTCCGGAGCCAAGCGCAGACGAGAGGCCCACGGAAGAGGGTAGGAAGGGCGGCGAGGTGGTGCGCGCTCCACGGACTGGCGGGAGGGAGCCGGGGCGGAGGGGCGGCTCGCCGGCCAAGCAGAGCCCTCGAGTCTGGCTGGCAAAAGCAGAGGGGCCTGACGGACTGTGTTCCGACAGCAAGCGCGACTTAGCCTCTGGGAGGTCATAAGTTAACAGCTCTGCTCAGAAAGCAGGAAGGTTGGAGGACAAAGGGAGGGAGAGCTGCTGAGCCCCCGGACGACAGAGCTCAGTTTGGCGGGGAACAAAGGCGCTCGCCAGTGCCATCTCCCCCGCCCATCCCCCCGCCAAAATCCCAAAGGGAACCAGTTCCTGCCAGGGAACTTGCTCGCTCCGCGCAAACACCCAACTCTGTGCTTCTGCGGAGCCAAACCTCCGGCAGCGGATCTGACTCCCTCCCGCTGCCACAGGGCCCCTCCTGAAGTGGATCACCTAAGGAGAAGCGAGCTAAGCCTGCCCCTCCTGCCCCCGTGCACCTTGCCTACCCACCCCAGCTAATATGCCAGATCCCCAGCATCACAAGCCTGGCAGTGTGCAAGTAGCCCAGACGGGCCATGCCAACCCACAGGGAATCCCGCCCCTAGGAGAGGGGAAGAGAAGGCACACACCAGTCTGACTGTGGCCCCAGCAGTGGGCTGGGGGCAGACATCAGGGCGGACTGCGGCCCCGCCCACCAACTCCAGTTATACACCACAGCACAGGGGAAGTGCCCTGCGGGTCCTCACCACTCCAGGGACTATCCAAAATGACCAAACGGAAGAATTCCCCTCAGAAGAATCTCCAGGAAATAACAACAGCCAATGAGCTGATCAAAAAGGATTTAAATAATATAACAGAAAGTGAATTTAGAATAGTAGTCATAAAATTAATCGCTGGGCTTGAAAACAGTATAGAGGACAGCAGAGAATCTCTTGCTACAGAGATCAAGGGACTAAGGAACAGTCACGAGGAGCTGAAAAGCGCTTTAAACGAAATGCAAAACAAAATGGAAACGACGACAGCTCGGATTGAAGAGGCAGAGGAGAGAATAGGTAAACTAGAAGATAAAGTTATGGAAAAAGAGGAAGCTGAGAGAAAGAGAGATAAAAAAATCCAGGAGTATGAGGGGAAAATTAGAGAACTAAGTGATACACTAAAAAGAAATAATATACGCATAATTGGTATCCCAGAGGAGGAAGAGAGAGGGAAAGGTGCTGAAGGGGTACTTGAAGAAATTATAGCTGAGAACTTCCCTGACCTGGGGAAAGAAAAAGGCATTGAAATCCAAGAGGCACAGAGAACTCCCTTCAGACGTAACTTGAATCGATATTCTGCACGACATATCATAGTGAAACTGGCAAAATACAAGGATAAAGAGAAAATTCTGAAAGCAGCAAGGGATAAACGTGCCCTCACATATAAAGGGAGACCTATAAGACTCGTGACTGATCTCTCTTTTGAAACTTGGCAGGCCAGAAAGGCTTGGCACGATATCTTCAGTGTGCTAAACAGAAAAAATATACAGCCGAGAATCCTTTATCCAGCAACTCTGTCATTTAGAATAGAAGGAGAGATAAAGGTCTTCCCAAACAAACAAAAACTGAAGGAATTTGTCACCACTAAACCAGCCCTGCAAGAGATCCTAAGGGGGATCCTGTGAGACAAAGTACCAGAGACATCACTACAAGCATAAAACATACAGACATCACAATGGCTCTAAACCCATATTACTGAATGTAAATGGATTAAATGCGCCAACCAAAAGACATAGGCTATCAGAATGGATAAAAAAACAAGACCCATCTATTTGCTGTCTACAAGAGACTCATTTTAGATCTGAGGACACCTTTAGATTGAGAGTGAGGGGATGGAGAACTATTTATCATGCTACTGGAAGCCAAAAGAAAGCTGGAGTAGCCATACTTATATCAGACAAACTAGACTTTAAATTAAAGGCTGTAACAAGAGATGAACAAGGGCATTATATAATAATCACAGGGTCTATCCATCAGGAAGAGCTAACAATTATAAATGTCTATGCGCCGAATACCGGAGCCCCCAGATATATAAAACAATTACTCATAAACATAAGCAACCTTATTGATAAGAATGTGGTCATTGCAGGGGACTTTAACACCCCACTTACAGAAATGGATAGATCATCTAGACACACGGTCAATAAAGAAACAAGGGCCCTGAATGATACATTGGATCAGATGGACTTGACAGATATATTTAGAACTCTGCATCCCAAAGCAACAGAATATACTTTCTTCTCGAGTGCACATGGAACATTCTCCGAGATAGATCATATACTGGGTCACAAAACAGCCCTTCATAAGTTTACAAGAATTGGAATTATACCATGCATACTTTCAGACCACCATGCGATGAAGCTTGAAATCAACCACAGGAAAAAGTCTGGAAAACCTCCAAAAGCATGGAGGTTAAAGAACACACTACTAACGAATGAGTGGGTCAACCAGGCAATTAGAGAAGAAATTAAAAAATATATGGAAACAAACAAAAATGAAAATACAACAATCCAAACGCTTTGGGACGCAGCGAAGGCAGTCCTGAGAGGAAAATACATTGCAATCCAGGCCTATCTCCAGAAACAAGAAAAATCCCAAATACAAAATCTAACAGCACACCTAAAGGAAATAGAAGCAGAACAGCAAAGGCAGCCTAAACCCAGCAGAAGAAGAGAAATAATAAAGATCAGAGCAGAAATAAACAATATAGAATCTAAAAAAACTGTAGAGCAGATCAACGAAACCAAGAGTTGGTTTTTTGAAAAAATAAACAAAATTGACAAACCTCTAGCCAGGCTTCTCAAAAAGAAAAGGGAGATGACCCAAATAGATAAAATCATGAATGAAAATGGAATGATTACAACCAATCCCTCAGAGATACAAACAATTATCAGGGAATACTATGAAAAATTATATGCCAACAAATTGGACAACCTGGAAGAAATGGACAAATTCCTAAACACCCACACTCTTCCAAAACTCAATCAGGAGGAAATAGAAAGCTTGAACAGACCCACCACCAGCGAAGAAATTGAATCGATTATCAAAAATCTCCCAACAAATGAGTCCAGGACCAGATGGCTTCCCAGGGGAGTTCTACCAGACGTTTAAAACAGAGATAATACCTATCCTTCTCAAGCTATTCCAAGAAATAGAAAGGGAAGGAAAACTTCCAGACTCATTCTATGAAGCCAGTATTACTTTGATTCCTAAACCAGACAGAGACCCAGTAAAAAAAGAGAACTACAGGCCAATATCCCTGATGAATATGGATACAAAAATTCTCAATAAGATACTAGCAAATCGAATTCAACGGCATATAAAAAGAATTATTCACCATGATCAAGTGAGATTCATTCCTGGGATGCAGGGCTGGTTCAACATTCGCAAATCGATCAACGTGATACATCACATTAACAAAAAAAAAGAGAAGAACCATATGATCCTGTCAATCGATGCAGAAAAGGCCTTCGACAAAATCCAGCACCCTTTCTTAATAAAAACCCTTGAGAAAGTCGGGATAGAAGGAACATACTTAAAGATCATAAAAGCCATTTATGAAAAGCCCACAGCTAACATCATCCTCAATGGGGAAAAACTGAGAGCTTTTTCCCTGAGATCAGGAACACGACAGGGATGCCCACTCTCACCGCTGTTGTTTAACATAATGCTGGAAGTTCTAGCATCAGCAATCAGACAACAAAAGGAAATCAAAGGCATCAAAATTGGCAAAGATGAAGTCAAGCTTTCGCTTTTTGCAGATGACATGATATTATACATGGAAAATCCGACAGACTCCACCAAAAGTCTGCTAGAACTGATACATGAATTCAGCAAAGTTGCAGGATACAAAATCAATGTACAGAAATCAGTTGCATTCTTATACACTAACAATGAAGCAACAGAAAGACAAATAAAGAAACTGATCCCATTCACAATTGCACCAAGAAGCATAAAATACCTAGGAATAAATCTAACCAAAGATGTAAAAGATCTGTATGCTGAAAACTATAGAAAGCTTATGAAGGTAATTGAAGAAGATATAAAGAAATGGAAAGACATTCCCTGCTCATGGATTGGAAGAATAAATATTGTCAAAATGTCAATACTACCCAAAGCTATCTACACATTCAATGCAATCCCAATCAAAATTGCACCAGCATTCTTCTCGAAACTAGAACAAGCAATCCTAAAATTCATATGGAACCACAAAAGGCCCCGAATAGCCAAAGTAATTTTGAAGAAGAAGACCAAAGCAGGAGGCATCACAATCCCAGACTTTAGCCTCTACTACAAAGCTGTAATCAAGACAGCATGGTATTGGCACAAAAACAGACACATAGACCAATGGAATAGAATAGAAACCCCAGAACTAGACCCACAAACGTATGGCCAACTCATCTTTGACAAAGCAGGAAAGAACATCCAATGGAAAAAAGACAGTCTCTTTAACAAATGGTGCTGGGAGAACTGGACAGCAACATGCAGAAGGTTGAAACTAGATCACTTTCTCACACCATTCACAAAAATAAACTCAAAATGGATAAAGGACCTGAATGTGAGACAGGAAACCATCAAAACCCTAGAGGAGAAAGCAGGAAAAGACCTCTCTGACCTCAGCCGTAGCAATCTCTTACTCGACACATCCCCAAAGGCAAGGGAATTAAAAGCAAAAGTGAATTACTGGGACCTTATGAAGATAAAAAGCTTCTGCACAGCAAAGGAAACAACCAACAAAACTAAAAGGCAACCAACGGAATGGGAAAAGATATTTGCAAATGACATATCGGACAAAGGGCTAGTATCCAAAATCTATAAAGAGCTCACCAAACTCCACACCCGAAAAACAAATAACCCAGTGAAGAAATGGGCAGAAAACATGAATAGACACTTCTCTAAAGAAGACATCCGGATGGCCAACAGGCACATGAAAAGATGTTCAACGTCGCTCCTTATCAGGGAAATACAAATCAAAACCACACTCAGATATCACCTCATGCCAGTCAGAGTGGCCAAAATGAACAAATCAGGAGACTATAGATGCTGGAGAGGATGTGGAGAAACGGGAACCCTCTTGCACTGTTGGTGGGAATGCAAACTGGTGCAGCCGCTCTGGAAAGCAGTGTGGAGGTTCCTCAGAAAATTAGAAATAGACCTACCCTATGACCCAGCAATAGCACTGCTAGGAATTTATCCAAGGGATACAGGAGTACTGATGCATAGGGGCACTTGTACCCCAATGTTTATAGCAGCACTCTCAACAATAGCCAAATTATGGAAAGAGCCTAAATGTCCATCAACTGATGAACGGATAAAGAAATTGTGGTTTATATACACAATGGAATACTACGTGGCAATGAGAAAAAATGAAATATGGCCTTTTGTAGCAACGTGGATGGAACGGGAGAGTGTGATGCTAAGTGAAATAAGCCATACAGAGAAAGACAGATACCATATGGTTTCACTCTTATGTGGATCCTGAGAAATGTAACAGAAGCCCATGGGGGAGGGGAAGGAAAAAAAAAAAAGAGGTTACAGTGGGAGAGAGCCAAAGCATAAGAGACTGTTAAAAACTGAGAACAAACTGAGGGTTGATGGGGGTGGGAGGGAGGGGAGGGTGGGTGATGGGTATTGAGGAGGGCACCTTTTGGGATGAGCACTGGGTGTTGTATGGAAACCAATTTGACAATAAATTTCATATATTAAAAAAAAAATAAAAAATAAAAATAAAAATAAAAAAAAGGTTAACTATTATGATTTCAATTATCGCCAAATTGATGTATAGATTAAAGGCAATCCAAACAGAATTTCAGACGGCTTTTTTGCTAGAGATTGAAAAGCTTGTTTTAAAATTCACATGGAAATGCAAAGGACCATGAATAATAGCTAAAACAACTTTGAAAAAGAAGAACAAAGTTGGAAACTTTACACTACTCGATTTCAAGACATTGTATTGCTGTTGTTTTTTAAATTTTTTAGTGTTTATTTATTTTTGAGTGAGACAGAGACAGAGTGTGAGTGAGGGAGAGGCAGAGAGAGAAGGAGACACAGAATCTGAAGCAAACTCCAGACTCTGAGCTGTCAGCACAGAGCCTGACATGGGGCTCGAACCCATGAACCGTGAGATCAGGACCTGAGCTGAAGTTGGACGCTTAACCCACTGAGCCACCCAGGTGCCCCGCATATATTGTTACAGGAAAAAGGACAGTGGGTTTTGGTGCCAAGATAGACAAAAAGATCAATAGGATACAATAGAATCCAGAATCAGGCACCTATATATATGGTCAACTGATTTTTGACAATGGTTTAAAGGCAATTTAGTAGAGAAATTATAGTCTTTTTAACAAAATGGTGCTGGAACAATTGGATATCCATATGCAAAAGAGATAAAAAAAGAAGCAAAAATTGGAAGAACTAAATGAGAGAAACAGACAAATCTACAATTATAATTGGAAATTGTAATACTCCTCTCTCAGTAATTCATAAAACATGTAGACAGAAAATGAGTAAGGAAATAGAAAAATTGTCAACCTTTTCAGCCAACTTGACTTAATTAAAACTGTGAAAATTAATAAAAAGAAAACTCATTTAGAATGGCACCAGGAGGCTAACAGGGGGAGTTCTCATGCCCAGCACTTATTTACTTATGCCCAGTAAATCCAAGAGGAGGACACAGATGTTGTAAGTCAATAGTACTATTTTAGCAGCAGAAGAAAGATTTCTTCCTACCCTGGCAACAGCCCAGCCAATTAGAGAGAGTCACAGCTCAGCCAATGAAAAATGGCTATACTTTGAACTCCCAGTTTACCCCAAAGGACTTTTAGTTTATAACAGTCCCTCCCAACTCCCCTTTACCTCTATAAAAGAGCATTTCTTTCCTTTGTTCTCTGGGACTTGCTTTAGGTTTAGCCGTAGCTTGCTTGTTCTGGATTGTAATTCTCAGCTATTCTTGAATAAACCCATGTTTGTTGGTAAAAATAACTGGAAGTTTTATTTTGAAGGTTAAAAAAACTTATAACGTTCAATAGTGGAGCCCACATTGTTTTCATTGGCACATTGTACATTCACAATAGACCGTATGTTAGATCATGAGACTTAAATTAGAGATTAACTTAGAAATCAGTAATGGAAAGATGATTGAAAAACCCCAAATATTGGAAATCGTACAACACATTGTTAAATAATTCACAAGTCAAAGAAGAAATCACAAGAGAAATTAGGAAATATTTTGAAATGACTACTACTGAAAACATATAAAAATGTGTGGAATGCACAGTTTATAAAGGGAAACTTATTGCTTTCAATGCTTATATTCCACCTTAAGAAGCTAGAAAAAGAAATTAAGCGCAAAGTAAGGAGACAGAAAATAATTAAGGTAAAAGGAGAAATCAATGAGATAGAAAATTAGCAAATAGAGAAATCAATAAAACCAAAAGTTGTGTTGTTAAAATGATCAGTAACACTGACAAGTCTCTAGTTAGAGTGATCAAGGGGAAAAGAGTAGATGCAAAATATCAGGAATGAAAGTGGGGAATACTAGGGCTCCTACAATCTTGAAAACGATACGAAGGGAATATTATGAACATTTATTATGACAATAAATTTGATCACTTAAGTGAAATGCACAAATCTTAAAATTACCAGAATCAGCTCAATAAAAAATAGAAAATTAGAATGACTTGAATTCATCATTAAAACCTTTCCTTAGAGAGTCACCTGTGTGGCTCAGTCAGTTGGGCATCTAACTCTTGATTTCAGCTCAAGTCATGATCCCAGGGTCGTGGTATGGAGCCCCACATCGGGCTCTGTGCTGAGCATGGAGTCTGCTTAAGATTCTCTCTCTCCCTCTGCCCCTCTGCCCCACTCTCTCTCTCTCAAATAAAACAAACAAACAAAAAACTTTCCGTAGGGGTGCCTGACTGACTCAGTTGGTAGAGCGCATGACTTAATCTCAGGGTCATGAGTTCAAGCCCCACGTTGGGTATGGAGCCTACTTTAAAAAAAAAAAACTTTTTAAATCTTCATTTATTTTTGAGAGAGAGACAGAGTGTGAGCAGGGGAGGAGCAGAGAGAGAGGGAGACACAGAATCTGAAACAGGCTCCAGGCTCCGAGCTGTCAGCACAGAGCCCAATGCGGGGCTCGAATCCACGAACTGTGAGATCATGACCTGAGCCAAAGTCGGACGCTCAACTGACTGAGCCACCTAGGCACCCCTGGGTTCGGATGATTTTAGAGGCAAATTTTTACTAAACCTGATGCAACAAAAAAATCTTTATCCAGTGGTTTAAAGCTGTTATTGCCATGTCTTCTTGTCTGTATATTTTCTCATGAGAAATCAGCAGAATTCCTATGGTTATCCTTTTGTATGTAATATCTTAGTTTCCCTGGCTGCTCTCAAGATTTTCTTGGTTTATAGCAATTTATTTTTGGTTACAGCAGTTTGACTATGATGTATCTATGCATGATTTTCTTACACTTATTCTGTCTGGGTTGTCTGTTCTCTTATGTTTTGTTCTACTCCTTAAATTTTAATTTCTGTTGCCTTCTCCTTTGTTTTTGACATAGACTGGAAGTGTCAGGAGTAGGGGTGGGTGGGTAGGAGGCATACATGACCTCTTCTCCACTTCTTATTCCTCAATGTACATCATCAGTTCCAATACTTGGGCTGATGATGGTGTTTGTCTACTTCATAAGCAGAAACCCAGTTCAGGCCAACCTGTCCACTCCTGGCACACCATAGACTTCCTGGTAACAGAGCAGGTTTATGTGCCCAGCCCAATGTGCCCAAAGCTTCACTACAACTTGGATGGATTCCTAAGCTGCGCCAAAAATATTCTGGTTACCGATGGAAAGCATTTCATAGCCATGCCGTTGTGCATTCTGAAGCATCAAAGACCTTTTGGGTGAGCCCTGGTGAAGGAGGACTATCTCCCAGGCAGTTTAGCTACTGACAAAATCTAGCAGTCCCTGTGGGGAAGTGGGGATTCCATGGCTCTGCCCATTTGGTGATCTATAAAAGCCCACTCAAGGGCCTGAATATGGCCTGTGGGACCTCTAATGCCTGGTCCTCACCCCACATTGCCACTGGTAGGTCATAAACCCAGGCCAGAACAGGACTTGGGATTCCAAAGGATTACTACCTTAGTTTCAGGCCCTGTAATTTGAATCAGTAATTGGCAATTCTGGATTGGTAGATGTTTTCCTCAAGATGGCAGCATGCCTAGTCGTGGACATTTACTGTTGTCTTGGGCTCCTGTCTATTTAGGACCTTTAAAATGTCTACTAGCTACTGATGACGTTTGTGGGTGACAGTGGGGTTTGTGGGGGCCGGAGCCGACGACCAGGACAGAATTCTTGAAGACATCTTTGGTGCAAAAGGTGAATTCTTGAAGACATTTTTGGTGCAAAAGGTGATTTTATTAAAGCACAGGGACAGGACCCATGGGCAAGGAGAGCTGCCTGGGGACCCTGAGGAGAGACTGGTTTTATACTATGGAGTCGGGGGAGATAAAGTCCAGGGGAAGTTTCCAATGAGATTTTCATATGCTAAAGAAGACTCCAGGATAGTGGAGACCTAGTTATGGTCAGGCTATGGTTGTTTCTCCCCCTAGCAAAGCATTAGCATTAAGATAGTAGGGAGTTGCTGGAGAAACATCTTGCTCTGCCTGCCTCAAGTATTTGTCAATGGGCTGCAGGTTAGAAGGAAATTTAATTTTATCTGCCGTTTCCTTCTGCCTTTGTTTCCCCCATTAGCTACTATTTGGGATAGCAGGGTTCCCAAGCTCAACAAATGTCAACAGAGGCTTGCCATCCCTTGTATGGGATTTCACCAGGGAATGCAATGTGATGGCTAGTTAGCAGAACTCAATGGTCTTTATTCCCCCACCTGGTTTCCACTACTTTGCTTTTGTTAACTTATAGTATAGAGTTTACTTTTGTAGAAGCAAACCCTGCCATTTGTGAGCCTGGAGGACATTATGCTAAATGAAATCAGCCAGATATAGAAAGACAAATACTTCATTATCTCACTTACATATGGAGTCTACAAAAGTAGAACTCTTGAAAGCAGAGAGTAGAATGGCTGTTACCAGGGGCTGGGCGGCGAGAGAAATGGGAACATGTTGGTCAAAGGGTACAAACTTGCACTTATATAGGATGTGTAAGTTCTGGAGATCTCATGTGCAGCGTGATGACTATACATCTCATGTGCAACATTATGACACTATACTGTGTGCCTGACATTTGCTAAGAGAATAGATCTTAAGTGTTCTCACGTGCCTGCTCAAGCACACACATGGTAATCACGTGAGGTGATGACTGTGTTAATTAGTTTGATTGTGGAGATCATTTTACAATTTATAGATACATCAAAACATCACATTTCACTCCTTAAATATACACAATTTGTACTTGAAAATTATACCACAATAAAGCTGGAAAAAAAGGAAGTTTATTTTCAAAAATTTGTTAATGTTTATTCATTTTTGAGAGACAGAGTGTGAGTGGAGGAGGGGCAGAGAGAAAGGGAGGCCCAGAATCTGAAGCAGGCTGAGCTGTCAGCACAGAGCTCGACGCGGGGCTCGAACTTGTGAACGGCGACATCATGACCTGAGCTGAAGCTGGACGCTCAACTGACTGAGCCACCCAGGCATCCTAGAAATTTGCTTTTGTGATGAGTGCTTATTATTTCAAGAAAGCTCTGTTAGTAACTGAGTTAGTTGGGAAAACTGTTGTACCAAGAATCCAGGGAAGGCTTTCAATGAGACTCCCTTTAGGCTGTGCAGAGCAGGGGCAGGTCTGGGACAAGATGGGATGGAAGTGAGCCTTCCCCGCATTCTCTGGGGACTTTCTCCTAGGCTCTTAGCCTCAGCACCACCACATCGTCTGGGTTGTGCCTCCCTTTGGTAACCTTTCCCTTCAAGAGTGGGTGGGGGTGGGGCGATGGGGACAAAGTCTCAGCTGCTGCTTAAAGCACCCCAGACAATTAATGGGCAGCTCCAGCTGGTGTCTTGAAAAATGGATTGAAATCCTACACCATTTTTTCTTACGATTGAATTGATTTTGGCATCCACTTCTGGAGTTACTCTAGTTTTTAAGAAAATGTTCATCCGCAATGTCAAGGACCACTCGGGCACAGCAGGCTGTGTAATGCAGGTCAGGACCAGGGACAGCTCCAGAGCCTGCTACAGTGGGGAGGCTAGCTTCTGAGAAGCCCATCTATGGACACCATCTTGCACCCCGAGAGGAGTTCTCAATGAGTATAAGTCTTCTCTGAGTAAGCTCAAGGAGCCCTTGGCCCACCCTGAAAGAAAAGGGATGAGGGAGACGTCTTCTGCTCTGATCATGAATCTTTAGACCGTGCAAAGATTATGCTGGTGGTCAATAAAGCACGAATTCTGAGTGCATTTGACAATACTGTCTCAGACACTCTTCCTTCACCTCTATGCTTCATTTCAGGCTCCACTCTTTCAAACTCTGGCTTCCAACCATCTTTGCTTTTCCAGGCTCGACTTGTAGGACTCCCCTAGATAATGGCTTATAGTCATTATCTTTTCCTTCCTACTTTTTGTTACTATAGATAACATCTGGCCAGGTGCCATCCTCAACAGGCTCCTCGCAGTGTTGCTTTGCCAACACTCTGTCCAGGCTTCTCAGGACTGCCCCACGGGGAGGTGTGGGGCAGAGGGAGTCAGCTTAGGCCAGGAAAGCATTTGCAGGTGAGGAGGTGATGATGGTGAACTAAATGCCACCAGCAATCTCCAATCTTTCCCGAGATGGGAGACTGAGCAGCTTCCACTCAAGAGACTTGAGGACAGCAGGCTACCAGGAAGACCAGAATCCAATTAACGAATATGGTGCCGAGGTATTTTGCAAGGACTCCGATGACACAGGCTAGTTCGTCTAGGACATCATGGAGGATCAAGAAGGCATGGTGGAGGACCTTAATGATCAGCACTGGGAGCATGGACAGGAAGGGCACCGATAATCATCTGGGGTAGCATCTGGGTAGACAGTGGATGACAACAGCATGAAAGGCTTGGCAGGACTGGCTGGTATAGATGGGGATGTCAGATAATACTAAGGCCTTGAGGAAGCCAATGGCCCTGGTGAAAAGTTACCTTCAGCAGAGGACTACGTAATCTTGGAGGCTTCAGTCTCCAAAGGGTCAGATCTGGAGACAGACATAGTAAGTATAAGGCAAGACCAATTTTTTAAGAGGTTTTTGCTCCGGTGATGGGGAGAGGGTGTTGGACATCACTCAGGACACTCATCGTGTAATAGGCCGATCTGCACTGCATACAGCCCAATGAGGAATCCTCCCCCATTGCACTGTAGAAAAGAGGAAAAGAAACAATTCCAAGAAAGTCAACGGCAAGAGGAATTTTCCTCCTACACATCTACAAGCTGGAAATTGGCTTCATCCCAGAGACGCAACATTTCCCCACTAGGTCGTTTTGTTCTTCTGTGGAGTTACTTGCCTGAGCAAATGAGTTGGAGGTCTCCGAGGGGACTGGCCTCCATCTGTTGTTTCTATGTATTTTAAAAGGGAAATTGATGATGGGTAGACTGGGTTCTCTCTCATCCCTGGAGACAAAGCTGAAGTATTCTTATCCCAGCACTCTGCTCTCAGGTTTTCCTATCTAGAAGGGTTCAAGAATTTTTGGCTTTGGTTTGATTTTCTAACCTTACCTATCATATATATTTTTTTAACTAATGAAACTCCTTCTTCAAGTCATAGCTAACACAGAATCATAATACATGAAACAAAAAAACCTCAGAATTTTATTAGCATGTATTTATTTTATAACTTCACATCTATAACACTTTACTTTGTATATTGTCAATAATCGAGAACAATGAGGCGATTTTTATGACTACAAGAAACCATGAAATCAGGGTGTACTGGATGACAAATGTTATCACTTTGGTGAGCAGTATTAAAAAATTATAACTTAGGATGAAATGATCACCAATTGTAACTTAAAAAAAAATGCTTTTCTTACAATCTCAGGATATTCTTCAGTTAAAGTTAGCCACAGATCAGAAAGAATAATTTATTGTTTCAAAGTCAAATCACTAACATTAGTCTTTAACAATGGCTGGAATACTTATCACAAAGATAACAGACAGCAAGCACTCAAACGTAGCTAAAATGGTTCCTAATGCAATGTCGTCACAACTGACTGACAGATTCCGTACTTACTTGTTACGGTACAACTCTTAGAATAAAGACAGCATGCATTGAACAGACAGGAAGTATCATGAAAATCATGGGTCTTAACGCATTAAAGGCTTTCTGTGTTCCAGACATCATGCTAAGTGATTCAAAGGCATTATGTCATCTGAGCCTAATGACAACCCTATTCTATTATTTTCCCATTTTCCTGATGAGGAAACTGATGTTCAGAGAAGGTGAGCAATTGTTCTTTGTATACAAAAAGCTATCGTGATGCTAGAGATCAACTAGCATTTTTTTTAACGTTTATTTATTTTTGAGACAGACAGAGACAGAGCATGAACGGGGGAGGGGCAGAGAGAGAGGGAGACACAGAATCTGAAACAGGCTCCAGGCTCTGAGCTGTCAGCACAGAGCCCAACGCAGGGCTCAAACTCAAGGACGGTGAGATCCTGACCTGAGCCAAAGTCGGACGCTTAACCGACTGAGCCACCCAGGCGCCCCGAGATCAACTAGCATTTAACGGAATGGTGCTCATTTATGCTCTACTGGGGCACACTACGTCACGGGACATGCATGGACGTGACTTAAACACCTGTGAGGTGCCATCACTTCCTTAATCTATGAACGCTTAAGAGGAGTCCAGCTATGTGCTCAGATGTCACAAGGGGACCTTACTTCCATGGTCTGCACAAAATGAGTCCATCTGGAAACAGAAGTGAGCCTGTGGCTGGGCGCCAGTGTGTGAACATTTGGGTATCAACACACTTGAATCTACCTGTTTTCTAGTAGAGATCGGGAGAGTTTAAAGTACATGTTAAAGGTGGACAGGCTGAAAAATCTCTGCAGAACCGTAGAGCACAATTTGAAAGCCACCATCACAGCGGACAGAGGGTTAGCAAGAGGCAGAGAGTTCCGGACTTGTGGCTCGGCTCTGCCACTGCTTAGCGTTTCGATCCCGAGGACCCCACTCGACTCATCTGAGCTTCATTTTCTTTCTCTTTCAGAAAGAGCAAAATTATACCATATTGGGGTTCCCGGGCACATTAAATGAGATGTGTGTAAACCAGCTGGCACATAATAGACCCTCAATAAATACAGGCTCCTTTCCTCTCCTCTTTCCCTTTGGTCGCCCCTAAAAATCTTTTCTAACCAGAATGGTCTGCTCGCTGAATCCAAACGCGGCCCGCACACCCTCCCTCGCAGGCAGCCTTCCTGTAGCGTCTGCCCTTTCTCGAGGGTGCTTCTCTCACACTGTGGCTCTCTCTCTTGAAGGCAGGGATTGGGCTGAGTCATCTGTGTCTCGAGGGCCTAACACAGTGCCTGGAACCGGCCATCCGACACGCGGCAGAGAAGCGGAGGAGTGCTTCCCGAGTGAAGAAAGAAAGACACATAGCAGTGGGCGTGGCCGTGTTCATTTGGTAGTGGCACTTCCACAGGTGTCGTGACTGACACACGGGATTATCTAGCATCTCACATGCCGAGGCCACGTCCTCGGTGAGCCGGCGAGCTCGCTCCGAGAGCACGGCCCAGGCTTGTGGGGTTACGATTCTCACCTCCGTGAAGAGTGCCTCACACCGCTGGCTACTCAGAGGGGATGTGCTGATTTGAGGAAGGAACACAGCCGAGGAGTCAAAGGGGTTAGAGGTTAAACAGATTACAAAAGGTGTTCTTTTCCTGCATCACTTCTTTCTTCTGCGGTATGGGTGCACGACTTTGGTCTATTTGGGAAACGGGAAATGTCGCGGGTTCCTTCAGGCTTCCTATTCCTTACTTGGAACTTCGTCCTTTATTAATAATCTACGTGGGGCCCAAGAAACTCACTGGTATTTTTTCCTAGAAAGAAGAATCAAGACCTGGCGCGCGAGGCCTCGGACAAAAATAGCCACATGGTCTCAGCGGGGTACAGCAAACCTCCCCGGGGCGCACTGGCTGTGGGTCCCGCCCTGAGATGGTTTTTAGTCCTCTGCCTCGTTATCCCAGGGGCCATAACCATCCCCTTCATCTGGCTCTTCAGTATTCTCGTTTTCAAAAGAGGCCTCTTCCTCCTCTTCCTCCCGGATTACCTTCATTAACTCGAGGAAGCTGGGAGGCGGGCCTTGATCTTTCAGTTCTCTCAGCCTGCACCAAAGGACTTCGCTGAGGCTGGCCCCGGCCATGACCTGCTCCAGGCGGACCTGATCTGCGATATTCCTGGGGATGGCGCGTTTCTCCACGGCTCGCCGGAGCAGGGTTTCTAACCGCAACACGTAGGCCGAGACCTTCTCCCCCTCCTCCTGATACGTCTTCAGGTATTTCACCTGGGAGGTCCTGCGGCTCTCCAGGCTTCCAAACACTTGCTTAAACGCCTCCAAACACTCTTCCACGCTTATGGCTGCATTGTCTGCCTGTACTATGTGCATGAGGTCCAGGGCAGGGCCACGCAGGCTTTCCATCAACCACCTTTTCTTTTCTGCCTCTGCTACCGGCCACTCTTTGACGATCTCAGTGGCCTGTTCCAACCAGATTTCAAAGGGCTCTTCCTCTGGGGCGGGCACGGCGCTCCCCGAGAACACTCTCAGTTTCCGGTATCTCATGGGTAGCAGGGGCTGAGGGGCATGAGCTATCGCCTGTCCCAACACGTGAGCCAGTAACTCTGGGGACACGAAGGGCACCGTGGCTGGAGACAACCCCTCGTGCCCGAGGGCTCGGAACATACCGGAGACTGTCTGCCCTTCTTTTTCCAGAAAGAGGTTCAGTCGTTCCAGAAATTCAGTGTCCTGGTTAGGGGTCTTAAAGATCACTTTCCAGACACCCCCCTTTCCCTGAACCTCACTGGGGATCACCGAGACATCAGTATCCTCCATAAGCTCTAGTAAGACAGCATTGGCATTGTCCTGCTTCCTGAATATTTTGCCGAGCAGCCTATACCTGCCCAGAGACTTTAAAGTCTCCTGGAGAACCCCTTGAATCTCAGCCTCATCACAGTCCACCGGTATCCCCAGAACCATCAGCGATTTCTGATCATCCACGCTCATTATCCTGCACCAGTCCTCTAACAGTGCCAGCGCCATCGTCTGAGTATTTGCTCCAACTCTATGGGTACCAATTAGTTTGTGGTGTGGACAGGCACAGCCTATCAGGACTCAGAATATCCTGGCTCAGCTCCTGAACTTGCACCCCACCAGGGAATGGGTCCCAGGCCACTCCAACAGCGGTCCCAAAGTCTTCTGGACCAATCACCCTTACTTGCCCAGGGGCAAGAACTCAGCTAGGACAGCATCACTGCCTGTGGCTCTGCAGTCCGGTGGCCGCTGATGCTCTCCCCGATGCTGGCAGCCACACGGTGGCACTGACCCTTCTCCGACTGCCCGAGGCACCTGCAAGAGCTGCTTTTGTGACCCCCCCCCCCCCCGGTTTCTGCTGCCTCTCCTCACCTCTCCTTTTGCTAGTTAGCGGGGTAAGGCCTCCACTCTGGCACCCAGAACTCCCGGAGAGAAGTGTCACAGCAGGCTTGGACTCCTAGTGAAACAATGGTCAGTTTTACCACACAGCCCTCTCTTTCCCAGGAAGCACTACGCTTTGGTTCAGGACAGAAGTGGGGGGAGACCAGGGGTTCCGTCTCACGTTGGATTTGCACGTGTCCCACTCTGTCAGACCTTTCCTTTGCTTAGAGTTCTCTTGGGGACCCTCCCACGTCTGGCTCCCCCACCTTCCGCTCATCAGTCATGCCAATTAACGTCTGAGCCCGGTTATGGATGGACAGGACTCAAGATTTTCCCCATGTGAAAAATGAAATCAGATGTGAACAGATACCTGTTCAGGCACTCCAACTGTCCTGTGAGAGTCACCAGCTTATTTATTCAGCTTCCAGAAAAGGAAGATGTCACCCAGCTCCACGCAATGGATGTATTTGGGTCTTTCTTAGCTCCAGCCAAGCCAAGCTCCCCTGTTACACATAAATAATAATAGTATTTATTTATGGCTTGATAATATCCAGTAATGAGGGCCATTAAAATTATTTAAAAATATGACACTCCTTTACAATTTAATTAAATCTACCAAACCATATTGAGTTGGTGCATTCCTTTGATTTAACATCCAATTATTTAAAATCAAGCTAGAAATCACTCAAACATTAAAAGCCAATTTAATATAGGTGTAACAATATAACATATACTACACTTTAACATAACATAATAATATAGGTATAACAATTTAGGTCCAGCAATCTAAAACAAAACAAAACAAAACAAAACAAAACAAAATCTCAGGACCAAATAAGTTAAGCTTGGAATTATGAATCCATTCTCTTTTGTTGGGTCCGGGCAGGACTCACAAATGCACAACGAGGTGTTTCTTTTGCTGTGAATGTTAAAAACGCTTCCTAGCATTTACGCCTGAATGAGTCATTTGAGTACAAGGTAAGAGAGGAAGCACATCTGTGGAGAGTGGTGGACACCGGGTGACGTAAAAACGAAAGAGTTCCTACTCTCTCCCAGTTACTGCCGTGGAGTGTGTGTTAATGGGCTACGAATATGCTTCTGTCGGCCTGAAGAATCCCCCTCAGTCCAAACGGGGTCCCTATGCCACAGATGCCAGCCTACAGCTTTAATGTCAACTGCTCCTGCTGCAGGCACGTTTTCTAAGACCTTCTGGAAGGTGCCAAAGGGGCAGGAGCACAAACCCTGGATTCTGCTCTCAGCCAGCAGCCCCAGGGATCGGAGCCCAGGGGTTTCTCCGTGCCACCCCTTCCCTTCTAAGACATGGGGGTAACCTTCCTCCTGTTTTAATGTTGAGAGGAAACATGAGATGTAAAAAGGCAGGAAGACACATCCCAAGGTCTACATAATAGAGGTCATGCTGAGGTTAGGCTACCTTTAGGCAATCTTTACCTGCAATGGAAATAATCGGACATGAGAAAAATGTAAAACTCTTGCATTTTCTCAAGTAAAGATGGGATAGGTTGGAAAAGGAATCAGCTTTTCTGCTGTAATTCTTGGCTCATTTAGATAGTGACCTTGGTCAAAGCGCCCCAATCTGTCTAAGTCTAGTTCCTGCTCCGGAAATCGGAAATTGGTCACGAGTCATGGGTCTGCCCTGGGTAGGCAATGATGTCATTCTTGTGGAAGCAGTTCATTCAAATGCGAAGCACATCTGATGCAAAGTCCAAAGGCCCGCCTCTGGTTCCCTCAGCACCCCCCCCCCCCCCCCCCGACATTCCTCTCCTCCCTCAGTCTCCAGTTCTCAGCTGGGGCCGCCTTCCCACCTGCCATGATGGGCTCATCTTCAAACTGTGATTGATTGCCCTCCAAATTTAACTCCATTCACCGAAGTATCCCTCACGATTTGGGGGGAGGGTATCCGTACTGAATCCTGCCAGGGACAAGGGCTGATGATGAGGATAGAGCCTTGGTCACCCTGCTCTGAACGATAGTCTTGTGGTAGAAACAGCTTCTCCTAGCCCAAACCCACCCTAGTTACTGAGCATGCCCAGATTTCCGTCTCCAGCCGCCAAGGGTTGGGCATCATTTCTGCAGGATTTTGCCACTGTGGAAAGAGGGGGCGGGGCTGTAATCGACCAGGGGCAGGGATTGGTACGTGGAAGGGACGTGGGGGCAGAAATAAGCAATAAAAGACTCTCAGCGACCGTGTTACCGTCATAAATCAAGATGCTCCTTATCTGCCCACCAACCCAGTAGCTGTGGATGGTTTAGCCTCACATACATACCAAGTCCCACACACCTTTTCCCGGCGGGGCGTCTCACAACTCAAGCCATGACCACAGACAGGACCCCATCTCCTACTCCACCACTGAATTCGCGCGCGCGCGCGCAATTTACGTCCCAGGCACTTGGCGTCTGGCAACCCGGGGAACCCCGCGGCTGTGGCGCAGTGCGCAACGAGGGCGGGGGATCTAGGTGGGGCGCGCAGGGCACCCAGAAGGGCTAGGGATTTGGGGGAGTGGGATTCAATCCTGGCCTCCCCCGCCTCCTTTTTTTTTTTTTTTTTTTTGGCGGGGAAGGCGGGATAGACAATACCAAATCAAGACTCTTCTGGCCCTTCTTGGTCTTGGCGCAGTGGCGCAGTTAAGAGACGTGACACCTCCGGGCAATATAGCAGGTCTCTACCCTTTCTTACTTCAAGTTGCCGTTCGGTGCCCGAATTTGCAGAATGCACTTTTTGCTACAGTCCCAGACCACACACCTAAGTCTTTATTCCCCGCTCCCCTTTGCTACGCCCCTCTGCATTTCTCCCCGCCTGCTAGCGCCCCCCCCCCACCACTGTGGGCGCAGCGAGAACCTTCTCGTTTCAATCTCTGCCCACAGCAGCCCACCACAAGGCCCGTGGGTGAACAAGGTTGGTGCCCCCTGCCTCGTAAGGCCTCCACCTCTCCAAACGGTCTGCGCCATCCCTTCCCCATCGTCAGTGCTGTCCCTTTCCCTCTTCCTGGGTGTCCAGGCGTCAGCCGGTTGGTCCCTCTTGCCCCATCCATCAGCTCACACCCTCGCTGAGGGGTGGGGGTCCTCCCTCGGGTGGGCCCTCGCACCTGGCCCACCTCTGCAATGCGGTGGGGGAGAGGCTCCTGGGCCAGGCAGGTGGGGGCGACGGGCGTGGAGTCCAGAGGCCGCGCCCCCGGCCTTCACCCCTGCGTGCCCTGCCCCATACTTACCCTGGCGCAGAGATCGGTCAGCCGACCCTCCGCTCCGCATCCATTAGCGGGTGGTCTGGCCGCTTCACTTCCGGAGCGCGGGGCTCTAGGCGGCGGGGCCTTCCCCTCACTACCCCGAGCTCGGCTCCCCTCCCCTCCCCTCCCCTGCGCCGCGCCCCGCCCCCGCCCCGCCCGCGCCTCCCTCCTCCCGCCGCTGCCGGGAACTGGCAGCCTCTCCGCTCCCGCTGCCGCAGCGGCCGCCCTCCCAGACCCAACTTTGCTGGTCGCTGGAGCCGGAGCGGCGGCGGGGGGCGTGGGCAGGGAGGGGAGAAAGCGGGGTCAGAGGGAGGGACCGGGAGGGGTGGGTCGCTCGCTCGCTCGCCAGCCATCCTTCCTTTCTGTACACCTTGCGGCAGGCAGAGAGCGGCAGCCGCGGCAGCAGCCAGGGGGTTTGTGCACAGAGAGAGGCCGACTTAGGGACCGGCAGACGGACGGACGGACAGAGCGGACCTTCCCCGAGCTCCCGCGCCATGGCCGAGAGGAAGCAATCCGGGAAGGCGGCAGAGGACGAAGAAGTCCCTGCCTTTTTTAAAAACCTGGGCTCAGGCAGCCCTAAGCCCCGGCAGAAATTCTGTGGCATGTTCTGCCCGGTGGAAGGGTCCTCCGAGAACAAGACCATCGATTTCGACTCGTTGTCCGTGGGCCGGGGCTCGGGGCAGGTGGTGGCTCAGCAGCGGGACGTCGCCCACTTGGGCCCGGACCCGCAGCCGCCGTACTCCCGGCAGGGCCGGCGCGCCGGCGGGGAGCCATCTGTTGAATCGAGCCGGAAGGTGGAGATCCGGCGGGCCTCGGGCAAGGAAGCCCTGCAGAACATCTACGACCAGGTTGGTATGGGGGGTGGGGGGTGTTTGAGACTCAGGACCAGACGCGGGGATCGCCCCTCCTTCGCCCCCTTTCCAGCTCGGTGGAGAACCGGGGATCCCAGCGTGCCCACCGTCCTGCCTCGCAGGAATATTGCATCCTTTAATCTGTACATGCACCCCGCCCTACTTGCCCCTTCTCGGTGCAGGGTGCCCAGAGGCTCGGGCTCGGCCGTGGGCGGCTGTGCGCCCACAAAGGCTGCCCGCGCCTCCCTGGGCCTGGGGGGGGGCGGGGGTAAAATATGAACCGATCCCGGGTTGGGGGTCGCATGGTAGTGGGGGGAGGGAGGCATGAACCGATTCCATTCTTCTTAAATCCTTCCGGGCGGCTTCCGATTGCAGTTGTGGCTGGGTGCCCCACCCTTTTTTGATGCATCTCGGAGCGTGCAGTGGAGGGTTCGCGTGCAGGCCCGAAAGCTCCCCGGGGTTCGGGAGGGGCGGGGGCTTCGACAGCCTCTCCCCGCCTCGCCCTGCTCGCTCTCGCACCGTCTCTTCTCCGGCGCCCTCGGTGCTCCAGTCCTGAGCTCGGAGGCCAGGACCATGGTCAGCGCCTCCGCGCTCCGCCTGGGAGGATCTCACCGCCCTGACTCCTGCTCGCCGCGTGAAAAGGGGGAGGTTGTGGAGTCACCCAAGGAAACCGAGACGCTCGTAAATAGCCCATGTGGAGAATAAAGTTCCGCTAAGTATCTCATCAAGGGCTTCCCAGAGCGCGTCCCCCACCCCCGCCGCTATTTGGGAGGTGCTTTGGGGATGGAGACTTAGTGGATTATGTTCAAAGGGTGAAAAGAAAAGAAAAGGGAAAAATCCCTCAACAGTTTGAATAGATTGCCAAAGATGGATTAGACCCCCTATACGTGTTAATGGAGAAACAAAGAAGACCAATTTGGCAAAATATAGAAAATATTCGTTATCTCTGGCAATTATGAACAGTGTGCATTTTAAGTACTGTAGTCTCCTCGCACCACATTTTTTCTTTATCAGGGTGACCTTCACACTTGTGCATTTTCCCCCCACATCCTTAATTTCTCAAGCGATAAATTCCAGTGTGAAATGTTTCAACACTTGTTTGCTGTTTCTCTCCCATGCCCCCTGGTGAAGATGAGATATCAGTCAGTGATTGATTATTGAATACCTATTGTGTGCCTTGCCTTTTGGGGCAGGGAGAATGTTAGCTATAAAAAGTTCAAGGTGATTTCTTCTTAAGGGGCTTTCAGAGTCATTGGGAGTGGTCTATGCATATTCACTGAGCAATTCCACAAGCATTTACTTGATATTCAGGTTGTGTGCTGACAGTGAACGCATGGAGAACAATTAAGAGTTGGAGATAATGGCCAGATCACGTTTCCTGACCTAGCACAGAATGTTGCAGCTTTTGACATTTATTGTACCAGTTCTAGGAAAGATAAGCCATTTACTGTCATTTTCAAAAGGTGGGGCAATTAATTACTTGAGTCCTCCTCCCTCAGCTCTGTCCTCCGATATCCATATTTCACTATGAGTGAAGCACTTAATCCAAATAACTCACTTGAATCCCAGTGATCAGACAACTGAAGCAAAAGTTTCAAATAATGTAAGTTATGCTGAAAGGTGAGTGAGTGTGAAATTCTTTTCCATGTGAATGCATTGGATGAGAGCCAAACCATGATCATAATGCATAAAACATGGTTGTGTGAGTATTCTTATCTTCAACAAGTTGTGCTGGTAATTCTAATGTTCTAAAGGGAGCAGAAAAATGCCTTTCTGATCAGGGAGGGATTATTTTTAAAAAATGGCTGATTAGGGGGCAGAGGTTGAGAATGGCCATCCTTATAATGATGGCAGTGAATTAAAACTCACGTTTGAAAGGCAAAGTCTCACTGGGTTGAATAACACATCTCTTTTCTTGTCCATTTAGAACCCTAGATGTTTGATTGTGAGCTTCTTGTTTGAACACTCCCTGATTTTATGTTGATTTTATTTGTTTTTAAGAGAGAGAGAGCACAAGCGTGTGTGTGTGTGTGTGTGTGTGTGTGTGTGTGTGTGTGTGTGTGTGTAGCACAGAGAGAGGGAGACACAGACTCTGAAGCAGGCTCTAGGCTCTGAGCTGTCAGCACAGAGCCCGAAGTGGGACTCGAACTTGTGAATGGCAAGATCATGACCTGAGCCGAAGTTGGACACTTAACCGACTGAGCCACCCAAGTGCCCCAAACACTTCCTGACTTTAGTAAAAATTCAAAATTGTAAACCTAGTGTGCATGGAAGAGGAGATTCAAAGAGGACATACCCAATCAAAACCCCAGCCACTTTTGGCCTCTGCAAACCCACATTTGCTTTAGTTGCCCAGTTATTAGCAGCAGAGGGTGATTCTGGCTTGGTTTTTTTGTTTTTTTGTTTTTTTTTTGTTTTTTGTTTTTGTGCAGCTTCCCCTGAATTTTCACTCAGTCTTTCCTTATCACATAAGGGATTATTTTCACTCATGATTAAGAGCACTTACCAGGATCAGTACTAACAGTGGTTGAACATTTCATGTCTATATAAGAGAGAAAAGGTATGTGTGTGTGTGTGTGTGTGTGTGTGTGTGTGTGTGTGTAATAATGGTGATTTTAAAAGCACTGTTGGGCCCACGATTTTGATTGACTCGAGTAGTCCTCATTTAATGTTCAGCTAATGAGCAACGTGACTGCCAGCATCTCAGTGCATTCCTGTCTGAAGCCCTGGCACACAGAGAGGAGGAGAGTGAGTGGACCCTGGGGCCCCTGACTTGCATCCACCCTCCTCCCCTGAATCTGTATTTATGAGGGAGGTATTGTTAATGTATGGTTGGTTAGAAGTGGCTTTGCCCACCTGTCACACTAGGCGGACTGTTGTTCCCCTAGCAAGATTTTGGGAAATGAGGGAACAGACGGCCCTCGCCCAGATGCCATGTGGCTTGTGGGAGACGAGTGTCTGCGTTTGCGTTTAGAGGTGTTAGCAGGTAAGCCCCAGAAAAAAATGGGTGTGGCTTTGGCTGGGATGTTAGGTCTTGGTGAAGGGTAGGAGCCTGTGTAGTGAATACGAGTGAGGAAAGCTACCTCTTTACTCTCTTTTCCTTTGTGTCCTTGGGGAGGTCCACCTTGGGCTCCAATGAGGTTAAATTGATTAGCACCTATGAAGGACTCTGAGCCTCTTGGAAGAGAGAGAAGGGCAGTATTGGTCTAATTCCTCCTCGCCAGTGCCCAGGGGTCCCTCAGTCTTCTCCCTTCCTCTTAAGAATCCCCTCTATTCCACCTCAGACACAGTTTAACCAAGGCTGCTGGATGGTGAGCCTCCCTTCCAAAGGAGCTCCCAGGCCCTTCTTTCTGCGGCAAACCCATGTGGACTAGAGTGGCTGGGGAATGATTCTCCATTTCTCCAGGGCAGATGCCAGTGAGTGAACTATGTAAGAGTGCTGCTGAACTTGACAAAATTCCCATCTATGAAATGTTTCTGATATTCCCTTTCATTGGGTGTCCCTCTGTCTCCTCTCCCCAGGTTGATTAGCTTCAAGCCCTGGGTGCCCTCTGATGCCCTCTTATTGTTTTTTGTTTTTATTTTTTTTTATTTTTTATTTTTTTGCTGCCCTCTTATTGTTCAATGCCATTGTTCCCCCATTCTGATGGTGACGCCCATTCTAGATCTTTTTTTTTTAAATTTTTTTTTAATGTTTATTTATTTTTGAGACAGAGAGAGACAGAGCATGAGCAGGGAAGGGGCAGAGAGAGAGGGAGACACAGAATGTGAAGCAGGCTCCAAGCTCTGAGCTGTCAGCACAGAGCCCGGCGCGGGGCTTGAACTCGCGAACCGTGAGATCATGACCTGAGCCAAAGTCGGACGCTTAACCGACTGAGCCACCCAGGTGCCCTTAGATCTTTCTTCCTCCAACAAACGGGTTCTGAAATCACTCTTCTCCTTTGCCCTCTCTCATTCAAAAATCCCTTCCTTGTGTTTATCTTAGAGAGAAATCCCAATGATGAATGCTTCCATCTGTTATGTGAATGACTGATACAGAAGTTGTCCTCAGAGATACTTGTTTGGTAATAGACTAGCCCGTTCAATGAAATGAACATATAGGTAGCCAAATATATGGTAGAGATTTGGCTGGAAGCCAAGAACAAGGGCATTCATTGATACTTTAGAGGTCACATTGTGTCAAAAGAGCAACACAAATATGAACATTTGTTCAGGATTCCAAAAGCCCAAGACCCATCTGACATTAAAGGGAGAGGAGTGCTTGGGGAGGAGAAGGATATGGTGATAATTCACACTTATTGGTTGCCCTTGAGTTGCCAAGTGATTATTGAACTAATCATGTAACTAGTTAAACTAAAAAAATAATTGTGGGTGTGCTTGGGTGGCTTAGTTGATGAAGTGTCTGATTCTTGATCTCAGCTCAGGTCTTGATTCCAGGGTCATGAGTTCAAGCCCTGCATTGGGCTACATGTGGGGGTGGAGCCTACTTAAAATAAAATAAAATAAAATAAAATAAAATAAAGTCAAATAGTGGTGAAATACACATAACATAAAATTTATCTTAATCATTTTTAAATAGACAATTCAATAGTATAAATACACTCATGTTTTGTGCAACCAGTCTACAGAACTTTTCATCTTGCAAAACCGAAACTCTGCACCCATTAAACAATAACTCCCCATGCCCCCTGCCCCCAGCCCCTGACAACCTCCATTTTACTTTCTGTCTCTGTAAATTAGACGACTCTAGATACCTCGTGTAAGTGGAATCATACAGTTTTGTCTTCTTCTGACTGGCTTCTTTCACTTAGCTTAATGTCCTCAAGGTTAAATCAAGTTATAGCACGTGCCAGGATGTCTTTCTTTTTTTAAGGCTGAGTAATATTCCTATAGTTAAATTTTAATAAGTCATTGATGACTGAAAAGTTGTTGCTCAATTAATAGATCTGCAGTGAATTAATTGTGGAAGGAAGCAAGAAAGGTTATATCGAAGATGATGTATTCAATATTCCCTTTCATTGTGTGTCCAGTGTGGGGTCCACGACCTGAGTAAAAGAAAACTCCCACCAGCTAAACAGCCTCTACCATACGTCTCCCTTGTAGCTCAAGGGTGGAGAGGGAAATTGCTGCCATTGAACCTCCAGTGACAACATCTGGTTGAATGTTGCATGGTTCACAAACTCGAGGGCCATGGAAATCAGGAATGGGCTGGGCATTTCCCTACCCTTGGTAGAGATGGGCCGGTTATTCTTGTGGGTCCTTTGGTGCTAGTGTTCCTCTCTTCTTCCTTGAGAAGAAGGGAGCATCAGAACTGATCATGGAGAGGGGGGCGCCTGGGTGGCTCAGTCGGTTGAGCCTCTGACTTCAGCTCAGGTTATGATCTCACGGTTGGTGAGTTCAAGCCCCGTGTTGGGCTCTGTGCTGACAGCTCAGAGCCTGGAGCCTGCTTCGGATTCTGTGTCTCCCTCTCTCTCTCTGCCCCTCCCCCGCTCGCGCTCTGTCTCTCTCTGTCTCTCAAAATAAATAAACATTTAAAAATTTAAAAGAATTGACCGTGGATTTGAATGTATACTGCCAGTGAATGTCAGAGTTTGGGAGAGACTTAGTGCAATCGCCTCGTTCTAGCAGTGGAGAAAGCGATGCCCAGAGAAATTGTGCTTCACCCCACGGAATTCAGGTGGTGTTTTCAGGGTTAGGATGGACACCTGTCACTGCCCAGTCCCACCGCAGTCCTGTACCAGTAAAACCTTGTTATTTCGGTAGCATTGCGTAATTCCAGAAGGTACATTTACTTTCTAGATCTTATATTTTAGAATGTGTAGAATGCGTATTATTTTAACACTTGCCTCAACACGTTCTGATATGAGCATTTTCCTTTTCTGTAAATAAGGACACTGAGATTTAGTGATGTTTACTGACCAATCCCAAGGGCTTGACCTAGGACCTGAACCAAGGTTTCCTGACTCAGTCCCATGCTTCTCGCAACTCACCATTCTGTGGTTTCACTCCACTGCCAGAGAGAGTGAGCTTAAAGGTGCGTTTAGATTTTGCAGGCAAAATATTTCATATCCCTTTACACTTAATATGTTCTATGGGGTAGGCCCTGTGCCAAATGTTTGATGTGTGCAATCTTATTAATCCTAAGGTAACTAAGGAGGCACTACAGTTACCCTTAATTTGCAAAAGAAATGCCTGAAGGTGAAAGAAACTTGCAAAGCAACTAGCTAACTAACCAAGCCAGAGGCAGCGTTTGAACCAGGTCTATGTGACTAAATAGCCTTTGTTGTTGTTGTTGTTGTTTTAGTGTTTGTTTACTTATTTATTTATTTATTTATTGAGAGAGGGAGGGAGGGGCAGAGAGAGAGAGAGAGAGGGAGAGAGAGAATCCCAAGCAGGCCCCACACTGTCAGCGAGAAGCCCGACGCGGGGCTTGAACTCCCGAACCGTGAGATCATGACCTGAGCGGAAACCAAGAGTCAGATGCTTAACCGACTGAGCCATCCAGGCGCCCCATGAATTGCTTTCTCTATAATTATTCTTTACTTATTTTATCTCCAAAGAATTATTACAAAATAGTTCTCAGCGCTTACCTTTTTGCTTGTTTTCTGTGTTACAGTGTGCTCTTTCAGGCCCTTTATAAAAAGGACTGTTGATCTGGCTTCATGAATGTGTCCCAAACTGCTGCTGTCCCGTCCATCATTTTTTTTTTTTTAAACACAAGAAATGTCTTCAAATATCATGGGGACACAGGCCATCTCTGACAGTGAAAATGACATGCTTTTCTAAGATTAGAGCAATGTGATGATTTTTCCACTTGATGTAAATCATGAACCACAAGCAAATAATGAGGGGACCATCAACAGAAGCATTGGCAGGTGGGCTGATGGGTAGTTAAGTTCGGTGGGCTGCAGCCTGTGGCAAAGGCTGGTGGCATAGGCCACGAGCTGCACACAAATGCAGTGCCTTGAAAGGGAACCAACCGCCTGGCCTTGAAGGTGGCTTGGGGTTTTTTTTTTTGAGACATACATAGACAGCTTGCCTGGTCTCTGAGTTCCAGGCGGCTCTCTGGTGGAAAGACCTTGGAACTAGGAGCCAGGAAGCCCAGCTTGCGGTCCTGTCCCTGTTGCCGCCTGCCCAGTCACCTAACCTGAGCTGTCATCAGGCGGGGCCTTCATCTCCAAGGTCCTCTCTCATTTCCACTGTAGGCTCTGAAAGCTACGTTGTCCCTGGCTGTTTGTTCTTCCTTCTGCTCTTTCTTTCTTCCTTTCTTTCTTCCTCCCTCCCTCCCTCCCTCCTCCTTCTCTCTCTCTCCGTCCCTCCCAACCTTCCTTCCTTCCTTCTTTCCTGTTTTTTTCAAGATTGAGGTAAAATTCATATAATGTAAAATTCTCATTTAAACCGTTTTAGTCTACAATTCAATGACTTCTAGTACATTCACGATACTGTGCAACCGTCTGATTCCAGAACATTTTCTCGGTCCAAAAGGAAACCCCATATCCATTAAGCAGTCACTTGTCATTACCCTCTCACCCCAGCCTAGAGCGACCACAAATCTACTTTCGGTCTCCATGGAACTGCCAGTTCTGGACATTTTGCATAAATGGAATCATACAACATGTGGCCTTTTGGTGTCTGGCTTTTTTCACTTAGTGTCACATTCTCGAGGTTCATCTAGCCTGTGGTGTGTCAGTCCCTCGTTCCTTTTCGTCACTGAACAATCAGTATTCCGTTGTTTGGGTGGGTATCGCATTTGTCCATTCACCAGTTTAGAGACATTTGGGTTGTTTCCACTTTCTGGCTTTTGAATAATTTTTTTTTTTTTAAAGGAAGCTCTGTGCCCGACATGGGACTTGAACTCACGACCCCGAGATCAAGAGTCGCATGCTCCACTGACTGAGCCACCGGGCGCCCTTCCACTTTTTGGCTTTTACGTATAATACCGCTCTTGCCATTCTTCTACAAGTTTTTGTTTACACATATGTTTTTAGTTCTTTTAGGTCTATACCTCCGAGTGGAATTACTAGATCATGTGGTAATTTTATGTTCCGCTTTCTGAGGGGCTGCCAAACTGCTTTCCACAATTTTACTACCACTTTACATTCCCAGCAACAATGTACCAGGGTTCCAATTTTGTTCCGCACATCCTCCACAACACTGGTTATTTCCCTCCACCCTTTTTTTAAATTCTAGCCATCCTGGTGGGTGTGAGGGGGTATCTCATTGTGGTTTTGATTTGCATTTCCCTCTAATGACTAACAACTTGAGCAGCTTTTCATGTGCTTGTTCATTTGCATACCTTCTTTGGAAAAATGTCTGTTCAAATTCTTTGGCACTTTTAAAAGATTGAGTTGTTTGGCTTTTTGTTGTAGGAGTTCCTTTTTTTTTTTTTTTTTTTAAATATATTCTCTTTAAGTAATCTCTACACCCAACGTAGGACTTGAACTCGCAACCCCAAGATCAAGGGTCACACGCTGTACCAACGGAGCAAGCCAGGCGCTGCTAGGAGTTCTTTATATATTCTGGATATTTGCCCCTTATCAGATATATAATTTGCAAATATTTTCTCCCATTCTGTGGGTGGTTTTGTTACTTTCTTCATATGTGTCCTTTGAGGCACAGAAATTTTTGATTTTAATGAAGTCCGATTTATCTGTCTTTTCTTTTGTTGCTTATGCTTTTGGTGTTTTATTATTCCCCACTGTTCTCAAAACTGCTGGATCAACTAAAGTCCAGCAAAGAAGTTCCAGGGCCTCATTTCTTAAAATGATAATCGCATAACTGAATCCTGTTGCTTTATGAGAGCTTTGAAAAATTCATTTAGAATAGATTTGCGATAGGTCAATATTGTTAAGTGTTTTGTGTACTGCCTATGTCTGATCTATTTCATGATCGTGTTCATATAAGGAAATTTCTTTTCTGTGTGTGTATTCACAATGTATTTGGTATTTTGTGTGTGTGTGTGTATGTATATGTATATATATAATGAATACATATGCATATTTATGCATATACACACATATATATGTATGCACACACACATATATGTATATACACACAACATACATATACACACATACATACATGCATATATAAACACACATGGATATATACACATACATGCATATATATACACACATACAAATATACACACATACATGTATATATACATGCATATATTCATATATATATACATACAAACATATACAAACATACATATACACACACATACACACCACATACATACATATATATGCACACATGTACATACACATATACACACATGCACACACAAATATATGCACATACAAATACATGCATATACACGCAACATACATAAACATACATGCAGCACACAGATACATATGTATACACGCACATGTATACACATACATACACACATGTATATACACATATACACATACACACAACACACATACATATACACACATATATACAGGTATATGCACACATATACATATATACACAGAACACATACATATATACACACATACATACACACATACACGATGTATATACATACACACATGTATACACACATGCATACACATATACACAACATATATGCATAATACACACAACACACATATGCACAAACATTCATGTACATATATGTGAACACATGCATATATGCACACACATGTATACACATACATATGTGTACACACTCATACACAGACACGTACATATATACATACACACATACATGTATATACATGCCTACACATGTGTACACATAGGTACACATGCATATATACACATGCACACACATGTATACACAACACACACACATGCACATATATGTATATACAGCACACACACACACACATGCATGTACATATATGAAGTTATAACCTTGTTTTCCAAACCACTGATTTGGAAGCAGTAGGGATGTGTTGAGGAGGGCAGTGACTAATAAGCTGAATTTAGGAAAAAATAAATTTGAGAAATGAATTGGATTCACTGTTTATTTTGTTTAATTTGTTTTTTTTTTTTTTAGAAATGACATGACAAAGTGCTATGTTTATTGTGGATGACAGGGATAAGCAAATTTTTTTTAAAAATAAAGAAATCCTTGATAATCTAATTATTTAGAAAGAACTATTGATAATATTTTGCTATAATTTTTTTCCAGTCTTTAAACTCCCACCAAAAATGAATGGAAAATACTGTTTTTCAGCATTTCTGACATCACTGGGTATTACTTTTATACACATTTCCCAAATTTATAGGTGACAAGTGGTATCCTGCTTTTTTGCCAATTTTCCTATTAAAAGTATTCATATTTTAAACATTGAAATTAAATAAATTCTATAAAAATTCTACATTAGAATGTATCCACTTTAAAGCCAACTTGTTACAAATTTTTTCCCCCGGTTTGCATGTGATTTTTCATGGCCTTTATATTTTGGCATCCAAATTTAAATTTTGAAGGTAAATCAGTTCATCTTTTCTGATGTGTTCCTGCCTTTCAAGGTTATTAGTAATTCTCTTCTAAAACCTTTTTGGATTCTGTGCTTATTTATATTTAAATCTTGCCATTAATTTTTGTCTACAACTTGAAATAAGGTATTACTTAATTTTCCAAATAGTTAGCCTGTTATCCTAGTGGCGTTAGTGAATAATTGATGTTTCTCTATTTGTTATATACTAAACCTTTTATGTGTGTGTGGATATGGGTTTTGGCTTCCTGGGATTTCATTGATCTGCCTTACTAATGTAGTGGTTCAATACTGCTTTAGTTACTGTTGCTTTTAATTGAATATTTTTACTTTTTAAAAAAAAATTTTGCCACCATTCAACTGCATTTTCCATTCAAGATATTTTCAATTACAGAAACCTAATACGATTTTTTACCGGAATTATATGAAAGTTATATAGCCAACGATAAGAAATATTCAATTTTAGGATAGTAAGCCTTTCTATCAAAGTTTGTAGTGTGGTCTTGCCATTTTTTTCAGGTATTTTGTTCTGTTTTCTTTGAAACTTTTCGTTACATTTATTCCCAGACGCTTTGTTGCTATTGTGAATATAATTCCAATTATATTGTATAGTTTACATTCTGAGTGACTCTTGAGTTTTATATTGATTGATAACAGAGTGCCTTATTCAACTTGCTCTTGGTTCTAATACTTTTCAATTGATTTTTTTGGAACAGTTTTATTATCTAATATTACTTTCAAGTCTTTTTTCCACTGCCTTTACTTACTGTTTCTCTTTTGTGTCTGACTACATTGGTTAGAGCTTCTAGAACAATGTTGGATGATGGTGGCAATATTAGAGTTCCTGTTTGATTTCTGATTTTATTTATTTTTAAAATATTTATTTATTTTGAGAGAGAGGGTGAACAGGTTGGGTTGAGGGAGGCGGGGAGGGCAAAGAGAGAGGGAGACAGGAGACAAGGAATCCCAAGCAGGCCGCTCGTGTTCAGCACAGAGCCAGATGCGGGCCTCAAACTCAGAAACCACGAGATCATGACCTGAACCAGAATCAAGATTCAGACATTCAACCAGCCGAGCCACCCAGCAGCCCCTGATTTCTGATTTTAATGAGAAGGCTTCTAGACCTTCACTATTGTTTGAGAGAGATACTTTCTGTCCTGTTAAATAATCATTGAATTCCTACTTGAGCGTACTGGTAATGACCTTCAGTCAGCGACTGCCAGGAACATACCTGTTGGGCTTATTACTTGCTGTAGCCGGGGAGGGCCGGCAGGCATCTCTGTAAGACAGGTATTTGGAAGAGATGTGGGTTTCAGGGGGTGATTTGGGGGAGGGTCCAAGGAAGTGAGGATTCCCTCTGGGCTGGGGCTGCCAAAAAGGAGGGCGATTCTATGATTTGTTATCTCAGTAAATCTTGCCTATACAAGGGCAGATTGATTAGACAGAGGCCGAGCCGTGATTGGTAAAGAAGCAGCAGACACTCACAGTAGTTAGAATAGGGGGATTTGGGCACTTTCTGACTTAGACAACATTTATATTTTATCAGGCATGATTACAGAGGGGTCTTTTTTTTTGTCGTGATCCGTCATGGTCACTGAGTGGCCTTGTCTGATGTTAATGCTCTGTGAAGTTCACGTTCAACAGGAGAACACTCAGGCCTCACTGTGAGTGCCAGGCCCAGCTCTCGGCTGCTATTTTCTGTTTCTTGATATACTGTCAAAACCAGGGTTTAATGTGATAGATCGTATCCCGCAGTGTTTCCTGTCTGTTTCTGTTTCAGCAATATTTTCCTACCCTGTGTGGAAGATGCCAAATAGTTTCTTGAATGTTCCCCCTCATGATCAACCTTGTATCTCTTGTTCTGTAATAATTTTTGGTAAGCTTGCTGTGTTCTTTTTTTTTTTTCTTTTGTATTTACCTTCAATTACAGTGAGATGCCGTCAGAAGCCATGCTTTTGGCAGAGGGGGTGCGTGAACTGTCTTTGGCCCCTGACTACGTGTACCAGTTGAATCTTCTGTATTAGGCTTATAGTTTGAGAATTGATTCAAGCACCAGCTGCTTTTCCAATTCCCATTTTCTGGTGCTGCGGTGGCAGACTGTGGCTTTCACACCCCAGTTAAATTTCAAAAAATAAATTTGGGGAACAGCCTAAGGGTTGCCACATTTTTATGTTGCCAAAATAGGGACACTAAAACAAACCAAACAAAAACACTACTGTCCAGTATCATCTCACAACGTGAAGAACAATTTGGCACCAAAACTATTGAAGGGCAAAGAACTCTAGAATTGCAAAGTATGCATAAATTGAACTTTACAAAAAGCTAAGTGTATCCTCCTTATTTTTTTTTTTCCACTTTGACCTAGGCTTGTGAACACTTTGCCCCAGGCAGCCTGGCATCAGCAACCAGCCCAGCACTGGTTGAGATGGCGTCTCTCTTACTCCTCCTTGCCTGCCCTTTCTTGAACAGTCTCTTTCCAAAAGTTGATATCTCTGTTGGATAAAGAGATATGGCCTCTCGCAGGCTAGCGTAGGCAATTGTTTCAAAATGCACCTGGGGTTTGCTTTAATCAGGTGAAGTAAGACACACAGATATGGAAATAACTGTCATGAAGAAAGGATTTTGTAAATTTTTGTTTCCTTTTGAGAGGGGTGGGGAGAGGGAGAAAACATGAGTAGGGGAGGGGCAGAGAGACAGAGAGAAAGAGGGAGAGGATCAGAAGTGGACTCCGTGCTGACAGCAGAGAGCCCCATGCGGGGCTCGAACTCATGAATTGTGAGATCATGGCTTGAGCTGAAGTCTGACACTTAATCAGCTGAGCCACCCAGGTGCCCCGTGAAGGAAGAAATTTTTATCCTCACAGATCCCTAGAACAGGTGACAGAGCATGTACACGGGGCTACAAGGGGAATCACCAGGGTTAGTCAAGAGGCAGTGGGACTAGGGGAAGACATGGGTAAGAGCCATTATTGTGGTTTCTTCGAAGGAACAAGTAAGGCAAGGAAAACAGGCTTAGTTCGGATCATTTTAGTGGGCTGCGGGGCACAGAGCCTGTCCCTTGTTGTCTGATACTCAGCTCTGGGGTGATTAGGTCAGGTGAATAGTGACTTCGAGTTTAAGAGCTTCAAAAAAGAGGTAGGTGGGGGTATGGGCTCTGGATTGATGGGTTTGCATATGAAAGTTGCCCTCCCAGGAGAATCTAAGAAGGTAGGAATTGTCTAGTCCTGCAAGGGAAAGTGTTTCCAGGGTCAATAAAGCCCCAGGTGTCCGACCACCAGAAATACAGAACATGATAAGACATGATTTAATATAACAATACTAGCTGGCTATAGTAGACCTAAGATTATTATGAGATTCTGGCTTCAGGCACTTGGCTCCATAGTTTTAGGTGTCTGTTGCTCATAGGTTTACAGAATTATTGGGCACTTTTGTATTTTTACGATCTTCATTAGTAGTTTAGTTGGAATGTTCTTTTTTTTTTTTTTTAATTTGAGAGAGAGAGTGCGTCAACAGGGGAAGGGCAGAGGGAGAACGAGAAACACACACACACACACACACACACACACACACACACAGAGAGAGAGAGAGAGAGAGAGAGAGAGAGAGAGAATCTTAAGCAGGCACCACACTCCGCGTGAAGCCCGACACAGGACTTGATCGCACGACCTTGGGGTCATGACCTGAGCCAAGATCAAGTCAGATGCTCAACAAACTGAGCCATGCAGGCACCCCTAGTTGGGATGTTCTATCTGTGATTTCTGGCCTAATGCCTTTTTAAGTCTGGAGACCCATAATCTGACTTTCAGAAAGTTGATGCGTGTTCAGTTATAGTCACCATGACTAAGAGCCATGGAACCAAAACTTGCTCATTGCACTGCTGGGGCTTTTTATTTATTTATATGGATGAACTACATTTCTTACAGGACATATGATTATGCCAAAACTGGTAGTGAAGATAGCTAGAAAAAAATCCACTGTAAGAAACTCTTGCCTACAGTTCTGCTCCCCAAATCTCCTCCAACTGTGGTGAGAGAATTAGCAGAGACAGGATTTCCAGGCAGGGTCAGCTTTCCCTCCTGACCGTGAGTTCCTCCAGTGACAGTGAGCATTATCACATCCGTCTTAGAGTAACCACGGCACCCCAGCAAAAGGATATCCTTGTAATGTTGTTCTTGAAATAACCTTGAACTGGTCTATGGCATTTGGGGTCACAACCTAATTTAGGTGTGGACTCTGAAATTATCTTGCAGGATTCAGAAATTAAGCCCTGAATGGAATTACCCAGATTTGAAATCAGATAAAGCAATGCAGAGATAGTCTACACATGTCTCAGAGCCAACAGGACCTTGGGGGTGCTTTTAGAACCCTTGAATACCTTGGCCAACAGGCACATGAAAAGATGCTCAACGTCGCTCCTCATCAGGGAAATACAAATCAAAACCACACTCAGATATCACCTCACGCCAGTCAGAGTGGCCAAAATGAACAAATCAGGAGACTATAGATGCTGGAGAGGATGTGGAGAAACGGGAACCCTCTTGCACTAGTGGTGGGAATGCAAACTGGTGCAGCCACTCTGGAAAGCAGTGTGGAGGTTCCTGAGAAAATTAAAAATAGACCTACCCTATGACCCAGCAATAGCACTGCTAGGAATTTATCCGAGGGATACAGGAGTACTGATGCATAGGGGCACTTGTACCCCAATGTTTATAGCAGCACTCTCAACAATAGCCAAATTGTGGAAAAAGCCTAAATGTCCATCCACTGATGAATGGATAAAGAAATTGTGGTTTATATACACAATGGAGTACTACGTGGCAATGAGAAAGAATGAAATATGGCCCTTTGTAGCAACGTGGATGGAACTGGAGAGTGTGATGCTAAGTGAAATAAGCCATACAGAGAAAGACAGATACCATATATGTTCACTCTTATGTGGATCCTGAGAAACTTAACAGAAACCCATGGGGGAGGGGAAGGGGGGAAAGAAAAAGAGGTTAGAGTGGGAGAGAGCCAAAGCATAAGAGACTCTTAAAAACTGAGAACAAACTGAGGGTTGATGGGGGGTGGGAGGGAGGGGAGAATGGGTGATGGGTATTGAGGAGGGCGGTTTTGAGGATGAGCACTGGGTGTTGTATAGAAACCAATTTGACAATAAATTTCATAAAAAAAAAAAAAAAGAACCCTTGAATACTTAACGTTATCACCACCTGGCTCTCTTCCCTTCCTTCTGGCCATTTAGTCAGGCAAGAAGATGGAATTCTGTGAGGAAACCACTCCAGTGCTGCCTTTCACACTCCATTTTAAGATTTCCTTGAATGTCGCTGGAGAACATAGTGTGCAAACGATTAGGATGAATTTACCATGTTATAGAGAACCTTTTGACAATATCAGGCGATGGCTTGAGCAAGTTAGCTGTTTCTCTTAGCCTGCTTTCTCATTTGAAAAGTGGGCATCGACACAGTGACCTCCTTGGGGCGCCTGGGTGGCTCAGTCAGTTAAGCGTCCAGCTTCAGCTTAGGTCATGACCTCACGGTTTCGTGGGTTCTAGCCCCGCGTCTGGCTCTGCGTGGACAGAGGAGAGCCTGCTTGGGATTTTCTCTCTGCCTGTCTCTGTCACTCAAAATCTATAACTAAACTTAAACAAAAAATAGATTCGCTTTCTCTCTCTCCCTCTGCCTCTCTCCCCTGCTCATGCTTTCTCTCTCTTTCAAATAAAAAAAAAAAAATTAAAGACTGCAACAACGAAACTCCTACAATCCTCTCTTGCTCTCACAATCCTCCCCAGCTCCTGTTAATTTTTTACTCCTTTTCTTAGCAAACTTTTCTAGAGTCTTATCTATATTTGCTGTCTCCATTTCTTCATCTCCCAATCGCTGTTTAGGAAAATGAACTTTCTGTACATCATACAGAAATATAACATTAAGAACAGGTATCACTAAAGCCCGCCTTGAACACTGTCCCCATCCTGTCTCTCTCCTGACCAGAGATCGCCAAGATCTGTGCGTTCCTTTTTATCCTTCCTGCCTGGTTTTTCTGCATGCTTACATGTGTATACATCCTTGCAAAAATGTGTAGTATTATTTGTGTGTCTGTGTGTTTTACCTAAATGATACTGTTCTGTATCAGCAATTTGTTCCTTTTCTCTCTTTGTGTTTCAGAAGTCTGTTAATATATGAAAATTATATCAGTCCACGCAAATTTATATTCCTTCAGCTTCTGACTCTATTAGTAATTGCTAATGTTTATGATGTGCTGACCATGTCCCATGTTTTACACGTGGTTACTTATTTAGATCTTTCAAATGACCCCGGGAAGTAGGTTTTATTGTCTCCATTTTCGTGAAGAAACTGAGGCAGAAAGAGACTAAGCATCTTGCTTGATTAAGGGTATGTGCTTAGTAAATGATGAAGTCAGGGTATAAAGTCGGGCACCTGGCTCCAGAGTCTGTGTTGTTAATCGTGACCTTGTTCTACGGTATGAATAGACCATGTCTGCTTTAGCCGTTTTTTGTTGTTGTTGCTGTTTACAGGTTTTTTTTTAATTTTTAATTTTTTTAAATTTATTTTTGAGAGAGAGACAGAGCAAGTGGGAGAGGGGCAGATAGAGAAAGGGAGACACAGGATCCAAAGCAGGCTCCAGGCTCTGAGCTGTCAGCACAGAGCCTGACGCAGGGCTCGGATTCATGAGTCGTGAGATCATGACCTGAGCCCAGCTCAGACACTCAATGGACTGAGCCACATAGGCACCCTACAGTTTTTATTGATAATAAGCAACGTTTCAATAAGCACCTTGCACTTGCTTGCTTCTGCAGGAGCGTATGTTTATGGTAAACTTCTGGGTCATGGGTGAGCCCATGTAGCATTATTATGGATATTGTCAAATCATCTTTGAAAGGGAACACCCATTTTATTTACTTTTTGTTTGTTTTAGAGACAGAGACAGAAAGAGAGTGCATGCGAGTGGGGGAGGGGGCAGAAGAAATGAGAGAGAATCTCAAGCAGGCTCCACACTCAGCATGGAGCCCAATGAAGGGCTTGATCTCACAACCCTGGGATCATGATCCCCGGAACCAAAATCAAGAGTCAGATGCTCAACCAACTGAGACACCCAGGTGCCCAAGGGACCATCCATTTTATATTCCTATCAGCCATATAGGAGCATTCTAGCTTCCTCACCATTTTACTAAGTTGATAGCAAATTTTAAACATTTTGCAATCACGCAGGTTAAAAATGGTACCTTACAATCTTCACTTTGAGTGAAGATTGCCTTTGAGTGTTAGTGGGTGGGGCGTCTTTTCATGTGGTTATGCGTTATGTATAGTGTTTGTTTTATGAGCTTCCTGTTTATAATCTTTACCTGGTTTTCTGTGGGAATATAGTAAAACTTTGGACTGCGAGCAACTTGTTTTGTGAGTGTTCCGCAAGACCAGCAAGCATTTCCAATACATTGTAACTTGATAAAGGAGCAATGTCTTGCAATACAAGTAGTAGGCGATGCCGAATGTCACGTGATCACAACTGGGCCAATGGTTCTTCTCTCTCCCTCTCACTGCCTGATTGTGGGTGATTGTTCCCAGGCTTGGATGCTCGGTTTCAGACTGGGGCGTTTGGCAGAACTGCTGTGGGCCAGAAGGTGCCCACAACTGGCACTAGGGTATTTTTTGTCACTTCAAAGCGCCTCTGGACAATCCTTTGCTTTTCCACACAAGAGTAAGCTTAGGAATGTTTTGCTTCATTCTAGGTCAGGCTGCCTGCAGATAGAGACCCTTTCCTCTCCTGCCTTATTGCCAGTTATGTTAAATACAGTATGACAAGAGTTTATTAATACTGTACTGTAGTCAACATCCTTGTGAGCATATACGATGACCCTCATGTAGAAAAATTCCTTTGAGCCAATGGATAGCAGTGGTTCCATTAGTCATAGTGAAAGTTGTCCTACAATATAACCCTCCTCTCTCTTGTCTCCCTCACACCAGCCACGAAGGGTTTCAAAGGTAAGCACAGGTTAATTTATTTTTCTTTATACTTTGTATTTTCTTTTTTATTTTATATTATAGTATTGCAATCATTTTTATGCGAATATTTTTGGGTTGTCGAATGAATCTTCTGAGTTTCCATTATTCCTTATGGGGAAATTCGCTTTGATATACACGTGCTTTGGATTACAAGCATGTTTCTGGAACGAATTACGCTCGAAAACCAAGGTTTTACCGTATTTGTCTTTTTCTTTTCAGTTTGTAAGAGTTTACATATTTTGGATATCACAGATTACTTTACAGATCACTTCCTTATGGCTTCTATCTCTACTGAAACTTGTCAAGGTCATAGTATCTTTATAGAGTGGATTCAAGAGATCCTTCTCTGGCATTATCTTACTTTGTAGCTCAGTAGTTCATGACCATGCCAGTTGTAGTGGGTTTGAGCATATCAGGGCCGGTAAAGAAAAAACTGGCCACTAGATGGCGGTAGCATGCAATAGTGTTTATTTGGGTGCGTCCTTTGACAAGTTGCCTGAGAAGCAAGTCCCTCATAGCACCTAGAAAGGGAAGAGGGCAAGGGAAGTCTTGGGGGAGAGGGACATAATATATGGCGGGGTAGGGGTGTCCATGTCTAGGTGATGCTCCTCAGCAGCACGGTGGGGCGGCTCTGGGTCAGAAGGCTTCAAAGGGCAGCAGCAGCTTGGGGATTTTTTTTCATAGCGGGAAGGTTTGGTTTAGCTGTGGGTAGCAGATATTGGGTGCAGTTTTGTGGGATTTGCAAAGCAGGCAGGCTCCAAATGGCTAAAAATATGCTGATTTGGGCTATAGTGAGAGCAATTAGATCTGTAAAAATTTGAGTTTGGTGCTGGTGGGCTTTGAGCTGGCAGTCTCAGTGTCCTCTAAAGAACAAACAACGTAGGGACCAATATATAGGGGGCATCTGTAACCCATTCACTTCACACTCTTCTTTCAAACATTCTTCTTCTAATTTATATTATCCTAGTCACCTCTCTCAAGTCCTCTTTGCTGATTCACACCTTCTATCTGTCCTCTAACTCAGTGATTCTCAAATCTTTTGGATTCAGGATGCCTTTAAATCCTGAAAAATTGGGGACCCCCAAAGAGGCTTTGTTTTTGTAGGTCATTTTTCTATTTACTGTCTTAGAAATTAGGACTGGGGAATTAAAATAGATTTATTCATTTACTTAAAGGTGATAATAGGGTCGCCTGGGTGGCTCAGTCAGTTGGTTGAGCACCGGACTCTTGATCTCAGCTCAGGTCTCAATCTCAGGGTTGTGAGTTCAAGCACCACATGGGGCTCCACACTAGGCATGAAGCCTAGTTAAAAAAAATAACCATAATAAACCTATTGCAAGCGAACATAAATAACATCTTTTACATGAAAAGTGACTAAAGAACATTCTGATATATTGATTTCATCTTTATATGTAGACGATATACTGTAGGTCATATAAATCATCTTTATATGATTACATCTTTAAATGTAGACGATATACTATAGGTCTAGATTTGAGTCTTCTAATAATTTTTTAAAGTCAACAAACCTTTTTAAATACAATAAAATATTATAAACAAATTTTATTTTGCATTTTTTAAATCTTTATTTATTTTTGAGAGGGAGACAGCATGTGAGCAGGGGAAGAGCAGAGAGAGGGAGACACAGAATCCGAAGCAAGCTCCAGGCTCTGAGCTGTCAGCACAGAGCCTGACGTGGGGCTCGAACTCACAAACTGTGAGATCGGGACCTGAGCCGAAGTCAGACGCTCAACCGACTGAGCCATCCAGGTGCCCCTAAACAAATTTCATCTTAAAATGAAATATCATTCTAAAGTAATAACAGCCTGAGGTTAAATTTAAAAATTTAGAAAATACTTCAAAACTTTAAGAAACAGTATTGTGAAACAAGGAAACAAAGTAGACTTAGTTCTAGTTATGTTTCCACATGGGCCCAAGGAAACTCTGGGATTTCAAAATAACTGTTGAATGACAATGAGACTACGGAGATCATAGCAGGTGTAACTGATGACCGTTGGTAAGAAGAGACTATAAATCCCAAGGAAAGAATTAATCTCTGAAAACACAAAATTCGTCACTTAAACCTACTGCTTTAGAAAATTCTAGAAAACATACAGATGCATAGGAACATATTCTAGTAACTATTGGAGCCATGATGTTATCACAGATCATACAGCCTTTGGAAAAGCCTACTGTGTACTCATGGAAGAATGGAATTGAAAAAGAAAAATTACATCTCGGTGTTATAAGCATAATCATTTTGACCTTTCCAGACCTCCCTGCAGGAACCCAGTGCTGGAGTGAGTGCCTTAGGACTCAGACTAGAGCTTAAATCCTAGATGTTCTCCAACCCCGCAGCTTTAAATACATGTGCAGATGACTTTAAATTTGTGTCTCCAACTTTGACTTATCCACTCGCCTACTCAACATTTTCACCTATATGTATACTAGACTTCCATGGGGAAGTCCACGGGGTTTAGCTTCACAGCACAGTTCAAGCCCGTGGGTGGCTCCTCCCCACCCATCTCTACACTTACCCACAAGCTATCGTCTTGTTTCACCCGGGCCACAGTAGCAGCCTCCTAATTATCATTGTTGACTAAGTTTTGTGCTACTATAATCCAGCTTCAGCCATTGCAGCTACAGTGATTCCTTAAAAATTCAAATCAGATTACGTCATTCTTCTACCTAAACTCTCTCTGGTTTTAGTGTTAGGTTCCCAAAGACTCTTCGTGATTTGACACTTGCCTCTTCTACTCCAACCGCATGCCGACCACTCAGCTCCTTCTTTATTACGCTCTAGTTTCTTGAGACTCTTTTCTCTTCCTTGAACATGGCAATCTCTTTCTCATCTCCCAGTTTTGTGTTATTTCTTCCCTCTACTTGTTCTTTCCTCAGTTCTTTGCATGAATTACTCTTTCTTATGCTTCAGGGATCAATTTGAATGTCACCTTTACAGCAAGATCTTCCTACAGAGAACGGTACAGGAAGGCCCCCCTTTATGTAAGCAGTGAGGTCCAGTAGAAATATGATGGGATCGGCAGTATTATACTTTCTAGTAGCCCCACTGAAAAAGTAAAAAGAAATATGTGAAGTTAATTTTAATAAGATATTTCACTTAACCCAAATATATCCAAAATATTGTCATTTCAATAGGCAATTGGTATAAAATCATTAACGGCATCTTTTACATACTTTGGCTCATACTAAGTTTTTTTTTTTTTTTAGCTTTATTGAGATATAATTGACATGAAATCTATTGAGATAAATGTCAGGGACACAGCATGATGGCTTGATATACGTGTACACTGTGAATTATTATCACAGTAGGGCTGGTTAACATCTCCATTACCTCATATAAATATCATTTCTTTGGGGGGGTCAAGAACATTTAAGATTTCCTTTCTTAGCAACTTTCAAGTGGCTGCTACAGTATTGCTAACTATGTCACCATTTAGTACAGTAGATCACCAGAACCTGTTCATCTTATAATAAGAAATCTGTACCCCTCGAACAATCTGTCTCCTACTTTCTGCCCCCTCCCCACTGTCTCCCCTCCCCTTGACAACGCAAGACTTCCTTCTTTCTCATGGCTGAATAATACTCGTGTGTGTGTGTGTGTGTGTGTGTGTGTGTGTGTGTATCACATCTTCTTTACCCATTCGTCCATGGAAAGGCACTTAGGTTGTTTCCATATCTTGACCAAATGCTGCACCATGGGGGTGCAGATACCTCTTCCAGTTAGTGATTTCATCTTCTTTGGGTATATACACAGAAGTGGAATTGTTGGATCATATTTTTAATTTTTTCAGGAACCTCCATAGTATTTTGCATGGGAGCCGTACTAATTTACATTTCCAACGGTGTGCAAGGGTTCCCTTTTCTCCACGTCTTTGCCAGGCATGTTATCTCCGGTCTTTTGGATAACAGCCATTCTAATAGGTGTGAGGTGATATTTTGTGGTTTTGATTTGCATTTTCCTGATGGTTAGTGACATTGAGCACCTTTTCATGTACCCGTTGGCCATTTGTACAAAATGTCTAGTCAGTTCCTTTGCCCAGTTTTAAATCAGATTTTTGTGTTTTTGCTATTGAAGTGTATGAGTTCCTTATATATTTAGGATATTAACCTCTTATCAGGTAGATGGCTTGCAAATATTTTCTCCCATTCTGTAAGTGGCCTTCTTATTTTATTGTTTCTTTTACTGTATAGAGGACATTTTAGTTTGATGCAGTCCCAATTGAGTTTCTCTCTGTTGCTTGTGCTGTTGGTGTCATACTCAAAATATCATTGCCAAGACCAATACCGGGGAACTTTTCCCTTCTTTTCTTTTAGAAATTTTACAGTTTCCAGTCTTATATTTAAATTTGTCATCTATTTTGAGTTATTTTTTGAGTAGTGTAAGATAGGGGTCCAATTCCACTTTTCTGCATGTGATTATCTACGTTTTCTAGCATCATTTATTGTAGAAATTATCCTTAACCCATTAAGTATTCTTGGCTTCCTTGTCAAATATTAGTGGATCATATATGCAAGGGTTTCTAGGCTCTGGATTCTATCCCACTGGTCTATGTGTCTTTTTTAGCCAATACCATACTGTTTCGATTATTATAGCTTTCTAATATAATTTGAAGTCAGGAAATGTGATGCCTCCAGCTTTATTCTTTCTCAGGTTTGCTTTGGCTATGTGGACTCTTCTGCTGTTCAATACAAATTTTAGGATTGTTTATTTCTATTGCTGTGAAGATGAATCTGTAGATGACTTTGGGTAGTTGGACATTTTAACAGTATTAAGTCTCCTGATCCATGAACATAGGATATTTTTCTATTTATTTGTATCTTCTTCAATTTCTTTCATCAAGGTCTTACAGTTTTTAGTGTACCTCCTTAGCTTAAGGAGGCTCCTTGGCTATTATGAATCGGATTGTTTTCTTTATTTTTTTTCAAATAATTCATTTTTGGTATATAGAAATACAACTTATTTCTGTAGGTTCATTTTGTGTCTTGCAACTTTACTGAATTCCTTGATTAGTTCTAACAGGTTTTGGGTGGAGTCTTTAGGATTTTCCATACAAAAGATCATATATCTGCAGACAGAGACAATTTTGCTTTTTCTTTTCCAATTTAGATGATTTTTATCAGCTTTTCTTGCTTTATTGCTCTGGGTAGGACTTCTAGTACTAAGAGATATTGAGTACGATGTTAGCCATGGACTTATAAGATATGGCCTTTATTATGTTGAAGTATGTTCTTGTTATTGAGAGTTTTGTCATGAAAGTATGTTAATTTTTTGTCAATTTTTTTCCCGCATTTGAGATGATAAAAATCATATAATTTTTAATGCTTCATTTTGTTAACGTGATGTATCACATTGATTGATAGGTGGATGTTGCCTATACTTGTATCCTTGGAATAAATCCCACTTGAACATGGTGTAAGATCCTTTCAATGTGCTTTTGAATTTGGTTTGCTAGTATTTTGTTGAGAACTTTTGCATTTATTTTCATCACAATGATTGGCCTCTAGCTTTCTTTTTCTTATTATGTCCTCAACTGGCTTTGGTATCAGGGTAATGGTGGCTTTGTAAAACACGTTTGGAAGTGTTCCCTCCTCTTCAATTTTTTGAATATATTTAAGAAGGATTGGTGTTAATTCTTCTTTAAATATTTGACAAACTTTACCAGGAAAACCATCTGGTCCTGGGCTTTTCTTTGTTGGGAGGATTTTGATGACTGATTCAATCTCCTTACTCATTATTAGTCTGTTCAGATTTTCTATTTCTTCATGATTCAGTCTTGGTAAATTCTTTGTTTCTAGGAACTTATCCATTTCTTCTAGGTTGTCTAGTTTATTGGAGTATAACTGTTCATAATAGTCTCTTTTTACTTTTTGTGTTTATGTGATATTAGTTATAATGTCTCCTTTTTCATTTATGATTGTATTTGTTTGAATCCTCTCTCATTTTTTTCTAAGTTCATGTAGCTAAAGTTTTGTCCATTTCTTTATCTATTTTTAAAAAAAACCAGCTCTTAATTTTTTTAACGCTTATTCATTTTTGAGAGACAGAGACAGAGTGCGAGTGGGAGAGGGGCAGATAGAGAAAGGGAGACACAGAACCTGAAGCAGGCTCCAGGCTCGAGCTGTCAGCACAGAACTTGATGCAGGGCTCAGACCCATGAACCACAAGATCATAACCTGAGCCTAAGTCAGACGCTTAACCAACTGAGCCAGGCACCCGGCTCTTAATTTTGTTTTTCTATTGTTTTTCTGGCCTCTATTTCATTTATTTCCACTCTGATCTTTGCTATTTACTTACTTCTGTTAACTTTGGTCTTAATTTATTCTCCTTTTTTCTAGCTTCTTAAGGTATAAAGTTAGGTTGTTTATTAAATAATTAATTTATTTATTAATTATTAACTTATTATTTATTTATTTTTTAATGTAGGTTTATTGTTATAAACTCTCCTCTTAGAACTGCTTTTGCTATATCCCCTAAGTTTTGGTATGTTGTATTTTCATTTCCATTTGCTTACAGATATTTTTAAATTTCCGTTTTAATTTCTTCTGTAGGCCATTGTTCAGGAGTATGTTGTTTAATTTCACATATTTTTGAATTTTACAGTTTTCCCTGGTTATTGATTTCTAGTTTCATAACATTGTGGTTGGAAAAGGTACCTGGTATGATTTCAGTCTTAAATTTGCTAAGACTTGTTTTGTGATCTATCACATGAACTATTTAGGATGATGTTTCACGTATTCTGCTGTTGGATGGCATGTTCTGTATGTTTGTTAGATCCATTTGGTCTAAAGCATAGTTTAAATTCAACATTTCCTGATTGATTTTGTGTGGGTGATTTACCCACTGTTGAAAGTGAGGTATTGAAATCCCTAGTATTATTGTATCGTCTGGTTCTCACTTCAGATTTGTTAGTATTTGCTTAATACATTTAGGTGCTCTGATGCTGGGTGTGTATATATCATCTTGATGAATTGAACCTTTTATCATCTTATAATGACCTTCTTTGTTTTTTATTACTGTTTTTGGCTTAAAGTCTCTTATGTCTGGTATAAATATAGCTACCCCTGCTGTCTTTTGGTTTCCACTTGCATGAGATATCTTTTGTTATCCCTTCACTTTGAGCCTATGTGTGTCCTTAAAGCAGAAGTGAGTCTCTTGTGGGCAGCATATAGTTGGGTCTTTTTTTTTTTTTTTTAATTCCTTTAGCTATTCTGTACCTTTTGATTGGAGACTCTGATCCATTTACATTTAGAGTAATGCCATCTTACTGTTTTGTGACTGTTTTGTAGTTCCTTTGTTTCTGTCTTCCTCTCTTTCTGACTTGCTTTGTGAAATGATATTCTGAAGTTGTACACTTTGATTCCCTTCTCTTTATGTTTTGTGTATTTACTTTTTTTTCTGTGTGGTTACAATGAGGTTTATCAAGCATCTTATAGCTATAACAGTTTATTTTATGCTGATAACAAGTTAACTTTGATAGCGTATAAAAACCTTTATCTTTTTACTTCCCTCCTTTTTCATGTTTGGTATCAGAGTTTGTCTCTTTTTATATTGTGTATTCATTAACAAATTATTACATCTATAGTTATTTTTAATATTTTTGACCTCTACCCTTTATACTTGAATTAAATAGTTAACATGCCACTATATTACAGGATCAGACTTTCCTGAATTTGACAATATGCTTATGTTTACCAGTGAGTTTTCCATTTTCATGTAACTAATTAGTGTCCTTTCATTTCAGCTTGAGGAGCTTCTTTCAGCATTTCCTATTAGGCAGGTGTCGTGGTGATGAACTTGTGTAGTTTTTGTTTGTTTGAAAAAGTCTGTATCCCCCCTTCATTTCTGAAGGACAGCTCTTCCAGATAGATTATTCTTGATTTACCTACCACCACCAATTCTTTGAATATGTCTTCTGATTCTCTCTTGGCCTTTAAGACTTCTACTGAGAAATCTGCTGAATGCCTTATGATGTAATCTTGTAAATACCAAGTTTATTTTCTCTTGCTTCTTTTCAGCTTCTCTCTTTGGTTTTGATTTTTGATAGTTTTATTATAATGTGTCTTAGAGAAGATCTCTTTAAGTTGAATTTGTTTGGTGGCCAATGAACTTTATGAACTTGGATATCCACATCTGTCCCCAGATTTGGGACATTTTCAGCCACTTTTTTCTTCTTTTTTTTCTAATCGAGATATAATTGCCATATAACATTAGTTTCAGGTGTATGACATAATGATTCGATATATGTATATATTGCAAAGTGATTATCACAGTCTAATTAACATACACCACCATACATACTTACAAATATTTTTTTCCTTGTGATAAGAACTTGTAAGATTTACTCTTTTAGCAACTTTAAAATATACAATTCAGTATAAACTATAGTCACCAAGCTGTACATTACAACCTCAGGATATGTCACTGGAAGTTTGTACCTTTGATTTTGACTCATTTTGCCCACTCCCCATCCCCTGCCTCTGTATGTATGAGGGTTGTCTGTTTGTTTGTTTTAGATTCCACATATAAATAAAGGCATACGGTATTTGTCTTTCTCTGTCTGACTTATTTCATTTAGCATAGTGTCCTCAAGATACTTTCGTGGTATTGTAAATGACAGGATTTCCTTCTTTTCATGGCTGAATAATATGTCATATATATATATGACGTATATATATGACATATATATATGTGATATATATACTTGATATATATACGTGATATATATATACATGATATATATATACACATACACACACACACACACACACACATACATATATATCACATTTTCTTTGTTCATTCATCCATTGATGGACACTTAGTTTGTTTCCATATCTTGGCTATTGTAAATAATGCTGTGGTGAACATGGGGGTCATATATCTTTTTGAGTTAGTGCTTCCATTTCTTTTAGGTAAATACCCAAATTGGAATTGCTGGATCATCTGGTAGTTTTATTTTTAGTATTTTGAGGAACATCCATACTATTTTAACAATGGCCACTCCAGTTTACATCACCGAATGGTATCATCTATTATTTCTTTTTTTTTTTTAATTTTTTTAACGTTTATTTTATTTATTTTTGAGACAGAGAGAGACAGAGCATGAACGGGGGAGGGTCAGAGAGAGAGGGAGACACAGAATCCGAAACAGGCTCCAGGCTCTGAGCTGTCAGCACAGAGCCCGACGCGGGGCTCGAACTCACGGACCGCGAGATCATGACCTGAGCCGAAGTCGGCCGCCCAACCGACTGAGCCACCCAGGCGCCCCTCATCTATTATTTCTTTAAATAAACTTCCTGGCCTCTTCTCATTCTCTTCTCTTTCTGGGATTCCAATCGTTTGCAGATTTCTTTTTATAGTTTCCCATAGATCACATAGGCTTTCTTCCCTTTTTCTTCATTCTCTTCTAACTGAATATTTTCAACGGTCCTGTCTTCTAATTCACAGATTTTTGTCTTCTCTTTTATCTTCTCTGTTGTTGATGTTCTGTATTGAATTTTTCATTTCAGTCATTGTAATCTTCAACGCCAGAATTTTGTTGGTTCTTTTATATGATTTCTATCTCTTTGTTAAACTTCTTGTTTCGTTCATGTATTATTTTCCTGCTTTTGTTGAATTGTTTTTCTGTGTTTTCTTGTAGGTAGCTCATTGGGCTTCCTTAAAACAGCTATTGTTTTTTAAAGAGCTATTTTGAATTCTTTATCGGGTACAGTGCAGATCTCCATGTCTTTGGGGTCAGGGTACTAGGAATTATTGTGAGCTCCTCGTGGGTCGCGTTTCCTTGAAATTTTATGTTTTTCTGAAGTCTAGGGCTGCTGTCTTCATGTTTCAAGTAGCAGTCATCTCCCCCACTCATTACTAGCTGACTTTGGGAGAGAAGTGCTCTTTGTCAGCCCTGCTAGGGATCCTGAGACTTCTCAGATCTTCTATGGATATACCTGCTCCATTTTTCTTGCTTCCTCTTATGGCAGAATCCTTAAGCTTGCATGCCTTCTTTCAATCATGCAGTGCAGGAGTCAGGTTCCGATAGCCTCCCTTTTGCTTTCCCGAGGGTGGAGTTAAAGCTCAAATTTGGGGTCCTCTCCCGGCCCCATAAATTTGGGCCAGCCATCTGCATGTGCTCACTATTTGTTTGCCAAAGCTTTCTCTTGCCACTCCTGTCACTGTCAGCAGCATGCACAGGGAGCCAGCCACAGGGTCGGATGGGTGTGGGTAAGCTGCTCACAGCACTGAGGGTACCTGTGAACCAGCTGGGAGGGTACACAAGTGAGGCATCCCCAGTGGCTTCTGGGTGGCTTCTTGAGAGATGCAGTTAATACTACTGTGTTGCCCTCTGAGCGCCTTCTCTGCTGCTCTCCCAGCCTCTGCATGCCCCCTGGGCATGCAGCTCAGGGCTTAGGACTCTGGATGAGAGAGAAAGGGCTTCTCTGGCAGCATTCCACACAGCTGGGGAAGCTGGGTGCTTACTCACGTGTTCTAAGTTTTCTCCGTGGGAGAAATCACGGTCCAAGAGGGACTCATGGCAATGAGCTCTGCTGTCCTGGGGGAGGTGTGATGTGGGTAAAGTCCAACTGTTTCTCTTACCACGCTAATGCATCCAGTGCATGGGGTTGTTTTTTTCTCCAGTGGCGTGCTGGGCCTTCTCTGCTGGAAACCTGAGCTTCCACAAAGGCTCTCTTATCCGTGAGTGATTGTCTAAGACTGTGTTCTCCAGGGGGCTCCCGGCCCAGGGCTGCGAGGGACTGGAGTTGGTTGATGGGCCAGTGGAGAGTCCACAGCTGGGACTGAGGTCTGTGTGCCTGTTACCCAACACACAGGAGGGCAAGGCTACTTCTGGATCCCTCCACACATGGTGCTGGAACGCATAGCTCCCACAAAGGCACTTCTGTCTGTACAAAGATGCTAAATTGTTGTGGAGGGTACACAAGTGAAGGATGTGTTATTTGGTTGTCTTGTTGCTCTCTCTTCATACCAAGTCTTTAAAATCTGGTGTGTATCTCATTTATACTTACAGCTACTTACACATCTCAGTCCAGACTAGCCACATTTCTTTTTTTTTTTTAATTTTTTTTTAACGTTTATTTATTTTTAAAACAGAGAGAGACAGAGCATGAACGGGGGAGGGTCAGAGAGAGGGAGACACAGAATCCGAAACAGGCTCCAGGCTCTGAGTCGTCAGCACAGAGCCCGACGCAGGGCTCGAACTCACGGACCGCGAGATCGTGACCTGAGCCGAAGTCGGCCGTTAAACTGACTGAGCCACCCAGGCACCCCTAGACTAGCCACATTTCTAGTGGTCAAGAGCTGCACTGGCCAGTGGAAGGTATATTGGATAGCATAACCTTTATTTAAAAAAGTGTTTTAATTTATTTTTTATTTTCTGTTTTTTTTAATTTTATTTATTTGTTTTTAAATTTACATCCAAGTTAGTTAGCATGTAGCGCAATAATGATTTCAGGAGTAGATTCCAGTGATTCACCCGCTATGCATAACACCCGGTGCTCATCCCAACAAGTGTCCTCCTTAATGCCCCTTACCCACTTAGCCTATCCCCCTCCCACAACCCTTCCAGCAACCTGCAGTTTGTTCTCTGTATTTAAGCGTCTCTTATGTTTTGTCCCCCTCCTCGTTTTTATATCATTTTTGCTTCCTTTCCCTTACGTTCATCTGCTTTGTGTCTTCAATTCCTCATATGAGTGAAGTCATACGAGATTTGTCTTTCTCTGACCAATTTCACTCAGCATAATACCCTCTAGTTCCATCCACATAGTTGCAAATGGCAAGATTTCATTCTTTTAGGTTGCTGAGTAATACTCCATTGTATATATGTGTGTGTGTGTGTACATCTCCTTTATCCATGCAACTGTTGATGAGCATTTGGGTTCTTTCCATACTTTGGCTATTGTTGATGGCACTGCTTATAAACATCGGGGTGCATGTGCCCCTTTGAAACAGCACTCCTGGATGCCTTGGGTAAATACCTAGTAGTGCAATTGTTGGGTCATCGGGTAGTTCTATTTCTAATTTTTTGAAGAACCTCAATGTTGTTTTCCAGAGTGGCTGCACCACCTTGCATTCCCACCAACAACGCAAAAGAGATTCTCTTTCTCCGCATCCTCACCAACGTCTGTTGTTGCCCGAGTTGTTAATTTTAGCCATTCTGACTTGTGTCAGAACCACTGACACCACTCGTTGTAGCTTTAATTTGTATTTCCCTGATGATGAGTGATGTTGAGCCTTTTTTCATGTGTCTGTTAGCCATCTGGATGTCTTCTTTGGAAGAGTGTTTATTCATGTCTTTTGTCCATTTCTTCACTGGATTATTTGTTCTTTGGGTGTTGAGATTGATAAGTTCTTTATAGATTTTGGATATTAGCCCTTTATCAGATATGTTATTTACAAATATCTTCTCCCATTCCATTGGTTGCCTTTTAGTTTTGCTGATTGTTTCTTTTGCTGTGCAGAGCCTTTTATCTCGATGAGGTCCCAATAGTTCATTTTTTGGACAGCATAACATTTAAGTGATATTTCCTCTCTCTGCCCCAGAGATATTCTGTCATATCTCTGTTTAGTTCCTTAATAGCCACTGGAATAAAGGTATTCAGAGGAGTTAGAATATGGACTTCAGAACCAGACCATCTGAGTTCAAATCCTGTTTCCGCCATTTTCCTACTGCATGATCTAGAGAGAGAGAAGATACCCAACAGTCCTGTGTTTTGGTTCTTTTATCTATTAACCTAATAATAGTCCCTTTCTTAGAATGTTGTGCATATATTAAGTTCTTAAAAACAGTGCCTGGTATAAAGAAAGTCTACATAAATGTTAGCTGATATTATTTACTTGCCTAATGTTGGTCTTCCTCCCCTAGATTATAAACTTCTTGACAGCCAAAGCCATGTGTCCTTGAACTTTTGAATCCCCCGTGCCTGGGATAGAGATGTACTCAATACATTTTTATTGGGTGAATTGAACGGGTAGATGGACAGAGATATAGTAGGGACAAGGCTTTCTGCATAGAGGATATGGTTTTGGAGGTTGGTGTTGTATGAGTAGGACTTTTCATCATGAAGAGAAAGGGGCCAGATCAGGCAGAACAAAGAGAATAAGTAATATCATGGAATTGAGGGAATGTGTTGTGAGGAATACTCTGCTGGCTAAAAAGTGAAAGTTGAAAGGGGACAGAGAAGGAAAGGGAACCGGTAGGAAATGAAGCTGCCAAAGGATGTTGAGGCCACCTTGTGGAAGCTGAGGATGTCATGCTAAAATCTTTGTCTTCTATAGTTTGGGGAAGGGATGCTAATGGTGGTATTTCAGTTTTTTTCCCCCTATATTTTGAGTGGTGTGGTTGTAGTTTCTTTTTTTCTTATATTGGCTTTCTACCAAGTTTTGCTGTTACAATGTTATGCTTTATCAAAAAGAGAAAAGAGGGGCGCCTGGGTGGCTCAGTCGGTTAAGCGTCCAATTTCGTTCAGGTCACGATCTCCCGGTCCGCGAGTTCGAGCGCCGCGTCGGGCTCTGGGCTGATGGCTCGGAGCCTGGAGCCTGCTTCTGGTTCTGTGTCTCCCTCTCTCTCTGCCCCTTCCCCGTTCATGCTCTGTCTCTCTCTGTCTCAAAAATAAATAAACGTTAAAAAAAAAAATTAAAAAAAAATCAAAAAGAAAAAAGAAAGGACCCAAATAAACATAATCACAAATGAGAGAGGAGAAATAACCCACACCACAGAAATACAAACAATTATAAGAGAATCATATGAAAAACTGTATGCCAAAATATTGGGCAATCTGGAAAACAATGGATAAATTCGTAGAAACATATAAATGACCAAAACTGAAACAAGAAGAAATAGGAAACATGAACAGACTGATAATCAGCAAAAAAAAAAAAAAAAAAAAAAAAAAAAAAAAAAAAATTAAATCAATAATCAAAAAACTCCCAACAAACAGAAGTCAAGGACCAGATGGCTTCACAGGTGAATTCTACCGAACACTTAAAGAAGAGTTAATACCTATTCTTCTCAAACTATTCCAAAAAAAATAGAAAGGGAAGGAAAATTTCCAAATTTATTCTGTCTGGCCCGCATTACCCTATACCCAAACCAGATAAAGTCATCATAAAAAGGAGAACTACAGGCCAATCTTTCTGATAAATACAGATGCAAAACTCCTCAACAAAATACTAGCAAACTGAATCCAACCACAGATTTAAAAAATCATTCATTGCGATCAAGTGGGATTTATTACTGGGCTGCAAGTGCGGTTCGATACTTACAAATCAATCAACGTGATACATCACATTAATAAAAGACAGGATAAGAACCATGGGATCATTTCAATAGATGCAGAAAAAACACTTGACAATGTAAACAACCATTCATGATAAAAACCCTCAACAAAGTAGTTTTAGTGGGACTATACCTCAATATAATAAAGGCCATCTATGAAAAACCTAATATCAGCTAAAATCATCCTAAATGGGGAAATAGTGAGAGCTTTTCCTCTACGTTCAGGAACAAGACCGGGATGTCCACTCTCACCACTTTTGTTCAACAGAGGACTGGAAGTCCTAGCCTCAGCAGTCAGACAACAAAAAGAAATAAAAGCATCCAAATTGGCAAGGAAGAAATCAAACTTTCACTATTTGCAGGTGACATGATACTATGTATAGAAAACCTGAAAGACTCCACCCAAGAACTGCCAGAACTGAAATGAATTCAGTAGAGTCTGAGGATACAAATCAACGTACAGAAATCTGTTGCATTTCTACACACCAATAATGAAGCAGCAGAAAGAGAAATTAAGAAATCAATCCCATTTACAATTGCACCAAGAATAGTAAGATACCCAGGGATAAACCTAACCAAAGAGATGAAAGGCTTATACTGTGAAAACTGTAAAACACTGAGGAAGGATATTGAAGAGGACACAAAGAAATGGAAAAACATTCCATGCTCATGGATTAGAAGAATGAATGTTGTTAAAATGTCTATACTACCCAAAGCAATCTCCACATGTAATGCAAGCCTTATCAAAATACCAACAGCATTTTTCACAGGGCTAGAACAAACCCATAAAATGTGTATAGAACCACAAAAGACCCCAAATAGCCAAAGCAATCTTGAAAAAGAAAAGCAAAGCTGAAGGCATCACAATGTTGGACTTCAAGTTATATTACAAAGCCGTAGTGATCAAAACAATATGGTACCAGCATGAAATAGACACAAAGATCAATGGAACCAGAATAGAAGACCCAGAAATGAACCCACAATTATATGGTCAATTAAACTTTGACAAAGCAGGAAAGACTATCCAATGGGAAAAAGACAGTCTCTTCAACAAATAGTGTTGGGAAAACTAGACGCTGCATGGAAATGAATGAAACTGGACCACTTTCTTACACCATACACAAAAGTAAATTGAAAATGGATGAAAGACCTAAATATGAGACCTGAAACCATAAAAACCCTAGAAGAGCACACAGGCAAATAACTTCTTTGGCATCGGCTATAGCAACTTCATTCTAGATTTGTCTCCTGAGGTAAGGGAAAGGAAAGCAAAAATAAACTATTGGGACTACATCCAAATAAAAAGTTTCTGCACAGTGAAGGAAACAAGGAAGATTAGTGACACTAATTGCCAAAAGGCAACCAACGGAAGGGGAGAAGATACTTGCAAATGACATATCCGATAAAGGCTTAGTATCCAAAATATAAACTTATAAAACTTAACATCCAAAAACCAAATTAAAAATTTTATTTTTAATGAAATAAAATTTATTCTTAACTTATTTAAAAATTTAATTTTAATTCATTTAAAAAATGGACAGCAGATATGAATAGACATTTTTACAAAAAGGACATACAGATGGCCAAAAAACACATAAAAAGATGCTCAACATCACTTATCAAGGCGATGCAAATTAAAACTACAATGAGGGGCACCTGGCTGATGAAGTCAGTGGGGCACGTGGCTCTTAATCTCAGGGTCATAAGTTCAAGCCCCACATTTGGTGTAAAGGTTACTTAAAATATTTAAGGGATGCCTGGGTGGCTCAGTCAGTTGAGCATCGGACTTCAGCTCGGGTCATGATCTCGCGGCTTGTGAGTTTGAGCCCCGCGTCGGGTTCTGCGCTGACAGCTCAGAGCCTGGAGCCTGCTTCAAATTCTGTCTCCATCTCTCTCTCTGTCCCTCCCCTGCTCATGCTCTCTCTCTCTCTCTCTCTCTCTCTCTCAAAAATAAAGAAACATTAAAAAAAATAAAATCCTTTTAAAAATCTACAATGAGATATCACCTCATCAGAATAGCTAAATCTGGTGCATCTACTCTGGAAAACAGTACGCAGGGGCCTCAAAAAGTTAAAAATAGAACTACCCTAGGATCCAGCTATCGCACTACTAGGTATTTACAAAAAGTCTAATTCAGAGGGATACATGCACCCTGATGTTTAATAGCAGAATTATCTGCAATAGCCAAATTAGGGAAACAGCCCAAGTGTCCATTGAGTGATGAATGGACAGAGAAGATTACTCAGCCGTTAAGAATGGAATATTTATCAGCCATAAGAAAGAATGAATTCTTGCCACTTGTGATGACATGGGTTGAGCTAGAAAGTATAATGCTAAGTGAAATAAGTTGGTTGGAGAAAGACAAGCACCCTATGATTTCACTCATATGTGGAACTGAAGAAACAATAAGAACAAAGAGCAAAGGGGAAACAAGAGAGAGAGAGAGAGAGGCAAACCAAGAAACAGACTCTTAACTATTGAGAACAAACTGATGGTTACCAGGGGGAAAGTAGGTGGGCAGATGGGTGAAATGGGTGATGGGAATTGGGGACTGCACTTGTCTTGATAAGCACCAGGTATTGTATGGAAGTGTTGAATCACTACATTGTGCACGTGAAACTCTTATTACACTGTATGTTAATTAATTGGAATTTAAATAAATACTTAAAATACTTTCCTGGGCTTGTAGAAATAAGAAACTTTTCCTCCTACTGCTCTGGAATGGTTTACATTTTTTAAAATGTTTTTACTTGCTTTTGAGAGAGAGAGAGAGAGAGAGAGACCGAGCATGAGCAGGGGAGGGGTGGAGAGAGACACACACAGAGTCCAAAGTAGGCTCCAGGCTCTGAGCTGTCAGCACAGCCCGACGCACGGCTCGAACTCATGAATCGCGAGATCGTGACCTGAGCGGAAGTGGGATGCTTAACCGACTGAGCCACCCAGGCACCCTCGGGATGGTTTCAATAACATTAGGTTTACCTGTTCTTTGAAGGTCTGACGGAACTCTCCTGGAGGGTTCTCAGCAGGAATGGCATCCTTCGACGTCTGTTGTGAAAAGATTGTTCTAGCACGAGGGTGAAGAATTTGTTAGATGTGGGAGAGCCTGGGGGCAAAATGACCAAACGAGATTTTTTAATCTCTGGCAGCAGCGGGAGGAGTAGGACAAATAGCAGACAAGTGTGGTCTCATGGGACGTGGAGCACTGATCCTGGAGCCATCCAGAGCTGGAGATGAGTCAGTTGTGTCATTTTGGGCCTCAGTGTCACTAATCTGCATATATGCAAAATAGAAACAGTTCTCTTTTAACTGTCTCAACCCTTATTCCATAGCATCGTTCAGATTAACCCAGAAGACTGGTGGAAGTATAGTGCCTGGTATCACCAGGTACTTAATAAATGGCTCTTGTATTTTATTTAATATCTGAAAGTCAAGATAGGGAGGGGAGAGAAAGAAATTTCAGACGGTGCAAAATTCAGAAGGTCAGCAGTGTCAATGGCAGACTACAATGAAATAGGATGAAACCTGAAAGGACACCACAGGTTGGCTGTTAGCCTCTGGATCTTAGAACAAACAGGGGAGGGTGGTGCAGGGTGGGTCGCAGCCGCTGTGTGCTGTGAGGTGGGGGAGATTGGGAGGTGAGATGGTGGGACCGGGTAGGGGGCTCTCATCTTGATGTCCTTAGGGGAGACAAGTAGTTCACTGGGGAGGCAGGCATGGGGAGGGCCCTTGTGTGTTTGTAAGTTCATTTGTTTTTGGTACAGTGGGGAACCCTGATCACATTTGGGTAGTGAGAGGAAAGCCTCAGTGGTTAAGAAGGACGGATTGGCTTCAAGTTCAAGGATGGATGTGGTTGCTTGTGGATGATCAGGGCTCTCTCTACAGTCGGAAAGAGGCTGTGTGGCCAGGGATGGGGGTGAAGATGTCTGGTGTGCTTGGTTTTTAAGTCAAAGAGGAAGGGAGAATATCTTCAAGGGCAAGCGAGGCCAGGGTGCATGTCAGGAGAAGAGTGAGTTTTGGTAAAGACACTTTTTATTGAGATAGAATTCACACACCATAGAGTTTCACCTCTTTAAAGTGTATGATTCAGTGATTTCAGTTTCTTCGCAAGTTATACAGCCATCACGTGAGCTACTTTCAAGGCATTTTCATCACCTCAAAAGGAAAGCACTTACACACTTACTCTCTATTTCCTCCACCCCCAGCTCCTGGAAACCACCAATTTGTTTTCTGTCTCTACTGATTTGCCTATTCTGGACGCTTCATAGAAATGAAGTCTTATAATAAGAAGCCTTCTGTGACTTGCTTCTCTCTTTTGGTTTTGTAGATTGCATGTTTGTGTCCCCCTACAAATTTATATGTTGAATCCTTAGCCACCATTAGGATTGTAGTAGGGGGTAATGCCTTTAAGAGGTAATTAGGTCATGAGGGTGGAGCCCCCATGATGGAATTAGTGCCCTTATGATAAGATAAAGAGAGCTATCCTTTCTCTCTCTCTTTTTCTCTCTACCACGTGAGGATATGTTGAGTAGATGGCTGTCTACTTTCATCAGAGGACTTTCATCAGAACTTGACCATGCTGCTACCCTGATTTTGGAATTCTAGTCTCTAGAACTGTAAGAAATAAATGTACTTAAGTCCATGGCATTCTGTTATAGCAGCCCCGACTAAGACACTCTGTATAATGTTTTCAAGATTCATCCATGTTGTAATATGTGTTGGTACTTTATCCTTTTCTTGGCTGAATGATATTTCATTGTATGGATATACCGCTTTTTCTTTACCCATTCATCAGCTGACAGATACTTGCATTGTTTCTACTTTTTGGCTATTCTGAATAACGCTACTGTGAATACCTATGTGTAAGTTTTTGTGTGGACATATGTTTTCAATTTTCTAAGGTATATATTCAGGAGTGGAATTTAACTATGTGTTTAACTTTGTAAGGAACTGCCAAACTGTTTTCCACAGTATGGAAACTGTATGAGGGTTCCAATTTCTCTACATCCTCACTAACACTTGTTACTGTCTTTTTGATTATAGGTATCCTAGCGGGTATGAAGGGGCATCTTATTGTGGTTTGACTACATTTCCTTAATGACTCGTAATGTTGAACATTTCTTCATGTGCTTGTTGGCCATTTGGATAGCTTCTTTTGAGAAATGTCTTTTCAGGTCCTTTGCCATTTTAAAACTTGAGTTGTTTGTTTTTTTGTTGTTGTAGATGTAGGAGTTCTTTATATATTCTGGGTACTAGTCCCTTATAAGATACAGGATTTGCAAATATTTTCTCCCATTGTATGGTTGTCTTTTCACTTTCTTGACAGTATGCTTTGGAGTTGAAAATCTTAAGACTAATAACAATGACTGCAGCGACAATACTGCTTATTAGTATTATTATTAACAACTGTATTCTAATCCTTACTGGGTGTCAGACTCCATGCTAAGCCATTTATGTTGACTATCTTATTTAATCTTTACAAAGATTTCTGAGGGAAAAGTGTGAGCTCTGGAGTCAGCTATCTGGTTTCATGTTAGCAGTTGCTACTGCTTACCAACTGTATGACCTTGACCAATCTGCTGCTTCTTTCCATGCAGAGTTGCTAGTTTCCATAAGTAAAAATATAGGATACCCAGTTAAATTTGAATTTCAGATAAACGTCAAATAATTTATTACCTTGTTCAGTGTAAGTATGTCCCAAATATTTCATGGGACATAGTTACACTAAAAATATCATTCATTGTTTTATCTGAAATCCAAATTTAACTGGGCATCCTGTGTTTTATCTGGCAATGGTATTTTTGTGACTGTCTCCTTGTTGCTTAAATGAAGGTAAGAGCACCGTCTAAGTCTTTTGGTGTCTTAATTTGTTTGGGCTGCTATCAGAAATATAGACTGGGAGGCTTAAGCAGCAAACATTTATTTCTCAGTTTGAGACGCTGGAAGTCTGAGATCAGGGTGTCGGCTTGGACAGGTTTTCGTGAGAGCTCTCTTCCAAATTGTAGGCAGTTAGCTTCTCCATGTATCGTCACATGGTGGAAAGAGAGAAAGAGAGAGAGAGAGCCAGCTCTCTGGCCTCCTCTGATAAGGGCATTAACTAACCCGATTCAATTAGAATTCCACCTTCATGACCTAATCCCCTCCCAAAAGGCCCAACCTCCAGATATCATCACACTCGGGCTTAAGATTTCAAAATATGAATTTTGAGGGGACATAAATATTCTATCCATGACATTAGATTTGTTTCGGGGGATTAAATGTGTAAGGCATATACAGATTTTAGAGCGTGAGTTGGCACATACTAAAAACCAAACTATTACCTCTGATACTGCGTGGACTTTTCCTGCTCTAGTCTGAAGACTGAATTCATTTCATAGGAGCTAAGTGTGGCAGTTGTCGTAGAAAACAACAGCAACAAAGAGAAACATGACGTGTTTCAGGCCTGTTCATGCACAATTGAATACTGAGAATTTGGATTTTTTTCAGCGTAGGGGTCATGTAGAACAATATCCCGAATTGGAATGTACTAGTTGTTTACTTAGATAGGCTGGTCAAGATGAGATTGTTAATTTGTTGACATTGACTTGAAACAAACGTGCCAGGACACAGCCACCGTCCACAATGCCACTTCAACCAGAACAGAGACTTGACGTTAACACGCAATGCTATTCTTACGAGTTCGGATAGGTTTCTTTCATCTGAACGGTAAGTTCTCTGTTGGAACCATGCTTCGAAAAGGTGAATTATTAGGTGGGCAAGACGTGAGTCGTGGATTCACGAAGGGCAGTGAATTGTGTTTGGACAAAGAAGAATCTGGAAAGAAAAGTCTAAAAGAGGCAAAACAGAAACAAGAGAAGCATTTGCACGTCATAGAGAAATGGTAAAGATTCTGGATGCACATTTATTGACAGGAAAGGCAACGGAGGAATGACTTAGACTACCCAGAGGATTCCGGTAACGCATGAGAAAATGCGTATTGAACCGGATGTCCCTTCAGAGCTGACGGGCATGCAAAGGAAGATTACGTAGGTAATAAGAACATATGTATTTCATAGAAGATTTTAAAAATTCATTTTTGGTCAGTGGCATAAATAGATTTGTTTACAGCTACATTTATGTTCATGGGCTGTGGGAGCTAAAACTGATTCTTACAGAGGTGATTGGGCAATAGTTTCCTCACGACTGCCTAAATATTTGGATAATTAGGGCAAAATGGAGAGTTCCCGGAGAAGCCGGGGGTGGGAGGGGCGGGGGTTGGATTTTCCCCCTTCTGATTTAGTGGAGCCTGATTGGGGCTGGTTGCCCCAGCTCTGCCTAGTTAAGGCAAGTGCAGCTGTAGGAGGATTCAGCATGGGGTCCCTAACTCCAAGTGTTTTGTTAGTTTTTATTATAGCTGTACCCAGTCTTTACTGTCATTTGTACAGCATCTCATAAAGACCAACTTCTCCTTTTTTTCCAACATCTGCTTTCAAGCCTATTTTTAAACTATATTTTGAAGTAATTTAAAATTTTAAGAAACGGTGCAAAAATAGTACAGAATATCTGTGTAATTTTATCCAGTTTCTCTAAATTGTTCACATTTTACATCTGCCTTATTCTTTCTTTCTCTTCTTTAAATGCACACACACACACACACACACACACACACTACTATGTATATTTTTTTTCTGAATTACTTGAAAGTTAAAAATATAATGCCCATTACTCCTTAATACTTTATAAACATACTTTAATAAAAGGCAAGGACACTCTCCTCCATAACCAAATATAACTATCAAAATTGGAAAATTAACATTGGTATAGCACTACCATCTAATCTTCAGATGCTATTAAAATTTTGCCAATTATCTAATCATGTCCTTTTTTGGGTGTAACATCTAAGTTAAGATTTATACTTAGTTTTTATCCCTTTAATATCCTTCAGTCTGGAACAGTTATGAGATTATATAAAGGTGTGGATATCAGAAGGAGGGGGCTACTGGGGGGGGGCATCCTAGAAGTCTGCCTACCATAAAGAATATGGCTTCTTATGTCAATATGTAGCATTTTGTAATTTTCAGGGCTTTTTTCCCTATTATAGTGCCCTGTGAAATTGGCACTTGACAAATACAAGCCTGGGGTTCAGAAAGGTGTTGCTGCCCAAGGTCAACATGTTAATCTCTGATCCAGTCTGGATCTCCTTCCACTAGGCAGCACGGGTCCAGCTGCCCTCTGCCTTCCCTGGGCATCCCATGATAGCCTAGGATCTCCTCTCTCTTTGTCTGGCCTGAGTCTCTTGTATCCCATTCTCCACACTGCAGATATTTTCAAAACACACATTTGCTCATTCCTTCAATGCCCTTTTTTAGTTTGTAATCCTACCTTCTCACTTCATTAGTGTGATCATCTAATTGTTTATTTCCTTTTGTAGTCTGTAAGTTCTTGGATAATATGGACCTTGTCTGTCTTTACACGCCCAGGGCCTAGCGGAATGCTTGGTACATTATTTGTTGAGTAGGCTGGGGGAGGAAGATAATTGCAGTGTCCCTCATGAAAAGCAGAGGTCAGGGTAGACAGATAGGTCTCATCTGATGCAAAGTCTTTGTTCTTGGGAGTATGAGTTATTCGTTGCTTAGATGTGGGGTTGCAGGTATCTAAGTGATCTGTCTTGAGCTCCAAGGTCAGATTTGATCTCTTACAGTTACTGGGTAGGACCGGTACCTGCTGACCATGCTCTGTGCAGTCCTAAGGCTCCATCCTGATGGTTGAGCTTGCCTGGAGAGGGGGTGGTTTGAGGATTCCGTGAAGTCCAGGTCCTGGGACACGGTGAGCTTTGCAATAGTTGCCTGCTACATGGCCTCAAAGGACCAGAGTCTCAAAAGACCATGGGTTTTCTCCAGTTTTGAACATTGGCCACCTGAGAAGTGGACACACAAGCTCTGTGGCACATGAGTTGTGAAGACAAAATGTAAATATAGACTTACCCTCTAAACACCTGACACCAAGTTTTGCTAAAAGTCAGGGAAAGGGACTTACAGTGATGTTGTCCCGATTATTCTTCATTATAGTCATCTAAACATCTATTAGTTGGGGCTAATGGGTGGTTGAGATCACCATGGTCAGTTTTTAAGAAAGAAAATATTTTGTTTTATTTTAGTTGTACAGACATGCGTATGCCAGGTCGTGATGTCAAAATGTATTGTTTTACTAATAATCTTGGTCAAATGTTTGCAAAACACTGGTCTACAGTTTTCTGCTAGATGAATATATGGGCCACAGCCCGTTTGGGAGACAGGCAGTAATGTGGCCTCAGCAGAGGTTAATACAAGAGAAAATTAGATTTGACTTTGAAATGCTCTCTCCCACTTGCATGCACACCCTTGCTCTCTCTCTCTCTCTCTCTCAAAAAAAAAAAAAAAAAAAATATATATATATATATATATGTAAGTAAATGGGATTATATTATAGAAAGTGTTTTGTAACTTACTCTTTCCACTTAATAATATGTTGCACATGTTAAAAAAAATTAACAGTTGCCTGGTTGGATGTATCATGAATTGAAACAAGTCTCCATTGTTGCTACCTTTTTACTGTTTCTAATAGTAGTGTGAGGAAATCTGTCAACATGCCTGTTTGCCAATCATTTCCTTTGGATATGTTTCTAGGAAAGGAACCGATTTGTATCAAGGGGTACGCACATGAAATATTTTACTTGTATTTCCCTCCATAAAGATGGTCCCAGTGTACTCTCCTGTGAAGGAAATGAAAGGACTCATTTCTTCAGATTTTGGTCAAAACTGAATGTTACCAATTTGTTTAGGTTCATTTACTTGATGGCTAAATTATGAGATCTTATTTTTTTTTAATGTTTATTTATTTCTGAGAGGGAGAGAGAGACAGAGAGACAGAGAGACAGAGAGAGAGAGAGGGTCCCAAGCAGTTTCCGCACTGAGAGCCTACAACGTGGGGCTCGAACCACGGACCAGGAAATCATGACCTGAGCCAAAACCAAGAGTCGAATGCTTAACCCATTCAGCCACCCAGGCACCCCTGACATCTTATTTTTTAAGAAAAATCGTCCTTTTCTGAATAATAGTAAAGTTAAACATTTTCCTTTGTGTTCCTTTTTGTTTCTTCTTTTATGAATGCTTCTTCTTTTATGAATATGAATTTAGTTTCGTGTTTAAATATACTGGAATGTTCATCTTTCTCTTACTGATTTGTAAAGAATTAAAGAAGGGTCTTAATTCTTTACTGTCACGGGTTCCAAATGCTGATTTCATAGTTTGTCACCTGCCTTTTACTTTTATGTAGGATATTGAGACATTTCTGTGAATCTTCTCCTTTATGGTTTCTAGCTTTGGTGTCAGGCTTCACAAATTTCCCTCTACCCGCCACTAGTTCTTTTATGCTCTGGCTCCTGTAAGTCGAGAAATTTCCAAAAGGAGGTCAGAGACGCGGGGAGGAGAGCCCTGGGAGTGCAGCGGTCCAGGACTGTGCAGTAATCACTCGGTGATGGGTTGAAACATCCCACGGGGTGATTCTCCTCCTCCTGCCTCACATTCCGCGCCCTACTGGGAGTCCATAAGAGGCACTCTGTCAATAGCATAACAGAGTTGGCTCAGCTAAAGACCAGGTGTCCTTATGCATCACAGAGCAGACCCCGCCATGCTTGATGGTCTTGGCAGGTAATCCTGACTGACCTCTGGCATGGGTTTTAGAACTTCCACAAAACCGGGTGTGTTTCCGTTCGCCAGGCCAGGCCTCATTTGGATTCCTTACAAACGAGCAAGAAACAAACCTCAGACCACTTAAAAACAGAGCCCCTTCAAAGGCTTTGCCCACTTTATTCACTATTTAAAACAACGCTTAGAGGGGCGCCTGGGTGGCTCAGTCGGTTAAGCGGCCAACTTCGGCTCAGGTCACGATCTCGCGGTCCGTGAGTTCAAGCCCCGCGTCGGGCTCTGGGCTGATGGCTCAGAGCCTGGAGCCTGTTTCGGATTCTGTGTCTCCCTCTCTCTGACCCTGCCCCATTCATGCTCTGTCTCTCTCTGTCTCAAAAATAAATAAACGTTAAAAAAAAAATTAAAAAAAAAATAAAACAACGCTTAGATTTTATTCACAGTGATTGCAGCCCTCTGCTGGTGAAATGAACTTCAGGCCGAAAATCTGAGAAGTTCTGCGTGTCCGTTTACTTGATTTTGAAGATGGACGTTAGTGAGTGTGTCCACAGCTCACAACCAGTCTCTGTAGGGTGGACTCAGTGAGAACTGGTCAGGGAAGGCATAGGGGGACCTCCCCTCCCTGGAGCAGACACCCGAGAATGTCTCGGTGACACCCGATAATGTCGCTCAGGGCAGGTTCCTCTCTGCTCTTTAATAGAAGCATGAACAAAGTAAGCAGCCATACTTTCTGGGTGCGGAGAGATCCTGTATAATTTACCTTTTTGGTAAAGGTGCCTGTGGGCCTCTGTGTGATCCACGTAACTATAATTGGCAGGAGTTACATTTGCTGATCCTCCTTGTTTCCCACCAGAAAGGAAAGGACATCACTAATTATATGGGTGGGGCCTCCAGGTCGAAAGAGGAATTTGGACTTGAACTGGAGTCTCCCAGAGAAGGGGAGAGAGCAGTCGTCTTTGTATACTAATGGCACCTTATGCTATCCCATTGCTGTGACGTCTGTGATCTCACGGCTGCCTGCCCACAACAAGCAGAAAGGTTCATCCGGGCCTTCATCACTCAGTGTTTCTGATGTGATGCGCCAGTGGGCCCAGGGGGATAGTCTGTTGGCCTCTTGGCAGCCGTAGTCATTCCCACTTTCCTGAAAGACTCTCCTCCCTCGGTGCCCATCACACCACACGCCCTCCTGCCCGTCCAACCGGCCGCTCCTTTGGAGTCTTCCCAGGCAGATCTTTTCCTAATCGCATTGGAAATATCGGAGCTGGGCGCTCTTTCTGTGCATGGTCACTTTCTCCCTGGCTGGTCTCAGAGTGTCCTCTGCCTTTAATTACCGTCCTAGTTCATTCAGGCAGCTCTAATAGGAGATACCACGGACTGGATGGCTTATCAATAACAGACATTTATTTTTCATAGTTCTGGCGGCCGGGAAATCCAAGATCAAGGCACCCGCAGATCGGTGTGCGGCGAGAGCCTGCTTCCTGGTTCATGGACAGCTCTTTTCACCGTGTCCTCACACGGTAGAAGGGAAAGGTGCCCTCTGGGGCCTCTTTTTTTTTTTTTTTTTTTTTTAGAACTTTATTTATTTTTGAGACAGAGAGAGACAGAGCATGAATGGGGGAGGGTCAGAGAGAGGGAGACACAGAATCTGAAACAGGCTCCAGGCTCCAAGCTGTCAGCACAGAGCCCGACGTGGGGCTCGAACTCATGGACTGCGAGATCATGACCTGAGCTGAAGTCGGCCGCTTAACTCACTGAACCACCCAGGCGCCCCTGGGGCCTCTTTTATAAGGGCGCTAATCCTGTTCGTGAAGGCTCTGCCCCTTGATGTAATCAACGCCCAAAGGCCCCCACTTTCTAACACCACCACACTGGGGATTAGGATTCAATATGCAAACATCGGGAGGACACAGTTTATGGCAATTACCACCCATGAGCCAAGGACTCGTAAATAAATGACCTAAGCCCTGACATCTCACCTGGGCACTTTATTGTTTCCACTTTGGAATCTAAAAGACATCTCAAATCACCATGCTTCAAATGGAAATCCCTCCCACCGCACTCCCATGCAAACGTTGACCAGCCCCACATTCTTAGGCCCCCACATCACCCTGCTCCTGGCCTGGCCTTATATCGACCGGCCTTATATTCACCTAGAGGCAGGCCTCAGATCTAGGATTCACACTTGAGATTTTTCCTACACCTACCTACGTGCAATCCAGCCGTGATTCCTGTTGCCAGTGGCAGTGAGAAGGGATGTAGACTCTGATCAGACTGCAGAGGCTTGATTCTTGGCTCGGCCACTTTCTCCATTTGTGTCCTGGAGAAATTCCCGTAATCTCTCTCTGTTTTCCCCCGCTTCACAGGGTTTTTTGTGGTGGGGATTACACGTACGTATTAAGGAAGATTAACCCGCCTTGACACATGTAAAGTACTTTACACATGTAAAGAGCGGTGCCAGCCACAGTAATTACTGAAGACGTGGTCACGGTGAATATTAACCTTACCTGACTTACCCGCCGGCTTTTCTCAGCGTTACCTGCCTCCACTTACTCTCCGCCACAAGCAGCTTCACCTTCCTATAGACGGCGTCCCAACAATCCTCTTAGCTTACTGCAGCCGGAACGATCTATAGAAAGTAGGAATTAGATCTTGTTGCTCCCTGATTAAAACCCTCGAATGCTTTCAAGTGTAGCATAAAATCTCAATTAATTTATGTGGCCTAGGAAGTCCTCCACGTGTAGCCCCCCCCCCTACTGCTTTCATTTCAGTTGTACGAGGTAGATACTGCCGCTGCATGGCAAACTACCCCAAAATGTGGTGGAAAAAGCCAACAGTGGTTTTATTACGTGCATGGATTCCATGGGCTGGGAATTTGGACACAGGAGAGGAGGGATGGATTGTCTCTACGCCACCATGTCTGGGGACTCATCCGGGAAAACTTGAATGGCTTGGAGTGACTTGAACAACCGGGGATGGAATCATCTGGCACGTTGGCAATGATGGCAAGGAAGTGGAGCTCGGCTGGGACTGTCCATTGGAATTCCCACATTGACCTCTCCATGGCTTGTGCTTCTTTGCATCATGGCTGCCTCAGGGTAGTTGGGTTCCTTATGTGGTGGCTCGGAACTCAGAACACGGTATATTATGACCTGTTACTTGGAAAGCAAAGAGCATCTCTTCTCACGTACTCCTTTTGGTCAAAGCAATCACAATCCCACCCAGGTTAAAGGAGAGGATCCACGGGCCCCACCCACAATAGGAGGATATTGAAGACTTGTGGCAATGTCTTCATACTGCCACACTTCTTTTGGTCTCTCTCTTGTGCTCACTGGTTTCCAGTCACTCCTGATTCCGTCCTGTTCTGAAAACAGACCACCTAATCCTAACCTCAGAGTTTGTCCACTCTTTTGTGCTCTCTGGTGTGAACTCTCTTCTCCCAGGTGACTGCACAGTTGGCTCCTTTTCAGAGTTGGCCTGAGTCATCACTTTCAATTCGCAGAATGATTTTGAAACTTTGCTGCCAGTGATGAAGCCCTGATACCTCCTTCTAGATATGAAGTCTTAAACTCAGTTCCCAGTCAACGTGTTTTGACTTCGCCCTGTGGGGTCCAAGTCTTGACCTCTGCTGCCTGAGGCCAAGTCCAGGATTTTCCTTCCAGAGGCAAAGACCTGATTTTTTGCTCTTGGGTCTAAATCCCGCTGAAATGTCAACTGGCCAGAAAGACCTTCCCAGACCACCATATCTAAATAGTCTCCATCTTTCTATCCTCTGTTTATGTCATTGATAGCGCTTAGCACAACCTGTAGTTATCTTGTGTGTATTTCTTTACCTGTGTATAGTGTGTAACTTCCATGAGGCAGGTTGTAAGTTTCTTTGTTTCCATTACCCTATCCCCTGGCGTATAGGAAGCACTTAAAATATCCTCGTTGGATGAATGAATGAATGAAGTTTGGGAGGGCTCAGAAATGAAGATTTAAAAGTCAGAACCATTTAAGTGGTTAACCATTAACCCATGGCAGAGAAAGAAGCTCAGATAGAAGCTAATGTCAAAGATAATCAATATTTATGATAGGGTAAGAATGAACATTGAGATTGAAGGGGCATAAAGGTATGAGGGGGGCCAGAAAAAAGGCATCAAAGAAGCAAGGGAGGGGACCCCGAAGGAAAACAGAGGTGACAATGTTAAATATCACAGGGAGGCCAATTAAGATGAAGATTACCAAATGTTCCTTAGGTTTGCCAAGGAGGGGGCTGTTTCCCAGAATTCTTTCTGGTAAAGAAAATTGCAACTAGGGGAAGAGCCAGATTGCCATGGCTAAGAGGCAAGTGGGAGCTGAAGTTGAGGAGGTGGAGACCTTGATGCTTGACGCTGAGGGAAGAGCAGTGCCAGGGCAATAGCTGAGAACACAGGGCCAAGGTGGGTGGGAAAGGCTGCGGGGTGTTTCGAAGTTGAAGGGAGCGAGCGGCAGAAAGGATGAGGAGGAAGAGGGTGGGACACAGCGTGGATTAAGAAAGAACCCTTGAACAGGCTGTCCTCTTCCGATGAGATTGTTAGCAAGGAGAGAAGATGGGCATACACGATTCTCTGCTGGGAGTACTCATTCCATTTGTAGCTCCTTGTTTAGCATCTGCCTGGCCAGCCAGACTGTGAGGTCCATGACAGCAGGAGATGGTTAAGGTCATGACAGCTGCTGAGGCACACAGCTGAGGGTGTGACTAAATTGAGGGCTTTTCTGAGATGATGTGTCCCAATCTGTAAGGCAGTATGAGCTTTCCCCGGCATCTCTCTACAGCGTTGGTGCAGGAATAGAGTTTTAGGGTTGCTCCAGGATTGGGGGATTGCGTGGTAAGAGGGATAATGGAAGGATTGCTGCTGTGGAGAGTTGGTCATGTGATGGACTGTGGAATCCAGCGGGCGTGGAGAAGGTGACTCAGCCAGCCTTGACGATGCTCTGTGGGGATGAGTCTTCATGAAGTCCTGAGAAGCAATGGCTAAAGATAAGGGCAGGCCAAGGTTTCTGGGGTCAAGAAGATGAGGGAACTGAGGGGTGTGTGTGTGTGTGTGTGTGTGTGTTTCATAAATTTTAAATCCAAACAGGATTATGATAGGAGTTAAGATAGAAAGAATATTGCTGCCGTAACAAATAAACCCCAATACATATAATGGCTCAAGCACAAGAGAAATTTATTTCTGTATCATATGATAGTTCAAGGTGTGTGTCTCTGATCAGGTGGCGGGGATGGGCACAGGATCCCTGCTCCACGCAGTTCATTGGAGACTTGGGCTGCTGATGGCTCGACCGCCAACACGTAGCTCTCAAGGTTGTCCAGGGAGCGTCATCTCAGTCAGCCAGAAGGAGAAAGGAGCTCAGGGGAGCACAGAGGGAGTTGTGTCTCTAGAAGAGACCATCATAGTTCCCCCCTCCGTTCAGTTGGCTAGAACCCTGCCACATCTAATTGCTAAGGAGGCTGGGAAATGTCGTGCACTTGTGTGTCTTAGAGGAAGAGGAGAACGTGGGTTTTGTGAATAGCTGTAGCCTTTGGCACGCTGCAGTGCCACAGAGAGAAAGACTGATCCAGTCGCTTCCACCCTAAATAAATTGGAGAAGGGGCCCAGAAACTGGGATGTGACAGGCACTGGAGTGGGGGTGGGGGGGTGCTTTTGGAAGGTAACGGAAGCGTGATGGCCTGGAAGTGACTTTGTCCCGTGGACAGATGGAGTGCGTAGGAGTCAGATTTATCCGGTTTCAGTGCTGGCTATGTTACTTCTGGCTATCTAATTATGGCCCAGTTATTCAATTTCATTATTTAACTCCCAGCCTTAGTCTCTTCATCTGTAAAATGGGACGGATCCCACTGATTTCGCAGGAGAAGTGGATAATGGATGTAACAATTTGTAGTGAATATTTTTCTGCTGCTGCTTATTTAAGGCTCTTCAAAGTCACAGACGGAGTGAAACCTCATCCAAAAAGTTGGGTGACGTTGGCCAGAGCAGACCTTACATCAAGGCTACCTGGGGACCAGTGGAGCATGGAGATCAGACAAGCAGAGCCCAGACCCCTTCTCCAGGGGCAGTGGTTACCCTGGTCCAGCCACCTGGCCATCTGCAGACAGACACTAGAGTTGCCTAGAACTTTCTGGTTTCCAAAAGAAGGTGAATGTGTGGCTTTTTTCATGAGAAGTCTCCTCATTTGAAAATGTTGGTCAAATTAAAAGTCCACCGAAACCACTGTATGGTGAAATAAAATAGGTCTCTGGGCGGATCTGGCCCATGGGCGACCATTTTGCCCCTTGCATACTCTCCATCACCGAAGGCCAGCTGGAAGCCCTGACCTCTGGATCTGTGCTGCCCCATGCAATAGCCATAACCATAAGGAGCTGGTTGAATTAAAATCAATTTAAATGAAATAAATTAAAAATTGAGGCTCCCCCCCGCCATCACACTAACTATGTTTCTAATGCTCCACGACCATGGGTGGGGGGTGGGTGGGTAGTGGCTGTTGTGTTGAACAGAACAGATATAGAACATTCCCCTCATGGAAGAAAGTTCTTTTACAAGGCACAGCTCCCTGGATAGAATGGGCCTGAAAGGTAGTATCTTGTTACAAGGGGCTCCCTTTCTTAGACGTGATGAATTAGGTGTTGTCCCATAGCCAGGATGGGGGGTGAGAGGAAAGACTCGCAGAGTTTCATATTGTCTCGCACACAAGAGTAAGACCCGTCTCTGGGCTGTAACTTTGGCGAGTCATGGAGATTCCTCCACTTCCCCCTGGCTCAATCCATGGCACTCCGGATGTAAAAGTTGAGACACATACCTCGTCTGAGGAGAAGGTGTTACATCCTAACCCCTCTCAGGCAGAACGCTGGGGTTCCTCTGGTGGGAAGGGGCCGTGATCTGTCCTAGGTCCTGCTACGGCAGAATGGATATGGAAGGAAGGTAACTGTCATGCAGAGATTGGGACCGGTGCTTTAGTCGGGCAGGCAAAGTCCGTCAAACAGTTCAGCACTCTTTTGTCCTATTTCAGGCAAATGGGGAGCAGTGGCCGTGGTTGGTGAAGGGTGAGGAGGACTCCAAGGTACAATGGCCAGAGATCCATCAGTTAAGTAGAGCCCCGGGAAGGGGTCCAAGAGGAGGTCACTCTGAAAATCACTAGCTGGTAGGCAGGCAAGAGCCGTACTGTGGGAGGTCTGCCATATAAATTACCGAATCCCTTCTCCGAGAAAGATACCTATTACCCACCCCTGACTCAGGCGCCTAGCAACACTTGCATCCCGTTTGGACTTGTCTAGAAACGGAAGACTGTGGTTGACAACGTGATGGGCCATTCGTAGGGTCAAGGGGGCAGGTACGGACGTTAACAACGGCTTTGAAGCAAACCTCTCGGAAACTTGACAGGGAGGGGAAAGGAGGAAAAAAATGGGGAGACCAGGAGGAGAAAGGAAGCCCCTTATGTTTGACCAAAGATCTTTTTTGTCCTCTCGTTACCTACAGGACATTTGAGGTAAGAGAATAACAACAGCACAAAGCAAACTAAGGCCTGGAGGGTGCTTTTAAGCTGATGCAAGGGCCAGCAAAGAATTTTGTTCATTTCTTCTCTTGCACCCTTTGTCTTGGCGGCTTCAGCAGTAAGAACATGAAGTGATGAGAGCCACGGCATGTAACGTTCTAAATGACACCATCTCTTTGGGGGACGTGTTGGCTGGTTGGTGTGGGCAGACACGATGGCCACAGGAGAGCTACCCAAGGTTTGCACGTGCAGCAGGCCTGGCGGAAGCTGTTAGGAGGCCCCTGCCGCCTTCGGGAAAGGAGGAGTCAGGCATTTGGACAGGTGGCTGTCCTAGGAAGGTGATGCAGAGATTGGGTGGGAGCGGGGTCCGCTGGCCTGCGCATGGCTGTCACCCTGAGCAGCAAATTAACTTTCACAAGCAAGCAGGGGAAACTTCCAGGTTGTGTCAGTAAGAACTGCCACTGAGCAGTTAACCTAGGTGGGCTGCCTAGGTGGCCGAAGGACAAGCAAGCTGCGTTTTGGCCAACTGGCTGCGGCCATCCATGGGCGGAGAGGCTGGCTTAAGCCAGGAGGGGCCGTGGATCCCGATCCCGCATGCTGCGTTTTTTTATTAGGATGTTGTGGCCTTACGTTCTGCTGCATCCTTGCTAGTTGAAATTACAATGGCCTTGACGTAGTCTTCCCCGCTTCTTCTCCACCATCTGACTTAGAGGTTGTCATGTGAATGCCCAGACCTGGCCTCCGCAGACTCAAGAAGGATCTGTGTGGGGCTCTGTTCATCTCTTCACCCTTTACCCATCCATCCATCCATCCATCCATCCATCATCCACCTATTCATTCATCCACCCATCTACTTATCCATCCATTCTTTCAGAATCTGTTGTGTGCCCACTGTATGCAAGGCTCTAGGGTGCGCGCTGAAGAAAGGAAGTATAGTCTTCTGCCATCGAGATGCTTATCATCTAGGAGAAGGGGACAGTGTATAAAGAAATTGCACAGGAAACTGTTTCAGGCACCCTGCTAGTCTTTATAGGGCCCCGTGGTGCACAACAGAAGGAGTGATCTGCTCTCCCTGGGGTCTCAGGAGTGCTGCATAGAGGAGGCGATGGCGTGAGGGGTCAGAGAGGGGGTGGGGGTGCTGGGAGGGGTGGAGATATGAGTCTAGACACAGGCTACCGTCAGCCTGACCCATCTGGGGAGCATGGGGTGTGGAACAGGGACGCAGAGAGCGCTCAGGAAGGCAAGAGAAGTAGGCAGGAGCCACGCTATGCAAAAAGCCTGGACGTTGTGCTAAGGATTTTGGACTTGGTGACACAGGTGTTGTGGAGCCATGAAGGCATTTTAAACAGAAGAGTAACAGGGCCAGATTTGCGCTCTAGGACAAGTACGGATTCAGGACAGCATGGGACCCAGAGGCGGTGGAACACTTAATTCAGCCAAAGAAAGAGGGTGACACCCCAAAGAAGGCAGTGGCCCTTCCCCTCCCAAGACCCCCAGGATTACTATCTTCCCGTGTTAGCCAGTCACCTTCAAGTGGCCACTTTACTAATTTAATTTTATTCCTCAGTTCCCGGGGCACAGAAGGGAACTCTCGGGGCACTCGGATTCCACCCCTGGATTGATTGCAGGCCTCCACGAAGTCAGCACTGCCTGGAGGTGCGCAGTCTGGTTTGAAGGCCCGCATATGTACCGCCCCAGTTGGCTCTTTCCCCTCTCAGTGACTTCCTTATCTGCTTGTGGCCCAGGGGGTCCCCTTCCGTGTCTTGAGGGAGGTTGGACCCGCTCAGAAGTTGGATGGTGCTTGGCCTCTGGTGGGCGCCATCGTGGGGGGCACAGAGCCCCCAGCCCAGACCTGTGGCAGGGGGGCACAGCTTCTCTGGAGCCCGGGAGGGCAGGGGCTGTGTGTGAGGGGCATGCGAGCTCGCCTCCTGATTACCCTTTGGTCTTCTGGGGCTGGCACACTGCGGATATTAAACTCAAACTTGAAAACAAACCGTGGGTGGGCAGGGGACAGGGGAGTGAGGAAGGGGGGCAGGAAGACACCTCTAATTAGGGAAAATTTAGCCATTCTTTAGATCTTTACAATATCCAAATGGACTGCTTCCAAGAATTCACAGACCAAGCCAATAAATCGCCCCTAAAGAGGTCTCTAGGGGACCCGTTTGAACGAATGGGCGAGAGGCATGGAGTGCTTTTGAATAAGTGAGTGGTTCTCAGTATTTGAACGCGGCTGGATTCTTTTAAGAGACTTAAACTCCTGAACTATTATTTGTAGTCCCTGGACACACAGTTCACACGTTTTCTCAGACCCTTGCGGAACGGACGCACCTTCTGGATCAAGGAGGGCCCAGACGGACAAGGAGCTGCTTTTATTTCCTGAGTGTGTTGGAGCCCGAGCCCAAAGCGTGGGTTCAGAAAAGAAAACCCACCTGCAGGGACCTGCGGTGAGTTGTGTTGGTGAAGGCCAAGCCTGGTGCATCTGAAGGACAGGTCCCAGAGGGAGTGAAACCTGCCCACACTGTCATGAGTGGCTGCCACTCGGGCCAAATGACCCAGTCCAGCGAGGCGGATTCTTGCCGTCTGGCATTTTGAACACTTGGGTAAACGAGGTCTTGAGGGGTGGCAGGTGCATGTCAGGGAGGCAGAGGTGGAAAGAGAGGCCTGGGTCACCTGGGCTGGCAAAGTGGGGCAGAGCTCTAGGAGGAAATCTGCCCGGGGGCCCGTTGGAGGGGCCCTGCTCATTCGGCTCGTTTTCATGGAGTGTCGTGAGCTCTCAGCTAGGTGGCGCGGAGGACAAGGTGGCCGAGGGAGTTTGCAGTTGCGAGATAGAGGCTAAAAATGCAGAAGGGAACAAATACACAAAATACTTGCAATTGTGATCTTTGCTGTTGAGGAGCGGCTGAGATAGGGAATTCAGTGGAGGTGGGGGGCAGGCTTCAGACAGGGTGGTCAGGGAGAGTCTTCCTGAAGAGGACGGTGAAGGGGGAGAAGGAGCCGTTTCTGCAGTGAATGGGAGAAGGGGACAGTAGCAGCAGCAGGCCACTGAGAGGAGACTAGGAAATGGAAGGAAACCAGGGTGCCCCCGGGGAGGAGGGGGAGGAGGCGGGGAGGGCAGGTTGAGGCTGGGAAGGAAGGCGGTCTTGACAGACAGTTTGCATTTTATTTATGCAAGCAGCCAATCAGGGTCTTCCTCTTTTAGCTCAGAGGTAGCATTTTGCATTTTATTTATGCAAGCAGCCAATCAGGGTCTTCCTCTTTTAGCTCAGAGGTAGCATTTTAAGGGTTCCCCGGTCACTTACAGGTTAGCGGCAATCTATTCTGGTCAGGATGAAAGGAGAGCTGGTCACTGACAGAAACCGAGTCCTGCTGGGAGATGAGGAAAGAGAGACAGAGAATTAATTTTGGGACAAGGGGGGGGGTGTCTAAGGAATGCAGGAGGTCCTTGGAGCCTCGAGGGGCAGCCGGGGCAGCCGGGGACTGTGAAAGGGGTAAAGAAAGAGACAGCAGACCAGCTACAGCTGCCTCTTTCACAACGTGGGTCCTGGTTTCTGCTACAAAAGTACTTTATCATTTAAAGAACTAGCCCCTTGGGCTGTGGGGTCACACAGACCTGGATTAGAAGAACCCTGTTCTCACTCTTGCATGTACCGGGGCCTGGGACAAGAGGTTTCTTTGAGTTTTTTTTTCTCCTGTCTATACGATAAGGATATGAAGACTTCCCTAGTAAGATTTTGGGGGAGGATTAAATAAGCACTCAGTGCTGTACAGAGATGGTGGTAGGTGCCCACCAAATGTTAATTGCCTCCTACTGACTACATAACCAGCGTTTTACTAGAAGGCGATCAAGTGGAAAGATAGTGGGACTATTTACCACTCTTTCATAAGGCGTCCCCACAGGGTAAAGAGCAGGGCCATCCATGTACTTTGGGGAGTCGGAAAAGTCCCCGGTCCGCCTGAGACCTGAGGGTTAGTTCATCTTCTCTCAGCTTCTTTTTCTGTAAAAAAGCAGGATGTGGTGGGCAACTGGCCGGAGGTGAACAAGTTAAAAAACATCCCTCGACCTTATCTCTGGAGATTCTAATCAGGAGGTCTGAGCTGGGGCCCCAGGTGGTTGTGAAGCAGAGGCAAAGTCATTCCAGGAACCCTGAGACAAGGCCTTTTTCTAGTCCTGAGTCACCCGCCAGATGAGGACAGAGGGGACCAAGAATGCATTCTACTCATTTACCACCAGAGGGCGGGCCTGAGGCGTGATGGCCAATGCAGACCATGCTGTCTGTCTCCAGCTCCCCGCACAAAGAGCCCAGGGGAAATCTGCAGTGGCACAGAGGATGATGTGCAAGGCAGGTAATGAAGGAGTCATAAGAGGAGCAAGCCAAAAGCTACTAGATTCTGAGGTTCATGCATTCCTCTGGGTCGTGCTGACAGCATTGGCACCGATGGGCCTCTTGTCTTCACCCAGTAAGGGCTTCATCAAGACGCTTTCCCTGCCCCAACTGAGTTGACCAATACTCTTTCCGGTGCTAGAAAAAGCAGCATCTGGCTCAGAGGGCCAGTCACATCCACCCTCATGGGTCACCACTCCGTAACCCTGGGTAAAGGATGCACCCACTGGAAAGGCTTGGATCCGTTGGCCCTTGGCTATTCCTCTGCAGAGGGCCCCTTCAGGGTCATGCACACAAAGGAACCAGTTGTTATGGCCCGATTCCATCTGCAGAGAAGAAGGCATCACTTCCAGCTCAAGTGTCCTAGTCAATGCCCTTAGTTTTTGGCAAGGAAGAATTCCAGGACCTTCTCTTTACCACTGCGTTAATTTTAACCTCCGCTGCAGACTGCACTTGAGGCTGTAGCCCTTGGCGTCAGTACTGCAGCAATGTGGGGACCTTGGGGTTTTCTCTTCTTTGCCGCCTCTAGGCTCCACTCTTCCCGTCAAAATTTATGCTTTGGAGTTTCCCTACTCTGTGACATCCTGAACGTTCCACTTCCGCAGAGGCCCGGGGGCGGGTGGGGGGGGGGGAGCATAGAAGCAGAAATGGCTACTTGCAGCTTCCCAAAGGGGGAAGCTGAAACCAAGAGACGTGGTGGGCCTGGTCCGAGACAGGACACGTACTGTGCAGGGCGCTGAGGAACTGAAAGCAGCCGAGTCACCCTGCAGCGCCCTAGTGACGGGACTTCATCTCCCCACCCCCAGTTCCCGGCAGGTTGTAGAACTCAAACATCTTAAAAATCCTGACTGAATGTCATCACTCGGACATCTAAAGTCCCCACCCTGTCGGACCCCGTATGGGGGAAGACGTGGGTAAGATTTTTGAAAGAGTTCTGAGTCTCTGTGAACTCAAACCTTCAACGGAAGGAAAATCCTGCTCCCCTCAGCATGGTATATTGGAGGATGTATTGTGTAGGTGGTGGGATATGATAAAGGGTGTTATGCAGGCACGTACAAAGAATAACGGAAGAATGGAGAAAAGAATGATCTAAACTGCAAGAATGATCTTGCAGTTTCCGGGACTTGGAGGAGAGAAGGAAGACCCAGCAAGGCGACAGGCTAAGAGAAAGGCTGAGTTGGGGATTTTGTTGACATTAAAACTCACTGTGGCAGTGACATGGAAGTGCCTTTTTTTCTTAAAACGATAGCATTTAGTGATATGTCAAACACTGAGGGCCCCTGCCACGGATCAGGCAGGGTACTGGTCACTGGAGAAAAATAAATGCAAGGCTCTTAGCTTTTAGGAATCATGCTCTGATAAAAGAAACAGACAAGTAATTACAATGCAGAAGGGTGTATGTTTCAGGAGAGGTGAAAACAGGAGGTTGTGCTTAATGTTTTAGGGGGCAGGAGGGAAGCAGATTTCACTGAGGAGGGGATCTTCAAGCTCCCTTTTAGAGGAGGGGTTGAGGGAAAAGGGAGAGAGGTGAAGGGAGGAACGCAGGGCAGGGCATGGATTTGAGAAGGCACACGGCCTCGAGGGGCAGTGTGTGTGTGTGTTGGTGCACGTCTGCGTGTACCCCCTGAGCATGGGGAGGAGATGTGGGTGTCAGGGATGGGAGGTAAAGCTGCAGAGGAGGCGGTGGTCAGAGACTGGTATAGAACCTGGTAGAACGCTTGTGTTTCATGTTTGAAATGCATTTAATTTTTTAAAAGTTTAGAAAAACCACATCCGAGAACAGGCTAACATATTTGGTTTGGGGATAATGATTTGTAACTTTACAGGAATTTTGAGTGCTTATTTAAAGACAATGTGAGAAAATAGTCTATGTTAACAAGTCTATCGGTGCAGAGTGGGTGGAAAATTCTTCCCCACCCCCTTTTATTTTTCTGCATTGCATCGAGCGGTAAGAATGATACGAAATGCAGATTGCAGACAGTTCTTTTCCTTGGCCAATGAAAACTATTTGGTATCTTCTTTGTGCCAAATACTCTTAGGCTCTAGTCAGAACGGACAAATCAACTTAAACCTTAAATCTTTGAATATGTGTAAGTGGAAATGTCAATTACCGTGGACTCATATTGATGGCTACTGAAATAAGGCTAATACAAATAAGACTGACATAAAAGCTATTAGGAGCTTTTATTACAAAGCAAAATATTCGATGGCAAATCAGAAAATAACAAGATATAGTTCAATCTGTCAAGATCAAAAGGTTCGGGAGTGGGAAAATATAACAAGAATGTTAACAATTTAATTAGAAGTCATTTTGTTTTAAGTTAATTTGAATCTCATTATTTGCTTGCTTGTCAGGTGGTATTTTTTCATGATTTAATAGGACACTTGCCCCCACCCCTGTTGGAACCTACAGTTGGCTCTCACTGGTAGGAGGGCACATTTTAGCTTTCTCAGACTTGTAACTTTAACCCTTACAGGATGACACCAAAAGCTGCTGACGTCAAGTCACTTTGCTCTTAGCACATCACGTAGTTGCGGTGGGGGTGGGGGGGGGGAGGAGGAGTGCTTCCACTTTATTTTCAAAATGCACAGCTAATTGGAACTTGAGTGAATTAATCAACCATGAAGCTTGCTGCATGCCCTAAAGCTCCCTTCTGGGATCTTAGAATTTATCAGAATAGAAGCGAAAGAGTACAATCTTATATCTTTTGGACAGATAACCATCCAAAGTGGCCAGATGCAGAAAGACATTGGAACGTGGGCCCACAGTAGCCCCAGGATTATTTTGTCTTTATCTGGCTAATCTTTGCTGAGCAGGTATGAGCCAATTAAACGGATTCTTTTTTTTTTTTTTCACGGCTGCCCGATGGCCTAGATTATGGAAGGATTCCTCTATTGTTTGATCTCAAGTCGAGAAAACCAAAGCCATGGGCCTGCCCAGATGTTTTAGTCATTGTACCTGCTTGGGCAACATCTCCGAAGAGATGACCCCTGGTAGACCCCTTGGGATCAACTGGACCAGTTGACTGGACCAGGGATTCCGCAGTAAGAGTGCCACTGCATGATTTGGACCAGCAAAGCTAAGGGATTCCAGGCCTGTTCAATGGCTAGCGCCAAGAGAGCCGTTCAAACTGTAACTAGCATCTGCCTGGGAAATCAAGAGTCGCCTATTAACTCTGATTCCGGACGTTTTCGTATGACTCAGTTTCCCTTTCTTTGGGGGTATAAGATCTTTTCATTCCTCTTCCTGCTTCTCCACAGTTCATCACCTCTTTCGGTCCCATTGTGTGATGTGGAGGCCCCTCTGCAGCACTGTAAATCCTCGGGCACGGTAATCTCAAGTTTTTCTTCAACAGATCTGCAGGCACCGGTGAAATGCGCCCGTCTAAACCCCCAAACGGGCGTGAGCGGGCCTGACTCCTAAAGAGAGCAAGGCCGCAGACCCGGCTTCCCCCCGACGCCCCGCGGGCCGTAAAAGGCTTTCAGGGCGTGGTCTCCTGTCTCTCTCTCCCAGCTCCAGCCGCCGACCACAGCCTTCCCGCGCGGCCTCCCTTCCCTGCTCAGGGTCCTCAGGGCTTTGGCCTCTACTGCCCGCTGCCAGGCCACGGAAGCCTGCGACCCGGCGTCCGCCCTCAGGCTAGCTCTCCTCCCGCAGAGGGCCGCGCCTCGCCTCGACCGGCGCCCTCCGCGCCCCCAGGGAGCCCGGCCGCGCGCCCGACGCCCCCGCGCCGCCCGGCTCGCAGGCCGGCGTCCAGCAGCCCCTCTCTCGGGGGCCGGGCGGCGGATGGGCGTGGTCGGCGCGGCGCCGCGACGAGCCCTCCCCGCCCCGTTCCCCTTCCATCCGCTCGCTGCCATTTGAATTCCCCGTCGACTCCTGGGTGGGGGCCGAGCGAGCCTTCGCGAAGGGCGAGGGCGGCGGGAGGAGGGCTCGAGAGCCCCTCCCGGGCGGCGCGGCGCCGGCCGGCGGTGCAGTCGCGCGCTCGCCGCCAGCAAAGCCATTGGCTCGGCGCAGTCACCCCACGCGGGGCTGCAGCGGCGGCCTCCGCGGATTGGCGCGCGGGCGGGCATCCAGCGGGGCGCGCGCGAGCGGGTGCGTGCCGCTCGGGCTGCAGCGAAGCCCACCGTCTCGGGGCCGGGCTCCCCCGGCCCGTAAAGACCACCCCTCCATTGTCCTTGAGTTGCTGATGCTGCATTTGGGGCGGCAGCCAGCTACAGTCCCCGACGCCCTGGCCCAAAGAAAGGGCGCGAAAGGCGCGCTCCCCGCTCGGGCGCACGCACCGACCGCCGCCCTCGGCGGCACACTGCAGCATTTCGCGCTCTCGCGCCGCTCCCCTCCCCGCCCGCGCTCATTTGCATATCCCACGATTGTGGCCAATCAGGGCTCGTCTCTCTCGAAGCGGATGGCTTTTGCCTGAGAGGAAAGGGAGTGGCTGGCGGCGCATGCGCCGCGGTGGCCGACTTGAACCGAGGCTTTTATTGCTGTAGTTTATTTCCACCCCTTCCCTCCTGTTCTCTCTCTCTCTTTCTTTTTTTTCCGCCCTAGCTGGGGCTGTGTTGGAGCAGAGGAAGAAAGAGACAGGATTGCATTTATCCCTTACGTTCTTGAAATCTGCTATTAGCAAGACCAGCTAAGCGGTTGCATCTTTTTCAATCCTGCAAAAAATACCATTTCTTTCCTGGCAATTTTTGCTTTAAAGGTGTCCTCTTGAAATTATTTTTTTCCCAGGAGAGAGATGTCTTATCAGGGGAAGAAAAATATTCCACGCATCACGGTGAGTTTGGTACTTGGGAAATCTGCGGTCGGCCAGCAACCTTTTGTGGCAAGGAACATCCAAGGAATTTTTTTTTTTTTTAAAGGAGCGGGAGAAAGAGAGACCCAACTTTTCTTTTTTCCTTTTTCCCCCTGTTGCTGAAGAAGGCGATTGTAGTGGGAGACGCAGCCGTCTAGAATTGTAAGCTACATAATTTGTAAGGCATAAAAATAGGAGCGTAAGTGCATTAAGGACGTCTTAGGTAGCGCGCCAGATCCGCTGTATCCTTTTATTGTCAGTTCGAGATGCTGCAGTGCTGGCCTGCGGGGTGTAAGCAAATGGATGCCAGATTGAATATGCATGGTTGAAGCTCGAATATTGTTCTCCGGGCTGCGTGCTGCGAGGCTGGACTCCAGGAGCTGGCTGGGGGAGATGGAGAAATGGATTCTCCCTGTGTCTCCCGCCCCCACCATAAAGGCTTTCTGGAGCCTTCCTCCGGCTCCTTAGAAAAAGGAGCGGGTTTCAGCCCGGAGGCGTAATGACAGCAGAGGGATGCTGGAAAGGGCCGGGAGTGCAGGGATGATGTGGAAACTGGAAGGAAAAATAGGGACGCGGTGATGAACAGAAGAGGGTGGGGGGCCAGGCGTGGGCTTTTTGTCGATCACGGACTGGTTTTTGGTGGCTCCCTCGGCTTCCTCGCCCTCCGGTGTGGGGCTGGAACCCTGGCAGGGCTCAGGGTTCGCTTTCTTGTGACTTTCTGCCCCTCCTGCAGCCAAGGAGGCGCCCGTGTTGGCGCATACAAAGCGGGGTGGGAGGGTGGGCGTTGGGGACAGCGCGGAGCGGGGCTCGCGGAGGTAATGGCGCTGCGCGACGCGCGGAGCAGATGGCCCGGCCTGGCCTCGGCCAAGACAATGATCGCTGCGGCCGGAGGTGTTGGCGCACTTTGGGGCCTGGAGTTGTTAGTTTGTAAATCCCGAGAAAAAAACATCTAAGCGATGAATTTGCGATGCTTCAGCAATGAACACAGGTTCTTGCTTTCACCGCTCTCCTGCCCTCCCCACCCTCTCCCCATCTTTTCCTGGAAAAATCTCACCAGTCCTAGTTCTCTACATCCCCGAATGAAATCCCGGGGAGAGAGGGAAGGCGAGGGAAATTCATTGTTACATAATGATGTGCAATTGCAATTGGCCAGCTGATTGCTGGGTAGAACCCAGGGCTGAGGCAGAGACCGAAAGAATCCTTGTAAACTCAAGATGTGTTTAGGGCTGGATTTGAGGGCGCGCTTTCGCTCTGGTTTCCTTCTTAGCTAGGGACACCCCGGCTTCCTCTGGATGCACGAGGGCACACCCATCCGCAGGAGAGAGACGTGGAAACAAATGCACAGGGGAGGGGGCGTGTGCTCAGGAGGATTTTACAGGATGAACCAGGCTGTGCTAAAGAGAGGGTGGGTACTGGCTTTTTCTTGAAGGCCAAAGACCCAAGATCCCAAAGGGCCGGGCTCGGGGAGGAGGGAGTGGGTGGAGAGGACCCCACGTTACATGTTCCCAGCTCTGGAGGAAGGAGTCTGGGGAGAGGGGGTGGGGAGCAGGTTTGCCACAAGCCTCAAATAATTTGTTGTCTTCGTGAATGAAAAAGACAGTTTGGTTTTGACAGTGTGGGGAGAAAAATTTAGAAAGCAAACGATCAAGACCTTTTTTTTTTTTTTTTTTTTTTTTTTTTTTTTCCCAAAGAGCGCCCCCTCTACCCTTAAAAAATCTGGTTACATTATCTTAGGACCTATAGTATGGTTTCCCTCCTTCCATCATCACGGCCAGCATCTTATGTAAGAAGCCTTCTGGAAGGGACTCGAGTGGACGGGGCGGTGATGTCTCATTTTTTTTCTTAGCATGATGTTGGCTCGGGGATTCGCACTGATGGCTGGGACAGGTACCGCAGTGACTAAGGGCTTCTCCCCTGCCTTCCAGGCGAGGTTTGTCCTGTCACAGCTGGGTTATGGGGGAAAAGGGGGAGATCATCGTGGGCAGAGAAAAGTCCACTGGATCAGGCGACCTGGGGCAAGTGGCTTAACCTCTCAGCCTCAGTTTCTTTATGTGTCATGGGAATAAGAATCTGGCCCCACCCACCTCTTAAATTTGTTTTGAGGCTTTGGTGACTTAAGGTACCTGACAGGAATTTTGTAAAGGTCTTACACAAGTGCAGGAATTGTTGACTGTTTATTCCCATTTGACTTCCCAAAGTCTGTAGTAGGATGATGCACCCTACAGTGTATAAAATTAAAACGATCTCACTGTTTTTCATTATGTTAGAGAAAAAATAAATACTTTCTATACCCGGCTGTGTGTGCATTTATGTGTAACAGTATCTTTTTTTCCTAGGTATCTAGCAGCTTATATGTTTATTCTCATTTTTATTTATTCTCCCCCCCCCATATATTTTTTAAAGATTTGCTATAATTTTCTGGTTTTGGTGGGTGCTAAATATAAATAGCACTTACTAAGAATATTGGTTTGTAACTGAATTTTAAGGTAACCGTTATCAAAATGAATGTCATCCTCTGACGTATTTTGCATATTAAAACGGTAGCCTGTGGTTCAACTTGTTCCCCACCTGGGGATACAGCAGGTGCGTGTCCACTGAACACAGGACATTAATATCCCATTCCATCCACAGCATTTGGGATAGAGAGGAGTCACAGTGTACCAGTTCTGTTGCATTCCTGGCCCTCACATGCTGCTTGTCATACATAATTTTTTGTAACCTTTAAAATACAAGCGCATCAACAATGTACATTTTGGAACGTGCCATCTCATCTTATCACAAAATTTTACATTTTTCTTAACAGCCTAGTAGTTAAAGTGGTGTATATTTGAAGTGTTCACTCCCCCTTTGTTACAGTTGATGTGATTCACCCCAAAGATAAAAAGCAAATATAAAGAACGTATTGTAATGAAACTTTGCAGTGGTTGAGCGAAGTGTGTTTGTGTAGAGTATCCCATGACAACAGACTTGGTTAATTTTTCCCTACACAAACCATGCCAAGAATTGACTTCCTTACATGTGGGTGTATTTATTTTTAATGAAATTTAGCCTGAAGCCATTTAAAAAATATTGTCTTCTTTATCTGAAATGTTTACACTGTTCTTTAAAGAGAGTTTGGTGGGCATTCTTTCATTTTCTCTCTATTTCAGTGGAGAGAGATAGTTTTTGTTTTGTTTTGTTTTGTCTTTAAACCTAGAATAAGCTTTGAACTTTTGCCAGTATGTTCTGACTCATCAAGTGATGAATAGGTTGTCACATCAGGTTCACCTTTGTCACTGAACCTTTTCAGAGTTGGCTCATTTTGAGCATCTCTTTTGAATACCGAAAAATGTGTCCTTAGCTCGTTGTCTTGGTACTGATGTTCCTCATAGGTCATGCCTGACCTTATTACTTCTTTGTTTCAGAGTGATCGTCTTCTGATCAAAGGAGGTAAAATTGTTAATGATGACCAGTCATTCTATGCAGACATATACATGGAAGATGGGTTGATCAAGTAAGTGTCACTCATTATAGAGACGAATTTGTATACCTTCCAGTATTCCCAGACATGACCTACAGTTCACACACATGACATCAAACTTGAGTGACTTCACAGACTGCCTCACTTAGGATATGTTTAAGCTTATTTTGATTGGTGGCAACTAGTGAATTTGAAAACTCAGATTTGGGGAATTCAAAGGCACAATTAAATGCACACCCATTTCCTTATGTGTTATGTAATTGACTATTTTAACTGAGGTGACACAATATCTTCTTGTTGCCAGTTTAAATTCTTGGTTTATGATCTATTGAGTATATTAAAGGTTTTCCTAGAATATAGTTGTTTGGGTAGATTGCCCAATCTAAGGCATAAACTTGGCATCCAGCCTCTTCTATCTAGATAACACATCTGCTGTCTTAATTAAGCATCCAAGTTGCTGAGGCCAAAGGACACCAAATGAATTACCAAGTAACAGACAAAGTACTGCCTCATCCCCAGGGAATTTTAGGTTTCATTCTTTAAGTGGCAAGAAACGCAAATAAGACTGCCCTTGTGTTTATTGTGTATTGTGTTACAAAAGAGAAACAACAGAGGGTTAAGTGAGCTGAGTACACACCAGTATCTTCCTGCCCTCCTGACTGGGAGCACTCACAGGGCCCTGGGAGAAATAGCACATCTGTTTAAAGACAAACACTGTAGCAAATGACATCTTTTAAATAAGCAGCATTCATCAAGGCTAGCAGCAAACCAGTCTGGAGGAGTGGAAAACTGGAGTGGATGGGTCTGTTGCCTGGAAACTCACACCCTGATTTATGAACCTAAACTAGGTTTTAACATTTCCACATTTAATGTTTTCTCCATGTGTGTTTGTGACATTCTCCGCTCGAGGCTCTCAAATACCATGACTTTCATGTTCCATTTCCGCGCCCCCCCCCCCCCCCCCCCCAATTAGAAGGCAGCCTGATACTGGCCTAGAAGTGAGCATGCCTGTATGCTATTTTTAGTCCACACTAATTTGTTTTAGAACTTTTATCAACTCCTTGATTACTTTTTCCTTCTGAAAAAAGCTGCTAGAAAGATGTAGCAAAAGTGTTTTTCGAAAATTGGAAATGAATCCATGACCCTCAATGGAATATTAATTTTTCCGTCCTTAGTATCTGAGTTGCTGAGCACATGCTTCCAGATTTTTAAATAGTTGTAATCATAATGTTCACTTCTCTTTTTTCTTTTTCTTTTCCTTTTTCCTTTTCTTTCTCTTTCTTTTTCTTTTTCCTTTTCTTCTTTCTTTCTTTTTCTTTTTCCCTTTCTTTTTCTTTTTCTTTTCCCTTTTCCTTTTTCCTTTTCTTTCTCTTTCTCTTTCTTTTTCTTGGCTTTGTTTTACCACTGTCTTTCCAGTACTGTTTTCTCAGTGTGGAAAATAAATGTAAAGTGCAACCAGGTCTGGAGAAAATTGCTATACAATTGAATTAGTTCAACTGTATGTTATGGAGAAAGTGTTGTGGCATTTTAGGTAAATGTCTTGGGGGCCTTGTAATCATTTGATCTTAAGGGTTTTCTGGCAACTAAACCTCTTCCATCAGCATGTCCTGGTGCTTTATTTAAATTTTGTTTTGTAGTATGCTCTGTTTGCCTCTTAGTTGGGGTAGGGACTGGGGAGTGCACATATTAGGAATATTAATAATAATCCAAAAAGTCTACAGAACCTAGGGAAGGATAGTTTATGGCTTTGTGAAATGTCTGTCAGAGCCCATTTGACTCAGGAGTGGTTCATTTATAACTGTTATCACCCGTCCTGTTTACTTAGGCAAATAGGGGAAAACCTGATTGTGCCAGGAGGGGTGAAGACCATCGAAGCCCATTCTAGGATGGTGATCCCCGGAGGGATTGATGTCCATACCCGCTTCCAGATGCCTGACCAAGGAATGACCTCTGCTGATGACTTCTTTCAAGGCACCAAGGCCGCCCTGGCTGGGGGAACCACCATGATCAGTAAGATAGCTTAAAAATAATCATCTCAGAGCTTGGGAACCATTATCATTTGAAAATGCGTCTGTGTTGTTTCGACTCTTTCCTTCTAATAGTTGCTGGACTGAGCAGTGGATTGCTTTACCACATAAGGGGGAGGGGGCGGGCCAGCCATTTGTCTTGTTTCCTTGTCCTCGTTTTCCGTCCAACTCTGACGTGTCCATTTGAACTTGAGAATACGGTGCTAGAGAACTGGGGTAGGATAAAAGGAACGGCCTCTTGCTTTCTCGGCTTGAACTTTTGTCTTCCTTGCTCTGAAAATGTGATTTGATTGTGGTTGCTTTAAACACATTGCATTTGGGGTCATCGTCAGAGCTGTCCGTTTTGAGCCTTTGCTCATAAGTATTTGATTTTGGCTTTTAAACAGTTCCTGAGGCTGCATCTTCTTGGAGTGACGGCGGGGTGCTGCAAATGAAGTGTGGAAGCAGGAACCTGTATTCGTTCCACTGCTAAGAAAATCAAGTGGGGGGAATATTTCCTGGCCTGGGCTTGACGTAAATGGAATTGGGCAGCCCTCCTTCGAGAGCGACCCACAGATATTGTTAATTGTCATTTATGTAGGAAAATTGCTGCCACCCAACAGCAGATGTCCTTCATGCGTTGCTCCAAGGAATTTGTGCTTTTTGTTCGGCAAAATCTGAAGTATATTTCCTGGAGTCATAGCATGCGTGTTCAAAGTTAGCTTGTATAAGGTCGGCTTCCAATGTGCCTAATGATGTCCCTGTGACAGATACTATTTTGGTTTTGAAGAGGGGGATAAGCCCATCAGACACATATGTAAAAAAAAGAAAAAACCAAAAACCGTTTATCCAAGAGCGAAAGGAAATATATAATCCATCTTCAAAACTTACAGTTCAGTTCAGAAGAGGGTCAAAGTAGAAAGAACTTAGCTATTTTATGCTTTAGAAAAACCTATGTTACTGCTTATTTTTCAAAATGACGGTCTTTTTTCCTTGTAACTTCACAGTCCATCTCTCAGCGTCCTTTTTTCTATTCTGCCACTTGGGCGAACATTGCCCTGCTGTCCCCTCCTAGTCTGAGCGCCCCTACGTTTTAAATTGCACTTTCTTGGTCTTCTCTCTCGGTCCTGGTCTTCAGAGTGTCTGAAGGATCAGCGACCACTGTCTTCTGGTTCAGCTTTCTAATCAGAGAGCCTGCAGGTTGAAGCCTTATTACTTCGCTCTTGCTGCACACCTCACCTTCTGACCTAGTGGGAGCCATTCTCAAGGGCGTGGGGGGCGGGGATCCTCCACCCACAGCTCAGTGCCCTGACCTACTGGAAGAGGCTGCCATTTTGTCAGTCGTGTCTGCTAGGACTCAGCTGGCACCAGTGGGCCTGGCTGCCCCTTCTCCAGGGCCAGCTGCAGAGCCACATGGGAACTTCGAGAAGCACCGACTGCTTGGGTGACAGCCTGCAAGGCCAAGCCAAGGCTATAATCTGCCTCTGTTTGAGTTCATATGAGGTCCTCGTGGGCCCCCGCGTTGTTCACCGGGTATTAATAAGCCACAAATAATCTTTCCCGAGTGAGTGGTCAGTGCTGTCTCTCAGTGGAGGGATTGCTGGGCGGGAGCCCCCTGTGGTGGAAATGCCGCCAACCAGGAGTCTGCCGTTGTGGTCTCCCTCTGGCACTGACTCGCTGTGCGACTGTGGGCAGGTCCCCTCACTTCGCGGGCCTGCGCATCTGCACGATGAAGGATCTGCACGAGCTGACCCTGCATGTCCCTTTCAGCTCCCACATTTGGTGACTCACCGAGCTCAGAGACCGTTTGCCTGTGATCAAGTGCACTTCGCTCAGCAGATGCATAAGCCCTGTCTTCTCTCAGACTTACTTGAAAGACCCCACCATTCTGTTTTCTCGTCTCCTACCTCCCTGAATGTGCCTTTCACTCCTTGCACTTGACCCATTCTTTGGCCCCCCATTCTGTGTCTTGTCCCTTCTCTGCTTTCACGCCGCACCCCCCCCCCCCCCGCCCCGACTGCCTTCACCACGAGGGCATATGCCTTCCTGCTGATGCCCTGACATTCTCTTTGATCTTCTTCCTCAGCAGCAGTGGGCTTCCTTCCCTTCCTTCCAAGTGGGCTCCTGAGCAGGGACAAGGGACAGATCCACAAGGCCTGTACCTGGTCTGGGGGCCGGGAACAGTCAGCAGATGGCCTTATGGCAGATAAGGGGGAAGGAGAAGTCAGACTGCCTGCCCTACACATCCGGGCAGAATGTGATCGTATTTTAGTGTAGGGTTTGTGATGCAGTAGTAAGGCTAAGAGGCTAAAAAGCAGAGGGATTTAATGAGCAAACCCCAAGGAAGAAAAGTAATCAGAGGTGGCAGGGATATGATTAGAATTGTCACACCCCAAACTCCACTGCTTTTAAAGCCTGAGAAGAATATTACCTGCCCTTGCAAATAACCACCCATGGTTACTGACCTCTATAGAATTCCCACTGGCCTGCCCTTCCCTCGGGAAGCAAGTGGGAATGATACAGATGAGGAAATCGGGATTTCTTCTGCTTGCTGGTCAACACATTTCGGCATTGCTTCAGAAAAGCACACTTTACAGACACAGAGTTTTGCGAAGAGGGAGAGCTAGCTTAATGTGACTTGGTTGGTACCTACAGCCTGCTCCTTCAAGGAAATTGTAGCTTCCTCAAGGAGTTTCGAGGCAAAAAAAAAAAAAAAAAAAAAAAAAAAAATGCTTAGGGCCCTGGAGGAGATTCAAGTGAAACTTGCAGAAGCAAGCCCTTGAAGTAACCGGTGCACCACTGCCCACACCCCCTTCCTGCCATCTCTGTGAGTTTCTACAAGCCTGTCACCTGCACGTGCCCTTTGCAGTGCCCTTCCCAGGTCTGTCTGAAATGGCACGGCCCAAGGTGGAAAATGTAGCCGAGTAGTCCAAGTTTAAAAAGGGAGGTGACACGTCAGCAGCAGAAAATAATATTATTGCCATCCAACAGAGCCTCCCATTGAGAATGGCACAACGAGAGCTTTGTAAGGGGCCCCCAGTGCAGGGCAGACGGAACGCCCTTTGCCCTTTCCATCCAGTGGTGGGTGGGCGGAGCCTCCAGACAGGCCCTGCACGCGGCATCGAGACCAGCCGAGGGGTCACGGAGGTGGCAGAGTTGCTTCCTGGGGAAAATGCTACTGGGTTCCCGAGAGCGTTACGATCATCAGAGTTAAGACTCCAGCATCTTAACCAGAGAGAAGCAGATGGGAATGGTTACCTCTGTTTTATAGAGGGAAAGTCCGGGGCCAGAGAGAAGGGCATTACTTGCGGATGCTTATCCTGTGTGTTGGTGTTCGTGGCCGGTGTGGAAAACACATCTGCGGGGCTGGCTTCCCCACCTGCCAGCTGTGTGACTTAAAGCCTCAGTGGCCTCATCTGCAAAGTGGGGAAAGTTGTTACACAGAGTGACTTGGAGACATGAGAACAGTGTCTGGCCCATAGTAAGCACTCAGATGGGGTTAAGTTACTTTTTTTCCATCTGTATTAGGTGCCAGCAGCCTCTCATCTCTGTAGAGACCCCTTCCCGATCGCTGCTTTTGTAAGAGAGCCAGAGAAAAGAGACTGCAGCTGCAGGAGGGCACAGGGGTTCCCCAAACATGGCCGACAGGTTGTGGACCCTGGTGTCACCTGCATGCATTTCAAACATTCAGCTTCCTGGTCCCCACCCAGCATATCTAAGCAGAGAGCGTGCTGGTGGGACCTGTGAACCTGTATTTGAATCCGGATTGTCACATGCACTTGAGCTGTTCGAAAGCACGGATCTCGGGTCCAGGCCAGATCTCTGGACTCCCGATGTCTAAGGACCAGAACCCACAGTGCAGGGAAAAGAGCCTGACTGTCATTTCTGCTAACCTGAACTTCAGGCTTTCCCTGGAGGGGTGGAGCCCCAGTGCAACACCCTGCACCGCAGAGATCAGGATGGGACTTGAGCACAGAGAAGGTGCAGGCCTGGAAGAGACCTCTCTCTGAGCTCTGCACTGGTCACCTTCTAGATGGGGCTCCTTGGATGTGCCTCAGGCACCTCCATCCAGCTGTCTCCAGGCATCCTTACCCTCGCCTCTCATTGTCCTGCCTCTCTTCTGGCGCCCAACCCCAGCGAGGGCCGCAGTCACAGTTATTCTGGCCTGAACTCACAAAGTCACCCTGTGCTGCGTTGAGTGAATTTTGTCTGTCCCTTATCTCTTGCATCCATTCCATTACTGCCACTAAGTCATACCTTTGTTGTCTGTACTGGATTTGTGCCCCCGCCTTCGGAGGAGTCTCACTGCCTCCGGGATTCTGTCTCTGCAGGGATCCTGTCTCTGCAGCGTGCACATCTCCTTGCACCACGGCACTTTCTCTGACACGGCGATGATCATGCCCTCTCCCTCCCTTGCAGCCCTCAGGGGCTCCCTTTTGCCCAGAGGATGCAGCTCAAGCAGCAGAACGCTCCATGCCGTGACCCAATCCTGCTGCCCCAGTCTCGACCCAGATGTTGTCACCTTAGCCAGGGGATGCCCTTACCTTCTTCTCTTTGCCTCCGGGAATGTTTATTACTCTTCGAGGCCCAGCTAGGTGTCACCTCTGTCCCAGAGCCCCTGCTCAGCCCCCTTCCCTGTAATCTATTGCTGCTTCTTTATGCCTTGGCAAACATGGGGTTTTTATCCCAGGGCCCTTATGACATCCATCATGTGTTATAATGTGATCAAGGCTCCTGCCTCTTTCATTTTGGTATTCCCCACCCACCCAGCAGAAGCACCTGAGGGGTGCTTCATTAATGCTTCCAGTTGAATCAATGAATGAATGAGTGAATGAGTGAATGAACGGGGACGCTAACAGCACTTGGTTTCCTGCTTCATCTGAGCCTGGTGCCAGAGGACTGGGAATCCTGGGGCCGGGTTAACATGTCTGATATCCTCTGTGGTCGTTTTGACCGAAGCAGCCGTCTCTTCAGCGGCGCCCCTGTGCCTGCTGCCCTAGCCCCACGGTCAGCCATTACGGCAGTTGGGGGAGGGAGGCAGGAGAGGAGAGATCGGGGTCCATGCGATCAGGGATGGCCCCCCTTCCCCCTCCGCCTGGATTGTTCTTTCAGGGGGGGGGGGTCGCATCTCATGTGGTCCTCCTGTGAGAGGGCTTGGCCGCAGCGCACAGGGTCAGGCCTGTTTGAGGAGTAGCCCTGAGCACTGTGGCAGACTCAGCGATCACTCCCCGACACCCCCTGGGCACGTCCCAGCGTTTTCTGGAGAGTCTTGCCTGTGGAGGCAGGAGGCCTGACATGAAGGCGAAGTGGCTTCCCATGATCCTGCTGGCCGGGCTTTCCTCAGGAGACGTGGCTCCGAGTGTCACTGTGGTACATCCACTGCTTGTCATTTTTTCATCCATGTGGCATTTGGGTTTGCTCCCTGCTTCTGATGAGTACACATGTGTGAACACACACACACTATAATATGAATTGTCTGTAATTGATACTTTGATTATTCCCTTTGCATCATTCATTTGACTCGGGTTAGAAAGTGTTTACAAAAAAGGCCGACCACATCAGACTAAAGTTTCAAAGTCCAGGACCGAAGTCGTGGCCACAGAATCGGCCCGTGGCCTGGCGATTAGAAAGCCACGTTAGCCGATGGGCTGTCAGCGCAGGCTCTTCCTGTCCGCTGCTTGCGTCTCCCCGGGCCCACGTGGGCGAGGTCACACATTTCGCCTAAGGACACGAGTGCCTCAGCAAGCGGACCCCATGGGACTGGGCCTGCGCAGGTGGGGGGCACGCGGATTGCAGCCACGAATGGCCGGATTGGAAGAATCCGTCTACTCCCTGCAGTATTTTGGGCCGATCACCTAATACCTGCTGCTGAGCAGAATGGGGGGAGGGAGTGGAACAGACGAAGCATCCTGAGAAGTAGCACGGCTCTTCCTGAAGGCCCGCACACACACTTTACTAAATGCCTTTCTTGTGGAGGAGGCCCTTGGGTCGGGCTCCACCAGCCAGCCTCATAGCCCTGTGGCGATTCGGGTGAGGCCCCTCCAGAAGCAGGGACGTTCCTGTTTGGGGGCCTAGGCCCTATGCCATGGACATTGTAGCAGGTATCTTAATCTACTCGGGGGTTCTTGCTGGCCTCTGGCTCTCAGAGCTGGCAGTTAAAATTTGGAAATCACCCCCGGCCACCTAGGGGGTGGGCCTTTGTCTTTTAGGAAGGCGTCCTATCCTCCCTGATGCAGTTCTGGCCCTGCCCGTGGGTGCTGTACGCAGAGTTCAGGGCGTCTCAGTACCCGGATGCTCCCAGAGCCTACTCTCTGCCTTCCCCTAGAGCGGGATGTTTCGATTGTTGGGAACTTCCGGTCGGTCCTGTTGCCCACGATGACAGCTAGAGCCAGGCGTGGTAGGGGGGGCAGTGGGAATGTTGGGCCCCAGCAAGGTCTTCCCAGTCTTCGGATGTGAGGGATGGGCTTCAGTGGTCAGCATCCCGCAGTCTCGGGGTTCCATGTGGCTAGATAAGAGCCTGCAGGACGCATACAAGCCCAAGGACGCGCTTGCTCTGTGTCCTGGCTCAGGAAGCTGGGCAGAAACTTCCGGAGGGCACAGCTCGTGCCTTATCCCTTTGTTTATGGCCCCTGACATATGTGGAAGCTGCCCGATAAAGAGCTGAACGAGTCTGGACCAAAATCTGCACCACATCCCTCCTTCTACCTTGATGGCTTAACACTGTTGTCCTGGGACCACTCTTCTCATGTGAAATCCTACATGGACGGCCCTCCCTCCTCCCTCCCCCGACCACCTGGCGGATAAGGCTGATGAGGGCAGAGCTGCTCTGGCTGAAACAGTGGGCTGGGGGAGAGCCCAGGTCCGTGCTCCCCTTTCTCACTGTGCTCCCCACCTTGAGAGCCCCTCTGCCTCTGGGGAGTTCTAGTAGGGCTTGGGGGAGCCCAGCTGGGAAAGCACCCCATTCCATCCCTGCCTTCCCCACTGCTTGCACGCTAAGTTGTCGGGGGGAAAAGACGTTTAGTAAGAAGGGACGTACCTACTTAGTCATTTAAGAAAACTAACCGCACTGTGAGTTTTGGGTGGTTTTGGGTAACGTGCCTCCTTCTGTTCAAGACGGGGACTGGGACAAAGTACCCGTGTCCCTTTCCCTGCTTGGGTTTGCACTGGTTTGCTTTGCTTTTCACTAGAGCCCGTAATGGGTAAACACTCTTCTGTCCCCTGTTTGAAAAATTAGTGATACACAGTGTTTTACAGGGAAAAATGACCGTCTTAGGGTGGCCAAGGTGTCCATTTTTTGCGGGGGTGGCTCGGTCAGTTAAGCATCTGACTTCGGCGTGGGACCCCGATCTCCCTCTCCTCTCTCTCTCCGAGGTGTCCACATTTTCCTACCTACCATTCATAGTTCTGGCCCCAGATCACTGCTGGGCTTCTTTCTCCCTTTTTCCTCTTTGAGAAGCCATCCCTGTTTCTCCTTGGAAAAAGGATTATGTCTTTCTTTGGGTTTTGAGAGCTCTGCCTCTGACTTTCTGCTCTTGTTGGGTGAAGCCGTTTACCCAAATGCCTTGCTTTTAGTCCCTCTTAACTGCCATGGTAATGATAAAGGGGAATCACAGTGAGTAGAAATTAGAGTTCTTTCTGGTTAACCCACTTGGGAGGCAGCTTTCTTTGAATGTGACTAAATGTTCCCCTAATGATAGAGAGGATGCGGTGGGGGTTGGGTCTCTGTGGCTGAGGCTGCCTACACAGGGAAGGGAATTTTGTTTCTCTGAGCCAGGGCGGTAGTTCCACACCTCGATTGCACCCTAGAATCCCCTGGGGGAGTTTTCACAGACTACAGAGACCAGAGCTTCTGACTTAATTGCTCTTGGTGGCCTGGGCATTAGTAGTCTTTAAAGCTTCCGGGTGATGGCCAAGGTTAAGAGCTATGGATCTGGATGCCCGCTCCAACAGTTGGTTTCGGCTGAAACCGAATGAATGTCTGCCAGAGTTTTCTACAAGCTAGAGGTGCCCTCTGCACTCTGTTCTCTTCTGTATCCTGTCCTCTTTTTTTTTTTTTTTAAGTTTATTTATTTATTTTGAAAGCGAGGGAGAGAGCGTGCGTGAAAGTGGAGGAGGGCAGAAAGAGAGGGAGAGAGAATCCCAGGCAGGCTCCACACTGCAGATGTGGGCCTCGATCTCAAACCTCGAGATCATGACCTGAGCTGAAATCAAGAGTCAGATGCTCAATCGACTGAGCCACCCAGGCACCCCTGTATCCTGTCTTCTTTGTGAAGGGAGGGGGAGGAGGATTGCAGCGTCATGCCCTGGGGTGGGTGGATTCTGGTGGGTGCCCTCCAGAAACTTATGAAACTGGGTGGTGCTCAGCTGGTGTCACCAAGAAGGGCCTCCTCCTTCAGTTGTTGTCCTTGGTGTCCTGGAAGGATTGTACTTGGCTAATGCCCTAACAGGGCACTGGTTAGGACTTGGAGGATGTGGGGCGGGAAGTGATGGGCAGGAATGAGGCCAAGGGGTGAATGGGGGGGAGTACCAAAGGCAGAGTGGAGCTGGGATGTTGACTGCTGTCCCCAGCCCTGTGGGCCACCTGCTGTGCTGGTTTCCCTGAGAAAACCCTACTGTCTTTAGGTCGAATCAATAGTGTTTATGACCTAATCTCCCTCTAATGATAGGTCAGAACTGGAATCCTTCCTTGTGGGGAGACTGTGAGGGAAAAATCAAAAGAGCCTGATAATAACATAGAATCATAGACTCTTAAGGCAACCATTCGGATTTTCTGTCCCAGCCTCTGTCTCCCAGCTGGGGGAAATTTACAGGGCTTTGCTTCAGAGGGCAACACAACAGGGCAGGGGTGGGACAGCTCCAAGGAGCCCAAGATCTCGGTTTAGTTTCCCTTTCTAGCCCTTGTTGTTGCATGTGATCATGGGATACCTTAGTTCTAGATGGCAGTTTCCACGTCTATAATGTGGGGACAATGCAGCCCTGTTTTGTGGGGTTATGTGCAAAGTAAGTGAGATCGTTTGTGCCATAGTATTTGGAAATGGTTATCGGGACACTTTCGGCACATGTGTGAATCAATGGGTCTGTCTATCTATGTGTTATCTGTCAGTCTGATCTCTATACCTGTCTGTCTTTCTGTCTCTTGTTTATCTCCTCTCTCATCTCTATATGCGATTTGTCATCATCTGTCTAGTGTGTATATCCAGCTATCTAGTCTCCTATCGAGCATCTAGATAAATCTATTATCTGTAATCCATCCTGCAATCTGATGTTTACCTACCTGTCCATCGGTTGGTCTGTCTGTTGATGAGCTGTTCATCTCTCCTCCAAGAGTGCAGTCACATCCCCGCTGATTCCAGGTGGGCTATCTCCCTTCGCTGCCACTTGGTGAGTTCAAGGCTTGTTTTCATCTTCGAGCCTCTGAGGTGGAGTGTGTTCTGAACAGAGGAGGAAAAACAACTGTATATATATATGTTTATATATAAGGAGCCCTCTAAAATGGCTTCTTACACAAAAATGTGAAATTTTACTTTTCATTTCCCACCTCTCCAAATAGTTGCTGGAGAATTTGGGGCTTACATTTCTTGACAACACGCTCCGCCCCACAGATGTAAAATGATGTCACAAGGAAACAGCCCGTCAAGCCAATAGCTCTTGCTAGATTTGAATTTTCAGCCAAAACAGGACTTCAGACGAGGCCAGCTTTGTAATCGGTTGTTCCTGTGCTGGTGAACACCCGGGCCCTTCTGTTTCTCGCGGGGGATTCATTATAGTCTCTGCAAGGAGGTTCGCATTCCTTGCTGAACCTGCCCAAATCTCTCCCTTCGCACAGCTCACCGAGCTCCCCTTGCACAGCCTGGGGTCATTCTTCTGGCAGCCTTGGTGACAAATTCCTCCCCAGTGGGTGTTCCACCTAAGGAGGGATTTAGTCATATGGGACGCAACACTCACAGAGCGTGGTGAGAGAGGCCGAGCAGAATGCTGAGCTCTCTCCTCTCTGCAGGCACGGTGAGCGACCCATTTGTGACATCAAATGAAGGGACCGTGTCAGACCCCTCAGAGATGAAAGTGCTGGTCCCTGATCCCTTTATTGGCCCATCGTGGCAGAGACAGGTAGCTGCTGTTTCTTGGACGTGTACAACTCCTGCGTCTTCCTTTCAGCTGGGAGTCTTTCTTCTTATTTATTTATTTCTTGCCCTGGTTCATTAGCTGCAAAATCACGGGGGACAAAAAGCCAAACAAATCCGTAGTGGAGGCAAGAAGAGAGTTCAGTTGGAAAGCTATGCCCTAGCGGGTGGACAGATATTTGGGGGACATGCTGTGCCCAGTGTCAGGGGTGGGGCCCAGGGCTTGGGATCAGGCATTGGGCTGATAGCTATCCCCAAGAAACAGAAAGATTTTGGTGTTCAAGCTTTATTTTGTTCTCTATCATTGGATAGATTTAAAAGCATTTGATTTAAAAGCATTTTTTGTGGGGGCGCCTGGGTGGCTCGGTCAGTTAAGTGTCCGACCTTGGCTCAGGTCATGATCTGGCGGTCCGTGAGTTCGAGCCCCGCGTCAGGCTCTGTGCTGACAGCTCGGAGCCTGGAACCTGCTTCAGATTCTGTGTCTCCCTCTCTCTCTGCCCCTAACCCACGCGCATTCTGTCTCTGTCTCTCTCGAGAATAAACACTGAAAAAAAATTTAAAAGCATTTTTTCCTGTAATATAAAGGGGGGAAGTGATCAGATAGTGTGACCATCTCTCACTAAGCAGGAGGCCGTGTCAGGCGGGGGCGGGGGGGGAGACGCTCACCAAGAGGGTGGCAGGGGAGTATCTGACCATCCAACAGAAGCACTGGATTGATGACCTAGATTTCTCCCTGTGTCCCAGGGTGACTGGAAAGCAATCGAGAGGAGTAACCGATGCCATGCGTTCACTCGCGGAACTTTCCTGCTTCTGGGAGGCCCAGGAGCTCTTTTCCGTGCTGGACCAGATTGTGCTGAGTCCTGTCACGCAAGCTGCTTCAAAGATCTTCTTGCCCTTGCCCGGGCCTCGTCTTTCCTTATTTCTCTGACTCGCTTTGGCATGGCCCTCCACGAGGCTCAGCGGGCTATGTTCTTCGCAAGTCCGATCGGGAAACACCTCAGGCAGATGGCAGTGTTTGAGGAGCAGCAGAGATAGGGAGGAAACTCAGACGGTTGTGCAGGGCTGGGATTGCTGCTCTGCACATTGTTGTTTCCTGCACGGAGATAATCCGAGGAGACGCATGAGGTGTAACGGAAAGAATTTGAGGCCCCGGCTTCTTGACGACACATCTTCACGGAGCTAGGAATCAGGAGACCTTCGTTCTGGTGTTTGCTGCTTGTTTATTCGCTCGGGCAGGGTGTCCCTTGTTTCTGTCTTGGTGTCGTCAGTTGCTGGAGGGGCCTGGGTTGGACTTTCCTGCCTAATAGGGTTGCAGTGAGGAATCTGTGACGCCGCACAAGTGACACCCAATGTGGGCAGGTTGTGTGTGAGGGCGAGTGGGCCCCATGGCCCAGTTTTGCTCCTGGCAGTGAAAACTTTTTTTTTCCTTTGACAATGTATTCATGTTTGAGAGGCAGAGAGAGATAGAGCGTGAGTGGGGGAGGGACAGAGAAAGAGGGAGACACAGAATCCGAAGCAGGCTCTGGGATCTGGGCTGTCAGCACAGAGCCCGACGCGGGGCTCAAACCCACGGACCGCGGGATGGCGGCCTGAGCTGAAGTCGGACGCTCAACCGATTGAGCCACCCAGGCGCCCTGACGGTTAAAACGTTTCATTTTGACCCCTGGAGACTGAGGTATTTGAAGGGGGTACGTTTGCTTTGTAGTGATTGACTTCAGCAACCACCTTACTTTTCATCATACACCCGTCTGTCTTCGTTCATGGAGATTCAGTCAAAATGGTCAGTGTAGCTCCAAAATGGTGTTTCTTTGGACATGATGATGGCACATCCTCCCCACCCCCTGAATGTCTTTTCTAGCTGAAAGCGTTTAGCTCTGTTATTGGAGACTTCTCCCCTGGCCCCAGGAGAACATAGTTTCCATCTTAGTTTGGAAAAGGAGAATCTGCTTTGCTGAATTTTGCTTTGCTGAATTTTGCTGCGTTTTAAGACACCTGATCGTTTCCTCTCCTATATTCTAGAAACAGACCCACGTGTTTATTGGAAAACGGTACTTTTCAATCACGGTTGGCTCAAAGGGCAGGTTAACATTTTAACATTAAAATCGTAGTTGCTGGGGGATGAATGGTAGTCCAACACCTGATTGCAAGCTCCAGGTGAGGGCTGTGTCTGAGACTTAGCAATTGGTTTTTTTTTTTTTAATGGTTTATTATTATTATTATTTATTTTTGAGAGAGAGAGAGACAGTGTGAGCAGGGAAGGGACAGAGAGAGAGGGAGCCACAGAATCCAAAGCAGTCCAGAGACTCTCAGCTGTCAGCACAGAGCCCAGTACGGGGCTCGAACTCATGAACTGCAAGATCATGACCTGAGCTGAAGTTGGACGCCTCATTGACTGAGCCACCCAGGCGCCCCTTAGAGATTGTTTATTGCTGTCTCTTCGTGTTGCCGCAGGGAGACCAAAGCCCGGGAGGGGGTGTGTCCTTGTGGGCGGGACTGAGATGATTCCTGTGACCTCTGTCCCGTGGTGCATGTTTATATCTGTATTCGTGTGTCTTGTGTGCATTTTAGTTCACTACCAACAGTGAGTGCAGGTGGAAGTTCACCCAGTCTTCTGACGAAGAGAATCTTTTCTACCGTGCAAAGCTCATCTCTAGGAAAAAGCTTACTTTCCAGAGACTAACTGAAGAAGGTGTTATTCCTGTTTGCAGTGAAGTGTAGGTTTTCATTAAATGGCAAGGCCTCCTAGTGAAAGACAGACTGGAAAAGCTGATAAATAAAAAAGAAATAGATTCTCTGTCTGTAGGGAGATGGAAAGTTTTTATTCAACTGTATTTCTGCTGCCTTTGGCTTGAGCGAATAGGCATATGACTTTTCTGTCTTCGTTCTGAGAGTCAGATGATCCAGAAACCACGTTCTGCACAACATTTCTGTTTCTATGACATAAATCCCTTATTTCCATTGTCTCCTTGCCAATTAAAGGTGGCCTCTAGCAACCGATGGGTTTTCCATCCAGGATTGTGCCAGAAAACATTATTTTCTTGATTGGGTTCCCTCCTCATGGATTGGTTTGACCCTGGCTTTTTCCGCATTCTCTTTGTCTCGAAGGCAATTTACAAAAAAAAAACAAAAACTGCCTATCCGTTCTGCTTCCCCCTAGGAGAAAAGATGCTAGGTAATAGTCTCATTAGTTCAAGCTTGCTTTATTCATTAATTAACTAATCCATTCGTTATTTATGTGTGTATGCGCATGTTGGCTTACACAAACTATACTGACTCGTTAAAAATTAAAAAAAAACAACAAATAATTTACATGCCATAAAACTTAGTCTTTTAAGGTGTACAATTCAGTGGTTTTCAGTGTACTCATAGAATTGTGGAGCCATCACTCCCGCCTGAAGTCAGAACGTTCTCACCTCCCCGAAAGGAACCACATAGCAGTTAGCAGCTATGCCCCACCCCCAGCTCATTCCATATACTCAGCTACTCTCTGTCTCTGTGGATTCGGACATTTCGTATAAATGGGATCGTGCAATATGTGGCCTCTTGTGTCTGGCTTCTTTCGTTTAGCCTGATGTCTTCAGGGCTCATGCGTGTTGTGGCATGGATCAGCACTTCATTCCCTTTTATGGCCAAATAATAATAGTGTATGTATGGATATACTACATTTTGCTTATCCATTGACCAGTTGACGGCATTTGGGTGGTTTCTACTCTGCGGCTATTGCGAAATGAATAATGTTCTTTGGTGGACACGTTTTTGTGTGCACATATGTTTTCATTTGCCTTGGGTGTATATCCAGCAGATGGGTTGCTGGGGTTTATGCTAATTCTATCTTTCACTTTCAGGGGACCTGCCAAACTTCTACAGCGGCACCATTTTCCTTTCCCACCAGCAGTGTAGGAAGGCTCCGGTTTCTCCATATCCTTGCCAGTGCTCGTTATTGTCCGTTGTTTTGGTCACAGCCACCGGGGTGGGGAGTGAGGTCGTAGGTCATCGTGGTTTGACTTTAGGCTTTATTTTAAGGCCGGTCCGCTTGCTCACTGACCCTTAGTCACGCTTATCTTGATCTGTGATGTGAGAACTTGGTTTTGAGTGTGTTTTCCTAGCCTTGCAGAGGGGCATCTGATGTGACAAGTGTAGGAATGCTCATCGAGATGAGACAGGTAACGGAAATCACGTATACAACAGAAAAGCAGCCCTCCCACCCAACGGCCTCTGAAATTCTCTCTTTGGGGTTCATTGGCCTGGCTGGCTGCAGTGACTGCCTCTGCCCCCTCCACATTGGCTCTTATCTCACCCTTTGGCCCAGAGTGAGTCCTGTTTTGCTGCCTTTTTGACCATCCTTCATTCTGCTTTATGGTGGGGTGGGCAGGTAAACTACCCCGTGCCAGGGAGGGAACCTGGCAGAGGCTCCTAAGCCCGCCAGGCCCGGGGAAACCTGGGAATCTCCCAGGCCAGTCCATTCCTGCCTCGGATGGGCATCCCCCCTCTCCATAGGCTAGATTAAGAAGATAGTTTACCTTCTGCATTTACAGTTACAGAGCCCTTTACACACAGCTGCTCTCCCCTGGGACCCTCCTTTTCACAATCTGTAAGACAGGGTGGGAAATGCCCGTGCCCCCAGCCCCTCCCCGGCATTTCCCACGAGAAAGCTGCAGAGTAGACAGGTTAAGTGACTTGCCCAAGGCCACCCAACTAATACAAGGCGGAATGCAGGCTCGTCCTGGTGGGATGTTGCCCGCCTCTGTCATCGGGCGAGGGGACATCAGGCGTGTGAACGTGGCTTCAGTGTGCGCCCTGGATTTGGGGCGGCTCCCTCATCGCTCTCTGGATGTTTCTGACGTAGTATCAACGAGCACCTGCTCCATCTGAGAACTGATGGTATTGTGCTCGACTGCGGAGGCCGCGATTGATGTGGGCTGGCGGAGAGTGATAACGAGAAGGATGTGGTCACTTTCTCAGTGCCGTCGCAGCTATTGCTTTGTTTAAACAAAGTTAATGAGCACCGTGGTTTCCACTGCTAAGAAAACCCTGTTCATTCATCCGTTCAGCTGATGTTCATTCTGCTGCGCGGTAGGTACTGGTCTCAGCATTCAGACTGCAGACAGGGTTCCCATTCTCAAAGAACTCGCAGGCCATTGGGGAGACCAGCAAATAAAAGCTTAACAATATAATGTGGTAGCCCCTACACTAAGGTTCAGGGGGCAGCTGAGAAAAAGACATCTTTAAAATCTGCCTGAGAGGGTCAGGGGGAGACTTCCGCCGAGGCTTGAAGGCAGGCCAGGATTTTGCCCTGGAGTCCGATTGTGGGGTGGGCAGCAGGAGGAGGTGTCCAGCCAAAAGCGAGGCATGTATGACTGGATCGAGGCACATGGGAGCCGGTGAGTAAGAGTCTGGCACCCTTTAGAATTTACAAGTAAATCAGTATTGCTGGGTATTAAAAAAAAAAGTTCCAGCAGGAAGGACATGGCGGGGAGTCTAGAAGGAAGGGGAGTGGGGAGGGGAGGCTGGTGGGGAGGGGTGTCGTGTGAGAGCAGCCTGTTGGGGCAGGAGTGCTGCCACTGATCTCTGAGGCCGCAGGGGAGCCCCTGCCCCCTGTTTTTTCCAGACTCTGTTCCCTTCCAGTTTGCCTCAAAACCCAACCAAGTCCTGTCCCAGGCAATGCTGAGGGACTGCGGGTGGTGGAGAGTCAGTTCCTCGAGGGCAGGACCGGGGCACTGATGGGAAATCCTTGTTGTGCCAGGGTAGGTCTTCAGGAGTTGCTGCCTTAGGGGCAGGGCATGGCCTAAGGGAGGTGTGATGCAGGGATGGACTCTGGGTTTGGCCACCTGGTGTTTGAGTTCTGCCTTCACTGCATACCAGCTGAGCAAGTACTTTTTGCGTCCCTGAGCCACACTTTTCTTTCTCTTCCTTTCTTCCTTCTTTTTTAATTTATTCTTTTAAATTTCCCTAAGACATACGTAGCTTAAGGTTTACCATTTTGACCATTTAAAAAAAAACCTTTTTTTTTTTAACGTTTATTTATTTTTGAGAGAGCGAGACAGTGTGAGCAGGGGAGAGGCAGAGAAAGAGGGAGACACAGAATCTGAAGCAGGTTCCAGGCTCTGAGCTGTCAGCACAGAGCCCGACGCGGGGCTCGAACTCATGGACCGTGAGATCATGACCTGAGCTGAAGCCGGACGTTCAGCCGACTGAGCCACCCAGGCGCCCCCATTTTGACCATTTTTAAGTGTGCAGCCCAGAGACTCTATACCTGGTAAACACTAACTCCCTGGTCCTCTTCCCCACAGCCCCTGACAGCCAGTGTGCTACTTTCTGACTCTATGAATTTGACTATGAATTGTTGATCGTACATGTTTGCCTTTTTGTGACTGGCTTATTGAAGTCAGCGTAATGTCTTCAAGGTCCATCCATGTTGCTGGATGCGTCAGAGTTTCCTTCCTCTTAATGGTTGAATGATACTCCATCGTATGGATATTCCATATTTTGAAATCCACTCATCTGTTGATGGACACTTGGATTGTCACCGCCTCTTGGCTATTGTGAGCAGTCTTCTCTGAACAAGTATCTGTTCCAGTCTTTGCTTTTAATCCTTTGGGATATACACCCAGAAGTGGAATTGCTGAATCATATGGTAATTTTTAGCCACAGTTTTCTGATGTTTCAAGGTTTCGGTACGGCTTATATTTGATAGATTATATAAACTACCGAGCATGTGTTTGGCACATGATAAATGTTAATTCCATCCTTTCTGAAAGGCCCCTTCCACCCTCTTGAAAAATTTACCCTTTACAACAAAAGCACTTTTAACTATTTTGATGAAAAATACCTCTTCAAAGTCACCTGGCTAGCTCAGTCGGTAGAGCATGTGAATCTTGATCTTGGGGTGATGAGTTTGAGCCCCGCGTTGGGCATAGAGTTTACTTAAGAAGTAATAGTAAAGTAGGAGAAAATAAAAGAAAATATTCTTTGTTGTTCTCATGTATTTAAAAAAAACAACAACAAAAAACCTCTTCAGGGATAGTGCCTGTTTCCTTCTAAGTGAAGGGAGTGGAACATACTTTAAACTCTTAATGCCTCAAGGTTAGTTCCCACCCCCCCCCCCACACACACACACAAGGTTATTGTTTTGAATCTGTGTTAGAGCATTGTGCTGCTTGCAAAAGTGTTGGGCTTTTAAAAACTCCCACAAATGGTCTCTAGCTGTTGGGAGTATTTGTCTCCATTTCATCGTTTCCCTGCCTCCTCCCTTCCTGGCCTCCCTTACTTCTTATTGCTACTAGAGTACCTGACTGTGGTTGCTAGCCTCCCTCCTTTAAGTTCACGTTTCAAGAATGCCTTCTGCTTGAGGACCAGGGGATGGAGATCCTCGCTAATGTATGGGGGTAGGAAGAGGCAGGCACTGAGTGAGATTCTGTAACTACTCTTCCCCGAGAGCAGTTTGTTTTAACTGAATGGAGGTCTTTGGGGGCAATTGTATGGAGTTTGAGTGAGGAGTCAGATGGCCAGATGTGGATAGTGCAGTGTCATTGTGTCTTGGAAATTATGCTAGGGAGGAGGTGAAAGCCAGAGGAGTACTCTGCCAGGTCTGAAGGGCAAGTGGACAGCTTCCATCTGGATGGTCTTGGAAGGCTTCTTGGGGGTGGGGGGTGAGAAACGGGCCTAGTTGGGGATAGAGGTGAATGAATGTGTGAGAGAACACATCTCTCTTCTCTGGAGAGAGTCAGAGGAAGCCCAGACCTAGGAAATCAGCTGCTGGATGCTCCTTGGGCTCCGTGGCCACTGTGCTTTGACACTGCTTCACTGTAGGACCCAGGAAAAGTCTGACATCTGACCATCTCCATTCTAATCCCCTCCCTGTCCAGTCTTGCATTTACCGTAGGAGATATTAGCATTGTCTTCATTCGGTCTGTTTTAGAATCCAGTATCTTCTGTGTTTCTCAAAGGCATTTTTGTCCGGTTGGGGAAAGTGTGTAGAAACTGCTCTCTTCTCTTTGCTTTGAAGTTTCATTTTGCCTCAGGTCTCTGGGCCATGGAACTTGGGCAGGAGCACTAGTGACTGCCCAGCACATACTTCAGTGTTTCCCTCCCTGCTGAGTAAGAGGCCAGAATTCCAGTTACTATCTCTATTATATAACGTTGTTCTGGAAGTCCTAGCCAATGTAATAAGACAAGAAAAATAAGCGGTAAAAATATTGGAAAGGAAAAATAAAATGATTGTTATTTGTTAGGTGGTCTTAAATATTCAAAGGAATTAACTGAAGAAAATATTGGGTCTAAGAAGAAAGCTTATTAACATGACCAGTTTAAAATTATGTATTCAAGGGGTACCTAGGTGGCTTAGTTGGTTAAGCATCCGACTCTTGGTTTTGGCTCAGGTCATGATCTCACAGTTTGTTGGGTTTGTGGGATTGAGCCCCACACCGAGCTCTGTGCTGACTGTGTGGAGCCTGCTTAGGATTCTCTGTTTGTCTCTTCCTCCCGCTTGTGCCTGTGCGCACACGTGCGCGTCCTGTCTCTCTCAAAATAAATTAATAAAGTGAAAAAATAAAAATATGTATTCAAAAGTAACAGCTTTCTCATATGCCAGACGTAACCAACTGGAAAATATAATTTAAGAATCCCATTCACAATAGCTGTACAAAATATAAAATAACGGGATTACAAGAATACATTCTTATATATGGGACTTGAGAAAAGACTTAAAAAAAAATGCTATGTTGATGCATAGAAAGACCTAATTCTGTAAAGGAACATATTCTTTAGAGATTAATCTATAAATTCAGTGTGATTCCAACCAAAACCTCAAAGAGTATTTTGGCTTTTTGACACTTGACTGAATGATTCTGAAGTTTGGGTTAAAGAATCAACAAACCCTAAAAGCCAAGAACATATTTTAAAAGCACATAATGAAGAAGGGCAGGAAGCCATACTTAATGGGATATTTAAAAAGCTATACACATGTCATAATTAAAGTGATATGGCACTACTTCTAGAAGAGACATCAATGTCAGTAAGGTAAAGTAGACAAACTATAGGTATTTGTGTGAAAAAAGGAACATTTCAAGCTCATGGTGAAATGATGGCACAGTCATAGTATTATGCTGGCATAGTTAACCACTTGAAAAATAGAGAAAAGTAAACTCCTTATTCACATCCTCTATCCAAATACCTTTCGGAGGGTTTAAGTTAAATTTAAGCAACAAAGTCAAGAGAGAACCAGAAGAAAATGTAGATGAAGAGTCCCATGCTTTAGATAGAGGTAGAATCAGAAAAGACAGAGACACGTGACAACATAGAAATGAAAGATGTCATCAGAGTAAAATAGTCAAAAGAAACACCAGAAGTAGGAAATTAGATTTGAAAAATACGAGAAAGGTTGATGCATTTAAAGTGTGGAATCTTAAGGATGCCTGAGTGGCTCAGTTGGTTAAGCGTCTGACTCTTGATCTCAGCTCAGGTCTTGATCTCAGGCATTGGGCTCCAAAGGGGTCATGGAGCCTACTTAAAAAAAAAAAAGAGAGAGAGAGAGAGAGAGAAAGAAGTAAAATAGAATATGAAAAGTTAACATTTCAATAAAAAGATGAACACTAATAGAAAAAATAAAGGGTATGAACATGGTATGCACAAACGAAGAAATAATTCTACCATAAAACTTAAGGGAAAATATTCAACTTGAATGAGTAATACAGAATACCAATTAAAATAACATTGAGCTAATTTTTGTCTACTGAATTTTCAAATAGTGAAAGGAAGTAATACCTTGTTAACTAGGTTGTGGTGAAATGGCACTCCTAAGTGCCTGCTAGGTGCTTCCACTGATCTGGCCTTTCTGGAGGAGAGTGAGACTGTATCTAACAAGGGCCTTGCAAATTTATAAGCAAGAGATATTCATACCCCTTGAGTCTGAATTATCAGTATGCATTGTTTTGCTCTACGGGTGTTCACTGTAACATTATGTTTGATGAGAAAAGATGAAAAACAACCTAAATGAACAAAATACATAATTGGCTAAGTAAATGATAGCCATCTCAAGGAAAAGGTAGTTACGTAGTCATTAAAAACTATTGTGGAAAATATCTACGAATACGAACATGTTCACAACATATCGATGGAAGAAAAGTAGACCGTGATCCCTATATCCTGATTTGATACTTTCTAAAAAGAGCTTCTTTTTTAAAAGAGCTTTATTAAAATATAGCTTACATACTGTAGAGTTAGGATACTACTTTCGTAAAGAATACGTAAGTGGGTGTGTACGTGGGTAGGAAAAAAGATTGGGTACACATACATCAGACATGTATTTTCTTTGGATGATGGAACAACAGAAAATTTTGGGTTTTTCCTAAATTCTTTCTTGTTTTCCAGGTTTTTGGCATTTAAGTACTTTTGCACTTAAAGGCATTTTATAGAAAGAAAAGTTTCCTTGGAACGCTCCTTTGCATCTGGGTTATTATCTCTCACCCCTGTCGTTCTTGGGGAGGAAGAGAACATAATGTGAGGAAGTGTTTGGATTTTATGTACCGTGGCGCAGGCTGGCGTTTGTGAACTTTCAACTACCCACACGGTGATAGGGTTTAACGACAGGCTCCCTGAACAGCTGGGTCCCTTATTGGGCTTAAACCTCACTGTCCAGATACATTGGCTGTTATTCAGAGTCTTATTAATCAACTAGGGGAAAAAGACCCATTGAACCGTTAGCTCTCCGCCCGTTATGGGGAGCACATGATGATACAATGACCATGGTTCAGACTCCAGAGATGTTATGCTGTGTTTTTGAATTCAGTCCAGGTTCCTAGGAGGAAAACACCCGTCAATTATGTTGGCTCTAGATAGGTCCCAGTCAACATATGACATCACCAACTCTTCCTTCCCTGCCCAACTTTCTTTGGAGGGGATGCAAGGAAGACAGTTGTGCAAAACTGGAATAAACAGAATAGACACCAGGCTCCCCATGCTTTTGCTTCTAGGTTGAGCTGCCATCCAATAGCCAGTATGTTCTTTTTCAGGCACAGTGAGACTCTTGTCGCAGCAGCTTTGTACAAGGTGGATTAGTTGCTCGTCAGCTAATTAGAGTCCCGAGCACACGTCACTTCTTATCTGAACTAGGTCCTCTTGTTGTCTTTATTATATTATTTGGCGTGTGCCCATAAATGATGTCCTGAAATACAGTAGTTGTGAGCATGACATCTTTTATTTTGGGCCACATTTCCTCAGAAAGGTGATTGTAATCAGATCATGGGGTTTGTTTGATTATCTACTTGAATAGGAATGTAAACATGACCCTGTTTCTTTAATTTGCTTCTTGTTTTTTCCGTTGTTGTCCTTGACCTTGGGTCTTTGGCTGTAGCATTTGACATAGTTCTACCCATTATGTATGCGAGTACACGGGTTTCTGTTGGGCCATAATAAGGAAGCTGCGGGTCCTTGAGTTTATAGTTGGATTCCCTTCCCAACAGGGGACCAGCAGGAAGGAAAACGGAGACAAACCCACTCTGCACGTGAAAGCCTTGCAGTGGGGCTTTTATGTTTTTGCGATGTTCCACACAGCCCTGTAATCTCTTATTTTTGGCAAGCCAGCACTGAATCTGTGGTCCGGTAGCCCCGGGCAACCAAAAGCTGAGACAAACAGAGGAAGTGTCATTACTCACATGTTTCCCCAGCCACCTCATCTGGGTCCGTCGCAGCCAGCTGCCGCCCCTCTTTCGAGGTGGAGCTCCTCGGAGCAGAGTCCGACCAGGACCCACACGGACACCCTTGAGGTTGTCGTTCCCTGGCCCCTAGGGTCCCTGTTGCTCCTTACTTTCCTGCATTCTTTCTGTAATTTGTTCGTAGTCTGGATTTGACTTTATGGCAGACTTTGTGGTGAAAACTGGGACGTCTCCATTTCCTTAAAGCAGCCTGAAGGCCCCGGGAGGTGGAGGGAACAACCCTCCAGCCCCTGTGTCCCTGTCACACGCGCACCGGCGTGCAGATGCACATGCACTCACATGCCTGTGCACACACACACACGCATGCGCACGCACACCCTCTTGGGTCATCCAGCTGGTGCCCAGGCTATAGTGTCTGGAAAACGGGGCTGATGGAAGGGGTCTGCTCAGGAAATCTGCAGACCTTCGGGCTGCCTTGGCTACCAGCCCTTACAAAGCTCACCTGCTAGGTCCTCTCCTCCCCAGAAGTTGACATGGGAGAACCAGATCCTAGATCCCAGCCTGTGGTGCCCGTATCCCTGGGGGATTTTGAATATATAAATTGTTTCAATGTTTTGAAAAGCCTGCCGGGAGATTTAACTGAAGTGATGTTTCCAGGATAGGCTCAGGTTTCTTTGCTTGTGATGGGAATTAGGGGAACGCTCATAATGGTGATTAGTTTGTGATTTCTGTTCTGATTGGGTAGAGGTTCCCTGGGAGGTGAAAAGTCTATATTTATGTTGGTTGAAAGAGGGTCTCTGATTCCTCCTGTGCTGGCATTTACTGTCTTGCATTTTACAACCAGTGCCTACTTGCTGTGTAAACAGGATAGATTTGTTTTGCTTATCTTGGTCTTATTTAGTTTTATGCAAAAGACTTAAAGTTCTGGGCTGTTCTTTTCTTGTGACCCCGGGAGCGGGAGCCTCGGGCCTCCTCTCAATGACGCCTTTATCCTGTCTGTTCTCATAACCTGTTACTCCTCAGTGGGTTTTCTCCCTGAGCCGACCCCACCGAGCCCTTCCCCTGGCCCCTGGCCCCTGGCCCACACGGGGCACTGAAGAATGCCCTTGGATTCTGTGCCCCTAGGGTGCCCCAAGCCCTGACCCCCTTTTGTGATACCTCTAAGTAAAATTGAACATTGAAGGAAGACTGACTTCGCGCCAGGAATTGGGTCAAGCAGCCTTTTATCCTCAAGACAATCCTATTTTGCTTTTAATTTAACAAATGCTTATGTAAGACCTACTGTGCCAAGCTCTGTTATAAGCCCCTTTACAAATACCATTTCGTAAGAGCCTTGTGAGCGGGTGCTGTTATTATCTCCTTCCGAGTAAGAAAACTGAGGCCCAGAGAAGAGAAAGGTTGCTAAGGTTATATAGTCAGTGGATGGTAGAGTTGGGGTGCCAGCTCAGAGTTCATGCTTCTACCCCTATTCTAGGAAGTAGTCACTGTTGCTGTTCTTATTTTGCAGATGGGGAAACGGAGGCACTGGGGAGGGGCAGTTAAATAAGTTGCCTGAGGTCCTAGGACTAGTCAGTGGCGGGGCTGGAGATTCAACCCCAGACAAGTGAGCTCTGTACCTCAGCAGTGCACTGCCTGTGGGTTTCCATCACACCGTGTTTCCAGCACATTCGGCCTGGACGCTTAACAGCATCAGAGACCACTCGCACCCAACGCTGCATTTCCTGGTTCCCTAACATTTCCTTCATGAGCGAGAGCCCCGCTTTTCAGATGCTGGTGCCGAGGGCCAGTTGTCTGAGCCGGGCATTTGAGAGCCTGCGAGCCGCAGGGCCTGTGGAACCGTGTAGGGAGGAGTCACTCCCCTGGACTTCACCATGCTCTGAGGAATTCCAGGATCAAAACGCTAGCCTGAAGCCAACCCTGTGGTTCTCCCCCTGGTGCAGGGATAGGGGGTGCCATACCCTTGGCCTTTCTTCAGACTCAGAATGCCTGTCTAATTACAAGAAACAGAACCCTCTCCCACTCTTAGCCAATGATTTCAACATCTCTTGGAGACATCCTCCATGGATCTGAAGTTTGAAGCTTTGCATTCTAATGAATTTGGCTGGGATTTTCACCTTTGGCTCTCCCTGCCTTCTCCCTGGGCCACGATTTCATCATCGTGCTTTGGGGATGGAGCTTCCTGTTCAGGGTCTGTCTTTCGGCAAACATACGTGGAGACAAAGCATGACTTCTCTCTGTGCCCCTGGGGTCTGGGGGCCTGGGCTGTCTCCAGCTCTGCCTCCCATCTCCTGTCTCCATCTCAGATGCTTAGCAAGACAGCCTTAGTGAGAGTCACCTTAGGCTCTCGTGACAAAGCTGGAAGGAGGGTTGGGGGGCACCAGAGCTGATGGTGGACGTGGCCATTTAATCATGTTCTTGTTAAATTGTCAGTAACTTCTTTGTCCAGCTGGTTGTTCTGGTCTCTCGTGTATTACTCAGTTCCCTATTTGGGTCTTGGAAGGTGGCCATTTATCTGAAACAGAGAGACGGCTTAGTATAGTGAAAAGAGCTTTGTTTCTCATCCCCCTTACATAGTAAGCAAATAAAATGAAAATACCAGCATTGGCTGGGGGGACATCTCCATGGGTTGCTAATGGCAGCATGAACTGGTGACACTTTTGGAATGCAACCTGGTCATCTGTATGAAGAACCGTCGTTCATCCCAGCTCTAGGGCCCTCTCCAGTGACAAGCACTTAGAAGAGGCAGAAAGGTATTTGCGAGAATGTGTTCACGAGAACATTATGTAATAGAGGAAGACTGAAAGCAGTCTGTAGGTTCAACACGGGGGAATGGTTAAGAAAGTTATAGCAGATCTCCCTCCTCCCCTACCAAGTAGTGCTTATAAAAATTGAACCATGAAGACTGTAAGACAACATGGTATTAATGGTATTAAGAAAACAGTGAGTGTGCCCTGTGATTATCCCCATATAAAATATATGCACAAAACAGGTCTAGAAGATGATACAGAAAAAGATTCATGGTCACTGTTAGGATGGTGGGATTATAGGTAGTATTTTCTTCTTTTATATATACAAAAAAGGAAACAGTAAGCTTTTGGATTCAGACCTAGGATTAATTCTGGTACTGCTACATCTCCTGTATCTTTTTGCAACTCTTGACGCTTCCCTGGGACTCAGATTCCTCATTGGTAAGAAGACAGACAATTTCTAAGCGTCCTGGATCTGAACCTAATTAGAGCCAATAAGATGTCCTAATGTCGAATCTCCCGGACTTGCCTATATCAACAAGACAGGCTCATGGGCATTTGGAAGCTTCCTTGTGCACCAACAATCCACGTTCTTTGTGCATTCCTGGTGGCTAAGCAGTGTTTCTACAGATTTGTTCTCACCATTCAGGGTTTGATGGAACCTTCTCTGTAGGCACTATGCAGCTTAGGGCCATCCTTTCTTTCCTTTTTTTTAAAGTTTATTTATTTATTTTGAGATGGAGAGAGAGAGAAAGAACAAGTAGGGTAGGGGCAGAGAGAGAGAGAGAGAGAGAGAGGGAGAGAAAATTCCAAGCAGGCTCCATACCACCAGAGCAGAGCCCAATGTGGGGCTCGAACTCATGAACCGTGAGATCATAACCTGAGCCGAAACCAAGAGTTGGACACTTAACTGACTGAGATACCCAGGTGCCCCAGGGGCATCCTTTCTGAGTGAATTGAGAGCATACTACCAAGTATGACCGCAGAGGCTGATTTTGAAGTAAAGCCTGTTTGGTGGGTCTGTTCTCTCCCTCCCCAAGGCCACTGGTCTACTCTGATGGGCCTTTCCGGGGAAGGTTGACCCCATACTGCCTACCGATGGGCTCTCAGGCTCTCCCAGTCACTCCCTGTCTGCTCTTTCTAAGTCAGGGAGACAACTTCTGCTCATTGTGTAATTTGCCACTCTTTAAAAAAAAAAAAAAAACATTAAAAAAAAAATGTTTTATTTATTTTTAAGGCAAAGAGAGGCAGCATGAGTGGGGGAGGGGCAGAGAGAGAGGGAGAGACAGAATCCGAAGCAGGCTCCAGGCTCCGAGCTGGCAGCACAGAGCCCGACGTGGGGCTCGAACTCACGAATTGCGAGATCACGACCCAAGCTGATGTTGGACGCTTAACCAACTGAGCCACCCAGGCGCCCCATGTGGCTTGCCACTCTTAAAGGTTTTACAGATTCTAAATGACCCTTCGTCCCCACACACAGATTTCATTAGCCTGGCCTTTGATCTTGCTTACCGTGTGCATGCTAGGCCATTTGCAGGCTACCCCAAGCCTCACAGAAAGGGGTTTTAGGAGGTGCTGACATTTTGACAAGCTTTTCATCTGACATCCCAAATTGACCGTCACCGGCTCACGTTGGCCATTTCCGTCTGTGTCCACTAGGTTTAGGTCATTAGCTGCGCACTTAAGTGAACCTGCCTGTGTTTCCGATACTAGAAAAAAGCCTAGGTTTGAAGAGTTGAGGTGAGTGGTGTTCATAGAAACACCAAGAAGGTGGTGGTTAGTCAAGGCTGTAAAGCCTGTAAAACAAAGTGGGCTTGGACCCCAGCTCTGTGAGTTTGTGTCTGCATGACTGCAGGCAAGGCTCCTGGCCACAGCCCCCCATCTGTGACGCGAGCATCGTGAACGCGTCTGCCTCTCTACTGTAAGCATCAAGTGAGATAAGGCTTGTGGTAGCACCTTGTAAATCGCTGGGAAGCTGTGCCCATGTGAGGTTGTATCACTGCTATCAAATGATGCAAACGGTGATACGAAGTTATACCATGGTTCCATTGTCCCATTCCCTTGGAAGAATATTTCCAGAGGGGTGGATATATTTCTCTAACATGGGGAGCTCTGGTTATGCCTGCATTAAAGGGGGAAAGTGGAAGAAAGCTAAGGATGTCTTCCCAGGACCGTCTTCAGGCACAACGCTGGGTGTGGAAGCTGGGCCTTCTGTGCCTCGCTCCCCGCCTCTCCTTTCCCACCCTCAGACTTCAGCTCAGACTCCTGGACTCCCAGGGTGATCTGCCGGCAGCCTGGAAGGAATGGCTGTCTCATTCTGGTGGGCATAGGCCACAGGAAGGGAAATCTGTGGGCAGGAGGCATGGACTGCAGGTGTGGGAAGCTCCTGGTACCCACCCGCTGCTTCCTTCGTGTGGCAGAAGGAACCCTGACAGGTGCTGTAGCTTGTAGACCACAGGCTGCTGCTCCCAGTTGCTTATCCCGGGATTTGCCTGAGAGTGAACAGAGTCCCGGTCCCCACATCCATCGCCTGCCGAATATTGAGCCCCAGGACGACTGCAGGAAGCGGAGGAAGGAGGAGGAAGGAGATGGGGGTGGGGTGGGGGTGGGGGAGGAAAGAGAGGACACGGCTGGGGGGAATGAGAGAGGAAAAGAGACAAGAGCAAGAAATCAGAGGCCCCGTGCAGGCCAGCTGGAGAAGGGTCTGCTGTTCAGATGCCCGGCTCAGGACCTTTTGAATAAATGTCAGAAATGTGAGTGGAATTTAATGAAGTAGGACAGAGCTCCCGGGGACACCAGCATTGAAAATGCTGGGGCAAAAGAGGAACCAGGGGGCGACTATTCAGAGAAGCAGCAGCAGACACGCGGAGCGCTGTCCGGAAGCTGGGGCGGGCACGGGGCAGCAGGCCGCTGCGGACAGTCACGCCCCAAGGTCGTGGAAGGCAGTGGTGGTCCCCAGGGGATGAGAGGAATTGAGAGCTCGCTCGGGGGGTATCGGCTCAGTGGAGCTGAGGGTGCTGTGGTCCAGAAGCGAATAGGAGGTGACAGCGTGGGGCATCAACAGCATTCCGCTCTTTCCAGAGCTTGGTGGGAAGGCAAGGGTGGGAATGTGTAGTAGGCAGGAGGATGGAGCAAGGTCATTTCCTCCGTGCACCCTGCAATGTATTTTTTCTTCCAAACTAGACTTTAACCATTTTAAGGGTATGGTCTGTATCCTCTATCTCTGTTCCCTCTGAAGCTGGCCGATCATCAGATCACGTAAGAGGTTGTTTGCTTGTTTTATAAATACTTTTTACTGGATCTTGCTTCGGCCCTTATTCCCTCCGGCCTCTGGCTTAATGATTCTAGCAGTGATCGCTGGATGCCGAACAATTAATCATGGCTGAGCTTGGTTTATGTGAATATATTTGCTTTGTTTTAAAAGCAAGATTTCACGAAAGAGAGTTTGGCCAAGAGAGAAATAAGGGAATTCTTCAGGTGCTTCCAGGTTCAGGCAGTGAGGGGCATGAGTTTATATTCCTGCACATGTCAGGCTGATGATGCAGTTTTCTGTTAATTGAATTACTGAACTACATGCTGTAGTTATAAAATATTAAAGGGCTAAGACTGCATTTTACTTCTCAGAGATCCACCCCTCCCTGTCCACTCTTGAGCAGAGGCAGTTAAGAAGAGTAGGGGCTCTGGAGTCAAACGTCCTGGGGTCACCTCTGCCAGCCAACAGTTGTACCGGCTAAGACCACATTATTGACCACCTTCCAGAGTTCTTCCCAGGGCCTTGCTTGGCCGAAGCACAGATGGTCTGAATGTTGCAGACCTTCTGTATACATCTCTGCGATTTAAGTAACATGAACAGGTCACGTAACCCCCCTATTCTCAGCTTCTACCAACTGAAAACTGGGGCCACCACTGGCTCCGACCTTAAGGGGGCTGATGTAAGGATTCAACGAGGTAAACCACGAAAGATGGATGAAATCGTACCAGACATAGGAAGTATCTGATAAGTGTAAATTATTTTTACTATTACTCCCATGTTTTTAAGTTTATTATTTTGAGAGAGAGAGCGAGAGAGTGCACGAGAGAGCACGAGTGGGGAAGGGGGCAGAGAGAGAGGGAGAGAGAATCCCAAGCAGGCTCCTTGCTGTCAGTGTAGAGCCCGATGTAGGGCTTGAACTGACGAACCATGGTCATGACCTGAGCTGAAATTAAGAGTCAGACGCTTAACCAACTGAGCCACCCAGGCACTCCTACTAATACTCCCATTCTGAAGTATGTGGATTATACTTACGTTAGTCACTTTGGCGGGTCCCCTTGCCCGGCATTCAGGAAGGCTGGGATTTAAAAACCAGCCATAGTGAGTCTTTCTGGCAGACGACAGGAGAGCTGTGTGTGCCTAGGACTTTTCCAGGGAATGATGGGGATTCTCAGACTGCATGGCTGGGCCCCTCAGAGGAAGAGGTTTCTCAGTGCTCCAGTACTTTCTTGCCAGAGGAGTGTATGATGTTTGGCCTCTCCTGTGCCGACTGAGAGTCTTTTGTATGCTGGACCTCCTGCTGGATACTTTGGGGGACGCAGGGAAGAGGAAGTGAATGACGGTCCTCATATTGGAAGAGCACTTTGTTGTTTTACGAACCCCATCTTACTGAGCACTCCAGCTGTGTTATCGTCACCAGCTTGTAGATAAGAAAATCAGGCACAGACCTTCTAGGTAGTTCAGCCAGTAGGAGAATGCTTCTTTGCACTGTTGGAGAAGCAGTGTATTTGTGCAGGCAGGTAGGGAGCCCTGTCCGCGTGTGCATTAGAGGCACTGAAATACTTCACAAATACTTCACAAGGGGTTTACGTGTGGTAGTTTTCCTTATAGAGGAGCATGTAACTGTCTTCCTGCTGGTGTTTATTGGGTGCGGGTCTGTAGCAGGCATTCGTCCCGGGAGTTCCCATGGCAGCTCGCTTACACCTCCCTGGAACCCCGGGCGTTAGGTACTGGTATGGGCTCCATAGAGGAGGGATCTGAAGCCCAGAGAAGAGGAGTGTCGTGAAGAAAGCCACACTGATGAGTAAGGGGCGGAGCGGGCCAGGCACTCGGGCGTCTGACCCTGGTCTTTCCTCCACTGCCTCTCCTCTGGGCACCCCTTACGCTCCCAGGGACAGGTGCTTTCTCTTTCCTTTCTGCTTCCCCCCCCCCCCCCAAGAATAAAACCGTGTTCTCCTGGCTGGCACGCCCGGGGGCTCCCAAAGGCTCTCATCTCTCCACTAACAAAAGGCATTCTCTGCTGAATAGGTCGCCCGGCATTTTGCTGAGTAGATGCCAGCTCGATGCCACAGAGATGAGCCAGCAGTGGTTTGTGTCGTCGTCTCCCTGACGGCTTGCTTTTAATTCAAGTCCACTGATTCATCTGGGATGAGAAAGGGAGAGGCAGACGCACATACAGCTAAGTGCAGGGACTAGAGAATGAGTCAGGATGATTCTGGAATGCGAGGCAGGAGATGGGCAATTCTGATAGAGTAAATACCGCTGGCGTGCGGGGTGCCGTGTGTACTGACCAAGCGGGGTGTCTAGAGGTGGGCCTCCGTGCGACTGTGGGTGAGGCTTCAGAGAAGCTGGAGCCAGAGGGTTCCCCAGCAGGGGTCCCCCTCTTCTCTCCGCTCCACCTGCTTGCCCCCTGCGGACTTTTGGGGGGTGGTTCCTGCTCAGCCACTTTAATTCCCTGAACAGGGCCAGCGGTGGTGTCTCTGTGTGTTTTCGATAATGCTGGCCCCTTGGAGCTGATCAGAAGCCCCAACTGCTGTCCTTTGGAAAACTTGGGGTCTTGGATTGTGTCAATGTGGACTTTCTGGTTGTCATGTTGTGTTGAAGTTAAGCAAGATGTTACCCCTGGGGGACACTGGGCGGAGGCTCTGAGGATCTCTTACAACTCTAGGTGAATCTACAATTACCTCAAAGTAAGAAGCTAAAAATAAAATAGGGTCTTTTAAACACTGCAAACTCCAGAGGAGTTCTGTATTTGAATTTCAAGGTCCAGCTCCTTTGCCGTGTTGTATAACACCTTGCCAGTATCCAGTAAACATAAAAATGGGATACCAGGGTGCCTGGGTGGCTTAGTTAGTTGACTGACTGCCTCTTACTTTCAGCTCAGGTCGTAATCCCTGGTCCCAGGATTGTGGGATCGAGCCCCATGTCAGGTTCCACACTTAGCGTGGAGCCTGCTTAAGGTTCTCTCCTGCCCCCCTCCCCTTTCTCCCTCTGCTCCTCTCCCTTGCTCATGCTCTCTCTTTCTTAAAAAAAAAAAAAAAAAAATTAAAAACAGTAAAATAAGATACCAAAACCACTCAAGGCAAAAAGGAATGAAGTATTGATACATGCTCCCCCAGGAATGAACCTTGGAGACATGCTAAGTGAAAGAAGCCAGACCCAAAAGACCACATGCTGTATGATTCCCTTGACACGAAATGTCCGAAAAGGGCCAATCTACAGAGACACAAAGCAGATTAGTGGTTGCCTGGGGCTGGGAATGGGGAAGGGCGGCAGATGGGAACGGGGTTTTCCAATTCGAGGCTGGTCACAGCTCTGTGACTAGCCCAAACACCATTGAGTTGCACGGCTTACATGGGTGAATTGCACAGTATGTGAATCACATTGCAGTAAAGCTGCTAAAAAAATGTCGGGTCTTAGGTTTTAAGCGAAGTAAAAATCGTCCTTTGGAAACAGCTGGTGTCTTGCAGATGCGAGCACTTCCGGATGCTGGTTCTAAGTTCTGAGTTCAGGCCACTGCCCCGGGGCATGTTCTTGGCTCTCTCATAAACCAGATTCATGGGCCTCCCACGGAAACCACAGGGTGTTTCTGAGTGTTCGTCCCAGGGGGGTGAAAACTCAGTGCGTGCCAGACATTTTTCCAGGTGCTTTCATCCATGCTTCCTTCACCCTCCTGCAGCCCTGCACGGCGTGTACTTTCGTGCCTGTGTTTTGTATATGCAGAAATCGAGCTCCCGTGGAGTATACACAGCAGGGCAGAGGTGCCACCAGAACCGGGACGGAGCCCAGAGCTCTTGGATCCCAGGGTCATTCTCTTTTCACCTTCTGGTGGAGGGCTGGGTTGATGAGCTCTCCCTCACGTCTTACACAAGGGGAAAAAGTCAGCTGCGAGGCAAAAGCCAGCAGGCTCTTGCAGGGACAGCTTAGGGAAATCACCGGGGACAAGGCCTGAGAGTTCCAGGCAAATCCTTTGCAGGCTTGTGTCTTCCAGTGAGTGGGTCATCTCTGCTCCCTCCGGAAGTGAGGATGACATTCTGCCCTGTGCCCTGGGGCAGCTCTTCCTAGGAGAGAGCTCCTAGGGAAAGGACCGTGGGAAAACATGAGGAGGCTTTCCATGGACACGTTTCTGAGTGTCATTCGTTTTTAGAGGAAACATGTTTATTTCCCTGGAGCCCTCAGCTTTGTCTGTATCCTGAGTTTTCAAGAATTTGTAACCCTAGGAGCTGTTTTTTGGACATGGAGGGAGGCTACGGTATTATTCCAGCCAGGGAACCTGATGTTTTTTTGTAACTGGCAATGTTGTTGTGTAGTAAAACGGGGTAAAGATGGGCATGAGTGAGTTCAGGTGCTTGGAGAAGAAAATGGGAAAAGGTTTGCACTCAGTGATCCAAGGCAGACCCAGCAGCTCCAATAGAGATGATTAAAAACCAGATTCTCAGGGCACCTGGGTGGCTCAGTCGGTTAAGTGTCTGACTTAGGCTCAGGGCATGCAGGATCTCATGGTTCGTGAGTTCGAGCCCCACATCAGGCTCCTTGCTTCCAGTGCAGAGCCTGCTTGGGATTCTCTCTCTCTTTCTCTCTGCCCCTTCCCAACTCTCTCTCTCTCAAAATAAATAAACTTTAAGACAATGCAAATTCTCAGGTTCCAGCCCAGACCTACAGAATCTGAAACTCTGGGGATGTCCAGGAACCTGTGTTTTAATAAGCTCTCAAGAGAGTTCTTTTTTTTTTTAATTTTTTTTTTTTAACGTTTATTTTTGAGACAGAGAGAGACAGAGCATGAATGGGGGAGGGTCACAGAGAGAGGGAGACACAGAATCTGAAACAGGCTCCAGGCTCTGAGCTGTCGGCACAGAGCCCGACGCGGGGCTCGAACCCATGGACCGTGAGATCATGACCTGAGCCGAAGTCGGACGCTTAACCGACGGAGCCACCCAGGCGCCCCTCAAGAGAGTTCTTAAACACACTCCAGTTTGAGTAGCTTAGCACCAGACCTCCTTACATATGCTTGAGGCTGAGCCGGAAAATCTGGTCACCTTCCCAGGAGAGCACCTCCTTTGGAGCTTGACCTGATCTTGCAGGGAGGCATGCGAGCTGGAAGGGAACCTGTATTCATTTATTGAAAATGTTTGTTGAGCACTTCCTCGATCCAGGCACTCAGTCCCTCCTCCGAGGGAGTTTACATCCTCGTGGGGGAGTCAGATAGCAAACTAGGGGGGATGGATGCAGAAATACTGCAGGTGAGGATGCCAGCCTGGGATGGCGACATTCAGCCAGTGAGGGGGAGGCAGGGATGCCCAAGCAAAGAGCCAAGAGAATGGGTGTCCAGAGAGAGAAGACAGCTGGTGGAAAGTTCTGGAGGTCGGGCGGAGTTGGGCAGCTCAAGTAATGGCAGGGGGCCGACGGGGATGAGCCAGGGGGAGGGGCAGGAGAGTGTTGGAGAGATGAGACTGGATCCACAGGACCAAGGGGGGAGTTTGAATTTGGCTCTAAGGTGCTGGACAGCCACCGAAGGATTAACCGGCAGAGTGGCAGGATCTGGGGAAGGATTTGACAAGATCCATCTGTCCGGCGGCCTATGCAGGCTGGTGAGGTGGGGCAAGCGACAAAGCCAGGGGCGTGACTAGGGAGATTCTATCCAAACTGTATTTGCAACAAAGTTCTATTTTCTTCCTCCTTGTCTTCTGCCTCCTCCTGCCCCCCCCTCCTCCTCCTCCTTTTTTGCGGGGCGCGGGGTGGGGCACAGTTTAAGAAAATTGGAATTGTTTTGCCAGGGTTTCTGTAAGCATTTTACAGACGGAACTGACTTGCATCCCAAGTGTGACATCCTCATTGCTTTCGTTAGATAACACTATACGTATTACAGTACCAGCTAGGCGCTTAATTACATATACGGCTACTGATGAAAAAAAAAGGACATTTCATCAAAAGACAATTCAGCTCAGATGTGCACATTTTTGAGACGTACAAAACCAAGCTCGGTTGCTGTCGGTTGAGCAGTGTCTGCAAGATTTGGTCCATTTCAGAAATTTGAGCTCACTGGCATTGCCTGGGCTGGCATTTTCTTAGCCGAGAACTACTTACCTGGGTGTAGGAAACCTAATATTTCATTTAGAAGAACGATTCATCGCTTTAGGGGTCAAGAGTCCTGGGTTTTGTCTTTTTTTGTTGCGTAAGTTTGATTTGATCTTGGACAAGTCATTGCAGTGCATGTTTTAGTGTCTCTGTGCAGGAGATGGGTAATAATTGTTCTGGTAACCCTCTTTTCATCAGGGTAACTGGGCGAGAGCTCTCTGAGACTTAGAGATATTACTACCTGTGCAAAGGCCCTGTGGCAGAAGGGAGCACGAACTGAAAGGTGGCCCACGCGGTTGGAGGAGAGCAGAGTGCAAAGGGAAGTTGATCCAGAGTGATGTTGTTAGAGGGGGCAGGGGCCAGGCTGGGCAGAATCTTGCAGACCTTGTTGGGGACTTTAATCTTTATCTTAAGGGGAGACCGCTGGAAGATTTAAGTAGAGGAATGACAAAAGATCGATAGATAGGCTGTTTCCTTTAATCCTCACAACAAACGTGTGCAGCATTTAATATCCCCATTTTAAACCAGCACAGAAATTTAGGGTAGTGGCGATTGAGTAGCTTCCCCAAGAGCGCGTTGCTGGCAGGTAGTAGAGCCAGGAGACAAACTCAGTTCACCTGGAGTCCAGAGCCCCCCTTCTTCCATCTCAGCCTAACTCAATAACTATATAACAATAACCACTGTTTTAAAAGACGCTTTGAACTCTTAAGACGAAAAGATCTCCCTTACATTACAAAGTGGTATTATGCTGCAGAAATATGAGCACCGACGAGAGATCGGATACGCTGGGGAAGCTTTGAAAGCCTCAGCCTGCGTGGCGAGGGTCCAGCATCTTCGAGTTCCTTGCCGTCTGGTGGGGGGCGCCTCACAGCCAGCTATCGCCACACAGAGAGGTTTGGCAGCTCTGGCCGGCCATCTGACACTGCCATTGTCCGTAAGGACTCATTGTCCGTGAGATGTCCCGAGGTACCTGCTTTCAGGGACTCTGAGCCGGGCAATCAGATCCAGGCAGTTCATGCGTGGTTTCGTGGGAGTAATCGTGCCATGCCAAGGTTTCTGCTTTCTGCTTTCTCCCTCTCGGGGAGTCCGTTGGTTTAAGTGGATTCTTAGAAGCTGGTTGTAGAGATCACCATCTCGGTTTTGGACCCAGGAAGCCTTATTCAAGGTTGAGACGGGAAAACTGCTGCTGACCCGTGGCCCTCGAGCCTTCTGTTGATGACGACAAATGTTTGTTCTTTTCTAGTTGACCATGTCGTGCCCGAGCCCGGGACAAGCCTGCTGGCAGCCTTCGACCAGTGGAGGGAGTGGGCTGACAGCAAGTCCTGCTGTGACTACTCTCTGCACGTGGACATCACGGAGTGGCATAAGGGCATCCAGGAGGAGATAGAGGCCCTGGTGAAGGACCACGGTAGGTTATGCTGACCGGCACCTCCGGGGATATTTCCATTTCGGTACACGAGCCGGCACAGCTCTCTGAAGGAGAGCTCTGTGAATAGCGCTTGCAGACCCCTTCTGTGCCTCTCCTCCATGCCTGCAAGGAGAGACGGTGGGGCCGCAGCTGGTGCCCACTGGAGGCAGCCAAACCCAGTGCGGCAACGGAAGCTTTCATTGACGGGAGAACCGGACGGAGCCTCCCCAGGGGGACCGGTTCCTGTGTGACAACTGCACACAGCTTACTGGTTTGAGGGAACGGCGCCCAGCCAGGTTGGAGAGTTGAGGCCATGGGACTGATTTGCCCTCAGAGGATAAGAACGCCTGTCCCAGTGAGGATTCTGGACCGTCATGGGAGGGGAGAGGAGGTGCCCAGGATGCCGAGTGGGGGACTCTTCCTGCAAACCCACGAGGACCAGGACAGACTTGAGGGTGAGGAGGCTCTGGGACAACCTGAAAGGTCTTTTTCATCCCAGGGGACTATTTCAGGGAGTAGGATTCCAGGGGTTGGGCCCTGGAGGATTCCCAGGCAGGCTGGAAGAATCCGGACTACCTCAGGGTGCCTTTGGGACCCTTCTGTCCACAGGGACCTTGGGAGTTCAGGTGCTAATGCCAAGTCACTTCATCTTCTGGGGTCTTCTTGAGCTTGGCTATAGACTAGACTCCTAGGGTGACCTCTTGGCTTCATGGGATCTTAACTGTTAGGGGAGCGCCTGTTGCTTTCGGGTTCTGAGGCTTCTAAGCCCAGGAGTACCACTGTGGGTAAAATAGCGGGAGGGAAGTCTCTAGGTGTGGATACGGTAGGTATCCGTGAATATGGCCGAAAACGCCCAGAATGAAACTCTGGAGTCTTGGGTTTAGTGTGTCTTCCTCGCATTAGCCATATGACCTTGGGGAATTACTTAAATTTCATGAGTCTCCGTTAAAAAAAAAAAAAAAAATCACATGAGGGTATTGGACTAGATATCCTAAGATTCTTTCTGGCACAAAGGTTCCACCTAAAAGAAAAGAAGTAACCCTTGACCTTTCTCGCTTTTGAGAATACAGAGTCTTAAAGGGTTTAGCTTTCCATACTTAAACTGAATCGAATCCAAATCAGGCGAGAGTGTCACCATAGCAACTGTTGCCTGGCCAGAGAGAAGGGTTGGGATGTCCCGAGCCACTGAGCCCGGGCAGCGTCCAGCACCCCCAGGTGGCTTGAATTAAACTCCAAGACTAGAAGGTTGTCAGTACGGTTGTTTACCATTGTGATGGATGTCAGGCAGGGATGTTTGGTCTGGTGCCTTGGGAGGCAAGGACTCTGAAATGCCAGGGTGAGAATTGCAACATCAGCTTATTGGACCCTTTCTTACTTAAGAATGTTTCTTTTTCTTTTTCTTTTAAATGTTTATTTATTTTTGAGACAGAGAATCAGAGCATGAATAGGGGAGGGTCAGAGCGAGAGGGAGACACAGAATCCGAAGCAGGCTCCAGGCTCTGAGCTGTCAGCACAGAGCCTGATGCGGGGCTTGAACTCACAGACTGTGAGATCATGACCTGAGCCGAAGTCGGACGTCCAACCAACTGAGCAACCCAGGCGCCCCAAGAACGTTTCTTAAAAATCAGCTTGGATGGAAGTCTGTTTACCAGAGGAAAGATCTAGATCTTGTAGATCTTCACAGAATATTCGATTTCGTTTTCTTCTCAAAGTCACAACAGCTGGGGGCAACTTTTGTTTTTATTTTTTCACTTTGTATTTATTTTTATTTTATTAAAAAAATTTTTTTTTAACGTTTATTTATTATTGAGAGAGAGAGAGACACAGAACATGGGCAGGGGAGGGACAGAGAGAGGGGGAGACACAGAATCTGAAGCGGGCTCCAGGCTCTGAGCTGTCAGCACAGAGCCTGACATGGGGCTCGAACTCACGAACTGTGAGATCATGACCTGAACCAAGATCAAGAGTCGGACACTTAACTGAATGAGCCACCCGGGTGCCCCCATCTTAATCATTTTTAAATATACATTCAATGACATTAAGTACATTCACATTGTTGTGCAACCATTTCACCACCCATCCCCAGAACTTGTCATCTTTCCACACTGAAGTTCTGTACCCATTAAACACCAACCCCCCAGTCCCTCCTACCCCCAACCCCTGGAAATCCCCATTCTCCTTTTTTTTTAATTAAAAAAATTTTTTTTTAATGTTTATTTTTGAGAGAGAGAGAGAAACAGAGCTCAAGCAGGGGAGGGGCAGAGAGAGGAAGACCCAGAATCCGAAGCAGGCTCCAGGCTCCAAGCTGTCAGCACAGAGCCTGACGTGGGGCTCGAACCCATGGACTGCAAGATCTTGACCTAAGCGGAAGTCAGACACTCATCCGACTGAGCCACCCAGGCACCCCCCCCCCCCATTCTACTTCCTGTCTCCGTAAATTTGACTTGTAAATGGAATCTTACGTATCTGTCCTATAGTGACTGGCTAGTTCCCTTAGTGTAATGTCCTCAGGGTTCATCCATGTGACAGGATATTCTTCCAGCTTCGGACTGAGTGACGTTCTGCTGTATGACTGTACGACATTTCGTGTATCCATTCGTCGGTCAGCGGACACTTCTGCCCTTTGGCTAATGTGAATAACGTTGCTGTGCATTTGAATACACGTAGAGGAACAGGCAACTTCTAAGTTCGGTATAGTTTTAAACTTAGAGAAAAACTGTCAGGATGCTAAAAGCTTTTGCACCCTCTTTTACCAATTCTTTGTATTTCTGTCTCCACCTCTGTCTCTGTCTCTCCCGTCCTTCTCTCTCTCTATCTATATACATATATGCATAGTATTATACCTTTCTTAGTCGCTTCCAGATTATTTGGTTTATTTATTAAAGTCCTGTGTCCACCTATCTATTTTGTCTGTCTGCTAGGGGTCAATTCCTTCCTGGTGTACATGGCTTTCAAAGATCGCTTCCAGCTAACTGATTCCCAGGTAAGGAAAGTTGCCTTTTCTGAACAGGCATTTGGTACATTTGGGCCAATGTCGTTGTCTTGGAAGCTGCCTCCGGTGTATGTATGTACCTTGGCTTCATGGGACATGGCTGGTGGATGAACTCCCTGATGTAACTTTACCTTTAGGGAGGGTCTGAAGCCAGTGCACTGGCCCCCAGGGCTCTGGAGTCAGCCTTAGACCTGCCCCTGTGGGACAGCATAGCCCAGAGATGTACTCAGAGCCACCTCAGCAAACCTGGCGGAGAGCCGGGTGTCATCCATGACCCTCCCCTACTCCGAGTCCCTTAGGTTATGCTGCCCCTGTTGATTACCAAGCGGGCCTGCTCGGCCACGTGTGGCCGGAAGCCTTGCCCTGGGGGCCTGTCCACAGAGCCAGCCTTAACAGTAGCGGCCGCAGGTGCCGTTTCTGACTCCTGTGGCCAGCAGGGGAGTGGCTGTACCTGTGAGCAGGTAGATGGACGTCCCTGTCTCTGATCCCCTCCCCTCCTCCAGATCTATGAAGTATTGAGCGTGATCCGGGATATCGGTGCGATCGCCCAAGTCCACGCAGAAAACGGCGACATCATTGCAGAGGTATGAGGCCCTCTTCCTCATCATTTCTTCATGACGTGCAGGGTGAGAGGTGGGCTCGGGAGCGGGAAACCACTTCTGTGGCTCAGCTGCAAGGAGGAGAAACAGGGTGACCTGGTGTGACTGTCCTGGGCACAGTGCTAAGAGCCTCACCAGCAGCGTGGATGTCGGGGACGTGTGCCTCTCTGCATTCTGCAGGACGCACGGCCTGTTCCCTTTGCACAGAGAAGTCAGTTCTCTCGTGCCATAGGGCAGCCGCCTGTGGGTGGGCGACATGGGCTTCCATGTACAGACATTTTACACTTTGGCCCAGGGCCGGGCACGCGTGGGCTCTCAGCATCCCGGGGGAGAGCTGAACACCTGCTCAGGCAGGACTGGGGACAGGGTACTGAACCCTTCTCCTCACGAGGCCCTGGCGTAAGAGCCAAGTGATCATCTCGCCCGAGTAGCTTTTTGGGTAAAAGGTCTCTAGCGATCAGAGCATCTCAAGTCCAGCTCTCCCTGATGGCCTGGCTTTCTTTAAACCTTGCAGGAGCAGCAGAGGATCCTGGATCTGGGCATCACGGGCCCCGAGGGACACGTGCTGAGCCGACCTGAGGAGGTGAACATCTATGGAAAGCAGAAGAAACAGGCAGAAGAAAGAGAGGGGGGAGGCACTGGGAATGTCCCGCACACTGAGGATTGACACTTCCTTGTTCTGCATTTTTACTGCGTGTGCACACACACAACGCGCACAGACTGACAGAGACAGAGACACAGACTCTGAGACAGACACACAGACTGAGGCGTCGCCATAGACGCACAGAGACTCATAGGGACAGACTCACAGGGACAGAGCCACAGACACACATGCACCGGGGCACCTTCAACACCATCTGTGGCCCTGAGGACACTTTCCTCTCCTCAGTGGAGGGACGGAACCTATTACATCTTGAGTATCGTCTGGTCCCTCTCCAGGCCATGGGGTATAGCTCCTTCCACGACCATCCAGCCTTCCCACGCACGCTAAAGAGCCGAAAGGATGAGCTGGGGCCAGCACACGGGGGAGGGAGGTTGAAGGTGACATCTTTTGGCCCCTGTGTTAGCTGCATGCTGCCTCTGGGGCTGGTGGACAGTGACTCTGGGAGGAGCTCACAGGAGAGAGAGGGCGACAGTCTCAGTGGCTGATGTCCAGAGGACCTGAGGTTGGTTTTGTACACCAGTGTGTACCTATAACACACACACACACACACACACACACACACACACACACACACGCACACATGGGAGCCCAAGCTCACCATAAAGCCCGTGGGCCCCTGTAACCGGGTGGTGACACCTGGGGCTGGGCTTACAGGAAAGTGTGCTCTCCCCTCCATCCCCTGGGGCGGTTGGGGGCCGCTCCCGCCCTGCTGTGGCTGTGCAGGTAGGCAAGAGTGTGCGGCACACTGAGATGAGAAAAGCAGGCGCCGCTTCCCTTGTTACATGAGGCTACTTCTGAGAGCCCTGCTTCCTGCCGAACTTGGAAAAGCCTTCCTGGGGGCTTGCTTTCCTTCCTCCTCCTCTCTGCTTGGCATCCCTGCATCCCCGCAGACTTGAAAACAGGAAGCAAGCTTGGGGTTAACTGAGCAGACAAAAGGTATCACGGGAGAGCTGTTCTGGTTGCGATTTTGACCACAAGAATCAAACCCGTTTTTCCATGGTTAGACGCCGGAGACTTCTCTCCAGCAGCTGTTGCATGGAGAATCTCCGAGTCCCTTGCAGCGGAGCGTGGAGCCTTCCCTGGGGGCTGGCACGTCTGGAGTGCTCCCATTTGAGGAGCTCTTGGCTTCGGGGGAGGGTCCTCTTGCCTCACAAACCGCTGTTTGGGGGGCTTTCTCTTCTCTCTGCTTTCCAAGGTCATCTGCTTCTCAGCTGATTCAGAGGCACCTGCTCTCGGTCAGCCTCAGTGTTGGGGGCTTCCCCTGAGCAAGTGCACCATTATAACAGCCCCGTGAGCCACCGGCATGAGCTGGCCCCTTCTCCCTCAGCTCCTGGTGATGCTTTTTCAGTTTGGCACCAGGGATCCGTCGCGTTAAACCCTCTGTGGGTGACAAAGAGAAGAAAACAGGGAACCGTTCTGAAGGAACTTGAGCTTGACCATGTAGGTAGGGAGATACCGCCCTGTACGTATGAAGCAGTGGTTAATAACATGCAAACGTGTAATTCCTTCTCGGTTTCGTGATCTGTCGCCGCATCATGGTGGTCAACATGGTTTGAACTGCACAAATCATGTTCTTGCTGCTCTCTGTTCTTCTCTCCAGCCCACCACGTGAGATTGCCAGCAGGGTCTCCTCCCCACCCCCCCCCAGCCTTTCCAGCTGAGAAGACTGAGAGGGAAACTGTAGGGAATGCGGCAATCTAGAAATCACCTGTCCATCAATGGTGCCCAACATGTATGATGACTGGGCCCTGTTGGGACCGCGAGATGAATGAGAAGGGGACTATGGATGAGCTGGAGAGGAAGAGAGAGATGGAAAGTAACTAGGCAGGGTAGAATGTGACGGGGACTCTGGGCCGAAAGGCTGGCATCTGGGAAGGAAGTTGGGAACACGCGGGTGAGGGTGATGGTGACCAAGAGGCTTCCCCAGAGAAGAGAGCTTTCTAGCTAGGCTTTCTGGAACTGCCGCTGGGGCAGGCCGACAGTTGGGGGACTGAGCCACAGAGGGGGTGTTGTGTGCAGACACTGTTGCGTATTCTGATTCTGTTGTGTGGACCGACACTGTGGTCAGTGAGTACCAACGCTGTTGTATGTCCCTAGATAAGTGGCTTTCCTCTCTGGATCTTGGGGTGTCCAGTCTTAAAAATCATCAAGTCTCGGTGACCCCTCCCCAAATCCTTCAGAGCTCTATAATGAGACAATTTTCTTAAAATTTTAAGCTGTAATACTATTTTCCTAATATTTTAGGTCAATATTATTTAAATCAGTTCCCTGCATGTAAGGGGCCTGCACAGGTACACACAGAAGGGTAAACGTGGATCCTTCCATGGTTCTGAGCGGAACACAGAGAGATGGGGTCTAAGTGGCCTTCTCTTTAAATGAGGTGGCCCTGTAGTTAGGTGTCGGCCATCCCCCGGCGTCTGCGGGAGCAGGGGTGGGACCAGAGCTCACCTCACAGTGGATGAGCCAATCCAGAGTGGGCCCTGGGAAGCCTATCCCGCAGGGGTAGGCCCCCAGTAGAACTGGCACTTTTGCTCCATTTATTCCCTAATTAGTCCAATTTCACATTCCAGTTCACCCAGGACAGTCACAGGCCATGCCCACTGCCCCCATGCACTCATTAATAGTGCCTCTGTTCACTTTCAGAAGGATTTGTGTTGGGCCAATAAATTGAGTAGTCCTTGGCACTCCTGGGAAGCCATGAAGATTCTAGAAGAGTCCTTTCTGCACTTTACATTGTAGACTTCGAGGTGACCGCAGAGATTCAGGCCATCCCTCCTCTGTGCCTCCCCGGGCCAGAGGCACTTCTGTTGAAACTGGAGTCAAGGAGAGGGAGGGCCAATGGCTCAGCTATTCCAGGAATTAAAAACATTTGGACGATTAATGAGCTTTTTCAAGAGCCATTTGGTTTGCCTTTGAATTTTGAGACCTCTCTCTTCACATGGTTGATGCCCGAAAGGGCAAACGTGAATGAAGTTGTCGTCATTTATTAAATTAGATTACCAGTTAATGCAATTATAGAACCTTAGCTCTTGGCCACGCTCCTGTAGAAACTTGGTTAGCTAAGATAATTCAGTTAGGAGCTCAGCTATTTCTTGCAAAAAATAGCAGCTCGTTACAGAACGGCCTCACTTTCACCATTAACATAAAGGAATCCATTTGTTCAGTAAACCTGTTGGGGCAGCGGCTGTGTACCAGGCCCTGTGTTGGGAACTAAGGTAGTCCCGCTGGAGCTACACTGGGGGTGGGGCACAGAGGATACAAAACTCGGAGTCAGACCCAGCCCCCTGTCTCAAGAAGTTGAAGCCACAGCTTTCTTCCAGGATCTGAGAGGGAGCAAGAGGCTTTTTGAGACCCATCGTTCTACAGTTACACGTGGTCTCCTTCAGTTGCCCATTCTAAACTACACACTATGTCTGTGAGGCATACCTTGATCTCAGTAGTCTGACCTGGTCAGGTATTTAGCAGTAATCACTCGGGGTCTTTGAAATATTATTCATTGAATCATCAGGTTTAAAGACTCCTCTATTAGAGCAGCTCTCCCATCTCGTGCGGAAGGCCGTACCAGTCTGTGTGCGGCCTTGGATGTGTTACCACGGGCTGAGGACCGTTGCTTGACGTTCCCAGTCAAGCCTGCTCCGTTCCCAGAGCCCTGTAAGGTCGCGCTGTTCCTTGGGTTCATCTGTGGGTGTCGGACAGAAGCCCAGCACAAAAATCTCACCACTGACTGTCTCGACTCAAGACCACACAGCTGGAGCGAATGTACTGACTTGGGAGCAGTTTCCCTGCCTGGTGGTTTTCTCATGTGCGCAAAGCATAAAAATCACCCGGTGCTGTTAGGACTAACCACATTTCTGGGTCCCATCCCCAGAGGGTCTGGGAACGGCCTAAAGATCCGCGTTTCTTACCAGCTCCGGGCTGACGCTGATGTCGTAGGTCGGCTGGGCACTCTTCAAGCCACTCAAAGGGTCTAGGAAGGAAATGCCCCCATCGTTTCCACCCAACAGTGTTGAGTGACACTGGGAGAGTCACCTCCCCCTCCTGGGGTGCCACTCAGGGTAGAACCCAGAGGACACCGTGGCCTCTTGTTCCTCTCGGCCTCTCTCGGTGGGTTGAGGGTAAAGACGGCCCGTGGAGTGGGCACAGAGTGGGCACAGTTCTTACGTTCACGTGCTCTTCTGCAGGTCGAGGCCGAAGCCGTGAATCGCTCGATTACCATCGCCAACCAGACCAACTGCCCTCTGTACGTCACCAAGGTGATGAGCAAGAGCGCGGCCGAAGTCATCGCCCAGGCCCGGAAAAAGGGTGAGCGTTACCTCCACGGCTGTGTGACCGCGGGCAGGTCAGGAAGGGAGGAGGGCTCCGTTTCCAGACCTTCATGCCAAGTGGGCTGCTTTTATCGCGTTCCAGCATTAACCTAATTACAGCTGAGCAAGGCAGGGAGCTCCGGTTTCTCTCTCTGTTCCACCGCTGCCGCCTTGTCAGTATCTATTTAAAGCCGAGCGCTGCAAAGAGTGGGTGGGGCAGGCGCGTTTCCCTCCCGCCCCTGCTTCTATAGCAAAGTTGGACTTAATTTGATGCAGTCTAAATAAACTAGGCACATACACAGATGGCGTCAGGCTCCATCTGCCACAGAACCCTTCTGGGGAACGTTCTATTGCAAAATGAGTCCCCGCTCCGTGGCCGGTAGTGATTTCTGTGGGGGTAAGTAAGAGAGTCTTGTCGGGGCGTGGGGCAGGGGATCTTGCCCCGGGCCTCCTCGTGTCCGGTTCTCCGGGTGCTTGAGGCACTCCTTACAAATTATATTGATAGGTCCTGGGCTGAGGCTGGTGTTCTGTTAGTACGAGGGAGTCCATCGAGAAGGTTCTTGGAAACTAATTTACTAAGTACAGCTTCTACTGCTGCTTCCAAAGGCTGTCCGTGGAGCACCTTATACATTATGAATGCAGCGGAATCTTGTAATCTGCTGTCGACTGAGTTTGCGCAGTCACATCACGTGTCCTGTGCTTGGGAGTGTGGCTCCAGGGACCGGCTGATCGTGGGTAGCTGACTTGGTGAGGGTGCATCTTGGCCTGATCTTTTCTCCCTTAATTTCTGTCTAGCTTTCTCCTGGTCTCTCTCTCTCAGTCTCTTTCTATCCCTTTATCTCTTTCTGTATCTTAAGGGAACCGTTGGACCTCTGTGCTTCTGTTTGTAGTTCTCTGTGGGATGTGATCCACAGGCATAGGGAGCACTGTCGGAGTTTTTCACTGGTGGGTGACTTGGTACAAGACCTAGAACAAATTGCTCAATGACCGGTGAGTCAGCCTGTCCCCAGAGATGATGACTTCCAGATGGACCCAGCAGTTTCTGCCCCGGTTCCTTGGAGCTCTCCCCGGGCCTCTGTCCTTAGGCTGCTCAGCACAGGGTCGCTGGGTTCCTAGCTTTTTGGAAACCTGCCCTCTGCTGGCGGCTGCCGAAATTGCTTTTTTGAAATAAACATTCCCCTAAATAACGTCATGCACTCCGAATCCGCTTTGAGTTGTTTTTCCAGGAGACACTGGATGATTCCTATCAGTAACCCTCCCTCACCTGGACCCTTTGTCACCCAGGCACATGTTTGCATCCATCTCAACACCCAACATCAATCACAGAACCGTTCCTTGCGTGGAGCCTCGGGACGGTTGGCACAGTGTCTGGAAAGTGGAAGGAAATTAGGCAGCAGCTTCTTTTATTTATTTTAGTAACCATCCTGGACCCACATGATGATAACAAACAAGGAGTTAAGCAAACATTTTAACATGATTTTAATGTAATTAAACATTCCATTTAACAGCATGTAAAAACTGAGGACTTGCTTTCTGATTCAGACTGTCGCTTGTCCCTGCTGGAGGGGGAGGAGTCTGTCTCTCCCCAGACCCTGGCCCGGACAGGTGGTGCTAGCCTTGCTCTGGGGCGCACAGTAGCTGGCCTGTGACCCAGCCCTGCTGGCACTTCTGAAGCGTCTCGAGAACTTCCTGTGCCTCAGTTTCTTCATTTCAAGATGTGGCGCTGATGTGTGTTACTGTAGAGTCCAGTCCTGCTCCAGTAACCTGTGACTCGGTGCCTGATGATGTCCCTTTGTCGTCTTTAGGACTTTGACCCTGTGTGTGTATTGGGCAGTGAGCACCAAGAAGGGACTACCTCAGTCTCTTTGTTCTAGAACTTTCCGTGTGTCAGTCCAACTGTGCCTGCATCATGGTTCCCGGGGTGGGCTTTTGCATTCAGACTGTCACCCTTTGGTCTCTGAAACCCTTTGCTTGAGATGGGCCTGAGCTGCCAGAAAGGAATTTCTGGTGCATTTGGGTGCTAATGAGCAAGAATGTGAGCTTCTCGCTTGCTTGTGGGCTCTTAAGGCTCTTTCCATCTTGTTGGAACTTCATAACAACTCTGGGAGGCCGCCCGGGCAGGAATTTTTTTGCACTTGGTTTTACTTTGCAGCTGAGTAAACTGGAGCTCACAGCTAACGGGCGGTGGAATCGGGCCTTGACTGTCAGGTGCCTAACTTCGGGCCTGAACATCCATGTGAATATCTGAATTACCCTTCATGCTTTGAAGATTATTTTAGTATGAGAAATGCTGGTATCTGTTGGGGTTCTTACTGAACCTGCTGGAAAATAGAGCTTGACACCGAGGAACGTCGTGCATAATACAGAAGCAAGGATTCCCAAACAACCGAGAAGGAAAACAGGATACGGTTGTGTTACGTCTTTGCGCTCTGGGATCAGTGTCCCGTCCTGGATCAAATCCCAGCTCGCTGTGCGCCAGCCTGTGATGCCGGGCAGCTCCCCTTACCGTCGCTGGGTCTCAGTTTCCATCTGCAGTAGTGACCCGTCTTGTAAGTGGAGATGGTGCCTGACTGAGATAACGTGCGTACAGACACGTAATGATCGTACCCGCTGTTCTCATGACTGAGGACTGAAGGGCCGGTTCGAAGATGCCTGCCGACCTTAGATAGGGGTTCTCTGCTAAGGAGTCTTTTCTATCTCAGGTGGGTCCTCGTGGTCCCTGGTGGCAAGTGTGAGGCCCTGTCAACTTTTTGCCGCCCCATTTCTTCATCTGTAAGATGGAGAGGTTCTTCGTTCACTCAGCGAAATTTTGTTGTTGTTGTTGTTGTTGTTTATTTATTTTTGAGAGAGAGAGACAGAGTGCAAGTGAGGGAGGGGCAGAGAGAGGGGGAGACACAGAATCTGAAGCAGGCTCCCGGCTCTGAGCCTGGTGCGGGGCTCAAACTCGTGAACCACGAGATCGTGACCTGAGCGGAAGTCGGACACTTAACCGACTGAGCCACCCAGGTGCCCCTAAACTTTTTTTTTTTTCTTAATATTTATTTATTTTTGAGAGAGAGAGGGAGAGCGTGAGTGGGGTAGGGGCAACGGGCGGGGAGGGGGGCCAGAGGATCCGAAGCGGGCTCTGTGCTGATAGCAGTGAGCTGAATGTGGGGCTAGAACTCAGAATCCATGAGATCATGAACTGAGCCAAAGTTGGACGCTTAACTGACTGAGCCACCCGGGCGCCCCTTCAGCAAACTTTTATTATGTGATATTTTAGGCCGTGGTGCTGGATGGTCCCAGCCCCCAGCTTCTTCACTCGTAGGGGTGGGACACATGGACAAAAAGTCACAATGGAAAATGGTCAATGTTATAAAAGAGGGGCAAGTCAAGTATGGTTCGAGCTCAGAGGAAGGAAAGGGGCAAGTATTTATGGATGTGCACCCCTCCTTGTCTCATTGGTCAGGCTGCATGAGGGGACCCACCATTGCTCCACAGATGAGAGTCGTTGAAAGATCATGATTTTATGTCTTTTTATTAATGTCCACATACTTCCCCACCTAGAAACTTGCTGGTCCTAAATCTAAGACAAGGCATACAGGGCAAGTGATAAAGTGAGATGAATATAAATGAGACTGTTTTCCACGCGCACTTGACCTAGCACGACCGCACGCAGTCTTCCCAGAGAGCCAAATTTTCGCACGCTGCCCCCTCCGTTCTGTGCCACTCAGCAGGGCCGTGTATCATCAGTCCCATTCCGCACATAAGGAAATGAAGACACGGCCAAGAAAAGACTGTTTTGGACAATTTTTACTCTTCAAAAGCACTTAGACATTGATTGATTTAATAGGGCTCATTTCGTGGAAGAGAAATTAAAATGCAGAAAGTAAATATCTCGCCCCAGATCATCCAGCCCGTAGTTCCAGACTCCTGGCCACCTGTCTCCCCGCTGAGGGTCTAGTGTGGGGATTTCTCTAGAAGGGGCTCCCTCAGACTGCACTTTGTCCACGAGGGAACTCTACTGTGGTTGCTGGTGCCTTCTGTGTGTGAATGGTAGCATGCAGGTCATGCCTGGTAACCTCCTCTGATAGACCTCCTTCTCCATCGTCCTCGCCCCACCCCCGTAACCCAGGAGTGGAAATGTTTAGAACATTTGGTGACCGCCGAGGGCTGTTAAACCCTGGGGACCCACACTTGAGCCGATACTTCCTATGCCCTGCGGGCCAATAGGAGTGACTCCAGCATCATGAAAAACTTGGGTTCATCGAGCCTGCGAGGACCACCCCAACTTGGGGATGGACGCCTTAGTATTAAGCTAATGTGCCACCTCAGCATCTTGAACCCAAAGAGTGGCATATGGGTTGGCTTGTGACTGTCATAAAACCTCACTAAAATCTGTGTTAGGGCCCTTCAGAGAAACAGAAGATTGTTGTATATATTTACAAGAGAGAGGGAGGGAGAGGGGTGGGGAGGAAGAGGGAGGGAGAGAGAGAGAGAAAGAAAAAAAAAGAGATTGATCTTAAGGAATTGGCTCTTGCGAATGTGGCTGCTGTTAAGGCTGAAGTCTGCAGGGTGGGGAGGGGCAGGGAAGACTGCCGGGAAGAGTGGATATTGCAGCCTGGGTCTGAACGCTGTTTCGAGGCAGAATTCCTTCCCAATAAATGCCCTTGGCAGGTTGGGAATTCAGTGTGTGTTATAATACAGCAGGATGACTCCGTGGGTTTGGTTTCCAGCCGGCTAAACTCTTAAGACTCCTGCCGGCCGCCTGGGTGGCTCAGTCGGTTGAGCGTCTGACGTCGGCTCAGGTCATGATCTCACAGTTCGTGGGTTTGAGCCCCGCATCAGGCTCTGTGCTGACAGCTCGGAGCCTGGATCCTGCTTCGGATTCTGTGTCTCCCTCTCTCTCTCTCTGCCCCTCCCCCCCCCTCAAAAATAAATAAACATTCAAAAAAAATTAAAAAAAATAAAAAGACTCCTAGAGAGAAGGTCTCTTTCAGGGCAGACCTAGAAACTCTCGGGTCATTTATATAGCACTCAGGCTGGGAGTTTGAATCCCTGGCCTCAATTTTTTCTTTCTCCACTTTATTTGGACCCACCAGGCAATCGTGTTCTACTCAGTTTGCCAACAATATTCTAAGGAATCAAATCTGTGGTCAACCCAGACTTAGCCTCTTATGATAAGTATAAGGCGTATGCAGTGGTGATATTTTGTGCGTCTGTTTAACAGAGGCATTAGTGCCTTTAAATCAAATCAGATTAGAGAGGCAATTCTAGAAACCCCAGAATCAATTCAGAAAACTTTTGATTCTGTTCCTCAGGAACCACCCTTGGTACCAAAATCTGACAGGGTTATCCATGGACGAGCCCTAGGCTGTTGAGTTCTGGCTTAGGTTCTCTGAGAGGAGAGAGAGAGAGAGAGAGTGAGAGTGAGTCACTGTCCCAGTTGGTTTTATAATGTGCTTTTGTGGCTGTGTTTTGAAATACATCTACATGGTTTTCCATGGTTTCTGCTCTGGATTTGTCCTCTTGCTTCTAGTTAATGGGAAATGACTTAACTGTCAGAGCCAGGAGCTGTCAAACATTTCTAAACCCCAGCCTTGCATTTATTCTTCATGAATGCACTCAGGCCCCAGGCTCGTTGTGAATAAACACCACCCCCAAGGCCTTGCAGTTCCCTGCCATCCTAGAGAGCCTGCCAAAGGCTGGCTCGGGGTCACATCCTGCAGTTCAGACTCTCCCTGGAGAAGAAAGTCATGAAGGTCTAACTGCCGCCAAGAAAGGGTCAGCAGTATATTTAGACGAGTGTGGAAAGGCCCTTTAAGCCTATTTCGTGGCTTATTATTACCATTGGTTATTATTTCTGGCACACAGTTTAGTGGTGTCTGTGGCCTGATGGAGGACCAGAAGCTCATCCATGGCTCCCTCGGGAACAGTCTTTATAAAATGGGAGCGGTACCCTGGGGAGGTACTGGGGGGCCATCAGTCCTGAATGGCAGAGCCCCCCACTTGTGGACCTACCTCTCCCTGGAGGAGGAGGCCTTCTACAGGCTGGTTTAACCCCTGCCCTGCCTTTGGGGGCTAAAGAAAAATCAATGGAAAGCCAGCAAGGACCTCTGATTCCCTTGAAATTTGAACAGGACAAAGCTGAGATGAGCTACAAGACGCCTCCCTCCTTCTCCCTTATCCCCATCTTAGCCTGGCGCTGGCCGAGGAGTCCTGGCTCAGCCTTGGCCTAAGGAGGCAGGTTCGGGTCCGCAGTGGCCTTGAAGCACCGCTCCAGTTCCGGGTTTTTCAGAGGCTGCAGGCTGGGTTCATTCCTTTGCAGGGAGGTGCAAGTTCCCAGGCGCAGAGAGAATGGGACCCACCCCAGTCTGAGTTTCTAGAGTGGGATGAAGGTCACAGTCAAGGGCACTCACACTTGGTGGGATCCAGGAGGTGTTCCAGGAACCAGCTCCTCCTCGTGCTAAAGCTTCCAAAGGGAGGACTGAAGAGCAGGTGCAGGGAGAGGGTGAGCCATAGCAACTCACGAGAGAATCAGGAAAACGTCCGCGCTTAACCAGTGATTTTCAAAGACGGTCTAAGCAGGCTTTTTCTCTGAGCACTTCTGCTCTCTGGAACCTACTCATGACCCAAGCTGGTAACCTTTAGGGTTACAGATCCTTTGTTTTCCTAATGACTTGCTGAGCCCTCCCCTCCTGGCTGGGTCAGAAGAGCCATAATCCCGCTCAGGCAGTTGGGGGGGGTGGGGGCTGATGTGTAAACCAAAAGCCAGGAGCCTCAGGTCCTGTGAGAGCCCAGGGCCCAGCGCTGGTCTGCTCAGCCGCTTGTATTTCATAAGTGGCCCTGGCAGCAGTGAAGGCCTGCTCGTTGTGCAGTGTTTTTCCACTTCGGGATGAGCGGGGACAGTTTGTGCAGCCACCCAGCCAGCTTTGCGTGAGTCGGGAACTCCGGAGCCCTTCCAGGTGATTCTGAGCATTGGCCCTTTTCTGCCTGGGGGCTTCCTGCTGTGTGAGGCTTCCCCCGGGTTCTGGAGCCCTGGATTGGTTTCTCCCGCTTGGGCATGGTTAACTTGATTTCCTCAAATGAGCTGCCTGCCGGTGGCCTCGAACACTGCCTGGCTGGAGAGTGGCTCCTTTGTGAAATTCCTGAGGCTAGAGAGGGCAGCCGGGAGGAGCCGGCTCTAGGGCAGCAGAGAAGGTGTTATGGTATGTCATCAAGAGATAAGTCCTTGGAAGAGGCTGGGGAGAGGCAAGGAGGCACATTCCTGACTGGGAAGTGTTTGGCCTTAGAGAAGAGGGAATCCTTGGCTGACTGCTGTGGGGGGTGGGGTTAGCCCTCCTATGATGGGAGGAGGCAAGGAGAGGCACCTTCCTGGTGGCCCTAAGGCTGGCTGAGGTGAAATCCCAGCCCTGATGCCTTCAACTAAGAAAGCATTACGCCCTTTCATCATTTTGACACACATTTATTGAGTGCCTACTGTGTGTAGACTGACTCCTTTTCTTCAGGAATTCTGCAAGTGGAGAATCAAAAAATTCAAAACTGGATGATCATTGGAAGGGAGGACCAGGTGTGTCGTAGATGATGTCGAGGAAGCGACAAGCTTTAACATGAAGCTGGATAATGAGGGGCCTTAGATGCTTCTGGGAGGAGTTTGTCTCGTTCTTGAAAGCAGAAGGGCTCCTTCGGGGTTTATGGAAGAGGATGGCTTGGGAAGGTTATGCGTAGGGAAGATCACTCTGGAAGGGTCCTGGAGAATGAGCGGAGAGGCAGGGAAGAACGATGGGAAAGCAAAAGTAAACCTGGGAACATTGGGAAAGCAAAAGTAAAACTCTGATCGGGAGGCTCTGTTGGAGTGAGCCAGGGAGAGAGGAAGAAGGCCTGGTGGAAGGGAAGGAACGCGAGGTGGAAAGGGAAGGGTGTATTTACAGTGTTGAAGCACGGGCATTCAGTGGGTTGATGACTCCCGACTTTGTGGCTTGCACCTGAATGGACAGAGAAGAGGACGTGATTTGAGTGAGCATCAGGGAATCGACATTCTTGGACAATGTATGAAGTTGGACCAAGCTTCCGGATACACTGACGTCTGAGTAGCATCACTGTGCAGAGTCCTTTGTTTCTCAGTCTCACCGCGTTGGTGCTGCATCTGGTGGCTCTCAAGGACAGCTGCCTTCAGGCAGTGACTCAGGGATCCAGGCTGTCTCTTGGACCCATCTGGAGGGCTGAATACATGTTCTCAAACGCCTCAGGCCCACTGATACCATGTCTAACTTCCTCTCTCAGTCCAGGAGCCAGAGCTGGACCGTGCAAAGAGAGTTGGGCAATGTTGGGAAGCGGAGAAAGTATTTGATGAGCCGTGAGGTCAAGTTTGAGGTGCCGTGGGTCACCCCAAAGTAAGAGTGTAGACAGCCCTCGGGACTGGGTGCTTGGACGCAGTCTGAGCTGGGGACTGTTAGGAGACGTGGGAATCGGCAGTGTAGGAGGTAAGAGAGTGTGTTGAGGTAGAAGAGCGGGGCCCAGGGGTAGAATCATAGGGAGCGCACGTTAGATTGGTGACTTTGGCAGGTGGACGTATTCAGCCATCCAGGTCTTTGCCTTCGAGAGGGTGAGTAAGGGATGGCGAGCCATTGGCCTGCTGCCAGGCGTTGGTGGTTCCCAGTAGGGTGGTTTCCTTCCCTTGTTGTATCCTACTGAGCTTTGTTTTCCTGTTGGACAGGAACCGTGGTGTATGGCGAGCCCATCACCGCCAGCTTGGGGACTGATGGCTCCCACTACTGGAGCAAGAACTGGGCCAAGGCTGCCGCTTTTGTCACCTCCCCACCCCTGAGCCCTGACCCGACCACTCCGGACTTCCTGAACTCCTTGCTGTCCTGGTGAGTCTTGGTGACATGTTCACACTCCCCCTTCTCAGCCTCTCCTTGGACCAGGCTGACCTGTCAGGGTCCAGCATGGCGGGCAAAAGCAGGCTTGCAAACAGAGAGACCTCTGTTCTCCAGATTCAGATGGCTAAGCAGGAACAGGGGATTATCGCTCTGACGTCGTCCTGCCAGGAAATTCTAGATAAAATCCTGGGCCGTCTTGAAAGCCGACCGGAGGGAATGAACGAGGGATCAAAAGGGTCCCACTGTGGTGCGGCGTGGCCAGAAGCTGAGACACCTCCCAAAAGAGATGTAGTGTGAAGCTTTGGTACCATGTCACTTCTTCCCGAATCTCCTATCTCGTGAGGGGAGGACAGGCTCTTTCGAAATCCGTCAGTGGCCCCGCAAATGAGAAAAACATGTCCAAGGATGTTTTGGGGTATGAGATTCGTTACAAGCCAGCCATGTGTTTTCCTTCCAGTGGAGATCTTCAGGTCACTGGCAGTGCCCACTGCACATTCAACACTGCCCAGAAGGCTGTGGGAAAGGACAACTTCACTCTGATCCCCGAAGGCACCAATGGCACCGAGGAGCGGATGTCTGTCATCTGGGATAAGGCTGTGGTAAGGAGCGGGAGCCTCCCTCGTGGATTAGTGTCCGCTTCCCCCGGCCGCCTCCTCTGAGGGTCCTGGGTCTCCTGGAGGCCTTGACATGGCAGTTGAGAAAATTCTAGAAGCTGGTGCTGGTGTGACAGGAGTTTTTAGGTTTGGGAATCCAAGACCACTCCTTGTGGCCCTTTCCTCCTAAATAATACATATATATTTCTTACCGTTATCGTCTGTGAATCAGTGGAAACTGAAAAAGAAAACCCAGAGACTCTTTAAAATTTGACTTTGGGGCGCCTGGGTGGCTCAGTCAGTGGAGCAACCAATTTCAGCTCAGGTCATGATCTCGCAGTTCACAAGTTTGAGCCCCACATCGGGATCTGTGCTGACAGCTCAGAACCTGGAGCCTGCTTTGGATTCTGTCTCCCTCTCTCTCTCTCAAAAATAAACAAACATTAAAAAAATTAAAAAAAGAAATAATAATAAAATAGGACTTTTTTGATCAGTCAGGAAAAAACTTCCTTAGCAACCCTGTGACCGTCTCAGTCAGTCTTCTACTCTGGGAAATGGACATAATTTCCTTAAAACTGTCTATTAGGGCTCTCTAGGGTTAGCATTTCTGCCCACTCCAGGCTGCCGGCAGGCCTGCTTTGAACATACACCGACCTCTCAGGGGTCTTTGGGCTTTTTCATTTTCAGTGTTTGAAAGCACAACAACAGAACAGGTTTTTCTGTTTCTTAATGATTTGTTTCGAGTATGGACACCATATATCCTTATTCCAAAAAGAATAAGGAAATAAGTAAAAATCCCTTTCAGATAACTGCAATTAAGATTTTGGCAAATGTCTTTCCGGTTTCTGCCAGTGCAAGAGTACCCGTGTGTATCCGATATGTATGTGTGTGAGAGTGTAGGTAACACGGGCATCATATATACTGTTTTGTGGCTTGTTTTAAAACAGTATGTTATGAAAATGTCCTTGCATCCTTAAATATACTTAAAAAAACTTGGTCATTAGTAGCAAAAGATTCCATGTTAATGCTGGACGGTAATTCATTTGTAATTCTTTGAACATTTATATAAGTTTATCCATTTTTGAGAGAGAGAGAGAGAGAGCAGGGGAGGGGCACAGAGGGAGAGAGAGAATCCCAAACAGGCTCCATGCTGTCAACACAGAGACCGATGCATGGCTCAGTCGCCCGAACCGTGAGATCATGACCTGAGCCGAAATCAAGTCGGACGCTTAACTGACTGAGTCACCAGGTGCCCCTATGCTGTTTTTGATTTTTTTTTTTTTTTACTGGGATGAACATCTTGTAAACACCTTCTTAGATAGACCTTTAATGGTGCTTGTGGGAGAAATTTCTAGAAGTGCTATTTCCTGGGCCAAAGGGTGTGTATATCTTTAAGGCTTTTGCTATGTGTCGTCAAAGTTCTTTCCACAAAGATTACACCAATTTGTATGCTGCCAGCCGTGTGTGCCATTTTCTTCTACCAGGTCCCAACTGGTATTGTCATCAAAAAATAGAACTTTGCCCATCTGAGGGGTGAATTTGTTTTACATTTAATCTCTTCAATGACTGATTAAAGTGAAGTTTTTTTTCATGTGCTTCTTGGCCATTTGTATTTTCCTCTCTCTTAATACCTGCTCATTTCCTTGGCTCGTTTTTCTCCTAGCTTTAGAGTGGCTTCCCTAACTCAGAGATAGGCAGTCATTTCCTCTGATCTGCATTGAAAGGGAAGAGGAACTTAAGGGGTAGGGATGAGAAACTGCAGGGCAGGGCATGAGGAAACTGATCAGCACCTACAGCATGACACGGGTGTGGTGCCCCGACCGGGTGCTGGGACCTCTGGGTTGGCTAGACTGCAAGCCTGAGCCTGGACTTGTAGTTTTGAAAAGGACAGTCATTGAGGCCAAATGTTGTTTCCTTTTTTTTTTTTTTAAATGTTTGTTTATTTTGAGAGAGAGAGATTAAGAATCCCAAGTAGACTCCACGCTGTCGGCACAGAGCCTGATGTGGGCCTCGAACTCACGAGCTGTGGGATTATGACCTGAGCTGAGATCGATCAAGAGTTGGACGCTTAACTGACTGAGCCACCCAGGCTCCCCGAAGTGATCCTTCCTGAAGAGGCATTGTAGCCCCTTTAGAATTTTTATTTTTAACTTTTCACTATCAAATAATTATAGATTCAGAGGCAGTTAACAAAGACAGAACAGAGAGATGGGTCCTGTGTGCTCTTCCTCCATTTTTACCAACAAGTGATTATGGCACCTTATCAAAGCCCACACATTGACAGCGACACAGTGTGTGTGTGTGTGTGTGTGTGTGTGTGTGTGTGTGTGTGTGGTTCTGTCATGTTGTCATATGTAGGTTCATGTAACCACCACCCAAAACCAAGACACAGACTTCCCCCATCACCACAAACACCCCCTATGTGTTGCCCTGTGATAGCCACCCTGGCCCCTGGAGGAATCTTCACCTCGTCCCTCATCTGTCTTCCATCTCTGTAACTTTTTTATTTTCAGAATGGGATACAAATAAAATCATATGGCTTGTGGCCTTTTGAGGTTGGTTCTTTCAGCACAATGCCCTTTATGTTCGTCTAAGTTGTGGTGTATATCCAAAGCGTGTTCCTTTTTTTTTTTTTTTTTTTTGTGAAGTCACATTGCTCCCTTCAACTCTGTAACCTGCATTTGGTGTGTGTGCGTGTATGTGCTGTGCTTCTCAGGTCACGGGGAAGATGGACGAGAACCAGTTTGTGGCCGTGACCAGCACCAATGCAGCCAAAGTCTTCAACCTGTACCCCCGGAAAGGCCGCATTGCTGTGGGATCTGATGCTGACCTGGTCATCTGGGATCCCGACAGCGTTAAAACCATCTCTGCCAAGACCCACAACAGTGTAAGTCCTGTTATACTGCATGGACCCAATCTGAATGAATTGTAGTCACAGAAAGACTGAGGGAGGGAGAGTCCCCAGAAAGAACTTGATGTGATAGGAATGAACCGCAAGATATATTACACATTTCCTGGGGTATAGTATAACTTGCAATTTGTTGAGAATAGCCATCTCCTTATCTTTGGTGAGATCAGTGAGACTCTTACTCTTATCACCATTTTGCAGTCCCATGGACTCTTTATAGATGGAGGTCTTTGTCTGTAGACCTCCAAAGCCTCTAAAGTCATGCCAGGACATCAGAAGCTTCTGGAAGTCAGGCACCATCCCATGGGTGCAGTGGTTGGATGCAACACCTCTCGTGGCAGTGCTTACCACGAGGGACCTACGTCAAACATTCAGATTCCACTCTGAGATGCACAGTTTGATTCTTTTAAGCCACTGCTTTTCAGTGTTGTTGGACAGAAACCTAAGTGACAGGTGCTCTTGTCCTAAAGGAATTCATTCACTTTGACTTCTTCCCAAATAGAAGAACTATCTCCAGCAGTATTCTGATCATGATTTTAGGATCTGTAGTTTAGGGTGTCTCTTGCTTCTTGGTCTACACCGCAGAGCTTGAGGATGCCCTGTGTTATTAATTAGACATTAGGTAAGGGACTTCATGTCATGTCTCAGGCTCCTCAGTGGACCTGAAGGGGTTTAGACAAAGTCTCTGACTGTCCTGTGATTTTGCGAGATCAGTGGCATTAGAGCTGTGAGATACCTTCGGTTCTTCATAGAAAAAACTGTGTGTGTGTGTGTGTGTGTGTGTGTGTGTGTGTGTATTAAATATCGAAAGAAAATACACAAAGGGAAAAGAAATGGGCATAGGACACGAGTGTTTTATGTCAGAAACTCTTAGGAATTCATTAAGAAATCTTAATGAATGACAAGCATATTCTACGTAAAAATCAAACTGAAAGCTGGGCACATAGGGAATCTGATTCTAGACGGTCCACCCCACATAGCCTGGGCCAGTAAATACTGACACCTCCCCCAGGTGCCGTGGCAGATCCGGGGTGGGCTTCAGGGGTCTCTCTAGGACAGCTCTGGGCCTTTTGCTGTATCCCAAGCCTCTCCCGTTTGGACAGAGGTGCTTGGGCTGCGGGGCTCACCTCTAGCTTCTGTGGACACCTGTAGGTGCCTGGATGGTGGATGTCTTTTGGGAAGGTTTCTCGGCTCTCAATGTGTAGAGTTGACTTTTTTCCTCCTTCCCCATTGGCGGGCTTAGCTTCCCAGCATAGCCTTATAGCCACACCTACTTGTAACGTAGATCACAACATCTTGGGGGTCCAGAATGGCCTCTGCAGGCAGAGCTTCTGGGGTCCTGCCCAGTGAACCTAGCTATTCTTATTCATGAATGTCACAGTCCCATTTACTTTTCATCCGGCCTTCTCAATGTAGGGGTGGCACCATTACCCCAATTGGGAAGATAAGTAAATGGAGGGTTTGAGAGCGTAAGTGACCAGTCTGACATTACATAGCTATTTTGTGGTAGGGCCAGAATTAGAAGCCAAAATTGTCCAGGGTTCTTCCCTACCAGACTGCATGTACAGCCCCTTGGTCACGCTTCGATGGAGGAAATGCTTCTCCTCCTTGGCGGTCCCTTCTGCAGAGGTGATAGAGGGTGAACTGGACTCGTTATTTAAGCTGCAGATGACCTAGTTAGGGAGTTTGCACTTGGAGCCCTTCACCTGGCAGAAGAGGGGATGTGAAAAATCGAGAAGACAGATTTCTGCCATTCACACATTCGCTTTTCCAGAGCAACAGCACTGGCCTGCCTTTACCTCCAGGCAACCCCACGTAAGAAAAGCGCCTCTTTTCTGCCCTCACCTGATTCAGGGTCCATACTAAGCACATCTGTGCAGCCTTAATCATCCAGGAAAATACAAATGAGAGGCTTTCCCTGTGTAATACAGTGTTTCATACCACTGGGCTAATTAGCTTTAATTTGGAGCATTTAGCTAACTATCATTGAGGGCCCTGTTGCTAAGCCTCTGCTTGGATTTTTCAGGCATCCGGCCAGATGAGTTATTTTAGGGAGCCAGGGTGGATGTGGGTTAAAAATGTCTCTACCTGGTAAACAGCGAAGCCTCCCTGCCTCGTGGTTTGACAGAGGGTAGTTTCTGTATCCCCTAAGCTGTGATCTGAACCATTGGGCTTGTTCATTTTAAGTCACTTAGAGTCAGGGGGCTGGTTCTTCCCATCTTGTGAAAATGAGAGATGGCCGAAAGCCCTTCTAGGCATTTGTGATCAGTCATTTACAGGCAGTTAAACTCAGTGTATGCGTCTCATGATGGCTTTGAAACTGAAGAACTCGCCGTCTTATTGGGAAAGGACAAAAAAAACCAAAAAAAACAAAACAAAACAAAAACAGGCCGTGGAGGAGTGAACATTTCCTAAATGCCTGGTCTGTGCCAAGTAACGTGCTAGATGCTTTTGTTCATTTTATTTCACCGAATCTTGGTGCCAGTGTTGCGAGGCAGGTTTTGTCCCTGGTCGACGAGGAGCTGAATCTCAGGAGTGTAAGGGGCTTGTCCAGAGTCACACAGCTGGTGTGTGGCAGGACTGGGATCCGAACCCAGGGCGGATGGATGGCCCTGTGTCCAGAGCTGTCCCCAGTCTTTCGGTAAGGCAGAAGAGGAGCTTGTTAGAGTGTAGACACTTAGCTGCGGAGTGACCCGGAAGAGGTAGGGCTTAATGCCCTCAGATGGTGACGCACACCCCGTCAGAGGTCAGTTCAGAGACGATAGGATTCTGACAACATGATCTACGCACATAGGTTCCTTGTGTGTGGTCACCGTCACGAAAGCCCTGGGAGAGAGGCAGATGAAGAAACGAGTTCTGAGGCAGGATTCAAGCGACCCTGCTCAGAGTTCCCACACACAGGGCCTGGACTGCACCCAGTCTAAGATGCCTCCGATTTGGAGGGATTCCCTGAGTTTACGTACCGCTGTGAGAGAAAACACGCCAAGACGAGGCGTGTAACACGAGGCTCCTCTGCAGATACACTGTGCTACCGAGGGCTGGCCTGTGCGTCGCCTAGGTTGGGCGAGAGCTGGATCTGCCGTGGAGAAAGGGGGGAGCAGAGAATCTGGCGTGCCTCAACTTTGGCAGGCAAAAGTGTCTGCTGAGAAGATGAGCTGAAGGCTGGTGCTCCGGCAAGCTGGTGGTCCGAGTTCCTGTCGCCGGCGTGGTCTAGGAAAATGTCAGGCTGAGCGCTGAATGTAAAATGGCCCCAGTGGGGTGATCCCCCAGGCCAGGGGGGAAAGCAAGGATCCTGCTGGAAGAGCCCAGTTCCATCGAGGCTGACAGGTTGCACAGCTCTGTTGCTGATACTGATTTCAGGGATGGAAGACAGTCTTAGGCTTGGGGCGCACACTTTGGTCCCGGAATGCATGTGTGGAGCCCCCTCCCCATCCCCTAGGTGTCTCTGCCTTATTTCTTGGGTAGCTTCCACGGGATTCCTTCCACGGGAGTCTCAGAGCAGTGCTGACAGCCCTTCGTTGCAGGGTTTTGTTTTTTTTTTAATATATATATTTTTAAATAAGTATTGGTTTTGAGAGAGAGCGAGAGAGAGAGAGAGAGGCAGAGAGAGAATCCCAAGCAGGCTCCACGCTGTCGGCACAGAGTCGGACATGGGGCTCGAATCCATGAAATGTGAGATCATGACCTGAGCCAAAACCAAGAGAGGGACACTTAAGCCACCGAGCCACCCAGGTGCCCCCTTCCTTGCAGTTTTCAGTCAACACCCCTGCATTTTGACACTGAACGTGAGCTGTTAGGCCAGCCGGGCGCTTCCCCGCACTGCCTAGCCACTGTGCCAAACAGAAATGTTCTCCTGAACTGCAGTATCCTGTGACCGCTCTCCATTCACAGACTGACTCCTTTAGTGCTGATAACCTGGTCCGACTTTTCTAGAAGGCCGGGCTGCTTTTTGAGGTGAGAGCTGCCTGTTGATTCTCTGGCCATGGCCATTTGTACTGATGCACGGGGCAGGCAGGAAGAAGCGCGGGGCATTGTGGATAAGTAGCAGTGGGTGAGCCGAAGCCACGGGATGGGACTGTGACACGTAAGAGTAGTGCCTCCCCTTTTCCGTTGCCTTGTTCTGCAAGAACAAACTCACATGCACGTCAAGTTCCTGCGTATTTTCCAGGACACACGGAGAGGTCACTGCAAAACTTGAAGCTAGAAGGATCGCTGCAAGTTAGCTAGAAATTAGCTAGACTTCAAACATGTTATTGAAGGCATGGCCCGAGTTGCCACGGTCTTTTCGTTCAGGGACCGCAGTGTAACCACATCCCTGACAGATTGGAAAACTGGGAAAGCCGGCTCATGGATGCTCATCTCAAAATGAAATTTGCAACTTGGTCAGAGAAAGCCTTTGGGTTTTAACCTGATTGGGGCTTGAGTCCATGAGGACAGAGCCGCTGCTAATGCAAGGAATCATTTTCTTTACGTTTGTGTAGCATTTGCAAACCTTCACGCTTTTCCATACAGTTTTTCTGTTCCAGCTGTTTTTCCCCCAAAGTTTTGAGAAGTAGGGAAAGATTATTCCATATTCTAGACAGGGAAATCAAGACAGGTTGAGTGCCTGCTGGGGTGGCCAGTCGGGACAGGACTTCGTCTCTGGGCCTTTCTTTTATCTGCGTGATACGGAGCAGGGGGCGCCCCCAGACTGGTTGAACCTCACCAGGACGACAGGCAGTCTGCTAAAGTTTATGCGCTCTCTCTCCCTAGTCTCTTGAGTACAACATCTTTGAAGGCATGGAGTGCCGTGGCTCCCCACTGGTGGTCATCAGCCAGGGGAAGATCGTCCTGGAGGATGGCACCCTTCATGTCACCGAAGGCTCTGGGCGCTACATCCCCCGGAAGCCCTTCCCTGATTTTGTTTACAAGCGTATCAAGGCGAGGAGCAGAGTGAGTAGCTCTGATCTTACGAATTGTTTTTATTATGGGTTAAGTTCGATTCCAAAAGTGCTTACACTTCGAGTTAGAATATCAAGATGGGTGCGGGGGAGGGGATGGTTCAGGGATAAAGGGAAGCATGATGTTTTTATTTCTGGAGTTCGGAATACCAGCGGATGAGTCAGGAATGTCTAAGCCAGCCAGAATCAAGTATGATGTGGTATGTGCTGTGATGAGTAGTGAGGTTCAGAGGAGGCAGCCACTGCTGTGGAGTCATGGGGAAAGTGTCATGGGGAGAGGGCATTTTGAGTTGGGTTTGGAAGGTTAAGTAGGAGTTTGACAAGTCAAAGAAGGGAGACAAGGGAATTGGAATGTCGTGAGCATGGAAAATGTACAGTGTATTCAGGGCATCGTACAGCACCGGTGCTTGGGGACGGTGAGGCGGGGAATGGATGGAGCTGCGAGGGAATTCAAGGGAGGGTGAGATTGAAAAGGAAGTTGGGGGCCAGATCTTAACTAAGAGAGCACATCCTCCTTTACAACATGCTTAGGGGTTCTGCCTTGGGTGTGAGTTAAAGTTCCTGGGGAAAAAATGGTAAGAAACGTTAGTCGGTTTTTGTGGAGTAACCAGCTACGCACGGTCCCCCTTGGGGGAGCTTTGGCCTGGAGCCGTGGGTGCTGGCTCCTCGCTGACCTCTGTCCCTGCCATATGTGCCTGTCAGGGGAGCCCTCCGTCCGCACATCTCACAGGCCCGTCCCGACTGCTGTTCCTTCCCTCTTAGGAGAGGTGCGGGGGAGATGTCCTCTGTGAATGTGGCCCGAATTAACGGGCCCTTGTGTTTTGCAGCTGGCAGAACTGAGAGGGGTTCCCCGCGGCCTGTACGACGGACCCGTGTGCGAGGTGTCCGTGACGCCCAAGACAGTCACCCCAGCCTCCTCGGCCAAGACGTCTCCTGCCAAGCAGCAGGCCCCTCCTGTCCGGAACCTGCACCAGTCTGGATTCAGCTTGTCTGGTACGGTTATGGCGTGTCGGGGCCCTGTTCTGCAGGGCCACATGAGTGGAGCAAGCAAGTCTAGAATCCAGAATGATGTGGGTGAGAGATACTAATATCCCCGGAGGTGTAACTTACATGAAATGGCCAGATGCGTTTCAGGATCTTCACATGAGTTTCTGTCACCTGTGTCCTGACGCATACTCTCCGTGCACATATAACCCAGTGTATTAAGAGGACATTTCTCCAGAGTCTCGTGTCCATCCCGACAGAGGGTGTTGTGGTATTTTGGAACTCGCTTCGCCCCCATGAGTACAGTGTATTCTCGTAGTTCAGCTGGTACCATTCTGGAGTTTGAATCGCTTCACTTTGTAGCCAGATGCAGCCGTGCCTCGGGCCCCTCATCTGGAGAATGGGCGTAAGAGTAGTAGCTGCCTCATGGGGCTGGGGATTAAATGAGTTAATATACATAGTCATTAATATAACAGTCGTTAGTTCGGGGAAAGCGAATGATGTCAGGGAAGGTGAGAGGAAGAGGTCCAGATGTTCAGGAAGTTTCCTACTTGAAACTTCCAGCCCCTTCCTTTGGCCCATGGCTAGAAACCTTCCACCTTTAGCTCCCTGAGCCCCAGATAAGTATTCAGATCTCTATGCTATGGCATGCTAAAGAAACAGTTAATTCGGTAGATTTTTTTTTTTCTTGTCGGGTAGTGCTGGTTTTCAGAGAGTCACCGTGTATGCCATTAAATGGTTTACCAGTTTTCAAAAGTTTAAAAAATAACCAACCTTACTAGTTTTCTCAGAAAGCGAAACGGGCATAATAACATTTCTTTTTTTTTTTTTTTTTTACTTTTATTTATTTTTGAGAGAGAGAGACAGAGCACAAGCGGGGGAGGGGCAGAGAGAGAGGGAGACACAGAACCTGAAGCAGGCTCCAGGCTCTGAGCTGTCAGCACAGAGCCCGGCGCGGGGCTCGAACCCACAGACCGCGAGATCATGACCTGAGCCGAAGTTGGACGCTTAACCGACTGAGCCACCCAGGCGCCCCAATGATGTTTCTATTTTATCTCACCAGGCCATTCCCATCTCAGGAAGCACATTACAGCAGAGGTACATACAGAGTTAGGGGAATAAAAAGCCAGGGAGAAGGCTCTCGAAACCTTCAGAAAAGCCACGCTTAATTTGCCTAATGAGATTAGGGGCAGGATGTAGTCTCAGTCAATCAACAGCTGAAACAGTGTTCTTTTATATGTGGTTTACTGCAAGTAGGGGCCGGGCCCATTTTCTCCTGGGCTGTGCTGTTCGGGCGTGAAGCAGGAACGGTTGGTGGGACTGTTTCTGACCCTGACCACGGCCCCTTGTCCCTGTCTCCTCTCCAGGTGCTCAGATTGATGACAACATTCCCCGCCGCACCACCCAGCGCATTGTGGCTCCCCCTGGTGGCCGTGCCAACATCACCAGCCTGGGCTAGAGGTCCGGCCGCAACTTCCTTGGGGATGGGGATGGGACACCTGAGGACATTCTGAGACTTCTTCCTTCCTTTTTTTTTTTTTTTTTTTTTTTTTTTAAGAGCCTGTGATAGTTACTGTGGGGCAGCCAGTTCATGGGGCTCCCTCTCAGGCCCTGCACTCCGTCCCTCACCCGGAGTCACTGATTTTGCTCACCCACTTCCCCGTACATCTACAAATATCACACCCAAGTCTGCCCACCAACCCCATACACGGAACCGCATCCAACACTCAGACATGTGACACAAAGCGAATCACAACAAGGGCATTTTTCATCTCCAAGCTCTGTTGTATTTGTTCTCATCTTCCTTTTCATTGGGGGGGGGGGGGGGGAAGGAGGGAAGATAAAGTGAATTGCCCAGAGCTGCCTTTTTTTCTTTTTAAATTTTTAAAGTTTTCTTTGTGGGGCTGGGGGAGAGGGTGGGTGGGGGAGGGGGGAGAGCGTTGTTGTCTTTTTTTTTTTTAAATACTAAATTGGGAAGCCTAATTCAATATTAATACAAGGGGTTTGAACTGGACATCCTAATGATGCAATTATGTAACCATCGAGCTCTTCAGGGTGGTTGGCAAACTCCGCATATCCCCCCTGAGAGGCTCCAAAATGTCGACACTGCATTCCATAGTCTTCTGGGTCAACTGTTGATAAAGGCAGGTTTTCTTTTTGGCCTAGCTTTTGCTGCAGATTACATTTTTTTGAGGATTCTCTTCTTCCTTAGCGTCTTTTCTGCTCTCTTTCCCTCTCTGTCTCTCTCTCGTGCTCCCCCTCTGTAGCTTTTTTGCTCATGACTATTTTTACGTCTCTTTCTTTGTGTTTCCTCCAGCCCTTGTCTCTGAGACCATGTTTTTCTCTCCATCCCCCGTCGTCTTTTCAAATGACCAGATCTACTGTTTTGCGGTGGTCATCAGAACCTGCCTAGAAGGGTTTTGTCATTGCAACCATAGTAATGTGCTGTCCTAGTCCATAAACGACTGGTGCTACCCACCCGCCACCACCAGGATATGCGTTTGAGTTCCGGATGCTTCTAGGTGCAGCGAAGGGCTGAGCTACCCCACATTCTCCCCTGGGGGCTCAGAATAGAACCTCAAACAGTAATGAGAGGTTGAAGAAACCTGAGGCTTTAGGATGTAAGTTTTTCCTCCATGCGATGCTAACTAGCTAAAGAAAAAGACACGGCCAAATCTGTAAATCGAGCCCCATGACCCAAGTGAGCAGATCACCCCCAGGCCAGCCACCGGCTCAGACGTGTTGAGCTGCTGGGGGTCTGACCCTGGGACCTGCTGGTTCCCAGCGAAGTATCTTTTGGGATTCCAGAGAACACTGGGGCTTCTCGCTCTGGGGCAAAAAATATTATTTTTTCCTGTTCAGTTCTTCTGGAAGATACCATGCAATACAGTAGTCCCCCCGCTTCTACACAGGGGGGACATTCCCCTGTGTAGACATTCTACACATTCCAAGACCCCCAGTGGATACCTGAAATCGCGAATAGTACTGAGCTTTATATATATATTATGTTTTTCCCCCACATACATGCTTGTGAGAAAGTTTAATTTATAAATTAGGCACAGTAAGAGGTTAACAACAATAACTAATAATAGGATCATTGTAACACTATACTCTAATAAAAGTTATGTGACTGTGGTCTCTGTTTCGGAAAATACCTTATTACACTGTACTCACCCTTCTTGTGATGATGTGAGGAGATGAAGGGACGTGAAGGACGTAGGCCGTGTGACGGAGCGTCAGGCTGCTACTGACCTTTGGACGGGACATCAGAGGATCACCTGCTTCTGGCCTTCGGTTGAGCCCGAATTCCTGACACCTTGAAAAGCAAGCCCACAGATAAGGGGGAGCTACTGTACAGGGAAGCCTACTAAACTCGGATAATCCTGGGGAGATTTGACTTCAAGTGCACCTTCCTTTGCAAGGGGAAGAATCTGTTGAATGAAAGGCTAGCATCCCCGTCAGAGCCCTTGTGGGGAGAAAACCTTACAAGTCAAACGTGCCCCGCCCCCCCCCCCCCCACAGAGTGCGCAGGTGACCTCGTGTCTGCGTCCCTGCCTTTTCTCAGCGACCCTTCCTTCAAGCTGCCTTCGTGCCCATCCCTGTCTTTGCTGTTTTGTGTTGCGTTTCCTTCCCCGATCGCGTTTACAGGTTCTGTTAAGCGACACTCACGTTTGCAGGCTTTGATCAAACCAAATCTGCTTTTGTAAAGCATAACACAAAAAAGGTCGGTCGTTCCCTCATTACGCTGGTGTCCCCACACGTTTTGCCTTTGGGGGTTCTGCTGGGGGGGTATAGTTTCTCGTCGTTGTTTATTTGTTATTTTAAAAGGAAACTGCACTTTGAAAGAATAATTGGTTAACTTAATATATTTGCTTTTTTTTTTTTTTTAATCTCACCTGCACTTAGAGGAAATTTGAACAAGTCGGATTTTTTTTTTTTGTTTTTTTTGTTTTTTTGTTTCCATTCTAAGAAACACTTGCAGCTCTTATAGTATTCGCTTGGGTCTTCCTGTTTTTCCTGTACCAGGTCATGGCGATTTTGGTTATTTTGGTTGTTTTCTTGAAGCCGCTTAAAACCTGAAGATGTCTGCAGGCTGTGGAAGCATGTTTATCTGTTGGCTTGCTTTGTGTGTCTGTTAAATGAATGTCATATGTAAATGCGAAAATAAATGGACAGTGTCTCCGAACTGAAGAACTGCAGTGACTTGATGCTCTAAAACAGTGTAGGACTTAATACATAGATGGTTTTTAATCCTTGAAATTGTGATTGTGACCCATGAGTGGAGGAACTTTCAGTGCTGAAGCCGATAATGTGTGTAGCCAGGAGAGTACCTTTTTTTTTTTTTTTTTTTTGTAACCACTGTCTTAATGGCAAAATAATTATGGTTAAAAAAAAAAAGTCTCGTGTTTATTATTCCTTAAGAACTCTGTGTTATATTACCATGGAACGCCTAATAAAGCAAAATGTGGTTGTTTCAGGGGTGTGTCTGTGTCGAGATGTTCAAGGAGGCAGCTGCTTGGCCCCGCCCTCCAGCAGCCTTCCCTTCCGGAGGCCTTCAGGGGCGTCTTTGGCCTTACTTTGGTGACACTACCAGTTTAGTTGGCTAGACTCCGCCCTAGAGAGGGCACGAGATCCTCCGGAATGAAGTGGCAAATGCAAGTTGGGAAGTCGGAATCTGGGGAGGACCCTAGAGGTGGGTGTGGTGCCCCATGGGCTCTCTTGCCCATGTAGTTGGTTCACCCTGGAAAACCCTCAAGCTGCAAGGAGGCGTGGAAGAGACTAGGGTGCATTGCCTTTGCATCCAAAGCTCAGTCGAAGAGCTTGTAGGAAAGCGGGATGCAAAGTACATGTTCGTCCACTGCAAAGCAGGTGCCAAGAATTGAGCGGGAGGGGGTGGTGGGGAGGGGAGAGTGGGCAGCCTGGCTACTTTCTTCCTACAGTTATCTTGTAACTGGCACTGGTATATTGGTTCTGAAGACACTGAATGAAGAGGGTGTGTGCTCGGGGCTCCTCAGGCCCATCCTGCGAGGACAGGTCTCTTCCTTTCTCTGTTTTCTATCCAGCCCTGTCCAAAGAGGATGCGAGGCGGTTCACAAAAATATATGCACTATACCAAAGCTTGATTAGCCAGAGTGTTTGAAGGAAGGGAAAGTAAGAGGAGGAAAACACCAGATAAGGCCTGAGTGGGGTTACTACCACCCACCCGTCATGAGGTTGTCACCTTGGAAGGGGGAGCTCTGAGTGTTCCGGCAACAAAATGCGAAAAAGAGAAATATGGCCAGAGGATCCTTTAGTCCTTAGAAGAACAACAGAGATTCCCCATCCTCCGCGCTGCTGGCAATCACGGGGACCCCTCTGCCCAGTGTCGCGTGTCCAGGGTTGACCCTTCTAGTGTGTTCACTGTATGTAGTGCCAGAGCATCGAGTCTGCCCAGGATGGGGGGGATGAGAAGGCTCACCCAAATGTTTCTAGGACCTTTGATAAGAACAGACGTCCCAGGCCCATAGTCCATGCTCATGCCTGTGGACACCATGGTTCCTGTGGACACCCAGTGCCTCCCAACCCCTAGCAAACAACCAGCCTAAGGCTGTCCGCACTGGCTGGAGAGGCCCAAGTAGGTTTGGGGAGGAGGCTTGGATCCATATGAGCAGGGAATTGCAGGACAGCTGGAGAGCGGGTGCTCTACGGAGAGCAGGAAAGCAAAGGAAAAATAAAAATATTTTAAAAATTTTTTCGGGGTGCCTGGGTGGCTTGGTCGGTTAAACGTCCGACTTCGGCTCAGGTCATGATCTCACGGTCCGTGAGTTCGAGCCCCGCGTCGGGCTCTGTGCTGACAGATGAGAGCCTGGAGCCTGTTTCAGATTCTGTGTCTCCCTCTCTCTCTGCCCCTCCCCTGTTCATGCTCTGTCTCTCTCTGTCTCAAAAATAAACATTAAAAAAAATTTTTTTTTCAAAGTTTATTTATTTTGAGAGGGAGACAGAGCAGGGGAGTAGCAGAGAGAGAGAATCCCAAGCAGGCTCTGCCCCAGGGGCACAGAGCCGGACGTGGGGCTTGAAACCCACAAACCGTGGGATCATGACCCGAGCCGAAACCAAGAAGCAGATGCTTAGCTGGCTGAGCCACCCAGGTGCCCCACCAAAGACAGATTTTAAAGCATCTAGAAAAAGCAAGTGGAATGCATATCCTTCAGGAAGTGTTTCTGTCCTGTGTTGCCATGAAGTGAAAGTTCTATTTTCTGGCAAGTTTCTATCGCACACGTATTCTGGAAGAAAAAGCAGATCTATTCCTTTCTCCTCAACTGAGACGGGGGTAAGTTTTGATGATGCTACTGGTGAGGTGCGCATCTTCTGGAAAGCTTCTGTGGGCCTTACCCTTTTCTCAAGACAGAGATGATGTCATCTGCTCCACGTAACTCCCGGCTTAGGAACAACTCAGAAAGGACAAGCCATAAATCAGATACGGTGCAGAGCAGAGGATTGCGAAAAAGCAATAGGAAGCTGTTGGAAACGGTGTCGTAAGCGTCTGTCCTGAAATAGAAACAGATTCGCTGATGAAGAGTAATGGCGACAAAGGTCTGCAGTTGAGTGCAGAGATCGTAGATCTAGGACACATCAGAGATGGTGTCAATTGTTAAACAAAACAATCTGTTAGCTAAGGTCACACTGATAGTAAGCTAACATTGACTATCACGGGCCAGGCACTGCTCTAACGACATTTCACGTGTTAGCACCGTTAGCCTTTGCAGCAGCCCAGAAGAAGGCACCATTATTTTGCTGTCATACAGACGATGAGACAGAAGCATAGAGAGTTATAAACAACTTGCTCAGAACTGGGTTTTGGACCCATTCGGTCTGGGGCCAGTGCCCGTGTTCTTCATCACTATTATTTTGCTGTTTCATTGACAAAGTTCCTGCGTAGAAGCGCGTGGGAAAAAGAGAAGGGGGAAGGTCGCGGAGAATCAGACTGCAGGCACTTAGGCAGACTCACGGAGGGAAATCGTGGACAAGTGAGAGATTGGCAAAGAAAGAGCACGATGATCTCACGCAGCCAACCCAGATTTGGAGACATATGGGTCCTATACAGAGCTAGGAGAAAAATGGTTTAGGGAAGGGCACCAAGTGTAAAAGAAAACAATAATAATTTGAGTGCACGGAGTTTTATACAGAAGTGATTTGGTGAAAAATTACAAATCGTGTACACACACAAATGTATCTATGTAATTAATTTTTATACGGATCTCGAAAGGAAAAATAATGCCTTGAAAATACCTTGAGAAGGAGCAAAGGGACCTAGACGCATAAGTGCATTGTTGTTACTTGAAGATATGATGTCAGGAGAGGGCTGGTACAGTGAGGCTGGGGGTGGGCAGGGGCAGTGAGGAGTGTGGCCTCTACTCAGGGCTTGGGGCCTCAAAGGACTAGACATAACGTGAGGGGCTCATGGAAGGAACTCCGGGAGGGTGGAAGACCAAACGCTATAGCACATAAAGCCTTATGGTTCAAATAATGTATTACATCGAGATTATATGATTAATTTTGGCAGCTAAGCTTTGTGCCATAGTTACAAAGTCCTCATCCTGATAAACTTCATCCCACAACACAGAACCATCCGGAAACCTGCTGTGTGGATGGGCACGGGGTGGAGGTCAGAGAGATGTGGCCTGTACACTTCCAGCGATGACCTTGCTGGGGACCGGCAGTTTTCAGCCTTATCTCACAACTGTGGGGACACCAGGGACCCTCCATGGGACCCAAGTGTAGATGCCTCAGGGAAGAAGCAGGCAGGAGGGGAGAATGTATTGCACGCTGTTCACAGCTCTTAAAAGTTAACCCCTCTTCAGAGAAGGCTAGATGAACAGTGGGCTTTACACTGAGGCTTTCCACTTCTGGCGGAATGGACCATTCTTGATTTTTCCTATCACTCCAAACGGGCGCCATTTTTATCCCTCCGCAGTTGAAAAGGCCTCTTGAGTACACAGTAAGCCTATTACAAGCCTGCTTATCTGTGGTGTTGCACTCCCTCTGCTGGAGACAAACATCTTTGATCTTTCTTACCTACTTCAGCATTAGGTGGAAAGCACAGAAGGTAGCCAAAGACAGCCTTGTTTCTCAAGAGAACAAAGAGGAGTGCTAGCTGTCTGCTGGGATGGACTCTGGGTGTCCTGCCTAGATATAGGCAGATAGGCTTCCAGCTGTATCTCCCACTCTCTGACCAGCGTCCCTACCCAACTACACCCATGTTTTGCCATCATAAACCTTCAGCCTCGTGACTTGGTTGTCCTCTGGCTATTAGCCTGCCCCCTAGCAACACACCAGGACCCCATGGCAGACATCTGAACTCTCTCATTAGTTCCCTCAATTTCCTTGGACCCGTGTCCTCAAATCGTACCTATTGAACAAACCCAGCTCTGGGTTCCCAACCACAGCAGCCCTGACTGCCAGCAGCCCCTGCACCACTCTGTCCTGAGCCAGAGCCCCAGCTCCAAAGGACGAGGACAACTGCCTCCAGGTGAAGAATCTCCTGAATGCTGTTTAGTTGCTCCTAGGAGTCCATGCCTCGCGCCAGAGCATGAGGAATGGGAATTCGTGGCCCACCCCCAGCTGCCGGCCCCCAACTCCCGGCCGTGGCTGGATTCTAGGAAGCCTGGGGACCAGTGTGCAACAGGGGACCATCCAGTCTTCCATTCTTTTCTCAGTTGCCACCCAAAAGCGGTCCTGGGCATCTGCCTTCTTCTGTGCTTCTTCCCCTTGACCAAACCTCCACTCCCACTCTACCTATGTGTTTCCTGACCAACAAACTCACTCATATAATTCCATACACTGCCATCTTCACTTAACAGTCTCCCCTACATGTTTGCTTTAAAAGAAAACCTGGTTCCCTCTTCTAAGGACGAAATTTCATCCTTCGTCTTCTCAAGTGGAAGTTTCTCTGTATCTCACTCCCCACAGCGTCCAGCACGGCAGGGGGTTGACGTGTTGCTCAAGCCTCTATACTTCATCCTCTGCCGTTCGGCTCTGCTGCTCTCACACCCCTCTTGCGCCTGTAATCTGCTGACTCAGAGACACTTCTGATTTATTGAAGACTTTGGCGTCAAACCACGGTGCAGCTTTGCTTCCGGCACAGCTCCTGTTGTCGCTAGGAGTCACTTCAACATCCATGGAGATGGCCTGCCCAGAATGGTAGACCTCCAGTCGTGTGGTCCCTTCTCTACCTTAGCTTCCCATTTGCTGGGCCCTTTCGTTTCCCCAAACACTCTATTTGCTGAAATCGCTAGTGTAGACATTTTCTCTCCAACAAATCCTCTGGCCCTTTTGGCTTGCTGTTCAAATACATCCAATGCTCCTGTGCTTTGCCAGCACTAAGTCTCCCTGTCCATCACTGCATCTGTCTTCTTCATCCACCAGCTTCCTCCTGTCTTCCTTCCCTATCCTACTTAGGTTCCATGGTGTATCATTTCATTCTTCCCTGGCCAACATCTTAATTCCTTGACCTTTCTCCTTTCATGGTGTCCTCTTTGTCAAACCACAACCCTAGATGAACCCAACCATCCTTCTCTATAATTGGGGCACGGACCACAGAATTCTGCGAGAGAAGATTGCACAACTAGGCAGGTTGCTCTTCTGAGAAAAGCCTGGTCACTGTCTCCAACTGCACACTGACCTGGGAACAGTTTCCAGGAGTATGTGTGTGTGTGTGTGGGGGGGGGGGAACTCGAACTCACAAGCTGTGAGATCAGGACCTAAGCTGAAGTCAGACGCTTAACTGAGCTACCCAGGCGCCCCCCCCCCTCTTTTGTAATGTTTATTTATTTATTTTGAGAGAGAGAGCATGCGTGAGTGGGGGAGGGACAGAGAGAGAGGGAGAGAGAATCCCCGGCAGGCTCTGAGCTGTCAGTGCAGAGCCCGACACGGGGCTTGAGCCCACAAACCATGAGATCATGACCAGAGCTGAAATGAAGAGCCAAACGCTTAACCGACTGAGCCACCTGGGTGTCCCCCTTAAAAAAATGTTTATTTATCTTTGACATCTCTTTACTAGATGACTAAAACTTTCTGTAGCTACACCCACTCACCCTGTCTTCCTCTCCAGTCCCACATTTTATCTAAGTCAAGCCCCTCTACCTGTGCCAGCTGCCTCCACCTTCTCAGAAAATGGTCTCTATATATTTTTGATCTCTCTTTCTCTCTCTACTGGCTGATTTTATCAACACCAAAACATGTTCAAATATCTTTTTTTTTGTAAAGCCCTCCCCTAACTCTCTACATGTGCCTTCTGATGTCACTCTCTTCTTCCCCCCACCCCCCCTCTTCAGAGCCAATTGTCTTGGCTGTGGTACCTAGATTCACTGGGTCCACTTTTCCACCTCCCATTTACTGCTTAACCTGTTCAGATCCTGAATGGACCACAAAATGACCTCCCTGTTACTAAATTTAAGGGAGATTTTCCATCTTTATCTTAACCTGACCTCTTGGGAGAGCTTGGTGCGACTGACTTCTCCTTTCTTTCTTTAATGCTGGTGTCATTTGCCTTGTTTTCTTTCTATCTCTGCCAGCCATTTCTTCACCACTTGACTCAGCATTTGGAATCCTTCAGGGCTCCATCACATAAAGTCCTTTTATATCACTTTACTCCTCATTCTCTCCCTAGGCAATCTCTTCTTCAACAGCTCACTTTCCATCTATGCGATAACGGCTCTCAAGAGGTTGTGTGATAACGACTTCTCTTCCCAGTCAAATCCGTGTGTCCCACTATTACTCAAATCTTCTTTGTGTAGTTTGTGGTCACCTCAAGCACGTGTAAAAGAATATGGACCTTTTTGTCTTCTTTCTTTCGCAAATCTGCTTTAGCTTCAGTGCTTCATGAAACTGAAAGACACGTTTCAAACCAAAAATCTAGTGGCGATCTTCAATTCCTACTTATCCTTCACCCATCTTACATAAAGTATTTCCAAGGCCTGTTAATTCTACCTCTTCAGTGTCTCTCAAATCTGCAGAACTCCTTTGTCCTTACTTTCAACCACCACCATTATTTATTATTATTATTATTATTATCATTATTATTATTATTCTAGATAACTAAAGAATCTCTTAAGTGGTTCTATTGCATCCATTTGTGTTTGTTTTAACTTTTCTTGACTGAGGTATAGAGACAAAAAATGGTGCAGGTTTTAGGTGTACAATTCCTTGATTTTTCTAGATGTATACCCCCACGCAGCCAATGCTCCATTGAAGAACATTTCTATCACCCAGAAACCTTCCTTAAATGCTTTTCTAGTTAGCCTCCGCCACAATACCCCAGCCCCAGCCTGGGGCAACCAGTCTCCTCCTTTCTAGCACCATAGTTTAGTTTTGCCTGTTCTAGAATTTCATAGACGTCAAATCATAACGTATGTACTCTTTTGTGTCCGGCTTTTTTCCCCCCTCGATAGGAGAAAGCATTCCATCGTATAGAAATATCACAATGTGTCCATTAACCAGTGGGTGGATGTTCGAGTTGTTTCTGGTCTCTGGCTCTTGTGAATAAAGCCGCTGTGCATTTCACACTGACTTTTGTGGACACATGTTTTCATATGTTTAGTAGATACTTAGCAGTGGAGTTTGGGGTCATGATGTAGGTGCATGGTTAATTTCCCAAGAAATTACCCAACTATTTTCCAGAGTGGTTGTACCATCACACTCATATTGTTGGCTCTCTATGAGAATTCCGGTGGTTCTATATCCTCATCAACACTTGAAAAAATCAGACTTTTACATTTGACCATTCTAGAGGTGATATTGAATACTTTTTCTTGTATTTGTTATTCCTGTATTTGTATTTTTTTAAAATTCATGTATTTATATCTGTGTGTGTGTGTGTGTGTGTGTGTGTGTGCGTGTGCGTGTGTAAAATGGCTGTTCACATCGTTTACCCATTTTTTATTAACCTCCTTGGGACTATGTCCTCTTTATATTACTATTCTTCATTTTATCACAGCATCTGTCTCATGAATGTAATCAAAATCGCTCTGAACTTAACTGAGCCTGCTGCCATCGCATTCAAGGGCCAGATGTACATGTTCCTTTGGTTACATTTTAAAGGAGTTGGCAAGACCCAGGCTTAGCTGCTGGAGAAGAGAAAAGGAGAAAGAAGGCTGAGGGGAGTCTACCCAATGTCCTCGGTGTCTTTTCTCATAGTCCTTTTCCCTGATTTCAATTACGTTTTTGACTGGTTCTCCCCAGCCAGGAGCAGCGGCTCACTGAGGAAAGCAGAATGTCTGGGAAAAGGTTGGGATGAAGCTATACAATCAATTGTACAATAAATCCCATCAGGTACAGACCCCGTACTGAGGCTGGCTGGCACATGAGTAGACGTTAACAGGAGCTGCTTGGGTTGCAAAAACTAGTGTCTCCTCCAAGGTCTATGCCGGTTTGAACCTTGTGTTTCTTAGGTTTTCTTTCACTAAATTCTTCACATTACCTAAATGAAATCTCTGCTTCAGCCAGACTACTCTCCTTCTGATTTCCCAGACATGGCTGCCCCCTTCACTTCCTTTGGTCCGTCCCACCCCCATGCCTGGTGTGAACGGGACCTTTTGCAAAATAATGCTTTGGAATGATGCTTGTGGCAGATGGCCCATGGCAGCAAGAACAGCAAGGACTTTTCCCCCTTGTTCTTATACAGGCACTCCTCTCCGAAGCATGTAAAGATCCGGAGCAAATGATACAGCAAACAATGTTCAGTGAGCCTTGCTGGCACAAACACAGGAGGTAGAACAGGATGGAGCTAATGACCCAACGTTAGAAGGTTCTACAATAGTAGAACTGTGGGGGAGAGGTTCCTGGGAGCAAGCCGGGAAAACTGGCACTGATGGAAAGCCTCCCGACAAAACAATAAAGAAACATTGCCACCGGGCTTATGAACCTTTAGCTGACTCAGTCAAGACCGAGTTGTTGCTTGTAACTGACAGACCCTCTAAGACATTGTGTGGCACGGTTGCACACCCTTGCGTATTTCGTGCTTCTCTATTCTTTTGTTTGCCTCAGTAGCTAATGACAATACTAGCAATGATCATAACATCCATCATACCAATCGGAAGTATAATTTGGTGAGCAAAGGAGAATCGTTAGCTTCGTTTTATGGATGAGGAAACCAATACTAAGGGAGGGTAGGAAAGGAGCCCAGCCTCCTATTTCCGGAAACGGCAAAATCTGAAATCTGGGAGCCTCAGCCTGGGCTCTTTGTGCGGAGTCACGAGAGGCGACAGACTAGTGGGTGAACACGTGGGCTCTGCCGCCGGGCTGTGTGGGGGTGCATCCTAACATAGCCATCTCCCAGCTGAGTGAGTGGGCAAGGCATTGAAATTCTGTGTCCGTTTCCTCCTTTGTGGGAGGGGGGATGAAAACAGTGCGTACTTCCTACGGTTGTGGTAAGGCGTGAATGTGTTCGTGCCTGTGAAAACTCACTGGTGCCCACTGAGTGCTCAACAGGTGTTGGTTCTTTCTACCCTCACCGCACTGTCAGCTCTCCCTTCTTTGGCCTCTTACGTTATCAGTACTTGGTACTCAGTACTCAATACTCAGTATTACTTAGTAGATCCTTCTCAATTTTCCCTTGTGTGTAATTATCAGCCCCTGAAGGAGAGAGAGACGTGTTTTATTCAACCCCCACGGCATTTAGCATGGTTTCTTGCACAAATAGATGCTGAATAAATGTCACTTGAATTGTATTGCAAAGCAGACAGCATAGTATTCAAGAACATAGACTCTGGCTATGTTCAGCCAGGATGATCAGCCTGGCTGATCCGGGTTCAGATCCCAGATGTGCCGCTTACTAGCTGTGTGCTCTTGAGCAAGTGACTTGAGCACCCTGTGCCCCAGCTGCCTCAACCGAAGATTAAGGATAATCAGTATTTCCCACCATGGACGTTCACAGTGAGGTTCGAAGAGGTTATTATATGTGAAATGCTGAGGACAACCCAAGGCTCATCATAAGCATTTTTTAAGTGCTGGCTATATCTGCCATTTTCCTGGTGTGCCGGTCTTATCTCTCAAACTACATTGTAGGCTTTTTGGAACAAACGACCTTCAAATTTTAGTGCTAACGCAGCCACTGTTCGTTTTCATCCAAATGTATGCAAATTCCAGCATGGCTGTTCCTGGTCAGAAACATTGGCTCTCCTGTGTGTCTTTCTTCTACTTCTTTTTTTTAAATTAAAAAAAAAAATTTTTTTTAAACATTTATTCATTGTTGAGAGACAGAGAGACAAAGCACGAGTGGGGGACGGGCAGAGAGAGAAGGAGACGCAGAATAGAAGCAGGCTCCAGGCTGTCCGCACAGCGCCCGACGCGGGGCTTGAACTCACAAACCATGAGATCGTGACCTGAGCCGAAGTCTGATGCTTAACCAACTGAGCCACCCAGGCGCCCCGTGTGTGTCTTTCTTCTAAGTGGTGACAGGGTGACCCTGGCTCTTTCAGTTCTCTGAAATCACCATCCTTAGCACATGGCCTTCAGCTTGGGCAGAAGAAGAGAGAGAAGAGGTTTGTAGGTCAGTCCTGGAAAAATGCACATCATTTTTGCTTGCATTCCATTGGCCAGAACTCATCTGATGACTCACCTACCTGCAAGCAGCTTGGGAAATACAGGCTTTCCGTGTGCCAAGGAGGACAGTGCAATAGTTTGCTCAACACAGAGTATCATCTCTGCCACACCAGGGGCGAGATGGCTCCCCAAAGGAAAAGCAGGTGCCAGAAACAGAAGGGGGGGGGGTGGAAAACGCTGTTGATGTCACTACCCTCAGATTAATTACAGATTATTTGCAAGGCCCAGGTATCCGTCTACAATGTGAGGCTCTCGTCACTTGCATTTGAAGAAAAGCAGGAAATGGATTCCAAACCATTGCAGCCATTCGTGCCAGACTGCATGGGTCCTAGCTGCCTCTCAGAGCTCTCTTGGCTGTGGCCTCGGTGCTTGACACAATGGTCCTCAGCGCTGCACCTGGAAGTTCCCCTGCCTCGCTGGGCCTCACTCGGCAGAGAGGATAGGGCAGTGTGGTGTGTGTTACACTCAGCCCCCGCGGTGGACAGTTTGAGGAGAGGCAGACCTCCACCAGACCCAGGTGCCCGGGGGCATGCCCAGTACAACAGCAAATGGGCCGAACGAGGTCCCGTTCTAGAAAAGAAGGCAGACTTGCACAGCAAACAGTTCCGATTAGTGTTGTCACAGCACTATAAGCCACAAGACCCACAAGCAGGAGGATGTAGCTAATTAGGGAATGGGAAAGGTTTCATAAAGAACTAATGAGTCTTAAACAATGAAGCTGGAACAAAGACAAAAATGGAGACGTCTGCTACTGTAGAGCAGTGACTCCTGGGCCCGTTCTGTCATTTTATCTATCCCTCAGGTCCAGTTCATCGCCAAGGTTACTAATCTGATGCTTGAACTTGAGCTTTTTTTTTTTTTTAACTTTATTTATTTATTTCGAGGGAGGCAGAGACAGCGCGAGTGGGGGAGGGGCAGAGGGAGCCGGGGAGAGAGAATCCCAAGCAGGTTCCACGCTGTCAGGGCAGAGCCCGACAAGGGCAAACTCACCAAGCTTCGAGATCATGACCTGAGCCGAAACCAAGAGTCGGACACTTAACTGACTGAGCCACCCAGGTGCCCCTGAACTTGAGCTTCTTATGTAAACTGTTTTAGGACCAAGGTGACCAGATGTCCTGTTTCTCTGGTCCTTCTGTTTATTCTACAAGAAGTTTCTGTCAGGTCTTAGTAACTCGTTTAAAAACCTGACATGGGGCCTCTTATTGAAACGCTATAATTTCCACAAAGGATTACTCCACTGGAATTATTACTGCCCTTCCTCTTCCTCATTGCCACCTGTCCATCTTTTTTTTTTTTTTAACGTTTATTTATTTTTTTTGAGACAGAGAGAGACAGAGCATGAACGGGGGAGGGTCAGAGAGAGGGAGACACAGAATCTGAAACAGGCTCCAGGCTCTGAGCTGTCAGCACAGAGCCAGATGCGGGGCTCGAACTCACGGACCGCGAGATCATGACCTGAGCCGAAGTCGTCCGCTTAACCGACTGAGCCACCCAGGCGCCCCGCCACCTGTCCATCTTTTCCACACCCCACCCTGCCACTCACCTTCCACTCATTCCAGAATAGCATCCTGTCCTTCCAGTCCTTACTCAGAAGAAAGCTTCTTCCCCTGATTGCTTTTAAATGCTTAATTCCAGTGGAGTAATCCTTTGTGGATTACTGGTTTAGCATCCAACTCTTAATCTGAGCTCTGGTCTTGCCCTCAGCGTCGTGAGTTCAAGCCCCGTGTTGGGCTCTGTGCTGGGTGTGAATCCTATTTAAAAAACTGCTTAATTCCACTTTCACATGGGGTCCTGTCTGCTCTTGCCACACCCTTTCCTCCTGGATGACAGGCCTGAGACATGACGGCCTCAGTTGACAAAATATCTGTTGAGGACTTCGGAATGAAGCCTGTGAAGAACTCAGCTCTGGCCGATTGCACAATGTCTCCACTAGGTGGCGGCAGCGCACAAGCTGTGCAAGGGCAAGCCTCTGACCCCTTGAAACCGGAGCCTGGAAAGTGAAGAGAACTCAACCCGGAAGTGAGGGCACAACCGATTCCTAAACAGGCAGCCAGCCCACGATAGCTGGAGGCGTGTTCGGTCTCTGAGGAGAGCGCTGGATGACTCCGAGAGTTTGGAGCGTTATGTGTTAATACAAAGTGACGTGGAGAATTAACAAGAGCCGCTAAAAAAGTTGACTACTAGGGACCAAAGCCTCAAGTCCCCCCGTTAAGTAGGATGGGCTTTCTGTTAGGGGTGGCTTGGTTTTAGCAGTGCTGTCTAGCCAACCAGACGCAACAGGAGTTGGGCTCTTCATTTCCTCTTGTAGCCTGTTTTGTTTTTTTAATATTTTTTAATGTGTATTTATTTCTGAGAGAGGGAGAGAGACAGAGCGTGAGTGGGGGAGGGGCAGAGAGCGAGAGGGAGACACAGAATCCGAAGCAGGCTCCAGGCTCCCAGCCGTCCGCACAGAGCCGGACGTGGGGCTCGGACCCACCAGCCGTGGGATCATGACCTGTTGGATGCTCAACCGCCTGAGCCACCCAGGCGCCCCGTTTTGTAGCCTGTTTTGATTGTTTCATGTTGATGTCCTGTGATGTCTCTCTCTCTCTCTCTCTCTCTTTCTCTCTTCTCTCTCTCTATCAGTACAGGTAAAGTTCCAGTGACTGGTCAAAGTGGTTACCATACTTCATTTTGTTCCTTCCTGTTCCAAGTTCCTGGTCCCATGCCCAGATTTGGCTTTCTTATGCCTGACATACAGGGATATGGATCCACACCTTGTTATTTAGGATAGTCCAGAAAGCATGGTCTTTCCACTCTATAGCCAAGTGTTGGAGAAATGTTCTCTTCACAGTTGTATTGTAAGTGACTCAAGGTGTTATAACAGGGATAGCTGTTATATGATAATATGATTTCATATGAAATACATATATATAAAAATGGGATACATATATATGGATACATATATATATGGGATACATACATATATATGGGATACATATATATATGGGATATATATATATATGGGATACATATACATATATGGGATACATACATATATATATATATGGGATACATATGCATATACGGGATACATATATATATATATGGGATACATATATATATATATGGGATACATACATATATATGGGATACATATATATAGGATACATATATATATATGGGATACATACATATATATGGGATACACATATATATATATATGGGATACATACATATATGGGATACATATATGGGATACATATATATATGGGATACATATATATATGGGATTCATATATATATATATATATGGGATACATACATATAGGATACATATATATATGGGATACATATATATAGGATACATATATATATGGGATACATACATATACATGGGATACATATATATATATGGGATACATATATATATATATGGGATACATATACATATATGGTATACATATATATATGGGATACATATATATATGGGATACATATATATATGGGATACATATATATAGGATACATATATATATGGGATACATACATATATATAGGATACATATATATATATGGGATACATACATATACATGGGATACATATATATATGGGATACATATATATATATATATGGGATACATATACATATATGGTATACATATATATATGGGATACATATATATGGGATACATATATATATGGGATACATATATATATGGGATACATATATATATATATGGGATACATATATATATGGGATACATATATATATATATGGGATACATATATATATATGGTATACATATATATGGGATACATATATATATGGGATACATATATATATATGGGATATATATATATGGAATACATATATATATGAGATACATATATATATGGGATACATATATATATATGGGATACATATATATATATATGGGATACATATATATGTGTGTGTGTATATATATATATATATGGGATAAATAGGGATAGATAATGATAACATTAGCTGCTTATACAAAGGCTTAACTCTCTAAATCAATGGAACATGAACAAGTTAGCATTTTAAAATGAGAATTTAAAACCAATAGTAATGCATGTTAAATGTAAAAAGATATCTAAAAAACATAAAGCACAAAGAAGGCAATACATTTTGGTATGTATATTCTTATATTCCCCCTCCCTCAAATTGCACAGAAATATTTTTTAGTAATGTCGTTTTTATTTTATTATTTATTTATTTATTTATTTATTTAATGTTTCTTTATTTTTGAGAGAGAAAGGGAGAGATCATGAGTTGGGGAGAGGCGGGGGGCAGGGGGGACAGAGGATCTGAAATGGACTCTGTGCTGAGATCAGAGAGCCCAATGAGGGGCTCGAATTCGTGAACTGTGAGATCGTGACCTGAGTCAAAGTAGGATGCTTAAGTGACTGAGTCACCCGGGTGCCCCAGTAATGTCATTTTTAATGGTCAGTTAGTACTCCACTCTAAAAAAGTGTAATGTATTTGGGGGTGGTATACATTGTCAAATAACCTTCAGAGAGTGTTTATCTGAGTGCCCTCACATCCTCATTAACACTGAATATAATAACTTTAAAAATCGTATTTGCCAGTCCGGTAGGCAAGAGAATTCTGTTTTTGTGCTATTTATATTTCTTTGGTAAATGTTTCTTATATTTTTATTAACCATTTGTGCTTATCCTTTGTGAATTGCATATTCATGTCATTTGCCCATTTAAAATTTATAGTGCTTATTTTTTCCCATTGATTTGTATGAAGCCTTTTTGTGCAGATAATTACCCCTTTTCTGTAATGTATTGGCAAATGTTTCCCTAAGTCATCATTTGCTTTAAAAAATATTTAAAAATTCTGTTAGTATTTGAACAGCTTCATTGAGGTATAATCGACATATACTAAGTTACACGTATTTATAGTGTCCAATTTGATGTTTAAACACATGTATGCTTTTATGAAACCATCACCATAATAAAGATAAGGAGCATATGCCCCCATGTTTCATTGTGGCTGTGTAATTCCTCTCCCCCTTCCTTCTCTGCCTTCAATCCCTATTCCCAGGCAACCATTGATCTGCTTTCTGTTGACATCAGCTAATTTGCAAGATCTAGAATTTCATACAAACGGAATCCTATAGGATGTATGATTCATTTTCCCTGGATTCTTTCTTCTCATCTGGCTTCTTTCTCTTAGTATAGTTACTTTTATATTCATCTATGTTGTTGTGTATATCAATAGTTCATTCCCTTTCATTGCTGGATGGTGTTATCTTGCATAGATAAGTTGTTTATCCTCACTTGTTGACAACCATTTGGACTATTTCCTCTCTTTTGTTACTACAATAAAAACTGCGGTGACGGGGACGCCACAGTGGCTCGGTTGGTTAAGTGTCCGGCTTCGGCTCAGGTCATGATCTCGCGGTTTGTGGGTTCGAGCCCCTGCATTGGGCCCTGTGCTGACAGCTCAGAACCTGAAGCCTGCTTCGGATTCTATGTCTCCCTCACTCTCTGCCCCTCCCCCGCTCGCACTCTGTCTCTGTCTTTCTCAAAAATAAATAAACGTTAAAACAAAATTTATTAAAAAAAAAACCAAAACAAAACTGCTGTGACCTTCCAGGTATAGTCTTTGTTGGGGCATAGGCTTCTGTATGTAAATACCTAGGAATGGAAAGGCTAGATCACATGGCATGTTTCACTTAAAAAAAAAAATCGCCAAACTATTCTGCAATTTCCACAGGTAGTGTATGAGAGTTCTAGTGCTTCTTCCCCTAACCGACATGTGGTAGGATCAGTCTTTTTAATATTTAAATTGTATTTCCTCAGTGATGCATAATGTCAAAACATCTTTCCATATGCTTGTTTTCAGTCTGTGTACCTTCTTTGGCACTTCATCGTATCAATTTTTGAGAGTTTAAAAATAAAATTAAGAAAAATTATTCTGCATTCAAATTTTTATCAAAAATGTATCTTGCAACGATTTTCTCCCCGTACTGTGGGATTGTCTTTCCATTCTCCACAGAAATGCCTTTGTACTTCCATTAAAAAGCAGATGTCCATATGCACGTGGACCTATTTCTGGACTTCATACTCTGTGGCATTGTCTTATTTGTGTATCTTGACGCCAGTAATTCACTATCTTGAGAAGTCTCAAAATCAGTGTTTGTCCTCAGAATCTGTTCTCCTTTCTCAAATTTGTTGTGTTTTCATAGGAACTTTAGAATGAGTTTGCCAGTTTTTACAGAAAAAGCCTGATTAGGATTGTGTAGTGGGTCAATATGGGAGAGAATTGACATTTTAACAACCTTGAGCTTTCTAATCCATAAAATGGTATATCTCTCCATTTTTTAAGGCTTTTATAAAATTACTTGCAGCATGTGGGCTTTTATTTTAAATCTATTTTGCCTTTGTAATAGTTTTAGAGATACAGAAAAACTGTGAAGACAGTACAGAGATTTGCCATGCCCCATGGCAGGTTCTCCTAACATTAATATCTTCAGTAAATATGAAACATTTTGTCACACTTAATAAACCAATATTGATGCATTATTAGTAACTAAAGCCCATATTTTACTCATCTTTCCTTAGTTTTTAACCTGATGTGCCTTTTTATAATATGAGATCTCTTCTAGAGAGACAAGTTGTCTTGTCTCTTGAGGCACCTCTTAGCCCTGATAGTTTCGCGGACTTTCCTTGTTTTTGATGATCTTGATAGTTTTGAAGCGTGCTGGTCGGGTTTGAAGCAAGTCCCTCAGGAAGGATTTGTCTGATGCTTTTCTCATGATGAGACTGGGCTTACTGGTTTTGGGAGGATGGCCACAGAGGTAAAGTGTCATTTTCATCACATTTATCACATTTCATCACGTTTATCTCATCACATCACACGAAGGGTATACTCTGTCAGCCTGACTTATCACTGTTGATGTGAATCTCGATCACCTGGTTGAGGCTGTGTTTTTCAGGTTTTTCTACTGTGAAGTTATTTTTTCCTTCTTTACGTACTTTTTGTACTTTAAGTACTTTACGTACTTCTTACGTACTTTTTCCTTCTTTACGTACTCTTTGTAAAAAAGTCGTCACGCGTGTCTCATACTCCTTAAGGAGTGAAGAGTTATATTCCACTTGAGGGCAGAGCATGTGCATTTTTAATGTACAGATCTTTCATTTTTGTCCTATTTTCCTCTCTTTTGTATTTTTGATGCTATTTTAAGTGGGATTGTTTAAAAAGTTTTACTTTGTTGTTAGGGTTTAGATACACAGTTGATCTTTGCATGTGGATCTTGCAATGTTGCTAATCTTGCTTGTGTCAGTAGCTTTTTGTAGATCCCACTGAATTTTTTAAAAAAGAATATTTATTTATTTAGAGAGGGGTGGCAGGGAGAGAGTGAGAGAGAGAATCCCAAGCAGGGTCCACACTCAGTGTGGAACCTGAGATGGGGCTCAATCTCACAACCAGGAGATCATGACCGGAGCAGAAATCAAGACTCAGATGCTTAACTGACAGACACACCCAAGCACCTCAGATCCCATTAAGTTTTCTTTCTAGACAATTAGTTTGTCTGCAAATAAAAATAATTTAATTTCTTTCTTTTCAAACTTCGTGCCTTTATTTCTTTTTCATGCCTTATTACATTGGCTAGAATCTGTAGTTCACTGTTGAATAGAAGCAGAGAGAACAGAAATCTTGATCATGTTCCTGATATTATGAGGAAGACATTTAGTTTTTATGTTAAATATGTCATCTGCAAGATTTTTATAAATATTCTTTATAAGGTTAAGGAAATTCCTTTTTATTCTTTGTTTCCTGAGTTTTTCTTAAAATCAAGAATATATGTTGGATCTTTTTTCAAATGTTTTTTCTTTATTGAGATGACTTTATGCTTTTTAGTTGAAAATTTGTTAATATGATGGATTACACAGATTACATAGATTGATTTTCAAATGTTGAACCAACTTTGCCTTCCTGGGATACACTGCCCCAATGTATTATCTATCCTTCCATTACATTGTTTGATTCAATTTGTTAAACTTTTATTTAGAATTTTTATATCTGTGTTCATGAGAAATACTGACCTGAGTTTTCTTTACTTGCAATGTCTTTGGATTAATAGCCACATGACGTTGGTTTTATCTAATACATTTTGAAGTATTTTCTCCTCAGTCTCTGAAAGAACTTGTGTAGAATTGATATTATTTCTTTCTAAAATGTTTGGTAGGATTTACTATCTGATCCTGACGATGAGCACCCAGTTATCGATGTTGGGGTGTGCATCCAGTCATCACCCAACATCAATTCTCTTCCTGGGCGAATCAACCCCTGTTGCCTATTTCTTAGGGTCTGCTCTGTCTGTTTGATAACGGAGTCACGAGCCTGTCGTCTCTGGAGTGGGATTAGCCCCTGGCATCAGAATCAGAGTTGTGATTTGGTCTCTTGGTAACCATTTCTCTTTCTTGTCTCTTTTTTTTCTCTTCTTTCTTCTTTTCCTTTCTTTTTGCTTTTTAAATATTTTCTACCATATGTAAGTGTATACTCCAGCAACATGAAGCACATTCACATTCTTGCACAACCACCACCCCGATCTGCCTCCGGAACTCCCATCTTCCCAAACTGAACATCCGGACCCATGCAACAACTCCTCACTCTCCCCCCACCCCTGCTGCCTCCCTGCCCTGCCCCGGCCCATTCTATTTTATGTCTCTACTAATCTTACTACTGTGGGGTACCTCATATAAGTGGAATCCTAGAGTATTTGTCCTATTTTGACTGGCTGATTTCACTGAGCATAATGTCTTCAAGGTTTAGCCACATCGTTTAGCACGTGCACAATTTCCTTTTTTTTTTTATGGTTCAGTGATAGTCCGTTGTGTGTATTTGAGCAAAGAAGCGGAGTCTGAAAGTCAGAAGAGCTGAGTCACAAGAATGTAACCCACAAGGAAAGGTTCGGTGCATTCCTGCTCCCTGTGCTCCTGGAGGGAGCCTAAGGCTTGGCTCCTTAATTCTTATGAATGATTACAAATTCAGTGTTTCCCAGTACAATTCTTCCCCACTCCCTTTAAGGAGCTAACCCAAATCGGTTGTTCATAATAGAAGAGTCTTAACTGCTGTGGCCCAGGATGTGTTTCATCCGGGAAATACTCAGAATGATCATCGTTGAGCTAGTCCCATGGCTGAGAGTGGCCAGATTCATATAGATGATTCATACCTGAAGTGGTTCTGTAAATTGAATTCATGGTTCGATACACAAGGGTTTTAAATCAGCCTGAGAGACCACACTGCCATAGGACATTATTCATGAAAAAATATCTTGAGATGCAAAGTCCTATTCATCCTATGATGGCTGGACACTAAACATTTAGAAGTGGTATAAACACTCAGATCCTAACATTGAAGATCTTCGAAAGAATTCTTTCTCTTTAAAAGAATTCTGAGAATCCGAAAAACATTGAGCAAAAGGATTTCAAAAAGATATTTTTGAGAGAAGAAAGACTCCGAAGAGAAAAGAGGCCAACAGAGGACACGAAACTATGCTGAGTGTGTTGGGTTTATTGAACAGGCTGAACTCTGTGGGGTCCAAACGGGAAACGACTTGTATCTCCTCCAGCACTGCCAGCAGACCAGCTCTGCACTGTGCTTCCTGCCCCTTGACAGTGTCTCCTGCGGGGCCTGCAGCATTTAGATTGCTTTCAGTAATAAAAACAAGTCTCATCTGACAGTTGCAAACTAGTTTCACAACGAAAAAGACCAGCCCCAAACTTCACATCCTGCTGTTTTACCATTTGTCCCAATCCCAGGCTGATCTGTGGTTGGGGAGTAGATTAGTTTGCTCGGGCTTCCGTAGCAAAGTGCCACAGGCTGGGTGGTTTCAACAACAGAAATTCGTTTTCTCAAAATTCTGGAGGCTAAGAGGCCTGAGATCAAGATGTCAAGTTTCCTCTGAGCCCTCTCTCCTCGGCTTGCAAGCGGCCGTCCTTTCCCTGGGTCCTCACATGGTCCTCTGTACGTGTCTGTCTTAATCTCCATAGAAGGACACAAATCATTGGATTATGGCCCACTGATCATTTTATGTTTTAACTTAATGAGCCCTTTAAAGACCCTATCTCCAAATACAGTCATGTTCTGGGATGCTGGGGGTTGAACTTCAACATACGAGTTTTGGGGGGGACACAATTCATAACAGGACAAACCTCAAACAGGACCTATGGAAGGAGCATAGTCATTTTTTTCTTCTTTCCCCCATTTCCTTTTGTCTCTCTTGTTTTTAGGATCACGGGGGTAAAAATGGGGTGGGGCAGGAAGGTTTGAGGAAAGGATCAAAAGGCATTTTATTTATTTAAAAAAAATTTTTTTTAACGTTTATTTATTTTTCAGACAGAGAGAGACAGAGCATGAACAGGGGAGGGTCAGAGAGAGAGGGAGACACAGAATCTGAAACAGGCTCCAGGCTCTGAGCTGTCAGCACAGAGCCTGACGCGGGGCTCGAACTCACGGACCGCAAGATCACGACCTGAGCCGAAGTCAGATGCTGAACCGATTGAGCCACCCAGGCGCCCCTCGAAAGGCATTTTAAAATGTAATTGCTATAACTTGCTCTTGGCTAACCCTGGCTTACAATAGTGTCAGGCTTTCTCCAAATTCTGGCTCTTCAGGGGGCTCAGGTGTGGCTTCTTCAGAGACCGGGAGCTGAGGCAGGAGACTGAGATGGGGAGGAAACCCGGCTTCCTGTTAAAGTCTGTACACTTAGTATTTGATCTTTCTTTTTCTTTAGAGAGAGAAAGCGTGAGTGAAAAAGCAGGGCAGGGGCAGAGGGAGAGAGAGCACTGGGCCCAAGGTGGAGCCCAATGCAGAGCTCAGCTCAGAGCTTGATTCCATGACCGTGAGATCATGACCTGAGCCGAAATCAAGAGGCAGTTGCTTAACCGACTGAGCCACCCAGATGCCCCTGGTATATGATTTTGTATTTGCCATAAGTTAAATCTCGTTCTTTATTCTGAAGGTTCATGTACAGGGGGCATGTTAGGATGTCCAATAACCTTTGCCTAAATGTACTAAGAAAGAAAACTGCTAATGGAATTAGCCTTTCCCAGACATACAACCCTCAGTCCAGTGTCCCTATGAGTCCAGACTGGCCCTCCTTCTTTGGACCTTTTACTCACAAGAACACTTAGCACAATAGCACTCAGGCCTGTGACTGGTGACCCCTTCCCAATCTCCCAAATGCCACACAGTTTCTCAGACAACATACGGTTTTCTGCCTGCCACTGTATCTCCCTGTGCCTTGCCTACTGCCCTGGCCTTTGAACCTGCGTTACCTGAATGTCCCGCATCTCACCAGACTGCAGATGTGAAAGAAGCCACTTGAAAACTGACACCCGGGGGCACCTGGGCGACTCAGTTGGTTAAGCGTCTGATTTTGGCTCAGGGCATGATCTTGCAGTCCATGAGTTTGAGCCCCAAGTCGGGCTCTGGGCTGGCAGCTCAGAGCCTGAAGCCTGCTTTGGATTCCGTGTCTCCTTCCCTCTCTCTCTGCCCTTCCCCTGCTCGTGCTCTGTCTCTCAATAATAAATAAAATGTTAAAAAAATAAATAAAAATGAAACCGACACCCAGATCTCGCTAACTCCCTATCTCTGACACGCTGACGCGACACTTCAGCTTCCCCAGATTCTCCCCTAGTTATTTCGGGAGTCCCCAGCGTTCCACCCCCCCCCGTCCTTAAGAACTGGTCTGCCTCTCTGTCTCTGGTGGCGACCCAGGGCCATGCTTGAAACCTGCCCCTGTTTCTGGCACTGCCAGAACAATGCAGGGTCACTGGCTGTCATTTGCATGCCACCTGGTGTCAAAACCGCCCGGTGGAGGGGGGCACGGTGAAGATACAGCTGGACGAATTGTCTTTTTTCCCCACTTTGGGTAGTGGGAATTCATCAATAGACATGTTCTGCCATCTCGGCTGTACGTTGGAATTGCCTGGGAAGCTTTGCGAACACTGATGCCCGGGCCCTGAGATCGGCATTCTGATTGCATCGGTGGAAGGTATAGCCCAGATCTGGGGGGTTTTAGGGACGCCCCAGATTCTCACATGGTTAGGATTGAGACCCACTGTCTTGCTACCATGGTTACGGTTTGCAGACCCGCAGCACGGGTGGTCCCTAGGAGTATGTAGAAATGCAGAATCTCGAGTCTCACCCCCACCCACTGAATCAGAATCTGTGTGCTCCCACGCTCCCAGGATTTGTACACACAAGAATGTTTGAGAAGCATTGGCCTCAGCTACCTCCAAAATTATAAATTAGCTGACAGTGGTCAGATGAGTTCTGCTGAAGTAGCGTATGCGTCCTCTTAATTTTCTTTAATTTGAGAGAGAGAGAGAGAGTGCTTGTGCATGTGGGGGAGGGGCAGAGGGAGAGACAGAGGGAGAATCTCAAGCAGACTCCACGCTCAGGACGGAGCCCAGCTCGGGGCTCAATCCCACGACCCTGGGATCATAACCTGAGCCAAAGTCAAGAGTAAGACGCTCAACCCACTGAGCCACCCAGGTGCTGGTGCATTCTCTTAATCTTAATGTGCTTAATGTGCTTCTAATGTGCTTCTTAAGTTGAAGGCATCACCTGGGTTGCTCCCATCAGGAAGCGTGGCATTCCTGAGGATTCTCTGGGTCCCCTGACTCTGCAAACTTCCAGACTTGCAGTCTGAAATGTTTCCCCTTCCCGCCCCGCCCCACCCCCCATTCATATATCGATGTCCTAACCCCAGAGCCTCAGAATGTGACTGGGGAGATAGGGTCTGTAAAGAGGTGATTAAGTTAAGATGAGGTCATTAGTCATTAATCTAATATGCTTGTGTCCTTGTGAAATGAGAAAGAGGGAGACACACAGGGATGCACACACAGAGGAAGGACCGTGAGGACACAGAAGGCGGCCACCTACAAGCCAAGGAGGGACGCCTCGGCAGAAGGCCAGGCATAGCCGGCACCTTGATCTCGGACGTCCAGCCTCCAGAGCTGTGGGAAAAGAAATGTCTCTTGTTTAATCCACACGGTCTGTGGTGCTTTGTGAAGGCAGCCCGAGCAATGTAACACAGGGCTCCTCAGGGCTTTACAAACTCCGTCCGGCTGCAGAGCTCACTTGCATGCCATCCAACACACTTGATCCCTACAGATCCCTGACAGTCTGTGCCTTGGGCCCGACTGCTCTCTGCTCACAAAGACTTTCAAGAAAACAGCTGCTGGCTTTTCTGATTTTGCTCCGGGATGGATCCGAATCAGCCCCGTGGGACCAGGCGGGAGCAGATTTAATGCTGCCTCCTCTTTCGTCCACGTCTCTCCCCAGGATAGACCCACTCGCAAAGACATCTTCCCTCTTCCTCTAGCCAGTCTGGGAAAACAAGAGCACTGTGTGTGTGTGTGTGTGTGTGTGTGTGTGTGTGCGTGTGTGTGTGAGGTGCTGGCTGCTGTCACTCGGCTCCATTGCTGCCCTTCTGTGTTCTTTTCTATTTTGCAGGGGGCCAGGAGTCCAACAACTGCATTTCTCAGACTCCCCTGCGAGCTGTTTACCGGGGAAGCCCTGTCAGCAGGAGGCACCAGTGGGAGACCAGAAGAGGAGCCTCTCCCTGTGTGTGGCGCTGGAAGCAGCAGCCGCGGCTGGTGATAACGGGTTCCAACAACGTCACTGCGGTCAAAGCAGCGACAGAGTTCCAGAAACCACAGCAGCGGCTCCAGTCCAGGTAGCAGATTCCTGATCTCTGGACGATCCCCATCCTCATCCCATTTTTACCTTCTCCAGTTTGGCCAACACGTTTGTAACCGATTCGCCGCATCGCATCCTGTTTTACTCCGTCCAGAGTGGCTTCTGTTTTCCTGTCTTGATATTGACTGATACAATACGCAAATTGTCCGACACAAACAGACCCTGATCAGGGTGCATGGGGTGGGGGGTGTAGTGAGGAGGGGTCGCTGGCTTCTAAAGCTAATCTCTGTTCTACTCAACCCTGACCACTTTGACCACTTTTATGGCACAAGTGTGACCCTTGTCACCACCAGCCACTCAAGCTGGTTCTTTTTTGTTTTATTAAGAGTTTAAGTAGTCTCCACATCAGGTTGGCCCTTCATGTTTTGAATTTGACCCCCTAGTAACTGTCCCTTGGCTCCACCCCTCAGCCCCACTCTTTGCCCTTTGAAAGCTTGGCTGCCCCCTCTTTGGTGGTGGCCCTTGGTTGCCTCTTGATGCAGGCTTCTTGTGCATATGACGTTCCTGCTCCGACTCCCCCAAGCCAGGCTCCACACACAGTCTGCCCTATTCCCATCCCAGGAAGCAGGCAAAGCTCGTTTAAAAATTCCAAGAGTGTTAGCCTGTGTTCAACCAGAGAAGTAGAACCCATAGTAAAAAGGGTAAAAATACACAGAAGAATAGGGGATCAAGGGATTGTTAGAGGAAGGAGCCCCACGCAATTGAGGGAGCTGGTTAAGTAGTCTCTGTGAGTATGTGGTCTCCATGTCTGATGCTGGAACTTCAAGTCCATAGGACAGGGAATCAGGAAGAGAAGATGGATGTCAAGGACGGGGTAGAAGCCACAGAGGGGACTGGTGCCCCAGAGGATGGTCTGAAACCATGTCAGTTCTTGTTGCCTCTGACCCTGTGGTATGTCTGCAGAAGCTGAGTTGAAGATATGGAGCTGGGAGTACAATGAGCAAATACTCTTAAAGCTCAGAGGGCAGAGAATCAGAAGAGAACTGCATAGAAAGTGCTCTGATGATCGGCAGAAGGTCTGCCTTGAGTTTTTCAGTGGGAAACTGATCAGTGCCAGCATGTGAGGAAATCACCCAATCCTAGTAAAACCACCCAAAAGGATTAGAAGGAGCAATCACTTAGCTCACATAGGATCAGGAATGGTTCCTATTCTCACAAAACAAAGTAAAAAAAAAAACCCTCATAATTCACAGGGCATCCAACAGAATACCCAAAAAAGGTTAGCTTTGCCTCAGTACTGGGGCAAAATCAGCCCCGAACTAATACTGCCTGGTCCTACTTAACCAAACATAAATCTAAGACATGAAAGGGTCAAACTATTCCCAAGTAGTTTAACTGCATTCCAGAACAACGCTCAAGCATATTTTCAGACATTACAAAATGTCTAGTACCAAACAAAGTAATACTCACAATCTCTGACATCCAATAAAAAATGATCAGGCATGCAAAGAAGCAGGAAAATATAACCTATTATGAGGAGAAAAATAGACACTGTGTCAATAGAAAGACATAGAAATGAAACGGATGATAGAATTAGTAGACAAAGGCATTAAAACAAGTATTAGAACCAATTTCTATATGTTCAAGATAAGGGAAAGATGGACTGTGTTAATCAGACATATGGAAGATTATAAAAATTCAAATCAAGGATCTAGAGATGAAAGTTACAGTTTCAGATGAGAAATATACTGGATGGGATTAATAGAAGATTAGACATTTCAGAAGAAAGCATTAGTAAACTTGAAGACATAGCCTTAGAAACTGTCCAGAATGCAACTCAAAGCAGAAGAAAGCTAAAAATAAACAGAGCATCAATGAACTGCGAAGCAATTTCAAACAGCCTAATATATATGTAATCGAAGTTTTCAAAGAAGAAGGGAAGAGGGGGCAGAAAAAAGAAATAATGGCTGAAACGTTTTCGAGTTTGATGAAAAGGATAATTCCACAGATTCAAGAAACTTCACAAATTCCAAGCAGCAGCTGCTCCATCACCACAACAAAAAACCGATATCAAGGCACATTATAATTAAATTGCTTAAAACCAAGGATAAAGAGAAAAATCTTAAAAGCAACCAGAGAAATTTCACTTATAGTCGTAGGACTCAAAGAATTGAAAGTAGAAATTCAAACAGTACTCACACACCTTTGTTTATAGCAGCGTTATTCACAAAAGCTAACAGATGAAAACAACTTAGTTGTTTGACAGATGAATGGATGAGAAATGTGATATGTGCATCCAGGGGAATGTTACTCAATCACAAAAAGAAATGAAATTCTGAGACGTGCTCCAGCATGGGTGAATTTTGAGGACATTAGTGAATAACAATGAGTGAAATCGACCAGACACAAAAGCACAAATATTATATGATTCCACTTATATGAAGTATCGAGAATAAGCAAATACACAGAGACAGAAAGCACAATAGAGGTTATTGGAGGTGTGGGAAAGGGCGGGGATGAAGAGTTTCTGTTTAATGGGTACAGAGTTTCTATTTGGAATGATGAAGAAGTTCTGGGACATGGATAGTGGAGATGATTGCACAAGACCGTGAATATATTTAATGCCACTGAATTTTTACTTAAAAATGGTTAAAATGGTAAATTTTATGTTCTGTAAATTTTATCACAATAAAGACAGAGCACTCAGAGAAGGCAAAACTGTAGAAACATTAAAAAGGTCGGTCATTGCCCGAGGCTCGGAGGCAGGCAGGGAGGGAGGAATGAGTAGATGAACTACAGGAAATTTTTAGGGTGGTAAAACCATTCTTTATGGTACGGTAATGGATATTATGCATCTGTGAAAACCCACAGAACTATACAACGGAAAAAAATAAACCCTTATATAAACTAAGGACTTTAGTTAATGATGTGTCAATATTGGTTTATTAATGGTAACAAATGTACCATACTAAGGCAAGATGTTAAAAATAGAGAAAACTGTATGGGAAGAGGGAAGGTATATGGAAACACTCTATGTTTTCCTCTCAACTTTTATCTAAATTAAACTGTTGTAAAAAGTAAAGTCTACTCATAAAAATAAAAAATAAACAATGAGCAGGCAGAGAAAGAAACGTATACGAAGAAACAATTTAAGAAAGACAGCAGACCTCTCCTAGGAAGCAATGCAACCCAGGGGATAGTGGAGGAAGGCACCACCAGAAAAAACTATCAGCTTGGAATTCTTTACCAAGCTCAATACTGTTCAAAACTGAAGATGAAATAACGGCTTTTTATTTATAAAGAAAATGCTCTCAGAATTTATCACCAGCAGACACACACTGCAAGAAATGTTAAAGGAAATCTTTCAGGCAGAATGAAAATGATGCCAGATGGAAGTGTCGATCACACAAAGTGAACGAAGAAGAAAGGAAACGGGAACTACGTGGATAAATGTGAAGGTATCTGGGTGCTGCCGATTCCTGAGTTTTGGGGGGGCCCTCTGCAATGTTAAACAGGTTGATGCTAATGTTAAACAGCCTTCTTGATGGGTCAGTCCTATTGAGCTTGCTACGTCATTTATGTCTTTAGGCCATTATGACAGACCATTTGCTTTCCTGATTCCAAAATTTTCAATGTTTGTCACCTCTCCCATTGTTTCGGCCATTTCCCCCAGGACTGGTGTGCATATCCCATCTGTTGTGTATCGGAAACAGATGAAATATACATATAACGTTCAAATATTAAAAACAAATAAACAGAGCATCGGTGAGCTATGGGGCAATTCTTCCTTCAAGTTCCATGTCCCTTGGTTAAAGTATATTACCAGTGTGACTTCCCTTCAAATTCATTCTTGTCACTGCTATAAATTTCCCATCAGGTCTGGAAGGGGTTGATGAACCCGTTTTCCATCATAATTCAACTTTGAATCTTATTTAATAAGAATACTCACATTTGTGAGACATACAGGTGTTTTAGACTGAAAATGTGATATCATGAAGTTATTAGAAGCAGTAGGAAGTTGTGTGGGGCACCAGGAAGAAGCCTTTCTGGTTCCGGGACGGTCGGTGCTCAGGAGTTCTGGGTTCTAATTCCAGTTTTCTCAATACTAGCCGTCTGTCTTTGGTTAACTGACATGGCTTATCTGGATCTCACGGTCTTCATCTGTATTTTAATGATGGGGTTGGGTTTGGGGGGATTTAAGCATTTTATTTTTCTCTAAAAACATTTTCTGTGTATTCTGGCACAGTGGAGACAAATCTCATTTTTCTCATTCAGTTATAGAATAAAAACAAACTCTGAGCACTTTGTGGCGTTTCATGGAGTTGCTTATCATTACCATGTGCAAGGAATCTGTTGCCTTCCACCCCAGCATTTTGTGATACTCCACCTGTGACCTGAGATCAGAGAGTAGATATTGGGTATAGTGGTCCAGGCATAAGATTTAGGCATCTTTGAAGAATGGGATCAGCAAAGAGGGCCCTGGATCAGAGCTGCCCAGAAAACAAAAGTTAGGTTAGGCATGGGGGGACACAACAGGGATCCGCTGACTGGTACCAGACCAGAAGGAACAGGGTAAGGCCCTGGTTTATAAGGAGCAGGGGAGTCACACATCCCTATCATGGGATAGTAGTGTGGCCTGATCAGACTAGTTCTGATACAGGGGCATGCTGGCTTACAGTGTGGGGGGGAGGGGGGCAGGAGATACCCTCTAAAGTGTTGACACAAAGATTGTGTCAGTTTCAGAGATAGGACTCTTAGCCATTATGGGACTGATCAAAGTAGGGCTAATAAGAAAGGATTTCTGGAGAAGGTAATTTTGAATCAGGCACCTGACTTCTCAGCATCTTTTAAGATTAAGAAGTTGCATTTATTTAGTGCTGGCCCTGTTCTAAGCACTTTGCATATATTTACCTATTCAGTTACGATGGCGTGATGGTATTTCACACAGTAGGGAACTGAAACATAAAGAGTTAATGTAATTCACCAAAGTTTAGACAGTGGCTTTGCTGCGAGTCAAAGCCAGGCTGTCTTGTCTTTAAATCCCAAGCTTCTAGCCACTATGCTACTTCAATAAAATTAAACAAACTTACTAATCAGTTTTGGAAGACAATATGCTTGACTTTACTAAAGCTACCAAATAGATTCAGTAGAGTTTTATATAATTTTTCGGTAGTTTTCCAGAGACCAAGGCAATATTGTCTTTGTCCACGAGAGGGCGCGTCCAGCATAATCCCCGCGCTCCTGGTTCCAACAGATTGAGTCCCAGCTATTATCTGCTGATGTCAGTGGCCAGCCTCACACAGCTGTCCATCTTTGACAAAATTCAACGGTGTTCAAAGCACACACAAAGGAATTGTTACTTCCAAATGGTGTGCAGATACGAGGGGCACTAAAACCGAAGGAGTTCCGTTTGTGGCTTTCCTCAAGGAGAGGAAACTGGGCAGAGAAGGACATGTAAGTCTAACTCATGGTGGTGTTTCTTGTGTCCTATGAGAGTGGGTTCCAAAATGATAGCCTAAGTCAGCTGTCCTGCAGGCACAAACCAGGCCAGGATGATGGAGCACGCGGGGCAGGCCAGGCAGGGGTTTCCCTGAAGGAGAAAAATGCCAGGACGTGTTTGGGGCTAAGGGCACACTGACCAAGACCTCTCAGTTGCTAATTAATAATATCAACCCTTAAAGCCCATGCAGGGTCTTGGGTAAGGAAGAAGTTTCCTGTGATAAGCCAAAAAGGGAGAGATCTGTTAGGGTTGCTCTGTTCTGTTGGAGATAGTTGAGGAAGCCACAGATGGACTATTCTGTTGGTTTTCTTTTCTTTTCTTTTTTTAAAGTTTTTATTTATGTATTTATTTAGAGAGATAGAGAGCAAGCGGGGAGGAGCAGAGAGAAAGGGAGAGAGAGAATCCCAAGCAGGCTCTGCACTGTCATCGCAGGGCCCGATGTGGGGCTTGAACTCACGAACTGTGAGATCATGACCTGAGTGGAAACCAAGAGTCGGACACTTAGCCAAGTGAGCCACCCAGGCGCCCCTGTTGGCTTTTTCTTCATGTATGTGCATGTATGGGACTTTATCATCACTGGGCAAGTGGTCTGTGAGAAATGTGCTACACTGATATTAGGGAAACACGAAAGTGGGAATTTTCAATACGATAAGCATCACACACACACACACACACACACACACGAGGGTAGCTCAACAAGGACACCTTTTCTGATAATTTTTTATGGCATTGACTAACACTTTATAGGACTGAGTGTATTTTAACTAGAGAAAATGGATAGTAAGGCATCTTAGAAAAACTTGAGGGGCGCCTGGGTGGCTCGGTTGGTTGTGCATCCGACTTCGGCTCAGGACATGATCTCGCAGTTTGTGAGTTCGAGCCCCGCATTGGGCGCTGTGCTGATGCCTGGGAGCCTGGAGCCTGCTTCAGATTCTGTGTCTCCCTCTCTCTCTGCCCCTCCCCCACTTGTGCTCTGTCTCTCTCTGTCTCTCAAAAATGGATAAATGTAAAAAAAATTTTTTTAAATTAAAAAAAAAAAAAAAAGAAAAACTTGAAAATCCCAGTGCATACTTTCAAAAACTCTTGGGATTCCAAGGGAGCTGAAAAGACATGTTCTCCCACCATTTAAAAATAATTTTTAAAATTTTTATTTATTTTTGAGAGAGAGAGAGAGAGAGACAGAGTGCGAAGGGGGGAGGAACAGAGAGAGAGAGAGAGAGGGAGACACAGAATCCGAAGCAGGCTCCAGGCTCTAACATGTCAGCACAGAGCCCGACGTGGGGCTCAAACTCACAAACCGCAAGTTCATGACCTGAGCCGAAGTCAGACGCTCAACCGACTGAGCCACCCAGGCACCTCACCGCCTCTTTTTGATGCTTGAATCTTCTCTGTAGCAACAGCCTCCAAGAGTATTCTGGCTTATGTTTGAACGTCATAGTGGCGGACATACCTTCGAAAGGATCCGCTTCCATTTTGGGTAACTCTGGCCATTAAAAAGTCAAGTCACCTTTCCTCTCTACTCACTGACCTCAGATTTTTAATAATTGCTGCTAGTATTTATTGAATTTGGAGCTGGTTATGCTCTTGTTTACCCCCTTAATGTATCTCTATGGGCGTATCCGTTTACTAAGGCTGCCATAATAAAGTAGCACAGACTGGGTGGCTTAAAAACTTATTTTCTCACAGTTCTGGAGGCTGGAAGTCCAAATGAAGGCCTGGCTGGTTCAGTTTTGGTTTCTGGTTGACAGTTCTCTTCTTAGATTTTAGATGGCTGCCGTCTTGCTTTGTCCTCACATGGCCTTTCCTTAGTGTGTGTGCCGGTGGAGGGGTGGGGGGGGGGGAGAGTGCTGTCTGGCGTCTCTTCTCGGAAGGACACTGATCCTCTGGGATCAGGACCCCACCTTTATGACCTCATTTAACTTTGATGCCTTTTTCAGTGGCCCCATCTCTAAATACCGCCATCTTGGAGGTGGCGGCTTCAACGACTAACTTTGGGTGGTGGGACAAACATTCCAAAACAGTAGAGTCTGTAGCAATGGGGTAAACATTGGTATCCTCACTTCACCGAGAAAGGGTATCTGAGGAACAGCCCTGTCTAGTAACGAAACGTGCATTTTTCTGGCGTAAGGTCAAAGGAGGAGGGGCCATGGTCATGGTAATCGAAGACTCAGTGTATGTGTTTGCTACGGCTGCCCTAACGAACGCGATAGATGGGGTGGCTTAAGGAAGACGTTTATTTTCTCATAGTTCTGGAGAAGAGATAGCCAATACTGAAGGGTCAAGGTTTCTTCTGAGGTTTCCCTCCTTGGCTTACAGATGGCTGTGTTCTCCCTATGTCATCACATGGTCTTCTGCCTGTGTGTGCACTCTTTTTATTAGGACACCAGTCACACCGCGTGAGGGCCCCCACCCTCACGGTCTTCATTTAACCTTAATCACCTCTTTAAAGACCTGATCTACAAGTAGATCACATCCTGAGGGGCTGGAGGTTAGGGATTCAACAGCTGCATTTTGGAGGGGATACGATTCAGCCAGGAACACCCAGGGTGCCGTCCATTCGTCCCAACAGAGGGCGCTAACGCCTGCAATGCCGCTTCCAGGATGCTTCAGGCCAGGACATCAGTCTCCCTTGCAGAATGCTTCCGGAAGCACAGCTCGTTCCTCCTGGGTGTACCGCGGTTTACTGTGTACCCCATCCGTTTCCAAATGTCAGGGCAAGTAAAGGAGAGTGGCACTTTTAATGTAATAAAATGTGCTCTTTTTGAACCCTGGGATTGTTTTCTGTGACCAGGAAACCTTTTTTTTTTTTTCTCTATTAGATAGCATCTCTATGAGTAGTCTATTTGCTTTTTCTCCTAGCACTTGGTTTTTATCCCCTCCCATCTGGAAATTACCAGTGAGTTACATAAATTGGTCTCCCTACCTATCATTACACATAGGAGGAGCTTGTCCTGGTGCACAGGGTACACACTGTCCCCTGAAAGTGTGAAAGGGCACAGAGTTACGAAACCAAATTATACCAGGACTTTAGAAATATTTAGAGGAAGATACAGAAGCACCCATGGGCTCGCCACACCGGAACAGCCATTTTCATCTTGCCTATTGCTTGTGGTTTCTTAGTTGCATGCTTATATACCTTGGTCAGTATCTGCAAGGATCCAGGTGGGAACACAGAAACTAAACTGGCTGTTTTAACTGAGAAAATTTAACATAGAGAACTGGCTACACTGGAGTTGGAGAACTGACTAAGCACACAGGGGAAACTGAGGTAACACACAAACCAGGTGTTGCAGGTAGCATCTCCCACACCTAGGACGGGAGCAAGGGAGGGAAGAGGGTGAGGTCATCAGCAAACAGGAGCTTGGAGGGGGGTCTATGTGGGGCTGGGGCCGTCTTTCAGATAAGCAAAGATGCCAGGACTCCCACCCTCCGCCTCCAATTGGAGACATGAAGCGTCAAGAAGAGTCAGTCATGGCATCGATCTCTGTGTGATATAATTACCTCCCCAATTCAGTTAGACTTCCCCCTGGAATATTCCAAAACTATTGGAAACTCAATAAATTTTGACATGAAATAAAAAAGACGAAAGTGAGAGAGAGGGAAACATTAGTCGAGATGCACTACACACGGCCCAAGAAAGTGAAAATATGCATAAGCCACTGGAGTACTTATTTTCTTTTATTTGTTTATAAGGCTATGGTTAATGTTTAAGACTTCCTTTTCTCAAAGTTACAGGAAAGGCTAGAATGAACTTTGTAGTACTGGGCTTGAGTTGGAGACATCAGTAGGAACTCAGGTTCACCTAACTTCTGTATACAGGTGGGTGGATCCAGAAACAATTACAGATGTGTCTATACACGCGGGGTAGTATGTACGTACATATCACCTAGCTTTGTCCAATGAGAAGGCCTAGAAGCAATGACACCCCCGTAGCAATGAGGACACCCAGTGCCCAGATCTTGATTTCTAAATACTACTCTCTAAAAAAAGGAATCAGAGTTCTACCTAGGGCAGGGAAAACACAAGATGAGCCTGGGGCATCTTGTAGTGCCAGAAAGTAAGGAGACGCTCAAAAAAACAAAAAGATGGGGAGTATGTCAAAGGGACATAGGCATCAACTTGAGTGGCTTTCCTATGGCTACAATGGACCAATCTGAGCTGTAGAATATAAAGTAGCATTAGATTCGAACCCAAAGTGTAAATGAGTCCATACTACGATAAATAAATGATTTAATTAACAAACAAACAAACAAGAGAGCAAGCAAACAGACACAACTGTTCCTTATAGAAGAGTTCCATATAACGTCTGTAGATGGTGTCCTCCTTCCAAGAGGGGAAGATCAATTCTGCCCCACCCTGCTCCTTGAGGTTGGACGGCACTTGGTGACTCACTGTTAACACATACGGTATGGAGAGGGGTAAATGGTGACCTGTGCGGAACCTGGCAAGCACAACCTTAACGAAGGGATGAGGGCTGAGAGACCCCTGATGCCATGTGAATGTCATATACCCCCTGATAGGATGTGACAACAAGAGTGCTTCATCTCCGTGGTATTCTTTCCCAAATCCTGTAACCCCCCTCTAATCATGAGAGAAATGTCAGACCAACTTAACTTGAGGGACATTCTTCAAGATGCCTGACCCATCCATACTCCTCAAAACTGTCGAAGCCATGGAAAACAAGGAAGGGCTAAGTAGCTGTCACAGGCCAGAGGACACTAAGGAGATGTAACAAGTGAATCTAGGAATCATATTATGGACTGGACCCTGGAATAGAAGAAAAAAACATCGATGGAAAGCCACGTTTGGGTTTAGTGACTCGTAATGTACCAATGTTGGTTTCTTGATTTTGCAAATGTAGCACCGTAACGGACGATGATGACATTAGGAGGAACTGGGTGAAAAGCATAGATATTCAGGCACTCTCTGCACTATCTTTTTTATATTCTAATATAAAAATGGATTTTTATACATGAGCTTTCATTGGGTATTCCATGTTCCCCTTTTCCTCAGCTGATTGGGGTTCCTTACCTGTTAGGGTGGCCCAAATCTTTATTCCTAAAGGGTCTGAATCCTCGGTGGTCTTGTCTTTTTTTAGTCATCATAGTTTTTCATTAGCTATCATTGCTGAGCAGGGTAGTACTAAGGAAATTTTGGAGCATCCACTGGAACCACTGGGTCCCAGAAATATCCCCTTCCCTCCAGTATATAGAAGTAACCCAGTCACTTGGAATCAGCACCAATCACTCAAGCTACTTCAGGAGTCTCCTTTTTTGCCATTGGTTCCAAGGTATGAGGACTCCAGTATGGCCCGGTGGCAGTCATCGTGGAACACTGTGTCTATGTCCAGTGGATGCGCTTCTCACAGGAGTGGACGCCTGACGGGTTAGGCACTGGCAGTAGCTAGATTAGCCTTGGTGGAGAGAGACCCAAGTTAACGGGTTTATGCAAAGCCCCCATTATGGGCTAAATGTTTGTCTCCCTCTTCCCCTGCAATTCATATGTTAAAATCTAATCCCCAATGCGATGTCATTTGGAGTCGGGCCTTTGGAAGAATATGATTAAATCATGAGGGTGGAGCCCTTATCAGTGGGACAAGTCCTCTTATAAAAGGAAGCCAGAGAGGTATCTCTCTCTGTACCTTGTGAGGTTACAGCAAGAAGGTCACCATCTGCAACTTGGAAAAGGACCGTCACCACCTGTCAACTGTGCCAGCACTTTGGTCTTGGACTTCCAGCCTCCAGAACCATAAGGAAGAAATGTCTGTTGTTTAAGCCATTCAATCTATGGTATTTTGTTATGGCAGCCGGATCTGACTAAGACCGCCCCTTCCCCAACGCCAGAGACTTGCACACGCGCAGAGAGAGAAAGAACTGGGTTTCTGGGAAACAGGCTGGCTCGCTCTTGCCTAATTAGGAAGAGCCTCCACTGTAGTGAGGCCCTGTATTTAGACATGGGACACCTATGTCGTCACATCCCATGCTTATTCCCAGAGATCCACCCACATACCTCTTTGTCACCAAACAGCCTAGTTACCACCCATCTTCCAGTCCTGTTCCAAGTCCTCGATACCTGCCCAACCATTAGCCACTCCCCATGAGTCAGTATAGACAGTGGCTCTGGCTACTTCTTCATGTATTATGCAAAACCATCCCAAACAAGGGCAGAACCTTCCCCCCCCCCCGCCTCCATCAGTGAGTCTTGAGCAACTCCTCCTCCTGAGCTTGTTCGAGGGGACTGAACAGGAGCAGACGTCCAGGAAGCCTGCGACAGATGTTCAATGCCAGGTACTCATGCATTGCACCATTTCTGCTTGGAAACGTGCACCTCTGATCTTGTGCATCCCCAACGTTGTGATTAAGCGTATCCGATGATTACCAGTTCACGATGGGACGCTCGGGTCCCATTACCACGTGCTATCCCATGGTGAGGTATTCAATCCCTATCAAGTCCAACAGAAAGCCAGGAGCCATTTCCCAAAAGGAAAATAATGATCGGTGGAACAGGACAAGGCTTTGCTCCCAAACCTTAAGGTTCTGCACTTCTGAAGCTTGTCAGAAACTTCACACCACATTGTTAGTTTCCACAGAAACCTTATGCGTCATGGATATGCCGTGTCACAAGGCGCAAATGACAGAACACTCTGTCCTGAGTCTGGGCCTATTGCAGACTCCCTCTTGGCCTCTGGTCTCCACTTAAAACCGGAACTGTGATGGGTCAGAATAGCACATTCAATGTGACATGTTCCCTTTAAAATAAGAAAGGACGTGGGGCAGCTGCTTGGCTCCGTTGGTAGAGCATCTACCTTTCGATCACAGGACGGTGAGTTTGAGCCTCACATTGGGCATGGAGCCTACTTTAAAAAAGTAAAAAACAGGGACATCTGTTCAGCTCAGTCAGTTAAACAGTTAAACTGAAATCTGGTTCTTGATTTCAGCTCAGGTCACTGACTCTGCAGAGCCTGCTTGGGATTCTCTCTCTCTCTCTCTCTCTCTCTCTCTCTCTCTCTGCCCTTCCCCAGCTCTAACTCTCTTTGTCTCTTTCAGAATAAATAAGCTTAAAAAATATTAAAAAAGAATATAAAAATAAAAAGGGACCTGGTAAGCATTACGCCTTTTTCAGAGGCAACAGGGGGAAGGCACCACCTGTTTTCACTTTGGAGAAGATATCCCGACATGCTGCGCTTACCACAGAGCTCATCTCTCTCTCCACCCCTACACCCAACTTGCACGTATCTTCTTACGGGGGCATCGAAGGTACCTGTTACTTCTTAGGCATCTCATCTATTATGCATGATGTCATTGATATAGCAGACTGGTGTGGTATTTGTGGATGTCAAGGCCATTAATATTTCTACCCTCTGGCAAAATTTGAAGGTGCACTGTTGGCTCTGCCAGTGAAAGCAGATTGTTTCTAGGGGTCCTTGGAAGCCGAGGTAGAGACAACCAAGAACCTGCCACCTCAAGTACTGCATGCAAGATGCAATGAGTTGTCCCAATTTGCTCCAGGAAGGTTTTCACATAGGGAGCAGCATCTGTAATAGAAGCCAGCACCTGTTTACATTGACAATAATTGACCCCTCTGAGATCTATCCACCTCCCAAAGGGCCAAACAGATCTATAGAATGAGGGGAGTGGTACGTGTCACCCCTCCTTCCTTCAAGTTCAGTGGTGCTCCGATGTCTGCAAACTCTTCTCAGGATGTTGTATAGCTCTGGGTTTACTGTCCTAGCAGAGAAGGGATGTTTGGAGAACTCCGAGAGCCAATGTGGGGATTCTTCCAGTTGTTGAATGTGTCCGTTTAATTATGCATTAGGAAATGGAGAAATAATGAGAAGGATGATCCTTGGACCTCCTGGGCCCACCGTGGTCACTTGTCAACTCATGATTATAACCTCCCACTTTGATTAGTGGATCATAGAGATGTTTTAGGTTCTTAGGATAAGCGTCCACTCTGAGCTAGCATCTTCTTCTTCTTTTTTTTTTTTTTTTTTTTACATTTTATTTATTTTTGATAGACAGAGAGAGACAGAGCACAACTGGGGGAGGGGCAGAGAGAGAAGGAGACACAGAACCTGAAGCAGGCTCCAGGCTCCCAGCTGTCAGCACAGAGCCCGACGCGGGGCTCGAACTCACAAACCGCAAGATCATGACCTGAGCCGAAGTCAGACGCTTAACCGACTGAGCCACCCAGGTGCCCCTTGAGCTAGCATCTTCTAATCCCGACAAAGCCTGGACATTCTCCTTCCCCACAGTGCACACTCACCATTTACTAGGCTCTCACGTCCTTTGGGAGAGAGCTTGGGGGAGTATGTACTTGTGACCTTGTTGCAGCGTCTTTCCTTAAGATGACCCAGTCCCTCTTTCAATCAAGGGTCTGTGAATTAGGCTGAGGGTAGGAGTAGTTTTTCCATTGTTGTGACTCCAGTTAGATTTCTGACCACCAAATGTGGAGTTTTCCTTTAATGTAGAACAAGAGGGATGTTAGTAGGCTGTCCGTCCCATTCTCTTCCTAGAAATACTGTGATCAGTGAGCCACATTAGATGGGAGACCATGCAGATCAAAAGTTCTGATTTACCATGTCAGACTTGCTGTCCTCACTAATTGTGCCGCCTTGTCTCTGACAGCTAGGTGCTGCCATCAGGCTCTGCTGCTCCGGGATCCCGTCATTCCCCTGAAGCCAATGTCACTCTGGCATCCAGGAGACAGCTACCAGTGAGGTTTGCGGGGGTGTGGGTGGTTTGCTCACCACTGCGGTTCTTGATACCTTAGAGGGGAGGTGTTCCCTGAGTCCTGGTGGGGAACATAGAAGGGGTACGAATAGATGTGCAGGTTGTATATGACAAATCTACTTGAAGGTTCCTATCTCCATAACCCCTTGGATTCCTTCCTCTCTGTTATGCCAGGAAAGTTCTGGAATCCCAACCGCAGCGCATGTAGGCTACTGCTGAGTCCAAGCTTCAGTTGCCCAGCCAAGCAGAGCGTGAGACCCACTTCCAGTAGTAGTAGCGGGCACATGGAACCCTGCATCTTGGGTCGTCTCGCCCATGTCAATACCGTTGGCCCAGTCCTATGCTATGCTCTGTCCCCTTGGTTTAGCATCATTACAATCTGCTTCTACATGAATTACCAGTTTCCTACTGGAATCGACGAGCACGGTCTTGAACTTCGTTTGGAGCCTAAGCTATTTCTTCCAACGTCAGCTTTTGTGTTTGATCCTCTGGAGTGTCCAGAGGAGAGTTTAGATTTTTACTTTTCTTCGCTTAACAGTTGGTCATCAGCTTTCCCCTTGAGTGTCTGCTTATGATTGCTTTTAATGATTGTGTGCTATTCCTTTATATTGAAATATACCTTTCCAACCTATTCGTCTAATTTTGAGAGTTTAGGTTGTTTGCAAAAAATTACTTTTCAAAATATTCTGAAATTGAATATATAATTATTTCATTATATATCCTGAGTCTTGTTTTGCGAAGAAACAATAAAATTACGAGGAAATGATGAAGAAGAAATATTTTATTAAAAAAATTAAGCAAATATCTGGAGAGTTTAGTTCATGCTTAGCTGCCTGACAGGAGAAATGGGTCGATTCAGAACATAATAGAACATCGTAGACCAAAGACATTGAAAGTTGAGGTAGGAAAAAAAAATCCAAGAAATTGTTTTATTATTTTGTATTATTTTTATAATTCATGGATCCATGATTGAAGTGATTCTCAGAATAGTCACTCAGAATGAAAAGCTTGGGGAGTGTCTGTTTTCCAGAACAATGTAAATGATAACTTTTTAACTTCATGGCTTATACTGAGTTACTGAGGGTCGGCATCAAACTGCAGTGTCTGGCCCCAGGCCATACACTGGGGATGGGGCAGTCCCCATCCTTTGTCCTTCTTAATGGCCAGGTCTTCCCAGGTAGAGTTATATTGATGTTTTCCAACTTGATTTAGAACTGCCCACTTTTGAGTAGAAGCCGGAAGCCTCTCAGAAATGAGAGTTTGACTCCTGGATATCTATATTACCTTTCAGTCACACCATTTCCTATTTCTCCAATCCTTAAAAAAAAAAAAAAATTAATGTTTATTTATTTATTCATTTATTTATTATTTATTTTTAAAATGTTTATTTATTTTTGAGAGAGGTAGAATGCGAGCAGGGGAGGGGCAGAGAGAGAGGGAGACACAGAATCCGAAGCAGGCTCCAGGCTCTGAGCTGTCAGCACAGAGCCCCATGTGGGGCTTGAACCCACGAACCACGAGATCATGACCTGAGCTGAAGATGGATGCTTAACCAACTGAGCAGCCCAGGTTGGACTGGGCTTTATGATTGGACTTCTGCCTTTATTTCCCTTCTGAAACTGGAGATTTGCTCCACCTTTCAGCTTAGGCCTTGACTCCCTGCTGATATCTAGGAGCTCCTTTCCTCAGGCCCTTGGTCCAGCTCCTTGGGTGCCCACAATTGCTGACTGGGGCTTTATTGTTCATAGAATCAATGTGTTGCAGCTGACTGTAATCACAATTCTGACTCTTCAAATTGGATTCTCTCTTGTTGGTGCTTGTACAACCATGCCTAATTTCCCTCTACTTTTGATTATTACTTGGTTGCCTTTATTAGTGTAATTAGACAGTTTCATTCACCATGATCCCTGTTTGTAGGAGTACTTAATCTGTTTAGAAAAATAAACTACCAGAGGTGAGGATTTTAAATGGGATCCCCTAGATTATGTGACAAAATAAAAGATGGTGTTTAGCTACCTCTGTACGAGGGTAGATACAATAAACTAAAGGACCCCAGTGATGGTTTTGGGAGTGCATACTGGGTGCAGAGGTTGGGGCACCAACAGTTTTTAATGAAGATTTTAAAGGGGGTGCTATGGGCTGTGTGACATCACACGTCTCTCTATTGTCTCCTTTGTGAGATCTTTAGTAAAGTTCATATTAATTCCAAATGCTTTGTGTGAGTGGATTCCTGGGGTGGGGGTGGGGGGTGCAGATCTAGCATACAGTCAAATCCTAGGCATCCAAAACATGTGGAAGCTTCTGTCTGAACCACAGGGGGCCAGGACCAAGGCTAAGAGCCTGTTACAGCCTCGTGTTCACTGTCTACAAAGTTAGTCCTTGGGAAATAATCCAGGAAGCAGAACACCTTGACTTGAACCCTTGAAATTGCAAGAAGGGAGTGACCCAAGCTCTAGCCCTTGAGTCTCATCTTAGGCAATGACAGAGGTTCAGAAACTCTACCAATATCCCTTCTTGCCAAGGCAGAAGTGCTGTTCAATATCCCAGTGGAGAATACCTTCACTTCTGCCATTGGGAAGCTCACCCTAGCTTGCCCTCACTTGCTCCCTGGAAATGGACTTGGAAGGAGCAAGTGATGCCTTTGTAGTTGATAGAAAGACATACATTTCCGGTTCTTGCATTGTCTTTCCCCAACCGCTCACTGTTCCCCATAATGTTTCTTTCTCACACCATCCTGTCCATTCCCTTTATGGAACATATCACAATGTATAAAAATATATTTGTTCTGAATACCAGTAATCCTGTTTATCCACGGCGGGACCTAGTAGGGACTCATGGAAATTTTGAGGCTACTGGTTAAGAGAAATATCTGAGCTTAAATCTATTCCTTGGCTGAGGTGACAATCTGGGGTATCTTAGTTAATGTTTGTTAGGCTGATGACTAACCAGGTAGCTTTACAGTACTTTCATTTTATTGCCCCAAACATGTTTGCCTTTACTAATTCAATTTCCAGAAGTAGTCTTCCAGGAATCAACTAGAATTAATTCCCTGGTGTTGCCCTGAGAACTGAGTGAACAACCTCTCGCTCCTGTGTGCCCTACCTGGAGGGCGACAGCAAGGTCTGGAGGCTCCTTTGAAGGGTCACCATATTCAAGACTGTTGCGCAAAGAAAATATGCCAATGTTCATTTGAGAAGCAATAAAACTTTAAAAACGATTTTTTTTTTTGAAGGAGACGTGAATGAAACAGCTGGTATGACTTTCTAAAACTTGGAAGAAACTGCAGAGCTTTGAAGCTAGGTCCAAATATTACAGGCCCACACGTGGAAGGTGTTTTGAATGCTGGCCATCCAGGGCTGTTAATGTCTTCCTTGCACCTGCTGTGAGGCTAAAAATCAAAACAAAAAATACCCGTTTGCTCATGGGAAGCAAAATGGCACAGTTCAACTGGAGTAGATCCCTTGAAGTTTAAGAGGAAATAGAAGGCCACAAGTGCCAACGCGTTGACTTCAGTTCTTAGACAATGACAGTAATATTTGCAGTAATATTTCTGTCCAGATTTGTTTCTGCTCTAATGAAGTTCTTTTTTCCCGCTGAAAGCTCACAGCACATGGCATTGCTACCAGTTTGTTACTAGCAATGGATTCTCTGTGGGTAAAGGCAAGAATTCTTTGCAATGTCAAAGAGAACTAAGGCACGGTGCTCTGTTTTAAAAATTTTTTTATTTAATTTATTTTTTAACTTATATCCAAGTTAGTTAGCACAGAGTGCAGCCATGATTTCAGGAGTCGATTCCTTAATGCCCCTTACTCATTTAGTGCCCTCCCCAAACCCTCCAGTAACCCTCTGTTTGTTCTCCATACTTGAGAGTCTCTTCTGTTTTGTCCCCCTCCCTGTTTTTATATTCTTTTTGTTTCCCTTCCCTTATGTTCATCTGTTTTGTCTCTTAAAGTCCTCATATGAGTGAAGTCATACGATATTTGTCTTTCTCTGACTAATTTCACTTAGCATAATACCTTCTAGTTCTCTCCACGTAGTTGCAAATGGCAAGATTTCATTCTTTTTGATTGCCAAGTAATACTCCATTGTGTGTGTGTGTGTGTGTGTGTGTGTGTGTGTGTGTGTATATATACCACATCTTCTTTATCCATTCATCCATCGATGGACATTTGGGCTCTTTCCATACTTTGGCTATTGTTGATAGTGTTGTTATAAACATGGGGGTGCATGTGTCCCTTCGAAACAGCACACCCATAATCCCTTGGATAAATACCTAGTAGTGCAATTGCTGGGTCGTAGGGTAGTTCTATTTTTAATTGTTTGAGGAACCTCCATACTGTTTTCCAGAGTGATTGCACCAGTTTGCATTTCCACCAGCAGTGAAAAGATACCCTCTTTCTCTGCATCCTCGCCAACATCTGTCCTTGCCTGAGTTGTTAATTTTAGCCATTCTGACAGGTGTGAGGTGGTATCTCATTATGGTTTTGATTTGTATTTCCCCGATGATGAGTGATGTTGAGCATTTTTTCATGTGTCTGTTTGCCATCTGGATGTCTTCTTTGGAGAAGTGTCTATTCGTGTCTTTTGCCCATTTCTTCACTGGATTATTTGTTTTTTGGGTGTTGAGTTTGATAAGTTCTCTATAGATTTTGGAAACTAACTCCTTATCTGATATGTCATTTGCAAATATCTTCTCCCATTCTTTTGGTTGCCTTTTAGTCTTGCTGGTTGTTTCCTTCGCTGTAAGGCACTGTGCTCTTACATTAATGCTCGTATTTTGGAAATCTTAGAGCTCCTATTGCAAACCCTGCTTTGTTTATAAGAATCAGAACTTGGTGAGAATCTCATCTCCATTTTTTGGAGATTCAGGGAGAACCAAGTCATACAAGCTCAAGAGCTTAATTTACATCCTGGACAATGAAAACAAAGATTCTAAGCATCTGTTGGAAAGTGATACAGTTAGGAAAATTTAGCTAACTCCATCTCAGCCAATAAGTCATATTATTAGTACAGGTGCACCTACTAGAAACTTGGGCAGTGTTAGTCTGGATTTAAGGCAGTTTCAAGAGACATTTTCAATACTGCAGTAAGATTATTTTTAATTTTCTCTCCAGAAAATTCATATAGTCTTGTGACTTATTTTTGGCAAAATATAAAAATGCAAGAAATTATTGGTGTGGATTCCTTGACATTTCAGGGAGGACTAAGGTTCAGAACTTTGGTTCTAGTCCTCAATAACAATGAGATATTGTTTAGAAGGTTCTTTGAATGCTCACTTTTAGGTGAGATGAATTAGTTTGCTAACTACTATTGTTTTGGTATTAAAAAGGTCAAATACTTAATACTGTGTTGGTTGCTCCCGGACATACTTAGAACTTACAAGTAGAATTTAAATTTCAGTTCTAGCAATGTAGACCAATGTTAGGGAACTTCGGTGAATGCTTACACGAGATAGGAGTGAGTTCGAATTCAAGTTCAAGTTCCAGTGTGTGAATGAACTTCCTTTCATCCGCCAGGAGACTTTGCGTTGCTTTTAGGAAGTATGTTCACCCGGGATACCTGGAATGATTCCTTACAACCGAGGGAAGATCTGAGAAATTCATATTTTGTAAGAAGTGGACCTGGGGGGATCATTTATAAGTGGTAACTGTTGGAGAAGGAAGGTTTGTCTTTGTGCCCTCTCCAACTTGATAAGGCTTGATCAGAATCGAGAGCATAGACTGGGACACATTTGCTCCTAGAGAAATTCCCTGGGTATTGAAAGAGTGTCTGGTGTGAATCTCATCACTTTTCCACGAGAACTGGTTAAAGAGATTCTGGTTTGAGACATTGGTAGCAGTATCAGCAATGTCCTGTGCCAATGCTATATGGCCAGGGTGGACATACAGCCAAGTTTTATGCTCGCCTGTTCGTGTGTCTCACTACTCGCTGCATTTTCATTTCCTAAAAACACACAATACCACTATATTCTTCCTAGCAGATGCAAGGAAGGACTTATCCATGAATTGTGTTTTTCTGGCCTTGGGTAGCATGCACAAAACATCCAAACGCTGCTTTTCCCTTTCTAAGATCAGAATTGAGACACCAGAGAGTGTCTCTCAGGTCTTATTTCTGAGAACTCAATCTAATTGCTATAAGTTCTCTTCCTGTAAACAAATTAGTATCCGGATTGTGAGGTTGACACCAGCTTTAATGAAGCACTCATCAGTTCATTGAAAGCAACTTAACAACAGCTTATACTGAGCACTGACAGAAACCTCCAAAACGTCCAGTACTCAACTACAAATACGAGAGTTTGTGACAGTTCTCTAGAAATGTCAAGGAAGCACACCAGCTACTTGCTTCAAGTTCTAGATTTGAAAGCAAAATAGAGCAGTACCAGAAATCCCTGAACTAAAGAAGGAAAAAGAAATTGAAAGAGTCAATAGAAAGACATTCCTGGCTTTGATAAAAAATAATGGACTTTGATAGACATGTCCAACCATCATTTTCCATGCCTAGGACAAGACATTTAATCACAGGAATGTGGTGGCATAGTGGTCCTGGAAGCTTGAAGGTATCCTTCCCAGTGTCTCCCTCCATGTCAATTTCTCATGATTAATGTTTATTTATTTTTGAGAGAGACAGGGACAGAATGCGAGTGGGCTGGGGGCAGAGAGAGGGAGACACCGTATCCGAAGCAGGCTTCAGGCTCCGAGCTGTCAGCACTGAGCCCGACGCGGGGCTCGAACTCACAGACCATGAGATCATGACCTGAGCCGAAGTCGGACGCTCAACCGAAGGGAATACACTGAGGCGTGCAAGAAACTACACCGCCCTCCATTGTCGCCCCCACGATGAGTAGAATCCTCTAATTGGCCGACTGCTTATGATCAGGCCCCGCCACATGGTGAATTGACATCTTGGGTCTCTGCATATTCTCAGGGAAGCAACAGCAGCTGCCCATTGGGAATTTGCAAACAAGTTTGCAGTTGTGCTCATAGGTCATATCAGATGAAATAAAAAAGAGGAATCCGGCCGCATGAAATCGTCACCAACACGTTTACCTTCGTCTGTCTCTCTTTTTCCTGTTGTGGGTTTTCCTCATTTGAGGAAGGTCTGGTAAACTTTGCTTGTTCTATCTAAGTAGGAGGCAATAAAAAGGCTGATTTGCAGGTGACATGCTAACTAGGTAAGAGGGCAGAGCGTGTCATTATGTAAGTGCCTTTCACATTGTGTCTTTGTTCTTACTTGGCTGATAACAGGGCAGCTCATTCATTTCTTCTTTCTTCTCTTTTCTTTTAAATTTAAATCCAAGCTAGTTAACATACAGTGTAACAATGGCTTCAGGAGTAGCATCTAGTGATTCATCACTTTCATATAACCCCCACTGCTCATCCCAACAAGTGACCTCCTTAGTACCCCTCACCCATTTAGCCCATCCCCCCACCCAACTCCCCTCCAGCAACCCTCAGTTTGTCCTCTGTACCTAAGAGTCTCTTAGGGTTTGCCTCCCTCTTTCTTTTTATCTTTTTATTTTACTTTTCCTTCCCTTTCCCCACGTTCATCTGTTTTATTTCTTAAATTCCATGTATGAGTGAAATCATGATGCTTATCTTTCTCTGACTTGTTTCGCTTAGCATAATACATTCTAGCTCCATCCACATTGTTGCAAATGGCAAGATTTCATTCTTTGTGACAGCTGAGTAATATTCTTGTGTGTGTGTGTGTGTGTGTGTGTGTGTGTGTATACATCTATATCTATATCTATATCTATCTATCTATCTATCTATCTATATACACACACATACTACATCTTCTTTACTCGTTTGTCAGTAGATGGAGATTTGGGCTCCTTCCATAATTTGGCTATTGCTGATAGCGCTGCTATAAACGTTGGGGTGCATGTGCTCCTTTGAATCAGCATTTTGTATCCTTTGTATGCTTATCCTAGTAGTGCAATTGTTGGGTTGTAGGGAAGCTCCATTTTTAATTTTTTGAGGAACCTCCAGAGATGCTGTTATCCAGAGGGGCTGCACCAATTTGCATTCCCACATTTCACTTCTCTTTCTTTCTTTCTTTCTTTCTTCCTTTCTTTCTTTCTTCTTTCTTCTGTCTTCCCTTCCTCCCTTCCTCCCTCCCTCTCTTCTTTCTTTCTCTTTCCTTCCTTCTCTCTCTCTCTCTCTTTCTTTCCCTCATCCCCAAGCTTATGTCTTGCTTTTCCTTTGGTCTTTGCTGGTACTGTGTTGGGGAGGAGTATCTAGTTTTTCTGCTTGCTTGGTGATGGCTGTAGGGTTGGGTGGATGGTGAACTTTGACACACCTAGACCTTCCATTAAGACCTCCCAGCCCTGTCTTCAAGGCAGGCCCCAGGCCTTCCATAGCTGAGTTCAAACGGTGGACGCTCAACTCTGCTTCACGGGCTACTTCCATTTCAGAGATGTATTGAGATCTCCTAGGTGTGGTTCAACTTCCTGAAATTCTCTTCATAAAACTTTAAGGGTTCGGCTGAAAGCTTATGAGGAGCTGGATGTTGCGTTTCAAAAGTCAGGGAAATGGAAGTTTATCATTCTACTGCCTCCGAGTAATCGACCTAAGACTTCAAGGAGTCCAGGCCAGTTCTTCACAGCAAACCTAGTTCTTTCAAGTCAATTAGCACCGCTCAGCATCATACAGGTGAATGAAAAGGTTGGTGGGTAGAGGCCGCCTTCCTATTTTCAGGCATTTGCTTTGTGTCTATTGTTTTCTTGTAGATTGATTCTTTTCTCCTAGACGTGCTGTATCACAAAATTTTATTAAAACAATTTCCAACTAGTACTGAGATGCTTAATAGGCGATGAACTTCTTTACCAGTAGGCAGTCACCAACAGGATTGGAAATTCTAAATCTGAAGTTCTTCGAAGAAAATTAATCGCTGTCATCTGTTTCTTACACTTAAAGGCATTCTTTGAATTAATTGCCATTATTAAGCATTTGGGCCTATAGATTTAGAGATTTAGTGCTTTCTTTTTCTTTTTTGAAAATAAAACTGGGTCTCTGTCCAGGATTCCTTTGAATATGTTAATTAAATATGTGTTGGTCCATTTTGAAAATAAAACTGGGTCTCTGTCCAGGATTCCTTTGAATATGTTAATTAAATATGTGTTGGTCCATGTTGATATGTAAATAAAAATACTTTTCAGTCAAATCATAAGGAATTCTAGATGGCCAAAAACATGTTAAGAAATATCTAAGCTCATTCGTAGTAAAATGCAAATTAACACTAATAATAATGAATCAGTAGAGATTTTATGTAATGGTAATATTTGATGTTGGCAAGGGAACAGACTGCTTGGAGCAAAAACTGGGATGTTTTTGGAGAGAAATTTTGCAATAAATATGAAAAGTCTTAACTATGCATGTGACTTAAGCAACTTTGAGTTTAGGAGCTTATCCAAATCAAAGAATAACTTACATTTGAAAGATATAATTGAAAGAATGTTACCATTCTATTTACTTACCTACTTATCTATTTACCATGCTATTTACTTACCGGCTGCTGGGACTAACCTAAACATCTAAAATAGGAAATTGGTATAATCACTTATCGTATTACATAAATGAAAATCAATATAGGCAAAATCATGTTTTAGATTTAGTTCATTTAGTACTTTAGAAGAATCCTTAGAATATACAGTTAGAAGAAAAGATAAATTCCACGAAAGAATATTGATAACTATGATCCTATTGTTGTTCATTTAATTTTTCAGTTATGTATGCAAAAAAAATCTGAAAGGGTGTGCAAGGCAGGCACAGTCCATTGTCAAAGAGAAAACAAAGTTTTTTTTCTAAAAATTATTAATAGACTTCATTTTTTAGAGTAGTTTAGTTTATTATTTATTTTTATTTATTTTTAATGTTTATTTATTTTTGAGAGACAGAGAAGTGCCAAGTGCGAGCAGGGGTGGAGCAGAGAGACAGGGAGACACAGAATCTGAAGCAGGCTCCATGCTCAAAGCTGTCAGCACAGAGCCTGATGCAGGACTTGAACTCACGTACCATGAGATCATGACCTGAGCTGAAGTCGGACGCTTAGCTGACTGAGCCACCCAGGCACCCCTGGGTAGTTTTAGTTTATAGAAAATGAGCAGAAAACACAGAGAGTTCTTATTTGCCCATTCGCCCCATTCCCCAGTTTCCTTTATTATTAACATTTTGCATTAGTGTGGTATATTTGATGCAGTTAATGAGCCAATTTTGACACATTATCATTAACTAAGTCCTTCAGTGATATCAGGGTTCACTCTTTGCATTTACATTCTGTGAGTTTGGATAAACGTATAATGACATGTATCCACTATTACAGTATCATACAGAACAGTTTTACTGCCCCCTAAATGCTCTGTGCTCCACCCCTCCCTCCCTCCCTCCCTCCCTCTCTCCAAGCTCCTGGCAATCACTGATCTCTTTGCCATCTCCACAGATTTGCCTTTTCTAGAATGTCATATAGTTGGGATCATACAGTGTGTCTTTTAAAATTCACTTCTTTCACCTAGTAATTTAAATTTAACATATTTTAACATGCTTTTTCATGGCTTGATTAATCATTTCTCTTTAGTGCTGAATAATGTTCCATTGTCTGGATGTATCACACATGAATGTATCCATTTATCTACTGAAGGCTGACGTACATCTTGGTTGATTCCAAGTTTTGTCAATTGTGAATAAAGCTACCATAAACATCCATGTGCAGATTGTTGTGTGGACATGTTTTCAGCTCATTTGCGTAAATACTAAGGAGTATGTTTACTGAATTGTATGGTAAGAGTTTAAGTTTTATAAGAGTTTAGTTTTTTAAGAAACTGCAATTGCCACTATTTTCCAAAGTGGCTGTACTATTTTGATTCCCACCAGCAATGAGTAAAAGTTCCTGGTGCTTTACATCTTTGCCACCTTTGGTGTTTTAGTATTTTGGATTTTGGCCATTCTAACAGTGCTGGTGGTACCTCATTGTTTTAATTTGCAATTCCCTAATGACTTATGATGTGGAGCAAACACCTCTTCATATGCTTACTTGCCATCTACATATTTTCTTTGGTGAGATGTCTGTTCCGATCTATTGCCCATTTCTTAATCAGATGCCTATTTTCTTATCATGAAGTCTTTTATTTAATTTTTAAAAATTTTTAGAGAGAATGAGAGAGAGAATAAGCAGGGAGAGGGGCAGAGGAAGAGAGAATTTTAAGTAGGCTCCACACTCAGCACAGAGCCCAATGTGGGGTTCAACCTGGGATCATGAGCTGAGCCAAAATCAACAGTTGGATGCTCAACTAACTGAGCTTCCTAGGTGCCCCTCATCATAGAGTTTTAAGATTTCTTTGTATATTTTGGATACAAAATGTTTATCAGATATGTGTTTTACAGACATTTTCTCCCAGTCAGTGGCTTGTCATTTCATCCTCTGAACAATGTCTTTTGCAAAGTAAAAGTTTTAAATTTTAATGAAGTCCAATTTATTTTTCTTTCATGAGTTGTGCTCTTGATATACTTAAAAAGTCATCACCATTATATATGATGGCATATTATTTAGCCATAAAAAATAATGAAATCTTGCTATTAGCCACAACATAGATGGATGTAGAGGATATAATGCTAATCGAAATCAGTCAGTCAGAGAAAGACCAAATACCATATGATATCACTCATATGTGGAATTTAAAAAACAAAACAAATGAACAACAACAACAAAAAGAGACAAACCAAGAAATAGACTCTTACCTATAGAGGACAAAATGATGGTTGCCAATTGGGGGATGGAGGGGGGAATGGGTGAAACAGGTGAAGGGAATTAAGGGTACACTTAACATGATGAGCATTGAGTAATGTATAGAATTGTTGAATCACTACATATTGTACACCTGAAACTAATATAACACTGCATGTTAATTGTTACTTTAATTAAAAAAAATCAATGACATAAATAAATAAATAAATAAATAAATAAATAAATAAAATCAGTCATCGCCAATTCAAGGTCACTTAGGATTTCTGTGTTATCATCTAGGAGTTTGATAGTTTTCAATTTTACGTTTACTTCTATAGTTCATTTTGAATTAATTTTGTGAAAAGTTTAAGGACTGTTGAGATTTTTTGTTTTGCATGTGGATGTATAGTTGTTTCAGCACCATTTATTGAAAAGCCTATTTTATTTCCCACTGAATTACTTTTACTCTTTTGTCGAAGGTCAGTTGACTATAATTTGTGTGGAACTATTTCTGGGCTCTCTATTCTGTTCCACTGATCAATTTGTCTATTCCTTCACCAATACTACATAGTCTCGGTTACTGTAGCTTTTTAGTAAATCTTAAAATTGGGTAGCGTTAGTCCTATGACTTTGTTCTTCTTCAATATTGTGTTGATTGTTTTGTGTCTTTCTCCTTTTCCTATAAACTTAAAGAATTAGCTCATCAATATTCACAAAATAACTTGCTGAATTTTGATTGAGACTGCATTGAATATATAGATCAAGCTGGGAAGAACTGACCTCTTGACCATCTTGAGTCTTCCTATCCATGAACATAGGATATTCCTTCATTTATTTACTTTTTCTTTAGTTCTTCTGTGATTTCTTTCATCAGAGTTTTGTAGTTTCTTCATATAGATCTTATACTTTTTTTTTAGATTTATATTTAGTATTTCACTTTTTCAGTGCGAGTGAAAATGCTGTTGTGTTTTTATTTTTAAATTCCAATTATTTGTTGCTGGTCACGAATTATTTCTAACATCACAGCCATACAGGAGGATGGTACAGGGCACCTTTTCTCTTATCTATTGAGTTGTGGCCAAGTAGAAGTATTTCCTGGCAGGTAAGTTAAAAACATGTGCCGAAGTTTTATTCTAGAGGTTCACTTTTTAATATATTCTAGAGATTCACTTTTGGAAGACACATTTAAAGGCAAATAGAATGATTAATCATTGTTAAACTATATATAAAAAGTTGAATTATATAAATAAAAAAAAGAGTACTTGTCCAAAGAATTAATTGTCCCAACTGGCACAAATTTGAGAGAACAAGGGCACTCTATTAATGATTATACTGAGATGAACCTGGGACTTTACCCTGTACCCAGAAATGTGTGACTGTTAGGGTCTTGACTGACGGCACAGAGCATGGTTTCCAAGAACAAGTCTTTTTTTTTTTTTTTTTTTTTTTTTTCCCAGAACAAGTCTTAATCCCATTAAAGTTTATCAGAAAATTGCTCAAGCATTTGATCAGAAATACTAATTTCTTTTCAGAATGAGTTTTGAATTTCATCATACACAAAGGTTCTATCACAGGCTGGGCTTAGGACAATTTTTCTTTTACATTGCTTTCGGTCCTTGTGGAGTTGGGTGAGTTGGAATACCTTCTTCCCTCCGGCTTATCTTCCTCTTCTCTCTTCCTCCCATGTTGCCTCTGTCTCTCTGACCTATTCTTCAAGTTTCAGCTCTGTGCTTGTGGTATTCCACCCGAGAAGTCCACAGTAGTAACAGATACGGTAGAAGTGAATTCTTGTAGAGCGATTACCGTATAACAGATGCAGTCCTAGATAGTATAAATATATTTACTAATTTAATCCCCCCCCAAGAGCCCTTTGAAAGTGGTACTGTACATATCCTGTGTTAGGTAAGCAAACTGAGGCACAGAGCGATTAAATAGCTTGCCCAGGGTCACACAGCTATTAACTGTGTATTATAGATTTGAACAAACAGACTGGAGCCCCTGCTTTCAGCCAATCTGCTACAGGGAGGAACATCTACCAGACAAACCCTTCTCTCTTTATAGAGCACAACTCACCTGTGCCAAGTAAAAAAGGAAACTGGGAGTGAGAGGTATGGAAAACCATTGGTTCACTTGAAACAAATGAACAAACAAACAAACAAACACCTGTACTAGTCAGCTCTGGCTACTATGAGAAAATACCACAGACTGGGTGGCTTAAATAAGGTGAATTTATTTCTCACGGTTCTGGACGTTGGAAGTCTAAGATCAAGGTGCTCGCCGATTTGGTTCCTGGTGAGAACTGCTTCCTGGCCTTTGGACAGCCGCCTTCTTGCTGTGTTCTCACATGGCCTCTTCTTTGTGTGCGTAGGGAAAAAAGAGAGCTCCAGTGTCTTCCTCTTTGCATAAGGACACTAATCCCATTATGAAGGCCCATCCTCATGACCTCATCTAACTTTAATTACCTTCCAAGATGCCACTCCTGAATACTGTCACGCTGGCAATTAGGGCTTCAGTGGATGAATTCTAGGGATACACGTTCAGTCCATAACGACACTCACCCCTATAATACACATGGACGAGTTAATAGTGGTTACCTCTGCCGAGCAGGACATGAGGTGATGAATTTTTGCCTGTCATTTTCTTTCAAAAGAAATTTTACTTTTATGTAAGAGAACACATGCTATTATAATACCTTACAATTGAATAATGACCTCCAAATGTGCTTCTCCTTCACTTTTGCATTGAGGTGTGAAACATTCTGCCTGAATTCCAGGACAAAGAATTTGCAACAAACACCACCCTTTAAAATAGGTGAAACGACACGGTGGCATTCTGTGCACATGGTGTGGGCTCTGACCTTTATGGGAACTACAAACCAAGTGAGCTAAGCTTTCATCTCAGGCAGGGGGAGTCTTCTACACACGAGAAGAGTATAATTGTTGAATGCACATGCCATCCATCATTTCAGGTTCACTCCGGGTCGAAGCATAGATCATTCCCTCTCCTATTAAAGAACAAGCAGAAGAGGCTCCTGGGACTTGGCAATTAAGAGCAGCATAAATCAAGCTGGAAAGTTGCCCACAATTTCAGCCATTTGTTCAGACACTTTCCCCATCTCCTATTTTCTCTGCTTTTCCTTAATTTCATTTTTTTTTGTGGTTCACATAGGATTCAATTATGGAGGGCTGTTTTATCTTTCTGTTATGAATGTAATACCTTAAAAGAAAAAAAGCTATAGAGGTAAGAAAGCTGCATTAAGAGTCTATGTGTATCTAAGGACAAAGCAAAGCAGTGAAGAAGTTTTCAGAGAGAACAATGGTACAGAGCTGACTGGAACTAGGGACCAATATAGTCCCCAAATGCTGACAACCCTCTGTGGTGCTATTGTCATGTTCATAAAAGTTACAATTTTTTCTGGGTGTTAAATGCATGAACTCAAGAGCACAAAAAGTGAAAGTCTAACTTGGTGGTGGTGAAGTCTCCTTGATGTCAAAATGACCATATAAGTAATTGAAAAATATTACTTGGCTCTGTGGGCAAAATTCAATCTAACCAGTTGTTAGGTTTTAACCTTTTGTATCTTGGGTCCAATAATTCAGTGTGTAAGAAGTTGGATCCTGTGCTTACATGAGGGAAACCAAAGGCCATTATTCTAAGATGATCATTGCTATGTTTAAATTTTTTTTTTTAACGATTATTTATTTTTGAGACAGAGAGAGACAGAGCATGAACGGGGGAGGGGCAGAGAGAGAGGGAGACACAGAATCGGAAGCAGGCTTCAGGCTTTGAGCCATCGGCCCAGAGCCCGACGCAGGGCTCGAACTCACGGAGTGTGAGATCGTGACCTGAGCTGAAGTCAGACGCTTAACCGACTGAGCCACCTAGGCGCCCCCATTGCTATGTTTTAAAGTACGCTGTTCATGCCTTAGAACAGCTGTATTTCTCCCTATCTGAAAGCCAAAGGAAAAGAGGAAATCTAAGTGTTTCAGTAGCATTGGAACTACAATAGCATAGAATTTAGATCTTTTCGTAATGAAGAGCCCTGCCACATGGAGAACTGGAGCATTGAGGTTCTTTTTCCTGAAAGTGAGGTCTTTATGTAAAGTAAAAAGGATAAGAGAATAATAATGGCTCCTGTTTTCTTGCATCAGACACCGAATTCCCTCCTTTATATTCCCTGCCTGGTTTTATTTCTTCAATCGGCTTTGTTCCACTGCTCAGATCATATGTTCTGCCCCAGCCCTGCAGACACCCCCACTGTCCTGCAGGTACGCCGTGCTCGAAAGTGGATGCAGAAATGAGAGATATGAATCTTTCTCTTAAAGAGCTTTCTGTCTAATCGAGGAGATACGAAAAGGTAGAAAGAGGTATAAAATACCATGCGGGCTTCATAAGAAAGAGACTCAAGTTGTTAGAGGATGGGGGAGGCGAAGATGGGGCACTGCCAGAGAATATGATATAATGATCTTTGGATATTTTATCATGACTCCCCAGCTGTCCATGTGATGCTACATACACTATCTGGTGAACTTCTCAATGTTAGCTGGAAAGTAATACTTTTATAAATCCTTTTTCGTCTTAAAATGTAAGCATCTACGGAAGAGTACCTCAAACAGAAATACACAGCTCAGTTTATTACTGAGGAATGAACATCTCTGTAACTACCACCTAGGATAAGAAATAGAATATTCCTAGCAACCCAGAGGCTCATTCTAGATGATTGTATTAGAGTTCTCTAGGGAAACAAAATCAATAGGACACATGTACATGCATATATGGAGAATGAGAGAGTGAGACAGGGAGAGAGGCAGGGAGGGATATATATATACATATATATATATACATATATATATATGTATATATGTATATATATATATATATGTATATATATATATATATATTTAAGGAATTTGCTCATGCAACTGTGAAGACTGGCAAATCTGAAACTTGACAGGGCAGGCCTGTGGCTGGGGACCTTGGGAAGAGCTGACATCGCTTGGAAGGGTCTGAAGGCAATCAGGAAGCAGAATCCCTTCTCCTGGGGACCTCATCCTTTTTTCCTTAAGGACTTTGACTGGGTGAGGCCCACCCAAGTTACGAAGGCAATCTCCAGTTCTCAAAGTCTACGGATTTCAATGTTAATCTCATCTCAAGCATGCCTTTACGGCCACATCTAGACTGGTGTTTTACTGAGTATCTGGGTCCCCTGGCCTAATCAGGTTGACATGTAAGATTAACCATCGCGTAGATCACAATGTCCATTATTTGTTTTACTTTATGATTTACCACCTATGTATGCACTCCTAAAATTATTTTTTCCAGATTTTGAACTTTATAAGTGGGATTGTGCCAAATGGGTATTTTTTGCGCCTGGCTTGTTTTGTTCAGCATTACATTTTTAAGATTCATCTGCGTGTAGCTATTCATTGCTGCGTGTAGCTATAGTTAAAAAATTTTTCATTGCTGTATAGTATTCCATTGGACGAACAGACGACAATTGAACTATGCTTCTTTTGTGGGCATTTTGTTTCCAGTTTGGGGCAATTATCAACTCTCATGCTACTATGACCACATTTCAGGAGCACATAAGCATATTTGTACAGTATTTCCTTAGGAGTGGGATTTGGGGGTTGGAGGGTGTGTACATCTTAAATGTTATCAGATCATGACAAGCTATTTTCTGAAAGGATTAAATCAATTTCCTGCCTCAGCAGCAGCAGTATGAGGGAAATTCTTCCCCTCCCCTTCTCTCTCCCTTCCTCTTCTTCCTCCTCCCTTCTTTCTTTTCGCGGTCACATCTACCTTGAGTCAGACTCTGAATTTCCTTCCTTATATGCCTTACTTCATCTAGTTGACTAGCTATATTTTTATAGTCAATATCCAGTAAATATGTCCCGGAACTGATTAAGAGACTGGATTAGTGACTGCAATATTTCTCATACTCACTAGGATGCTATCTTGAAGAAATAAAATGTCATCATGCATTTACCCATTTGGAGCGGGGTAACATGAACTTCAGATTTTATTCTGCTTGAGTTTTATTTAGTAGAGTTGTGTATGTGTGAGACCGTGTGTGTGTGTGTGTGTGTGTGTGTGTGTGTGTTTGTGGGAGAGAGAGAGAGTGGCAGGGGTTCCCATGCTGTACACAGGCCACCCGTATCCCCAGCTGATGGAATGATAACTGACCATCTTTGGTCTGCAGTGCCCCCTTAAAAAAAAAGGTTTATTTATTTAAGTAATCTCTACAACCCAACGTGGGGCTCAAACCCACGATCCTGAGATCAAGAGTCACATGCTCCTCTGACTGAGCCAGCCAGGTCCCCCTGCAGTGCCCTTTGATTCACGTCCTTCCCTGTGCTCCTTCCTTCCTTATTTCACAGCCTCATTTGCAAGGAAACCAGGCCTCTCACTCTCCCCAGAAAACGCTGCCAATTTTCCATTTTCTCCATCTCCTTTGGTTCTGCCTTTAATCCACTTACTCCTCTTATAGTTCATCTTGTATCTTATTCTTTCTGGGCCTTGACCTGCACTAAAGTCTGAGAAACCATTTGGGTTCCAGTAGTTTCATATACTTTGTTTAAGGCCGAAAACTTTTTAAAACTCTTCAGCTACAGTGACTTAAATGAAAGGTGGTCACAGATGGGAATTTCTGTGTAACAAGGATTTTCAGTTTCTTATTTCTTTACCATTTATACATTATTTACTATTGATTAAGTCATTCTAACTTTTGTACAGTGAATGCTAGAAAGCAGACTGGCTAATAATCCCATTCTGTATGTTGGGTATTCTTGGGAATGATAGAGGAAAATATGTAAAGAAACATGATGTTTCATGAAATGAGAAAAATCACAGGACATGATTTTCCTGTGACATGAGTCACACATGTGACATGAGTACCACATTCAGGGGTCCGAAGCGTCTTATTTCACTGTTTTTGTTTTTGGTTTTTTTTTTTTCAAGCGAGTAAACTATGTTCATGGAGTCCAAATGGCTTGTCCTAAGTCACCAGCTAGCAGCTGGGAGAACTAGTCTTCTAAGTGGACTCTCCCTTCTTTTTACTACTCCATATCTTAGCAAGGAAATGTGAAGAAATAGCACTATATTTTTGTGACTGTTAAGTAAAGAATACGTATTAAGGGAGTTAATATTTAAGATCTATTTCTAAGTGTCAGCTGTTTTACATATGTTTTTTTCATTAACTCATGCAAAGTTTCATGAGGTAAGTGTTATTGGCCCCATTCTATTTTCTTCTTTTCTTCTTCCTTTTTTTGGCCTCCTAAGCAAATGTAATGATAAACGACAGTACACTGCATTTTAAGGAAATTTCTAGCAAGATATATATAGATGAATGCTAGGTAAGTCTTGTTCAGCCCCATTCTATTTTATTTTGTTATTATTTTTTATTGGATCCCAGCGTTAGAGAATTGGGCTAATCATAATCTTAGGTTTATGACACATTCTTGTTATTGTACCATGCATGGTCTACTTTTATTTATATAGTTGGATATTTTGTATTAATGTAATAAACACTCCAGATCTTCTACCCAAAACAAAAGCTGGGATATATATTTTTTTCTTTTACATTTATTTATTTATTTTGAGACAGAGCGCCAGCAGGGGAGGGGCAGAGAGAGACAGGGAGAGGGAGAATCCCAAGCAGGTTCCGTGCTGTCAGCAAAGAACCCGACGAGGGGCCCGATTCCACGAACTGTGCGATCATGACCTGAGCTGAAATTAATAGGCAGATGCTTAACTGACTGAGCCACCCAGGTGCCCCACGGCATCTTGACAATAACTACATCTACTTCCATTTCACTGATTCCTCCCAACTAAGGTAACCATCATCCTGGATCCTGTTACCTTGTGCTCGTCTCTATATCATTTTATTACATCTATACGTATTCTTATACTCATTTTAACTTTATAAAATTTCGCAGCGTAGTTGCATTTTTCAAAACCTACCCTTTATATCCCATATTCTTTTGCTGAGATTTATCCATATTGTACGGATGGTTGTATTTCATTCATCTTACCTGATGTATTCTGTCCGATTGTGTGCCCGCACATCAGTTTGTCCACTCTCCAGTTGCTAGGCACCAGGGTGGTCTCCAGGATTTTTCTTTTGTGAATGATATTGCTGTGAACATTCTTGTGCGTGTCTTTATTTATTTACTATTATTATTTAGTTCCAGTGTAATTAACATACAGTGTAATATTTGTTTCAGGTGTACGATACTGTGATTCAGCAATTCTATACATTACTCAGTGCTCATCACGACAAGTATACTCTTAATCCCCTTTACCTATTTCCCCCATCCTCCCACCAACCTCTCCTCTGGTAACCATCAGTTTTTTCTCTGTATTTAAGAGTCAACCCAAGTGTATATTGATATAGGAATGGATAAAGAAGATGTGGTGTATATACACAATGGAATATTACTCAGCCAGAAAAAGAATGAAATCTTGCCATCGGCAACCACATGGGTGGATGCAGAGGGTATTATGCTAAGTGAAATAAATCCATCAGAGAAAGACAAATACCATATGATTGTACTCACATGTGGAAGTCAAGAAACAAAACAAAGAAACAAAGAAAAAAGAGATGAAAAACCAGACTCTTAAATATGGAGAATAGTCTCATGTGTTTTTGCTGTATGTGGGTCAATCTCTCCCATGTGTGTTTCTAACAGTGCAATTGCTGAGGCACAGCATCTATAAATATTCAACTCTAGAAGATCGTGCCAAATTGTTTTTCAGCATGGTTGCACCAGGTTTTATATCTGTGAGTAATCTGTAAGGCATTCAATGGTTCCACATGCTCTCCGACACTTGGTTCTGCCAGAGTTTTACATTGTTTCTCACCAAATCAGTGTAAATTGACATCTCATTGTGACCTTGATTTATGTTTCTCTGAATAAAACCATGTGGAACATGTCCAGATGGTTATTGGCTGTGTGTGATTCCTGTAGTGAAATGTCTCCATACTCGCATTTTACAGATGAGAACACTTCCGCTCGAAGAGGTTAAGTATCTCGCCTTACGTATCATGGGGCAGATCTGGACTTCAAAATCAGGTTCTTCTGAACACAAAACATTTGTTTTCTCCACCACCTGACACAGGTTCCTTAAGCAGTGGGACTGGTTTTTAATAAAGTTATCAGAAATCCTTCACTTGAATAACTGCTTTCTTTTAAAGGACCCATTTTAGAAGTCTGCCCCTTTAGTCCGACAATGAGGCCACTGTTGGAACAATTTGTAGATTTCTTTTCACAACGGCCACCAGTTCAAACTGTCAGTTTACAGGCATTTGTAAGAAAAACAGTCTTTTTGTTGTATTAAATTTTCTTGGCTTATTTGGAATCTGAATGATATCCTCCAGAATTTTCATTCACTTCAGGGACTAGGTTCATTCTGCATGAGTATCAGTTGTTTCAAAAACCAAACTACCATTAAAATGTTTGCAAATGTGTTTCAGGGGCTCATTTCAGTGGCTTTCTGGTTGCATCTTTTGAAGCCCTGTGGACAGAACCAAGGACCTCTGAGGGGAATTGAAGGAAGAGGAGTGCCCATCGTAACTGAAGGATTTTGTGTTTTTTATACTAGACTTCGATATAATATTTATTTGGAGGAAAGAAGCTGGTAAAAATCAATTTATGAGATGCCTTTCCTAAATCCTTAAGCCCCTCCATTACATCCCACCCCCAGTGTTCTTCATGACCCTTCCCCACCTGATCAATTCTTTGGCCAGTCATTGGTTTTGTACCCACCAGAACATAACCTCCACAAGGTGGGGGCTTTGTTTTGCTATGTGCCCTCATCATACAAGAGTGCCAAACACAGAGTAGATGTTCAATCACTCTTCAATAAAAGAAGAATGAAAAATGTTACACCGAGTGGCCGCTGCTTTGAGAGGCACCCTCGTTCCTTCTTTACCTGTTGCTGTACCTCCCCACACAGATTGCATAAAGAAGAAGAAGATAGCAAGGGTGCGTTACATCATGAGAAGTTTAACGCCTCCCTCCTTCCCCCCACCCCCCGCATCCCACAATTAAGCATTCTATGTGGGAGTCAGAGACTAAAAGAACTCAACAGTGGTACTTTTAGGGAATTACAGTTTTGTATGTGCTTTGTCCCTTCACAGCATCAGAGTCAGGTACTGGAAATACCTGAAAAATTTGATTTCATTTTAGTTTAACGGAATCACATCAGGTAAAAGCTTCCTAGACATGAACATTGATCCAGGAGCTGAAATATCCACTCCTCTCCAGCTGCATATAAAGAGAATAAAATTCAGTCAGCACCCTCGTGGAGAGGGTTCAGGGCCAAGGACAGTCCATACACCTTGAATTTCAGTAAACATTGAATCCAGATGGGTATCTTCTCTTTATTGAATAAGCCAACGGAAAACATTTCATCACAGGGCTTATGAAATCTCCCGCAAAAGAAAGGAGAGGGAACCTCTTTCTGAATATTCAGATGAAGAGTAAAGTCTGAAACAACTTACTGCAGAAGGACAAGAACATTCCAGGGAACATTGGCACAACAGGATGCAGGAAGACCCGGCGTAAATAATGAAGGGTTAGGACTTTACAACAGGGGAAACTATCTCTGTGAATATATAGCAGAATGAGACAAGGAGGGAGTGGAGTAAATTAAGGAACCATTGCAAAGCAATTAAAAATGCAACAGCCGAGTGGCTATCCCCACTGATGGCAGTAAACTGAAGGGTGGGCAGAAAGTGATGGGCCCACCGAGGTAGAGCGCAAATACATAATCACCTCTAAGAATGCAGAGGAAAAATACAAGGACTTTTAACCAAGATGATGTGGGCTGGATAATAGCTACTGAAGATAGCAAAGAGAGCCAACCTCAGAATTTCAGGTATTCCCAAGGAGGAAACGAAACAACTGGAATGGAAGCAATAATCAAAGATCTGCTTGAACCAACCTGAGTTTGTTCCAAGGAGGACATCTTCACCTATTCTAGGAAAAGGCAATGAAAGCTCTTCCTTCCTCTCCTTGCTGCTCTTCATTTTGGAGTGGTGATCGGTGAGGCAGTGGCAGGAAGTGAGGTCCACGTTCCGAGCACCTGAGGTGGGTGTCTTGGAACAGAAGTGCGTGATGGATAGGGCATGTAAGAGTTCTATGGTATTTCTAGAACGGTCATGTCAGTGGCTTCTTGGTACCTTTATTTTTTATTTTATTTATTGTATTTTTTTTTAAAGTTTTTATTTATTTATTTTGAGAGAGAGAGAGAGAGAGCATCCCAAGCAGTCTGCACACCTTCAGCGCAGAGCCCAATGTAGGACTCAATGTCATGAACCGTGAGATCGTGACCTGAGCTGAAATCAAGAGTCCGCTTAACTGACTGAGTTACCCAGGTGTCCCTACTTTATGTTACCTTTAAACTGGAGTAGCCTGGGCTTACTTGGCCAGTGGATATGAATTTTAAGAAATCTGAGTTCTCCAGAGAAGTGGAACCAATAGAATAGAATGTCTGCGTATATGTATATGTATATGTATATGTATATGTATATGTATATGTATATGTATATGTATACAAATACATATACATATGTACGTACACACATGTACGTATACACATATTAATATACATTTATTTCTCTATTTATTTATTTAATTATAAGGAATTGGCTCCCACAATTCCAGAGGCTGACACGTCCCAGCATCTGCAGAGTGAGTCAGCAGGATGGAGACACAGGAGAGCGGATGTGTAAATCTAGTCCAAGTCTGAAGACCTGAGAACCAAGGGAGCTAGCTGAGGGTGTAGTTCTAGTTCAACAGGTCAACAGACTGACAAGCTGATAGTTGAGTTCCAGCCTGAGGGCAGGAAACAGCCATTGTCCCAGTTTGAAGACAGGCTGGCGGGAAGAATTCTTTCTTACTCATGAAAGAGTTGGCCTTTGTGTTCCATTGGATTCAAGCCTTCAAGTGATTGGATGAGGCCCACCCACATCACAGAAACAATAGGCTTTACACAGTCTACTGATTTAAATGTTAATCTCATCCAAAACCCCCTTCAGAGAAACACCTAGAATAATGTTTGGGCAGCCCATGGTCCAGTCAAGTTGTATAAAATTCACTATCATAAAACTCTTGCCTGTCTGTGATCACATGTGCCAATTTTTAACATATTTTACCTTCTGTGTCTGGGGGAGGAGAGGGGACCAGAGTGATGGTGAAATAGCCCTCAAACACAACATCTCAGTCTCTTCTATGTCTAGTGGGACTATTTGGGGGCAGTGAGCAGGAGTCCTAGAAACAGAAATCCACGCTAATCATAAGGAAAAGTGTCTCTGTGAGAATTGAAGTGCAAAAACCTACTTTACACCCCAGAGTGTGACAAGTGGGTCCCAAGTGACAGAATTCCCCTGGGAAGTAGGGAATTTGCTGCTAGCAAAACAGCAGCTTTCCATGTCAAAGACACATTACTCCCATAGACCAGTGTTTCTTAACCTTGACTGCACACTGGAAACCCCTGGGAGCTCTAAAAAATATGGATGCTTGGATCCCACCCAGAAGTTCAGATTTAATTAGCCTGGATATGGCCTGGACATTGGGATTTAAAATAAAATATATATAGTAGTATTCACTTTTTTCTTTTTCTGATGTACATGTCTATGAGTTTAACACATGTAAAATAGAGTCGCATAACACCCATCACAATCAGGGTACAGACTAATTCTAACACCTCCCAAATTGTCCTTGTACATACTTTGAGGCTAGACCCCCCTCCTCTCCCCCCAGGCTCAGACCCTGGCAACCATGGATCTGTTCTTTGTCCCTAAAGCCCCTCCCACGCACCTCTCTTCAAGAACATCATGTAAATGGAATCAAATGTATGTCATTTTTGGAGCACTGGGGTTTTAAAAAGCTTTGCATGTGATTCTAATGTACTGCCAAGGTTGAAATCACTGACAAAGTCTCTGTAGCTGGTTCCTTCAATAAGCATGAAGGCTGCTTCCTTCTTAACTGAATGAGCAGAGACTCAAGAATATTCCAACATGGAATCCAGAAGGGCCTCCCAGTGTGGGAAAACGAGAAATCATGTTTGTTTTTTATTTTATTAAAAGAATTTTTTTTAATGTTTATTTATTTTTGAGACAGAGAGAGAGAGAGCATGAACGGGGGAGGGTCAGTGAGAGGGAGACACAGAATCTGAAGCAGGCTCCGGGCTCTGAGCTGTCAGCACAGAGCCCGACGCGGGGCTCGAACTCACGGACCGCGAGATCATGACCTGAGCCGAAGTCGGAGGCTCAACCGACTGAGCCAACCCAGGCGCCCCGAGAAATCATTTTTAAAGGAAAACAGGTGATGCAAATTATCCCAAACCTCGTCCAGATTAAAAAAAAAAATGCCCTAAAATGGGATTGTTCTAGGAGCTTAAAAATAGGGAGCAAGACTTTCTTGGCAAAGAGCAGCATCGGATGACATTCAAGAACTCTGCCTCCTCTAATGTCCATACTTGAGGGTTTGCACAGAGGGGAGGAAATAAGACACCATTCATTCGGTCCAAATGAGTAAATTACGATTGCCGCCAGCTGTCCCTAGGCAAAAACAGACTTTCCAGCCAACGATGAAGCCTGTGTCCTTGTTTTGGTGGCACTTCTTTGTGAGATTGTCACTGAACTAGGACTATTGCAACAGCGAGGCTCTCATTAAGGCATTGTGTGCCACTTCGCCCCGGGGCGTGGGGGCGATAATCTCAGACACCTTTGGGGATAAAGCTTATGGGGTGTTTTACCCATTCTTCTGTGTCAGGGGTTCAGGAAAGAGGTCCCCTGGAGGAGTGATAGCCTCCACCTCCCTCCTTTAGGAGCTAGTTGTGAAGGAAGGATTGCCTGCCTCCTTTGGGCCATGTCCCCTCTGTTCTGTCTCCTCAGTGCACGTTCCCCTGTTGCTATCTAACCCTGTCCTCGGGCAGCACCTGGGAGAGCGTTGACATTCAGACCCAAGGGGCGGGTCATTTTGAAGAAGCCCCTGGAGCTCATCAGCGTCCACCAGGCTATATGCAAATGTATTTTTGAGTTGAATTTATAATTGAGTATTCCCTAATGGAAGTAGAAGCGTCTCGGGGTAATGCCAGGAGGCCAGGAATGAGAAAATTAAGCTTTGTAATTTAATGCGACTGCCTCTTTTGGTTTTGTGAAATGCATCAAGGGAGACAGTGATGTTATGGTGCTGGGTTCACCTAAAAATAGCCAGACTGCAGACCTGAGACTGCAGAAGCTTTTTGGCAACGGGGATACTAGTCGATTGATAACAGAGTATGTTATGGGCACTGTTTTCTTGAAAACAAATTGTGGTTTTCAACAAGAGGTTATGAGGGCTGGGAGCTGATTGGCTTAAAAGTCCTGATTTCCTGTCCTGAGATTCTATATTTGAGGTCAAAGGGCTCTTAGTGTATTATTGCTGGTCCATTAAAAAATACATTTTCTTCTTTTCTGTGTGTGAGTTTCCCATTGGACGGAAGTTCAGGCCGGATGATTGTTTTTAACGTTTATTTATTTATTTCAGAGGTGAGGGAGGGACAGAGTGAGAATCCCAAGCAGGCTCCATGCTTAGCGTGGGGCCCAACGCGGGGCTTCATCTCAAGATCTCGAGATCACGACCTGAGCTGATATCAAGAGTCAGTTGTTTAACCAACTGAGCCACCCAGGTGATTTTTAATTCATTTACTTCTCAGTCATCATAATGGGCAAGTGCTGGGTGATGCAACAATCGAAATGGTTGCCATCATCTGGATTGCTTTAGTGAGAGCCGATCACATGCTGTAGGGATGCCAGGGATCTGCTGGGCAGCTTAGCCACTGCCCCACTGACAATGGTAGGTCTGGGCAGATACAGGGTTAGTTCAGCAGCCCTGGTCTTTAGTGTTTTTCCTCCTCTCCAAGATCTGTGCTCCTGTACATCAAGAAGCAGCTCTGCATGTCCATGGCTGATAGTGGTAAAGGACTCAGACCAAAGGCCAGAGTAGGAAGAAATGGGTCTGATGTTCTAAAGCAGGATTTGGAGTTTGTCAGCACAGGCACTTTTGACGTTTGGTGCAGAAATCTCTCATGGATTGCAAGATATTGGCAATCCTTGGCTCCTACCCAGGAAATGCCACTCCCAGCGATCGTGAGACCTCAAGCCTAATAGATCAATTATTCAACCAACTAACCGACCAACCAATCAACCTTACATTTCCGAAATGCCTCAAGTGGGGAGTACTGAATAGTAGACAGAATTTCTGGCGAAGAAGACTGTAGGGAATGACCCAAAGTGATCATTCTTTTTGTTTTGTTTTGTTTTGTTTTTTCTTTTAAAGAGGTTAAATATTTTAATTTATTATAAAAGTTATGTGCTCATTTCAAAAATTTAAGCAATATAGGAGTGCATAAATAAAAATATCCATAACACCCTTGATAACACATTTAAAAAAATTTTTTTAATGTTTATTTCTGAGACAGAGAGAGACAGAGCATGAGTGGGGGAGGGGCAGAGAGAGAGGGAGACACAGAATCAGAAGCAGGCTCCAGGCTCTGAGCTGTCAGCACAGAGCCCGATGCGGGGCTTGAACCCGCAAACTGCGGGATCATGAACTGAGCCGAAGTTAGACAGTCAGACGCTTAACTGACTGAGCCACCCAGGTGTCCCCGGGCTAAAATAGTTACATATCATGTACAGGATAGATGTAGCATAATTATTTAACTAGTCTCTTATTTTTTTTTAAGTTTTTTGATGTTTATTTATTTTTGAGATACAGAGAGACAGAGCATGAGTGGGGGAGGGGCAGAGAGAGAGGGACACACAGAATCGGAAGCAGGCTCCAGGCTCCGAGCTGTCAGCACAGAGCCAGATGTGGGGCTGGAACCCATGAACCGTGAGATCATGACCTGAGCTGAAGTCAGGCGCCTAACCGACTGAGCCACCCAGGCACCTCTTAACTAGTCTCTTGTTAATAAATTAGAAGGTCCTTCCTTATTGCAAATAGTAATGCACATTTTAACAGTAAACAGTTAAATAAAAATGTGCTGCCATAAGCATCTCTGTAAATACAGCTTTGTTCACTAGTATGACTTTGTAGAATAAATGTGTAGAAGTGGAATTGTTTGGTCTCAAGCAATCATGTTTTCAATTTTCATATAGATTTGCCAAATCATTCTTTAGCGTGTATGAATTGACACTCCCAGGTCTATTTGCCCATACTTACATATGAATTTTAAAAGGATAAAGACTTGTTTGTCTACAGAAATAGCAAAATCTGTTTAGAAATAGAAGCGTGATGGGGCGCCTGGGTGGCTCAGTTGGTTAAGCTTCCGACTTTGGCTCAGGTCATGATCTCATGGTCCATGAGTTCGAGCCCCGCATCGAGCTCTGTGCTGACAGCTCGGAGCCTGGAGCCTGCTTCAGATTCTGTGTCTCCCTCTCTCTCTGACCCTCCCCCATTCATGCTCCGTCTCTCTCTGTCTCAAAAATAAATAAAAACATTAAAAAAGAAAAGAAAAGAAATAGAAGCATGAACAGGGTCAAGTTCTGTTATAGCCAGGTCCATTCAGTCAATAGGATACCTGCCCAGCTTCAAGATCAAGGCCCATGGAAGCCTACATCCACATTCAAGAATGACCCGAATCACCTGTAGGCCTGTATTTGGGTTCTCCGAAAATACAGAACCAAGAGGATGAAGATATACACACACACACACACACACACACACACACACACACACACACAGAGTGAGAGAGAGAGAAACAAAGAGATTTATTGTGAAGAATCGGCTCATGTTATTGTGGAGACTGAGAAGTCCCATGCTCTGCTGTCTTCAAACCTTGGACCCAGGAAAGCGGGTGGTATATTTGCGTCTGACTCTGAGAACCAGGGAAGCCATTGGTGAAAGCCCCAGTCAGATCACAAGAGGAGATCAATGTCCAGCTCATGCAGTCAGACAGAGGGAGTAAATTCTCCCTTCCTCTGCTTTTTTGTTCTATTTGGACCCTCGATGGATCGGATGAATCCTAACCACACTGGGGAGGGCAATCTTCTCTAACCAGTTTCTTTTCTGGAGACCCCCTCATAGACATAACTCAGAATAACGTTTAACCAAATATCTGAACGTCCCCTAGTTCACTCAAATTGACACATAAAATGAATCATCACAAGGGCTATCCTTGCCAACCCAGGAAAGTCTCTGTCCCATCCCGACAGGAAGAGGGCCGCACATAGAATGGCTCAGGACAATGGCTGGTCTAGGTTATTTCCCAGAACAACACCCTGTTTGCTCGTGTCTCCTGCAGCGTGTTCAACCCCCAGCTCTCTGAGCCCCGACTCCATGGATCTCAGTGCCCGAGGTTTTCCCCTTCAGTTGTGACAGACTGTCACAATTTCCCTCTTTGACTTACTTGACCAGTCTTTGGCCAAGTCTCTGTGGTATCCCGGGAGCCTTCGAAGAGTGGCTCACTCCAGCATGCAGTTGAGCACAGTGGTTAGGGGCACAGACTTCGGTGTTAAGCGTGTCCAAGTTCGAGTCCCAGCTGTTCCCTTTAGCAGGCATGTGACGGTGTGCAAATAATTTCACATCATCAAACTTCAGTTTCTTCAGCTGTGAAATGAGACTAGCAGTACTATGTCATAGGGTCGTGTCAGATTCAAATGTGAGGAAGACTATTAAATGCTCAGTGCTAGCCCTCGTGTTCACACCTCTGTAGTCTCATCATCCCGAGTCTGTCAAATGGGATTATATAAACATTTCACACACTGACGTACTTTCTGGAAACGTAATCCTCTGAAAATGTGGATCCCCGCCTCCCTGACTATGTCTGAGGGTTTCCCAGGGCGCTGACGGCAAGTGTCTAGAATCAGTGTCTCGTTGCCCCGGCTCCTCATGGGGCCTCCACGCTGCTGCCTCACTTCTTCCCCCGGGAAACCCTGTCTCTGGGACCACCATGGACACCCACGCTCTGGCCTCTGGAAGGAGGGACGCTCTCCCTGTTTCCCCCCAGCACAACCGCGCCCAAGCTGTGCCTTCGTGCACCACTTGACGGCGGGGTCAGGGCTAATGAAAGTGCTGACAAGAACCTGCTCCTTGGCAGGCCTGGCTTAGGGGGCCCACATCTGCAGCGTCTCCACAGCTCAGAGTTCAGGCCCAGGGCCTCCCTAACTGCCCCAGGCTAACTGCTCTGCAGGTTTACGGACTACTGGAGACATAGACCCTCAGGGAACACCTGGACCCTCATCCCACTCCCACGGCCCAGGTAAGGCAACCACAGCAAAGATTTCTCGAAGCGTGGATTACTTTCTTCTAAACAATTACTTGCGCGTAAAACCAACAGCATGCTTCAGGGCGCCTGGCACCAGTTTCCATGCAGGCCCTTCTACAATCTTTCCTCCCGAGGAGACCGAGTTTATATTTTGCATTCCGGGCACAGGGCCTCATTGTTGGTAAGCAAATGCCTGGAAGAAAAATAACACCCACATTCCCTCAAGAGCAAAGAATAATTTTTTTTTTTAAGGATTAGAGAGTCAAAATAAACATTTAAGGAACATCTTTTTATATGTAACAGATGTAAGCATGGTTATGCGCCCAAAGAACCCGAGTGAGGGGCTCCTGGGTGGCTCGGTCGCTTAAGCGTCCGACTCTTGGTTTTGGCTCAGGTTGTGATCTCAGCTGTAAGGTTGAGCACTGGTCGGGCTCTGTGCTGACAGCGTGGAACCTGCTTGGGATTCTCTCTCTGCCCCTCCCCCGTCCGTATGTGCGCGTGTTCTCTCTCTCTCAAAATAAATAAATAAAAACATAAAAAAAGAACCCAGGTGAACTTACTGAATAGAACACTTAACCCACGGAGCCTGGATCACCTCCACGTGAGTGATTTCTCTCATCTATAGACAGACACGTCTGCATAACTACACAGCTCTCACAAAGTGGTCTCTTCCAGAACAAAGAGAAGCTCTGTTTTCAAGACAATGTTGTTTTTCACCACAAAATGCAAAAACTACTGGCAACATAGCAAATGCCAGCTTTGGGGCTTTGATCATTCAGAGTTGCCATTGTAGGGACCCTGTGTTGACCAGATCTTTGGCCCCCTTGGAGGAGGGAGACTCGGGCACTGAGGGATGTAAACTATCTCCTTCTGCCGGAGACCCTCCTCACAATCCTGAGAGATCAGGAGACCAGGAGTCAGTCACATTTTAAAGACGAACAACCTGAGTCTCAGAGAAGTTAAATGAAGACCGCACAGCCGTATGTAGTTGAACTATGACGAGACTCCAGACTTTGGAGTCCCAATCTCAAAATCCACATCGTAAATAGAGGTGATACCTACTGGACTCCCAAAAGATCATCTCGGAGGTCAATCCTCTGAGCCTGCTGATAGTCTCTCAATAAATCTCAAGTTTGGGAGAGTTGATTTCTGTGGCTTGCAGTCAAGAATTCTGTTACGTTTAATATTTTCTGGCACACGCTGAAATCGGTTAAGATGTACTGACTGTACTTGGGTCTGAGTCAGATGATCTAGCCCTCTGTCGGAAACTTGAAGTCAAATGGAGGAGGTCGCTGAAAACTCGGCTAAAGAACCTGCAAAGAAGGTCACCTGGGTGGCCCAGTTGGTTGAACATCTGACTTCGGCTCGGGTCATGGTCACATGGTTTGTGAGGCCAAGCCCCGTGTCGGGCTCTGTGCCGAGAGCTCAGAGCCTGGAGCCTGCTTGGGATTCTGTGTCCCCCTCTCTCTCTGCCCCTCCCACTCACACTCTGTCTCTCAAAAATAAATAAACATTAAAAAACAAAAGAGCCTGCAAACTAAGAATGTTTGAGCCATGGAATCATAGTCATTTGAAAAGTGACTCAACCAATTAATTCATTCGAGTTTTCAATTTATTTGAAGTAGATTTTTTCTAGAGTTGATGGCATGCCGGGGTATGTGTTAACACAGGCTGTGTGTATGAGCCTTTGTACCAGATTCCCCCCTGCAAGACATTTGGGTAGCTAGAGGTGGGAGGATGCTGATAATTTAGCCTCAGAAATTTAGGGGCACCTGGGTGGCTCAGTCAGTTCCGCATCTGGCTTTGGCTCATGTCGTGATCTTGTGGTTTATGAGTTCGAGCCTGCTTTGGATTCTGTGTCTCCCTCTCTCTCTCTGCCCCTCCCCCGCTCACACTCCGTCTCTCTCTTTCTCTCAAAAATAAACAAAACATTAAAAAAACAGCTTCAAACACTTATATTGCATACTTGACTACGGAGATCGGATTTGGAGACCAGGAGGGTCCTAGAGCTGAGCGCGCCTCAAGGTTGGGTCTGGGATTTGACTTTTACCCTCCTTTGAAGCGGAGAAGTTAGCCTGGTAGTAACTGTCTTACGGAATCTGGCGGAAGAATCAAGTCTCCCGAGTGAGAGGTAAAGGGCTTTATGACTCCCGACACATACTGAGACTGAAAGATTGCTTGTCGTTCACCTGAAATTCAAACGCCAATGGCATCCTGTGCTGTTATTTGCGAAATCCGGCAAGTCCAAGCACAGCACGCGGCAGCAGCACGTTTGCGTTTCCTGGCGGTCAAAGCTCTGCACCCGCGGCAGAGCCAGCAGGGTGCGCGGAACAGGAGAGACCCATGGGGACAGTGGCAGCTGTATTGGCAGGTGGCGGAGGCTCTGCAGGCACCTGTGGGCTCGGCAGCAGAGGCGCTCTTCAGTAGTGTTGGGGGGGGGTGTGGCGGGGGCGGGTGTGGGGTGCCGGTGACCTCAGCCAGCGTCGTGCTTCCTCTGGTAGCTGTGGCCATGTCTCAAGTAGCTGAGCACCAAGCGTGGGCATGAGGTTTCCGGGCCAACGCTCTGATATTTAGGTAATAATTCTCTTTTTTTCTTTTGCTCTTGCAGCCTTTCCCTATGCCCTTATTTCTTTTGCCCTGCCTGCCACTACAATACGTTTAAAACGAATTCCCTGCATGATATTTATCTTTGGGGTGTTTAGAGGGATGCCTGTTTTCCTGGCCGGACATTGACAGATAAAGCTACGCCGGCATATTCTTACTTAAGAAGCCTGTGCGTGTAGCCCAGTGCTCAGCATGCCATGGATGAATCAGAAATGCTAACACTGAAAATGAATTAGGTTATTGCTGGAGATTCATAGGTACAGATACAGGGTAACAGTATCCTAAAATAAATGGGAATCAAAGGCAGTAGGGAATGTCACAGGAAAAGCTTTGCAAGCGAGGTATAAAAAAATGGTGGTGTTCGATAAGACATTATGTATAGCTTAGAAGTGCAGGCAGTGGAAAATAGATTATTGGACTGAGTTTATTTTATTTTTAGTGCACTTTTATTCATAGTATTAATCACAGCATCATTCTCTTTTATAAACCTCCCCAAGTGATGAAGTGAAATACAATGTCACATTCATAGGAGAAAAGTATTTTAGCAGTGTGAGCATAAAAGTAAAATTGGATATTCTGCAGTCATTGACCCAACAGTATTTATTACATGCTACGTGCAGAGTAAGGGTTTTAGGCATGTATTGCTGGAGTGAAGTGACCTTTCAGATATAGTGTATCGGTATAAATGTAATGATTCTCAAGGGAATCTTAAAACATTCCTCTTGGAACCCGTGAGCTTGATTTTTCAGTTCCTCTCACGCATAAATTGTCAAAACCGATTCCATGTGGCATATGGGATAGGAAGATAAGAGGCGAGCTGGTATTTACATTGTTATTTGGCTTACTAATAAATATTTCTTTATTTCATTGCTCCTGTGTCAGGAGCCACGAGGGGAAGAACATTGCTTCCCATTACAAAGAGAAGAGTCTGGAAAAACAGCTCATTCAAACTCTAGCTGGAGAAAACCTGCAGGAAGATTGAGTGGTTCCAAGTTGCTGAGACTCTGATTTGGGGGATCAGCAGTGCATCGCTCAGTAGCAGAGTTGGGGCTAATTTCTACCCCTGTGTATCTCTCCATGATGGTTAATTTTATCTGACAACTTGACTGAGCCATGGGGTGCCCAGATATTTGGTCGAACATTATTCTGGGTGTGTCTGTGAGGGTGTTTTTGGATGAGATTAACATTTGAATTGATAGACTGAGTAAAGCAGATTGCTCTCCCCAGTGTGGGTGGGCCTTATGCAATTAGTCGAAGACCTGAACAGAACAAAATGGCAGAATAGGAGGGAACTTCTGCCCAGTGCTTGAGCTGGCTTTTTGGCCTTTTCCAGTCTTTAGACTCAGACTGAAATGTCATCTCTCCCGGGTCTCCATTTTGCCTGCTGTAGATCTCATGACTTCTCCGCACCAGTAAATTCTCTCTCTCTCTCTGTATACACACACACACATACATTCAATTGGTTCTGTGTCTTTGGAGAACTCTGACTAACACATTCTCTAAATCAAAGTGACAAAGATTCTTGTGGGGGAGGGATGTAAGGAATTTAAGAAAAAGTTGTTTTACCTCAAAGAACTTAAAATATGGGAGACATAGAATAAATGTATAAAGTTAAAAAATAATATAATTCACGGGTGCCTGGGTGGCTCAGTCAGTTGGGCGTCCAACTTCAGCTTAGGTCATGATCTCGCAGTTCACGAGTTCGAGCCCCATGTCGGGCTCTGTGCTGACAGCTAGGAGCCTGGAGCCTACTTCAGATTCTGTCTCTCTCTCTCTCTCTCTCTCTCTGCCCTCACCCCCACTCATGCTGTCTCTGTCTCAAAATTAAATAAAATGTTTAAAAAAATTTAAAAAAATTATATAGTTTGAGTAATTGCTGAAATACTAGCATAAAAGATGTCAAAATGCAGTACAAGAGTCCCTTAGATGGAAGATACAAACAATAAATACCTATCCTTCAGGCCGATATCATCAGAGAAGCTGATGGGGTTGGAGACTTGTCACAAAGGATGAGAAAAACAAGAGAAGGCTTTCTAAGAGTGGACACAGGAGAGAAAATTGTAGCTTGTTACTGAATAGAAAATTCTGGTAGAAATGTCGCCTTAATGTAGGAAAAAAAAGAAATATAAGACTGAAATGCAGGCTAAGGTAAGATTGTGGAAGGCACTGAAAACCAGGCTAAAGAGTCTACAATTAATTTTATAGGCTATATATTGCTAATTAATATTTGCCAAATGATACTTGAGAAAAATTAGTCTGGTGGGTATAGTAGGTTGAAGGGTAAGCCCCCAAAGGATATGTCCATCCACAACTTCAGAGTGTGACCATCTTATTTGGAATAAAGGACTTTGTAGATGTTATTAAGTTAAAGACTTTGAGGTGAGATCATCCTGGATTAGTTTGAAACCTAAATCCAATGACAAGAGACCTTATAAAACCCAGGAAAGGAGACACACAGAGATACAGAGGGGAAGGCCATGTGAAGATTGAGGAAGAGATTGGACTGATGCAGTTATAAGCCAAAGAATACCAAGAATTTCCAGCAACCACTAGAATCTAGTAAAGAGGCATGAAACAGATTCTCCCCCAGAGCCTCCAGAAGGAACCAACCTTGCCCACACCTTAATTTTGGACTCCTGACCTCCAGAGCTGTGACAGAATAAATTCGAAGTCTCCAAGTTTGTGATAACTTGTTACCGCAGCCCTAGCACACTAATGCAATGAGGATGTGTAGGGAGATTATAAAGGGCAATGAGCCTAGAGATGGAATAGCTTGTCAGTGGTAGTATATTTTCACAACACAAGTTATTTCTATGAGCTCTACTGAATGAACATAGTATTCTGTACTGAGGTCGCATAAACTGTCTACATGACATGAACACTAACAGGTTGGAAAAAAATTCGTCCAAATTTTAGGTATCATACAATCCAAATCCCAACAAGAAATTTAAAAACATAACACGATGTTTGTAATCACTGTGGCTATGGCTAATTTTATGTGTCCCCCTGAATGGGTTGCCCAGAGAGCTGGTTAAATATTATGTCAGGGCATGTCTGTGAGGGTGCTTCTGGAAGAGATTAGCATTTGATGAGTTGAGTAAAGCAGATGGTCCTTACCAATGCAGGTGGGCATCACCCAACCTGTTGAGGGTCTGAAGAGGACAAAAAGGTAGAGGGGGGTTGAATTCACTCTCTGCCCGATTTCTTGGGCTGGGACATTGATCTTCTGTCTCTTCTCTCCCCTGGTTCTCAGGCCTTCAGATCCAGGCTGGAATACACAACCTTGGCAATCTAGTTCATAGGCCTTTGTATGACACCTCCAACCTTCCTGAGTCTTGGCAGGAAGATTGTGGGGCTTCTCAGACTCCATAACTGTGTGAGTCAATACCTTATAATAAATCTCTTTATAATAAATCTTTATGTATGTAGGTCCTATTAGCCTGTGTCTCTGGGAACAATGACTAATACAGTTGTGTTTAACTAAATTTGGTGAGACAATTTCTATAAATGGATGAATCCTTAAGTATACGCTCTTACCAATTGACCTGTTTGTCTCCTTCCTCCTTTTTAGTGCAGCCCATCCCCATGGCCATTCTGGAGGCATCTGCTGAATTAGGATGGGTTAGGCTGGGGCCTCCGTGGGCTGGGATGAAGGGATTTAATTCTATAAATGCAGATGACTCAGTAAAATGATGATATTGATGACACCCACAACAACTATGGTTTTGAGGATTAGGAAATGTTCTAAACATTCATCAGCATCATTTCGTTTCATTCCCCCAGTGACTTCCCTCCTATCACATAAAAAGGCACCCAGACTCTGAGAGATTAAGGAACTGGCCAACGTCACACAGCTGGTAGATGACTGCCAGAACAAGGATGTAAGTTTGTCCAACTCTAAAGGCTTATTTAACTCTTAGCCAATCCCCTTATGAGTAATCATATAATCATGGAATTGCAGAGAATTAATGCTGGAAGCACTGTTAGAGATCATCTAATTTAGGGGTGAGGTTTGCTTACATACCAAGACCTTAGAGTGTGGTTTTGTGTGATCTGAGACAAGGGTCAGGGCTTACCAATAAAGACGTGTTGTGTAGTACTTTAGTTGTGCAAAGGCCGAGATGGCATGGCATGGAGAGGATTTGACGCCATTCGGTTTTCTTTTAAGAGCAAAGAGCTTTCTAGGAAAAAAAGCAGTAATGCAAAGGTCAAGGCTAATGCCTTGTGGGAAGAGCAAGACAGATTGATTTATAGGGATTGGAGTGGAAAACGTGGTTTAGGAATGACAAAGAGGAAAAAAATAACGTGGCTTGACTGCCTGTATTTCAGGGCTTGTTTATGTGATCTTGGTTAGGGAGGGCTTAGGACAATGTCATTTAGAGGAACAGAGATTGTCATTTGCAAGAAGGATAGAAAGATTTACAGCCAGAATGCATAATGAATTAGAAATTGTTTGCTTAGTATTAAAACTGGAACCCTCCTTGGTTTATTTACTTGGTCAACAGTATTTTTGAGTTATTGCTGTGTGCCAGCCACTGGACTAGACACACAGATGCCACAGGGGTTCTGACAGACAAGGTCCCCACCCATGTGGAGCTCACAGTCTAGCCAAGGAGACAGATATTGACCAAATAGTGGTACATTAGTTATGTAACTACAATTTAACAAGAGCTACCAAGAAGTATGGTGTGTTATAAGACTATACAAAGAGGATCTCTCTCTCTGTCTCTCTCTCTCTTCTCTCTCTCTCTCTCTTTTTAAAGAGGATCTGACTTAGTCTTGGATATAGTGGTGTTTAAGCTGAGATCCAAAGGATGAGAAGAAAGAGGCTGAATGGAGAGGGAGGAACTTTCCAGACCAAGGCTGGGGGAATAGGTAATTGCAGAGAGAAAGTGAAAGAGAAGCCTGTTCAGCCAGGGACTTGTTAAGGATTCTGGATTTTATCCTGAGAGCCATGAGAAGTCATTGGAGGTTTTCAAGCAGGGAGTGACATGATTGATTTGGCAGGAGGCCAGAGAGGGATTCGGGCCAAATCCTTGTTATTAATGATCAGGTGTCACTTGTCTGGCCTTGCCAACAGGAATAACTGTGGATAAAAATAGGATGATGCCAGGTTTCTGGATCCTGACTCCATTCCTCAGGATCATAGCCTTCCACTGCTGGGTGGCCAGGGCATCTGCCTCGGGCCTTGCGTTGTTCTTCCAGATCCTGCCAGTGTGGGGCCAGATGATCTTGTCTGTGTTGAATTCCCATTGGAAGAGAGCAGGCCCTTGTGGTGGGGGAAGTTCTCAAAGGAACAAGTGGTGATGAGCAATCAATTCTGGAGCCAGAGTGGAGTCAGCCTGGCCAGTCACCTCCTGCAGGCCATTTCTACCCTGCAGCAGGTGAGCTTGGGGCCCACAAAAAACAGAGATTCAATTCAAAGACCACAGTACACTCAGCTCACATAGACCTCCAGGGTGCAGGCTTTTTTTTTTTTTTTTTTAAATCTATAGCAAATTTATTCATAATTATATCAAACCTCAAAAACAACTAAGTTGTCCTTCAGGAGGTGAATGGTACAACAGTAGTAAATCCAGATGTCGGAATACTGTTCAGTGATAAAAAGAAGCTATGAAGTTACAAAAAGACATAGAGGAATCTTAAAAGCATAAGTGAAAGAAGTGAGCCTGAAAAGGCCATATGCATGTATTTTCAGGGTTCTCTAGAGAAACAGAATTAATAGGAGACAGAGATAGATGGTAGATAGATGATAGATAGATAGACGTTTAGATAGATAAAGAGATTTATTGAAAGGAATTATGGCTCACACAATTATGGAGGCTAACAAGTTCAAGAATTATAGTCAGCAAGCTGGAGACCCAGGAGAGTGAAAATGTAAGTTTCAGTAAGACCCCAAGTCCAAAGACGGGAGATCAATGTCCCAGCTTGAAGACAGTGAGACCCACAGAGCAAATTCTCCCTCCCTCACTTGTTCCATTCAGACCCTCATCAGACTGGATGAGGCTCACCCACATCAGGGAGGGCGGTCTGCTTTACTCAGTCTACCACGTAAATGATAACCTCGTCCAGAAACACCCTCACACACATACTTGGAATAACAGGTGTAGGCTGTTATAGGGTGTAGGCTTTTAAGGCTGGAGATGGCTTGGCATTTATCACCCTGGTGTCTTTATTCCTTTTTATCCTGCCTCTTAACCTAGCTGACAGTTCCTTAACCTGGCACTCCAAAAAGAAGGATTTAGGTGGGTACTACTGTAGTACACAAATGTTAAAAAAAACAGAGGCTTAGGGGCGCCTGGGTGGCTCAGTCGGTTGAGCGTCCGATTTCTGCTCAGGTCATGATCTCTCGGTCTGTGAGTTCGAGCCCCCCGTCGGGCTCTGTGCTGACAGCTCGGAGCCTGGAGACTGCTTCGGATTCTGTGTCTCCCTCTCTTTCTGCCCTCCACCGCTCATGCTCTCTCTCTCTGTCAAAAATAAACATTAAAAAAATTAAAAAAAAATAAAGGCTTGTATTTTCTGACGTGCTAGCAATATCTATCCTAGGACTCAAACTCAAGAGAGTGGCATGGATTCCTAGAGGGGCATGGTATTGGTGACAGATCCTCAGGCACAGCCACTTTGGACAGAAGCAGCATGTGGCTTCGACAGCCTTGGGATTTGTTGACTAACAGACATAACTGGAATGAGAGCGAACACTCATAGTGCTTGTTATGTGTCAGTCCACCTATGTGTCTAAGCTGTAAACGTGTGTCCAATCACGTAACCCCTGCAGTAACCCTGCTAAGTGGATGCTATTATTATCACCCTCATTTTACAAATGAGGAAACAAAGGCACAGAGGAGATTCTTCACGGCTAGTAAAAGGCAGAGCTAGGATTAGAATCTAGGCAGCCTGGTACTAAAAGCCATGAGGTCAAGCACTCTACTATATGCCTCTCTGGAACGAAGAACAGGAGACTGACTAGGCTTCTGGCTATGCATTTGTAGACGGGTTCTTATAAATGGTAAGTGCCTTATGTCTTAGTCTGTCCAGCGAGCTGTAACAAAATACTGCAGACTAGATGGCTTATAAACAGCAGAAATTTATTTCTCATAGTCGAGGAGGCTAGAAGTCCAAGTTCAGGGTGCCAACGTGGTTGGGTTCTGAAGATGCTGACTTCTCAATGTGTCCTCACATGGTGGGAGAGGAAAGGGATCCCTCTGGGGTCTCTTTTATAAGGTCACTGATGTCTTTTATGAGGGCTCCACCCTCATGATGTAAGGTCTCCCAAGGGCCCCACCCACTAATACCATCACCTTGGGCGTTAGGTTCTCAACGTATGAATTTGGGAGGAACACAAACATTCAGGTCATAGCACCCTGTTTATAAGCCAGAGTGGAGACTGTGTCGTTGGACAGACATTACACTGAATTTGGCTTTGAGGTACCAGAGACCCATGGATCAAGAAGAAGATAAAGAGAATCTCTGACATCTTGAAAATGGAATTTAATTGGAAGAGACCCTGAAAGGAAGAAGGGGTCTTAGAAATTACTTGGGCACCAGAAGGGTCACAATGCACATAACTAAAAAATACCAAGTATTCACAGCTATTTCATATACTACTTTATAAGAGAGAAGTTAGTTTCTCTGGTTGATGGATGCCCTCCCCAACCGCCCCCACCCCAGAAAACTGTACAAATTAACACTTTATTGGGCAAAATCTCCCAAATGAATTTTAGCTGACAGAAATACTCTTTTAGACTAGCTGCTAGCCTGGAAAAAGAGAAGCTATGAATTATTTTCTTCTTCCTTATCTCCATTTCTGTCTACTTACTCCTTTGAGAAACGTTAAGTGCCAACTATGCTTCATGGCCCGCCTTGAACCCCACTAATGTGTGGGATATCCAACTAAATAAAGGAATGCGTGCTTGTTTTGGAAGCTGCTGCAAGGAGACGTATCTGGTTCTGCCTGTTTTCCAAATCTGACACTGGGGGGAAATACAGAGGTTTGGAAAGGTGCGACTGACGGTTGTCTAGGATTAGTCTGCTCCAGTTTTGGGGGTGCTGACAGGCATGATGACCTGACTCTGGCTGACGAGGAGCAGACTCAATACCCAGGCACCTGATGACACACTCTGTTGGGGCCAAGACAGGAGATGAGCTTGGGGGTTGCTCCAAATCATTTTATAACTTGCACTAGAGGCATATAGGAAGATTCATTGGGTAGGGCCATGGTTTCTCTATGGGCGTAGGGCATTGAATTGATAGAAAAGTAAATTTAAAATGTAAAACTTTAATATGGTGTTGAAATTGATGAGATATTTTAAATCTCTGGGGCACATTGAATTGGCCTGTTGAGTTTGGGTGGATGAAATGACTGCATATAACTGGAAATGGAAAACAAATGACGTGACTTCTTGATTCAGTGTTTATTGTGATACCTGAATGAGTTAAATTCAAAGATTTCTGGCATAAGAGGAAAGATACATCCACCAAAGTTCCGAGGGACTAAATGCCTACCCCCTTTATTCCTGGTGGGTTTATAGAAGCAGTGACGAGAACTGGAAGTCAAGCCACTGAAATTTGTTGGAATCATTCGATAACTATCTACAAAACAATAAATTTAGAGCCTGACCTTATATTGTAAACCAAAATAAATTCCAAAGTGAAAAAAGACTTAAGTGTAGCTTATAAAATACTTAAAGAATGGGAAGAAAATGCAGTTGAAAAGCATGTTGTGGCAAAAGTCTCTCTAAACATAGCCAAAGTCAGAAATCGTAAGAAAATATGAACAGATTTGACTCCCTAAAATTTTTTTAAAAAGTGAAGCCAAAACCACACTCAGATACCACCTCACGCCGGTCAGAGTGGCTAAAATGAACAAATCTGGAGACTCTAGATGCTGGCGAGGATGTGGAGAAACGGGAACCCTCTTGCACTGTTGGTGGGAATGCAAACTGGTGCAGCCACTCTGGAAAGCAGTGTGGAGGTTCCTCAGAAAATAAAAAATAGACCTACCTTATGACCCAGCAATAACACTGCTAGGAATTTACCCAAGGGATATAGGAGTGCTGATGCATAGGGGCACTTGTACCCCAATGTTTATAGCAGCACTTTCAACAGTAGCCAAATTATGGAAAGAGCCTAAATGTCCATCAACTGATGAATGGATAAAGAAATTGTGGTTTATATACACAGTGGAATACTACTTGGCAATGAGAAAGATTGAAATCTGGCCTCTTGTAGCAACGTGGATGGAACTGGAGAGTGTTATGCTCAGTGAAATAAGTCATACAGAGAAAGACAGATACCATATGTTTTCACTCTTATATGGATCCTGAGAAACTTAACAGAAGACCATGGGAGAGAGGAAGGGGGAAAAAAAAAAGTTAGAGAGGGAGGGAGGCAAACCGGAAGAGACTCTTAAAAACTGAGAACAAACTGAGGGTTGATGGGGGGTGGGAGGGAGGGGAAAGTGGGTGATGGGCACAGGGGAGGGCACCTATTGGGATGAGCACTGGCTGTTGTATGGAAACCAATTTGACAATAAATTTCACATTAAAAAAAATTAAGCTAAAACAGTAAAAAAAAAAAAAGAAACCAATTTGACAATAAATTTTGTATTTAAAAAATAAAAAAAAATAAAATGAAAAAAAAAAGTGAAGCAAAATACAAGCCCACTACATAAAAACAGAACATAAGCAAAATTTAAGACAAGCAAAACACTTAAAAGCATTTGCCACGCATGTCATAAAGAGTTGAATTTCTTGGTGTGTGGAGTCCTTTCAGTTACATAAGAAAAGGCCAACACGATAGTGGAAAAGAGACACAGGAGGTACAAAGAAGTGAAGCTATACGGGTTGTCCAGACATTTATGAAGCAATGTGTCAGCTTCCCGAGAATCAAATACGCTTACATAGCGGGAGGCCATTGGGATCTCACACCTTGAAAAAGAATAAAATGGATAAAAGGATAGCGGTGGAATGAGTGGTGTAAGGGCATGGGGACATCTGTGCTTGGGAACACTGCTGGCAGAAAGGTAAATTGACACCTTCCAGATGGCAACCTGGCCATCTGTATCAAAGACTTAAAAATAGACATGTGCTTTCAAACAGAAGCTGTACTTCTATTTATTATCTCCAGGAACTAATAGTGGGTTTGTGCAAAGACTTAGCCATGAGGCTGTTTATGGAAGTGTTGTATAAGAGGCAAAAATCAGAAATCACCTCAATGTCCAACAATGGACTTTGATCAAGGAACTCATGCTGTGAATGTATAACAGAAAATTCTAGCTATCCCACTCGCTCATGTCCTCTCTCTCTCTTTCTCCCTCTCTCTCTCTCTCAAAATAAATAAACATTAAAAAAAAAAGAGTTCCTCTAAGTTAATTTATGAATTTAACACCATTGGAATAAAAATCTCCGTGACTTTTCTCCTTGGGACGTAACAAACGAATTCTATGGTACTGAAATTCCCTGGTAGATGACATGGTTAAGCCTGGTCGAAAGCTTTTGAAAAAGGAAAAAAAAAAAAAAATGATGGGGGGAACTTGTACTAGCAAGTCATAAAACATACTATGAATTCCCCAGCAGGGTCTTTTGTCAAGATAATAAAACGTAACTTGTAAAGTTCCTGGGAATCGCTACATGGCAGTTGGTACTATTTTATTCCTGGTGTAGCTTCGATGAAATTTGCAGGGTTGGAGGTACAGTAAAAGCAGTGCCCGCCCTCTTATCTCTGCTGTTAAAATAGGGAGTGAGGACTTCTGTGTGGGAAACTTTGGTTTGGGACCCAAAGAACGTCCAAGGTTTGGAACAGCAGCGGAGGCAAGTGGCCCTGCTCCAGGACAAGTGTGTTGAGGGCTTAAATCAAATTGGAACTCATCGATCAATATACATTGCTCTACAGTGCCGATTCTCTAGCGGCTTCACCCTGGGCAAGTTCTTTAACCCCTTGAAGCCTCTGTTCTCTGATGTGTAAAATATGGATTAGCAATTACCATCTATAATATTGCTGTGAACAATAAATGGCAGTGCGTGTAAAGCTTTTAGCGTATTGCCTGGCACATGGAGAGCATGTCCTAAGCAGTAGCAATGATTGGTTTTGAAGCACCCAGTTAGTTTCGCTGGGCTCTGCAGGGCAAGGATGACTGAGCCAGGGGACCGAGGGCTCTGAAGTCCTGGGCTCCGGACACGGTGAGGAGTGCAATGGGAGACTGAGAACATGAGGCCATCAGGAAAGATGGGGATGATTCTCTTGATATTTCCAAGCACATTAGTAGTCATGCATGTGGTCTCTGATTCCCCGAAGTCAAGGTCAGGCTTGTCCACTTATTGGCTGCTGTTCACTGGTCAATAGCTCTGCTCTGGCCCCCGAGGTCTCCTTCTGCCCTTTCATTGATGAAAGCCTGAGACTCAAGCCATCTGTCATATCGTTTTTCTTTGCAGACGCACCATTTTAAAGTTGCCGGAGTGGATTGATTCAAGAATCTGTTGCTTGTCGACAGGCCCACCCTTGGCATTTCTGACCACGGCAAGAGTGTCAATGGGGGACAAATGCTAGCATCTTAAATCAAACATGGTCATCCTCACTATTCCCAGATTCCGTATTTGCAAACCTGTCTACTTGCTAGAATGTATTTTTAACCCCCAGATCAATACTTGTGCCATATTTACGACCATTGCTACGTTCCCAGCTGAGGTAGAAAAAAAGCAACATTGCCTTCCCATTTCAGCTCTTGTACGAAACAAATGTCTTTTCTACAGCTTAGTTAGTGTCATTTTTTTTTTTCACTTTTGTGCTTTTGTTGGTGATTTTGCTGTTTAAAACGATGCCCAACAGTAGGGCTGAAGTGCGGTCCGGTGTTCCTAAGTGGAAGAAGACTGCCATGTGGCTTACAGAGAAAATGTCTGTGTTGGAGAAGCTTCCTTCAGGCATGAGTTTTAATACCGTTGGCCATGAGTCCAATGCTGATGAGTCAACAATATATATTAAATAAGGTGTCTTCAAACAGGAACATGCATCAACAAGGTCATGTATTGATCGGTTAACAAGAAGTATCCAGAGGCTCACGGCAATATAACCCTGTATCTCTCCTAGGAGCAATGGTTCAGTAGTCTGTCATTCAGTGTTTGTGGAGACTTTATAGAACATAACCACTATGAATTAGAGACTTGACTGTATGTTCTTCCTCCTACTAGGCCAAATATACTTTCAGAATGACCTGGAAGGCAGGTTCAAATGGCCACACCTATGCTGGAGAGCTGGCTTCTGGCTGCGACTCACTTCTCCCTTTTCACCCCCCAATTCCATTGTGTGCCTGGGTCTGAACTCTGGAGGCCACAGGTCCGGGCTCTGCACACAGCCCTGTAAAACACCCCCTTGGCCGCTCCCTGGGCTGAAGTGGGCAGATGCAGGGAGAGGGCAGGGCAGGCTTCAGAAGCAATCTCTGGGCCACCTGGGCAGGGCATGTTGGGCCTAGGGTACTGGACTGTGGCCTAGAAGGTTGAGGGCATCACCCTGGCTTCATGGATTTCTCGCCATATCCAAAGTGAGGCCTCTGAAGGTCAAGGCTATAACTGCCTGCCAGGACAGCTGTTAACCCCGAGCCCGTGGGAAACCATTGCTTGCCAGTCAGTGTAATTTTTCATTTCTCTTGATTGCTTCTCAGGTGACTAGTCCAAAGCAGTGTGCAGGGACCTTGTGCCCGGCGCACAACATTCTTACCCTTTCTGCTTTGTTCCTGCATTTTCTCCTCTGGGTTTACAGCTGCTGCCACAACTTGAAGTTATCTCTTCCAAATGCGGCTGTGAACTCTTCTCATACCGCACTATTCCTGAGTGGTTGCAGGGTAATAAGCCTGGAGAGGAGGGTCTCTTTTTTCCCCTTACTATTCATCCTAATGTGACCGGACCCCTCTTGTCCTTTGGATCCCTCTTGTCCTTTATGTGGGCGGCAAGCAGTGATTACATCAGCAACTCCGCAATTACCAGCTAGCGGTGGGGGAGGGGGGGAGCAAGGGTATTAACTCGGGCACCATTTTGCAAGTAATTAAAAAGAGCGTTCCTGGGATGAATTCCGGGAGGAATTTTTTCTGGAAGCAATATCTGGAAGTTTTCCAGATCTGAGTTCTAAAGGAGGCTCCCAGCTGCAAGGTTGGAAGTGGCTACAAAAGGAATAATAATTTCAGAGCCCTGATGCTGGTGTTCACATTTTATTGGTACTGGGTCCCTCATATGGTTTCCTCCTAGAAAGTCAGGAAAGAAGTTGTACCAGTTCATTCATGGGATTATGAAATTAGTTTGGGGGCTCCTTACTGTAGCTGAGCATAGGACAGTGTTAATTAAGCTGATGACCTTTGCTTTGTGAACTGGGGACGAGCGTCCTTGAACAACTTTGTGTCCAGGGATGCCCCACAGCTAAAGACCCTACTTTGTCTCAAAACTCGCATGTCCTAATTTTGGGAAGAGGGAATATTGTCAACTGTAGGTATTGAATACGCGTTTGCAGAGAAGCCACATTAAGCATTGTGTTAAAAGCTTTATTTTATGAAATGGAGAATTTTAGAAGCAATGTTGTAATTCAGAGTAGCATTTGAATATTGTTGCCTTGCAGCGAGTTTCTCTTCCTTCTTTGTCGGAAAGTGAGGTTTACTATAAGCCAGGAGGAAACGTGGCTTTGGCATTCAACAGCTGGGAAGCTGAACAAGTGCTTAAATCCCGCCATGCCTCGGTTTCCTCATCTGTGAAAGGAGCAGACTGTGTGCGTTAAAAGCTGGCTGTAAAGGGCAGGTTGGGCCGCATGCGTAAAGTGCCTGTCACATAACGGTGTTCGAAGTCATGTCATGAATGACATAGGTGCTGACTCTTTGACCAGCCCTCACTTTCATTTTTGGCAGCCTCTTGAATCCGGGGATGTCTCCTGGTTTTAGACCATTTGCAGGGAGTGAGCCTGCCCACTTTGCTTTATCACTGGGCCCTCGCACTGCCCTGAATTTTTGCTTCTTCCTGGACATGCGGGGCCCAATGCTTCCCCGACTTTCCCAAGCTTCCTATGTGCTCAGGGTTAGAGGGAGGGGCTTTTCCCTCTTTCTTGTCTTCCCTTCCATCATCCCATGGAGCAACTTCATCTGATTGAAGAAGTTGGAAGAAACAAACTGCACAGGCCCAGCTCAGACTTTTTTAATCCTTTAATCTGGTGAGCTGGTCTCTGGGAGCAGCGGTGTCCTTCTGTCCTTCCAGGCTGTGCCATTCCTGGGTGGCATCCCCACCCCACGTGCCCCGAGGCCCCCATTGCCTGCGGGCAGCCCCTCACAAAGCTCATCTGCCTACAGATGTAACCTCTAACCTCCAACTTGGAGTTTCACTAACAACTGCCCCAACAGTCCAATTTCCAAAGCCATCATGGCATATTGGTTAAGAGACTGGTCTCTGTCATCTGAGAAACTGGGTTCAAATTCTATCTTTGCCATTAACTGATGTGTACCTTTTGCAAACTTCTAGGCCCTGCTGGGCCTGAGTGTCTCTTCTAGAAGAGGGGGAAAATAATAGAATCTACTTCATAGGTTAGTTGGGAGCATTTGATGAGTTAGTATATACAAAACACTCAGGACAATACCTGTCCCCTGGTAAGTAGTAAACAAGTGTTAACTAATTGCCACTCCCTGGTCAATATTTTCCCCAACTGGTTCAGAACTTGCTGAGGGAAGGTGGCTGGTGGACACTGGGACCCTCAGAGAACCAGTTCCTCCTCCTCCATGGGTCCCGACCACGCTGCCACTGCTCCTGAGCCAGGAACCTCTCCTGACCTCCCCACCTGCCTTGGTCATGATTCCAACGGACTTCTGCTCAAATGCATATCCATTACCTTTCTCCTTTGTAACTAGATTATCCTCTCTGCTGAAGAAGAAGGGAACAAAATGGAAATTGAGTATTAGCCTTGCCCTCTGTCATTTGTTGTCATTACACCATTCACCCTGACTGTGGGCCTATCCCTTCCGCATCACGTTATTAATTCAAAGAGTTAGCATGCCTCTGTTTCTTTGGGTGGTCTTCGTTAAATTCTATACTTTCTGCATTTCAACCTTCAGGAAATCATTCTTGGAGATATGAGCATCTGTTTGGTAGTTATCTTTGGTTTTTCGCCCTCCACTAATCTTTAGCAGGCTTCTTAAAAACTGAGCTCTTTAAGGAGACACCGGGCCCCCTAAACCCTTTTATATTCCCTCTTGGGAATAGCTCTGTGCTAAGTGCTATGTGCCATGGTTATGGGAAGATAAGATACCCATTGCCCCAGGAGAATATGCAGTTCAGTGGTGCTTACGTCTTATTCCAGGGGGTCCTAAGAGTGTTGCAGGGACCCCTCAGGGGTCATCAGGGGGAGGGCGTGTGTGTGTTGGGGGCTGTGTGCGGTTGGGGTTTTACCCTACCCCACCATCATTCCAGACTGTTCTGCTTTTCTTTGTCCTGCATATTGGGCTTCTGTGTAAGATTCCATCCAAAGAAAGGATTGCACTGTTTTGTTTTGTTTTTTCCAGTTTGAAAACCATTGACCTAATTTTTTCCACTGAATTTATGCAGAATGGCTTTTTATAGTGGTTTGACTCTCCCAGCTCGGGTTGGGCCAACAGGATGACAGAGGAGTCTGGCCAAGGCGTTGGCACCAGTCACACACAGAGTCAAACAGTGCCGACCTCTGAAGTTGTCTCCCAGCTGAAAGGCTCACCTTCCGTGTTGGAGAAAGACCTTTCATGGTCCAGTCTAGTACTATTTGTGGTAATACACAGGATTTTTTAGGGGAGGAACCGTACATAAATTGATCCCAAAGGCAATCTCTGAAGAGTTCCAAAAATATTTTAAGCAGTGACAACACTGTTGAAATAAGTTTATGGGCCCCTAAATATGCTAGAAGCTCTAAAATAAGCTCTCAAAATCTTTTAGGACACATGATATCACACTGTAACTTTCCAAAGGGCAAGAGACGGGATTTTGCTTAATTAACTTTGTGAGTTGTTTGCTAAGGCAAAAGCTCAGAGATCTAAGATAATCAGGCATCAACCAATTGCTAAATCACCAAACTACTAAAAATGCATCTACTATAACAGATCAGACTTTGTGGCTTATTCTGCTTTTATAAACATATTTAAAAGATCCAGATGTTTGCTTGTACATAGAACATTTCTGGAAGATGCTCTAGAATGGGAGTTTCATGAGGCAAGCCTTTTTCCCCTGCTTTGTTTTATTAATGTATCCCTGGGATGATGCCTGGCATATGACACATACTCAATAGATACATGTTGAATGAATGGATTCACAAGAAAATGGTGGTGGTGGTTAGCTTGGGGGAGTAGGAAAGGAGGCGAAAATATTACTTTTCAATTTATACCCAGCTATGGTATACCTATGAGGAGGATAGTGCTTCTCTTCTTGCATTTTTACCTTTACTCATAGAAAGGAAGAGACTTCAGCTTTCCTTTTCACTGTTGTCCATTGCCCTTATGACGGCCACCTCTACCACGCTGAGGAGAAATGTATACTCTGGGACCTTGTGTTCTTAGGGAGCAGGATTTGGCCCTTCCTCTTCTGGTTTCCATCCCCATTGCCTTGTGATCCTGACCGCACTTGGAGAAGTAGGTGTGGCTATAATTATACTTTCAATTTCAGCTTTCCTACCAGTGCCTTCCTTGCTCATGGGGCTGGATGGAAGTGGACATTGGAGTTTGTTCTTCAAATCTGGACATTTTATTTATTTATTTCTTGAAGTGTATTTATTTATTTTTGAGAGAGAGAGAGAGAGAGAGAGAAAGAGAGAGAGAGAGAGAGAGAGAGAGAATCCAAAGCAGTCTTCGTGCTAGGTACAGAGCCCGATGTGGGGCCTGAACTTGCAAACTGTGAGATCATGACCTGAGCTGAAATCAAGAGTCAGATGCTTAATCGACTGAGCCACCCAGATGCCCCAAATCTGGACATTTTAGATGCAAGCAAGGTAGTGTAAGAAAACTTTGGAATTAATAAGTTATACTTTGTTTCCCATTTGGTTCTTGTTTTTCTGGGCTTTGTTCCCCCAGAAAAGAACTACAGAGTGGCCTGTGGTAGTTTTCAGGAGCCCCAAACTCATCCCAATCCCCTGATTCTGTAGTGCTTTTGTGTATTTAGTTTGTCATGTAGATATATTATTTTTGAAAGAGAGTATGGATGAGAACGTAATAACAGTGTGGAGAGTGGGCACAGAGAGTGGTTTTTCTGTCCACCTACAACAGAGTAATTATTTTTCATAAACTCTGTTGGAGGCAATTTGCATTTATAAACAGGAGAGATACTAATAATTGGCTGGCAGAACGGTATGGCATTAAGAGGCTCTTTGAGAAAACTGGTTCATGGGATCATTAAATGGTTGAAGTAAAAATGCAAAAGGGCAGAGTTGCGGTGAGAAACTTTGCAGTCGGAAACCGAGACTAGCGAATTCAATGGGGGATCGCAGGGGGCAGAGTCAATGCAATATAATGTCTGAAAAAGGATCACAGTACTGCCACACACACTTCAGAGGAGTTGCTGCACTAAGAATTGAGTAAGGATGAACACTTTTGCTCTTTGGAGACGGTCTCTGCTCTGTGCGCTAAGCACTACTGTATGCTAAGCACAGAAATTTTTTATGCATATCAATCCAATGAGGAAAGTGCTCTCATTATCCCATTTTACAGATGAGGAAACGAACACAGAGAGAGGCTTAGGCTACACACTACCAAGGGCAGAGGTGGGATCCGTGGTGTGGCTTGTACAGGCTCCAAAGAGACAACCGCGTACGTCTGTTCCCAAAACTATATTCCATGATGTCATTTTGGCAGCTTGATATCTGTCCGCATGGGAGAATTTACACCACAGAAACTGGCAAATACTGCACATGGTGTTTTTTTCGTTTTAATTTTTTTTCCCGGAGATGTGGCCGCTAAACATTTACTGACATATCCCCCTGGCTACGATTCAAACCCAGGCGGTTTGATTCCAGAGCGTTTTGGCAAAGATGAATGTTTTCATGCCAAATTATTGATGATAGTATACATTTTCTTACTGCGTCAGCTACTTTTCTCCGGGTATTCTGTTCCAGCCAAATGCACCCTAATCGATTCCCAGCGCTTCCTTACAGGATTGTTATGAGGATTCGATGAGATGATGTACTGGAACCAGTTAGAATAGGGCTTTCCATAGTAAATGTTAGCCGTGGAACAATGCAAACAGAAACAAAGCCCTCGTGTCATCATGGCCCCTTTATTTCACATTATTCCCCCACCTTCATAGAAAGCAATCAGTGGCAAAACTGACCATGTCTCCATTTTCTCTCTCTTCCATAATCTATATCCTGGGGCAAAACCTAAATTAGTTAAGAAGAGAAGTCATCAGGATAACCTGGTGATCCTGTCATGTCACTTCCAAGCTCTGTGGAAAGAAAGCCTGAGCAACGACAAACTTTCATTTACTTTACGATGCTCCCCCTCCCCCGTCCTGTGTCTGCCTTCCCCTGCCCACCCTCTGTGGGGGTCCAGGGAGTAGAGCCACCACCATGACGAGGACGGGGGCCTGGAATGTGACCAGCAGCGCATCTGCAGGATAGGACACGATTTGGCAAAAACCCAGATCGGTATAGGATACGCGACACTATCATCTGACTTAGATGCTAAGGGCTTTGGGCAAAAAATAATGAGCTCTCATCACCAGGAAGGCCACGGTCATACTCCTGAGCGGTCACAATGAAAATTGCTGGGTGCTCACCGGATGTCGGACATTCTTCCAAACATTTCACAGGAAGCATTTTATTTTATTATGCTAGCAATAATCTGAGTGATGTACAGTAATTGTCCCCATTTTTGAGAAGAGGAAACAAAGATTCAGACATATTGAATAACAGCCTTGGCAAGTGGCTAAAGGAATCTGGAGCCTGTGACAGTTCGACCCCAGCCTTCTTGTCCCCAGTGATGCCAGCGTGCTACCTTGAGGGAATGGGGCTAAAAGCGTAGCCCTGGGGCTCCCAGGCTGTGAGAGCATGGGCAGGCAAGAATTTCCACTGAAAAACTCCCCTTGAACCATTCTTGCCCATGACCTTCTCTGACCGCTAGTTCCCCGTAACCTATTGCCCCAGCTTTGGGTCACTTAATACGCCCAGCCTTACAGACGTCGATTCAATATTCTTCTGGGTCTCATTCCCACTACTACCTTCCCCTGCCTCTACATCAGATGATGTGGTTCTATTTTGGCTCTTACCTGTGTCGTGAATGCCGCCAACCAGTGTATTTTATGGACCACCTACACTCTTGAGCTGGTCAAAACCTGACTCTCCTTCTCTGAGGTATCCACTCTACTTTTCAACCAACATGTTCACAACACATTACGATCGAAGAACTAAGGCATTGTGCATCTAAAGACAGAGGTTTAAGATATTTTATTAGGGAACATACATCAATATTCAACAACACTTAAATATTATGGCATCCATATTTAGAAGGGCAATATAAATGCTTATGACTTGAACAGTCACTTTATTAAACAAATGAAATAAATTCCTTTTAAACAGTGGGCTGTGTGATTCATAAAGTATATTTTTTCAATAATTTATTCATCTGCCTAGTCATATGTACATTTGTTTTCTTCAAAAAAAAAAAGAACCAATGTGATTGTTCACCACATCGTACCATAAAACAAATGAACCTGTAAAAATGGCATGTAGAAAATTCAGAAACACCTACACAGCACATTCCAAAGATACTGAATCCATTTAAAAGGAATTAGATGCTTCAGAAGCAATCACAGTCAGCTTGGGTGTCATATATATGCATTAGTACGGAATGCAGCAGCAAGTTCAAGTATAACAATCCACACGCATGAACATATTTATCTGACTTAGGAGAGAATTCTCTCTTTTAGAGCAAAGAACACATACCAAACTCTCAGCGAGGTTCAGATGAATTTTGTTTGTTACATGGAGGGAAAGGTGGTGATATCAACTCAATCAACCAAGTACTGAAACCTGGAGAAGGTGGCATGGTCCACGAACACTGCATAGTTGGCAAATATCCCTACAGGGGCCTTATTCACCGCAACAATTGTTAAGGGTTACAGGAAAAGCGTAGCAGGGAAAATCAGCCATTCAGCCCACATTTGCTTCTCTGGCAAAGTGGAAAATGCCATGTTTGTATTTTTAACACATCTAATGAGTAGACAAGCAGAAAAGCTGCCATAAGCCAGGAAACGTCACGGGGTTCATGTTTGAACGGCATCAGCTTTATTTACTAAAATACAGTTTTGAGTTCACAGACAAAATGAACTTCCAGAATGATTTTCTTTAGCCCCAGCAAGTCAAGTCCTTCCCAGTCGTTAATTGATTGTAGAAATGCAGTTCCAAGGTCTTCATTTTTGTTTCCGTTTCTCCCACCACCTCTGCTGCATTTGATTTGCAAAATCTCCCAGGTACCCTTAGCTACTATGGCAGCGTCCTGATACAGCATAAGATACCGACCCTTCAATGATGGATGTTGTGAAAGCCAGCCTCGTGGGTCTGTAGTGATCCATTTATTTTCTGCATTGTGTGTGTGTGTGTGGGGGGGGGGTGGTGGTAGGGAAAACTCTTTATTTTAATATTGTACAACATTTCCTTGTTAAAAACAATTCTTCAATTAAAAAAACACTGAATTGCATCATGTAAGACTTGTTTGCAAAGACTTCCAAAGCATTTGGTTATTCTTAATGATTAACCATTTCAAGTTCAACGAATGTTTATTTGCACAATGAGAAAGAAATAGACTTTTTTTTTTCTGTTTAGCCATCCCACTGTAATGCTGTGTTAAGTCTTGAAAACAAAGAGAATCAGACAATTGAGAAACCAAGGCTTTTCGATATTCAGCCAGGCCAAACATAGGAGCTCCAACAGGAAAGCCACTGGTTCATTATTTACTGGCTCTTCCTTGGTTCATCCTTGGTTTAAACAGAGTAAGAAGAAAACCAGGCATGGTTTTCCTGCACGGAACCTGGGGAATGGGGTTTGCAGAGCCAACTGGCCACCATGAAATGTGAGGCTGATTTCCATGTGCCCCGACAGACTGGAGGGGGAGGCAACCCCAACACATGCCGAGGTTCACCAGCCCCTGGGCCTTTGCACGGGTTCATTCCTTACTTGCTAGGAACGACTCCCTCTGTTTCCCACTCCATTTTGTCCTCCAAGATCCAAATGAGAGGTCCACCCTTTTTGGAAAAGCCTGACTCCGAGGGTGGCTTTGGTGCCTTACACTAAACTCTCCTGGCCTTGCGTGAGTTCTTGTGTCACGGAGCTTACCACGTTCTACTACAATTGTTGACTTTCCTGTCCTCTCCGTAGACCACAGGCACCCTGAGAGGGAGGATCATGTGTCCACCCTTGTTTCCTCCACTGTCTGGAGCTGAGCCTGGAGCCCTCATGGAATATTACAGAATGGACATAAGAGTGAAAGAACTGCTCTATGCAATGACAGCGTCCCTTGGAAAAAGGTGATCTGGTTTTGCAGCATGGCCTCCTGTACTTTTACAGACATGCTAGAATTCGAAGGACACAAAGGGAGCTTAAGAATGCAACAGAGGAAGTTGTACTATGCTGACTCTCAAAACACTGCACTATTTCTCCCCCAAACCTGTTTTTCTCTCTTATTTTTATATCCACAGCCTCTCCTTCAGTCACTAGTGTCCCAGTAATGACAAGAGTAATATGTTTGACTTTTGTCTTAGTCAGGTGAATGTTCAACAAAGAAGTAAATCCATGTGGCAGGTAAGACTTACAGATTTCTGAGGTGGATTCAAAAGACAGTGGGTAGCAGGAAGCGGGGGGTGGGCTGGGACCCCCTTCATTTGACCTTGAGGACAGCACTCACGGACATGAAGCTGGCTTCATGTGATGGATGTATGCCTCCTCAAAAAAAAAAAAAAAAAAAGGTACATTGACCTTTAATGACTTACATTAATACTTTCAATATACTAAGCATCATGCGTAAACATGACCAAAACTGTAGAGGGTAAGAATTCTTACTACGAACCCAATGTATCCATTTTCAAAAGTCAACACCACCAAAATTCTGTAGAGTAAGAATTCTTACTACGAACCCAACGTATCCATTTTCGAAAGTCAACACGACCAAAATTCTGTAGAGTAAGAATTCTTACTATGAGCCCAACGTATCCATTTTCGAAAGTCAACACGACCAAAATTCTGTAGAGTAAGAATTCTTACTACAAACCCAATGTATCCGTTTTCACAAGTTCAAACTTTGGTAGAGCTGGTTCTTTGCAAACTGAGGCCCACATTTATTTCCCTGTTGGCCAACCCAGTCCCATTCTGCTCCCTATGAGACGATGTTCTCAGTTTTCCTTCCCCTAGCACTGAAAGAATGAAAAAACTCTTCTTTGTAATTTGGGCCAGCACCAACCCGTTCACCCTTGCCATAGCCCGGCTTCTCAAAACCCAGAAGACCAAAATAGCCATAGACTGTGTTTACACAAAGCAGAGTGTGCCAAGAACTTCATCCCCGAAAGTGACTTTTCCCCCTCCGTTTAAAGCAAGTTTGAGATTCCGAGTCACAAGAGACCATTTGGCCCGGAGATGGCAGCAGGTCCCTGTCAAACACAGCTTCTCAAGATGGCTGCCTGCCCTACACAGACTGAGCCATGATGGGCGGAGCTTGCGGTATGGATTTTCCTGTGGAGCCACCTGCCCGGAAGGGTCCCAGAGATCATTTAAGGGGGTCCACAGAAGTGCCAAGGCGCTCACTGGCAACTTGAAATTAGAGCTGAGATTGACTTGGTGTTCCCGTGATGTGGGTTTCAAGTCTGGCTGAAATCAAAACTGCCTGGGGGGGCATGCCTGGGAATTTGCTATTTTGTCTTGCATAAACTTCTGATAGTCACCCAGGCCTGCTGGTGCCCTATTTCTTTAGATGGTTTTAATCCCAAACTGTGCTTCAAATGTTCTACTGTTTTCCAGGGGTCAACATTACTTCTCTTTCTTATAACATCGTTTATGTAATTACACACACACACACACACACACACACACACCTTTTATATAAGGACTGCATGCTATGTAGTGTCTTTCAGACCACGGTAACACAATGCCTCCTATTGCCAAGTAAGTAGTTAATTTGAGAAAGATTGCAATCACCATCACTGGAGACTCTCGTTCTAGGCTGTCTATAATCTGAGAATTTGGTGGAAAGCTGTAAACTAGTACAGTGGGTCTGATTTTTTAAAAATTAAAACAAAATGCTCTGGTAGGGAAATTTCCAACCCCAAGGAAATAGCATAGTTGTGGTAGATGGTGGGGGGGGGGCGGGGTGTACATAACTGAAACTTGGGATTTGGTGCCCGCATTCTAAATTTAGGAATGATAGCAGCCCGGCAATGGTACAACACCTCTTGCGACTTTCGAATGAAAGCTCAATTAGTGCCTTGAACTAGTGAAGACCCGCGTCTGGACACAGATCAGTCTGAACTGAGGTAGAAAGCAAAGGAAAGCGAGAGATTTACCCCATTGTTTCTTGCACGGGCAGTTCTGGGTGCTTTAAGACACCTTAAAGGTGATGTAACTTATAATAATGTTCTATTTACATAGTGTTTGGGAGGGGAAATGAAGACAGGGAAAGGGTGCCAGCGTTTGTTGGGTGCCCGCGATGATTTCCTACGGTTTATCAGCCCCATGAGACATTTTCACGTGCGCTAGTTCATTTGCCTGCCCCGTGTCCCAGGTGAGAAAACGCAGTCAAGAGATGTCAAATGACTTGTCCAGGATCACTTAGGTGGGTACAGAGATGGGCACCTGAAATTAAGCCCAGGCCTTGTGGCTCCCAGGCCACGGCTCTTCTCGGGTCTCTTGTGAAAACATTTCTTTTGTAAAGTGACTGAAAAATCTTACATTTCACCATATCTGAATGCGCGATGGACTTGGCACAGAGTAGATGCTCTAAGTGTAATTTCTCCTACTTACTCTCCGCATACTTTATCACAGTGCCCCCTATGGAGTACGCTCATTTCGTTGTCTGCAATATTGGGTTAAGTAGGTGCGGTATTACTGGAAAGTGGGCTGCCTGGGACTTGTTATACCCCAGAGACAAAAGGAGCTATTTTCTTCCCTCCACATCTGATGAAGAAAGCATGTGTTGTGATTCAGGCTGTAACAGCCGAGGCAAGAATTGCTGTTGCAGAACGTCAGTGACCGCGGGTTGCGGTTGAGATATCGGCATCGGACACGATGTTCACAATAGTGAAGGCCGAGGGTCGGGGGAGCTGCTGGAGGTGGGGACAAAAGCAAGCGTGGGACCCCCCTTTTTAATCCAGTTAGTCTCTAGCCAACGTTCGCCTCTCTTAAGAAAGTACGGAGACAACTAACAATGAGCTGTTATTCGAACATTTGGAATACTTGCTTGTTTTATTCTTACAAATATTTCATCATCTTACTTGAATAGCCTTCTCGTCAGGTTGCATTTGGGCAGCCTTATTTTTGATTAAAGCTACCTATTCGTCGATGCTCCCTCTTTCTCTGCTCTTTGCAAGGACTGTCACCTCTGCTAGGGCACAGGGGCTGGGGGGGGGAGGTGCTGTGGACTGCAAAGCGTTCGTGCTCAGCTTTTGATTAATGAGCCAGGGGCCTCCCAACCACTGAGACTTCAATTAGCCAAGCTGCAAAGCTGAAACCTTTTCATTATGAAGATAAGGCTGCGTTTAGCAAAAGGAATGAGGACCAGACTGGGGAAGAAAGACAAGTTTCTTGTTGTCGTCTTTTCTGTTGTGGTTGTGTTTTAGTAGAAAAATCAATAAGCCATTGCTACATTCAATCAATATATCCCAATGTTTTGGGATGGTTTGGCCTTAAACACACTTAATACTTTGGTAGGCCCTGGCTTTTCATGTGATTTTTTTTCCTCCTGTAATTTCTAGATTGGATTGAAGCTGTTCTGAAGCACAAACTCTTAGCCAACAAGGCTGCTCCATTGTGATAGATACTGTGGGGCCAGAAACCCTTCCAGTAACAGATGTGCCCCAGGGAGGGGGCAGGGGGATGGGAAACCAAAGTCCCTTGCCCGGAAAGCACAACAGTAGATGCTATGCAGTTAGAGCAGTCCCAGTCCTTCCAAGTGAGGATAAATGCTCTTGGCTTCCCAGCGGGAACCAGGCAGAAGAGAAGACATCACTCCATGGCTGTCAGAGAAGCACCTTGCAGGCGAACAATTCGTCTACAATAAAAGGCTTAGGTGGTGGATAAAACAGAAATGGGACTGAATTTCCCAACAGAAGCAAGGTGACCAGGCCGAGATAGTCTGAAACCACACAGGGTGGGCATCATTCCCCAAGAGGCAGGAGCAGCAATGACTGTATACTGTAGTCCCTGAGGGCCGGGGACAGGAATAGTGGGAGGTGGTCTTCAGAAGGTCAGAATTAAGATACCTTTTAGCAGGGAATGACCATCTACATCCACACATCCAGCCAAGTCAGTGTAGCTTCCTTTCCTCTGCTCTTTCTAGGCTGGGAGACAGTGGAGGAAAAGCCACCCAAAGGCTTGTTGGCATTCATTTTTCAAGCGGCTCCTGGTGCAGAGCAGACGTTGAAACATAGCATGAACTCACCCATCGCTGGGATTGGGACCCCGTGGTGATCTTTCCCTCAGTCTGTTCCTCAGTGACCCATTTCCTGGGACTGGGTTCTGCTGTTGGTTGTTCACCCCATTTATCTCTGTCTCACTTTGCTCTCAGGGTCTAGGTTCTGTACCCTTCCTTGGTGGTGGTCTGCTTTCCTGCATGCAGATGCCTCCCAGGGGATCCTATGCCTGCCCGACTCAAGATGGCAGCTAACCTGGGCTTCCTCACTGCTGTGCTCGGCACCCCTGATTACAATCTCACTATAACTTTTCAGAAGCCCAGTAACTATTACCTGAGCTGTCCTGGTGCATCATCTGGCATTTCCAAGGCCCTGGACTTGATCTTCCAGCCCCTTCCTGTAACTAGCGCTTGGCTCTGGTCCCATGTCCCTCTTCATCCCCTGTCTGCTTGCTTGCTCAGGAGGGGCCCTGCTCCTTAGATAGGATCCCCTAGGGGCTGTGCACTGCTCTGGGCATCCAAAGACACACGACAGCTCCTGCTTTCCAGGAGGTTTCATCTAAAGACAGAACCTGTAGAGGCACAGTGTAAAGTACATTTTAAAGTGAAAAAAATAGATAGATAGATTTTTTAAAAGCAACAGAAGGATGAAAAAATAAAGTGCACAATTGGTTGTCAGGCCCAATTGAGAGAGAATTTGGAGAGGATGGTCAGGAAGGGCTGAATTTGAACTTTTGATTTGAAGAAAAACTTCTGGATAAGTCTTCATGGGCAGAAAGGACAGAGTGGGGAGGAAAGTGTTAGGAGCTAAATTCCCCTACTCTCCCCTCTCCCCCCCCCCCCAATTTCGTCTGTTGAAGCCCTAATCCCCAAGACTTCAGAATATAGCTGCGTTTGGACAAAGGATCTTTAAAGAGGCAGTTTAGGTTAAATGAGGTCATTGGGGTGGGCCCTGATCCAATCTGTGTCCTGAGAAAAAGGGGAGATTAAGACACAAACACACAGAGGGAAGGTGATGTGTAGACGCTGGGGGAAGGCGGCCATCTGCAAGCCAAGGAAGGAGGCTACAGAAGAAAGAAGCCTGCAGAACCTTGACCTCAGACATCCAGCCTCCAGAACTGCGAGAGAATCAATGTCTGGTGTTGAAGTCCCTCTGTCAGTGGTACTTTGCTATGACAACCCCAGCAGACTACTACAGGGGGATTACAAATGCACGGAGCCACGTCAGCAGAAGCAGGAGCACACTCGGTAGGAGAGCACCCTCTGCGTAAAGAAGAATGTTTCCTGGCCCAAAGTTATGATGAAAGAATAGAAGGAGTCCATGGATAAGTTCTAGGAGCAGAGGGGCTGGTGGGGACCGGGTCAGGGGTGGGAGCACCACATGAGAAGGAGCACCTTTCCCCCAGTTGAGTTTTGTTGAGTTTTGCCTAGGGTTACCTTCTGAGGGAACAATCATTGCTTAATGCTGACATGAAACCAAGTTTACTTTGGGATTAATTACGGTCTCGAAGGCCCTAAGGGCTAAGAGGAGAAGTGAAAAGTAAAGGCACACAGAGGCAAGAGACAAACAATGCAGAAGAGAAAGAGAAAGTGACATTGTAGGGCTCGGTAAAGACTTTGGAAACGTCAGAGTGAGAGGTGGCACTGATAAAAGAGATGCTTGCCTGTGGATAGGGAGAGAAATAACCCAGAAACCACTCCTGAGCCCCAGCACTTTGTGTCTGCACCCTTCATTTGGAACTAATAGTATAAGAACAGAAAGACCGCAATGGGAGCACATGTTCAAGTCCTGGGGGAGGGGCCTGAAGTGTACCTCGCTCTGTGGACCCATCTCCTGCCTGGGGCTCCTTGGAGGCTCCGGGGATCCGAGCTTGCAGTGTCAGGCTTGACTAGGGGAGGGGACGGGAGAAGTGAGGGAAACCACCCCCCCTTGTCACCCAGAACTCTGCACGGAGCACTGTATCCCAGGGGAACAGGCACCTTCTGGGACAAGGGTGCCTACCCCAGCATTCATCGCTCATAAGTTTAAAAAAAAGTAGAGGGTGGAATGATGTAGAGAGAGAGGCAGGGATATGGAAGGGAGACTGGAAAGGAGAGAGGGAAAGGACCAAGATGGAAGGGGACGGAGAGGGAAGAGAAGTGGCCACGTAGTGTGGCCCAAGCCTTCCTTGCTGTGCCCAACGTAGGCACTGGTGTTAGCACTGATATTTTTGGTGTTGCTACATTATTATATATATTACTGATATAATTATTGATATCTCCAGGTCCTTCCTTACCAGTTCTGCACCCACTCCCATTCCATGCCTTACCCCCTGGCCCTGCTGCAGAGTCTCATCTCTCAACACTGTGGACGTTATCCTAGGCCACCAGAATTGCACACCTTGTGTCCAACTGACAACATATTCTTCCCCTTCACTGCCCAGCAGGACCAGAGAGGGGACGGGGAAGGAAGTCCCTCCGATAGCATGCTAACTTCGAGAAACATGGCTTTGTCATCACAGGGGAGGGTTAAGTGTTTCCCCACAGCAATGCCACTTTGAGTTTAGTTAGGTCATGTCAGACATAAACAAAAAATGAAAAACAGGGAAAGAAGAAGGAAAAGGATGAGGAAGAGAGGGAGAAGTCCTGCTAGAAGCTAGTATTTGTCTTTGGAAGATATCCTTTCCCTCCAGCACCTCCTTCTTGGGGATCCCCAGGGTGGACCCTCGAATTTCCTGGTGCAGGCTGCTATGATCTGAAGGCCTTCCCAAGAGCCAAGTGAGGCCCCCAAAGCCTCTAGGGACCCCCACTTCAGCAAGCTCCAGTGCTCTTGGAGGGATTTCACACCGGTCACGGTCAAATGGCACTCACTGATTGTTGCGGAGTCAGATGGATTGTGCCGGGAGATTTTGCCAGTGGTGTGAGAAGCTGAAAGACCCCCGCCCCTGCCCCAACCTCCCTGTAGAGCTTCCGCAGCCTGCTTGTTCTACAGAACCCGAAAGTGGGGAGGGGTGGTTGGTGCCTCCCTCTTGTCCTCGTGCCCGGATAGCAAATTGCAGTGATGAACTAAAATATGTCTTTTGGGTGAGTGGGTTACATGGAGCAAGCCGCCCCCCCCCCAACCCCCCGCCACGTATGAACTTGGCACTCTCCAACAAATCATGAAGGTTGGAAATACTAATGTAGTCAATCGGAGATGTATCAATGGCATATTTTTTTAAAAAGATGCTTGTAAGCTAGACACTAAAATCCACTGCTTGACATTATTATTAGTATTCTTATACCATAAGCTAGAGACGGCATAGATCAAGGACAGCAAAGTAGAGCCCATGGGCTGTATCTGGCCCATGGCCTGTTTTTTATGCAATGACCTATGAACTAAGGATGGATTCTATGTTCTTAGAGGATCGTCCGAAAAAAAAAAAAAGAAAAAAAAAGGCAAAAACCAAAAAAAAAAAAAAAAAAAGATGTGTGACAGAGACCATATGGCCCACAATGCCTCCAATATTTACTATCTAGCCATTTACAGGAAAAGTTTGCCAGCCCCATGTATACATTAAATAGATTTTTTATTTTTTAGTTGGTTTGGGAACACCCCTCCCCTCCCCCATCTATAACAATGCTTCTTGGCAACACGCATTCTTGACTTTGCAACAGATGAACTTGGAACACACCCAGCTGGGGACTGTCTGTGCCTCTTAAGTATTTTTTTGTGCCAAATGCAGTGCCCGGTGCAGGGGAGGAAGAGGGCAGTTTGCCGACAATGACAAAACGGTACTGTAACAACCACCCTCAGGCTCACCTGAGCCTTCCAGAAAGTCCCTTTTCCATCTTTGCATTCCTGAGGTCCTTAGGTTGTTAATCACTGCTGGCTTTGCCTTACAGTGTCACCCTATTGAGGAAGCCAAGAGCCCCCTGCTCTGCTTACTTCCTTGGCTCTGGTCCTGCCTATCTAGGGAGACAGAACAGAATCACATTTGCTTGTCCTTTAGCCAATAAGGGAAGCAGAGACAAATGTGCACTGAACCCCTAGGACAGTCTTGCACTGGCCAGCCGCTGGCAAGGATGTAATAGCAGAGAAGGTGACAATGGAACTGAAAATGTGGATCAGAGACAAATGAGTGACATATGAAATTCACGGTCCCAAGAAACACAGTGGTCCTTGAGGATACTGAGGGCATCACGAAAAGAGGAGTCAGAGGTTGGATATGGGGCTATTCAAAGCATCCTTAAATCTCTATGTCCCCTTGTTTCTCCATGTGTTCAGTAGAGATAATACACCCTTCCTTCTCTCTGTCCTTCACAGGAATGACCCGAGATAGGCGAAATTACCTGGACAAGTACAAAGCATTACATAAACGGAAGGAAATACTAAGCTCACACCGGGACTTTCTGTTTTAGCTTCTTTTCTGTTACATCCGAATGCACCTACTGTACCTGGGCTTTTTAACAGGTCGGTGCCTTCATTATTTTTTTCCTACAAACACAGTATGGATTTGCTCTTAGATTTCTTCTTACCTGATCAAGTCTCTACTTCTCATAGTTTAACACTAAGCATTGCCAGCTTATGAGGTGGCTATGTTGACTATGATGTCAAGGGACAGTGATGTAATAAATGACTGGGTGACACGGAAAGGAAAGACAATCATTTTGTTTTGGGAAACAGAGAAGCAACCAGCTTCAGGGCAGTTCCTTGCTTATCAGTTGTAGCAAATATTACTAAACCATGCATCCCGCTTTGAGCGATGCCCGGGGTAGGTCTTCCCTTCCTTCTCAACACAGGGGGCAGGTGCCCCCTGCCCACCGCCATAGCTTTCCTTTTAGGCGGGAGACTCAGGAATCCATATTGCAGCAGCAAAGAAGAAATGACATTTTCCTGCACGGGGCAGATGGGTTCCACCCTCAGCCCCTATGACATCTGGGTCTTGGGAGGCATGAGTGAAGCAAGGCAGATGGGGGCAACGGCAAGGGGCTGGGTGTCCTCTGCTGAAATCCTAATTTGCTTTTTGCCAGCCCAGCCCCCAAAGTCATCTCCACTCATTCATCTTGCGGGGACTTTGGAGGGCCAGGAGGCCACTGTTGTCATTGCCTTCTGAAGACGGTGGACCCCACAGCAGCCTGGGCTCAGCCCTGCTCCCCAACACAGCACGTAGACAAGGAGCAGGTGCCAACAGTGTGTTCCAATCGGGCTGGACCGGAGCTGTGTGCAGGCAGTTTCATGGTTAAAAGTCCTAGTAGTATAAAAAGAAATCAGATCAACGGTGGGCACACCTCTGATGCCTTCCTACTGGCCACCACTGCCTTCTTTTGGGTCACCCTAGTTTTGCTGGCAGAGTTTACCTTCCATGTGCTTGGGCTCCCTTCTCCCTTTGCTGACGAGCAGAGCTCTTTCCTTAATTAAGTCAACAAGCACTCATACGCAGAGGCAGCATCTCTTTTGGCAAGGGGACCTGTGCAGAACCAACCCCAGAAGCAAATGAGAATGTTTGTCAAGCCGTGATCAAGTAGCTGCGATTAATGAGCCAATGATTACCCGCCCCGGCAGATTGTTCCAAAAATGTTCTCGTTCCCAGGCCGGGACCACGAGACCTACTGGGTCAGAAGGTCTGCGTGACAGTTCACTTTGAGGGGGTGAGGCAATCCGAGATACTCAGGGCATAAAGCTTTCATTTGCAAAAGGAAATCCAAGAACAGGTGAATGCCAGCTAATCCATAGCCACGGATGCCACCTGATTCTTCATTTTCAAGGGTTGCCTACGTGTCTGGCTACCTGGGGATCAGCATTCTGAGCCATTTCCCTATAGGGACCGATATGAAATTCACATGTTTGATATGCTCTCTGGGCTCCGTGTAATTCCTGGAGATATAGCTATAATTCCTTCTCTTCTCTCTCTTCGACTCAAAAAAAAAAAAAATTGTACACACGAGATCCTCTAATTATGATCTGTTTGGGGGATTTGGCTGGGATGGAGTTTGGCAACACATTTACTGAGGTTAAATGGAAGGCAAATCCCAACGAGACAAGACATTAAAACATTTGGGTGTAGTTTCGTATCCTCAGCATATCCAATCTAAACTGGGGAGCATTCACCCCTGCTAATTAGGGGGCAGAAGCACTGGGAGAAACAGGTAAGACTTTAGCGTTATAGGCAGCTCCAGGACTGAATCATGGTTCCTCACTGGCCTACAGCAAATCTTTAATCACTCTTAATGCTCAGCTTTTTATCTCTAAAATAGAAACGTGAAATTGGTATGAGGTTTAGAGATAATGGGGTACAAGATGCCCTGCCAATGCCCGGCGCACCAAAGAACCTAACAAAAAAGCCTTAAGAATATATTTATTTACCCAAACATCGCTGTCCACCATGGATGGATGATCCCAGGTAGGTAGTGAGAGTTCAAAGCCTTAATATTTTGGGGAGCGTTAGCATACACAAAATGATGACAGCAGAGTGGTCTTGGATGAGACACAAGTGAGGCAAGAGGAAGAAAACTGTGACAAGTGAAGTGCTCTCCTGAAATCCTTGCAGTAACTTGGGGAAATGTCTGAGTACAGACATCCAAGGTCTTTCTTAAGGCACGCAATTTGAACTGCAGAAGCAACTCAAATTTTGCCCATCCCATTATGTCAAGTTGATTCTTTGTGATGTTCAGAGAGTCTCACAGCAACTGCTTTTTATAACACATTTGAGAAAACATTTTGACCACTGTTACTCTGGGTAAATTCTTCAAACTACAAATAGAAGCAGTAAACATGTGAGTATAAATATGACAATCATTTGTTTAACTGTGACAATTTTGGAGAGTTTTTGGCATGCTCAAAGGTACAGAGATTTTTGTGGATGAGTAAAAAATAACTCAAGTATTGTTTATCCCACTTTGACTAAGTCTTGGGTGACATTATCGATTTCTTGTCAAATTGGCATGTTTATACTTAATATCATGTTATGGGAAAGGAAATAAATGTTAAAGTTTGCCTCCCTGGAGGGAGTGTGGTTGGTGAAGAGTGTAGCAGATAATTTATTTATGGATAGTTTCACATGAATACAATTGTCATGGCTTTTATCTGATGGCCGAAAGATTTTCTAGCTGCTTGTTTTGATTAGAAATGGCATTAATGCTGGCTTTCTGGTGATCCTTAGCTTTCTAAAATCCAACATTTAGGGGCACCTGGGTGACTCAGTCAGTTAAGCATTCAACCCTTGATGTGGGCTCAGGTCACGATCTCACGGTCATGAGATCGAACCCCGTGGGGGCTGTGCAGAGCCTGCTTGGGATTCTCTCTCTCCTGTCTCTCTGCTCCTCCCCATCCCCTCCCTCCCCAAATAAAACCTAAAATTTAAATTTGTCTGGAAATGTTGTTTAAGAGAGTCATATTTTATGGAAACAAGACATTTACCATTCTTTTCCCGGGGATGCTGTGCCTGTAAAAGGGAGCCTGGGAAAAGAGGTTTTTAAAATTCAGATCCTGGACGAAACTCTTGTGAACAATGAAACTTATCTTTCCTATCAAGGCAGAAGAGAAGTTTTGTATGTTCAAGTCCTTTCTTGATGCTTACATCCATAATAGGACCCCCACATCTGGTAGAGCTGTTATGGGACATGCAGACAGGCCCAGAGTCTAAAAATCCAGCCACTATCTAATGCCAGAATCAAAGTTATAAGCACAAGGCATACATAGTGTGTGTATCTGGTCAGCAAGAGGACATTCTCCAGAAAGGGTTGAAAAGGCAAAATATTTTATGTCCCGGCACAACCAGCCACAAACTCAAATCCACATGCAAACATCCCCCCCCCCCCCGCGCCCACCATGGCAGTGTGCAAAGGTATTAGCCTTCAAGGCGCACTTGAAGAAATTATCATTGTGTGCAAGGGAAGAAGAAAAGATCACAAGCTCCTACCTTTGCTGTGAAAGTTAAACAGGGGCTGCAATCTGCTTGGGAATTCTTAAGAGGAAATTACTCAAGTGGGGGGAAGAGGCCACAGAAATGGTCGACCAGTAGTTTTTAGACCAGTGATTCTAGTCCAGAATTATTCTAAAAACATAAGTCTTATTTTAAATTCTTACTGTGGCACGTGAAAAATATTTTAACTTTTGCATATCATGATCATCTTCATCTTTAGTAATATTCAGAGTTATGAAGGTTTACCAAAATTTGGAACACATAAAGCAAGTTCCCCCCATTCCTGTAGAAAGTGGGGATAGATGAAATGAACAGGTTCCTGGATCTTTTACCAGAAGCAATGGGCCTCTGTCAAAAACTATTTGCAAATTCCTCCTTTAGATGATTTTCTGGTGACCAGTCAGTCTCCTCTCAAGCTAAGCATGTGTATCTTTCAAAGTTCAGGAAGGGTATCCCTGGATCATAAGGCTCATTCCACCAGGCTGCATGTGCATTCAGGACCTTGAACCTCATTCATTATGCGGTAGCGAAGCAGCTGAGAAAAAACTGAAGTCAGGATGTGCCTTTCAAGGTACTACAAGCTCTGGATTTTCATAATGGAGTTCTGGAAAAAGTAAGCCATTTGCCAAGAAAAGCCTTTCTAAGCCACATCAAAAAGGCTGCGCAGTAAGCTTGCAGCCTCTTAGCATGAAATCAGCACCCACTCCACCCCAACCTCTTGATCTTTAAGTAGGTTTCACAAGAAGCCTTCCTCGATTTGATCTTGGCATTGGCTACTGGAATTTTTTCTGTAGCAGTAAGTTGAAAAAACGGGCCCTCACCTCTACTGCCTCCTATCAGGAAAAGCCATCTTTTCCCCAACTATCTAGACCCGAGCATAGAGGATGTGCCTCCGTTAATTCCGAGGCAAAATGAGTGCCCCCTCCCCCTCATCTTTAGGGAATCAGGGGCAGCATCCAGTCAAACTGCTGCAAAAGGTAAACCTCACTGCCACGTTTCACCCAAGTTAAGCAACTGGATGGATCAGAAATGGTGGAGTTTAAAATGCGCTCTCGAAAGAATGTGCCTGGATGTTGGCCCCCATCTTAAGGCTCTTCCTCTCCAGGCCCTCTCCTTGTAAATATCCAACGTGGCTGTCAGTAAGTTTAGCCTGAGAATAAAATCCCCCTCACTCCATCAAGAAATAGCTCCAAACTTAGAGTGTGTGCTCAAAATATTCGTGATGAAATCATAACCTTATATTTATAGTCTTTTGGATTGTGTATGACATTCTGTTTCCCATGGTGGTTTTCGTTTGCAAGGGCCAGACGTGGAAAGCGGCCTCAGAGGATGACCGCGAGAGCATTAGCCTCAAGGAAATGCTGTTTATCGTCATTTAGAGCTGGATGGTCGTGTGACATCCCCCTTCTTCCCTGAGCCTTACCCACTGCCCAAGGTCTCCTCCCCCACCCCATTCCCACATGGTCCCTGGTCTGATGGTCCCGTCTTGTCATCCAGGAAGAGTGAACTGGCCTTCCGAGTAGGAAGTGGGGTGGGTGCCTAAGATCATCCCCCGCCCCCTGCCTTCCTTCTGACCTTTCCTGTCCTCTAGACTTCCTCCCCATTTTCACTGAGGGAGATGGTGTGGATCTTAATGGTTGGAACTTGGTGGTTCTCTCCATGGCTGGGGGTCGAGGGCCCCATACAGCAGCACACCTGCAAAAAGCTTTTACTTCTCACCCGGGCTGTGGTGCAGGCTGATTGGTCTTTGGACACTGTAATCCTGGCAGATTCACGGGGCATCGAAGAGAAAAATTTCCACTCACAGACCCCATCCGTCTTGGAGATCTTATAGAAGGTCTCTCCGGATCCCACTGGAATGCGCACCAGGTCCTTGTGTTGGCCCTCCAGGGCATGGCTGGGTGGGTGCAGGGTATAGCTCAGGGCGTGTTTGGAAGATTGCTTTCTGCGGAGACACTGGATTCTCAAGACATTCTGAAAGGCCTTTTTAAACTCTTGACTGGAGCATGGGTATATAATAGGGTTGATGCAGCTGTTTAGGTATCCGAGCCAAAACGCTATTTTAAAAACTGTTTCTGAGGGCTTGAAATCAGGGAAGAAAGACCCTAGAAGAAAACACACAGATTCATACACATTATTTGCAAGCCAACAGGCCAAGTGGCCAGGGAAACAAGCAAATAAAAGCACACACATACTTTCGTATCGCTAAAATGTTTCAAATGATTCCGAATGCACTTGCATTTCTCACTTGACCGGCTAGCCCCTCTGAATGTAGCCCTTTCGTAGTATCCTCGGAGACCCTTCTCACCTGGTTCACATGTGCAATACGTATTAAGGGAGCCGACCCACTGGGTGGGTATGCACCAGTTCTCGATGATGAAATATCACGTGATGGGGGTGACACAACTTTAAATAATAAGACGATGAAATTTAGGCTGAGGCGGCACATGCAAGTTGTTTTGACTGAATTTAAAAACAAGTTGGAATCCATTAAAATAATCCATATCGAAACGGGGATACCTAAATATGCCCTTTGTTCCTCGATGGGGTGTTATATAGACACAGTCTAAATAATTGCGAATCTCTTCTCTCCTGAGCAGGGGAGTTGTATGGTTTTTTTTTTTTAAGTTTATTTATTTTTGAGACAGAGAGAGACAGAGCATGAACGGGGGAGGGGCAGAGAGAGAGGGAGACACAGAATCGGAAGCAGGCTCCAGGCTCCGAGCCATCAGCCCAGAGCCCGACTCGGGCTCGAACTCACGGACCACGAGATCGTGACCTGAGCCGAAGTCGGACGCTCAACCGACTGAGCCACCCAGGTGCCCCGGGAGTTGTATGTTTTAATGAGAATCCAGCATGCACAAAATACCGGCTTTGCCAACTTTTGGCCAGTGGTTTTCTACCACGCTGAAATTATGCCGATTATTTTTGATGCTGCCTTTTGAGGCCTCCCTGCTCGACATGCTGTAATGGCTGCCAAATGCTTGTCAGTCACTTGACCTTCAGGGTCTTCCAAAGTACTCCATGTAAGCTAGCTTTCTGCCATTAATATATTTACTCTAACCGCATGCACTGCTTTCCTGCAACTGTTGCCCATTTTTTGTCCTCTTAAGTTGGGACCCGATGTCTCAAATGCTCCTTCCCATCCTCTTTACCTGTTCAAGTCTTATCCATTAATTTACACGGGAGGAACCAAGTTGCAGACCTCTTTACATCTTATACAGTAACGGTCACGTAGCTCTTGGTAGCACAGTGACAAAGCCATGGAGACTTAACGCATGAACAGTCTTAGGGGTTATCTTGTTTAATTTGTCAATTTTCAAATCTAAAAAATAATGATTGAAGAGGTTGTCGCAAGCTTCATGGATAATCACTAACGTAGGGATGGGTAAAGGACTCACGGTGTTCTTTATTCTCTGCACAATCTTTTTTTTCTTTTGCTTCAGCCTAAGATCTTGATTTCCTGTCTCTCTTTTTCTCTCTGCTTGACAGACCCATCAGAGTCATGACAGACTACTGGGTGCACCGAAAATCCACTCTGGCAAACGTTGTCTTGAAATTTAGCAGCGGATCTCACAACTACAAGCAAAAAGTGAACTTAAATATTGCAGAACCGAAGAAGACAAAATGGGATGGTGGTTATGGGAGCGTTTATTACCTCTGAAACTTTAGGACCTATGTTCCCTTATGGGATCTCAAAATATACTGGAATAACACGTCTCTTGGGAAAGAAGATGGTGTATGGGGAGTGAAGTTGGGGGAAGCGAAATTGGAGAGATGTGTTTTCAAGCTTCATTTGAGGGGTGGAGAAAGTGGCCATTGCCAACATGACTGGTGGTTTTGTGTGAATACGGTCAGTTCTAGAAAAAAAAAATCATCTTAACATTATGATGCCTATAGATTGTCCACTATTTCTTTCTAACAGTGCCAGTGACATGATTAAGTGAACACTCTTCACAAAGACATGTCTTGGCCTGGGCTTAATGAGGATGTACAAACAGGGCACACCTTGTCTGGGGATCTCACCATTCTGTAAATCAGGTAGGCAGGGGAGTGTATTTCTCTTATTTGAAAAATGTCAATAGCAAAGAAAAAAATATATGAATTGTGAATGTGAATGCTAATAAAGGGATTTGGGAACCCTGGAATCTCCCACAATCCTTTTGAGGTCACTATGCTCACAGAGCCCAGTTTTGCATTCATAAATCTCAATAAATCTCTTCCGTCCCTTGAACCTCCTTGAACTCCAGGCCTGGCGGACCCAGAGCTGAGCGCTTGGGCTTTGTCTATACTGGCCTTCTTGCTATGTCCACAATTTAAGAGGTAAATAATGGTCTGCCCTTTTATGTGCTCAAAACACCATCTCCCCCCTGCAGCCAGGGTATAGGGTGAGGCAGGGAGGTGGTTAAAATGCATTTACACCAAGATTGGAATGTCAGATGGTCTCCAGCTTTAATGTTCTGGACATATTGTCTTGGGTAATTTAAGTAAGTCTCGAGACGTTGGCTTTTCAGACTGATTGGGAGATTTTTCTGGACAAGAGGCCTTTCCATAAATGACCCCTTTTAATTTATTCCATTAAGTGTGTGACAGCACCTGGATGTATCTAAACCTAGCCTATCTGCCCATTCCCAATCTGACAATCCCACAGGAGCAGGCCGTGGGATCCACTTCTGCTGGCGATGTTCATCCTCCCTTGGGGGTGATTCTCTTTCAGCAGCTGCTGGCAGAAATTAGGAGAGGTACTCACAACTGCACTTCCTTCGGGAACTTTCCAAAAAGGTGAGAAAAGCCAGCATGGGGTGTTTCCCTCCTTATTCACATCCTTCAATCTCTTTTTGCCGTTCATTTTTTCTCCCCTAAGAAGGGCAGATTGTGCTGGGATCTGGCTTGGAAAACAGTTGCTGCTGCCCTGTGGGGTCCCTTCATCCAGCCATCCTTCTCTGTCCAAACCTTCCCACTCAGGCACTGTCTTCTTGGCAATCCCCACTATTTCTATCCCCAGCTTCCATTTCTTCTCAGATCCCTTTCTTCTTGATGATGACGATGCTTTTTAGGATGGGAAGGCTCCTGGATCGTGCTACTCCCTGTTTCCACCCACCATGGCGTGGGGCACCAGGGTCGAACCCACCGGTTGGGGGACCAACATCTCTGATCTGGGTGCCTCTGACCTGGGTACTTCTGACTAGACCATAAGCCCCATCTGAACCTGTGTTGCATCAGGGTTGTTTGCTCGGGGAGCTCTAGAACCCAGCATGGTGCTTGCATCTCGAAGGCCTCCTCCCAGTTACTACTGATTGAATGGCCGACCCCTGTCCTCTCCATGATTCTGCTTCCTGGATGTGGCCTGGCTTTCTTCTCTGCCTGACAGCTGTAGCCCTGTATTTCTCTTCTTGCTGGTGCTTTCCTTCTTCTGCTGCTCTTTTTTTCTTCCCCTTTTTCTGCCCAGCTTCTGTTCAACCCTCTGGTTTTCTCTGTAATAGGGTTTCACTATCGTTTTCTCCTTGCTGCATCACCTGGTATCTAACACTGTAGTTTTTCTCATCGGGCTTCCTAGGAAGAGCCAGAGTTTTGAGTTACCCACGTGAGCATAGGGGCTTCTATGTCTCTTGTCTCCATTGGTTTCTTGTGTTCCTCAGCACTCCCTGTCCAGACTCTGCTTCGAAGGGAGCAAACTGCTCCCAGCTTACTTCTCTGAACCCCTCCCCCTTCAGGTCAGGCCATCCCTTGCTTGTGCACCCGCCTGGGTAAAGTCTCGAGCTTTGGAAAAGCCTCGAGTCCCTAGGGACTCTTTCCCCATTCCACTGAGTTCCCTTCCACCATTTGGTCCTGCTACAGAATTTCTGACTCTTCTTTTGGGGACGCTCCGAACATCTTGGTCAACTGAAACTTGATCAGATGAGTTCATCCCCAAGCACCATTAACATCTGCACCCTTGAAGTGAATGTTCAGAATCCTCACCTCCACTGTCAAGGCCTCTGGATTTCAAGGGGAAATTGAAGCTGATGAATTCAAATGACACCATTTATGACTCGTCACTCAGTGTCCTCTCCATTGGGAACACGTCACCTTTCATTTCTGATCCAGGCTTCATCTGTAGGCTTATGATAGGGGACACTGGGAGCCATGGACATTAAGTCTTGGCCACTTCTACTCACATTTTAGGTGTTTTCTCTCAATGCCCCCAACACAAGAGAAAACCAACTTTTCTGCCAGTGTTGGTCTCCTTAATGAGTTTTCTGCCAGCGCAGCTCACTCTAAAAGGCGGTGAGGATACAAATGGTGTTCTCAAATTCCAACCCAGCACTGGTAATTAGAAGCTTCCTCTGCAGTTCAACTCTCTCAGAATCAGGGTGACTTGGTATGGAAGCAGAAAACTATGAGTCAGTCTTCTCAGTTCTTACCTCCCAGCTTCCATGCTTCATTTCACCCACCTGAAAACTTGACATTTACCTTAATGACCACTTTGAGAGACTCTGGGTTATGATAAGCCCTAATTAGCTGGAGTCACGGAATGCCAGAATGCGGAGACTGGCAGAAACGTAGAGCCTAGCCACCACTGCCTTCCTTCCTTAACAGATGAAGACGGTAAGGCCGAGGAGAGGAACGGTTCCCACAAAATCACCTGGCTCATTTGTGGTCCCGCCAGGCCCAGACCCAGACTCTGCTCTGCTTCACCCATTTCTGCTCCTGGTGTTGTGTGCCATTTAGCAACCCCACCATGGCACGGACGTGTTAACGGCAATTAGGTCCAGCTGTTGTCATAGGATATGATGACGACAGGTCTTTCAGAGATAATGAGACGCAAAGGGGAGGAGAGCAGCACCATCAATAATGACAGCATTTAAAAACCCGTAAAGTACTGTTCAGACACTGGAAAAAAGCACAGTGGGCGATGATCTTGGAACAGCCCATCTGCAGGGTATCACATTCTGAAACTTGGGGTTTAGATGACTCCAATTAAAAAAACTGTGGACTCCAAAAGAAGCAGCTAATGTTATGTGACCATGGGAGAAAATGACCCTCATTGTTTCTCCCCGTCCAACCAGTGGTCTCTCTGTGAGTGTGGTACCAGTCTAATGTGACTGGTATGCATCCAATGAACAGAGGAGAGATCTGAGCTGTCCTACAAAGAGGCGGCCAGCTCCCCAGACCAGGAAGTCCCGGTCCAAGCAACATTCAGGCCAGGTCGGTTGGCATCTTCTTACCAAGAAGCAAACTCTGCCCCATTGAACAAAATCCCAGCGAAAAGCTATAGGAATCAGAGGGTAAGCACAGGCCCAAGTTTCTTATCATCCCAGAATCTACCAGATGTCTCTGGGTTGGGCTCCCAGCTTGGCTGTCACAGTGACATGCCTGAGCCCTCCTGAGGTTCATCCAGGGACCACCTTTGAGCAGTCCTCAGCCAGACAGGCGTCTTTAGGTTATCCACCTCGAATGATGGTCAGAATATCTAACAATGCTGGCCACGAACCATGAGCTGGAACCCCAGGCTCTCAACTTAAGATTCATGGATAGGCCTCCCATGAAGTGAAATACAAGTCTGTGTATGTACGGAGACTCATTTTCCTGAGAAAAGAGGATTCAGCTTCCATTGGCTTCTCATTGTGGTCTCGGGGACACAAAAGTTGGCTAAGCCTGGCTCCCAGCTACTGAGAACCAGCCGTACCGCTGGCCGGTGTACCTCACTGAGCCCATTCATCCTGATGACAGCATTAAGCTTACAAATGGGGCAAGACGATGTTAGTTCAACACCTCTTTAGAAGGACCTGCTCTTTTCTATTTAACTGAGCTCTCGGCTTGCGCGTGTTAGGGAAATGATATGGTTGCTCCTCTCAGAGAGTTAGTATGTTGAGTCTTTTCTGAACTTTCTGGCAGGAAGCTGGGGTAGCAGTCAAGCAGAGGAAGGCTGGAAGTGTGGCAGGGTGCAGTGAGTAGGGGAAAGATGCAAACGGCACGGAACAGAAGAAACCTGGGGCGCTACGGGGACTGCCCAGTGCGGAGGGCAGTGCTGGCCCTTTTCCCTTTCCCCAGGGACTGGGGTACGTTAGTCTCTGGTTTCTGTTGTCAAGAACCACTGTTTCTTCCAGCCCAGGCAAGAAAAGAGGTCACCTGGGGAGGCATTCTCTCATACCTCACAGTTCTGCAAGTGGGAGACACGTTTTTTAAAAAGTTAATTTATTTATTTTGAGAGAGAAAGCGTGAGGGGGGAGGGGCAGAGAGAGAGGGATTCTTTAGATCTGATGCTCAGGGCAGGCCTGATGGAGGTGAAATTTAACTTTTGTTCTAAAGGATGAGAAACAGCTGAGTGTTCTAGGCAGAGGGAAGAGTTGATGCAAAGGCCCTGCGGCAGAAAAGCACCCCGCATGTTCCAAGCATGGGGAGAAAGTCAGTGAATCCCAAGGAGAGGGAATCCCAAACAGGCTCCACAAGGTCAGCACAGAGCCCGATGCGGGGCTCGATTCCATGAACTGCGAGATCATGACCTGAGCCAAAAATGAGAGTTGGACGCTTAACCAAGTGAGCCACCCAGGCATCCCAATCGGGAGACACTCTTTATGAGACCCTTCTGGCTGGCCAAGTGTGGCTCTGCAGAATTAGGGATTTTACTCTGGAGGAGTCCAGGCTGCTCAAATCAAAGCTCTACAAAAGGCTTCTGTCACCAGTTGTCAAAGCCCCAACCAGCATTTCTCCTTTCAGAAAAGGGGACTGGGTCTTCCAGATCACCCATGTTTGGCCCCAACCCCCGCAATAACTCGGGGGAGAAGAACTCGTGTCCAGCTGTGTCAGACCCTAAAGAGTACCTCGTGCGGTGTGTTTCCTTTTGAAATGAATCCATAATTCAAACGCTTCCAAAAGCCAGCAAGATTTTTTCCTCCTTTACTTCACAAAGCACAGCTTGACTTGGGAAAATGCTAGCAATTACGTCGTCTTGTTCTTTTACCGGTGGTTTCCTTAGAAGTGCTCTTCCTTTCACGAACCAGTTTATTTCCCAAACGTTACCACGTTCGTTAGGGTCACCCTTGTTTCGGGTCTCTTGTCTGAAACGTCATCTCTCCACACAAGCTTCCTCCAACCACCCGGTCTGAAGAAGAGTAGTCCTCAGCCTGGCGTGGTTGCTTTCTTCCGTGGCGCGTGTCGTGGTTTGTACGTTCTCAAACATTTTTTTTTTTCCTCGTGATGAGGACTCTTCAGATTTACTCTTAGCACCTTTCAAGTCTGCAATACAGTGTTATGAACTGTGGTCACATGCCGTACATCACAGCCTCTGACTTACTTGTGTTACAACTGGAAGCGTGGACGTTTTGACCCCGTCCCACGTAAGTTTTCTTTGATCATCTTACCCTCTGGAACGTGCAAGAGGCCCAGGCTGTTGTGCTTACTGTAGTGCCACTCCAGGGTCTGGCTCGGTGTCTGAAAGGAGGTTGCGTACTTGACTCTTCCTCCTCCTCCTCTCTGCCTCTTACATTGCAACCGGTCCCCAAGCCTCACTGACGTTTGCCTTTGAAACACCTTTAAGACTTGCCTTTTCCCTCCACACCCGTCCCAGCACCCCTGCATTATGGAGGCAGAGCATGGAGCGTCTCTTCACTTCCAGCCTTGACCACTGTTAAGCCAACAGTGCCCGGTCATCACCCTGCAGCCTCGTCGGGACCAGGGACCAAGAAGGCGCGGATCGTTGTTTAAAGCTGGGTGAGTCACTCTCCCTTCCCGAGTCTCCGTTTCCACGTCTGTAAAATGAAAGGTTTGCACCAGGCCATCGTTGCCACCCCTGGCCCCCTATAAAAGCATTCAACGTCGAGGAAAACTGAAGTGGTCAAAAGTGAGATGCTATCTGTCTTTCTCTGGCTGACTTATTTCATTTAGCATAATACCCTCCAGTTCCATCCATGTTGCTGCAAATGGCCAGTCACTTGGTCAAGCGAGATCATTAAGGAACCCCGTGAGGGATCGCTGGAAGGGAAGACGGCAGACTGGAAGGGAGGGAACCCAAGGTTTGGGGCTAGGTTTTGCGGAGGACATCCTAATGTCCTTCCTGGAGATTTGTGTCTCAGCTGGAGGAGAAGAAGGGCTGAGAGGAGACATCCAAGGGCTGTGGTCACGAGATACACCTGTTGCATGAGGGACACATGCAACACAGAGGCCCACTGACAGTCACACGGAGCAAGTATGGCATTTGCTCTTTGGCATGGAGCACAGCATGGTCAGCCTGCTGGCAGCTCCAGGGCCCCCATGCCCCTCGGTAATATGGGGGCTGCTGAGTGGCTATGATCCTGGTCGTCTCCAAGGGGATGGGACAGAAAGAGAAGCAACGGCTGGAAGCCACGAGGAAAAATTTTCACAAATAACAAAAAGGAAGGGAGGAGTTCCAAAAGGCTCAGTAATACAGTTAAGGGAACCTCATAATGGTGAGATCTGTCAGGATGCGTGTTGTGAATTATCTTTGGGCCGATCACAAGATCAAATACAAGCTCATCACCTGTCACTCAAGGCCCTTCATCATTTGGTTTTCACCAGCCTTGCACAACCTCCTTACCCGTTATTCATTCATGTAACAAATGATGCACTTAGCACCCTCAGTCAGACAGCCTTTTGTAGACATTGGAGCTAGAATGGTCAGGAAAATGCATAAGGTTCCTGTTCTTGGAGGTTACATCCTGTGAGTACTTCCAATAAATGCTCGTGAAATTGAATTGCGAATTTCCAACACCAAGGCTTTCTATTGGCCATGGCAGGCTGTTCACCGTAATTTGGTTAATCTATCCACGTGATGATGGCTCTCCCCTTCATTCTCCTGCTTCTCTCTCAGGACTGTCCCTCTCCCCTACCTCCATCCATCTGGAATCCATTCAGATGGTCTAACTTCAAAGCTGTGTTCAAACTCCAGCTCATTCATGAACCCTTCCGCATGGCAGTCTATCTTGTCTTTTCCCCCATTCCCCCTAATCCTTGGACCTCAGTGCTTTTCTCTATAGCACTCATCACCACCTTCTTTTTTAAAATAAAATTTATTGTCAAATTGATTTCCATACAACACCCAGGTCTCATCCCAACAGGTGCCCTCCTCTGTGCCCATCACCCACTTTCCCCTCTCCCCCACCCCCATCAACCCTCAGTTTGTTCTCAGTCCTTAAGAGCCTCTTATGGTTTGCCTCCCTCCCTCTCTGTGACTTTTTTCTCCCCTTCCCCTCTCCCCTGGTCTTCTGTTAAGTTTCTCAAGATCCACATGTGAATGAAAACATATGGTATCTGTCTTTCTCTGCCTAACTTATTTCATTTAGCATAATACCCTCCAGTTCCATCCATGTTGCTGCAAATGGCCAGATTTCATTCTTTCTCATTGCCAAGTAGTATTCCATTGTATATGTAAACCACATCTTTATCCATTCGTCAGTTGATGGACATTTAGGCTCTTTCCATAATTTGGCTATTGTCGAGAGTGCTGCTATAAACATTGGGGTGCATGTCCCCCTGTGCATCAGCACTCCTGGATCCCTGGGGTAAATTCCTAGCAGTGCTTTGCTGGGTCATAGGGTAGATCTATTTTTAGTTTTTTGAGGAACCTCCACACTGTTTTCCAGAGCGGCTGCACCAGTGTGCATTCCCACCAACCGTGCGAGAGGGTTCCCGGTTCTCCACATCCTCGCCAGCCTCTATAGTCTCCTGATTTGTTCATTTTAGCCACTTTGACCGCTGACTCATTTCTATACTTATTTCTTTCCTCCCAGCTTTTCTTGAATACAAACTCCCTGAGGGGCAGAAGTTCCTGTCTTTCCATTTCGCTGCTGTTTCCTCAACACCTCTGACAGTTTATGGCATACGGTAAGCCATGATAAACACCAGTGGACGAGTGACATGTTCAATCCTTACGGTTCTAGTCTCTCTAAAGACACACACGGCTTCTTGTCCCTGACATCTCCCTCAGCGATGAACACAGTTCTCAGTAAATGTTTGCTGCATTAGGGGCTGACACTTGTTGATGGGAGAAAATGGCATTTTGAATCAAACTCCGGCTTTAATTGCTCACAGCTGGAAACATATGCTTATGTGGAGAAAGCGGCCGTCTTAACTCGCATTCCAACACTTTATCTTCCCCATCTGTGAGGCGCTCATATTTACATAAAAACAAAACCATTCTACAAATAATTTTGTACAGCTAAGTCCCAGGCACTTCATGAAATTATTACTTCCAGTACTTATAAAGATATTTTATGGGGTCTTGTAGGCAACGTCGAAGCCTCTAATTACGACAGCAGCCTCTCATATTCGTAGGATGCAAATCCAAGGCCAAACACCACAAATCCGACGCGGTGACATGAACGACCCAAATCGGTCACCCAGGGAGGAAGCACGGGAGTTTCTCAGCACGATGTCCCTTCACATTCAGCTTAAAGGCTCAGGCGGGTTTCATCCGGAGTCTTGCCAGAAAGGACACGGGTGAGTTGGCTGGTGCTTTTGTAGTAAGAGGTAAACAGGCGAGCAGGCAGATGGACTTTGGGTTCTGGACTGCCTGTAAAGAGGCCAAATCTGAGTTCTCCCGATAATCCCCTACTTGGAAATGACACACCAGGTCCTCTCACCGGGTCACCCAGAGGGATGTGCCCTGATACTATGGCCATCCTCCAGGAATATCATCTAGCTCTGTCTAAGGCAGAATCTGAAGAATACTTTGATCTCTATTCCCAGCTCCGGCATCCCCTCCGCCCCTGCCCAAGGTAAGCCAGGGATCAGGGTTGTGGGGGGGGGGGGGGCTGTGGACCCCTGCCACCTCTCCCCAGTCCTAGGCTCAAGCTGGACCAGACCAGCTGAGTGCCTCACTTCCACCAAAAACAGGGGGTATTCGAACTGACATAACATACATGCATAGGCATTTTAATAGCTTGTTTTCAAAATACACAGTGTCTTTTGGGAAGCTATAATATGGCTTCTAAATACAGCTGGGCAAACCAATTTTAAAATGCAAAAGGGATTGGGAACTTTTTCTCTTTAATTTGAAAAGGCAATAGGGGGCGCCTGGGTGGCCCAGTCGGTTAAGTGTCTGACTCTCGGTTTTGGCTCAGGTCATGATCTTGGGTCATGAGTTTGAGCCCCGCAAGGGGCTCCGTGCTGACAGCACGGGGCCTGCTTGTGATTCTCTGTCCCCACCGTCTCTCTGCCCCTTACATCTCCTCTGTTTGAGGAACCTCTCTGAGGTTCCTCAAAACCTTCCCTGCCTGCTATCTCTCAAAATAAATAAATAAGCTTAAAAAAATAAAAAATAAAAAGGCAATAGAGTATGGCACTGTTTTAATTACAGACATCTTTGAAACAAAGAACTGACCATGCTTCTGTCTTTCATAATAGATGCAATATTGAGAAATCTCAGTTTTGCTGGCAGTGGACAACCTCACTCTTTTCAAACTTAGGCAAACCTTCTGTAGTCGCAACTGAGAACCGTCTGATATTCAAACAGGGGAGGAAGCCATCGGGGAAGCTCGTCCATTTCCATGGTTTCGATTTCCTTCTTTGCCTAGACGAGTGTCAAATCTCTATCCTAGGGCATATCTGGCTCCTGAGCTCCAGTTCTGCATATACAACTATTACTGGACATCTTTCCTGATGTTTCCAAACAATTTCATCCTTCACATAACCAAACGGAACTCACTGTCTCTCACAAAACCTGCTGTTCCTTCTCTCCTCCATCCATCCTCAGTAGATGGCACCCTTTCCCCTGAGCTGTCCCAGCTGGAAACCCACTATCACCCTCAACCTTTCAGTCTCCCACTCCTCTGTGACATCCCTCAATCTCCCAGTCCAGACTGCTGAAACTTCTTTCTCCTTGTCGCCATCCATCCTTGTCCAGGCCACCATCATCTCCAGCTAGGACCATCTGTTCAGCTCACTAATTTCCAGCCTTACCTCCTTCCAACCTACTGTCTACACTGTAGCCGGAGAGATTCTAGGAAAGCAAACTTGATCATCTCTTCCTTGATCAAATCATTTCAATGACTCTCCATTGAATTCAAGATCAAGTTCAAATTCTGTACTAGCACTTATGAAGTCCACAGGTTTGGGAGACTTTGCTAGATAACTAGTTAGTAGAGATGGTGATCCAAGTGCCCAAAGACTCTAGTTAGTATTACAGAGAAGTAGAAAATTATAACCAACAGGAGTTGAACGTCTGCATAACTGTTAACCAACTGATACGGTATCTTTAGTTCACTAGGATGTGGTTTGGGGTCACTAGGATGTGGTTGACATATCATAGTTTAATCCTAAGAAATAAATATGTGGCAACCAGAAGAAACCATGTCCACTAAAAAGTCTTCCTAAGGCCAGAGAAGAGAAACCACTCATGAATTTCTAACTGTCCCAGTGGTCGTGATGACGGTGGTTCGGAAAGTTCTGCAAAATTCCAGAGTCAGGAATAAAGATGCTTGAAAAATAAACAAGGAAAATGGTGAAGAAGAGCCAAAGACAGGGGCAAGTGTATTTGGGGCAGCCCGAAAAGAACCAATCCTTGCTGTGTGTTGTGATGTTCCGTTACCAAAAACAGTGCCATTTCTAGGGAAAGGCTGCTCCCAGCTGTCGTGATTCCCCTCTGAAATGCCCACGCTGTATTTGCTCAGATTAGGTGATTAATTCAGAACACATCTGATAAGTAAAAAACAATAATTTCTGGATGTGCTGCTTGGACCCAGAGCCTTCCTGAGCACCTCCAGCACAGCCGGGCTCATTCCCTGGGCAAGCGTTAGAGCCACAGGACTTTCACCTGGCTGTGGTTGTCAATTTGTCTTTCATCCATAGACAAATTTTCACAGGAAGAGAAGAAAGCTCCCGTAGTTTGTCAAAATGAAACTAATGATACTTGGGGGGAGGGGCGCCTGGGTGGCTAAGTGGGTGAAGCATCTGACTCTTGGTTTCGGCTCCGGTCGCGATCTCACCGTTCGTGAGTTCGAGCCCCGTGTTGGGCTCTGCGCTGACAGCGCGGAGCCAGCTTGGGATTCTCTCTCCTCCTCTCTCTGCCCCTCCCCTGCACGCGCTGTCACTCTCTCTCAAAAAAATAAATAAATAAACTGTAAAAAAGAGAAAATAATGACCCTCACTGTTTTTGCATATTCCAATTTGATTCTGGTGAGGCAGAGGTTAGCTCCACGTTGTGCCTCAAGAGAGGTATCAGTGTTAGCGAGTGGATGGCACAGAAACGTGTTTGAACCTGGAGGCTCCGGCAGGCTTCCATTTTCCTAGTTTTTTTTTTTTCCCATAAGACTCACATTTATCTAGGAATTTCTAAAGAGGGAGGCTGCTAGGGGCAGGGAGGCCAACTAGGAGACCAGGACATTGGTCTGGCTTTGACTTCTGACCAATGGCTAGAAGCTGGAGGAAGGCAGATTCGGGCTTTCCTGGAAGTTGTTCTTCCCATCAATGGAAGCATTCTGGAATACCCATCCCTGAGGTGTCATACTGGGGATTCAAGCATCATAAAACATCCTCTGAAGATATTCCTTAAGGTACATTCTAACCCTGAAGTTTTAAAACTTGCGAAGAAAGCCAACACCACTGGGGAAGGAAAGTTGGTTGTTCTGAACGTCTTGCTTCCTTTCCAATGTGGCAGTAAAGACATTGTGCACCAGAAGCATTTTAAGAGGTACACACATATAAGGTTATGGACACGTCACTGGATCTGACAAATGATTTGCTTAGCATGACTTACATTTTTCTGTGAGTGGGACTAATCTACTTACGTTTCAAGAATTCCTAAATTTTATTCACTAGCTACTTGGGATCCAATATACACATTTTGATCTAAATTGTTGTTGAAGTCATTTGTAGCCACCTCCTGTAAACTCTCGAGGCACCAAAAGCCAACCTGACATCTGGGCTACAAATGGATAAGGACGCAGAAAGGGTAAGACACTTGCTCAGGGTTGCAGCACTGGTGAGTGGGAGGACTAGACTAATAACTCTGGTCTTCACTTCAGAATCTTTCCATTATTAATCCATTAAAATTTTTCATTGCAAGAGTAGACATATGTCCAATTACTTGGGAGCACTCCGAGAACTGCCTCTAAAAAATATGGACCCTTTCTTTTTTTTTTTTAATTTTTAAAATGTTTTATTTACTTTTGAGACAGAGAGAGACAGAGTACGAGCAGGGAGCGGCAGAAAGAGAGGCAGACACAGAATCCGAAGCAGGCTCCAGGCTCTGAGCTGTCAGCACAGAGCCCAACACGGGGTTCGAACCCATGAACCGTGAGATCATGACCTGAGTCCAAGCTGGATGCTTAACCAACTGAGCCACCCAGGCCCTCCAAAAATATGGACACTTTCAAAATTAATATCTCGGTAGCTAGCATTTGGATATCAAGTGTATACTTTGAGGTCCTTGTTCACTTTTTGAGCTCATGACCCACATATGCATTTCTACTTAGATATCTACAGGAGCTTTGATATTAATGTATGTACAATGACACTCTCTAATCTGCTTGTCTTCTAGCATTCCCTATCTCTAAAAATGATTATTAACATTCACTCACTTGTTTGTGACAAAAACTTGGTCCCAGTACCTTGTTCTTTTTTTTTTAAACTTTTTTTTTTTAATTTTTTTTTTTTAACATTTATTTATTTTTGAGACAGAGAGAGACAGAGCATGAACGGGGGAGGGTCAGAGAGAGGGAGACACAGAATCTGAAACAGGCTCCAGGCTCTGAGCTGTCAGCACAGAGCCCGACGCGGGGCTTGAACTCACTGACGCGAGATCATGACCTGAGCCGAAGTCGGCCGCTTAACGACTGAGCCACCCAGGCGCCCCCCCAGTACCTTGTTCTTGATATCTCCAGTAGATTATACCACCTAATGTCATCCAAGCCTTTCCACATCTCTCCATATCCACTGTCATGGCCTAATCTGTCACCTGTAGGATCCCTGTCATTGATCTCCTGCATGCATGCATAATCCTCTCTTTTCTTTAGGATGATCTTTATGAAACGCAACTCCAATTCGGTGACATCTCTGCTTATATGTCTCAAATACTTCCCAGTGCTCTTAGATAAAATCCAAAAGCACTAACATGGTTCATCAAGTCAAATGTTCTGGTCTTCCTTCCCTCTTCTGTCCTGTCTTGCATACCTTCCTTGACTCCTCCTCTGATCACCCTGATCTTCTCTGGATTCATGGAATGCTTCTCTGCCCCGGGACCTTTGCACTTCCTGTTCTCTTTGCATGGAATATTATCTCCATTTCTATCCCCTTTGCAGTGCTAATTCCTCTTCATCCTTTAGGTCTTTGCCTAAATCCCAGTTCTTCAGGAAAACTATCTGTGATCTCCTTCTGTACATTCGCATACCCCAGATTACAGGCTAAGAGAAGTTCTCTTGTTAAATGCTACCAAAGCATCCTATGTTTTTCATTCATTGTACCTGTCACACTTATTTTTGTAAGATTACATGTGTATTGATTTGCTTAATGTCTTTCCCTATACATATAACTTTCATCAAGATAGGAATTATACTTGGTGCATTGTAGGTGCTTAGTAAATATCTGTTCATGAATAAAATTGACATTCATCGAACACTTATTATATGCCAGACATCGTGCAAGTTATTTCCCAAACATTATCCCATTTAATTCCCCTGTACAGCCCTATGTGAATACATTATCAACCTCATTTTACAGATGAAGAAACTGAGGCTCAAGGAGTTTAACTGACAACTAAAGGAAATGCCTGGGCTCAGATTCAAATCCAGGCTTGTCTGATGCCAAAGCTCATGCTTTTAACCCTCAGATTATGCTGCCTTAAGAGTCAGTCTGTGTTTTACTGGCTTTATAGCGAAATTAGCGCACAGTGTTACAGTACTCAAAGTTCAGTACAGAAACAATCATCTGAGTGGCAAAGAAAATTAATCACACATTTCATGTACTATTTTTCAGAAAGCAGAGACATGTAGAACTCAAGTGATTAAAATAGAAATCCATTCTTGAGTGTTAATAATTTTGTTTGTTCAGGATAGACATCGTTGGCCACGTGAAAAACCACGAACACTATATTCTGTCAGAACCTTTTGATAAAACTCTATTAATAAAGTTTGCTTAAAAACAATCAGGTAAGATTAGGTCAGAAGGTGGGCCTGACCACTTGTAAAGAAACACCAGACAAAGTCCAGCCTACAAGGAGAACTGAGATCCGTAATCCTTCAACACGGAGCGTAAAGGGAAAGCGAAGGACAGGAGATGGAAATAGTCACCATCTATCTTGCTGCATAAAATTACTGATTCCTGCCACAGGCTTTTGCCACTCTGTGTTCCCTGGGAAGGAAATCCTGGCAGTTCACTTACAAGTCCACTGCTGAGAGCAAGTTTCTTCCCTTGCCTGTGCCTCGGTTCCCACATACTTGTGGGCATGGTGTTGGGTTGTAAGCATTCATTGCATCTGAGCTCTATCTTCTTCCATTGTACCAGCTCTGCATCTTTCAGAGTATCCTGGTTATTCATTGTGTCTTCACCTGGTCTATTTTTAACCTGCAGGGAGACTTCTCAAGGTCAGAAACCAGCTGTTCTGAGTATCTGTGATGGGTCTATCTTCGTAGTGAGATGTGCCTGGACTTCCTGTTCTGGCTCTAAGGCTCGGGCCACCTGTGAGCCCTCCTTGATAGCCTGTGGACTCCATTATCTTCTTAAACCATGACCAGCCAGGCTGCTCTGAGATCCCCAAGTACTTTGAGTACCTTACTCAGTGTACTGGGGAAAAGGTACATTCCCATTGACATAGGTTCACATTTCTTGGATAGCCTGTTGTCCAATAATAATTTTGGTTACAAAAAAGAAAGGTAATTTTGTTCACCCAAAGGTTTTCTTGGACCAGCTTGAGTCTTATTAGGCAAACGATAGGCGCCTGTCCAAGGTGTGCTGTGTCCAGACCGGAGCTAGGGCCACGTATTAATTACCGCATTTCTCTTTGGCACTCTTCCCCCGTGAAGGGACATCTGGCCTTTCTACCACACCAGGCCTTTCTGTTTCCTGCTCTTGTCTGTTGTAGATGAAAAGGCTCCTAGGAGTTAGATATGGTTTGATTTTGTTTTTAAGGTTTTAAGGCTTTTAAAGTTTCCTGAGCTCATAATACCTACCAGAGTTCTTCAGAACACCATGAAAGGGATGGTGGTGATTTTAGGAGTAATGACTAGAATAGCAGATGAAATTTACTGAGCACGTTCGAGTTTCTGGCTTCATATTAAGTGCATGACCTCGTGCTTTGCCTTATCACAACCTGTAAGGTGTATACTGTTTCTCCCCAGTGTACAGACGAGGAAACTGGAACTTAGGGAGTTTAATGAGTTGCCAAAGAACCATCAGCCAGTGAAGCTGAGTTCTAACCCAACTCTGCGGGGCTCCGGATCCTGCACGGCACCCCCGAATACCGAACTTGCTGTAAATCTGCACTGCCCGCTGCCTGGCTTCTCTGCGGCTAAGCAGTACTCAGTGTTTACCGCTGAATTCCCACAGGCAAAATGAGATCCTGGTTTAGATACCAAAAATGAAGCAGTATTGAATCCATTATTAAGAAATTTCTAGAAACTTATTAACATAAACATTTATATTCACTTTCTTTTTCGAATTAGTTTATCTGTGTTTAGACACTAAAATAGTTTGAGAAAGATCATAGCGGGGCACCGGGGTGGCTCAGTCAGTTGAACGTCCGACATCAGCTCAGGTCATGTCCTCACAGTTCATGAGTTCGAGCCCCACGTCGGACTCTGCGGACAGCTCAGAGCCTGGAGCCTGCTTCGGATTCTGTGTCTCCCTCGCTCTCTGCCCCTCCCCCACTCATGCTTTTCTCTCTCTCTCTCTCTCTCTCTCTCAAAATAAACATTAAAAGTATTTTTTAATAATAAAAAAGAAAAAAAAGAAACATCATAGCAAGTATGTTAAAAAAATATTGTGTAAAAAAAATTGTAAAACTAGGGTGCCTGGGTGGCTCAGTCGGGTAAGCGTCCGACTCTTGGTTTTGGCTCAGGTCGTGATCTCACAGCTTCGTGTGTTCGGTCCCGCATCAGGCTCTGTGCCGGCAATGCAGAGCCTGCTCGGGATTCTCTCTCTGTCTCCTGCTGCCCCTCACCCCCTCATGCTGGCTCTTCCTCAAAATAAATAAATAAACTTAAAAAAAATTTCAACAATGCTACAACTAACACAGGCTCAGTGTGCACGGTCTGTACCATCCGTAATCACGGTGCCCACGTACACGCGTGTGAACGTGCACACACGTGAAACAAAAGTCAAACTGTTATGCTATGATCTAGAAATAAGAACACACTTTAAACAACTGGGACTGTATTTATAGCACACGCTTTTGTGACCATACTTTTTCCACTTACTATATCATGAACATTTTTCTACTTTATTTTTACCCCAGAACGCTATTTTTCACGGCATCGTAAAGTATTTCATCATGTAAATATCATAAAACTTATTTGTCTACTCTTCCTAATTTGAAGTTTTGGTCTTTCCAAGTTTTCTCTATATAAATAACTATAAAACACATGCGTGGGTAGGTTTGGAAGGCACATTACGGAGGATTTTCTCAAGACAAATTTCTAGAAAAAGAAATCTGGGTCATATGATAAGAAATTTTTGTATGTTTTTTTGATACATACAGACTTAGTTCTCTCTGGGGAAGAGATGTCTTTTTGCTCTTGTGCCCCTAATAAAAAAAATAATGGCGGGGCGCCTGGGTGGCTCAGTCGGTTGAGAATCCGACTTTGGCTCAGGTCATGATCTTGCAGCTTGTGAGTTCGAACCCCGTGTCAGGCTCTGTGCTGACAGCTCAGAGCCTGGAGCCTGCTTCGGATTCTGTGTCCCTCTCTCACTCTGCCCCTCCCTCACTCATGCTCTGTCTCTTTCAAGAATAAATAAAAAACATTAAAAAATTTTTTTAAAATAATGGCAATATGGGGATGACAATGACAATGAACTATAACGAGTGTCTACTATGTGCTAAAACATTGTGCTAGTTTTTCATGTACAGGTGCTCCATGAGATTGGGTGCCAAGAAGCCCATTTCACAGAAAATATCGCTTTTCCTCATCGGAGTAAAGAATTAAATCCCCGCCAAGGACTACAAGGAGCTGGCCTCTGCCGTTTGGCAATAAAGTATCTCATAGCCATGCTGAACCTCTTTGTTATTTCTCAAACCGCCAAGATTTCCCAAACTCAAAGTCTCGATGCTTGATTTTCCCTTCTGGGGATGCTCTTCCCTTGGGATTGCCTGTCTAGATCTTTCTCTTTTATATCTCTCCTCTGAGATGCTTTTCCTGAGCATATTATCTAAGGAATACCTCTTTCACTGACTCCCCCCTACCCCCCACGTCAGCATCCCTGTCACATGAGCTCATGTTATTCCTTTTTATTCCCTATCAACTCTTGTCACTTTCTGAAACATTTTTCTTTTTTTCCCCTTTTCTCCAACTTTTTATTTAAATTCCAATTAGTTAACATACAGTGTCATGTTATGAAATATTTTATTTTTTTAAGTTTATCTATTCATTTTGAGAGAGAAAAAGCGAGCGAGTGGGAAGGGGCAGAGATAGAGGGAGAGAGAGAGAAACCCAAGCAGACTCTGTGGTGACAGCAGAGCCTGACTCGGGGCTCATACTCATGAACTGTGAGATCATGACCTGGGCCAACATCAAGAGTTGGACACTTAACTGACTGAGCCAGCCAGACGCCCCAATATCATGAAATATTTTTAAATTGTCTGTTCCACCAATGAAACGTAATCACCTTAAATGCAAGGAGCACAAGAAAAAGTCCTGGTAAACAAAAAGAACTCAATACATGCTTGCTGGCTGTACGAATAAATAAATGTCTGTGTGAAAGAACAGCTAGAAAGAGCCATCAATATTGGAACCCAGATCCGCTTCAAAAATGCTTACTTTTAGCACTGCAGCACACAGAGAATGCCTACCCCACCCCCCTCAGCAGCAGGAAGTACTCATTTTCTCTTGGCCAATATGACAGGTAAAATATGATCTTTTTACATTTTATTAGTCACTTGTATTTCTTGTACTTTGCAAATTGCCTGTTAATTAGTTCTGCCCATTTCCCCATTGGGTGGTCATCTTTTCTCATCATTTGTAAGATGGAATGTTAAATATTTCTTTGGGAAGTAAGAATAATAGTTCAGAAAAGAACATACAATGAGCGCGACAGGGATAAAAGTCATTTAATGAAATTTATCACCAATCCCTGATAAAATTCTCTTAATGCTCCATCACTGGAAGGATGACCTCCGAGCAGCACAAAAACATATCAAGTTCTATGATAATAGTTAAATGTGAGATATACTAAAGTCACTGCTTTCTCAGTAACTCTCTTTGCCTCAGCTTCCTTTTATATTAATGCTTACCTCATGTTGTGATAATCAAATGAGCTAATATTGGATTAGTGCCTGGCACATAGAAAGTTCAGACACATTGATTTACTATTACTTAATCCTATGAAACATACAAAAATAAAATAATAAATTTATAACTATTTGTTAACTAAAGTTTGTATTTTTAGTATACCCATGCTCACCCTTTGAGGAGTAAAATGAATTATTACAAAGATGCTCAAATATATCAACTGAAAAGACAAACGCAAATGACATAAAGTCCTGCAGAAAAAGACAAAATCTCATCATCTTTTCAGCCTACGGTGCCGGAAAAATTGAACACCTACACACAAAAGGTGAATCAAGACATAGACCTTACACTCTTTACAACGTTTAGTTCAAAATCCATCACAGGCTTCAATGTAAAGCACAAAACTATAAAAGTCCTAGAAAACCACATAGGAGAAAATCTAGATGACTGGGTATGTGATGCCTTCTTCGTTATGACACCAAAGGCACAATCCATGAAAGTAATGATTTTGTCAAGCTGGGTTCCATTAAAATTAGAAATGTCTGCCCTGCAAAAGTCGATGACAAGACAATGTGGTGACAAGAAAACAGACTGGAGAAATATTTGCAAAAGACACACCTGATAAAAAATTGTTATCCAAAATATACAAAGAACTCTTAAAACTCAGCAAGAAGAAAAACAATCTAAGTAAAAAAAAAAAATGGGCTAACGACCTTAACATACATCTCACCAGGGAAGATACACAGATGGCCAACAGGCATATGAAAAGATGCTCTGCACCATATGTCATTAAAAAAAATCCAAATTAAAACAACAGCGATACCCCTACAGACGTACTAGACTGGCCAAAATCTGAAACATCGTAATGCCAAATGCTGGCAAGGATGCGGAGCCACAGGAATTCTCATTCATTGCTGGTGGGAATGCAAAATGATACAGCCCTTTGAAAGACGGTTTGGCTGTGTCTTACAGAACTAACCACACTCTTACTATACGATCCAGTAACTCTGCTCTTTGATATTTAAAAAAAAAATTTTAATGTTTATTTTTGAGACAGAGAGAGACAGAACGTGAGTGGGGGAGAGGCAGAGAGAGAGGGAGACACAGAATCTGAAGCAGGTTCCAGGCTCTGAGCTGTCAGCACAGAGCCTGACACGGGGCTCGAACTTGTCAACTGGGAGATCATGACCTGAGTTGAAGCTGGACACTTAACTGACTGAGCCACCCAGGTGCCCTGTGCTCCTTGATATTTACCTGAAGAAACTTAAAACTTATGTCCACACAAACACATGCACATGAATGTTTACAGAAGATTTATTCGTAATTGTCCAAATACGGACACAACTAAGATGTCCTTCAGTAGGTAAATGGATAGATTGTGCATCCTGCACAGAACAGTATTCAATGCCAAAAAGAAATGAGTGATCAAGCCATGATAAATCATGGAGGAATCTTAAATGCATATGGCTAAGTGAAAGAAGCCAATCTGAAAAGGTTGCATGCTGTATGATTCCAAATACATGATATTCTGGGAAAGGCAAAACTATGGAGACAGTAAAAAGATCAGTGGTCGCCATGAGCTAGAGGCAAGGGTAGGATAAATAGGTGGAACACAGAGGATTTGAGTGCAGTGAAACTATTCTGTATGACATTGTCATGGTGGATACGTGTCATTACAAATTTGTCCAAATCCTATAGAATGTAAATACCAAGAGTGAACCCTGATGTTGACTATGGACTTTGGGTGATTATGATGGGTCAATGTACATTTATTAATCACAACAGATGTACCACGGGTGGGGTTGTTAATGGCGGAGGGCTATGCATGTGTGAAGGGAGGGTGTATAGGGGAAATCTCTGTAGTTTCTTTTCAATTTTGCTGTGAACCAGAAATTACTTAAAAAAATAACCTTTTTATTAAAGAAAGCAAAGACTCTCAGAGTTAAAAATAGAAATATATATGGTTCATGAAAGAACCCAAATACAAATGAAATCAAAAACAAAATACCATTGTGTGGTTAAAAGAACGATATGCTTTGGAACTATATACTAAGCCAAGGCAAAGTAACCTGGGGCAGCAATATTCGTATCAAACAATGAATTCAAGCCATAAGGAATTTCATGGGATAAGTAGGTTTCTTTTATGTTGATAAAAGGAATACTTCCCAATAAAGCTGTATTTGTTAGCTTTTATGTATGAAATGATACTGGATACATATCATTGAATATGTATTGAATACATTGAATACATTGAATATGTATCATTGGATATGTATATAGATTTAAAAAGCTCTTAGGGGTGCCTGGGTGGCTCAGTTGGCTTAGCATCTGACTCTTGATTTCGGCTCAGGTCATGATCCCAGGGTCATGAGATCGAGCCCCACATGGGGCTCTGGACTGGCTATGGAGGCTGCTTAAGATTTTCTCTCTCCCTCTGCCCCTCCCCAGCTCATACATGTGCATGCTCTCTCTTCCTCTCTCCCTCTCTAAAAAAGCTCTTAGACAAAACTAATAAAACTATACTCAGAGTAGAATGACTAAAATATAGACACAGCAAAGTACCTACTGGTAATTTTTGAGTAGAAATCAAAACTACAATGACAGGCAACCGAGAAAATACTTTTAAAAGGTGAATTTCATGTACTTTTCATGTGTCACAAAATACACTCTTCTTTTGATTTTTTTTCAAACGTTTACAAATGTACAAAAATCATTCTTAGTTCACAAGCTTATGGAAAAAAGAGGCAGGTTGGATTTGGCCCGTGGGAGCAATAGTTTGCTAACAACTAAAGCAAAAATTATCTCTCACTTTAAGGGGAATTTGTGTGAAAGCAGAAGGATTTCTTTGTGTCCCTTGATTATTAAAAATGTTTATTATGAACAAGACAAAGATGTCTAAAATTATAATTAATGAGTGATGCTCTAGAAGATTACATCAATGCCTTGAAAGAAGAAAAGAAACAGGAGCTATAAATAATAGGAGAGAGGAGTGCCTGGGTGGCTCAGTCGGTTGAGCGTCCAACTTCAGCTCAGGTCATGATCTCACACTCCGTGAGTTCGAGCCTCGTGTCGGGCTCTGTGCTGACAGCTCAGAGCCTGGAGCCTGTTTCAGATTCTGTGTCTCCCTGTCTTTCTGCCCCTCCCCTGCTCGTGCTCGGTCTCTCTCTCAAAATAAATAAACATTAAAAAAATAAAAAAATCTTATTTCCTAGTTTTGACTACTAAAAAAACCTACAGAAAATGATCGATGCAAGTTTTAATAACCACCCCACTAGATAGTGTCACCTAAATACCGTTTTCCACTACAAAGAACTAAGGATTCTTAGAGAGGCGGCTGATTCCAGGTCTGGTCAGGAAACACAAAGCACACGCGGGGTAGTCATGAGAGACTACTGGATCATGTCATAAGTACTCAGGAACTAGCCTCAAAAAGTTACCACTAGCCAAAGTTGCCACAATTTGAGACTCAATAAAGATTTAAAATGCATTAATCATCCCAATAAAGATTAATAATGTGCTTCAAGCCAGAAGTTTTAGTGATGCTGGGCACGGGGATCCTCACTGATTACCTTTGTGGGATGCTAAATATCCACTTTATTCTTTTTAAAATTGGGAAATAGGTAAGGAAGCCAGGATTTATCCTGGTTTTCTGGTAAAATCTACATCGCAGTGAATCAAATAGTTGATGAGTGAAAGTTGCTCCTTCTAGGTGTTTTCAAGCTATGAAAAATGAAGATAGAATGATAGAGTTAGGATGTTGCCATTTTGCAACCTAAATAAATAAACTGAATTGAAGGATCTAGGCTATGGTCTTCCTTATTGATATCTTAAGAGAGTCGATAAAACATTATGTGCTTAAGAGTTAATTTTCTTTAATTTTTAAATTTTTTGTTTTTTAGTGTTTATTTTTGAGACAGAGTGAGACAGATCATGAGTGGGAGACAGGCAGAGAGAGAGAAGGAGACACAGAATCTGAAGCAGGCTCCAGGCTCCGAGCTGTCAGCACAGAGCCTGACGCGGGGCTCCAGCTCACGAACAACAAGATCATGACCTGAGCCAAAATCGGACGCTTAACCGACTGAGCCACCCAGGCGCCACAAGAGTTAATTTTTACAACAAATCAACATCTGAGAAAACCTTCTGGGATCTAAAGCCTGACCAATTTCCATGAACTATAGGAGGAAAGGAGCACATTAAATGGCACCACAGCGATGAAGTCAGCAAAATCTAGACTAAGGAAAACTATTTGTTCAAATAAAATAAAGTAACAATTTCAAGGAAAGGAAAAAAAATGAGATCAAGGGGAAACTTGTAGAATAAAAAAGACTTAAGAAACATAAAGGCATCTCAGAATATATAGACCTTATGAAGATATCGATTTAAGCAAAAAGATTCTAAAAGTATTATAAGAAAATTGGAGAAATGTGAACACTAATTCGATATATTGATAATAAGAAATTATTGTTGGCTTTTGTCTATAATTATATTATGGGTACATAGTGAAACAGTTACAGGTGAAATGATATGCTGTCTAGAATTTGCTTCAGAAGAATCTGTATCAAGTGGGGAATATGAGTAAGATAAAACTGCTTACATATCCATTTAAAGTTGTTCAAATTGGGCGACAGGTATACCAGCTTCATTCCTCTCTTCTCTCTTTGTATTTATTCGAGAATTTCCATTATAAAGTTTTTTAAGTTAAAAAAGAGTAGAAGCATTTTAATTATGAAGACAGTACACTTTTTATCTGAATTTTTGGTGCTTTTGTCTGTATGTCTAAGTGTCTTAAAACTCTTTTTTTTAAGTTTATGTATTTTGAGAGAGAGCGCACGCACACACGTACCCGCACATGAACAGGGGAGAGGCAGACAGAGAGAGAGGGAGAGAGAGAGAGAATCCCAAGCAGGCTCCATGCTGTTAGTGCAGAGCCTGATGACACGGGGCTCCATCACACGAACTGTGAGATCATGACCTGAGCTGAAATGAAGAGTCAGACACTTAACCAACTCTCTTAGGTGAGTTTGCTCTTTGGCTCGTTTTGCTTAAAAGTCAAATCTATTTGGGACTGTGAGCAACAAAAGAGGTGAGACCTTTTTCCTCACCTCCTGGATCCATTTTGAACTAAGACTTGTAGAGATCCACTAGTAAATCATAGTATAGAATGTCATAAAAAGTGTCAGAGATGGTCAGTGAGGCAGGGAAGCATTCACGGAGGAACGACTGTGACAAATGGTCCCTACACTGGGCCTCGGGAATGGATAACAAACGGGTGCACCTATGAGATGAGGGATGGGAAGGGAACCTTGCAGAAGGAGGGTCACAATGGATCTGGGCAGAGATATAATCAAATTAAAGACGTTGGGCGGAGATGAAAGGAAGCCTCCGAAATCAGGCAAAGGCATGGAGACTGATACTGCGATAACCCAGCAGCCTCTGCAGTATGTGATCACAGAGAACTCTTGCAAACACACAGCCTTGCTTCTACGGTAGATATGTTCAGTATCTGTTGGAGAGGTTTATTTATTCACTGAGCAAATATTTATAGAGATGGGACTTGAATCAGGTATGAAATGAAGAGAGTCATATTCAAGGATCAGTCCTCAAAGCTCTCTTCCAATGGGGCTGCAAAGTGGGTAATAGATTTATTATAATACTAAGACATTATTTGCCTTTTCATGCTCATCCTGCCACAAGAGTACAGTGGGATGTTCCAGAAAGGACATGACGTGTATTATTGTGACGGACTGAATGCAAAAGTGGGGATGAGGACCCAGATGTCCACATATTAGCCAAATAATAAAGGGATTTGCAAAAATATGGAACAATATTACTTTTTTCCATTATTTTTTTAAAAATTTGGACAATATAGTTCCTTTGCACAAAAATGCTAGTTACATTAACATTCACGGGTTTCTTATTGTTATTTTGAAAGAATAAAAATTTTAAAAATTTCTTAGTTCTAATTTCTAATTAGACATCAACAGATAAAGCTCTTTGAGGGTTTCAATAATTTTTAAGAATGTAAAGGAGGCCTGAGACCAAAAAGTCTGAGCTCTGCTGTATTTAAGTGTTTTAAGGATATGGAGAAAAGAAGGGATTTGAGGGGGCTTTCAAGGGCAAAGTGGTCAAGACATGGTGATTACTTCAATAAATGATCATTAAGCACTCACTATGCCCAAGGTGCTGAAACGAAGCAGGGGGACTAAAAGGTATCTTCAGGCTGTCGAGCTGGTTATTTGCGTGATTCAAAGTCAGACGCAAACTGTTTATCTGCATTGACAAATAGGTTAGCTTTGGATAACTTCTAGTGATGCTCCAAATTATCTGCTCTTTTAGCTGAGTGTTTGGGCAAAGTTTCGGGTCTCTCTCACTCACAAAAGGACAGGATATTAACCCACGCAGAAGCAACACATTCTAAAAAGGAGTCCTAATATGTTAAGCAGATCCAAATATACTTTTCCCTCTGCTTACACTGCCATAAACACTGTCACCTCTCACCTACCTCCTGCTCGTTCTCATTTACTTTTGTTCCAAGGACATTTTTAATTCCCAGATTATTTCCCCAGACAGAGATAATAATTCAGTTGTCTTGACATGTCATTTAATGTGTGTGTAGAGAAAGCCAACTCATTTAACTAACTGGAGTCTAATGAAAAGTAGCACTCGGATGGCATCTGCTTACAGAAAAGACAACAAAGCTTATAAAATATCCTAAAGTTTACAAAAGGAGGTAATCCGGGGGGTTATGTAGATTACCATTCTTCAAAAGCCACGTGAAAGGTTACTTCTTTAAGAAACTTATCCAAAACACCACTCACCCACCATCAACCCCATGTCAAAATTAAACACTCTTATTGTACTCCCCTGAGCACTTTTTCATCTTATGTCTTATTAACTTCTTGTATATGACACTTTGTTATGCTTTTTTCTGCTCTCTCCACCCAGGCATATCCTTCAAAGCAAGTGTTTTACTTTACTGATTCTCAACAATGCCTTACATGGTGTCAACTTTCAATCATAAATGTTGAATTTAATTAGCTAAAAAATCCTGAGAGTTATCAACATTGCATTTATTTATTTAATGCCATAAAAATAATAGAATTGGACACAATATATGAAGCACCTGTTTTGAGGCATTTAGGGGTTTGATCCTTGAGAGAAGGGAATGCAGGAGAGGTGCTCCACAGTCACCCTGGCTTGAACCTTAGGGGCATTTTCTAAACCAAAGCACAGGGAAGTTCACGAAGCTCAGACAGAGAGCATCTCTCTGGATAGAGGGAAACAGAGGTTGTGGCTCAGGGATGCGGAGATGGGTGGAAGCTGAAAGGCAGGGGCCCAGAGAGGAGAAAGTGGTGCAAGCAAGTCCCAACAGTCTGCGGATGGGTCCCCTGGAAGGGATCCTCAAATATTTCACCATGTAAGCATAGGATGGGGCCCCTAGAAGACCTGAGAGGCAGATCAGTTTGATTCTGTTGAGACCTGGCTTTAGGTTTTATTATTACTTCTAGGGCTAGAGTAGTCCTGCTCCTGAGGCATACTTTTCTGGGGTGTCAGCTGAGCCCAGGATATGGAACAAGGTCTCTACTATAGCTGGTTTCATCTTCAATGTGTTCTGTTGAGCTCACAACCCCTAAGGATGATAAGCGAATATTTTGGACTTCATGCCAATAAATTCCACAACCTAGATGAAATAGATAAATTCCTTGATACACAATTTTTCAAACCTGATATGCAAAGAAACAGAACATCTCAATACATCAATTTACGTAGAAACATTAATGATCTAAAATTTCCAATTCAATTTGGAAAAGAACAAAGTTGGAAGAGTTACGATGCCTAAGTTTGTGACTTATAGTATCGTATGAATGTAAGAATACAGATTAACTGAAGGGAACAGAGACTCCAGAAATAGACCCACAGTCAACTGAGTTTCCACAAAGGTTTAAAAGAATTCAGTGAAGGAAAGGAAAGTCTTTTCAACAAGTGGTGCAGGAATCATTGGATATCTGTACAGAAAAAAAGATGAACTATGACCTTACATACTACACAAAAAAATAATACGATAAGGTTTATGAAGCTAAACATAAAGCTACACCTATGAAGTTCTGAAAGGAAAACATACCAAAATACCTTTGTGATCTTAGAGCAGGGAGACCTTTCACAGACAAGGCTTAGAAAGCAATATCACCCAAATGAAAACTCCTGTTCATCAAAAGGTAACAGTAGAGATGAATAGACAGGGGCACCTGGGTGGCTCAGTCGGTTAAGCGTCCGACTTCGGCTCAGGTTATGATCTCACGGTTCATGAGTTCAAGCCCCGTGTCGGGCTGTGTGCTGACAGCTCGGAGCCTGGAGCCTGCTTCGGATTCTGTGTTTTCCTCGCTCTCTGCTCCTCTCCCACTTATGTTCTCTCTCTCTCTCTCTCTCAAACATAAAGAAGTATTAAAAAAAATAAAAGCACAGTGAGATACTACTACAAGCTCACTATGATGACTATAATAAAGAAGACTGACAATACTACCATTGTGGGGGAGCCAGCAGAATTCTCCACGCATTGCTGGTGAAAATATAAAAACACTCGGGAAAACCATTTGCCAGTTTCTTATGATGTTAAATCTGTATCTATCCCATGATTTAGCAATTCTACTCCTGGGTATTTCCTAAGAGAAATGAAAATCTATATCCACACACAGAAAGTTCGTACGTGAATGTTAAAAGCAGTTTTATTCCTAACAGATCCCAAACTGGAAACAATGCAAATGTCCATCAACAGGAAAGTGGATGACTGAACTATGATCTATTCTTTCAATGGAAACTACTCAGAATGGAAAAAGGAGCAGCTATTGATACTTGCAACAAAAGAACAGATCTCAAAAAACATGCTGAGTGAAATAAGCCAACCACAAAATAGTACATGTATGGTTGTATTTACATTAATTTTGAAAATGGGCAAAACTAATCTCTACAGATGAAAGTCAATAAATACTGTAGTTTGAGAAGAGCATGGGTTCATCAAGAAGGGGCAGGATGATGAAACAGTTTTTACTTCAGTAGGGTAGAGTTTACATAGGTATATGCATATGTCAAAACTCGTCAAAAATGTAGACGTAAGATGTATTTTATTATATGTAACTTATACTTCAAAAGCACAGCTACTCAACAATGGAAGGATAAATAACCAAATTTAAAAATGGGCAAAGGATTCTCCAAATAAGAAACAAAGGACCGGTAAGCACATCAAAAGATGTTCAGCATGATTAGTCATTAAGGGAATGCAAACCCAAACTATGAGCTACTATTTCACACCTACTAGGATTGTTTTAATGGAAAAGATGGACAATAGGAAGTGTCGGTGAGGATGTGGAGAAACTGGAAGCTTCATACATTGCTTGGTGGGGTTGCAAAACGGTATAGTCATTGTGGAAACCAGTCCGGTAGTTCCTCAAAAATTTAAACAGAGTTACCATATAACTCTGCAATTTCACTCCTAAGTAGATATATACTCAATCAAGATAACTGGAAACATGGCCATACAAAGACTTGTACGTGAATGCTCAGACCACTGTTATTCATGATAGCCAGAAAGTATAAACAATTGATGATGGATAAATAAAATGTGGTATATCCATACAATGGAATATTATTTAGCCATAGCCAGGAAAGAAGTGCTGATACATGTTATCACATGGATAAACTTTGAAAGAAGTCAGACACAGAAGGTTAGCTATTGTATGAGTCCATTTTTATGAAATATCTAGAATAAGTAAATTCAAAGAGACAGAAAGTAGATTAGAGGATACCAGGGAGCTGGGGCAATAGGGGATAGAGAGCTATTTCTTAATGGTTATAGAGCTTTTGTTTGGAGTAATGAAAGCTTTTGGAAATAGATAGTTGTGATGGTTACACAACATCATGAATGTAATTCATGCCACTAAATTGTACATGAAAACGGGTACGTGAGGGGCACTTGTGTAGCTCATTCAGTCGAGCATTCGACTTGATTTCAGCTCAGGTCATGATCCCAGGGTCATGGGGATCAAGTCCCCTGTCAGGCTCCACACTGAGCCAGGAGCCTACTTAAGATTCTTTCTCTCTCCCTCTGCCTCTTTCCCCTGCTTGCACACTCTCTCTCTAAAATTAAAAAAAAAACAAAACTGTGAGAAACAATACAAAAATAAAATATATTGGAAAATAAGGTGGATTAATGGCTACACAGAAGCATGGATAGATATGGGATAAGAGTGGGCATATGGACAATCACTGTAATTCTTTCAACTTTTCTCTATGTTTAAAAATTTTCACCATAAAACGCTGGGGAAAAAAAAAAACAAGCAACAGAGAATTTCTGTCCTGGAATGGCAGCAGAAACTCCTTATGCCCCATTCTTCTTGTGATTAAAACTAAAATTTATGGATAAATATTTAAAAACTTGGGGTGCCTAGGTGGCTCAGTTGGTTGAGTGTCCAACCCTTGATTTTGGCACAGGTCATGATTCTCTCTCTCTCCCTCTTCCTCTGCCCTTCTCCCCCACTCGTGCTCTCTCTTTTGCAAAAATAATAATAATACTAATAAAATAAAATAAAATAATGAATCAATCAATCAATCAATCAATAACTGAAGACTCAGAAAAGTAAGTAAAATGTAAAAGTAAAAGATGCTAGATTGTGTGTGGGTGTCAAAATTTAGAGAAGCAACTTTTGAAGGCAGGATGGGGTGGGAAAAGTTTCTGATTTGTTTTGTTTCCTTCTTCCTCATTGTTTTGCCTTGAGGGTGGGCCCCAGCTGAAGAGCTAAATGGGGGCACTTGCATGGGTGGCTAAACGTCCCTTAAAAAACTTCCTCTTTCTGGCCAGCGGTACCATTAAAAGGAGTTCTTGTGGAAAGAATGGAGGAAATCCCAAAAAAGACATGACTGGAGAAGTATATTGCCTAATTATGTGTATGAACCTAGGGAAACCTCAGGATCTTATCTGAGCCACTATGAACCATGCACGTATGGGACAGGCCCAAACAAATATAGCAAGGTCTTAGAGAACTGAACTGAATCACTTCCCACAAAAAAAAAAAAAAAAAAAAACAAAAAACAAGACACAATTTGCAGTCTCAAAGAACCAACAGTTTAAAAATATTTAAAAATTAAAAATACCAGCAGTTTCCAGAGGATTACAACAGGACCCAAAACTTACACAATATAACATTCACAATGTCCAGGATACAATCTAAAATTACTCAAAGTACAAAGAATAAGATGGGCAAAGGAAAAGTCAATCAAAAGAGGTCAGCCTTGAGATGACCAACATGTTTGAGTTATAAGAATAGTTTTAAAGTTTTTATTTAAACTATTCTCTGTAAGATAAAGGAAAACATTTGAAATGAGTGAAAAAAAAATGAACTCCAAGCAGAGAAATAGAAAGCATAAAGAAGAATCAAATGGACAATTTAGAATTGAAAAATATAGTATCTGAAATTTAAAAATCACTGGATGAGATCAGTAGCAGAATAGAGATAACGAACTTAAACCAATAGAAATGATCCAATCTGAACAACAGAAAGAAAAAAAAAATAATGAAAAAAGTAAATGGAGACTTAGGGGCCTGTGGACCAGTATCAAAGAATCTAACACATGTGCCATTGGGATTCCCCAAAGTGAGGAGAAAGACTTTGGGGGCAGAAAAGAATATTTGAAGAAAAAAAGGTCAAAAAATATCCCAAATTTGGCAAAAGCCATACATTTACAAATCCAAGAAGCTCAGTGGACCTCAAACAGAATAAACTTAAAGAAAATCATGCCAAATACCTTGTAATCAAACTGCTGAGAACCAAAGATAAAGACAAAAATCTTAAAAGAGCTAAAGAAAAAAAGACAGATTACATACAGGGGAACAATGATTCAAATTCTTGCAAGTTTCTTATCAAAAAGCATGGATCAGAAGACAGTGAAATAACATCTTTAAAATTCTGGAAGAAAAGGAATGGCAACCCAGAGTTTTAGGGGCAGCAAAGCGATCTTTCAAAAATAAAGGCAAAAAGAAGGCATTTTCAGATGAAGGAAGACGTGAGAGAATTTGTCACCATGGGCCTACTCTGAAACAATTGCTAAAGGAAGTTCCTTAGGATGAAGGAAATTGATACCAGAGGGAAATGTGAACCTTCAGAAATAAACTGGGAACAACAGAAATGGTAACTATAAATGACAATTTTTTTCACTCTAAAGTTCTTTAAGCCAATACTTACTACGGTTGAAGACAAAAATGGTAACATCTCATGGAATTTTATAAAGATATAATACATCTCACAATTATAGCAAAAGGTCAGTGGTGGGGACTTAAAGACTCCTATCTGGTTGCAAGGTTTCTATATTTTATGTGTAATATAAACTAAACTATTATATAATAGAATAATAAACTACTCTAATAATATATTTATATTTATGTATAAATATAAACTAAGTAGGCTATGCATGTATGCATTTGTGTAAGTATATAGATATGTATATTGTAAACTCTAGAACAACCACTTAAAAATAATACAAGGATATATGGAAAAAATACAATGGGTACATTGAAAAGAATACCAATAAATATTCAAATAATCCAACAGAAAGCAGGGAAGGGAAGAGAGTGAAACAAAAAGTGCAAGGCACAAACAAAAACAAATGATAAAATGATAGATGTAAATCCAGCTACATAAATAGTCACATTAGATTTTAACTAGTCTAAATTAACAAGGCAGAGACTGACAAAATAGATAAAAAAGCTAGTTCCTACTATATGCTGCCTATAAGAGACACACTTAAAACAAACACATGGAGACTTTATACACACACACAGGCACTTTAAATATACACAGATGTATTTTTAAAATGCACACAGAGGGGTACCTGGGTGGCTCAGTCGGTTAAGCGTCCGACTTCAGCTCAGGTCACGATCTCACGGTCCGTGAGTTCGAGCTCCACGTCGGGCTCTGGGCTGATGGCTCAGAGTCTAGAGCCTGCTTCCGATTCTGCGTCTCCCTCTCCCTCTCTCTCTGTCTCTCCCCCGTTCATGCTCTGTCTCTCTTTGTCTCAAAAATAAATAAACGTTAAAAAAATGCACACAGAAAATTTTAAAGTGAATAGATGAACAAAGGTACCATGCAATCAGCAAGCATAAGAGGGCTGGAGTGGCTATATTAATCGCAGAACAAGTAGATTCCAAGGCAAAAATACAAGAGAGAAAGAGGGCATTTTATAATCATAAAAGAAAAAAAATCACCAGAAAGAGATACAAATTATAGACGTGTGCCTGCCAATTGACAGACCCTTGACATCCACGAATCCAAAACTGACAAGCTTAATGGAAGAGGGATATAATTTTACAACGAAAGCAGATTGTAATAGTCCCCTCTCAGCAAAGAACGAGTAGACAAAACTCAGCAAGCCACATACACTCTGAATGTTATCAACCGCCTTGATCTATCGTCATTTACACAGAACATTACACCTGAGGATGCAGAGTACGTATTCTTTTTCAATGCACATGGTGCATTCATTAAGACAGTCCATAAACTGCTTCATTCAAAAAGTCAGTTCACTTAACGGGATTGAAATCGTACGAAATCTGATCATATAAGAAATCAGAACAATAAGAAATGTAAGAAAACCCACACTATCTTACAATTACCCAACACGTTTCTAAATAACTCATGGCCTTAAAAATGAAATTGGGAGAGATATTAGAAAATATTTTGAACTAATGGATAATGAAAATAAGGCATACCAAAATTAATGGATGCAGCTAAAGCAACCAAAGATGCAGCTAAAGCTTAGAGGGAAACTTAAGCGTTTTAAATGATTACATTAGAAAAGAAGGAAGGCCTAAAATTGGTGACCTCAGTTTGCAACTTGAGAAGCTAGGAGAAAAAGAGAATAGTAAATTCAAAATAAATAGAAGGAAGAAAATAATAAAAAGAAATCAATGGACTAGAAAACTGGCGTATGATAGAGAAAATTAAGAGAGTCAAAAGCTGGCTCTTTGAGAAGATCTATAGAATTGTCAAATCTCTAGCTAGACTGATCCAGCAGAGGGAGGGAGGGAAGGAGAAGAGAGAGAGATAAGAAGGGGTAGAAGGGGAGGGGGTGGGGGAGGGAAGGCAAGAGAGAGAGGAAAGGAATCGGCAATATCATATATCATGAATGACAATGGTGTTACCATCACATATTATATAGACATCAAATGGATAATAAGAGAGTATTATGAATAACTCTGTCAACGGATTTTTTTTTTTAACGTTTTATTTATTTGTGAGAGAGGGAGAGACAGAGCATGAACAGGGGAGGGTCAGAGAGAGGGAGACACAGAATCTGAAACAGGCTCCAGGCTCTGAGCTGTCAGCACAGAGCCTGACGCGTGACTTGAACTCACGGACCGCAAGATCATGACCTGAGCCGAAGTCGGCCGCTTAACCGACTGAGCCACCCAGGCGCCCCATGTCAACAGATTTGACAACTTTGATGAATTGGACAAGTTACCAACCATATATGGAAAGGATAATACATTATAACCAATTAGAGTTTGTTCCCATAATACAGGATTATTGTTTCAATCTTTTAAAAAATCAGATGATAAAATTCACCATACTAATAGAATAAAAAACATATAATCATTTCAACACATAGAGAAAAATTATTTGACAAAACTAAAAAGTCACGATAAAAACTGTCAGTGAGTTAGGAATGGTAAATTGAGACATGGCATCTACAAAAAGCTTATAGCTAACGGTGAAATGTTGAATTGTTTTCCCCTGATATCAGCTGAGATAAATAAAATAAAAGGAAATATAAGGCACAAAAGTGGAAAAGACAAAGGAAAGCCATCTTTGTCTGCAGATGATATAATTGTGTACATAGAAAATCCCAGGGACTCTATTGAAACAACTACCAGAACTAATAAATGCATTTAGCGAAGTCACAGGAGACAAGATTAATATATAAAAATCAATTGTATTTTTATATGCTAGCAGGAAATGCTTGTAACATACAAAGTTAAGGAAACCATTTATAGTAGCATTTAAAACCCTAAAATATCCAGGAATACATGTTAAAAATTGTCAGGGACTTCTATGCATTTTTGTGTGTGATGACTACAACTGAAATAACTCTAGGCATATCTCCAGTGTTTAATACGGTATTGCTAAGTATAACAATCATGTCTATATATTGGTTCTCTAGACTTACTCATCCTATGTAATTACAATTTTATGCTCTTTGACCAACATCTCCCCCATCCCCACCCTCACAGCCTCTGATGACCACTGTTTCACCCTCTGCTTCTAGGAGTTGGACTTGCTTTTTGCAGATTACACATATAAGTGAGATCATACTGTATTTGTCTTTTCCTATCAGGCTTGTTTCACTTAGCAGGATGTCCTCCAGGTAGGATCATCCACGTAGTCAAAAAAGGGCAGGATTTCTTTCTTTCTCACGGCTAAATAATATTCTATACATATTCTATATATTATATGAGATAACATATTGTATATATGTATACACCACACCTTCTTTATGTATTCTATTGAGGGACTTGTGTTATTTCCATATCTTGGCTACAGTCATTAATGTTGCTATGAACTCAGAGTGCAGCTACCTTCGTGATCTTGATTTCATTTCCTTTGTGTAAATACCCACAAGTGAGATTACTAGATCATATGGTAGTTCTATTTGGAAGAACTTCCATCCCATGAGCACTGTCCAAAGGTTCCCTCTTCTCCTTCTCTCCACATCTTTGACAACTCGTGTTACCTTTTTTCTCTTTGATAACAGCTATTCAAACAGGTATGGGGTGATATCTCAATGTGGTTTGAATTAGCATTTCCCTCATGATTAGTGATGTTGAGCACCTTTTCATATATCTTTGGCCATTTGGATGTCTTCTTTTGAGAAATGACTATTCAGGTCCTTCGTCCATTTTTTAATCAGCTTATGTATTTTCTTGCTATTAGAGCTGAGTTCCTTATACAGTTTGGATATTAACCCCATATTAGTGGATGGTTGCAAATATTTTCTCCCATTCCGTAGATTGTCTCTTCACTCTGTTGGTTGTTTCCATTGCTGTGCAGAAGGTTTTTAGTTTGATACGATCCCATTTCTACTTTTAATTTTGTTGCCTGTGCTTTTGGAGACATATCCAAAAAAAATCATTGCCCGAACCAATGTCAAGATGCTTTCCCCTATGTTTTTTAATATCAGCTGTTACATGGTCTTTAAGCCCTTTGGGGTTGATTTTTGTATATGGAATGAGATAAAGGTCCAATTTTATTCTTCTGCATGTGGAAAAATAGTTTTACTAACACCATTTATTGAAGAGGCTATCCTTTCCCCATTATGTGTTCCTGGCACCTTTCTGAAAGACCATAATTGACCATAAATACATAATACATATGACATAAATACGTAATACACAATACATAAATACAAAACATATGGTCATAAAAATTGACCATAAATACATAAAAATCATATGGTCTGAAAGACCATAATTGACCACAAATACATAAAAGACCAACTGACCATAAATACATGGATTTAAGTCTGGGCTCTCTATTCTATTGGTCTATATGTATGTTTTTATGCAATATCAAGCCGTTTTGATTACTATAGTTTTGTAGTATATTTTGAAATCATGTAGTGTGATGCCTCTAACTTTGTTCTTTTTGCTTAAGACCGCTTTGGCTTATCACAGTCTTTTGTGGTTCTATACAAATTTTAGAGTTTTTTTCTATTTCTGTGAAAAATGACATTGTAATTTTTTTCATCAATGTTTTATGGTTCTCAGTGTACAGATTTTTCATCTTCTTGGTTAAATTTTATTCCTCAGTATTTTATTGGCCTTGATGCCATTGTAGATGGGATTATTTTCTTAATTTCTTTTTTGTCTAATTCACTGTTAGTGCATAAGAATGCAATTGATTTTTGTATGTTCATTTTGTATCCTGCAACTCTAGTGAGTTCATTTATTAGTTCTAACAGCTTTTTGGTGCAGTCTTTAGGGTTTTCTCTGTATAAGATCATGTCATCTGCAAACAGAAAATTTTGCTTTTTCCTTTCTGATTTAGATACCCTTTATTTATTTTTCTTGCCTAATTGTTCTGATTAGACCTTCCATTACTATAAAGAATAGAAATGATAAGAGTGGGCATCCTTGTCTTGATCCTGATTTTAGAGGGGAAGCTTTCAGTTTTCCATTGTTGAGTATGATATTAGCTCTGAGCTTGTCATATATAACTTTATCAGGTTAAAGTACATTCTTTCTGCAACTAATTTGGTGAGTGGTTTTATCATGAAAGAGTGCCGAATTTTGTCAAATGCTTTTCTACATCTCTTGAGAGGATCATACGATTTTTGTCCTTTATTCATTCTGTTAACGTGGTGCGTCACATTTATTGATTTGTATAGGCTGAAATATCTTACTATCCCAGAGATAAATCGCACTCAATCATGGTGTATGATGCATTTAATTTGCTGTCGAATTCAGATTTTTAGTCTTTTGATGAGGATGTCTGCATCTATGTTACCAGGGATATTGACCTCTAAGTTTCTTTTCTTGTAGTACCCTTGTCTGGTTTTGGTCTGAGGATCTTGCTGGCCTTGAGAAGAAACTGGTAAATTCTGGGGTGCCTGGGTGGCTCAGTCAGTTAAGCGTCCAACTTCAGCTCAGGCCGTGATCTCATAGTTCATGAGTTCAAGCCCCACATCAGGCTCAGTGCTGATGGCTCAGAGCCTGGAGTCTGCTTTGGATTCTGTGTCTCCCTCTCTCTCTGCCCCACCCCTGCTCATGCTCTGCCTCTCTTGCTCTTAAACACAAATAAACATGAGAAAAATTTTAAAAAAAGAAACTGATAAGTTCCTAGAAATATACAGCCTACACAGACCAAATCATGAAATAATAGGTCATCTAAACAAACCAGAAATGAGGAAGGAGATTTCATCAATAATCAAAACTCCTGCCCAGTATAAAACCTTTTGACCTGATGGCTTCACTGGTGAATTCTACTAAGCATTTAAAGAAGCATTAATATCAAACTTTCTTAAAGTCTTCAGTCTTCAGTCAGAGCACAGACTGAAAATATTTGGAACATATATGTCAAAGGATATGTGTCTGAATATATTCTGAATATATGTGCCCAGAATATATAAGAACTCCTACAACTCAATAATAAGACAATATATTCAAAACAAAAAAATATGCAAATGATCTGAAGACACAATTTACTAAAATAGGAGCAAACGGCCAATAAGTACCTGAAAGCATAATACACATGGTTAGTCATTAAGAAAATGCAAAGTAAAATCATCACGAGATACTATTGCATATCCATTACAATGGATAGACCTAAAAACAAAAAACAAAAAAACCAACTGAAAATAGCATGGGTTGGCAAAGGAAACTGGAAATCTCATACACTGTTGGTGGGAATGTAAAATGATCCAATCACTTTGCAAAATAACATCTGGGGAGTTAAAAAGTTAAAACACACATCTATGCTATGTCTCAGTCATTTCTCTCACAGATATGTCCTGGGTGAAATAAAAACATATGTCTACACAAAGGCTTACATACAAGTTTATTTATAATAGCTCCAAACTGGATAGTCCAAATGTTCATCAACAGGGGCTCCTGTATGGCTTAGTTGGTTAAGCATCTGACTCTTGATTTCGCCTTGGGTCATGATCTCATGGTTTGTGAGATCCAGCCCTACCTCGAGCTTTGCACTGACAAGGCAGAGCCTGCTTGGGATTCTCTCTCTCCCTCTCTCTCTGCCCCTACCCTGTTCCTATGTGGTCTTTTGCTCAAAAATAAATAATAAAATTTAAACATTTAAAAAAATGTTTATAGCCTAAACATAGCCGAAAAATAATATATATATTACTCAGCAATAAAAAGGAACTATTGATACACAAAACACACTACTAAATCATGGTGAATGAAAGGAAAGAGGGAAAAGTGTACATACTGTGATCCCATTCATGCAAGATTCTAGAAGTTCCAAGCTAATATATAGTGACAGAAAACAGGTTAGTGTTTGCCTGGGGGCAGACATCCACGACTTCATAAGGGCCAGAGTTGTGCTCTGAATTACTCTAACATTTATCACTGTTTGTTTAACAAACAAATGATGATACAGACTGAAAAGTCTCTAAACTAAAAGTTTGGGGTCTAATTCCAGAATGGCTAATTCCAGAAGTCAGGTAACCTCTGGAAAAAGCTGTCCCCTCAGAAAAACAGCTGATGTCTTGGTGGTTGGTTGTACAGGAGATCAAACGAGATAACATGTATGAAAAACAATAGCAATTGTAAAGTCTGATGGAAATTTAATTTATTCTTATTGTTTATTATTAGCAGCTAAGGAGAAGCATGAAATTAGGATTTCACAGCTCATCATCAGTGAGCATCAATGGCGCACATTTGGAATCAGTTCTGGATTACACACACACACACACACACACACACACGTGCACACATACGTGCACACACACACATGGGTTCCACAGATATCCGGGGCATAACTTAAAATTCTTTTCTAATGCCACTGGTGATTCAGAGGTTCATTATTGGCCAAAAATTAAATGCTATATGATCAGTTAGATAGCACCTCCTTGTGACCACTGAAAATGGGGTTACATATGCCTACCTACCTCCTTACTTTATGTTACCTTCCTAGTCTGCCCAGGGCAGTCTCAGTTCCTGCCTGTTGTCTTAGCATAATTATTCATAGTATTTTCTTTTGTTCTTTCAAGTGTCAAGGCTTGACACCAAATTAACACTGAGTTCATATTTACTGATTAGGATCTCCAAGGCAGGCATCATTTCCATTCTAAAAACGAGGCAAAGTGCTTGCTAAAATGAAGAACAACCAAGACCTATACCTGTTGCTGGTTCACCAGGTGCCTGGAACTTTCTAAATGATTTCCATGTGTTATTTAATTTTCCAGAAATCTTATGAGGTAAGGTACTCATACAGATGAGAAAGTAGGCATGAGAGGCTAAATAACTTGCCTGATACCATGGAAGAAGGAAATGGAAGAAGAATGGAAGAAGCTGCAACCCAGCTCTGGAGCCCATGCTTTTAGTCCCTACACCCTTGGCCTTACAACAGGTGGCCACATCCTTTTTGTTTGAAGAATGAGCTGCATTCTTCCTCTGAAGGAAGAAAGAAAATGCAGATCATGCCCCCACTTCCGCTCCACCTCTGCTCTCTCCCCTACCCCAAGCATGACCCACTGTGGGGAATTATGGCTGTCCTATTTTTAACTGGGTTGTAGTTCATTCAGCCTCCCGTGTTTGTATCAAAATAATGTCCCCACAGTCTTCCTTCATGATGCAGTGAAACTGGTCTCAGAAGCCGAATGCTTACGCCAAAAAGTTGACTTTGAAAATAGACTGCTTTTTTGCTCTTCCCTTGTAGTACAATAGATAAGAGGGTGCGAAAAGCTCTTTATCAAGTTGATATAGTGGCCCTAGGTGGAAAAAGAGCACAATTTAAGTTTTCTGTGACTTCTGGCTCAGTTTTAATGGAATGTAAGTACAATGCCAGAGCCTGATAAAAATAGAAACTCTCCGGTGTCCAGGCTCTTCTCCAGATGGCGCATGGGAATCCAGATAGTAACTCATCACTGAGAAGGGTCGCTATTAATTAGTGGGAAGATGTCATGCCTCACATGGGGCAGTAAATGAAAATGGCTCAGGGTTTAGAGTGGAAAGGTTGATATTGCCAGAGAATCTGGGCTGCTCCTTAAGTCCCTGTTCTGGATTAATTGAGAGTTCAGTCATTACCGATAACATGTTCGGTCATTACAAATAACAAATAACATTTCAAATAACAGGATGAAATAGAGCAAGTACAGTTGGCCCTGGTTAGAAATGGCCCCAGGGAAGTTCTGGAAAAGAAGAAAGAACTGATCATGTATTCACATAAAGGATAAATGACGTTCTAGACTCCATTTAAGAAGTAAATGGAGAAACAGGGCAGCCCGTCACCTCAAGTCACCAGAGAAAAGGTGACATCTGTGGCCACCAACAGAAGACAAATGAGGGGCAGGAGGAAGGCCAGGCTCACATGTCTGGCTACTTGCTATTGGATTATCTGCTTCTTTACTGAGGGCCCACAGAGCTTGACTTTGGCTTTGCTCATAGTATAAAACTTTCAGAGGCAAGAATGCTACAAAAACAAATGTGTTCAATGAATGAGTGAAAAATTCCAGACACCCTTGGCTCATGAAGGTGGAATAAATACAAGACGAGAGAGCCTTATAACAGTTTTCACAGTAATAATTATTTTCCTTCATAAAGATCACAACTTAACCCCTTCCCATTAAGCATCACCTTCTAAGAGGAATTTGCTTTTGGCCTTGGGGGAAGCCACTTACCTCTCCAGGTCTCCCTTCTTTATCGATACAATGGGGTGATCACAGCTATTCTCCTGGGGCTTCTTCTAGCAACTAAATAACAAGTCTATGTGCATGAGTCAAGGAGGATGACTAACCGCATAGGGAGCTAACATATGAATGCAAGAAATGAAAGTAATACAAACAATTGGCCCAGTTAAGTTAGAAAGAAGAGCGGTGTTACTCTGATTCCCTCTGATTTGCCCTCAGAAAATCTCTCCCCTGGTCGGTTCTTACTGGTTTTTACAATTTAGAGTCAGCACCAGCACCACCCTCTGTGAAGAGCTGTTCCTGGATGCCACGCTGCTTTGTTCATCTCAATGTCTGGCCCTCTTAACAGTGAACACCTTTGAGAGAACAGCCGTCCTTCATTTGGGTCTGGGGTCTGCCACTGTATGTAGGGAATGGAGATGCCAGGACATTTATTAGATAAAGGAATGAAGATTTTTGTTGGTGAGAAACACTGGGACGAGTATTCTCATTGGTGGGAATGTGGCATGAACAAAAGTGAGGACACACTTAGAATAGTCAAGAGAAGACAGGGAGGGGTGGCTTGGCTAGAGAACAAGGGTTGGGGGCGATACTGAGAAAGAAATCCACCAGAGGGGCCAGGACCACATACTTTAGCTCCTGACCTGTAAATTCTGTTTCCTCCTTCCTTTTCAAGGACTCACGTAGTGGCTAATTCTCTCCATTATCACTTCTTGCTCCTGTCTGGAAACAGAACCAGTTCCTGAGTCTTTTATGCTAGACATACGGCCATGCACTCTACACTTTCTTACTTTTTTAAGTTCATACTTTGGATAACTAATACATTTACTTGGTTGAAACATTAGAACAATATAACAAGGTATGCACTGAGATATCATAGCCTTAGACTCTAACTATACTATTTCCCCTCAATCCTTACCATTTTTATTAGGTAACCATTTTTATTAGCCTCTTATTTATTCTTCTAATGTTTTATTTTATACAAATATAAGGAAGTTTTTCTATACAGTCCTATTTTCTTTTTTTTTAATTTTCTTTTTTTTTAAATGTTTATTTCTGAGACAGAGAGAGACAGAGCATGAGTGGGGGAGGGGAAGAGAGAGAGAGAGGGAGACACAGATTCCAAAGCAGGCTCCAGGCTCTGAGCTGTCAGCACAGAGCTCGACGCAGGGCTCGAACTCACAAACCGTGAGATCATGACCTGAGCCGAAGTCGGTTGCTCAACCGACTGAGCCACCCAGGCGCCCCAATACAGTCCTATTTTCTTGTATTTCATACACAAAAGGTAGCATACTATTATATACTTCTACACTTGGCTTTTTTCCACTTAATACACCTTGGTATTCAGCTCCCTGTCAACGTGTACAGGGAACACGTTGCACTCCTTTCAATAGCTGGGTTATATTCCCCTGTGTGTGGTTAGCAGTTTAGGAAACGAGTCCCCTATTGCTGACACTTGGCTTGGTCCTTATTTTTCCTACTATATACATGGTGGAAATGGATAGCCTAGTAATTTTGAAGAGTTTTTCAGTTTGTTTTTTTACTTGCTGTTGCCTTTTGTCCCTTGGTGATCTCAGCCATCCTTAGGACTCCAGAGATGACTTCCACACTGATAACAAAGGCTTCCTGCCAGCGCATATCATCTCCCTGTCCAGCTGTCTGTGTCGTACTAAATGCCATCTCAGAAACAACTCAACTGCAACTTTAAAACTGACCTCATTTTCTTCTTCTGAACCTCCTCTGCTTCTAGGTTTTCCTAACAAAAATGTATACACCAAGATGTCACGCTCACTCTCTTACTCACTGCCTGTAGTGACTTCCCTTCCTTGACCTTGACATCCAGTGGAGCAACAACCTCAATTTTTTTTCTTGTACAACATTTGGGGCATACATCCTTCCTTTTTGTTCTGACTGTTACTTTCTAGTCCGTTAGAAAGTTAACTCATCCTGGGACATTTAAAACAATAATATAGAATTATTTTTCCACTATAACCATCTGGAAAGCTTTGGGAGGGAAATCCCCACAATTTGGATGGGACGATTTCCTGCCATCAGGCTGTCTCATTGCTTAGTGAAGAAAATTTACATCACTGCTTATAATCGGAGACCTAGATGTCTATTTATCAGTGAGCTCTCTTAAGAGTAGGGACCTGCCTGCCTGTATACATCTTATCCCTAGCATCTCTATTGAGGGCAGGAATATGCCACGTGGTAAGCAAATAACTGTTGATTCTGTTTCTACAATATAATTTCAATGGGCAGTTCCAATCTTATCTCCCACTAATCCCTCGAATGAACTTTATACCAAAGCCACTTGAACTCCCATTGATATCTGCCTTTTTGGCTTTCATGACTTGGATTATGCCATTCTCTCTGCCTGGAATATTCTTCTCCCTTTATGTGCTTGCCACTCTGGCCACATACTGAAAACCCATTAGTCTCCAAAACCCAGCATCTCTGACAAGTGTTATATGGAGTCCCCAAAGGAATCGCATTATTCAGTAGAGGAAATTGAACCAGAATCCTGGTGTCTCACTTTCCATGAGCCAAGAAACACTAGAAACTCTTAAGATCAGGAACCACTCATTTCTATGTCCCAGGAAACGATGTCAACCTGTGCTAGAAGGCCAAACTGACCCTTGCCTTGCAACTTTTATTAAGGAATGGGGATGATCCCATGGAATAATAGATAGTAACCATTTGTAAACACAAAATCTTCTCTGCCTCAGTGATATATATGACACACTTAAACTCAAACAAGCATTAAGCTTGTACCTCTATTGTACACTAGGCAGTGTGCTAGACATGGAATGCAGGGATGATCTTTTCCCTCAAGGGGCTGAGAGACAGTCATGGCCACTGAATTAGCTTCATAAAACGCAAAATGATATCACCTACCCAAACAAAGACAAAAGCATGACAATCCTGGACACGGGTTACCTCTGTAAAGGCCATGGCTTGTCATATAATTTTGGCAAAGTCTCTCGAGCAATTTGATTCTCAGATTTCCTACACAGTTAATGGAACTTCTTTCTTAGATGGTTACACTCTATCCTGTGTCTCTGCTTGCAACTTTCATGACAGCAGTGGGACTCTGGTTCTAAGAGTTCCTATTTTGAAAACTGGCTGCCCTCCCCTTAACTAAACCCCAGTGGCTTGCACACATCTTTTTTGTTAACCATTAATGCTTTCAACTCAGAGGTCAAATCAATAAAGCCAAGATCTCGACCAACTTGTGGTCATCTCAAGTACCAAAGCCATTTTTACCAAAGAGTACTCATCCAAGTTCTAGTAGCTCAGGCAAATTCCACTTTGGGTTAATTTCACGATGCATTTCTGAATTCCCACTGCAATTCCTAACAAATGTAGTCATAATTGTGGATTTTTTCCTCTCCTCATCGTAAGGGTTGGTGACAGGCAGCAAGCTTAAAACAGCCACTCTCTTTCACTAGGGAGACAAGCTACATGTGTACTCTAAATGAAGCCATCTGTTAGAATCTTCCAGCTCAGGAAGGAAATGGTGGGGAATCTTTCAAAAAACTCAGTTAAAGGCAACTGATATTTATGGAATGATATAAAACATCTCAAATAAGAAGACAAGCCCTTATAAGCATCCTCCTCGTATGTCACACTGGCAATGTAGCTCTGGAATGTTCCAGCCCAAAATATGTCCAGTGATGTTTCTTGCAGAAAATAAACTAGTTTATTACAGAGTTGGCACAGTCTTTGGTGGAAACCAGAACCAATATTTTAGGTCCATGCCCCAAACCCCACATACCCACTTCCATAGAATCACGTATGGCTAACACATCTTTCTTCCTTGGACAGCAGATTTTGCAATCATTTTTAATTAGTATGCTTCCTACTTGACTTATCCTCAGACAATGTGAAAGCGAAATAAAAAATAGTTGCTTTAATTAAAAATATGATTAGTAAGTTATTTGGAAAAGTGTCTGAAAAAAAATCAAGAGTCACCTGGCGTGAAATTTTATTCTTTCATCATTTCTTCCAAATGTGCTTGTATACTCAACCACTTTTTGGAGTTAACTAATACAAAATCATGGATTTAAAGGAAATGATTGGAATCCATGCAGGACATTTGATATCACACACTAAGTCCACTAACAAACATGGACTCACTCTGGGTGCATTCACTTGTTCATCATTATTTTGTGTGAGGTCCTTGAGGGAGAAATGAAGGTAGAAGGCTCCCCATTGAGCTGTCCAAAAACAAGTTCACCCTTACCCCAACCTCTCTTCACACGTTGCTGCTAAACTCCAGTTCACTCAGAGGCCACTCAAGAAACTCTTCATCAACCCATGGCAGCACATAAGTGGGGACCAACTCTCAAATTCCTTGCATTTAAAAACAATGAGGTATAACTTAAGATTTGTAAAGTTTCCAAATCTTCAGTGTCCAGCTCAATGGTTTTACACGGATGTTCCCATGCAGGAAACTGTTTCCCAGATCCAGACCCAGAACATTTCCAACACCTCATAAGGCTTCCTCATGCCCGCTTCCAGTCAACGCTCCTCACAAAGGTAATGACTATATTAACCTCTAACACTATAGCTTAGTTTCACCTGCTTTTGAACTTCATATAAATGGCGTCATGCAGTATGTACGATTTTGTGTCTGACTTTGTTCATTCAACATCATTCATTCATATTGTCATAGGTATCAGTAGTTCATTTTTTTTTTTATTCCTATATAGAATCCCACAGTAGAGATATAACACAATGTATTACCCTATTTAACAAATGATGGGCATGTGGGTTGTTTCTTGCTGGGCTATACAAATGACATTCTTTTTTTTTTTTAACATTTACTCATTTTTTGAGAGAGAGAGAGAGAGAGAGAGAGAGAGAGAGAGAGAGAGAACGCGAGTGGGGGAAGGACAGAGAGAGGGAGACACAGAATTTGAAGCAGTCTCCTGACTGCTGTCAGCCCAGAGCCCGACGTGGGGCTCGAGCTCACAAACCGTGAGATCATGACCTGAGCCAAAGTAGGCTGCTTAACCAACTGAGCCACCCAGGCGCTCCTTTGTAAATGTTTTTTTTTTTAATTTTTTTTACATTTATTTATTTTTTGAGAGACATAGAGAGAGACAGAGAGCGAGCACAAATTGGGGAGGGGCAGAGAGGAGACACAGAATCCGAAGCAGGCTCCAGGCTCTGAGCTATCAACACAGAGCCTGATGCGGGGCTCAAACTCACAAACCGTGAGATCATGACCTGAGCTGAAGTCAGAGGCTTAACAGACTGAGCCACCCAGGCGCCCCTGTAAATTTTTTTTAATGAACGCTCTTATAAATATATTTTGGCAGACATGAGCCTTTTAAAAAAGAGTCTGATTTGATAAATTAGAATTATTTTATAATTTTCTTTTTGGAAGAAGACAAGGTGGTCTATTCAAATGGGAAGCTAAGAAAACTGGACTCCGACCAGATAAATCCAGAGATGAATCCTCTGCAAAATTGTGTATTTTTTGTCTCTGATGCTCCCAACTCCTGACTTTTCCTCCCCTTCTGCCTCTGCTCCTAGCAATGGCAACTCTTACTCACCCATTTTTGTTCTGGGGCTTTCTCCATATTCCTTCAACTTATATCTACTCAGAAAAAAATACATAATCAATGAACTAATACTTAGATTTAAATAATAATGACATCACTTTTTCTGATGATATATGCATAGTAATAGGAAACATAGTCTAATCACAATTTCTAAGCATTAAGTACAACCATATTCTTATAAGCTGCCAGCCAAGGAATAGGTTATGAAAGATGATACTTCTTAAATAGTAAAACATGCTAGAGGAAAAGTTTTTCAGTTAGAGTTTCAGAGTAGTGAAAGCTGTCTAGTTGCTCTGAAAGAACAAAAGCTGGTAAATATTTGTTTCTTCTCATTATATTGAGGGGAGGAGACCTATTCTAAGCCACCAAAGGAACAGGCAAAATGATTCTCAGAGACAAGACTAGGATGAGGCTTTTAAGGAAAGATTAGAAAGAAGGCAAAACAAATATTTGGCATCATTTTGTCTTTCCTTTTTCAACCATACCCCCACAAACTTTCTGCCTCACTGATCCCATTCCTTACAAAGAAGTGAATTAATAAAGACTCTTCCTAGAAGGGAACCTATGGCTAAAAGAAATCTTAACTACCCTTGCATCTATCTATTCATTCGCCCATCCATTTGTCTATCCATCCATCTATCCATCCACTCACCCTCACCCAACCGTCCATCCACATATTCATTCACCCTCATCCACCATTCATAAATCCATCCATTCAGCTACCCTCCCATGTATCCACTTGTCCATGCATCCACCCATCCGCTCACTCACCCCACTCATCCATCCACCCATCCACCCATCCAATCCATCCATCCATCCATCCATCCATCCACCCATCCACCCATCCAATCCATCCATCCATCCATCCATCCACCCATCCACCCATCCAATCCATCCATCCATCCATCCATCCATCCATCCATCCATCATGCATCCATCCAACGCCTAGATCTCAGACTGGTATTCCACACTGTGGACATTCAGGCTATGCTTCACTCTTTCCAGTGATATGAGACTCATATAAGCCAAGCAGCCACCTCATTCTGACAAAGAAACACGGTCAACAAATAGCTTTCATGAGTTAGCATTATTTTATTCTTCTCATTATTTTATTCTCCACTGCTGTAACAGTTGTTTCAACCACTGGACAATAGGGCATAAAAACAAAACCCAGGGGAGCCTGGGTGGCTCAGTCGGTTAAGTGTCCGACTTTGGCTCAGGTCATGATCTCACGGTTTGCGAGTTCGAGCCCCGTGTTGGGCTCTGTGCTAACAGCTCAGAGCCTGGAGCCTGCTTCAGATTCTGTCTCGCTCTCTCTCTGCCCCTCTCCTGCTCATGCTCTCTCTCTCTCTCTCAAAAACATAAACATTTAAAAAAAATTTTAAAAAACATAGAAAACAAAATGAAACAAAAAAAAAACAAGTTCACACAAAAAAGTCTTTTAAGACTGGACTCTAAAATCTAGACAGAAGGGCAATTCTGAAAGCTGAAAGTTTTCTGTAAGATTTGAAGCAGGAGAATAATTTCTCTACAAGTAATAAAGTCCTGATTCCTATTTGGTGAAATTTTGCAGCTTGGGGACCCCAGATGTGTTTTATTTGGCCAGCACCATATTTCCAAAATAATGAATCAGTTGCTAAGTTTTAACATTAGACTATTTCACATAAACCCTGAGTCTGGCTTATCCTGACAAAAAGAGTGTGCCTAATGATTTTCATGATTTTTTTCTTATTAAAAAAATATGTTTAGTAATTACTATCTGATGTGGTGAAGAAACACTTTCTGAAATTAAATGATTCCTTCAACTTAGCTTTGGTGTATTTTTTATTTCTGCTAAATACCTTAAGTTTAATATTTTAAAATAAAAAAAATACGACACTGTTTTATAATTTTCTTTCTAAGTACCCACCTATCAATCCACTCATCCATCCATTTTTCCCATCTGGAGGGATATCTAGACTGTTATGTCCAAATGATAATGATGGTTATTTATAGATAATGGAATTTTAACTTTCTTTTTTAAAGTATATTTTTCTGAATTGCGCTCATTTTCAGTATTCAACACATAGCAGTTTTATATAACAATAATCCTTGTCACTTAAAAGACTCCCTTAAAATTCAAATATATTTTTTCTTTTATCTCTTGAACTGAACTTTTAATTAATGTGATTCAGAAAATCTAAATTAGTAAAGAATGTCATTTTTTTTCAGATTATAAAAAAATATTTAAAACCAAAGTTTCTTTATTAGATCACTTCCTCCTCTAATACCAATCTAACTATTTAACTCATTTAATAATTTAGAAAAACATATGTTTTATTCTTTTTGTTGGTCAAGAACATCTAGACGTATGGGCCGAAATGTCAAAAATTTTCACTACCAATATCTATCTCATTGAGACATATCAGATTGAATTCTGTGGTACCAAATAGTAAAATAATACTTTTAAAATGACTTAAAGATCACTTGTAGACTTCTATTTCTGGAAATAGGAGAAGCAAAATATATTGGAAAACCTCCTGTAGCCAGAATACCTAGACATAATAGGTAATTTTAATAAGCCCCCATTTAAGTACATAGCTAAGTGGCAAGATGGCAAAAAAAAAAAAAAAAAAAAAAAAAAAGAGTCTCCAGGGTCCAACAACAAAGAGCACTTGAAAACATGGTATTGACATAACACTGATCTAAGGCTGCCTTATGGACATTTATTGTTATTGATGATCAAGAGATATGACTTTTATGAACCACACATGGGCAGAAGATGTGGTCTTGGGCCTGTATAAGATTGGGTGCAATATACACTGAGATCCTTGCATGAAACATGGAACCTTCCAAGGGCTAGGCCTCCAGTGAAAAGGTAGATGAGTAGGGACCTTATCAGTCTCAGCCTGGATCCTGATTGTGGAAGAGAAAAGTTTCTTCTGAGAACTGAAGCATAGCAAAAATTAAATATATCCAAACTTGTAGGATGCAGCCAAAGCAGTACTTAGAGGGAAATATACAACCATAAATACTTCTATTGGAAAAGAAGAAATATGAAAACAAATCAGTAAGGTATCTATATCTGTTACCTACAAAATAGTGACTGATGCAAGGATTAAATAATAATGCTTTATTTGGAAGATCTACTCCCAGGGCAGAAAGAATGAGAAAAAGGGAAGTGAGGAAGGAAAGGTAGAAACAAAATGAAAGATAATAAACACTGGTCATTGATTTATTACAAGCTATGATAAGACTGAACTGATTGCTTGACAGGTGTATCAATTTGCCACCTTTTTAAAATCTCCAGACAGGCTATTCAACAAAAGAGAGCCTCAAAACAGAGTCTTAAGAAAGTATTCCTTTTTGTGTGGGCCTAGGGTAGGCTAATAACAGCCCTTGCAAGAAAGGCATAAAATCCTAGCTGGATCTTTTTCCTGTATATCCCCAGTGGATCAAAAACCTTAGCTGATACGGGAAGGGCAACAAACTGTTTACTTTAAAGCACTGGAGAAAACCAAGCAAGATAAACACAATAAAACACAACAAAAACTGCTCAGAACCAAGGACAGAAAATTTTGAACACAGCCAGAGGGGGGAAAAATTACACATTACCGACACAGGAACAAAAATAAAAATTATGGCAGGGTTCTTATGAGAAACAGTGCAAACCAAAGAACAATGATGTGCCATCTCTAAAGTGTTGACAATAAAAACATCACTCCGAATTTGATACCCACAGAAAATATCTTTCTTTTTTTTTTTTTAATTTTTTTTAACGTTTTATTTATTTTTGAGACAGAGAGAGACAGAGCATGAACAGGGCAGGGGCAGAGAGAGAGGGAGACACAGAATCGGAAGCAGGCTCCAGGCTCTGAGCCATCAGCCCAGAGCCCGACGCGGGGTCGAACTCACGGACTGTGAGATCGTGACCTGAGCTGAAGTCAGACGCTTAACCGACTGAGCCACCCAGGCACCCCAAGAAAATATCTTTCAAAAATGAAGGAGAAATGAAGACTTTCTCAGATGAATGAAAATGAAGAGACTTTACTGCCAACAGTCCTGTACTGTAAGACACGTGAAAGGAAATTATTCTGGTAGAAATCTGAATCTACACACACACACACACACACACACGCACACGAATGAAGAACATTGCAAACAGAATAGCTGAAAGTAAATATAAAATCATTTCTCCTTATTTTAATTGTTCTAAAGTTAACTGACTAAAGCAAATATAGCAGCAACGTATTGTGTGTTTATAACGTTTGCAAAAGTAAAATATACGACAACATTAGCATAAAGACTGGGAGGAAGGAATTGGGAGTACACTATTGGAAGGTCCTTAACATTATAGGTAACCGATATGATACTATTTCAGGGCAGAATACAATTAGTTAAAGATTATACTGTAAATACTAGAGTATTCACTAAAGTTATAAAAAAAGCACCAACAATAAGTCAATAGTAGAGATAAAGTGAAATAATCTAAAAGAAGGCACAAAACTAGAAGGAAAAAAAAAAGCCCAAAGATGGAACAAATAGAAAACAACTAGCAAGGTAGTAGATTTTAACTGAAATTAGTACATAAAATATAAAGACTAAACAAACCAATTAAAAGACATAGATTATCAAATTGGTTAAAAAGCAAGACCTAGCTATATGCATACACACACACACACACACACACACACACACACACACACGCATGCATGCATATGCCATATGTTTATAAGAAACCGGTTTTAAGTATAAAGACATAGATATGTTAAAAGAAAAAGGTTGTAAAAAGATATACTAGGAAAATACTAATCAAAACAATGCTAGAGGAGTTATACCTATGTCAGAAAAAGTAGCTTTCAACCAGGGATAAATTGGGATACTACATAGTCACTTTCTGAGGAAGCTGTAACAATCTTAAGGTGTATGTACTTAATCATAGAGCTTCAAAATATGTAAGAAAAAACTGAGAATTAAACAAATCCATAATTACAGTTGGAGACCTAAACACTTACTCTTAAGTAAAGAGAAAAAGGTGGGATACAAAAGGTCTGGACAATACTTCAAACAACTTGACCTAATTTACAGAACTTTCCACTCAACAGGAGCAAAATACACACTCTTCAAAGCGAACACGAAATATTCTCAAAGATAGACTATTTTCTGGCCATTAAATAAACCTTAACAATTTTGGAAGAATTGAAATTCTTCCACATATATTTTCAGACAATAATAGAATTAAAATAAACATCAATTACGGAAAAAATAACTTAAAAATCTACAAATACTAGGAAGTAAACAACTCACTTATAGAAAAAGCGCCTCATGAATCAAAGAGGAAATTGTAGAGAATACAGAAGCTCTTACCTGAATGAAAATGGAAACATAACATCAAAAAATGTGGTTTGAAGCTAACGCAGTACTCAGAAAGAACTACAGACCCTACAGGCATTAAATTAATAGTGAAACATTTGTACAAATAATTCTATGATCATAAATTCTACAACTGAGATGACATTGACAAATTCCTTGAAAGGCACAACTGCTAAACTTATTCAAGAAGAAGCAAATAGCCTAATTACTCTTATATCTGAGAAAGAAATTTAATTTGTGGCTGAAAACCTTACAACAAAGAAAAATCCATAGCCAAGGTGGTTTAATATTAGAGAATTGTTTTGTCTATTAGGAAATATTAGAACAATCTATTAATGTGATTTACCATATTAGCATATTAAAGGAAAAAACAACACATGCCTCTCTCCAAAGATTCAGGAAAAGCACTAATGAAATTCAACATCCATAAAGAACAAAACCTTTTAGCAAACGAGGAAAGATACATTCTTACTTTTTGGGTAGACTATCCACCAAAAACTTAACAGCCACACTAGACTCAGTGGTGAAATATCAGAAGCATCCTCTTTAAAGTCACAAGTAATGGGGCTTAACAGTTTGTTAAGCATCTGATTCTTGATTTGGGCTCAGGTCATGATCTCACACTTCGAGAGTTCAAGCCCCACATCAGGCTCTGCACTGGCAGCATGGCGCCAGCTTGGGATTCTTTCTCTCCTTGTATCTCTGCCCCTCCCCTGCTCACGTTCTCTCTCGCTCTCTCTCCCTGCCTCAAAATAAATAAACTTAAAAGAAACAAGTAAAGTCACAGGTGCAAAAATAATGGCTGCTGCAACACTGTTTTTCAGCATTGTACAGGCGGTCCTGGCCAATGCGGGAGGAGAAGAGAAAGTAACGACTGGGTAGGAAGAAACGAGTCACTCAAATGCACAGATGTATGAATGCTATGCAGAAACTCCCAGAGAACCCACTAGAGAACGCATCAGAATTAATAAAAACTCAACAGTTTTTCTGGATGGCAGGTCAATGCACAAAAAGAAATTGTATTCCCGTACTCAGCAAGGCACTGTTAAAGCATGTATTTAAATAAATACATGTCACAATAGCAACACAGGTGCAAGGTATTTAAGACAAGACAACCAATGAAAGATTAACTAAATCTTTATGGAGAAAAGGATACAACTTTGAAGGACACTGATAAACCTAAATAAATTGAGAGGTAGGGCTTGCCAGAGAAACAGAAGCAACAGGATGCATAGAGAGATATAGGAGAAGGTTTATTATAAGGGACCGGATCACATGATTATGGAAGCTGGGAAGTTCCTTGACCTGCCATCTGTAAGCTGGAGGGCCAGGAAAGCAGGTGGTATGGTTCCAGTTCAAACCTTAGGACCAGGGAGCCAATGGTGTAAGCCCCAGTCTGAGTCCTAAGGCTTGAGAACCAGGAGGCACGGAGGTTCAAAAGCAGATGATACAAGCAGCTCACAAGGAGGGAGTGAATTCACCATTCCTCTGCCATTCTGTCCTATTTGGGCTATCGGTGGCTTGAATAATGCCCATCTTCAGTGGTGAGATCAGTATTCTGCACTCAGTTTCTGGATTCAAATGCTAATCTCTTCCAGAGACACATAGACACAGCCAGAAATACTGTTTTCTCAGCTATCCAGGCATCCCTTAGCTCAGTCCAGTTGTTACGTACAATTTACCATCACTGAGATCTCGTGTTTTTACATGGAAAGACTCATTATTGTAAAGATACCAAATTTCTCCAAATTAACTTAGAAGGAAAATCAACAGAAGAACGTGGAAGAACTCCGGTTCCTAAATATCAAGATATTTGAAAGCTTTAGTAAAATAAGTTACATCGGTTTAAGAATCTGTTTAGGTCTGAAGAGACCAAGGAAAAGAATGGAGAGCCCAGTGATCATATATATATATATATGCACACACACACACATACATATATATGTATGTATGTGTATATATATATATATGTATGTATATATATATATATATGTATGTATGTATATGAATGGAATCTTAATATACGACAAAGGTTATATTGCAGATCAGTGAGGAAAAGACAGATGGTTCAATAAACAGCCCTGGTAAACCTGGTTACCCAAATAGGGATCAAAAGTCAAAGTGAATTCCAATCTCATACATAAAAATCAATTCCAGGTCGATCAAAGGTCTGATTTTATATTCATCCACTAGCACTTTACGCAATAAAATGAGTGCCTCCCAAATGTACTATGCTAAGTGAAAGAAGCCAGATTCAAAAGGCTACATGCTGCATAATTCCATTTATATGGCATTCTTTAAGCAACAAAACTATAGAAACAGAAAGTAGATCAGTGGTTGCTGGAGGCTGAGGGCGGGGAGAGAGGTTAACTACAAACAGCAAGAAGAAAGTTTTTGTGATGATGGAACTTTTTAATACCTTGATTGTGTTGGTGGTGACCCACTTGTATGTGTTTGTTAAAATTCACATAACAATGGGGTGTCTGGGTGGCTCCGTGGGCTAAGTGATGACTCCCGATTTCAGCTCAGGTCACGAACTCATGGTTCATGAATTTGAGCCCTGCACCAGGCTCCCAGTGCCGACCCTGCTTGGGATTCTCTCTCTCTGCCGCTCTCTCTGCCTCTCCCCTACTTGTGCTCTCTCTTTCTCTCTCTCTCTCTCTCTCAAAATACACAAATAAACTTAAAAAAATTCACATAACTATGCAGCAAAAAAGAATGCATTTTACTGCATATAAATTACACCTCGTAGGAAAAATTCCATTAAGAACAAAATAACTAGCCATTATGAATCTCTTAGTACCTGCCAGGCACTGTGGTTAGTGTTTCTACATGCATCCTTTCCTTTAATTTTTCACAATCACCTTATGAAATAGATAATGTAATTATTTAAGTGAAAAAATTTAAAGTGACAGAATCATTCTTCAGTTTCTTTTATTCTGTAAAGTTGCTTACATTCTTTTTTTATTTTACTTTATTTTCATATTTATTTTGAGAGAGAGAGAGAGAGAGAGAGCATGCACGCGTGCATGCTAGAGCAGGGGAGGGGCAGAGGGAGAGGGAGAGTCTTCAGCAGGCTCTGCACCCAGGGCTGAGCCCAGGAGGGGGCTCCACCTTACACCATGGGATCATTACCTGAGCCAAAATCCAGAGTCAGATGCTTAACTGAGTCACCCAGGCGCCTTGCTGAAATTCTTTTCTTCTTATTTTTTTAAACTTTTAAAAATGTTTTCGTTTATTTTTGAGAGACAGAGCATGAGCAGGGGAGAGGCAGAGAGAGAGAGAGAGGGAGACGCAGAATCTGAAGCAGGCTCCAGGCTCTGAGCTGTCTGCACGGAGCCCGACACGGGGCTCGAACTCATGAACCGCAGGATCAGGACCTGAGCCGAAGTCGGACGCTTAACCGACTGAGCCTCCCAGGCGCCCTTGTTTAAGTTCTTTTAAAAAAATTCTTTAAATCTCCTCTCTAGGAGTAATTTCTTAATTAAACATCCTTGATCGCCTTTGACCTATAACTTCATTGCCACTCAGTTGGACAGTGTAAACATTCATTTTGCTGTTAGACTTTTTACTATCTTTCCTAAGGCATATATCAAGCATTCTATCCATCTCTGCTACAAGCCATGCCTTTGTGGGAATATGCACACCCCTGTACACAAGCCTGTCACAAAAGAGAATGTGTTTCGTGACACTGAGATTCTAAAAGGATGCAGCTTCTGTACATAATGGGTGTATAAAAATAGTCACATTCTTTAAAACTTATAATTTACTTGGAGATCATTGCAGATTCACATACGGTTGTAAGAAATAATATAGAGAGATCTCTTTATTACTTGGTTTCCTCCAATGGTGTCATCTTGCAAACACAGTAACAATATTACAACCAGGATATTGACGTTGATACAGTCAAGATTACAGCACTTCTCCATCACTGGCAGAGGTAGCACCCCTACCTCGCTCCCAACTGCAACCCCTCCTTAATCTCTGGCTACCACTAATCTGCTCTGCTCTCCATTTCTATAATTTTGTCATTTCTATAACTTTGTATAAGGATATTATATAAATGAAGTGATACAGTGTGTAATTGTTTGGGGATTTTGTTTTGTTTTCCACTCAGCATAAATCTCTGGAAATTCATTCACATGTATCTATAGTTCCTTGCTTGTCTGTTTGTTTTCGAGAGAGAGAGCACAAGTTGGGGAAAGGGTCAGAAGGAGAAAGAGAGAGAGAGAGAGAGAGAGAAGAGAGAATCCCAAGCAGGCTCTATGCCCAGTGCAAGGCCCGACACACGGCTTGATCCCATGACTCTGGGAACATGACCTGAGCTGAAATCAAGAGTCGGACCCTCAACCGACTGAGCCACCCAGGTGTCCCCAGCTCCTTCCTTTTATTACTGAATAGGAATGTTATCAATCTGTTTAACCATTCCCTTGCTGAAGAACATCTGGGCTGTTTCTGATTTGGGGCTATTACAAATAAAGCTGCTATAAATATTCCTGTCAGCTTTTTGTGTGAGCATAAATATCACTCCTCTGGGATAAATGCCCAGGAATGCAATTACTGGGTTGTATGGTAGTTGCATGTTTAGATTCTTAAGAAATTGTCAAACTTTCTCAAAGTGTATCATTTTATAATTGCCACCAAAAATTTATGAGTGATCTGGTTTCTCTGCATCATGGCCAGCATCTGTTATTGTCACTATTTTGTATTTTAGCCATCCTGATGGTTGTGTAATAATACCTAATGGTGATTTTAATTTGCATTCCCTAAGGGATAGTGATGCCGAACATCCTTTCACGTATTTATTTGCCATTTGCTACAGAAATATCTGTGCATGTCTTTTGCCCACGTTCTACCTGGATTGCTTGGGTATTTTTTAATGAACTCCTTATATATTCTAGACACCAGCCTTTTATTGAGTATATGGGTTGCAAATAATTTCTGTCAGTCTGTAAGTTAGCTTTTCCTTCTCTGAACGAGGTTGTTTGTAGAGTGAGAGGTTGTTTTTTTTTTAATTTTTATAAAATCCAATCTGTTCATTTTTCCTTTGGCGAAGAGTGCTTTTGGTATCATGTCTTGTCTAGACCTAGATGCTAGATTTTTTTCCTTTGTTTTTTTTTTTCTAAAACTTTTATAGTTTTATGTTTTATGTTTAGGTCCATGATCCATTCTGAGTTAATTTTTCTATAAGGTGTCAGATTTAGGTCAAGGTTTAGTTTTTACCCCTGGATATCTAACCTCTCTTGCATCATGTGAGAGGCAGGTTGTCTTTCCTCTGCTGTACTGCTTTTTCATCTTGGTCAAAAATCATCTGGATGGATTTGTGTGGGTCTATTTTTGGGGTCTCCACTTTGTATGTCCGCTCCTCTGCCAATCTACGCAGTCTTGATTAGTCTTGCTATATAGTAAGTTTTGAAAGTATACTTCTTTCAAATGGTTTTGGCTATTCTAGTTCTTTGACCTTCCATATAAATTTCAGAAGAGTCTTGTGTTGTATATAACTACAAAAATATCTTGCTAGGGCTTGGGGAGCAATTGTGTAGTAAGTGGGTATGAATCTGGGGAGAACTGATCATTTTACTAAGTGAGTCCATGGACACAATATTTCTTTCCATTTTTTTCAGATCTTTGATTTCATTCATCAGCATTTTGATGTTCTTAGCATATGAATACTGTACATTGTTAGATTTAAGTGTAAATATTTCATTTTTATGAGCAATATAAATGGTATTATATTTTTAATTTTGGTGTCCATGTGCTCATTACTAGCATATAAAGAATTATTTTTTGTTTATCTTGTTTAAAAAAGTTTTTTTAACATTTATCTTTGAGAGACAGAGACAGAGCACCAGTGGGGGAGGGGCAGAGAGACAGAGGGAGACACAGAATCCGAACCAGGCTCCAGGCTCTGAGATGTCAGTGCAGAACCTGATGCAGGACTGGGATCCACGAACTGTGAGATCATGATCGGAGCTGAAGTCGGATGCTTAACTGACTGAGCCACCCAGGCACCCCGTTTTTTTGTTTGTTTGCTTATCTTGTGTCTTGAGACTTTGCTGAACTCACTTTTTAGTTCTAGAATTTGGGTTGTTTTTTTTTTTTAAGATTCCTTGGAATTCTCAACAGAGATACCATATCTACAAATAAATACATATATCTACAAATATGATATTGTATCATCTGTAAATAATGACAATTTTATTTCTTCCTGTCTAATCTGTATGTCTTTTCTTGCCTTAATGCATGGGCTAGTATCTCCAGCAATGTGCTGAATAAGAATAGTGAGGGGGCGCCAGTCAGAGTGGCCAAAATGAGCAAATCAGGAGACTATAGATGCTGGAGAGGATGTGGAGAAACGGGAACCCTCTTGCACTGTTGGTGGGAATGCAAATTGGTGCAGCCGCTCTGGAAAGCAGTGTGGAGGTTCCTCAGAAAATTAAAAATAGACCTACCCTATGACCCAGCAATAGCACTGCTAGGAATTTACCCAAGGGTTACAGGAGTCCTGATGCATAGGGGCACTTGTACCCCAATGTTTATAGCAGCACTCTCAACAATAGCCAAATTATGGAAAGAGCCTAAATGTCCATCAACTGATGAATGGATAAAGAAATTGTGGTTTATATACACAATGGAGTACTACGTGGCAATGAGAAAGAATGAAATACGGCCCTTTGTAGCAACGTGGATGGAACTGGAGAGTGTGATGCTAAGTGAAATAAGCCATACAGAGAAAGACAGATACCATATATTTTCACTCTTATGTGGATCCTGAGAAACTTAACAGAAACCCATGGGGGAGGGGAAGGAAAAAAAAAAGAGGTTAGAGTGGGAGAGAGCCAAAGCATAAGAGACTCTTAAAAACGGAGAACAAACTGAGGGTTGATGGGGGGTGGGAGGGAGGGGAGGGTGAGTGATGGTTATTGAGGGTGGGTGATGGCACCTTTTGGGATGAGCACTGGGTGTTGTATGGAAACCAATTTGACAATAAATTTCATATATAGAAAAAAAAATAAAAAAAAAAGAATAGTGAGGGGGGCATACATGCCTTATTCCTGATTGTAGAGGGAAAGCATTTATGCTTTATGTTACCTGTAGGTATGTTTATGTTTAATGTTACCTGTAGATCTATTACAGATAAATGGAATCAAATTGAGGAAGCTTCCCCATCTGTTCATAGCATTTTTTTTTAAATCATAACTGCACTGGTGGCTTTTGTCAAATGTTTCTTCTGCATCAGTGGATATAATCATGTGCTTTTGCTCCTTTGGTGTGTTAATATGTTGAATTACATTGATTTCCAAATACTAAACTAGCCTTGCATCCTTGGAATAAATCTCACTTCATAATGATCTAGAATTTTTTCTATACTGCTGAATTCTACTTGCTATTCTTTTGTTAAGAAATTTTGGAAGGATAAAGGATATTAGACTGTAGTTCTTTCTCTCCTCCCTCCCTCCTTTCCTACCTACCGGTCTTCCTTTCTTCATTTCATTCACTGTCTTTGGTTTTGATACTAGCTCCAAAATTAGTTAGGAAATGTTCCATTCTCTTCTATTTTCTGGAAAAGATGTGTAGGATTGATGTCAATTTTTCTTCTGGTAGAATTCTTCACTGGAACCATCTAGGCCTGGAGATTTCTTTTCTGGGAGTTTTAAAGTTATGGATTCAATTCCCTTAATAGTTATAGGGCTATTTAACTGATTTATTTTATATTGAGTGAGCTGTGGTAATTTGCGCTTTTCATGAAAGTAGTCCATTTCATCTAAATTGTCAAATTGTTGTGTGTAGAGCTGTTCATAGTATTCTGTCATCCTTTTGACATTTGCAGGATCTGTAGTGACATTCTGCTTCACTCCTGATATTGGTAACTTATGTCTTTTTCCTTTTTCTCTTGGCCAGTTTTGCTAAATGCTTGTCAATTTTATTAATCTTTACAAAGAACCAGCTCTTTGTGTTATTTTCTCTATTGTTTTTCTGTTTTCAATTTCACTGATTTCTGTTCTTATTTCTTTCTTTCCTTCCTTCTTACTTTGGATTTATTTTGTTTTCTCTCATTCTTGTTTCTTGAAGTAGGAGTTTAGATTATTTATTTGACTTTTCCTTTTTTATAACATTTTTATCATGCAAGTATGTGCATCTCAGCATGCCATTAGCTGTGCCCCACACATTTTGATCTTTTATTTACATTTTCACTCATCTAAATGTATTTTTTAAAGTTCTATTGAGACTTTCTCTTTGGTCCATGATTATTTAGAAGTGTGTTGTTTAGCTTCTAAACATCTGGAATTTTCCCTGATGTTTTTCTGTTACTGATTTCTTGTTTGATTCCATTGTGATCAGTGATCACACACACATGCATGATTTTACTTTATTTATTTATTTTAATGTTCATTCACTTTTGAGAGAGAGAGAGAGAGAGACAGAGTGCGACCAGGGGAGGGGCAAAGAGAGAGGGAAACACAGAATCCAAAGCAGGCTCCAGAATCTGAGCTGTCAGCATAGAACCCAACACAGGGCTCGAACTCATGAACTGGGAAATCATAACCTGAGCCGAAGTCAGATGCTTGACTGAGCCACCCAGGTGCCCCACATGCGTGATTTTAATTTTATGTTTGTTGAAATGTGTCGCATGGTCCAGAATATGGTCTATCAGGATATGTGTTCTGTGAGTGCTTGAAAAGAATGTAATTCTGCTGTTGTTGGATTGGCATGTTCTATGTCAATTAGACCCTCTTATTGATAGTGTGTTGAGTTCTACATGGTTGTTTATTTTCAGTCTGGTTGTTCTGTCAACTGTCAAGAGAGGGGTGTTGGTATCTTCAAATACAACTGTGAATTTCTCTATTTCTCATGTCAGTTATATCAGTTTTTACTTCACATATTTTGCAGCTATGTTGTTTGGTGCTTATACATTTAGACTGCTAGGCCTTCTTGGTGGATTGACCTTTTGGTCAGAGTAATACATGCTCTGAAGACTACTTTGGTGCTCAAATAGCCATTCTTGCTTTCTTTGGACTACTGTTTGCATGATCTGTCTTTTTTTTTTTTACTTTCAACTCTCATATATCACTATATTTGAAGTAAGTTTCTTGTAGACAGCATATAGGTGAGTCATGTTTTTTATCTAATTCACTCTGCTAAGTCTGTGATCTAGGAGGCAAAAGAGAAAGCCCAGGAAATGTATCACTGTGGTGTTCCTTGGGTCTGAAGATCTCTAGTTGGTCTTCCTTCTATTTTTCAAAGTCTTCGTATGTTTTATATACAGTGTCAAGGATTTTTAGTTGTAATTAAGTGGGAAGAATAGGTGAAAGCGTGTCCACTCTATCTCTCTGGAAGTAGAAGTCACTAGTCACATTTTGTAAGCCTTTGGTGTTGTTCTTGTGGCCGTTTCTCCATCAGGAGTACAGTCCGGTGTGGTGGTTTACAGGGGACGTTTGGGAGTTAGACCGGTCAATATCCACCACTCTCCTGCCACATATGATCTTCACAAGGGAACAAATATGTCCGAGACTTACATTCTCCACCTGTAAAGCTGTACTTACCTCGTAACTTGCTTCGACAACTGAAAAAGATGATATGTGCAAGTGCTTAGCATATGACTGTCGAGAACTTGAAACACAGCTAGTATGATTGAGGAGGTTAAGCTTTTAGTTTACTCAATTCTAAGTCATTTAAATTTAAATAGCAACATGGGGCTAGTGGCTACTCTATTAGTTCAGAGCGACACTGTTATAGATGGGGATAACTAATACTCACGGTATTCATGCAGAGTAAATAAAAATATGGAAAACTGCTTTGAAGACACTGTGATACACAACCTGAGGTGATATTTGTAGTCGATACAATAACTCAAGTATGTTAATTTTCCCCTTCTAACCGAGAGCTGTCAATTTTTTTGTCATAGACCTAAATAGAAGAATAAATACCATCAAGAAATGAATGAAATGGAGGAGGACAGCAACAGGACGCAAAATGTATGATTAGCCTTCCTCCGACGTGTGCTCCTCTTCATGACATGCTCATTCACCCACACACTACAGCGTCTGCCTTCCACACTCTGTCACCTGCTGAGCCCCATCCTACAGGATGGCTCTGTGCTGGGAGACGGGCAGGGGCAGCAATTTCGATCTGCTTCCTCATAGAGCAATGCCTCACATGGAGCTCAGTTAGCAACAAGAATGTGGTCTGCTATGAGAAATTGGTCCCTGGTGATCCCTACCTCAAAAAGATCCCACTACCCCCTGCCATACTCTGATGAAAAGTCATCCAAGGGAACTAGATGAGGTTCTTTGACAGACTATTTCCCCCTTAGGGCTGTGGATTCCATCCTGCAAACGAGGACAAGTGGACTGCTCCAAGGGCACCAGGATGGGTACTAGGTGGCCTGGCTTCTTTACTTCTCTGTGCCACCAAATATCTAGGTGGTACCAGAAAACTCAGCTCCCTGTCATCCTGTGTGAAATGGAGACTCAGACCTCCACCGGGATCATAATCCCCTGTTTTATACCTGACACTTGTACGTTTTTGTGACTTCAAGGAAACAGCCACTTCCTGATGTGTATTACAGTTGTAGAGATGAGTAACTGGAGGTGCCATAAGGTCAGAATTTGGTCAAAGTGTCACAATGAGATGGTACCAGAACTGGAAGTGAAATCCTCAAGACTCTAAGCCCTCGGGTCTTTGCCTTGTACTGTGGTGCCGTGATCTCATTTAGAAGGAAGCATTGCTCAGGGCTGGAAAACGAAGTGTCTAATGAGTAGATCTGCTTCCCTCCCTTGCTCAACCCTCACACTTGTTAACACAAGCCCTGGTTTGGATATATAGAAAGGACAGGAAAAGCAGAACAAAAGAGATACGTAGCAAAAAAAAGAGAAAAAAAAAAAGGCAAGAGAACGGTAGAAGGGATGCTTAATAGTTTCCACCTGTCCATAAAGAAAGGCACTTAGAGTTTCTAGAAGAGCTAGCACCTTCTCGGAGTCAGAAGAATTAAGGAAAGTAAAGACGGAGAAGTGAGGTGGCTTTGTTCCCTTTAAGAGAGGTCTATTTAGTAAGTAGACACAGGGACAGCAGAGCTTGTGAATCAAGGCCCATTGGAGTTCCAATCTCTCCGGGGAGCCTCAGTCAGAGCAACCTCTTGAACTTTATTTTTCTCATCACTGTAAAGGGGATTGTGACACCAATACCAAAGGATTATCATGAGGATGAAGCGAGAAAATGTATATAACAGGGCTGTCCAAGATAACACAATAGAAGAGAAAATTTATTAGTTTGGACTAGAACCAGATATTCTGTTTCAATCAAGTGATCTTCCCGTTATAATATGCCTCCCCTCCTCTTCCCTTCCTCCTACCCAATGCCAGCTCATTCTCTTAAGCCCTCTAATTAGCTAAATAAAGAGTACAGACAGGGCCTAGGTGAAAAAAAATGTTCTCTGAGCCAAGTGAAATCCCCAGGGAAGGGAAGAAGCCCACATGGCCAATTACCATAGCATCATTTCATTTCCTCGGAGTGACTAATACCCAGAGATAGTCACTTAAACACTAATTGCAGAAGAACAGGTAGAAATCATGTTAAATGAGCCCATCTTTATTTCTGGGGAAAAAGACAGCCAGGCTCTGTGATCCATGAGTACGCTTGCTTCTTAATCTTCCACAGAAAGACAGAATGGCTTCCATTTCCAATTGAACACTGGATTTCAACTGCATCAGTAGTTGTTCTCAAGCCAGCGGGCAGATTTACAACATTGCAACTGAATTACCAGCATAACAATGTGCCAACTCCATTGTGGCGGCATCTGATTTTTCCAAATTCAAGCACTGCGTCAGTGATGCCTGCATGCTACAGAGAAACCACTGACCCCCACACATCTCACCTTGAACCTTCTAGAGCCTCCAAGGCCTCGGTCTCCATGCTGTGTTGAGAGAGAGGGAAGAGAGAGCCCCCACTTTGAGAAGGTGTTATGGGACCTCTTCACTGAGGGTTACTGTGAATCCTTGCTCCCCACCCTCCAGCTTGTTTTCTGTTTTCCACCTGTAGCTTCTTTTCCTTCCTTTTCTCTTCTCCTTCCTACCTCTAGCCATACTTCCTTCTACCACCAAAGTCAGTTTTCTTGTATCACAAGAGGTGGAAGGCAAGTAGGAAGGAAGACAGATGTCCTTCATTTCCTAATGCTGTCCTACTTCCCGACCTACAACGTGACCATGAGTACTTTGCACTGATTATCCTAGGTCCCTCATCACCCAAAGGCCAAGTTTACCCCACCTGCAAGCCGTTGGCCATTCCTGTCAAATTTTCCTAATCCTGCCTACTTAAATTCTACTTATTTCCTAAATTCCACGTGCCACCTCCTTAAAAAGTCTTCCCTAACTACTTCAGCCCTTACAAAACTCCTGTCACTTCTTAAAAAAACAACAACAAAGTTTAGTTATAGTATCCACCTTACACACCAGCTCTATTGTGCATGTACTTAAGACTCCTCATTCTGATTTAATTATCCCTAAGGGAGGGGACCAAATAAATCTCCCATCTCTCTTGTATTGTCCATACATGTCTTGGTTCAAGGCTATGCAGAGTTCATTGCTTATTTGATACCCGCTTAAAACAGAAAACTTGCTTCCAAGTTCTGTGCACTGGTGTTTGCATGAGGGCAGGGGCTTGGTAAGCCACAGAGACAACTTTTCATAGTGTAATGGTTCAGTCTGGCACAGAACACATTTCTCAGAAGCCTCTAGTTTTCTAGGGACTGAGTTGGCCGCTGGCCATGTCAGAAACACGTTCTGTCCATAGCAGTCGTTACCTCTTCTTTATAAAGAGATAACCAACCCACCTATAAGCTGGCCTCATTCCCATCACGGAGATAATGAAAGCAGGGTGCATTCTAGCTGAGTTAGTACTTCATGTCTGTCAAGCTCAGCTCAAGTTCAATTTCCTTCCATGACCTTCCTCAGACCATGCAGCCATAAGGCTGTGTTTCCTAAAAAAATAAAATGAGGAATGCCAGAATGACTAAGATGATGTTCTCATGGGATGATCCTTTGAATCTATTTCCAGTTGGTGGTTGAGTGTTTCTGACTGGCAGGCAGTTCTGCGTGCCATATTCAGAGACCCAGGCTCCTTCCACATGTGGCTCTGCAATGTCCTAAGACCCTGGGGCGACCTGGATCCAAGAGCAATGGCAGGACCACAGTATGACTTCCATGGTTCTAGCCACCTCTGCCTACATGGGCTCCATCTTTCACACAGAATATTACAAATTGTATTGTAGGACTCAGTATAAAGATGAATATATCGTGTGTTAATATACTTTCGTGGAACTGAAAATTAATTTTTGCATTTTGCTTTTTGAAAACACTAGTACATTTCCATGAGCCCTTACAAGTCTCATGGTCCCTAAGGGCGGTGCTCAGCTAGTCTGTGCTTATTTCTTCCTGGTCCAAATCTCCATGGCGCCGGCTGCCCCGTGCTCTTGGGACCCAGCTCATGCTGCCCTGGTCTGCCCCCTTGATACATACATGTCAGTCTCACCAGACAGACAGCAGGACAGCAGGACAGCAGGACGTTGAGCCTTTTGCTTGCATGTTGCCCAGTGCTTTGCCGAGAGCGAGGGCTCTAGTCGTATGGATGACACAGTTGTTGTGGATTGGGCAATTTCCTTCACTCACCAAACCTCAGTTTCCTCATCTGTAAAATGGAGTGCTGGATCTGAATCCCCCCCATGGTACTTCTGTGTGGACGAAATGAGATGATTCATGCTTAGCGCAGCATCTGGCCCTTGGTAAGTTCTAAATTTGGGGAAGTAACGTTTTTATCATTATGACTTAATATGACAAGAACTCATATTTATAGAAGCTTGGGTTCTCAAAGAACTGCCACGGGATGATAACATGGCTGTGGTTTTCATGCCTCAAGCTTGTTTATGGGAAACGCTGAGGTTTAACAGAAAGGTTCTGGAGTGAGCCCGACGTGGATTTAAATCCCACTCCGCCAGTCACCAGCCGGGTGGCATATTACACATATTTAATCTCTCCGACACTCTGCTTTCTCATCTGTGAAGTCAAATGACTTCCTTTACAAGTACTAAAACATTGTCCTTGGTCTCCGCGTCACCAGGCCGCCTTCCTTTTCTGTTGAGGGAGACGATTAGTGTCTAAATATCTCCTGTTGTGGTTATGAAAGCCTCAAGGTTCTTACAGGAGGCCCGGAAATTTGGTGTGGAGATCCAGAGTGCTAGCTCTCTTCTCTGTCCCTACCCCTGTTAGAATAACAACAGGAAAGTCCTCATCAGTCATTAGCACCTTTACCTAAAATGTGCTTCTAGTCTCCAAAAAGCAGGTTCCATTGGCTGAGGAAAGGAGGGAGGATTTAAGAACCCAAGGCTGGGGGCAAAAGGTCTGGGATGCCGAGGGCTGTGTTATTTATATTTTATAATATATAAATATTATATATATATATATATATATTTTTTTTTTTTTTTTTTTTTTTTTTTTTTCTGTGATACCGGCATTGCCACAATTTGATGAAATCCTCTTGGTTTTAGAGTAACTACGCTCCCTGTAGAGCTCTCTACTAAATGAAGTCGTAGGGTGTGAATTCTAATTCTTTCAAGTCTCGGTGGTTAGTGGCCTAATATTCACCTGACCCAAACCCTGAAAACAGCAATCAGGCCTACCGCCTAGCGAGCCATCTGCTAGGGACGTGTCACAACCACATGCAGGACGATCTGGGTGAGAATCCAGGACCTGATTCCAGTCCTGTCTTTGCCACGTACAGCTCCATGAGTTACATCACTTGGTTCTGGGATTCCTTTGTTTCTTCCCTTACAATCTGCATAATAACACAGTAGCTACCTTGTAGGGTTGTATGCATGAGGTAGCACATGTCAAGTTCAGGGCGTCTGGTGCATAATTTTGCAAAAGCATCACATCCCAGTACAGCAGAGGGACACTACCTAAGCGACTGCTGGAAGCTGGGAAACACAACTTAGGAGCCTTCTAGCTGTCACCTGAGCCAGGGACTGCACCATCACTCACACAGAGCCACAGAGCAACCTGCAGCATAGCATGTCTGTCTTATTTGCTGGCAAAGCCGGAGTCTGGATAAACCCTGCTGGATTCAAGACCATATGAAAAGAGGGAGAAATAGAGGGCCAGCAAAAAATGACCACAAAACAAGGCAAATTCAAATGGCTTCTAGTAGTATCCATAATGCAAAGCCGCCTGGAAACGGAATAACAGGAAGATAAGACGGGTCCCAAAGAGCATTGGAAAAAATGAGAAAATGAAAATATATGCAGGCTCCTTAAAGCATGCAACCACTACCACGAAGATTTCAACTCATCCTGTATTTTTAATAAATCTAAAATAATTCGAATGGAATTTTCCTTGGTACTTACAATTGTGTTATAAATTTCACCGGTTAAGAAAAAATGGCAAGGGAAAGATGGGTGGTTCAATAAATGGAGGGAGAAAACAACAACAAGCAGCGAACAATAGGCAATATGATAAGATGCTTAATCACACGTCAAAGGAATGCAGCTACAAGTCACAATGACCCTTGACGCCACTTCTGAACACGTGCAGCTTGCATTTGGAGTTTATTATGAACACAGGCAAAGAGGCAGCAATGAGAGTCAGAGGAACAGCCCAATGAAAAGTGAAAACCTAGAAAAAGATCAGTAATTCCATACCCCACCATCCGCCTTAGAGACAGCTCTGTGCGCACCTGGTAAGTTTCTACAGATCTGAAAAAATTATCCAAGGAGCAGGCAAGCTGAGTGCAGGCAGATTCATTAGGGACGTAGTGCCTCTGCATCCCTAACTACCGAGGGGAGATTGGGGTATTGCAAACCCGAAGACGACAGCAGGTGTGTGTGAGAACGTGCCTCTGCTAGACTCCATTCAACAACCTGCATCAGAGACACAAGGACCCATTACAGCATACATGAGGCAGCGTTTCCGGGGTTTGCCTATGGAGCTATAAGATTAATAAGCTTCCTGGGTCTTTCTCATGCTCACCAAAGTTAGAGAAGCACCACTTTATTTTTTTTTTTATTTTTGTAACGTTTATTTATTTTTGAGACAGAGAGAGAAGACAGAGTGCTAGTGGGGGAGGCGCAGAGAGAGAGGGAGACACAGAATCCGAAGCAGGGTCCAGGCTCCGGGATGTCAGCACAGAGCCCGACGCGGGGCTTGAACCCATGGTTGGCGAGATCATGACTGGAGCCGAAGTCGGACACTTAACCGACCGAGCCACCCAGGTGCCCTGAGAAACCACCATTTTAGCACCTCCCACCCAGCGTGTCCCTGCCAGATGGCAACAGGCTGCTCTTGGATCCACTGGTTCCTTGTGGGGAGGCGGAAGACTAGGTTGACACCCAAGACCACTCTTACCAAAAGAAGCTTCGTGACCTATTCTGTCTGCACCCACCCTCGAACCTTGGAAGCAGCCGTGCATCCTTTTCTTTCAAAGAAAGGGGAGGACGTGGAGGAACTTGGCTGTGAAATTATGATGCTGTGATCTCATTCTTGTCAATCTGGTTCTGAGCCTGGCTTTCTTCTGCTGTCTCCAGAACCCCAAACTTAATCATCAGGACTCCCTGTTCTTGAGTGTGAGGATGACACACATCTGGAACCACAGGGAAATGGCCATGAGAGGCTGAGGTTGTACAGCCAGACAATATTCTTTTAATGCAAAGAGGGGAAGAGTTGACCAAAGGTAAAACCAGAGATGGTTTGCCTGGGGGGTGGGGAGGGGACAGCGCAGTCAAATCCTATCAGTGTGGCTACGGCAAGAGCTTGCAGAGATGATGGTTTACTTAAGGAATTAACAGAAAAATAAGCTGCTCTGCCCACAATCATCTCAGCTGCCAAAACCCCAATTATTTCTTACCCTGAAATGATCCTAGGAAAAGAACAGTCCAACTTCTGCCCCTGTGTCAACTACTCCCTCTTGACCTTGTGGTTAACTCCTTCGGAATATTAAAATATGATTCTTTAGCCTCTCGAGCTGACCCGGGCTATTACAGTGTCTTCCCAGATGGGGTCAACTGGGGTCTCTCTCTCTCCATCTCTCTGCCTCTTTCTCTCTTTTCTCTTTTTCTCACGTACACACACACACATTCTTTTTCTCTCTCTTTTTACTTATGTTCACAATGCTAAAGAATTTGACGAAAGCCCAAGATATTGGTCTTCATATGAGTCTCACTGATGCATGTTACTTTCTGGACTTCAGGGGACTGAAGTCTTTTAAAAAGAAACGTGCTCAGGAGAAGGGTCGGTGGGGCGGGGAGACCGTGGGGCTCTGGAGCGTGGGTACCTAATCATGTATCCTTGGCAGCCACAGCAAGAACCCCTGCTGACTTGTCAAACTCTCACATGGACGTTAAGAAGATTAAGATAATAGCATGCCTAACATAGCTAATAAGAAAGATTTGAAACAATTGGCAAAAATAGATGGAGTTATGAAACGCTTATTAAGGGATAATGATTCCGTGTCACAATAACGGCAACATAGGGTCGGCTTAATTTCACGCACCGAGAAGAGAGATGTAGATGATATGGGGGCAGAAAGAGACAGAATCTGCAATGTTCTGTGCCCAGTGCCCGACGTGGCTGGCAGAGACACATTCGCCTGGGAACGAGCGCCACCCCTCCCCCCCCAAAACACCCTCATCACCAATCATGGCCAGGTTGGGAAGGGTGTGCAGGTCACAGAGCTGTCCGTTCACATCTGCTGTGTTGGCCACTGGAGGAGGTGTATCTGTGTGTCCAAACAACTTAAACAGATTTCCCTTAATTTCAGAGTAGTCACATTGACCTTCCCCCTTTGTAGCCTGGGCACATCATCAACATGCCAGTTCCCTCCCTGTTTGTTTTTTAGAGACAAGAAGCACGTAATTCCACTCAAAGGGAAGTGGCTGAGGACCCCTTCGGGCCCAGAAGGGTGAGGAACACACCGAATGCAGCTCTTTCCCATGCCCATCCCTGCCTCTCCAGGGAGGAGCCCCTGCGTTGGGACCCCTGTGCCCGGTGCAGACCGGACTCCGGGCAGGCAGGCTGGAGCACGAGGGGAGGTCCTCCTGGTCTCCACTCCGTATTTCTCATCCATTTAGAGGAAACAGCCAGCTGGAAGCCCAGGGACTTTCTCAAGCCCATTGGCCTTGTCTTTCCCTCACCAAACTCTCTTTCCTTTCAAAAGGGATGGGAGCAAGCTTCCGTCTGCAGCGAGAAATGACAAAGACCTGAACAAAGATGAGGCTTTTGATCCTCCGATGGGATGCTCAAGGTGGGAAGACAAGCAGTGGGTGACTCTCCTACATTGCTGGTGAAATGGTGGAAGAGAGTCTTAAGAAGATTGTCTGCAACAGGATTTAAAATCGAAAGCAAGCATACCCTTTCCACGAGCAAACCTCCTCTCAGGAACCCATCTCACGGAAGCAGCAGCACTCACATACGGAAGCACCTCTGTAAGCCATGCGCACTGTTGGGAGGCAAAAGTCTGGAAACCAGGGGAGCACCCGTTGACAGAGGAGCCAATGAACGTGATAGACCCCAGATGGCTTCCATACAGAACTAAACGAGCAGAGGAAAAGCACAGACACAAAACACGTTGTGAGCACGTGGTTTCTTGGAAGAAGTCGGTGAGGCTGACGTTAGTGTACAGGACAAGAGATGGGAAGGAACTGTGCCTCCCTCCGGCCCCTCCAAAAAAGAATAAAAGGAAAGGCTGGCACTAACCATTCAAGCATGTGGTGTAAGTCGGAGAAGCGGATTGACTTTTGGGGACGTGCCGTCAAGATCATACCTGTTGGGGAGAGACGTAAGCTGGATCTCTGCCAATCCCCGTGGAGCTGGTAGTGCTCTGGACAGTTATCCCGAATTAGGATAAAGACCAGGCATTGGACTCAGGCTGCTCCCGGGAAGGAGGCGGCTCCCATCAGAAGAGGGAGAGCACCCGGACGGACGGGGAGCCCGAGTCAACCATCCAGCACAGGGATGGCGCTTTAGTCCTGGAGGGGAGGGGCCCGACGGCCAGGCACAGCAGCCACTGCAGGCGGCATCATCACATGTCTGAGTCTGTGAAATTATGGATACCGTGCGCGCAGATGCACAAAGAAAAAGAGTAAAGAGAAGAGAGGCCTCTTCGATTCTCAAATTTTAAATTTATTTCTCACACGGACAGTTCTGAAGCCAAGCCAGCCTCCATACCAAGGGCCTGTGGAGTAGACTCCCAGCCTGGGCAATTCTGGTGGTAATACTGCCTGATGATTTCCCCTGACGTCGTTACAATGGAAACCAGGCGCCAAGCTCCCGGCTGAACTAATGTCCGCTCCTGAGAACTCTGACTGCCTTCTATTTTTGAGTGGGTTGGAAATAGAACCAAGGGATAAATTTTGTCTCCCTTTTGCTTGTCAGGGTCGGGTACCTTGAAATCAAGCATAAAACACAAAGGAAAGCCCTCAGAAGGACAGGAGGGCAGAGCTACATAGGGGGCTGTAAACTTGAAGCAATTGTTCCAACCCAACCCTAACTAGGAAGCCCAGTGGTGACTCAGGCACCCCTTGAGGCCAATTAAGATGCTATAAAAAATGCAGGAACTTCAAAATTGGACACGTAATGAGTCCTTCAATATCATCTTCTCCTTCTTGCACCATATTACTAAGGCAAAGTGGAGACAATGCATTCTGTGTGCATATTTCTCCCAAGATTACCTTCTGCAATCATCTGAAAGATTTCATTTCTATCAACAAGTGTTAGGAGAACAACAGAGAGGAAAATGAGGCTGAAGCAAAGCTTCAAAGTTCTGTGTTTCTACTGATATGGAAAGAAAGATCCAGCGGCTCGTCCTCTTGCAACAGGATATCCTCATTTAATTAACGTTGTTCTGGAAAGAATAATGTAATTAGCCAAGAAAAAGGTAAGTTACACATATTGGAAAGGAGGACGAGAGTTAGTAAATGTAGATGATTTTTGTATATCTGGAGATCCCAAAAGAATTAGCTGGAAAAAGACCTCCTAGTACTATAATAGGAAAGCAAGGAGGAAGCTGGTTGAACGTTAACTATATTAGAAATCTATAGCTTTCTTTTATACTAGCGATAATTAGAACTATTGGAATGTGATGGGGGACAAGATTCCATCACAGGAACAATAAAAATATAAAACACTTAGGTTTGCATTTAACTGGAAATGGATAGAATAAACAAAGAGAAAGCTAACAGAAAACTAACTGCTTTCAATGAAGCGGGTTGGGAAGTTTTTATGTTGCAAAGATAGCAATTCCATTCATTTGAATATGTAAGTTAACAGAATTCCAACTAACAGTTTATTTGGCACTAGACAATTCTAAATTTCATCTAGAGGAATAAATATGGATGAAAATCCTAAATGAAATGGGGGCTGTCCTATTTGATTTTAAGATACTCTTAAAATGACAGTAATTTATAAAATATTGATACCAAAATGGAAAGGCTGCCTGCTGATTGATCATTCAGCTACTTCCGATCCCTCCGGGCACGGAAATTAGCATCCTGTCTTTTCTCAGTTGACCATGGACTCTGGTGGATGGTATTTCGCATCGTGGCCATCTTCTCCCAGGTCCTCCCAGCCCAGGAAAGGAGCCATCAGCCCCCATGGTCCTCAACACCATCTTAGGAAAAGCAGTTGTAGCCCTAAGCTTTGGACCTTTGTTCCTTTTGATGATGCTGAGTCAGTCTCCAAGGTCAGAACATGTCCTCTGGTTGTCCCTCCAGGACACCAAACATCTGGGAGAGAAGTGACCCATCCAGTTGGAACCAGCCGTTCTGTTTTCCAGCTTCCTGTTGGCCTTTCACTGGATGAATAAAATATGCAGACTCTTACTTTAATTTTTCACTTGTCTCCTGGACTTTCAATGCCTCGCATACCAGAGCTTCTCAAGTCATTTGTGCGAAGGGCTAGTTTTTTTTCCAAATGCATCGTGTACGAGCACTTTTTTTAAATGCAAGAGGAATAAATAACCAAAAAAAAAAAAAAAAAAAAAAAAAAAACCGAAAAGAAAAAATGCCAAGCAAATACAAGCCCCAATTTTTATTATATTCAACCGACATAAAATTCCTCTGTTATATGGCTCCAAATGCCTCTAAACACTTACTCTTTTCACAGGCCAGTGACAAACCATCAGTACCAGGCCACCTGCCACTGACTGTACTGTCCTAACCTCGTCATCAACAAACCGGCTGCCACTGTAGCTAAGGATTCTTCACACCCTGTGGCCCGTGCCACAAGACCATCTTCTATTTTTACAACCCTTTACTTTCGATAGCACTCAAATCCTCTCCTTCATAGGACTCTCCAGCACCATTCTGAGGAATAATTGGAGCAACTTCTTAAGTTTTGGGTTTTTTTTTTACATTTATTTATTTTTGAGAGACAGAGAGAGAGACAGAGCACAAGTAGGGGAGGGGCAGAGAGAAGGAGACACAGAAGCCGAAGCAGGCTCCAGGCTCCGAGCCGTCAGGACAGAGCCTGACGCGGGGCTTGAACTCACAAACCGTGAGATCATGACCTGAGCCTAAGTTGGATGCTTAACTAACGGAGCCACCCAGGTGCCTAATTGGGGCAACTTTTAAACAAACCCCATTTGTCAGGCGAGTGATGCAATTCCTCGTAGACACTTTCAGCGGTGTGCCCACCGTTGTCAGTGATGAAGCTGGAACTCACCTAAAGTGTCCTGATTCCTGATCGCGGGTTCTTTCCATCCCCCGGGGGAGCCATGTACGTGGTGATAAACGACAAGCGGATCTATTTGATGAGTTTATCCCGTGGCCCTGGCCGGCCAAAAACGCTTTATGCGCGAATACTGCCAAAGTCCCTTCTTGCCTTTCTTTACCCTATATATTCTTGAAGAAAGCTCCCCACTCCAAATTGTCCAGCGCCCTTGGGCTAATGGTATTGTTCCTACGCTGCCTCACTGTGTTGAGAGAAAAACTTCAAATGATCCATAATTTTCAAAAACAATAGCAAATCTCAAACCACAGCAATGTCACTAAAATCTCTCATTAAACTCTTCAAGAAGTGTAACAAATTAGTTGGGCTCCATGGCCACAACCAAGGTGGCCTTACTCACCTCCTAGCTGCGCTTCCAAACTGCAGGTGTGGTACGTTATGTAGGAGCAAATAAGCAGCCTCTGGCATGCCAAGTTTGTAAGTTAAGCTACGAAGACTTCAGGAAATTTTGAACCAAATCTCTGCTTATTATTCAGAAGGGGATGTTCTTCTCTGTCTTCTGCAGGAGGGGCCAGCGGTGTGCTTGGGGTGGGTGACAGCAAAGCTAAGTGCTCACGTCACCGCGGGGTTCATGCAGTTAAATGGAGTTCTAGAGAGCTTCAGGGGTGCAATGCTCCAGCTCAGGAAGGCAGCGTGGGGCAGGGGCAAGGCCTGGGTTCCAGAATCACAGGGTCCTAGCTTCCAACCCAGCCCTGCCACTCCCCAAATGGGTAATGGGCCTTGACTTTGGGATGCTAACAGAACTGTGATTATGGAACAAAGGTATATACGTAAAATGGCTTAGCACATACATGCTGGAAATTACTTGTCTTTGTAAATAGAGAAAAAGCGCACAGAGTTCACCTTCCACTACCAGGCATCCCCCTGCATCTTTTCAAAAAGCCCCTCGGAAAAGATTTTTGATTTATTTTTCCTCCATACTGACTCTATCGTATTAAAATAGCTTCAGGTGAGGTGCAGAAGCTACATGAAAAAAACACAGTTAAAAAGAGCAGTGAGAGTCACATTAAAGTCTACAATAGCCATTGGGCACTCAACTAGACAGCCTGAGGGCTGACTGATATCCACAGTGAGGATGTTTGCTAGGACGGGATAAAAAAAGGTTTGCTTTATGAAACGATTTTGCATTGGCTATTCTGACGCCCACTTCAAGAAGCTAACTTGTGCGGGGGCTCAGTCGGTTGAGCGTCCGACTTCGCTCAGGTCATGATCTCACAGCTTGCGAGTTCGAGCCCGGCGTGGGGCTCTGTGCTGAGGGCTCAGAGCCTGGAGCCTGCTTCGGATTCTGTGTCTCCATCTCTCTGCTCCTCCACCACTCACGCCTATCTCTCTCTCTCTCTCAAAAATAAAGAAACATTAAAAAAATTAAAAAAAAAAAAAGCTTACGTGTCTGAAGATGTATTTCTGGCTCAGAGTGCTCCCACCTTTGCTGGCTTTGATCCCTATTCTAACACAATACCTTAGTCTCTGTCAGGGCAACTCAGAGGACAGGGGAAATAAAATCATCTTTAAGTTACTGGAAACACTACAGCATACAATAAGGACGTTTCGATTTTCTTTTTTTTTTTTTTTTCTTTTTTTTTTGGCTTGAGTTGTCCCAGTTGGCTGTCTACACTGATCACAAGACTCCTGTTTCTCAGGACTGTGGAGAGTGAAGCCAAGAAACTGAGTACAAACCAGGACAGGCATTCCATCATACAGATGTTTCACACCGTGTTTTGTTTTCTGGAACCAAAAGACACACGAAGACTTAAGTTTGCAAGACCACGTTTGAGCACTTCGGATACCTGAAGTTTTTCTTTTTTTTTTTTTTTTTTTTTAATGTTTATTTGTTGTGAGAGAGGGAGAGAGCGGGGGAGGGGCAGAGAGAGAGAGGAAGAGAGAGAATCCTAAGCAGGCTCCAGGCTCAGCAGGGAGCCCCACTCGGGGCCTCGATCTCACAACCGTGAGATTGCGATCTGAGCCGAAATCAAACAGCTGGCCACTCGACCGACTGAGCCACCCAGGCACCCCTGAATTTTCTCCTTTTATGTTTAAATGTTTTACGACAGGAGGCCCAGGCTATCTTTGCCTGCATGTACATCTGAAGAAGCAGACTGGGCCCAGCTGAAAGTCACTGATGCCACCTTCCTTCCGAGTGTCTGTGGCAGGGGGAGACCCCAAGCCCTCGGCTCCGCTATTCGTACAAAACGTGGTGCAGCTGGTCGGGTTCTCTGAGCTCTACGTTGAAAACAGCTTTATCACCTCACATGTCGAACCAGATTTCGGGTCTCTTTCATTTACTTCCACAGATGTTTACTCAGAACTTACTACTGCGCTTAGGCCCAGAGGCTTCCGAGCTGATCATGACTGACTCAGGTCAGGCCTGTAAGCATACAATTCAGAGCTTACGGGACAATCATCCAAACGGATCCTGTCATTCTGCTGATGAAGATGAGAGGCCTGGAAAGAAGAAACCTTCCCAGAGTCACACCGTAGGCGAGCGTGAACCGTTCAAAGTCACGCTTCTACGCGAGGGCAACTCAAGAGTTTAAAATCACAGTTACAATGTCGGTGCCATTACTATCAAAGAAATGGTAGAAAGTAAAACAAATCGCTGAAAATAAAAGGACGACGTGCCAGGCCCCTATCATGTAGCTTCTGGACACAGCTGTCAATTCATTTCTCCATCTGGATACAGCATAGCAGCTGTCTACACGCCGTCTGCACACGTCTACTCGTCTACACGTCTACACGCGTCTACACGTCTACTCGCTCAAACTGCCCGTGGATCTTCCAACTTATCCTTTGTTTCTGAAGGCAGAGTCAAGGCCACCATGACCCTCACTGTGTTCTCAGCTTTATTCTAGGTGAGTCAGATATGGAGCCCTGAATAGCAGAGACCAGGTTTTCACACTCAAGATTTTTATAATCTGGGGAGACACCAAGCCAGACTTGCATGCAAATGTGTGTTAATAAAGCCCGTGTTTAATTATGGAATGTGCGTATCAATAATGTTAGCAGGCTATGGCTCGTGCTAGTCAAGTTGTGTCTTTTAGGAAGCCTTTTGGACACACTGCCCCCCAAATTGGAAAACCAACCTCTTCCAACTGTGCCTTTGTGCTTATCGTGACCCTACGTGGGGCTCAATTATGTGTCAGTCTCCACGTTGAAGTCAGGGTCCGCTTGTATCTGCCACCCAGTAGGCTCTCAGTATGTTTCTTGCATAAAGTAAATAAAAGATATTTTGAGATCCTAGTCCACTCTGGGGTAGCTTCCCAGAAGAGGAAAGCTGGGATTTATTTTAAGACATGGAAATGATTTGGTGGAAGGAGGCACATTTCTTCCTTAGTTCCCTTCACTATGCCTAGAACATGGGAGCAGGGCTTGGGGTGGGCGTAGTCAGAAGGGCTCGGGGGAGAGGTGAAGCAGACTGTGCCTGCGCTTCTTCCGTGATTGGAAAGAAGTCCTCAGGGACGGGCTCGCTCCGCCAGAGTCAAGGGTGAGAACAGGAAACGAAGTCCTGACCCTCGACCCAGCTTCACCTGCACCCTCCTACCATATGTTCTCCGTACGAGACGCCATTGTACCAAACTTTGCAGTGACCTTGGGAAATCACTTCCATCTGGAAGCCTGGGTGAGTCACAGGAAGGCAAGATGAAATTTCTCCAGTTTGCATTTGGCCCGGACTGTCACATCTGCATTTTGACCCTTATGAAACGCTATTACCCAAGAACATACGGATGGCTGCAACATTGTAAATCAAAAGCCTTGCGGCTCCAATTCCCTTCCAATGCACACGGTTAGACATAGAAGTCACAGTTGCTTACAGGCTGCAGTTGGACTTTGAGAAAATGGCAGGCTCTGGAAAGCTCTGGGCATTTGGTCAGGACAGTAGCAAAGTGCAAGGGTTTGGGAAGGTAGTGGTTGGGTGGGAGAGTGTGTTGCACGCAATTTTTTTCTTTCTGGTTTTTGTCCCAGGAGATCCATTTGATATTGACACCTGAACTTTGTAACATAGCCTGGTCCTGCTCCACTGGCTTCTACACAAAAAAACACGATGCAAAGCAGCTGGGGCAAAAGCAGTTACCATGGAAACCCCAGGCTTTAGTTTGGAAAGTAAAAGTGATATTTATGATGACCGCAGCTATGGTTTGTACCAATGCGCTTCCCGGGAAGTCTCTTTTTATCCTGAACTTTAGTATTCCTTTCTTTCCCGCCCGTGGAATTTGGCAAAAGAAAAATTTTAAATCAGATTGGAAATATTACCTTCCCAGTTAAATAGCTAAAACAGGAGACCTTGATTTATTCAAACCATATTTGTTGAAGACAGATTTAACTCTAAATGGGGAAACTGCTTAAAGGTCAAGTTTTGTCTTGGATACTTTGAAAGAGTTGCTAAGCATTTTGTCCCCCAGGAAGGCTGCGCTGACACCAGGAGGTGTTACTTGTTACTTCCCCACAACCATTTTCCACCTCTCAGGAATGAGAGGAGAATTATGGCCGCAGAGAGCAAACACATCCTTTTGTGGGCATGATCGCAATTGTGGTCAAGCCGGTCATGGCAGCAGGAACAGACCGGTCGCCTTAGAGCACTGGCCTGAGATACAGAAAACATTAAGGGCATGGGCTGGGGCACCAGAGAGAGCCAGGATGCAATTCCTACTCTGCCGCTAGTCCTTGCTGCATGACCTTGGGCAAGTTTCTTAACCAGCCTCTGCCACAATTTCCTCGTCTCTGAAATGAGAATCAGAAAACCTACCGCTCCAGTTTGCAAGGATTAAATACAATGATGCACACAAAGCATTTAGTATCAGCACGTTATAAACTATAATGCAAAATGAAACCAAGCTGGAACCACTGTTTACCCTCTAATGGCAAGGAGGGTGGATGATCTTGGGCCAGTGGAGTTGCCAATACCTACATAACAGTCGTGGATACATGCACGCACGTACACACATTCAACTGTCTACGTCGATTTTAAAAAGCAACTCTTCAAATACAAGCGTAATTACCGATCTTTATAACTAAACAGTATTGAATTAATTGCCCATATGTTCACAGTAGTATGGTGAGCCCTGTGCAGCACAAGTAAAACAAAGCCTGTCCAGGGGCGCCTGGGTGGCTCAGTCGGTTAAGCATCTGACTCTTGATCACGATCTCACAGTTCGTGAGTTCAAGCCCAGCGTTGCACGGGCTCTGCACGGACAGTGCAGAGCCTGCTTAGGATTCTCTCCCTGCCCCTCGTCTGCTCGCTTTCTCTCTTTCTCTCTCTCTCTCTCAAAATAAATAAACATTTAAACAGTGGAAACAAAAATGGAGGCTGTCCTTGTTCTTAACAATCCTAAACCGATGACACGGACATGGACAAAAAAACAGGTGGACAGCTATAGCTGCCAACAGTCTTAGAGAAATCTAGAAAGCCAGGTAGAGACACTATGCATAAAGGCAAAGGTCTAATGCATGAGGAAAAAAAAAAACAATTAAAAGGAAGAAATCAATCAAAAGGAAGAATCAGGTGGAAGGGAGGTAGGGAAGACAGGAGAGCAGAAGCAAGCAGACCAAACTGACACATTCTCTGGCTTGAAGCAACTGGTCCATCTCAGAGCGCAATGGCCACAAGCCTGGCCCAGCTCCCCCGATGCCCGTCTCTGAGCCCCTCAAAATCCAGCCCGTCTCCTCGTGTTCCCTTTCTCATTCCATCTCAAGGGCATCTGGTTGTCACGGGTAGCCTCTTACCCGGCCCCTGATGATTCCTTCTTTTGTACTCATCTTCCCTTTCTTGGAGAAAAAAAAAGCAATGATTGGCTATGAAGCCCTCGGCAGTGACAATTCTTGTTGCCAGGATTTTCTGCCACACTGAGCCTTCCACCTTTCCAAACCTCAGGCGAGTGTTGCTTGTTCCTCTTCTGTTTCTTTCTCCCAACTTCATACCCGTCCCTAAGTTCAGCCCTGGGCCCGTCTCCTTGTCGGAGGGCCCACTGACTTAGCAGCACCGGTTCCCCAATCCCATCACGAGGGCCGGCCCCTCACCAAGACGCAGATATTCACCACTGATCTCTGGATCAGTCGTGTCCAACTGAACACTCTGAGATGATGGAAATAGTTCGATGCCGGGGCACCTGGGTGGCTGGGTCGGTTAAGCGCCCAACTCCGGCTCAGGTCGTGATCTCACAGTTTGTGGGTTCAAGCCCCGCGTCGGGCTCTGCGCCGACAGCTCGGAGCCTGGAGCCTGCTTCGGATTCTGTGTCTCCCTCTCTCTCTGCCCGTCCCCCATTCACTCTCAAAAATGAATAAATGTTAAAAAAAAAAAATTGAAAAAAAAAAAACACAACAGTTCGATGCCTACACTGTCCAGTAGGATAGCCATTCATCGTATGCGAATGAGCATTTGAAACGTGGTTAGCCTGGGTGAGGAACTGAATTTATAATTCTCTCTTATTTCCATGAATTTAACTCAAATTTAATTCGCCACATGTGGCTACCACGTTAAACAGCACAGTTCTACATAGTTTCACTAAAGCTCCGTGATTTCAGGTGTGATCTGGTCACAGCTAAAGGCTTTCCAGAACGTGTTCCTCCCCCTGGCATCTCTGTCTGCACTCTAGGCTCAAATGCTACCTTTTGTTTATTCCACTCCGATTCCTCATAAGCAGCCTCTGATTCCCACCGATTCCCCCTGCAGGCATCCCCACTCTGGGCATTGCCCCTCTGTCCCACGGCCACACCCCGTCCAGGTCCTCATTCAGACCTACACAGTCAGCTGGGTCTCTCACTTCAACGCGCCCTGCCGTTGCTGCTGATCTAACCTCTCTCCAACACTGCTCCATCATGTCACTTACCTGCCTCAAACCCGCGTGTGGTTCCCCACATTCCCTTACTTCAAGGCCAAAATCCTTGTCTGCTTTTCAACAAAACACCAAGAGAATGTGATGCCATGAAGCGTGGTCATGCTGCCTTCCACGGTTCTCCCTGCACGCACACACAAACACACACGCACGCACGCACAACTACCCTTTCCAGGCGGATCATCTCACTAGCCCATGGACATTCCACGCTCACTCCTACCTTGGGGCGTGGCTTTGCAAATCCTACCTTTCAAGATCCAGCTGAAGACTCCCTCCCTCCATAGACATTTCCAAGCCCTGCCTGACACACCTCGCCTCTGAATTCCTGGAACATTTCTAGGGAATGTCATCTTGTCCTGATAATTACTGTTTCATGGGAACTATCCTTTCCTTCCCAATTAGACTTCAAAGCAGTGAGTCGTTTTCTTCAGTAACCCCTGTAAGACGTAGCTCAGATCGGAGCGTGAGGTAGATGTTTATTGCTTCGTGAACACTTCTCAACTAATTGGTACGTTCAGGATAAGAGCTGGACACGAAAACGTCTGAGAACTCAGTGAACATTAAACTCACACTGTTCATAATCGACTCTCTGCTCCCCCTCCTTCTTGGCAGCTCCCTCTACTTGTCCTCGCCTTTTCCAGCTTCTATTCCCTTTGGTGTCTACCTCTTCCAGGAAATCACATGAGCTAATCGTGACAGGTCAGGGTACAGAGTGTAAGAGTTCTCCATCTTCTCCTGGGGGGGTGGGCACGGCTGATGCTGCTTATGCCATATAATCAACGTGTGTCTGTTGAGGAAGTCACGCTTCCTCAACAGCAGAGTATAGCGGTAAAATCATGACAGCTCTCTGCTTCTTACTGGTTTGGTGTCACTGGATGAACTGTTCAACCCTGATGAGTCTCACTTCTTGGGCAGGTAAAACAAGGATAAAAATACTTCATTGTACATTTACAGGGAAACCACAACTGAAATAAAATCACACTTGAATAATGGGCTAAAGATAGAGGATTGGATATGCCAGACACAGAACCACATGGATGACCGAGGCGTTTTCATTTTAAAGAATGATCTAGAAAAGCCATGTTTAAACCAAAAGAACTCCTTAAAGTGGAGTTAATCTGTGTCAACTAATCTGAAGGAGAAGGAGCATCTGGAAATCACATACAGCCCATGACGGCGGCACAGGGCCACACGGAGGCGAGAGGAATCTGAGCAGGTCTGCTTCCTCTCGGGAGTGACGAGGCGGAACAGAACCGTGAAGGGAAAAAAGCAGTCCTCATACAGAGGCCAGAAAGGACAGTGGCTAGCCAACAGCAGGAGGAAAAACACTCTTTGGCTTATCAGCCACAGAAGCTAAGCAGGACCTTGAATTCGGGGTAGCGATTCCCCTTTCAGTTTCTCCTGATAATAAAAAGGGGCTCAGGAAAATCCCTCCCGACTTTTTACTGCCGAAGGTCACTTTGCTATGTTTCCCCACAGAACCTATGCTCTGAAAAATTTTAAATGATATACAGTAGACGAAGGGCCTACGTATTGACCAACACAGATCAACTGTGCTGTAGATGTTAGTTACATGAAACACATGACTATTTGTTTCTCATATTTTTCTATACACTGTACATGTACAATGGGGTAGCAACCTAATGCGTGAATATAAAATCTATAAAACCTATTCCATACTCTGAAGTCTAGATTTTCACAGATCTCATAAAATCTGTAGAACCATGTGAATCCAGACTGGGCTCTCTGCCAAATGAGTTCTGATCAGGCTATGTTTTTGGCCCTAAATTAGTAACGTCGAACTCTTTATCTTCAGAGTTTTTGGACTTAGGAATTCCAAAAGAATTGTGTTTAGACTACTCTATGTAGTTTTCTAAAAAAAGAGGTAGTCTTTTTGAAAGATTCCGTTAAGCTTTACGAAATGTAAAAACTAGCGAGTAGCAATTTCAAAACTTACTACAAAGCTACAGTAAGCAAAACAGCCTGGTACTGGCATGAGAATAATAGATATCTGGAATATGGAAGAGAATTGAGAATCCAGAAAGGAATCAAGTTATCAATCGTTAACTGAATTTTGGCAAGGGTGTGAGGGAAAGAATAGTTTCTTCAATACGTGGTGCCTGGGCAGCTACATTTCCACATGCACAAGAATGAACTTGGAACCTTACCTCACACAAAATATAAAAATTAACTCAAAATGGATCCAAGGCCTAACTGTAAGAGCTAAAATGATAAAGCTCTTAGAAGAAAGCAGAGTGAGGGGCGCCTGGGTGGCTCAGTCGGTTAAGCGTCTGACTTCGGCTCAGGTCATGATCTCACGGTCTGTGAGTTCGAGCCCCACGTCGGGCTCTGTGCTGACAGCTCAGAGCCTGGAGCCTGCTTTGGATTGTCTCCCTCTCTCTCTGCCCCTCCCCTGCTCATGCTCTGTCTCTCTCTGTCTCAAAAATAAATAAACATTAAAAAAAATTTAAAAAAAAGAAGAAAGCAGAGTGATAAGTCTGTGACCTTGGATTAGGCAACGTTTTCTTAGAAATGACACCAGAAACATAAGCAACAAAAAAGAAAAAGTAGAAAGATTGGACTCCATAAAAATGAAGACGTGTGTCCATTAAAGGACACTCTCAAAAGAGTTAAGGACAATCCATAGACAGAATGTGAGAAAATGTTTGCACATCCTATATCTGATAAGGGTCTAGTATCACAAATATATAAAGAACACCTACAATTCAACAACAAAAAGACAAAGAACTTAATTTAGAAATGGACAAAGGACTTGAACAGAAATTGCTCCAAAGAGTATATGCAAATGGCCATCAGGTACCTGACAAGATGTTCAACATCATCATTAGTCACGAGGCAAATGCAAAGTAAGACCACAAGGAGATACTACTTGACATCCACTGGGGTGGCTGTAATTGAAAGGAAGGAAAGGAAAATAAGTGCTGGTGAGGATGTGAGGAAACTGGAACCCTCAACCAGTGCTGGGAGGTATATAAAATGGGGCAGACACTGGGGAAAACAGTTTTTTGGTTCTCCGATAAGTTAAACATAGAAGTACCATATGACCCAGCAATTCCACTCTTAGGTATGGACCGAAACGAATTGAAAACAGGTATTCGAGCAAAAACTTTTGCATGAATATTCATGGCAGCACTATTCACCAAAGCCAAAAGGTAGATACAACTCATATGTCTATCAGCTGATGAAGCGATGAATAAAATATGGTATCCAAACAATGAAATATTATCCAATCACGCAAAGGAATGAAGGGCTGATATGTGTCACAATATGGGTGAAGCTTGAAACTATTACACTCGGTGAAAGAAGTCAGGCAAAAAGGTAACATGTTATATGTTTCTAGAATTATTTGCACTTTTGAGATTAGGCAAACCCAGACAGAGGAAATCAGATTGACAGTTGTCAGAGGCTTGGGAGAGGGGAAATGAGGAGTGACTGCTAACAGGTACAGGATTTCATTTGGGGGTGGACATGTTTTAGAAGTTAGATAGTGGTGACAGCTGCAGATCATTGTCATTGTACTGAATGTTACTGGATTATACCCTTTAAAATGATTAACACGATGAGTTTTATGTTATGTAAATTTTACCAAAACACAACAGTGGGTAGACAACTATTAGCTTTTTAGGGACCCTAAGGCGTCTGGAAACCTTAGTTTTTTTGGAATGACTGGCCAAGATGTTGGAACACAGTAAAAAGAATCAAAATTATTGACTATAATTAAACGTGTTTCTAAAGATTTTGATAGATCTTAGGAATTCCTGTCCTATAAACCAGGGTTTATCGGTCTTGGCACTATCGTCATTCGGGGCTGGTCACCGCTTTGTGGTGGGGCTGAACTGGGCACTGTGGCGGGTTTAGCAGCATGCCTGGCCTCTACCCACTAGATGCCAATAGCACCTCCCACCCCAACTGGGACACTGTGACAACCAAAAATGCCTTCACATGTGGCCAGATGTCCCCGGGGAGCAAAATTACCCCTTGTTGAGAACTACCAGTTATGACTTCCGCAGGACAGTTTCTTTTTCTGGGATTTCACCTTCTCCCAGAGTCTCCTCTGAAAGAATCCACTTCTGCGACTGTCCTTTAGTTATTTCCTAAGGACAGTGAAATCACGTTGAAAAACAACACAGTTGTTGACTGCAAGTAAGTTTCAAAAAAAAAACCATTTCTCATTATAAGGGATCAACTACGTGATCAACTCACAAGCAGCAGGTTTCTCGAGGGCAACTACACGCCCTGGCAATAAGCTAAATGTGGATAGCATGCGCGCACACACACACACACACACACACACACACAAAGAAGAAAGAAAAAGTTAGTGTTCAACATTCCCTTTTCAAACCCTTTTTGGGCAAAGACTACGGCTCTGCCAGCATTCCAGAATAATGACAGCTGATGTGCCTTTTGTCAACTATCCCTCCTTCCCTTTTGAAAATGCAAACCTAACTCCTTCCAGAACCTCTTCTGATACCCTTTACTGAATCTGGAATCCGATACCCTTGGCACAGACAGCAACCTGTGCCCCAGACCCCCCTTAGCAGCCATTGCCAGGGAGGCGAGGCTACGGGTCCAGGACACCAGTCCCCTATCTGTTTCATATCTTGGACTTCTGAGTATTCCATTTGAAGCTGGAGTTTCATTTGAATTCATGCGAACAAGGAGTTCTGAAGCTGACAAGTTTGAAAGCCACTGGCCCCGCACAAGCCCATTTTACTACAGATGAGGAAATAAAACCCAGGCTTTTAACTCCTGGCTGGACCACTCTCCTCTCTTCCAGGGAAGCCGGCCAAGCAGCTCCAGCAAGATGTCACTTCACCTCTGTTGTGTCTCTGTTTCTGCTTCTCTGCATGAGCACCCAACTTCTTACAGGCTTGTTCTGGGAATTAAAATTGAGGCAGTAAAGTGGCACAGGAGCACCATTGCTATGGACTGAATATCTGCGTCCCCCTCCAAATTCACATGTGGAGGCCCTCACCCCAACGGGACAGTATTTGGAGGTGGGGCCTTTGGGGGGTGATTCGAGTTAGATGAGGCCATGAGGGTAGGGACCCCATGATGGGATTAGTGCCCTTGTGAGGAGACAAAGCTCGTCTTTTCTCTGCCACATGAGGACACCCCAAGACACCAGCTGTCTGTGAACCAGGAGGAGAACCAAGCCCCTGACCGTGCTGCACCCTGATCTTGAACTTCCCAGCTTCTAAAATTGTAAGAAATAAATGTCTGTTGTTCAAGACACCCAGTCTGTTACAGCAGCCAGAGAAGTGACTAAGAGAACTATCTATCCCATCAGATATGTGAACTACTTTATTTCTTTTTCCTAGGAAGAGACGTGTTAACTCTTCACATGATTATTTTTAAACTTCATATGGGTCAGGGTCACGAGACAAGGCTTGGCCTTCTGCACTATCCAAGGACTCTGCCACTGTCTGACCCCATGGGTATCTTCCTCTAAGTGCCCCGTCTGGAACCACAAGCTTCCACGGTGCCAAAGGAAATGGTCACACACGGGGTCGGTCTAATTTCTGCTTCACACGCTGATAACAGTGGAAGAGGTACCTGAGCCTAGGTGGTGACGTCAAGGTTAAGCTGAACTTCCTCATCCCCTTTCTAAGTTCTTAGTAAATCTAAAAGAATGCACACAGTTGATATTTTACGGTGATTTATCACCGCCGAAAGACACTAAGGAAGGGCAATATCCATGAGCCAGAACCTCTGAGAAATTTCTGGCAATTACAGGTTGGTTGGTCATGAGCAGCCTCAATGAAGGACAGATAAGTCCTCAGTTAATCTCCAGAAAAGAAGGTAAAGGTAAGAGGTTTCCCAGTGGCTGCTCAGTGATACCCCCAGGGGCTTTGAATAACGGATGCTGGAGACACAGGTAGACCAGGGGGGGCTGTTCAAAGACAAATCTCAATTGTATTCAAGTGTCTGAGAAGAGTATGAATGCTGAGGTTCACATGGGGTGGGAGGCCCCTCACTTTTCCCAGGCAAGGTCAGCAGACAAGTAAGGGGAGGCTCTCCTGGATGGGGATCCCAGGGGGCCAGTCATGCCACCCGGAGGACAGGCCACCACACCAAACCCTGCTTCGTAAAACTGAAACCTTTTCCTTCTATCTCCTTCTCTGCTCCCTATGGATACACAGGTCTGTACCTTAGCCAACCTAAACTACCGCAAAGATCATTCGTTTCTTCTCCCCTTGATCTGGGTCTGAAAGATTTGCCCAGGGATCCACCCAGGTCCAACTAGAGCCCATTTCCTGTTTCATGACCAGTTCATCCTTAATGAAGGTTGCACAAAAAGAGAAGGATTACTGCTCACGTGAAAGGCTTCAGCTGTTCCGTAGATGAGATGGGTCTGAGAAGTCAGAGGGACGGTCCACCTTAACGACGGTAATACGGAAGAAAATCTCTAAGCTGCATTGAAAGGGGACGTCAGGGGTTTGTAGAGTGAGTGTAGTTAAGAGTGACAAGAGAACAGTGTGCCAGTAAAATGGAGAGCTAGAAAATCTATACATATCCAAAGAGAATACTTGCCAAAAAAAAAAAAAAAAACAACCCAATAGGTTGACGTTAAGTCGTTTACAAAGCACAAAATACCAAGAGACAAAGGAGTAACAACAGTATTTTCAGATTAAAAAAATATATACGGACACCTGGGTGGCTCAGTCGGTTAAGCAGCCAACTCTTGATTTCAGTTCAGGTCATGACCTCACGGTTTGTGGGTTTGAGCCCCAAGTCAGGCCCTGCGCTGATGGTGCGGAGCCTGCTTGGGATTCTCTCTGTCCCTCCACCCCTCCCGCCACTTGTGTGTTCTGTCTCTCTCTCAAAATAAACAAATACTTAAAAAAAAAAAAGAAAAAAATATATATAACTCAAGTTCTATACTCCAAACAGTTGCTGTGCATGTGTTTAGGTTCAGGCATGTAAGAGCTTAGAAAATATGTTTTGCCTATGTTTTCACTGATAAAATTTTATTCCGTCTTATACTCTGCTACAGTAGCAAAGTAAATACTTTAAACCTTGTGAGCCATGCAGCCTCTGAAGCAACTCAAGTCTGCTGCTTGAGTCTGCCGCTCCATACTAATGGAAGCAGACAGGGATGGTGTGGAAGCCAGTGGGCATGGACGTGTTCCAATAAAACTTTATTTACAAAAACAGGCAAGCAAACAGGACAAAGAAACCCTGCTCCGTAAAACTGAAACCTTTTCCTTCTATCTCCTTCTCTGCTCCCTATGGATACACAGGTCTGTACCTTAGCCAACCTAAACTACCACAAAGATCATTCGTTTCCTTCTCCCCTTGATCTGGGTACAATAAAACTTTATTTACAAAAACAGGCCATAGTTGGCTGGTCTCTGTTCTACATGATAGACAAAGTAAAATCCAGAGCCCATGAGTGAGTAAATCACAGTATAAAAGGGCGATTAGTATTACTAAACTAAATTATAGAAAGAAACAAAAAGCAACGTAGGTAATACAATCATTTAATAGCAATACCCTAAATCTAAAGTACAAATATTAACTCAAAGATGTGAATTTCAGGAAGAAAGGAAAATCAAAGTGTGCTAAACTTCTTTCCTTATGTGGGCAAAGGTGACTGACAGAAGTTGTGGTAAGACACAACTGAAGGTTTAAAAAAAATGCTTCTGAAAAGCTCTAAGATAACTTCTCATAGAACTAAAAATAGGAGACAAAACGTTTCCAAAACATTGCAGAATTAAAAGGCAAAGGGAAAAAAAATGGTTCAATTTGCAAGAGACAGAAAACAAAGAAAAGGAAGAAAGTATAAAGCAAGAGGACAAACATCAAAGCAAATGTATCTGTTACAATCGCTGGAAATTAGTTAAATCCTTACCAAGAGACAAATACACAGACTAGCCAGACACATAGACCATAAAAAAATTTATGTGATGCAAGATACACAACCTGATACATAAAAAGGCAGGCAAAGGTATGTTGGCAAATGCAAACAGAAACATATTAAAGATTACAGCATTAATTTTTTATATGTACATATCAAGGAAAAATAAATAGGACAAAAAGTCTATATTTAATGGAGATATTGTTGACTCAGTCTTTTAGATATCAAGCAACTACATCAACATACATAAAGCAAACCTGTTAAAAATAGAAGAATAATTGGAAGACTTCTTCCCAGTAGCAGTGAGAATTTAACCATACCTCCCTCAATATTTGACAAATGAAGTAGATGATGAGTAAAGATAGAGAATAGAAGGTCTTAAAAACACCACCATTAAAGTTTAGTTAACATATGCCTATTAAGTATGAAATCTATTAACTCTGCTAATTATTGATCATATATTAAGTCATAAAGAAAACCTCCATAAATTCCATAAGCTCGAAATTATTTAGTTCACATTTTCTGACCACAATGCAGTAAATCGGAAACTGATTTGCCACAGTGGAGGATTCAAAACACCAGTTATTTGTAAATTAACAAACAACAAGAACACCACGACGAATCCTCTTCTTTCTACACAGGACAAAGGAGACATTAACAGTGGAAAGACAGAACAACCCAATGAGAGCCCAGCCTAGCAAAACATAGGGCAAGGAGCTTAAGCTTGCTTAAAGGAAAAGGTACAGCTTTGACTGTTTGAATCTTAGGCAAGAAAGAATTAAAGTACATGAAGCAAACATTCTGCACAAAGTTATACAAAAGGGCAAAATATAACGAGAAAAAGTATAAGAAAGAAATTTCTACAGATTAAATTATTGCACCAGAAAACAGATTAAAATGATTAATAAATCCAGGTCACGGGTTCCTAGAAAAATCTAGTAAAATAGACAATGTTCCAGGGCTATCTTGGTGAAGAGAGAGAGAGAGAGAGAGAGAGAGAGAGAGAGAGAGAAAGAGAGACAGAAAACATAACCACAGGATTGGGAAATGGGAAAAATAGAAAATAAATGAAAAATTAAAGAATTTCCTGGAGAATTCTATTGTAAAAATGTTAAGCCTCAATGAGAAGGAAAATGGAAAATAAGAAAACAAAGATTATCAAATCTGACAATCAAAATAGACCACTATCCATGGAAGAAATAGAAACCAGTCTCCAAGAATTGCATCCATAAAAGGAGCTGTGCCCAAATGTTTTATGGGCAAGTTCTTTCAAACCTTGAAAGAACACATAATTCTTATGCTATTTAAACTGTTATGGACGGTAGAAAAAAAAAAAAAGAAAAGTGTCACAGTTGGCTTTATGATGTTAACATAAACTTGATACCAAAAATGTGACCAAAACAGCATACTAAAATAAAACAATACAGTCACTTCACATAGAAATATAGATGCAATCCAGAAACAAAATATTTAGTATAATTCAGTAGCATCAAAAAGAATAATGCCACTGATCAGATGGAATTTAATCCAAGAATACATGGATAGGTTAATACTGTGAAATAAAATTTATCAGATCGGTGTCAGTGACAAAAGCTGATACTGATGTGTATCAAAAAAGGAGCATTTGATAAAATTAAAAATTCAGTTTTGGTAAGATTTTTCTATAAACTACAGAAAGGTACTGCCTTGGTATGAGGAAATACGTTGATCTAAAACCAACAATGAGTGCCATATCCAGTGTCGAAACACTGAAGCAGCATTTCCCAGATCCCCTACAATAATCACTTTTCCAGGACATGTTAGCAAGTGCGATGAAAAGTACAATGTAAACAATCGTTCAAAAGTCATTTGGGAAATAAATGGAGTGACATGTCATATTTCTCAACAGGAGGTCTTGGCATGATAAAGATGTCACTTTTCAAATTAATCTATACATCTTAATCAATCATGATCGACCCGTGACAGGATTTGTGTGTGGTGGGGGCCAGTGAGCGACAGGGTGTCACTTGGCAAAATGAGTCCAGGGTTCTTCTGGAAGAATAAACGTGCAAGGATGGACGAGATAGTTTTGAAAAAGAATATTCTTCCAGGGGCCTTAAACCAAAAACTATTAAAATGTATTATGAAACCACAAGAGTTAAAATAATGTATAGAACTTTCCAATCACTATGATGTATACCTGAAGCTCACATAATGGTGTATGTCAACTATAACACTACAATGAAAAGGGAATAAACGATTTTAAATGAAAAAAAAAATCACGGGGCACCAATGCTAGAGCGGAGAGACAGGTAAATGGAACAGAAGGAGTCCCCAGATTCTTTCTAATATCACAAAGGTGGCTTTCCAAATAAGACAGGAAAGGGTAGATTATTCACTAGATCTCTCAAGAATACCTGGCTAACCATTTCGAAATCGATACAGTTAGACATCACCTACCAAAGTGCAAAAATAAATTTCAGATGGGTTACAAATGATGCCCTAAAAGAACTAGGAGAAAACAGAGGTTATCTGACTGGCATCGGGGAAGCATCTCTCCAAGCATCCCCGAGAAGGCACAATTCATGAAGGAACAGATTAAAATAGGTGACTACATAAAATTTTTAAACGTCCATATATTTGCAAAACCCACAAAAACCATAAAATGTGAAAAACCCAATGGGCAACATAGTTGCTAATGTATGTACAAGAATTATAATATCATTAAATACTCCTCATCTTTATTCTCATTTTAGTAAACCTCTCTGTCTTTCTGCCTGCAGTCCATTTGCCATTGCTATTCCACAGATGGTGGACGCCACCCTGGAAAGGAGGACATGATTCAGAGGAGCGTCCCATTTAGCCAGAAAAAAAAAAGGGAAGGTCTTCCCCATCTACCCTCTATGGGTGGACTGTGCGGGGAAACGGGGAAGTAGTGGGAAAAGGCAGCTGGATGTCTGCTCTGAGCTCCCCTCTCAACAAGGACCTTGGGGCATTTAAGAAAAAGGTGGGAGTGAAGGTGGTTTTTCCCACTGTCCATTCTGGGCATCTGGGAGATGGCACGTGACAGGCCGTACCTATGAAAGTCACAGCCAGCATGTTTGAACAGAGAGCAAGCCCAGTCAATACGCCTGTGGCATGGTGTGGAAGGCACCCACGGGACTCTCCATGCCTTGAGACAGGGGTGAAACAGTGTTGAGGATTTTAGGAGCAAGAGGTGATCAAGGGGGGGCAGTCGGGACAAAGTGACTCTCTGGCCAATGGCAACAGAGCAGATATCTCCCCAGCCAGGAATGAATGGAGTCACAGGCCAAACCTTGAGAGTCGGAGGTCCCAGGGAGGACTCCGTGGGGCTGGGTCATCAGGTGGAGTAATGGGCCACCACGACCAGCCTCAGATTCATCAGGGCACAAGAGCATGGGCTGGGGGCTAGTGTTAAGTCACTAGACTACACCAACCTCCCCAGTGCAGGATACTAAAAATCACACTTAAGGGTCAGCCAAGCACCCTAATTTCCTATCTACATACCCACGAAATCGTGTGAGCCCCTGGACCTGATCAAGTTGAAGGCAAATCTGAAAGGCTTGTTGTTATTCAACAGAAACTGAATATATAAAGACATTGCTTAAACGATCGGATCAGGCTGAGCTTATCGAATTTGACTAAAATTGTGTGTGTGTGCGTGTGTGTGTGTGTGTGTGTGTGTGTGTGTGTTTCTGAGGAAGTTCATGAAAAAGATCGCATCGGTTTTTGGAAGATAAAGAAGCTACATTTTCTCTGCACTATCTGATCATGGCATGAGAAAAAAACTGGCAACCGGGTATATACTACAGATAAGTGATTGATGTCCTCAATGTATAAAAAGAGCTTACAAATAGAAAAGAAATAAAAAGAAATGGAATTATAAAAAGTGGCCCAAAAGCACAGACAAGCAATTTCACGTTACAAGAGTCGAAATACAAATAACTAATAAGAAAACAGGGGAGACTTTTTCAGGTAGTAAAGAAATACTTGGTTTAAAAATGAGAAGCTGCTCTAAAAACGTCCAGCTGGCAAACCAACTGGCAGTGTTAAAATGCAGCGAACCTGCTAGACAAGGAAAATGCCTTAGAAACAGGTCCTCACATCCGAACCTGAAACCGGGAGGCCACAAAACACAGCAATGCCTTCGTCCCTAAGGGTCGCCTGCTTCAAAGTAATGACTTGCCTGTCTGTAGCCTGGTTGGAAAGAGTCGGTTATCGTTCAAAGCATTGTTGGAACTCATTTTAGATGTTTTCTGAGCCTGCAGCACATTCTTTTGAAGATGACGGTAAATCTTCATTGACAGTTTCGTCTTGTGGAAAGAGCCAGAATTAATTTAAAGCCAAGTCTGGTTATACTATTTGTGATCAGAGAAAGGTTTTCTCGTAAATCTGCCCTGGAGGCAATGGCAAAGAGGCATTCCAGAACTAGGCAGCAGCTCACGGAAGTATTTGCAACCGTGAGAAGAAGGGTGCATCTTTCACCTGTCCTGTGTAAAGGTCTCCCACTGGTCTGTCCACAGTCTTCCTTCCACTAAGCCTTTGATAGTTTGAAATACAGGCTTGTTCCTGCTCAACCACTCATAAAATAGCTCTAAAAGCCTACTTAGTCTGGCCCTCTTTCTCCAGTTTCATTTGTTACCAGTTATCTCACAGCCTCTCAGTTCTGGCTACACTAGCCATCTGGAAAATCCTCATGGACATCAGGCCAACCTTGTCAGAGTCCTTGCCCGTTCTGTTGCCCCCCTCACCCTTTTGGCCACTGAACATCTCCCCATTCTGCACATCCTGGCTCAAAGGTCAAGCCTTCCTTTGCGGCGAGGCTTTTCTGCACTCCCTGCCCCAGGTCACTCACCTCCACAGTGCATGTTCTCAAGGCACCACCCACACCCTCTTCATTGTACGTAGTCTGGATTTTTTAATCAGACATTATCTGATTAATATCTAACTCTCCAAAGAGATTAGAAGCCTGCAGGAAGGCAAGGACCCAGACTGGTTTTACCTGGTGCATTACCTAAAGGCCAGCGTGTAGGAAGGTCTCCATAAATAACTAGCAGGTGAAAGAGAAGTGCAATTTGATATGACTGTGTGGCAGACAAGCCACAAGATGGTCAGAATCACCCTCCCGCCCTCCAGGCGTCTGCCACTTGCCCATCAGGACAGAAATCCGTGTCCTTGTCCCTTGCACCCATGCTGGCCCTGTGCCTTGCTTTCACTGCAGAATGAGACAGCAGTGACACGGGCCAAGTCTGGGCCTAGCTCTTCAAAGGCCTGGCCTCGTCTGCCCCGGCCCACTTGCAGACAACGGCCACGTTGTAAGAAAGCTGGTCTATACCCCTGGAGGAAGAGAGGCTGCCAATTCTGAGAGCCAGCCCCAACAGTCACACGTACTGGCCTTGACTCATCCCTGACCCACAGAATCCACGAACCGTAAAAGAGTTGCTGCCTTAGGCCACGACGTTGCGGGATGGCGCGTGGTACAGCAGAAGTAACAGAAACTGGCCTCGCGTCTTAAAATCGTAACGGTTCTGAGATTGTCTTCACATCACATCTCTAAGAGGTCAACCTTCTCCGTAAGAGTCAGGGGCCTGATCCCTCTGTGCCTGCAGCCGAGACACACAGGGTCTGGTCATCTTGGGCATCCATAAGAGTCAGAGCCACTGTATGTCATTTATACATTACACGCACTTGTCCTTTTTCCCTGCTGTGTGTCACATATCACCAGCTGAAAGTCTGCTACGTATTTAATTGCACAGATTTTCGGCTCCATTAGGGGAGGGATTTTTTTCTTGTCTTTAGCTCCAGTGATTCTCTAGCTGCCTGGGACATAGGAGATGCTCAATGAAATTTGCTGAACGAATGAATCCTTTGCCTCACTGCTTCCCGCTGATTTGCCCCTTGCCAGCTTTGCCTTCCCTCCAACATCCCATCTTAAAACACATGCTGGGGTGCCTAGGTGGCTCAGTCGGTTAAGCGTCTGACTCTTGGTTTCAGTTCAGGTCACTCACGATCTCATGGTTTTGTGAGTTCGAGCCCCAGGTCGGGCTCTGTGCTGGCAGCTTGGAGCCTGCTTGAGATTCTCTCTCTCTCTCTCTCTCTCTCTCTCTCTCTCTCTCCCTCTCTCTCTGTCCCTCCCCTACTCCCACTGTCTCTGTTCCTCTCAAAATAAATAAATGAACTGAAAACAAAACAAAACAAAAAAAGAAACCACATTCTCCCTCCTCACTACTGCGTGCCCTGCTATCTTTTTAATTTTAACATTAATTATCAAATATTCTATGTTTATGTGAGCCACAGCTCAGCCCCACACTGCCTCCTTTGGCTCAGAGATAACAGCAATGCCTACGTCCAATAATAATAATGCCTGTTTTGCATTTCAATCAGATAACCTGTCCAAGGTTCAGACACACAATTATGCGATCAGTAAATATTGCCCCCTTATCCCTTTCTTTCCAATGCTCTCTCTTTCTCGGCCCTCCAAGGGATTCTAGCCCTCATAGCAACGTCCTTGTATGTCAGTAATGGTCTGCAAGTCACATACATTCTGATAAAATTCACATTTGTGGCCATCACAGCACTGTGCTAGGCAGTTGACCTGTATAACATCTCCTATTTTATGAAGAAGCAAGCCTAGCTTTAAATCTCAGGCCATGGCTCCCCCCCCCCCCCCCCAGCGCACTGACTCTGGGACTAGCGGGTTCTAGGTAAAAAGATGAAATAGGCAAAAATGCTGTACATGCTTTAGGCGCTGAAGCGCCCCCGAGGCATATTTTTTACCCTTCCTTCTATCACAGAAGGCTGACACCTTCATCTTCTCCCTAGTCATCTCCATGATCAAAACCTGGCTTTTAAAAACATTTACTCCCAGGTGTCCATGGCTGATAACATCATCCTCACATGTGACACCCCTCCCCACAAGGGGTTCCGAGTTTCAACCAGACATTTAGGATGCAAAAAGAAAACGAAACCAGCAAGACGTAGAGTTGGAAGTGGGCAGGTCAGATTCATACCTGCAGTCACACTATTCAGTCCAGCAAATCCACCCAGCCTCGAGGGGAGGAGCAGGGGAAGAGCAAAGCGCCGAGTCTGTGAGGAGCCATTGTCACAATGTAGAGGAGTGACCTTCAGCGATAGAGAGCGCTCACTCGCCTGGCTATCCTGGGCTGGTTCCCACACATGTGGGCACTTGGCTTCTCAGCTTGCTATACCACGTGCATGCCTGCCTGGCTTAGTTTCGAGTCCCGCTATTCTCTGTCGTACTTGTCATACTTAAGAGCTTGTGTCCGTTGTGTATGAGAATATAGTGGCATGCGTATTCTTCTGTCCACACTTCGCAGGAAAAATGGACTCAAGACAGTTACTAAAGACAAATAATACCTCGCTGATGGCCCAGTGGAAGTAGTGCAGGCTTCAAGTCAGCAATGATACTTCTAGAAGCTTCCACAGTGACCTCCAGGCACCGTTAACTGTTATAGTCCTTAGCACTCCTATTTTTATTTTGTTGTTTGTTTTTTTTTTAATTTTTATTTTGAGAGAGAGAAAGAGGGAGGTAGGGGGCAGGGGGGAGAGCAGAGGGAGAGAATGTTAAGCAGGCTCCATCCACACCGATCATGGAGCCCGACGTGGGGCTCACTCTCATGAACTGTGAGATCATAACGTCAGCCAAAATCCAGAGTCAGACGCTGAATCAACTGAGTCACCCAGGTGTTCCCTTAGCACTTCCAATACCACCTCCTACACTTGTGATAATTGTTCCTAATTTGTTTTCTTAACTAGATTGTGATGCCCCTGAAGGCAGGGAATGTGCTTTATGCATCTTTTTCTAACTCAGTGCCTGGTACTTATTATACAGTCAACAAACCTGGAAGAAATAGTCTCTTGCTTGTTTGGTGCCATGAAGAAGCTGTGGACCACAGATCTGGTAGGTTTAGGGATCTTCGGCCGTACGGAGCAGCAGGTCAGGCTGCCAAAGAGGAGTTTTCAATTTGCCTCCCGCGGCACCCCATTATTTGGATTTAAAGGAAGCCCAGTGATTCTGGGTGCTCTTGTCTTGCCATCACTCCCCTCCACTGTAATACTTCAGCTCAATGTTTACTAACTCCCCAGGAGAGCGGATCCAAGAGGAAGGCCATGGTTAGACCAGAGCCCCCCTTCCCCTGAGTGAGCTTAGGAACCAGCCCACCTCCCTGGACGGCTCAGCCACCACCAGAAATCCCAACCCCCCAGTCCCCCATCATCACCTGAGCTTAGTCCAACATCTGACTCTATAGGACTCCTAATCTGTTCCAGTTCATGTCCCTGCACAAACACACGTCTTTACTGTGGTTCCTACGTACAGTCATCGGCAACATTACCCATAACCCTCAGCCTCTTAGCTGTTGGAGTAACGCGCAACCTTCTCGACTGGTCTTACTTTCAACTTGTGACTGGCTATAAATCTCAAATATATCCTCAGGACTTCCTGGTGACTCTACTAAATTTCCATAATTTATTTACTCTCTTGCCTCACAGGTGAATATTGCACATCTTCTCTTGCTCCTCAAACCAACAATCATTTCTTATTCCTTTCTCGCTCGTAGCTGATGATCTTGCTTATTTTCTCGAGGGCATAAACATACACCAAAGAGGGGATTACCTTTCCCCCTCCGTATGTGCTTGCCTCTGTGCTTAGACACCCCGGCTTCACCCTCACTTGGGCACTGAACCCCACCTCCTCCCTTGCCTATACCATCACTCCATCAAAATGGTATCCTATCTCCCACCTTTGGAAATTCTCTCTAGATCCTTCCAGCTATACTCTATTTCTCTGCTCCACTGTCTAGGAAAACCTTTCCCAGGAGTTGTGTCTTTTCACTGCTCCCACTTCTCCATCTCTCATTCTCTCTAGAAAGCACACCGGCAGGCTTTTCTCTCCATCACTCCACTGAGACTATTATTCTCAGAGGACCTCATCATATCACCAAGGACCTCCACATGGCCAAGTCCAATGCTGAGTCCCAGCCCTCCTCTGCCTTGGCCGAGCAGTCGCCCGTGACACAGCTGAATATTCTTCGGAGGCAAGAGAGTAAATAGATTATGAATACTCTTGCCTTCTTGAAACATTTCCATTTGGCTTTGGGATCAACACAGTCTCTTGGTTTTCCTCCCTCTTCCCTGCCACTCTCTTCCAACTTCTGCTAATTGGTTCTCCTCTCTCTGGCCCTCAAGTACAGGAATGCCCCAAGACTCAGTCCTTACCTCTCTTTTCTCTGTATTATGTTCTCCTTTGTAGATCCTTTCACTTCCATGGCTTTAAATATATGGATGTGTTCCCAGTGTATATGGTAGCTCAGCTCCAAATTCATGTATCTAACTGCCACTTGGCATTTCTACTTAGATGTCAAATAGATATGTGACTATATGGCATGGCTACGTGGCTACACAAAATAAACACTTATACTTCACGCCCCTGCCAGCCCCTTATAATCCAGTCATTCTCTGGTTTTCCTAGGGTAAAATGCGCTGTTTACCCTGGTGCTTACGCCCCAGACCCGGAAGTTATCTTTAATTCCTCTCTTTTTTCTCATACCCTATGTCCAACCTTGTCAGCTCCACATTTGAAATAAGTACCGGATGTGATCACTTCCCACCACCTCCACCTGTTTCACCCAAGTGCAAGACATCTCGGTCTTTCCACCCTTGGCTTCTCTAACGGCCTCCCAACCGGGGTCCCTGCTTCCACAATCGTCCCCCCAAACAGCCCACTCTCCAACCAGAAACCCAAGTGATCCTTTAAAAATATAAAACCAGCCACATCCCTGCTAAAACCTGTCCAATCGGATGGCTTCCCATCACAATTAGAATAATATGCAAATTCTACTTGGGCCTAAAAGACCCACATGACCTTGTCTATTTCCACAGCCTGTTTCTGGACTTGTCTGCCCACTCATTCTCTGTAGTTCAGCCAGGCGGTGGTCTTTGCTTTGCCTTGAACAGGTCAGGCTCTTTCCCATCTCTGTACTCGCCGTTCCTCTGCCCAAAAGGTCCTTCCAGACTTTGTAAAGTTTGCTCCTCACTTCAGTTAGGTCTCTGCTTAAATATCACCTCTTCAGAGAGGACTCGTCTGACCACCCACCCCGTTGTCCTACAAATCTCTATCCTCTGATCCTGCTTAGTTTGTTATAGTGTTTAGCAACCCGTGACTTCTTAATATATATTTATTTGTCTATCTCCCCCAGAAGAATGCAAACATTTTACTGGCAAGGAGTCTGCTGCCTTGCTCAAACTATGTCTAGAACAATTGCTCGGTACACACTTGCTAAGTACATGGATGCATGAAAAAATAGGCGAACTTCAGGAGGAAGTAAGAGATGGGCTGCAGAAAGATAGGGAAGCAGGGGCTCAGGTAGAGTGCTATTGAAATAAATTCAAAGCTGTGATGTACTTCTAGGAGCAGAGTCAGCAACAATGACGGGTAGGCACAATGGAAAGTCAGCTAGTGAACTCAGAAGGGCCTCTCAAGTAGCCCTGTCGGATAGAAATTTCTGCAGCGATGAAAATGTTCTATATCTTTGCGGTTCCCAAACAGTAGCCACTGGCCAGATGTGGCTACTGAGCGCTTGAACTTTGGCTAGTGAGATTGAGGAACTGAATATTAATTTTCTTTAACTTGCATTAAATAGCCACATGTGACCGGTGGCTATGGTACTAGAGAAGCTCCAGAACCTTCCCCACACTTGTGATTTCAGAATAATAATGCAAACCTCACTGAGTTGTTGAGGGGATGCATGAAATAAAAAAGCCTGGACAAATGAAACCAAGTTGGCCCCCAAAACTAATAGCTATTATTACACGGAGTTGCACAGTAAAGTACTTTAAATACATGCTACTTAAATTTGGCTCCAAGGTGCCAGAAACAAACTTTTATTAACTTTTACCATATTGTTTTTGTTTGTTACAGTTAGTGGATAACCAATGTGTGGGTCTATACTTGAGCTCCCAAACTAAAAATAGCCAACAACCATTTTGGGATCTCATGAAGGCCTTTCGGGGATAGATGACTATTCCAAGTGGATCAGCTTGCTGATACTTACGATGAGCTAATTAGTTTTGACAACAGCTAATTTAGCATTTGCAAAAATTGGATTTGTAACATTACTGCATTATTTTCAAACAGTGTCATCTGTAGCTTCCAGAACGCTCTTGGATAAGAGGACTGTTTGTTTTGCTACTTACTATTAAAATACAGGGGAAAGTATTTACTTATAGGAAACATGATGTTGAATTCTTTAGAGCTTAAATTCTTTTGGACATAAAATCATCTTTTTTTCCTTGTCAGGGGCTCACCACACTTTCTTCCATACCGAATCCAGAAAATAAAATTAACACAGATATAGAACTAAGCAGACCATTATGACTAACCCTTAGGAATAATCTAATCTAATAATAAAATTACACATTTGTTCAGAATAAGTACAGTGCTTATTTTTAGGCCAAGAGAATTTGCAGTTCAGAGCGGCAGAGGTGAAAGTGGAATCCCACAGCCCTGCCTAAGAGTGTGGTGGAGACTCTGAGACTCCAAAGAAGAGAGGATCTGTTTAAATTAAACACATGCTTACAGGCATTAAGAAAAGCTGACGTTCTTATTAAGGAGACCAATTAATCTGCATCTGTTGAAGCAGCTTTACAGTAGTTGAAAAGGTGCCTAAGGACATACTGTAAATGAGACTGGAGACGAAAGGAAACTGAAATTTACTTTTCTACGGGGGAGCATTTCCTACCTGCTCCCCTCCCCACCCCCACCTCTGGCTTTGCTCTTTGAAATGCAGATCCTTTTTCTGCCACCCCTGACCTTGACTCTAGCAGAAGGGGAAGGGGATGAGGAACCCTAAATACAAAGATGGGGTGTTTGAAGACTTACCGATGGGCATCACTAGGAAAAAAGGCAGCCAGCAGAGGACGAAGCAGCCGACCACGATGCCCAGTGTTTTGGCCGCTTTCTTCTCCCGGGAAAATTTGAGGAGCCTCACGGAGAAGTGCGTCTTGTTCTTGGTGCTGGACACCCCGCTGCCTCCTACCGGGGCATTTTTCCGATGGATGCGGAGCGTCACCTGCTCCGAGTCCGACTTGTCAGTCTTGAGGCCAGACTTGAGGCCCCGGCTTTCCCTCTTGGCCACCACGTAGACCCGGCAGTACATGACCAGGATGATGGTCAGTGGCACGTAGAAGGAGCCCAGGGCCGAGAAGAGCACGTAGCCCGGCTCCTCGGTGATCTGGCAGATGGTCTCGTCTTCAGGGGCCGGCTGCCTCCAGCCAAACAGAGGCCCGATGGAGATGACGAGGGAGAGCGCCCAGACACAGAGCAGGGCCATGAGACCCCTCTTCTGGGTGACGATGGTGGGGTAGCGCAGTGGGTAGCTCACACCGATGTAGCGGTCGATGGAGATGATGCAGAGTCCCATGATGGACGCGGTGCAGCACAGGACGTCCACCGCCGCCCAGATATTGCAGAAGACCCTGCCAAAGGCCCAGTAGCCCAGGATCTCAAAGATGGCAGAGAAGGGCAGCACCGTGGAGGTGAGGAGGAGGTCGGCCACCGCCAGGTTGACGATGTAGTAGTGAGTGACCGAGTGCAGATGCCGGTGGCAGGCCACGGAAAGGATCACTAGGATGTTGCCCAGCACGCCGAAAATGATGAGGCCCCCCAAGATCACCCCGAGCAGAATGGCCTTGGATATGTTCACTGGTGCCTGCGGATGGGTGCAGTTGGAACCGTCGGAGGCATTCCCAGAGAGAAACACCATGGTCCCAGCCGGGGCCGGCGAGGTCCGGCTCTCGGGAGCCACCCCCGGGCGAAGGCGGAGGCGGGAGCGAGGGAGCAGAGTCAAAAGGTCTCGGCTCTGGGGAGCCTTGCCCGCTGGGGTTAGCTGGGGGTGAGAGAGGGCGTGTGGGTGGGAAGCAACCCCGGCCTGCCCTGGAAACCCTCAGAAGGCCACGCAAAAGGGCAGGGCATTAAAGGCGACATGGCCAGGGACGCACACGCGGGGCTACCCGCGGACCCTATCCACCCGCGGCGCTGGCCTTCCGGCCCCAACTCCCTCCCTCCCCCAGGCTTGGCGCGAAGCTCGAGGAGACACGTTGCAAAATGTAATCCCAGAACTACAGGAGCCCGCTTCTCCGTACTGTCCGATCCGTCCTGCTTAGAAGATTGGGCATTCTGCGCGCAACTGGGAATTCAACAATCTAGCGCCAGCCTCCCCGCTACCCACAATCAAGTACCGGTGTGCCGTCGACTCTCAAAGGCGGGGACCGCCGGCATCTGGGCGCTTCTCCCGGCCCGCAGTTACCCACAGTGTGACCGGCGCGCGGTGGACTCGTGCTAGATCCAGCTTCTGCGCGCGCAGGCCGGGGGAAGTGGACGCGAAACGCTGGCCAAGACCGAGGCGGCTGCGGGGCGTCGTCGGCCCCGCGTTCCCCTGAAAGAGCGCAAAGAGAAAGGCGGGGTGTATACCGGGCGCCCTGGGGAGCGAGGCCGTACCGGGCCCGGCGGCTGGGAGCCCCGGCGACTCTGCGGTCCCGGAGCGGCGTGCCCTGCTGCAGCACGGGCGGCGCGGAAGGGGACCGCGAGCCGCTGGGAACCTGCCTTGGCGCGCGGCCCCGCGGCCTCTGGCCGGCTCCAAGAGCCGAAGCAAACAAACCCCGAGCCGCGGCGGCCAATTACGCGCGGCCGCACAGCGAGATTAAACCCCGCGAAGCTCGCTTAGGCGGGACTGCGGCTGGTGCGTACGTGTGTCGCGCCGAGCCTGGCCGGTGGAAACTGGAGGATCCACCCGGGTGCCATTTAAACAGGTTGCTTCGCAGTCACCTGGAGGGGGCGGCCTGGGAGAGGGAACCGCTGCGACCCGGGGGCCGCGGCCAGCCAGTGCCACGCGCACGCTCACGCCGGTGGAATTCACACTGGGGTGTGCGGTGCGCGCGGGTCGGTCGACCCGCGAAGCCGGCCCGAGGGCCAGGTCCCGAGAAAAAGCTGGCGGGGCCCGAGGGCTGAACGCGACCGAGATCGGTCCAGGAGCCCTTTTCCAGCCGCAGGAGCAGCGGTGCCGGAGGACTTGAGCCTCCGGCCACACCCGGACGGGCTGCGGGGGTGCCGGGGGAGAAGTGGTGGAGAGGGCGAGCGCCACTCTGCAGAAGGGGCTTTGCAAGTGGCGGCCACTGCGGATGTGGTAGGCTTAAAAATCAGGAGGATGCGGGACGCTTCGCTTTGCGGGGCTGGGGGCCACGGTGTTTGTGAGATACTTAGATTTCCACGGGGACTGAGGCAGGAGTGCGAGGAGTGGGGACCCATCTTGCCTTCTGACGATTCTGGGGTCGGGCCCTGAGGCCGGACTCCCAGGCAAAGGCTATGGTGAAAATCACAAGTTCAAGAGCTCACAGGTGGTCCTAAAAGCCAGCAACTGCAGAAAGCCTCTTTCCTCTACCTCGGGGCGATAAATACGAACCAAAAGACACACTTGTTAACTAGGAGGTAACTTTCCAGAATATACAAGGGAAACGGGGTGGGGTGGGGATGCAGGTGTCAGAGCGGGTGAAAGAAGCGGGGGGCGCACGGGCAAAGTGCGGGTTCCGTCTCAGCGGGAAGCGAGGGCGATTTGCCCTCATCCCGGCCCCTGTGGACGCCCGCGCCCCATGCCGCAGCGGACTCACCTGGAGCGGGGAGAGGACGGGGGTTCGGTCCCAGGAGCAGCCCCGCCGCCTCCTCTCTGGGGAAAGAGGCGACCGTCCCTCCAAGGAACCAATTCTTAGTCCTTCTGCACCCGCTGACTCACCCCTCCTCTACAGATGTCTTTAAGCGCCCGGCTCACTATCGCTTTACCTGCAGAATTTACAATAAAGAGTGAAAACAGGAAAAGAAAAAAACCCGGCCAACCCATAACTCCACGTTCACCCTTTTAATTTTCAGCTCCCCGACATCAGCAAAGAACGGCAAGGAACTTTGCAGCTAGCTCTCGCTGACGTCACACAGGCAGTAGCCCCAGCGAGTACGGTGATCGGCTGTTTACCGTATTACTCTGCGGCAACAGGCAGAATGCGCACAACCGTATTTTCCCCCCTCCTGCTTGTCTTGAGTGGATTGCGTTCTCGCTTTACTTGAAAAAGATGTTTGTGTGTGCGTGGTGTGTGTGTGTACGCGCGCGCGCGTGTGTGTGTGTGCGCGCGCGCGCGCGCGTGCGATTTTTATTTATAGGAAATAACTTCTTTAAATGATGCGATTTTAAAACTAAAGAAAAATTGACACCTGCCTGGTAGATATTACTGCGGATGTGGTGCGTTCACAGAAATGCCCCCAAAGTTACTTTTGAACAGCTTTATTCAGGTAACACTTGGACTCGGTTCTGTTAAAATCAAGAAGAGCATATGTTGTTATGCCAAATACACGGGTAAATTATATTATTTGAAGGTGTTTCAAGATGAGAGTAAAATCAGATAACATTTAATGAATCTGATTGTAACAAAATTATGATTCCTGGAAGATGTAAAGGGAGCATATTTAAACTTTATGAAATATGATCCATTTCTCATTTCTCGGATCTTCCTCTCATCTGTCTCTCATCCATCTCAGATGGATTTTAAAAACATTATAGTCCCGCTGTAGTTTCTTCCACAGTTTAGTGTTGGTAAAGTTCCACAAATTCTTTCCCAGCTTTTGTGAGAAAATGTATTTTTTAAAGGAAAGTTACTTCTGTTACTTCTAATTCTCTTTGATTCGTTAATAGCTGGCGTATGAAAAGCTAACATCACCAGTTTTATTGATTTTTTCCTTCTGGTAAATTCCATGTTCTGTTTACCTTACAATTGAATAAACCCGTATGTGTTTTGGGATATTGGGAAAACACTCGAATTTTCTCCACTTTGATTCCCACCTCCTACATCATCCTCCTTCATCTTTATTGATTTAGAAAACATATGCTGTTCCTAATGTATTTGCCAGGTACCCTTGAACCTAGTAACAAAGAGATAACTTTGACCAGGGGTATGCATTCGAACTCTCTTCCCTGGGGCGCCTGGGTGGCTCAGTCGGTTGGGTGTCCGACTTCAGCTCAGGTCACGATCTCGCGGTCCGTGAGTTCGAGCCCCGCGTCGGGTTCTGGGCTGATGGCTCAGAGCCTGGAGCCTGCTTCCGATTCTGTGTCTCCCTCTCTCTCTGCCCCTCCCCCGTTCATGCTCTGTCTCTCTGTGTCTCAAAAATAAATAAAACGTTAAAAAAAAAAAAAAAAAGAACTCTCTTCCCTGAACAGAAGTTTGTTAATATTGTTTCTTTTTCGAAAGGAGATGTTTGGGAGGCTCTTTTATAGTTATATACCTCTAATGCCTTCGAGGAATGTCCATGGAAAGATCAAGAAGCACTACTTCAGTAAGAAGTATTATCCCATCCTCAGATATGTCTATCATGTATGTTCTTTAGCAATGCCA